>NC_073638.1:42897916-44255000 GCF_029407905.1 Bubalus kerabau
AAAAATAAAATCTTCGTGTTTCCCCCATATGACCATCCACTTGTCTCTACCCTACATCTCCTCGTCCCTAATCTTCCCGTTCTTCTCCTTCCAGGCCCCTGACCAAACAGGCAGTTGGCCATTGCCCAGGAGGCTGTGTATCTGCTCACTACCTTGGGCCACTTTTTGTATACAAAGTACATGACCAGGTACTCTGCTCACAGCCCTACCCAGCAGGAATATTTTCCGTTTCCCTTTCCGTCTCTGTCATACAGCTACTGCCCACCTGCAGCTCATAGGCACGTACCAAACCAACCCATCCATAAACCAAGCTCAGGCTTGTCCCTCCTCTTCCAGCTGGTTATGCAGGACCTCCATGTGGCCGTAGGTGCAAGTCAGGGGCCGGGCCCGGCTGCGTCCTCATGCGGTCTACTGGTGCGCTCTGGCCCCACTCAGGCTCAGCTGCAGAGGGAGCATTTTCCTCTTACGCTGGTCTACTGCCAGGCCCATTCGACTCAATGAACTGACACATCCAACAGACCCCAACTCAGACTGGGCGGTTTGAGATGCCCCCTGCAGTCTGACGTTCTGTCTCTACTACAGCCTAGTAACAGGCCAGAAACTGTTTCTCAAAAGGTTTATAATCGGGGACTTCCCTGGTGGCCCAGGGGTTAAGAATCCTGTTTGCAATGCAAGTGACACTGGTTTGATCCCTGGTCTAGGAAGATCCCACACGCCACAGAGCAACTAGGCGCGTGCACCACGACCATTGAGACAGCGCTCTACAAGAGAAACCACCGCAGTGAGAAACCAGGGCACCACCACAAAGAGCAGCCGCCGCTTAGCACTAGAGAAAGCTCACCTGCAGCAACAGAGACCCAGTGCGGCCAAAACATAATAAAGCTTCTAAAATTTATTTTTTAAAAGGTGTGTAATCCTCTGTCCCTGATAGTGCAGCCCTGCTGCAGGATCCCCGGGACTCTCCATAAGCCCCATACCACATCTTTTCCCTTTCCCACTACTGACGCTTCCAACACCAGCAAGTCTGCCAAATGGTATGACCCAACGGCACGACTGCAGTGCAGCCTGGACCTTCTGCAGTGCCTGGTCCTGTTAGGGGACCCACCAGCAGCCGGCAGCCTTCCATCTCTCCCAGAGTAAGGGGCTGTCTCTAACCAAGAGCAACCTTCCACCAAGGGTAGCCAGGCCCTGTGCTGTCTTCACCATTGTAAAAGATACAAGATACACCTGTTTCTTTTACTTGGGAGGGGATATCCTTGCATACCCCTGGCTGCTGAGCCCCTTACAAACTTCACTGGAGTGTCAGGTCCCTGAGTCTTCGCAGGTTTATATGCCTTGCTCTGCACAGCATGTGACCTCGCCACGGCCTCCAGCACAGAGGCACCTCTTGCTCATCCTGTCTTACCACCATGGTGTCACTGATGTAATGGATCACTGTGATACTCACGTGGCCCTGATCTCTGGGGATTATATTATGACAAAGGGCAAGACAGTTAATGTAGCCCCGAGGTGAAACTGTAAATGAATATTGTTGTTCATCTCATGTGAATGTGAACTGTTTCTGATCCTCTTTTCAAATTGGAATGGAAAAGAAGGCATTTGCCAAATGACCGCAAAGTGCATACCTAAAGCCTTATGAATCTGCTCTAGGAATGATTCCACAGGCACAGCAGCTGCAAACAGAGCTATCACTTGGTGAAGCCTGCAGTCTTCTTCCAGGATCTGGTCAATTTCTGCAAAGGTCAGACTGGTGAATTAAATGGAGAGATGGTAGGACCGCCACCCATTCGTCCTTTAAGTTGTTAACAGTGGCATTTGTTTCTGCCATCACCCCTGGATGAGGTGTTGTTTTTTTTATCTATTACCTTGAGCAGGATGAGGGAACGAGGAGAAGGCAATTTCAGAAGTTTCCACTGAGCTTTCTCTGCTGTGACAGGCTCCTGCCCACTAGGCCAGGCACCCAGCGTGGGGTCCAGAGTGCGTGAATTCTAATTAAACACTGCATGGGTCGTGGACCCAGTGCAAGCCCAGCTGTAGCCAGGATTCCACTTGCTCCCTGACCTCCATGGGCCCCATGCTGACAAATAGCCTGCGAGATGCCTGGAGCCTCCAAGTGTTAATATGACTCAAAATCTGCCTGGTGGCCCCCTTTCTCTAGTGAACAGTCACTCAAATAAATGGTTATAGACCTTTGGGGAAAACTGAAGGAATCATGATGATACATACTGGTGGCTGTTTTGTAGGGTCCTTCGTCCTAGAGCCCTGGCCGCCTCTTCAGGAGATGGCTTCCATGTCTGAAAACGGGCTCGGGTCTGGGAACTGAGCGGGGACCCTGACTTTCTGCTGCCCCGCTCCTGCTCCTCCATTCCTGTCTGCTTCCCCAGCTGCTGACGTTAAGCAGAACCTATTGGCTGCCCATCCATTTGGCCCCTGGGGACACCATGCTCGATACACTTGTCCACTTGCCTGGCCCTCCGTCCTTGCCTGTCCATACCGACCTTACATAATACATCACTCCAAGTGGCCACTTTCTTCAGCTGTCATGGATTTCTTCTCTACTGTCTGCCAGGGAAACTTGGGTATTTCCACTCTGTTGAGTGCTGGCCGTGACTTTTTCCAAAAGACTTCTAGGAGTGTCTGCTCCACCCCCTGGCATCCTAGCTAGGGTATTAAATTCTATGTCTGAAGAACGTGCCCTCACGTCAATGGATTCTGGCTGATCCAGTCTTCCATTCCAGCTGCCTCAAACACTCACAAATCCAATCCCAGGAAATCCCCCTGCCTTCTGCCAGTACCCACCATGGTTCTTAGTCTTTCCTAGGGTAGTTTCCTTCCCCCTTATCAGGCCCAGCATGTCCCCAGCCAGATTCTTCTGGAATTCCACCCTCATCATTGTCCTTAGCAGACAGGAGAGGAAGCAGGTGCTGCTCCTGGGAGGGGACCCGCTGCCCTGTGGGGGCGAGGCCTCAGTGGCATCTTTCAGTGCAGGAGAGGTGGGAGTTCTCCCAAGGAAGTGCGGGCCACTCCTGCCAGCCCAGAGGGTCAGGGAGGCTGCAGCTTCAGTGACCTCAGGGTGCCATATTTACCCAGTACAGCCTGACCCCCATACAACTACCTTGGCCGAGTGCTCAGACTCATCCGGAGCTCTGCAACTCTCTTTGTCCTTACCTGCCACTCCACCACAGCTGTCCCCCACTGCTAGAGGCAAGGGCCTCTTTGTAGCCTCCCCCTCACCTAGGCTGCGTGCTGTCCCCCTCACCCACGAGCTGCTTATTGGGGGCTTACCCTCTTCCTCCCGTTACGGGGCATCAGGACAAGTGAGCAGCAAGCGGCCCATCTTTTGAAGGCACTGTTCCCCCCATATTTTTCAAATTCCTGAAGTATCACACCTGCCACAGAATTCATCTCCTCTAGGAAACTTCCCTGGGTTCTCACCAGTGAAATTTCTAGCATTTGAGCTACTACCAGCTCCAGGGACCATGTGGGGTCCCCACCAACCAGGACGGCATCCTCCTCCCCATCTCCTCTGTGTGAGACATCTCCAGTGAGAAGTAGGTAGGGAGTCGGGGGAGCTGGGAGAGACACGAGACTGATGGAGTCTGACCCCTACCAGGGAGAGACAGGAGCACGAAGGGAGAGTAGAAGAGTCTCAGGCTGCAGTTTAGGTCTAAGACAGCAACAAGTCCAGTGGGGAATCCTCATGCCAGGACTCCCTGTCAAGGGCAGCCCGCAGGCCTGGGAGCAAACAGCGGTGGGCATGAGCACAGCGGCAAAGGCCAGCCTGAAACTCAAGAGATGCATTTTCATGGCCACCACCAAAGGTCCAGGACTGGTCTCTCTCAGCACCCCAGACTCGAAGGAACTAAGGTGTCAGCCTTGCTGACCCGAGGTCGGGGTACACTGAGCTTCTGCTCTGTCACTGACTAGCTCTTTGGCCTTGGGTGGATCCTAACTTCTCTGAGCTTTATCTTCCTCACCTATCAAATGGGAGGAAAAACTGTGATGTCAAAGTACTCAACACAAAATGGATTCTCCATAAGCTGTTGGCCAAATCAGATTTATTCAACAAATATGTAATAAGCACCTAGGGCGGGCTGGCCAGTGTCCTGCTCCCGAGGGGCATGCAGATCAATCAGACCCAGCACAGGCCCAAAGAGCTCACAAGTGACAGAAGGGGCAGAGCATATCTGACACACAGAACAATGTCATCCCCGCCCCAAAGACATCTGCATCCTCATCCCCAGGACTTGCCAACATGCTATGCAGCATGGCAAAGGAGAATTACAGTTGCAGATGGAATTAAGGCTGCCCATCAACTGACCTCCAGAGACCAGCCCAGATGGGCCCCATGTCATCACAAGAGTCCTTACATGCAGAAGAGGGAGGCAGAAGTGAACGTCAGAGTGAGGTAATCTGAGAAAGACTCCCTCAGCCATCGCTGGCTTCGAAGACAGAAGGGGCCATGAGCCACGGAACGTGGGCAGCCCCCAAAAGCCGGGAGTACCTCCAAAAGGGACACAGACCTGCTGACGCCTTCATTTTAGCCCAGTGAGACCCACTCTGGACTGTGACCTCCAGAAGTGTAAGATAATAAGTCTGCTGTTTTAAGCCACTAAGTTTGTAGTGATTTGTTACAACAGCAACAGAAAATTAATATAGCATCCTACAGATAAAGTACCGTGATACAAGTCATGACAGGTGTGTGCAAGGCACCAGCACCCAGCACAGGCTAGGCTGGGAAAGGAGTCGCTGTAAGGGGGTACTTACACACAAACGCCCTCACACACAGACAACAGGCGGCAGCTGCATGTTCATACGTGTCCACTTGCACGAGCACACACCCACTTACACATGCAGATGCTGTCTGACATGAGCCCACCCATTGCCTCTGTCAACATCTGAATTTCCTGGTGGCAGCTGAGTTTAGCAGGTGAGGCTGGGGGTTCCTCCCATGACCACATTGCTTGAGCCTCACCAGACAGAGGTGGCCAGAAGTCATGTCTCTGCCCAGGGCCTCGGTATGTGAGGTACCAGAGTCAGTCCTGATAAGTGGCACACTCCCCCATACCTCCAGACGTAGGATGGAACCGACTACGAGTAGACCCATCACCCCAAAGCACCGTGGGCCCACCTTTCAGGCATTCCAAAAACATTCATGGATGTTTGCTGTTCTGATTACTCTAGACTCCAAGTAAAATAATCCATTCCCCAGACCTGAAAGATTTGATGTCTAGTGTGATCAGAGTTGTGATGGGGTGGGGACAGCTAGGAGCCCAGAGACAGATGGGAGGGGAGCCCAGTCCAGCCCTGGGGATCCAAGAAGACTTCCCTGAATAAGTGACATTTATGCTGAGTCCAGGGATGCGAAGGTGCGTGGAGGAGGGCAGGGAAGGCAGTTAGGCCAGGCCAGGATGCGTATTTAGAAAGATCTCTCTGGTGAAGAGTGCATGGGGGAGAGTGAGGAGGGAGGGTGGCTGGAGGCCACTGTGGCTGTTCAGACTTGAGAAGGCAGCGCGGCTGCATAGATGCAGAAGCCTCGGAGACAGGCCTGAGGTGGCATTTGTAGAACTTGGGGCCTGACTGGTGGACAGAGGGGATGGAGGAACAGTCTGGTCAAGCGGATGCCTGGGACACCTTAAAAGGTCCCAGTCTCACAGTCCAGTGCTGAGAGCTGGGAAAGGATGGCTAGGCGGACAGCAGAGGCCTTGGCCTAGCCTCCCCAGGTACTCCTTGGGGGTGGTGGGCGATGTGGAGAGAGGGCACGGGCAACACTTCCAAGCCTTGGGAGGGGGTGTGTCCCACAGCATCCGGCAGGAGACCCTCTGTCCAAGTCACAGACCCACCATACAAGCTGATGGAAAGAAAGAACGGCAGTGGTCCCTCTCTGTTTTGCAGTTTAGAAAGGTTACCTGACCTGCCTGAGGTCACACGGTGGCATCCGACGGGCCAGGTTTGCACCCGGGCTCATGTGACCTTGTCCAGGGCCAATCCTACCTGGACATCATACTTCAGCTGGGCCAGGACCTGTGACCTCTGCCTCCCACTGGGCCTGGTCAGGCCACTTAAAGGCCACTCAAGGCCAGGAACATGGCCTCATCCTCCTGGGGCTGGGCCAGGGCATAGAGTCCCATCCGTGGTGGGGATGGGCTGGGGTCCTCCACGGGGAGGAGAGGTGGGCCCTCAGCTGACGCAGGGCCCCCCGGCCTGCTCCACACGGGCCACCCAGCCCCCAGCAAGACTATCTGGGAAGCAAGCCTCCCATGTGGAAGCGAGGGTTCCCGCCTCCCTGCAAGAGAAGCACAGACTAAGCCCGCTCGCCTGCCCACCCCTCTCCGTCACACAACTTAGCAATGCAGGGCCTTCCAGGAAACTGGTGGGCCTGGCCAGAAAAAACAGCTCCAGGGCTTAGAATCAGGATGCTCCTGCGATCCTGCTGAGATCTGGTCCTGTCTGAGCCTCTGTTTCCTCGTCTGAAATGTGAGGTTGGGCTCCTTTACCCTGGAGCTCCAGCAGCTGCGATGGTCTCCCGCCGCTGCTCTCCCGCCTCTGGCCCCATCCCAGTCTAAGGCTTGGACGGCAGAGGCCTGGTCCCTGCAGAGGGCCCCCGCCTCTGGCCTCAGCACGTCCACCTCCTCACTCCCCGCGGCCCCCCGAGGTTCGGCGTGGGCCCCCGCCAGAGGAATGTGAGCCATTCCCGGCATCTCCTCCCCTGCGGCCAGCTCAGAGAGAGGCTGGGGCCTCTGGGCCACTCTGACAGGAAATTAGCTGGGCCTGGCCTTCCCCACTACCAGCTGCTCCGCTGACCCTGACCCTGTGTTTTCCGAAACCTGATACTGCAAATTTCACAGCCTCTTCTCCTGGCGGAGCTCTGGGTCTAACGGGCCTCCAGCCTACACTCGGGTCTGCCTTCCTGCCCAGGGACAGGGCCGCCTGGACTCCAGCCCCTGCTGTGACCCCAAGCCGGCCCCACCCTCCCCAGGAGAGGCCTCTCCCCTCTCTGCGTGGAGGGGGTGGGGGAGCTTCTCTGACTCTCCTCCCGAGCAGCCGGTCCCCTGCCTCTGCGAACCCAGCAGGGACACAGGTGGGGAACATGGCGATGGGGAAGGGCCCTCAACCCTCTTCCCCAGAGGCACAGCGGTAAAGAATTCGCCTGCAATGCAGGAGACCTGGGTTCAATCCCTGGGTTGGGAAGATCCCCTGGAGAAGGGAATGGCAACCCACTCCAGTTTTCTTGCCTGGAGAATTTCATGAACAGAGGAACCTGGCCGGCTACAGTCCATGGGGTCGCAAAGAGTCAGACATGACTAAGCGACACACACACACACACACCCCCCTTACCATCTTGCCAGGAGCTTTCGTTTTGCTCTTTTGTAGAAGGATTCGGAAAGGAAACCAATAAAACACACCTGAAAAGGCAATGGCACCCCACTCCAGTACTCTTGCCTGGAAAATCCCATGGACGGAGGAGCCTGGTAGGCTGCAGTCCACGGGGTCACTAAGAGTCGGACACGACTGAGCGACTTCACTTTCACTTTTCACTTTCATGCATTGGAGGAGGAAATGGCAACCCACTCCAGTGTTCTTGCCTGGAGAATCTCAGGGACGGCGGGGCCTGGTGAGCTGCCGTCTATGGGGTCGCACAGAGTCGGACACGACTGAAGCGACTTAGCAGCAGCAGCAGCAAACCATCAAAAAAAAAAAAGGCAGAACCCATTCACGGAGTAGCTGTAACAGGGAAAACAGGCTGGAGGCTGGTAAGAGAGGATGTGGAGAGCCATTCTGGAGGCTGCTGTGGTCCAGGGAAGGGTGACAGCGGCCGCAAAAGACAACTTTCTACTTCAGAAGAAGCAACTCCATCTTCAGTCACCCTGGCCAAAAAGTCTAGGTTCGTCCTTGAAAGAATTTTCTTCTCTCTCACACCTACAGCCCATCCATCAGCAAATCTTGATTACTCTGCCTTCAAAATACATCCTCAACTGGACAACCTTTGCCACTGCCGCACTGGGTGAGCTCCCCCTGGGTTTCTGCAGGAGCCTCCTAACTGGGCTCCCTGCCTCCACCTTGGACCCCATTAGTCTGTTCCCAACATAGAAGCCAGAGCGGCCTTTGAAACCACAGAAGAGCGTTGCTTCTCTGTCGAACACCCTCCAGCTTTCTCCTCTTGGAGTAAAAGCTCAAGTCCTAATCACGGCTTGCAAAACCCTTGTTGCTCTGTCCCTCTGACCCCATCTCCTACCTCCGTACCCCTGTTCACTCTGCATCGGCCACACTGATGCTGCTCAAATGTGCAGAGAAGTCCTGCCTCCGGGCCACCACGCTCGCCATTCCCTCTTCCTAGAAACACTCTTGCCCCAGCGATCTTCAGGGCTCACACTCACTCTAGTCACATCTCCGCTCAAATACTCCCTGATCGGAGACTTCCTGAGCCCCCTCCGCCCCTCTGCAGGCACCCCAACCCCCTCGCCCTCACGGTCGTCCCACAGCATTAACCACCTGGCATGTAACTGTTTCGCGTCTGTCTCTCCCTTCAGAAAGCACACTTCCAGAGGGCAGTAACTTTTTGTTCCCAGTCTATTTTTCAGAACATTGAAGCTTTGCTGAGTACAAACAGGCACATAACCAGTCACTTGATAAAAACACCTGTGGGGACTTCCCTCACAGCCCAGTGGTTAAGACTTAGCCTTCCAATGCAGGGGGTGCAGGTTCAATCCCTGGTGAGAGCCCACATGCCTCAAGGCCCAAAAACCAAAACACGAAACAGAAGCAGTATTGTACCATATTCAATAAAGACTTTAAAAATAGGTCACATAAAAAAAAAAGCAAACATCTTGTGGAAGGAAGGAAGGCTCAAGGACGGCTGAGGACAACTGCTGGGCCATGAGGCAGAAAACCAGGCCAGGCAGGGGAAGGCAGAGGGAGGGGCCGCAGGGCAGGCGCGGCCAGACCTGAGAGCTGCCCGGGACCGGGAGGAGCCACCTTCCCGAGGCCCAGCCCCCAGTGAAGTGTGTCCAGGGGGCCTTGCACTCACCCTCACCCCCTTCCTGATTACACGTGGCGGGGGTGGGGTTGTCCTTTACAACCAATACCGCCTTGACTTCCAACCCCCTACCCATCCATGTCTCCACGCCTACTGCTAGCCCCTTGAGCATCCCAACCTCTAATCATTTGTCTACAAATCAAACAGTCCCCAGGCCCCTCCATTCCTATAAGCATCCATCAGCCTAGCATCCACGAACCCGTCCTTCAGCACGTAACCAATGCCCTCCATGGCAAAGCAGGAGCAGGTTATGAAAGGGTCTTGAGCACCAGGCTAACGCAAGCCACCTTTATTGCTAAACAGCAGGAAGCTATGGAAGGCTTCTGAGCAGAGGAGTTACAGAATCACATCTATATTTCAGACAAAGAAAGCTGGCAGCTATGAACAAGATGGACTTGAGGGGGTAGTCAAGGCAGAAAGATCAGTTGGGGTAATATTGCAATATCCTAGATGATGAAATAGGGCAGAAGCACAGCCGCTAGGGAAGGAAGAGTCAAGCTGCAGATGGGAACTGCCCTGCAAGCAGGCCTGTCCAGATGGGGGGCCATCTAAGAGGCCTTGGCTTGACACCCACCAATGGACCTATGCACGGTGCTTCCCCATCCTCAAGTGGGGCTGTGCCTTCTGCACATCTGGCCCAAGACATCCCAGATAGGTGGTTCCCAGGGGCCTGCCTCAGAAGTTGTCCTTCCTGGGCCCACCACACAGTCCTCAACCCTGAAGCTCAAGCCGCTGACACTTCGAGTACGCAGTCACCCACCAGCTCTAGTCTCACACTTCAGCCCTGGCTGTGGAAACCTTGGGCCTCTTCTCTGTTAATTTTCTCCAACTCCTCAGAGGCTGGGCCTCAGGCCCAGTGAAGTCACAGTCTGGGAGGCAGCCCTGGCTCCCAGCCCTCCCACGGAGGCTATATTTGGAGCAGGACAACTCCCAGCAGACACACTTGGGACCCACCCTGCAGCGCAGCCCCAACCGATGGTACCAAGTTTCCAAGCAGTGTGGGTGTTGCTCACGTTTTCACTTGTTTGTTCATTCATTCATTCATTCGTGTATCCATTCCACCAATATCTACTGACCACCCCCCCAGCAGGCTGTAGCAGGATAGAGGGGGGGCACGTACACGTGCATGCAGATATACGGGCACCAGGGTCTAAACAGGGAAGGCAGCACACACGCTGGGCACCCTCCCTCAGGGTTCAACGGCCTGGTGACTCAGAATCAGAGGCACGTGGTGTCTGCAGGCACCTGTGTGCGCGTGCATGCAGGCACGTGCTCTTTGAGGAGGCATCTATGACTCAGTCGCACCACGTCTGTGTGTACCTGCGCGTACCTGCGTGGATGTGTCTACGTGTGCAGGCGGGGCAGAGGCTCTGGCCCCCAAGGGATGGGGGAAATGGCTGTGACTGACTCAGCTGCATATGGTGACTGGGTGCCCGCAGGCCAACTGTGACTTTATGCCCTTGCTCACTTGTCAAGTCACATCACCAGTGTTAGGTGCACATATTCTATAGGGAGGAAGAAGAGGCCCTGAGCAGGAGACACGTAGCTGTCTGGGTACAGCCCCATCTGTCCCAGGGGTGCCCCACCTGCCCCTCCACTGAGGTACAGGGCCCCCCATCTCAACCCCTCTGGCCTGGCCTCGAGGAGGCTTGGTGGCCACTCCCCACATGGACTCTGCCAGTACCCTCATCCACCAAGCCCAGAGAGGCAGGACTGCCAGCTTAATCGTCTTCCTACCACACAAAAGCTCTTCTGTTTCCACCATGATGGCATCTTTCTCCAACACCCGAGCCCAGGCAGAGCTCAGCAAGAGAAACTGGGAAGCTCTTCTGACCTCTGGGGCTCCAGACCCACCGCCTGGGCCATTGCCCTGCCCCCGCTCCCATCTCCTCATCTGTGTCCCTTGCCCTCTCTCTGCCTGGCTGTCTCTCCTTATCTGTCCCCGGGTCTATCTTTGTCTCTTCTCCAGGCAGGCTGTCTGCAGCGGAGGCTCCCCAACAACAGAGGTGCTGACAGCGAGGGGGTGTGCGGAGGACACTCCGGGTCCTTTCTTGAGCCTTATCAGAAAAGTGAAGTGACTGCTCAGGGCTCAGGCTGGAATTTCGCCCTGGATGACCTTACTCGGCTTGCTGGGGCCTCCCTGGGGACAGCTGGGGTCAGGCCAGGCAGGAAACAGGCCCTTGCTTGTTGGCTGCTGCTCCTCCCTCCTCACCCACTCTCACCCAGGCCAGACGGCAGGCAGACTCCAGCCAAGCGTGTCCACAGAGGGCAGAGGGCTGCCCCTTCCTGAGATGCCTACAGCAACAGGGCCCAGGGCTGTTTGCCCCAGGGCGGGAGTGGGGGAATGGTGGAGCATGCAGGACTAACGTGCCTCCAGGCGCCAAGAGGGCCCTCCTTAGGCCCCCCGGCCCCAGGAGGAAATCCCCAGGGGCTGAGCCAGAAGCGGGGGTGCTCTCACCCTTGCCTCACGAGGCCGCCCGGCTGGCCAGCACTTGCCCGCACATGCACGTGCCAGGAATGACGGAGTGGCCCTGGAGCCTGGGCACCTGGGTTTTGTGTCCCCTTGGGCAACTGCTTAACTCCGAGCCTCACCTCCTTCATCGGTAAACTAGGAGAGCAGCGCTGAGTTCCCGGACTGTTGAAGATAAAATGAGCTTGCAGCAGGGCTTGCTCCCTTGGGCCGCGAGACTGGGGGCTTCCTCCACCCCGGGCCCTCGCCCCGCCCGCTGGAGCCGGGGAGCAGCGCGCCTGGTCCGGCCGGGACAGTCCGCAGCGCACGCCTGCCCCCTGGCGGCCATGCGGGTCCTCGCGGCCGGCACTAGGGCATTTCCCCGGCCCGCGGGCTCTGGGTGTGGGATTTTCCGGGGCAGGTTAGAGTGCAGGCAGGGAACTCTGGAAGTTGGGGGTTTTCTAGCGACTCCGTTCACATGAAGTTTCCCAGGGTTGGTTGGAAGAGAAGACTGGGATTGGCAGCACAGGGGTGGACGGTCCAGATTCCATGTATGCTGGTGTTAACTTTAAGAAGAAAGAAAGGGAAGCGAGTCCCTAACCTCAGGATTGTTGTTTAGTCGCTCAGTCGTAGCCGATTCTTTGCAACCTCATAGACTGTAGCCCACCAGGCTCCTCTGTCTGTGGGATTCTCCAGGCAAGTATGCTGGAGTGGGTTGCCATTTCCTTCTCCAGGGGATATTCCTGACCCAGGGATTGAACCCGAGTCTCCTGCAGTGGCAGGTGTATTCTTTCACGCTAAGCAGGAGACCCAGGTTTGATCCCTGGGTCGGGAAGATCCTCTAGAGAAGGAAATGGCAACCCACTCTAGTACTCTTGCCTGGAAAATCCCATGGACGGAGGAGCCTGGTAGGCTACAGTCTATGGGGTTGCCAAGAGTCGGAAGCGACTGAGCGACTTCACTTGACTTCAAGCCACCAAGGAAGCCCAACCTCAGGATAGGGTTAGGTGAAAGCCACCAATGAGAGGAGAATTGTGGTCAATCAGCTCTGATGGAGCCCAGGTGAAGTCGTTCAGGCATGTCTGACTCTTTGCAACCCCCATGGACTGCAGCCTACCAGGCTCCTCCGTCCATGGGATTTTCCAGGCAAGAGTACTGGAGTGGGTTGCCAGATGGAGCCCAGGGGGACTGTATTGGTGAGGCATTTGAGAACAAGGATTTCTTTCAGAGAAAGGCTATTTACAAGCCAGCTTTTATGAGGAGGCCACCCGCCCTTCCCCAGCACTGGACTGGACTTTGGGAGTGTTCAGGGCTGAAGTGCCGGAGGGAGCCATACCCCACTGCTGTCGAAGGGGAACCAGGAAGAACATCCAGTGTGGTGATGGGGCTGCAGCCCTGGGTGAGTCCCCAGAAGGACATGCAGAACAGCTGTGGCCACCACAGAAAAAAAGCTGTAATGACCATCAAGGAAGCCACATAAGCCCTGAAGGAAGAGCAGAGCCTGGGGCTCCTTGGTCTCTACCCCAGGCCCTTGAGATCCACCTCACAGCCTGCTGGGGCCATCCGAGTGGCTGGTGTGGTGGGACGTGGGAGCCAGGCTGGGAGGCACCTTCACTGGAGGCCCTCACTCATTCACTCAGAAGTGACACTGGCCTGTGGAGGGGGAGCCATGCAGGACGGACCTACCTCAGCCACCTGCGGGATTTTCCCAGAGCTTGCCACTCTGTCAACAAAATCCCCACTAGGGAGACCAGCTCTGGCCAAGATGGAAAGCTCCTCACCACAAGACTTTGTAACTAGATGCAGAGAGACAAAATGCCGGTCAGAGCACATCTGTGAAGTTGAGAAACCCGAGAGGGCTATGCAT
Source organism: Bubalus kerabau (assembly GCF_029407905.1). Classification (NCBI taxonomy): domain Eukaryota; kingdom Metazoa; phylum Chordata; class Mammalia; order Artiodactyla; family Bovidae; genus Bubalus; species Bubalus kerabau. Next base: position 42,911,270 of record NC_073638.1, read on the forward strand.
CGCCTCACCAATGAGAAGGGGGGCATTGTGTGCATACAGGTGTGACACCCTCAGGACACACCCCTTGTGAGAACGCAGACCCCCAGCCCAGCTCACCCAAGGTGACTCCGTCGCCTCACCAATGAGAGGGGGGGCGTTGTGTGCGTCCAGGTGTGACACCCTCAGGACACACTCCCTGTGAGAACGCAGACCCCCAGGCCAGCTCACCCGAGGTGACTCCCCAGGGAACCGTGAGTAGGACCCGGGTCTGTATCACTCTGAAATTCAGGTCCTTTCCAACTCAGTACTTTTTTTTTAAATATTGTAAAATCCTGCCCATTCATCAAAATCGTTAACATTGTACTTATTGATCTACCAGCCTCATCAAATCTCATCATGATGAAATTTTCCTTCCATTTTGTAAATTTATTTTCAATTTCAAATATTTTCAATTTAAATTTATTTTCATTGCTTTACAATGTTGTGTGAGTATCTGGTATACAACATGAATCAGCCATAAGTATACATATATTCTCCTCCCTCTTGAGCCTCCAGTATTTAATTTTACAAATCTTAATAGGGTTATTCCTGGCAATACATTGTATTTAATATCTACCAAACTACAGATGAATCATTTGATATTTATATGCAAATGAACCTTTCCTGGTCTTTCTTTGCTTATTTATCCATCTAAGAAGGGGCCTGTATTATGGATCTTACACATTCCTAGAAATATAAAATGTCAGAATTATCCTACTATTTAAGGTAATAGCCACAGCATATATAGGTTGTATCTTACCATGAGGTTACAAATCCTTTTGAGGGGCAACAGTCATTACCAATCTCCTTTTCAGCAATTCCTTACATTGGCATTAACCAAGCCAAATGAATCTTGGGAGGATTCTCAGTTGACAAAAGCCACTCACCCTATTCATCACCTTCCACTTTATCCTCCCATTCATTATTGCAGCTTTAACAGTTCTTCACCCATTACTGCTACATAAAACAGGCTCTAATAGTCCAACAGGGATCTCATCCTATATGGACAAAATGCCACTTCAGCTACACTAGACAATTAAAAATACCTCGGGTCTCTTGTAATCTTAGCTTCTAATCTTCAGTACTTGCCTCCTTACTAGTGTTGAATTATCACAGGGATAAAAATTGGTTAATTTTCAAATTTCTAATTCTTCTAGCAAACTCCTCTTGCCCAGTATTTCCTACTTGGGTAGTACTTGAGATGGGGAACATGAGCTCATTCAAGCTGCCATGACTTATCTACGGACCAAAGCAGTACACTGGACTGCACCGCAGCAGGGGTCATCAAGATGCTCTGGGGTGTATTGCATACCTTCCAGTTTTCTTCATTTCTGAATTGAATTTTCTTTTCTTGATGTTGATCTCCTTCATATCACCTCAAGGTTTCGACTTGTGAAGGAACAAGTATGATGGGGATAGCAGTCTTGAAAGGAGATATTGTACATAAGCAGAAGGAAGAGCAAAGGACCTGCCCATTTAGATACTCTGCTGTAAGCGTCCAGGTTTGTTTCTCATAGGGAAATCTGACGCACCCGGAATGTTGGCTCCTAAGGAACTGCTGTTGTGTGCAGCTCATCAAGCGTTGAACTCTATGTAGCCTTTTTGGGAATATGGGAAAGAAGAAAGCCACAGAGTTGTCCCTTCAGTCTGAGGAAGATCTGGATGATTCTACGCAAGCGGAAACGACTTGAGATTTCTGTGTGGACACACCGCTACCAGTCAGTCCATCTTCAGCTGACTGAATGCTGTCTAGTAGCCCTTCTCCAAGGCACGGGTGCGGTGTTATGGTTTCACCACAGATTTTCTACTGATTTCATTTTTGGAATCTGCTTGTAGACTCCAGGTCCCTTTAGTATATATATAACCTTTGTTTCTTTAAAAACACTTTTGTTTCACATTTAAAGCCCTGTATTAGTCAATGATTCTTATTTGAACCATTTGCCATTACGTAAAGATAAATACTTATTTGTGCTTTAAATAAAACTCATGTAGGAAAGTCTTGGGGGAAAAAAAAACAGTAACATGAATAGAAAGACAAACCACTGATCACCCATGTAGTATCATTGGAAAAAGGAGATCTACTTTCTACTGTCTTAGAACTATAGTCCTTATACCAGTAACTAGCATTATTAAAAATAACCTCCTAAAATGAAGAGTCTTTGTAGTATATCTGTTATTTTGTTCTTCTAAATCAGGGAAAGAAAATAACATATCTCTCTGTGATGCAAGTAAGAAGCTCCAGCTCTACCGTCAGCACCCAAAACTGAAATTCTACTTAAATGAGTCCCTGAACAACTTGTTTATGAGACAATAACAGCATCTTTAAGTACTTTTAGTATTAAACAATATCTTAAAAACTAATATTCCTATGTACATTGTGGATTATGTGACCTTCCACGTATATAAATACACATGCTTTTTCATATGTAACACATATGTAACACATGTATAATCATGAATTAATTATCTACCACATGTTCGTGCATGTACATCAGCTTATTACAGAACACATTAAACAGTTCAATTCCCATTAGATTCCAGTCCCTACAAATATTCACGGGGTAATTAAATGATGATTGTATAGGGCATAGATTTGTGTCTGTGTTTTTATGTTGGGGTACAGTCAATTAACAATGTTGTAATAATTTCAGGTGGACAGCAAAGGGATTCAGTCATATATATAAATGTATCCATTCTCCCCCAAACTCCCCTTCCATCCAGGCTGCCACATAACTTTGAGCAGAGTTCCCTGTGCTATACAGTAGGTCCCGCTTGGTACTTGTGAAAGCCAAGCATTGACCAGTTAGAACCTCAGGCTGTGAGGGCAGGCACTGTAGAAAGAAGCCGTTCATGCAGACCCTTTATCTTACAGCCAATAGTGCTGTGAGAACAGGGCCTTGGGACTCGGGGATGAAATCTTCTACACCTTTTCTGGGTTCCGGGCATGCTCCCTGAGAAGAAATATTTCAGATGCATATGCCCTCTGTGGGGGAGCAGACAGCCGAGGTTGGCAGCAAGGTGCAGCTGCTAGGAGGAGGGGGTGGGCCTGGGCTCCGGAGCGGGTGGGTGGACAGGTGAGCATGGGGCTGGCAGCAGTCCTGGCAGCCCTGAAACCAGACTGTGGGCTTCAGTCCAGGGTGGGCCTGGCTGACACAGGAAGGGTAGCAACCTTGAGAACAGAGGAGGAAAACAGAAACTGGGGCTCCAAGAAGACTGCTCTCAGAGACCCACAGAGACCTGTGGGCGAGACTGGCCAAGACGGTGGAAAAGAAAAGCCCTGAGCTCACCTCTCCCGGGCACACCGAAATCACAACGATCCACAGGACAACTGTCAATGGAAAAGACCAGAACCTACCAGGAAAGACCTTCTACAACCAAAGACACAAAGGAGAGTTGCTGGAGCTGCTCCAAGTCTTTGCTCAAAACCCATGAATCACCACCCTTTAGCAGGAATGTCCTTGCTCACAACTGCCACCTCCCCCACCGTTAGCAGGAGGGGACATGAATCTAAGTTAAAGGGTCCAGAGATAAGAAGAAAACCCCACAAAAATGGATATTTAAGTTTATAAGCTAAAAGCTCTCGATAATCCTACTCTTCCAGAATCTGGTAGAAAACCACGGTACTAGTTTATACCATCAGTTCAATTTACTCTAACTTCTGGGTTTCAACAATGAAACACTGACGGCAGATTTCAAACATGACTAGCTCCCAACTTACTGCCTCCATAGAGCTTCTGTGTTTTCAACCAGCGTTCTGACGATAGGCTTTTATTCTGTTAAGAATATATTTTAGTGATATACCAACTTGGGTTGTATATCAAGATTTTATTTCAGTGACTGCCGGGAGCCACCACGGGAGATCCCACCCATGACAAAGGTCATGGGGAAGAGACCTGACAGGCAAAGGCGGATCAGGCCTCCAGGGACCCCCTGAATCTGCTCGGGCATCTACCCCAAAACCGAAATCTGTCTACTGTTTATTATATTATGCCTTTCACCAACTCTTCTGTCATTAACAGGGGGCTATCCCCGACCACCTTTCTCTGGAAAAAAATCAACTTAGGGCTTTAGTTAATGGGCATGATAGGAGTATCTCAATTCAAACCCCTCTGTTGGCATTCTAGCTTGCCTGACAGGTTTATCCATACTCTTGCAGTTAACACACTTGATTGTTCACAACTCCCCAACCTTGAAAGGCACGGGAAACCTAAACATTCTAAAAGTCCTAATGAGCATCGAGTCCTTTAAGGGATGAAAAATTATTAGAATACATAGTACTGGTAAAGGGCTTCATTATTAGGCCAATGCTTGCTGCCAAGTGCCCATATCCCTTATCCATTGTGCACCTGGGAGTGCATTGGTTAATATAGTTGGAATGTAAGAAAAACAAGTAGCAGCCTTGGAATTAACCACATCAGACCTTTGAGCTAATTGGTTCTTTCTTTGTTGTAACTCACTGCACCTTTGCTCCATGAGAATGTAACTCTGTTTAGTACTTTCTGAGGCTGGGAGAAATAAAGAAGAAACACTTTAAGGGAAAATAAGTTTTCTGGCTGATCAGCCTTTATCAAAAAAGAGTCATAAAATGTCCACAGGCCTCCAAGGCCAGAAGATAATGTACACAACATTGTTTATGGGAAAGGTGTGCAGAAAAAATCCTGGTTTTGATAAACAGATGTAATGTTTGGGCTGACTCTGTATGACTTTGCATCTTTCATTTCCCTCTATGTACAAGTCAAGGTATAAAAGTTCCTTTTGAAAATAAAGTTATGGGCCTCGCTCACCGAAGCTTGGTCTCCCCGTGTCGTTCTTTTTTCCTTTTCCCTCCTCTTCTCTCTCTGTTCTTCTTTCAGAATGACTCCTTGGAACACAGGAGCTTCATTGGCTTTCTGTGTTTATCAAGGAAGATCAAGCCCTGCTCTCCGCTTTGCTATCCTTATCGCCTAAGCCATCATCCTGAGGGTACCCCTGGATCCTGTTGGGGCTGGACCCTGGCAGGTGACATTTCAAAGATTGTTTTTTTAATCGGCCTTCTGGTAAAACTCTGTATTACTTAATAAGAAAAGCAGATTTTTAACGTTTAAAAAAAAAAAAAGAAAAACCTAGATGGAACCAGCTAGCACCAAAGATGATGCCGAGTCTGACCTCCAGCAGACCCTGAGTATCATTATATGTTGAATTTACTACATTAGCATATTAAATAACACACCTACCAGTGGCCAAAACCAGACACCAAGGACCAAAAAGGGACGGTCAGGGGATGGCACCCCCACAGCCCCTGCCCCCTTCCCCACAGGCTAAAGCACAAGGCCTCCCCAGAGTCAGTCCCACTCCTCCCTCTGTTGTTACTCTATAATTTAATCCCTCTTGCCAGGTGGGTGAGAAGTTGATTTGTGTACTTAATTCCTGCTTCTTCATTTTTTTGGCCACTGAGTAAAGCTTATGCTGTGTCAATTTCAACTTTGGTTTCATTGCTGGCTGCTTGAATCCCGACAGAAAAAGAACCCTACCCTGCCAAAGTTGAGAGCCTCAGCCAGGCTAGGCCTGAGTAGGGTCCACAGAACTTAATTCAACCAAAACAGGAAGGAGCAACAAACTCACGATATAATCAAACCCCATCAACCCGGGGTGGGGGTGACCCACAAACTAGAGAATAATTACATTGCAAAGATTCTCCCACAGGAGCAAGAATTCTGAGCCCCAAATTAGGCCCCACAGCCCCAGGGGTCCAGCACTGGGAACCGGAGCCCCCCAAATATTTGGCTTTTGAAGAACCAGCAGGGCTTAACTGCAGGAGCCTCCTGGGACCAGGGAGACAGAGACTCCACTCTCAGAGGGCTCACAAAATCGCATGCGAACCGGGGCAAAAGCAGTTATGTGATAGGTGCCTGGACCAGACCTACCTACTGGTCTTGGAGAGTCTCCTGGAAAGACGGGGGCACGGCTGCAGTGCACCTTGAGGACAGACACTGGCAGCAGCCCTTCTTAGGAGCTGTGTGGACGCTGGCGCTGGCTGAGGCTGAGGCTAGGGGACTGCATTTTGAAAATCTCCCTCCAGCTCATTAGCCTAACAACCTGCAGGTGCCTCAAGCCAAGCAACTAACTGGGCGGAGACACGGCCCAGCAAATAGGCTGCTTGAAGACCAAAGAGCCCACAGCTGCTTCCAGACTCAGCCCTGCCCACCATCGAGGCAGACACCAGAAGCAGAAAGCTGCAATGCCCCAACTGGGCCCTGGCTGGTCCTGTCCACTAGCAGACCACCGCAACCTTCAGGACACGCCAGGCCCCTTACCCAAGTGAGTCAGGAACTGCTTCCACCCCCCGCAAATGATCTAAAATGAACTCCAGGACCCCTGGCCCTCCAGCCAGACTCCAGGGACCAGCTCTGCCTGCCAGTAGCCCCAGGCCCTGGCTTCACCTGCCAGTGGGTGGGCAGCAGCCCCAGAGCCTTTGGAGCCCTGACTCTGTCCTTCAGTGAGTCAGCACTAGCCTGGGCATCCTAGGAAAGAAGGAACAAGACAAAGCCCCAGAAGAACAACTAAGTGAGGTGGAGATGGGCAGGGTTAAGCGATCTCTGGGACAACATCAGGGGGCACCAGTACTCATAGTGGTCCCAGAAGGAGAAAGGGCCTGAGAAAATATTTGAAGAGATAATAGCTGAAAACTTCCTGAACCTGGGAAAGGAGTCACCCAAGTCCAGGAAGTGCAGAGAGGCCCACACAGGATGAACTCAAAGAGGAACACCTAAGACACCCTGTAATCAAGAGACCCATCATGGGCTGCTACTCAAGGCAGAGTGTTGACTGCGGGCAAGAGGCTGGGGGACCTGGGACAGGAAATGAGAGATTTAGATGGGGAAGAAGGGCAGGATGCGGGGCTCGGGGCTGACTGGAGTGGGGGCTGCTAGAGAAAGCTTCCCTCTCCCACTCATCACGTCCTCCGGCCCTCATCCGGGCCCTGAGGACAGCTGTTGAGGAGGTGGACACAAACAGGGAGAAAGGCCTTCATTCCTGTGGGTGAACGACCCTGCGAATCAGTATGCTGCATCTACATAGTAGACATGGAAGAGGAATCTGAGGCTGGCCCTGGATGGAATTCAGTGTCCACCACAGATCTACCCACTCCCCAAGGGCAAAGACTCAGCAACCTCAGAAAGGTCAGTGGAAGGTGGGCACAGGACAAGAAGGGGTCAGGGCCCACTCCTCCAGAGGGGTGAAGCAGGGACATGGAACCAGCTGTGTGGTGGGAGACAGAAACACACCACGATAAAACCGTGTAACATCAAATGTATTTAAAGAACCCAGAGGAGGCAGGTGGCGTCATGAACCACATCCTAGAAGACGGTCAGCTGTTCCTGGGTAGATGTGGTTGGTCCCCTTCCAGGTCCTCTGCAAAGGGGAGGGCTTTGGACCAGCTGACCCCAGGGACTAGCCAGCCCAGCATTCTAGAGGCACTAGTACAAAAGAGAAAACTACAAATCTTGAGTATAAAGCTGATATATTTTACTTATGTAACCACTACCCATTTCCAGCATCCCAGAAAGTTCACTTGTTTCCAGTCAATAACTTTCCTTTCCACCCCCAGGTAACCACAATTCTGACTTCAAAAACCGCAAATTAGCTCTGCCGGTTCTAGAAATTAATATAAATGGGGTCAAGCAGTATTTTCTGTGTTTGGCTTCTTCGTTCAACAAAATGTCTGTGAAATTCATCCACGTTGCTGTGAAATTCATCTCTCAGTAATGCTACTTTTAAATGAAGTATAGGATTCCTGTCTGAACACACCACATCCACAGATCTGTTTCAGTTGATGGGTACTGGGGTTGCTGCTGCTTTGGGTCATCCTGAACAAAGCTGCAGTGAACCCCCTGCAGGGTCTCCTTGTGGACACCTGCCTCATTGCCCTTGGGGGGACCACTGGCCTGCAGGCAGGTGTTGTCTCTAGCATGAGTAGATATCACCATTTTGCTTCCTAAGTTGAGGGGTGACTTTTATGGGTCTCAAAATGAATATAAAAATACAGAAGGAAGTAGAGGGAAGAACAAGAGGAAAGAAATAGATGGACCTTAAAGTACTCCTAATACTGATTCTTGCAGTCAATGCTGAGGCCCTACTATGATCTGGTAAAAGCTGGGCCGCGCCTCTTTCCCACTCCCCGTGGCCTGACGTCACCCCATCCCTGCTCTGCCAGGACAGCTGTGACTTGCTGGCACGGCTGTGGAGGCACGATGGAGGCCGTGCCAAGTGGAACAGGCACCGGTGCTCTGTGAGGGACATTAACAGCCGGGCCATAAATCTGCACACTCATTCCTCCCCAGCTGCTGAAATGGTTCCGACAGCCCCTCCCCACACTCAAGGTCATGGCAGCTTTACATTTCCCGCCTCAGCAGCCTGGATCCTAGGAAGACTTTAAAGCATATACGAAGCAACTTCCCTGGCACATAAGCGGAAAAGGCCTTTACAGAGTCTCTGAAGCACAGTGCCCCACACGGGCGAGCCTCGGCTCCTGCCCTCTGCCTGCTCACCGAGCACTCGGCCGCTGTCCTCCCACATGCATTCCATTTACACCAACGAGGTCAAGTCCTGACACCCCTCCTAGGGAAACCCTGACGCCAAGAGCCTGTTCTGTTCTGGACCAGAATGTGCCTTTCTGCAGAGAATGTTGATCAGGCCAGGTAATTCTTTGTTACAAAGACCGTCCGATGAATTGCAGGGTATATAGCAACACCTCTGGCTTCTACCCTCTAGATGCCAGGAACACTCCCAGTAGTGACCACCAAAAACGTCTCCAGACACTGCCCCTCCACATCTCAGCTTTCCAAGACATGATCAGGCTGCACTAAGTGGGCCTGCTTAATCCACAAAAGGCATTTTTTAATCTTGGCAACCGTGTAAAACAAAAACAAAAAAACCCACACTGTTTACTCTGGTAAAAACTGAAAGAAAAACAGGAGAGGCAGAAAAGAAAATTCGGGAAAGCAGAGGCAAGAGGATTTGGAGGGAATAGTGAGGACGAGGGAGAAATTATCCGTGTGAGTTCCCGCTTGTAAGCTGACGCATCCACCATGGTTTCCCACATCAGTGACTCAAGCGGCAAACTCGAGGCCATAGCTAACTTCGTGACAGTGTCGGTTTGGGGGCTACAAACTGCAAATCCAGTATTTCAGGAAGTGTCCCTAAATCCAAGTTCACCTCATTATATGGAAACATGCACACATACACACAACCTTACCCTCCTGTTCCGTTAAATCAGACAGCTTAAAATGTATGCTCTTCCCATATTTTTTTATTTTCTTACCGACTCCAATTGACTAAAACAAACAAGAACCATACAAAACATTTTTAACATATCTTAGAAAATTAGCCAAAAAATTAAGAAAATTCAGCATATTACATTGTACAATATTTAGGTAAGAATGAAAATTATAAATATTTTGTTCCCTCTCAACACAGCACATCACAAAAATACATTTTAAAAACTTTTTTCATGTGTAATTTCTAGGAATGATCATACTGCTGTTTATTAAGGCAAAGGTCTGATTAGGACAAGCATTCACACACACCAGAGATGTTCTGTACAGTAACTACAAATGTAAAACCGAGGGGTCTGCCAGCACATGGATGGTTGAAACCATTTTAAATAGTAGGAAGAATTCAATTAGTATCAAAACATCATTCTGAATGGGATTCACTTAGTTCATCTCTGTGTTATCTTTGATTCTTAAGTATCTATCTCAGCCAAAGCATTATTAAAAAGACTTCTGCTCCCTTGAGACAGTGCCTCTGGAGCTAGATGCCAATTGCTCACATGGCATTAAACCTGTACAACCAAAGACACGAATGGCAACCCCTCAGTCCGAGCGAGGACCACGTCCAGGAGAAGTGCCTTTTCCAGCTGAGCAGCTGTGGTCAGAGGCAGTCCACGTCTACCGCGGACCATGGTAAGCAGAGTGGCCAACTTAGTTTAGAAACAAGCACTTGGAGGAGGAAATACGCTGCTGCAAAAACAGCCCCAGCCCACAGAGGTTCCGATACCCAGGGATCTGAGCGCCTCCCGGCTCCTGGTCATACGCCACTGAGCTCTCTGCACCGCCGCCTCCAAAAAGAATCTGAGGGAGCTGAAGGGAATTTTCAGAAGCTGAGGTTTTCAAAGAAAGAAGAGTAAATAAAGAGCCTGACAATGTTGACTTTTTTTTTTTTCTTTTCAGGTAAGCCCTTCCTTATTGGCAGATAAATAAGAAGGCTTCTTTAGTATACTGACCCCACAGGAGGCGCTGGATTAGAAGCAGAAAATCCAGGGCCTTCTGTCTTTAGCATAAGGTTCTGCAGCTGTGCCTGCAACCCACACAGCTGACGTAACGACGGCTCACTCTGTGGTTTTCTTTTCTTTCCAGCTCTTCTGTCGTTCCTCAAGTTCTGCCTGGGTGAAAGCTGCCGGGCCCCAGTTAGTGATCAGGTGAGCGCTTTTTGAACCTAAGAGACAAACGCGCATCAAACATACAAGGTCTTATATTCTTCAATTAACATTATCATTTTTCTATAGACAAGAGAGTACATTTTTCTACTTTATTTTCTTTTCTGAGGAATATCCATAAAGGTCATAGGAGGCAAAACCATCAGAATTTGTACACAAAGGGAATTAAACAGGCCTTCTCATCTATCAGAAGGCAAAAGAAATTCAAGAAAAGTTTATTGCAAAGAGCTGGGTTCCTGTATATTTGGGCTAAGAAAGTTTTTTTTTTTTTTTAGCACAATTCAAGTACACAAATAAAACAGAAAAATTGACTAAATATCTGATTACTTCAGAGAGTGTGTTACCTGGTTCTATCAATCGAATTAATCCTTCATGATGGGCCACTTTGTCCTTCCAGCTCTTGGTCGTCTTAGCTGCCATCTCTAGCTTCTTTTTAACTCCCTGGAACAAGAGCAGACTTTAGACTCTGCAAACACACAGGTAGTTTAAGAGCCAAATAACACTGATTGGGCACTTGCTCCATGCCTATGGATTATCTCATTAAGTCATTCCAGCCACAGAAACACGGGCTATTATTACCCCCATGGTACACAGGTGGAGACTAGGATTCAGAGCAGTTAAATAACCTGCCCGAGGTCCCCCAAGGACCTAATTCACACTAATTACAGATGACGTATAAGATACTTCTTGGCCAGTGACGCCTTACTGCCTCTCGACTCCAAATCCACCCTTCGCTGTCCTGCCTGTGACCCTCGCCAGCGGGCCCCACTTAAGCTTCATCAGTGGAGGAGCTGGCAGGACACTGGAAGAGGTGGGGGCTTTGCCTCCAGGCTCCGCTGTGCTCATCTCAGCAGCTCCTGTGGCACGTGGGACACCCACGGTGTCCATCTAGTGGGTTTCAGTGGCACCTCCCCTGTGGGCAGCTGCCACCAGCGCCCCAGAGGGTAGCTTCCCCATCACAGTGCTTCGTTGGGCTTTCCTGCCGTCCAGGGGCCAAGGCCATGCCCTCTCCAAGGAGGACCAGATCCCAGCACTGGGCTTATAGAGCAGAGTGTGTGTTCCTTCCCTGCGTGCTCTGTCCCAGCCGGAGTGGGGATGGGGGCAGTGGCTGCTTCCTGTGTCTGCTCTTCCTGTATTCTTAAGAGTTTTTGGCTGTTCAGTAGGTAATCCTCTGTTGTAGTTAAAAGCTGATTATATTAAACCTTCCTTGTTCAAATTACTGTGTGGTTTCAGTCTCCCGATTGAATTCCAACTGTTATACCTCAAGGCCTGTGAAAAACCCTTACTTACAGCTAAGCAACATTCTCACACAGCTTTTTATGGCAGAGCAAATAAATATTTTCTTGTTTTTAAATGTTTAAGAATTTAAATGCACGTATTTGCAGGGATGGGCGTAATTGACCTCGTACTGCTCAAGTGCCTGTTTCCGCTCGAGCTCGAGCTGCTGCAGCTGCTCCAAGGCTTCCTGGAGGGCCTGCTCTTTGATGACGCGCTGGTTCTCCAGCTCCTGCTTTTCCGCTTCCGTGGTCTGAATGGCCTGCTGCTGCTCCAGATGCCACTTCTCCAGCTCGGCCCTCTTGGACGACTCTTCCTCCAGCAGCCTGCAATACAGAGAGCTCAGGGTGACTGCACCCGACCCAGAAGATGACAAAGCACAGTGGAGCCTTAGAGGAGCTGGGAGGTCATCCAACCACCTCTCTTCTCACAAGAAGGAAGCCAGGAGCCAGAGAGGCCCAGATTTGTGGGTAAGGTGACCCACGGGTCTGCTCCAAGCTCTGTTTCACCCTTTTATGAAAAAAAAAAAATTAAAAATAACATGTACTGAAGGCTTAATGGGCCAAGAAAGAAGTGCATTTTTTCAACTGATCCTCACAATAGGCTTACGTACTATTATTATTCAGTTCAGAGATGAAGAAAGTGAGGCACCAAGGGAAGGTGACCTGGACCAGGTCATCCACCTGACAGGCAGGTAGCAGGGCTGAGTTTTGAAGTCTGCCTGGTTGCTACAACATTAAAACACTTTTTTATCTAACAGAAACCTATTACCAAGGGAAAAGCTGGCACACCAACAAAGGCAAAGGAGGAGGAGCTGACAAAAGCCAGAGGAAGCTGACACCAGCTACTGACCGAGCACAGGTCAGGCTCTTTACCTTTACCTTCATTCCTGTGATCCCCCCAGAATTCCGTGTTATTGTTATCACAATACCAAGGTGTTATTGTCCCTGCGGATGAAGTCAAAGGATTTCAAAGTATGACGCACAGGTAAGCAATGGATTTCAACCCAGGCCCACGTGACTTCAAAATGTTATCTTTTAATAACAGGCTACCTATCAGAGGACATCCCAGGTTAAGCAGATATTTAATAAATAAACTAACTTGTACCCCAAGTATAGACAACGTGGTTAGACGCCAGCCCAGGACAGGACGCATGTCTACTGGCTTGATCGTCAGAATTACGTAACAAACCTCACAGCAGGCCAGTTACTGCTGCCTAAGAGCATCTGCACGTCTAAAGCCAACAGCAGCAGAAATAAAGTGACAGACTCTACAGCCACTATCTGACCACCCCAATCCTGCACCACTGTAAGAATTCCCTCAACGACATCCTACAGGGTGGCCTCCGATCGTGTGTGATGGGCCACTGCTTCACAACCCGGGTAGTTTATTTCTGGGCAGCCTTGATCCTTAAAAGTTCTTTCTCAACTAGGATGTGCTCTCCTATCTCCTCCCCCGGGTTCCACAAAGGGCCAGTGTGCTCCCTCTGAGTCGTCTCTTGGATGTGACATCGCAGTGAACGCTACCCTGCCACCAGGGGCTGACCAGAGTGTGTATGCTATACACCATCCATGTGCTTTCCTAGACATGGGAGATACACCAGTGAACGAGACTGGAAGATCTGTTTCTTCATCCTAGTGGTCAAAGTCTGGAGGGCAAGGGACATTGCAAAAGGTGAGGCTGCCCAGCACTGAATCCCCTTCACGGGTCCAGGGTTGTCCTGATGAAAAACGGGGTCCATATCCCAACACAGAAGCCACAGCCCCTGCCCTTCTGCCCTAGCAAGCTGGGGTGCAGTGGAAGCTGGGCTTGGCTAAGCAGCTGTCATTCCTAGAACTTCGTGAAACCACTGACTCACGAGAGCAGAGACAGTGGAGAGTTTATCTTGCTGGTGGTAGCAACATGCAGTGCTGAGTGATGGCAGAAGCAATGGGGACATCTGACTGACAAACCCATGGTGCCAACGTCTGCATCAGCGACATCCTCCCTGGCTTGTCCCATGGCCTTGTTTGGTCTGCTCAGCCTCCCTTGGTTCCTGCCTGTGTTCAGGGCCTGGCCACCTGCCTTTCTGAGGAATTGGTGAATTTCTCAAGAACCTTCCAAAAAAAACTGTTATTGCTTTAGCTAACCCAAGTTGGGTTTTTCTGGTTTGCAAACAGGACTCCTGACTAAAGATGAACCTCTCTGTACCTCAATTTCTTCATTTATGAAAAAAGGAATAGGAACTATGTGTGTGTGTGTGTGTGTGTGTTCAGTCATGTCTGACTCTTTGCAACCCCATAGACTGCAGCCCGCCAGGCTCCCCTGGACATGGGTTTTTCCAGGGAAGAATACTGGAGTAGGTTGCCATTTCCTACTCCAGGGGATCTTCCCAACCCAGGAAATGAACCCAAATCTCTTGCATCTCTTACAATAGCAGGCAGATTCTATACCACCAGCGCCACCTGGGTAGCCCCACTAGGAACTACTCCCACCATCAAAGGTTTGCTGATCCATTAGATGTGATAATGCAGGTAATGTTCTTAGAACCATGCCTACCGCATTGTTAGTATTGAATAAATGTCAGCTCATATTGTTATGATGGGACTATTAGCTCATTTGCTCTGAATGCTCATGAAGACTGCCTGAGAGTATATGAGTATATGAGGTTTTTGGCAATCAATTATATCAGAGAAGTAAAACCCTGAACCTTTTCAAATGAACTGCTTTTAAGCCAAGTCTCCTGGATCCTGTACTTGTTCTGTTGATACTTTAAATTATCTTCTTGCTCTAAAACCAGCATTCCAGCCTGTCAACATCTTTTTTGAATGCTTATTTTGATATTCTATACATTACATTTCTTCTCCATCTGCAAATGAGATATAAAGGAACAGAAACCAACAAATTCCGATGACTATCAAATCCAGACATTAAACTCTGCAAGCACCACCCTCTTCAGCCTTCACAAGAACCCTATGAGCTTATTACAGATAAGGAACTGAAGGCTGAAAGTAGTGAAGTAACTTTTCTAAAAATTACACGGCTAGACAGTACAATGGCTAGGAATCAAACCCAGATCCTCAGTCCGGGGCTATCTATTACTGTGTGGACTGTTGTTCCATATGGGCCCAAGAGTAGAACTTGGATCCACCCATTCAAAAAAGATTCCGTGGGTACTTACCATGTGCCAGACAATGCACCTGTTGCTGGGGATACAGACCTGACCAAAGTGTGCTCCCAGGCCTTACAAACATAAAAATTCAGTGGGTGGAAGTTATAATGGGGCAGACTATGGCTCAGTCTCAAGAAGTTTCCAATAATTGAGCTGTCCAAATGGTAAATGAACAGTTTCCTTCTGAGTTCCACTCAGAAGAGGCTAGATAACCTTAAGGATTACACATTAAAAAACAGCAACACCACTTCAATTTTAATGGAAAAACCCAAAACAAGAAGACCCAGATGGTTCAAGTCAAAGTTCTTGTATTTAAACGATTCGCGATTAAAAGTATCTCTGGGGAAACGTAAGACACTGACAGAGGAGGGACCGTCCACGGGAAGAACAGTGAGATGCCAAATGTTCCAAGAGTGCCTTGCTGTTGCTTAGAACAAGGACAGAGGTCAACTACAAAGCCCTGTATATACACCCTCAGCGAAGATTACGTTACAGTTAACAGAAGTGCGTGTGTGCTCAGTCGTGAAACATAATCTTAGCTGCAGGGTGTATACAGAGGGCTTTTCAGTTAACCTCTGTCCCAGCTCTAAGCAACAGCAAGGCACTCTTGGAACATTTGGCATCTCACTCTTCTTCCAGTGGACGGTCCCTCCTCTGTCAGTGTCTTAAGTTTCCCCAGAGGTACTTTTTAATCGCGAGTCGTTTAAATACAGGAACTTTGACTTGAGCCATCTGGGTCTTCTTGTTTCGGGTTTTTTGTTTTGCCATTAAAATTGAAGTTTTTTCAGCTTTTCAGTTCATTAGTGCTAGACTTAAACGTTTCTATCCCAACTCCATGATGATTTCCTTTGACCTTTTACCCACAAAGGGTACCCTGAAGAGTGGGAGCAAGGAGAAAGCCCCCTTGGTCAGTCTGACAAAATGTCCCTCTGAATCAGGCCCAGGCTCTCGTGACTTTGGAAAAAATATGGACTCACCACACTTTAAAAAATGACCACTAGAGGGCGCAGGTCTGTCCATTTCAAGTTCCAAAATCCAAGTTAAAAACAGAATAGTAAAATGCCTAAAATGGCCTTTAAACACCAAGAAAAAGTAGTTCGTTTTTGTATAGTAATTTTAGCTTATTGGTACAGAGCTGTATGTAGTAGTTATATTTCCATTTACCAAGTTGAAACCATTTTTCCATTTACTGAGATTAGAGTGTACAAAATAATTAATCAGAGCTTTTTCTTCTTTTGGCCATGCCATGAGACATGCAAGATCTTAGTTCCCTGACCAAGGATCAAACTTGCGCCCCCTGCAGTGGAAGCGCAGAGTCCTAACCACTGGATCACCAGGAAATTCCCTTGTTGTTGTTCAGTGACTAAGTCATATCTGACTCTTTGTGACCCCAGGCACTATAGCCCGCCGGGCTCCTTTGTCCATGGGGTTTTCCAGGCAAGAATTGGGGAGTGAATTGCCATTTCTTTCTCCAGGTGAATCTTCCTGGACCAGGGATCAAATCTGAATCTCTTGCTTTGGCAGGCGGATTCTTGACCACTGCGCCATCACGGAAGCCCAGGGAATTCCCTAGCCAGAACTTTTTAAATAAAATACTCATGCCTGGGCTCCTATCCACAGATATTTTGATACCGTAAATCTGGAACAGTCCCTACATGTGCGTTTTTCAAAGCTTTATGTAAATGATTCTGATACTATTGATTAAAAATTACTGCCATTAATTATCCAAAACTGTCTTATTCAAAACATCATTCTATAAACATGAAATAACTAATACTTTAATACATTTCTAGAGTTACCTGGTTCCCTTTATGATCTGATCTCTGCCATGTCATAATTAATCTCCCTCACAGCTTCAGAGAAGTAAATATATATTGCATCTCATCTGTGAATTCTCTACATAAGGGCAACCTATAAACTCAACACATCACAAATGACGAGGGTCAAAAATATCTAACGTCCCTTAGAATGTCTCTCTTTGGAAGTCACATGGGACCAAACCTTCCCATGCAGTGGACGGTGTGTTAACATCGCAATTGTACAGCGCCACTGCCACTGCCCAACGGCAAGTGGGTGAAGGTCCCCAGACCCTGGCTAATACCACGATGAACACGCACTTGTGGGACCCGTATGTTCCAAGCAATGTGTAAAGCATTCAATCTTCTATTAGAAGATAATTTTTCCTTAACAGAATCAAACATTTCAACACCTAATTTGTTTTTGAAGTCATTTTTGGCAACGTGCGTAACAAGCCTTTCTTTCTCTCTTCCTACCTGAAGATTAAACAAACACCTCTTGCAGCTCCATGTGTGGATGCAGTCATGGAAAATCTATCCCAGCTCATCCCACACCTGCTCCTACAATGGTGTGAGGTATGCCTGTACTAACCAGCTGCGGCTACAGGGCAACGGTGGTTAGTGCTGCACCCCCTGACGCGACATCTCAAGGACAGCTAATGGGGAAGCAAGTTAGAAACTGGGAGATGGCAGCTGACATTTGCTCTTTGGGGTCTTCATTCAATTTCGTCCCTCCTACTGCTACCAAAGTCAAAAGTGAGAGTTCTCATCCGAGATCACGACCATCATACATAGTAAACCTGACTTTAAAAGATCTAAGGGGGGAAAAAAAATCTGTTTCAAGAACTTCTAAAACTAAGAATTATGTAAGGAATGTCACCAATCCTGAAAGACCAAATGGAAACTGCTCAGTTCCTCACTGTCCCCCAAAGTGGCTGCAGCTCTGGCCTAACAGGCCCCTGCCTCCACACGAGGGCCTTCTCAGGTCTGGAATATGTGGAAGAAACCAGATTCTCATCAGGGCTGATGCTGGCTCCACGGACATTCTAGAATCTGACTAAGGGAACCACACCAAACACATCCATCCGACTACTCTGAAATAGATACATGGCCTGTCATTAGCCACAGAAGCAAGGGTTTCCCAGGGGAGATGGGGAATAAAGAGCCCAGCCAGACAAGCCTCCAGAGTCCCTCCCATCTGGCAGAGACTCTTCCCTCTCCAGCAGAGTCAGTGCTTCCTAGAAAGTGTATGAGCCCAGGCAGGGCACACAAAGAGCAGAGGATGAGTCGATCCGCACCTGGCCTGTAGCTTCCGCACAGTCTCTTCATCTTGCCGGGCCTGTCTCTCATCCTCGAGAGCCTCCTGCAGCTTTAGGTACATGTCTTCCAACTCCCGGACCCGCTGCAAATACTGCTCCAGTTCAGAGGATTTCTGGGCAACCTGTTCTTCCATCTGCTGCCTGATCTGAGGATATAAAAGTTATGTTTAAACCAGGCCAACTTCGCCCTCAGGAAAGCCTCTTGCTCCAACACCATCCTGAGTGAGGCCACGGCCACAGCCACAGCCCTTCAGGGTGGGCAGGGCCCTGTCCTTCACTCCTTGATGATGGAGGAAGCAGGAGTACCACACCCATCCGCAAGACCACAGTTTAAGAGTCCAGGCACACAGACTACACCCAAAGGCTGTTCTCCTGCTCTGGTGTATTTCTCATCCCTTCCACACTGTGTTTCAAACTCAAGAAAAAAATACTTCCCTGTATAATTTCTCTTTAAATTCCTTTCTGTCTTAAAGCCACATCCATCTAAAAGGAATGAACCTTTCCCACTCAGAACACCCAAAGGGTTAAAATAAGGGGGAAAGGAAAGATGGTCTCCTGCACTTACCTGGCTGCCTAGCACCCTCTACTTTCTCCCTCCCTAGGGCACCTCCAGACCTGGGGGACCCTCAAGCATCTAATTAGCATTCTAACACATTTATGGTTTCTCCATTCTGGATTAAAGAGCCTTGAATCTCTGCCTTAAAAGTTAAGACAAGGACATCATAAATGTAATATCAAACATATTAGCACATGTCTCTGCAGTTTGTATTTTCACTTGCATTAGCTTACTTCATCCTCATAAGGGTCATGAGAGATCATGTGACATCCCCCTAATTTGAAGAAGAGAAACTAATACTCATAAGCAAGAGCAGAGGACACGAACCCAGATCTGGCTGTGGTGCAGCACCCCCTCAGATCTCGGGTGCCTTCCTTTCACAACACACACACATCCACTTCAAGTCTAAGCAACACAAAGTTGCTGAAGGAAATGTCAGAGCACCTATTTAGCAGGCCATGGGCCCAGCCCTCTCCCACACACTGGAACCCGATGTGAGGAGACCTGTGTTCCAGTTAACCAGCTCACTGCCTGAAGCAACTGGACCGTGGGGATGAGAACCCCTAAGAGGAGTCAGAGCTGCCAAGAGTGGCTGACCAGCATTCACACATTCTCATGACTTCAGAACCCCCACTCTTGCTCATTATAGAGGGGAAATATCATGGAACCTGTGCTTACTTTTTTCCATAGTTAGTTATTTTCCAAGCCAAAACCCTGAAGAATGAAAGGGATGCTAGCAATAATCATACCAGGATGGTGGGGACTGTCCCAGGCAAACCAGGACGTGGAGTCCCCCTCCCCACAGCACTTATCAACCCATTCCATAAATTTGTACTGGAGGTCTTGAGAGCAAGATTTACCTTTACATGCTTGGCATGATACCTGGCACACAAGAGAGTGCTCAATAAACTGATAATGAGTTAATAACAAACACAAAACCTCCCTAACAGCCAGCCCACCATGAGTCAGCGGCAGAGACAGCTGGCAAGATGATCTCACTCTAGCCTCCCAGGTCTTCCCACTTCACCAAGCCAGGCGGGCCTCTGCTTCTCCACCCACACAGGTTGGCCTCTGTCCTTCTGCTGACCAGGACGGGATCGGGGCGGGCTCTTCAAGTTAAAGCAGCAGCACCCCGGGGAGTGCGGCACTTACAAGCTTCTCCCGCTCCAGCTCCGTGCTGAACCTGGCCTGGAGCTCCACTTGAGTCTGAAGGCGCTTCTTTTCTTCTTCTGCTGCCCGAGATGCTGCTTCTTCCAGTTTCTACCCGAAAACCATTCATAGAAAAGCAGGGACCGTTACAGTGGAAGTGCATTTGGAGAGAAAGGGTCACATTTAAACATTATGGGGGAAGCCAGTCATTCTCAATGTTCAATAAAGACAGAATAAACCCTGTAGATCCACTGCAATTCCATTCCAACAATTTTCCCAGTCAACATACAAAACAAATTGGATAAACGAATGACTCCTAGTAAGCTGCAACATTTTGCAAAGAAAATTTTAGTGTTGTCATTAAATTCATTTGCAAATGCATCTGTGAAGTTCAAATCTATTTCTTGTGTTCACTGCAGTTCTGTCATCTTAACACTGTTCCTTAAAAACTTTGTTGTTGTTGTTATGTTAGCCGTTCAGTCTTGTCTGGCTCTTTGCAGCCCCATGAACTGTAGGCTCCTCTGTTCATGGAACTCTCCAAGCAAGCATACTGGAGTGGGTAGACATTCCCTTCTCCAGGGGATCTTCCCAATCCAGGATGGAACCTGGGTCTCCTGCATTGCAGGCAGACTCTTTACTGTCTGAGTCACCAGGGAAACCCAACTTCCCAAAGGGTGGTTCTCTAGTGAAACAAGGGAAAAACCGAAAGCAATCATTTAAAGTCTCTGAGAATTATCCTGAGAGCATACAGCAAACAAGAGAACATTTATCCAAGAAAATCAACTAAATCTCAGCAAGAACTGTGAAAGTCTATGGCATTTGAACGGCATCACGGCCTCTTCTCCACCCTACCCTTGCCTTGGCAGTAGAAGGAGGCTCTACCCATGGCCATGGAACCAAGACCACAAGGCTCCCTCTCAGTTTCCAGTCTAAGGATATGGTATCCCACAGGAGGATGCAGACAAAAAAAAAAAAAAAAGTTGTCTGCCATTCCAATAAACAAAGGATGAAGTCTGCTATCAAGCCATCAGCCACTGCAGCCATCCCAACAATGACCCATGAGGGAAATTCAGGGTGAAGAGAAACAGGACGCTGGCCCTCGAGAGTTAAAATGCATACCTACAAAATCATTTTAATGAGCTAAAATCTGTATCTTCCTATATACAGAAAAGCACTAAAATCATTAACTTGAAATATCTGTTTTTTTGTGATAAGCACTAACCACACGGTTTTGTTCTGGTTTTTTTTTTTTCCAAAAAAAACTCCTATAAATCCTGGCTCTCCGCCTATCTCTTTGAAACAGCTCCTCATAGCTGAGAAGCTTTCTCCCAGGCAAGAGTCCTCAGTAAAAGGCACCAGATAAAATATAACTCTCAACTTCTGGGTTGTGTGTTTTTTTCAGTCAACAAGATCAACAAACTAAATCACAGGCCAGCTAGAAGTCTCACAGGGGAAACAGGGGAAGACAGCAAAGAGCTCCCAAGTATTAGGAACAAGTTTCAAAGTCAGGCCTCAAAGATCAAGCGTGGGCCAGAATTTAAATATCAGACTATGGGGCAAGTTAGGCCCCAGGGCATTGTTGAAAACAACAGAGAAACCTGTGAGATGAACACCTGAGAATGGGACGCCAACTGAGGCAGCCAACTTAACAGAGAGATCAGAGGTGATCTCTGGCAGACGGAACCCCGCTGCCACATATAAAAGTAAACTCAAAACGGATTAAAGACCTAAATGTGAGACCAGATACTACCGAACTCCTACAGGAAAACACAGGCAGAACACTCTTTGACATAAATTACAGCAATATTTTTTCAATCTGTCTTCTAAAGGAAAAGCAATACAAACAAAAACAAATGGGACCTAATTAAACTTTAAAACTTATGCACAGCAAAGGAAACCATCAAGAAAATGAAAAGACAACCTACTGAATGGGAGAAAATATTTGCAAATAATATGACCAATAAGGGGACTAATATCCAACATATATAAACAGCTCATACAACTTAACATTAAAAAAAAAAACAAACAGGCCTTCTCTGGTTGCCCAATGGTTAGGAATTCACCTGCCAATGCAGAGGACATAGGTTCGATCCCTGGCCCGGGAAGATCCCACATGCTGCAGGGCAACTAAGCCCGTGTGTCACAACCATCGAGCCCTTGTGCTAGAGCCCATGTTCTGCAACAAGAGAGGCCGCCACAATGAGAAGCCCACATGTCACAACTAGAGAAAAGCCCTTACACAGCAACAAAGACCCAGTGCAGCCAAAAATAATAAGTAAATAAATAAAAGATTTAGGGAAAAAAAGCCAAACCCTGCACACTGTTGGTGGGAATGTAAATTGGTGCAGCCACTGTTGAAAACATTATGGAGTGTTCTCAAAAAAACTAAAAACTAAACTACCACATGACCCAGCAATTCTGCCCCTGGGTGACAAGGTAGGAGTTTCGAGACAAAAACACTAATTTGAAGATATATGCATCCCAATGTTCATAGCATCATTATTTATTATTGTCAAGATATGGAAGCAATCTAAGTGTCTTATCAACAGATGAATGAATAAAGAAGATGCGGTGTTACAAATATACAATGGAATACTACTAAGCCATAAAAAATAACAAAACGTTGCCATCTGCAGCAACATGTATGGACTTGGAGGGTGTTATGCTAAGTGAAGTCAGTCAGACAGAAAAAGACAAATACTGTATGATATCACTTATGGGTGGAATCGAAAACATACAACAAACCAGTGAATATAACAAAAAAGCAGCAGACTCACAGATACAGAGAATAAACTAGTGGTTACCAGTGAGGAGAGAAGGGGAGGGGCCAGGTACAGGAGTGAGGACTGGGAGACACAGACCGCTGGGTAAAGACAGGCTCCAGGATGCGTCATACAGTGTGGGGAAGAAAGCCAGTATTCTGTAACAACGATAAATGCAGCGTGACCTTTACAAATTATTTTTTTTTAAATAATACAGAAAAAAAAAAAAGGCTCTGTTGACACCCTGGTTACTCCAGGATACTGTACCCATACCCAAGGTTGTGCCTTGACAGAGGACAGACAGTCAGAGGCTGCATATCACGAGGAAGATGGACTTCACTGTAACAGTCCAGCCAAGTCACCATGCAAATAAATGAGCAAACAACAGGAAGTCCTTGGGAGAAGGGCGGAAGCCACATCAAGAGTTGCTTACAAACATCATCTAAAACACCCAGTTTTCAACAAAAAATTACGAGATATGTAAAGAAAGAGTATGATTGATACACTGGACAAAAGCAAGCAATAGCAACTACCTTTGAGAGCCCAGACTGGATTTAGCAAAGACTTCAAAGAAGTTATTATATGTTCAAAGAACTAAGGAAACCTTGTTTACGGAAATTATAGATGATATGATGATATCCCCTCAAACAGACAACATCAGTAAAGAGACAGAAATTATAAAAAGAAGCAAACAGAAATTCTGCAGTTGAAAAGTACAATAACTGAACTAAATAATTCACTAGAGGGGCTCACCAATACAAGAAGAATCTATCAGAGACAGACTGATAGAAATCATCCAATCTGAAGAACAGAATAGAAAATAGCCTCAGAGAAATGTGAGACACCCATTAAATGTGAGACACCATTAAATACACCAACATTCACAAAAGGGGAATATCTGAAGGAGAGGAAAAAAGAGAAAGGAGTAGAAAAATATTGGAAGAAATAATGACTGAAAACTTTCCCAATTTGATGGGAAACATTAATACACCCATCCAAGAAAGTAAGATAAATACTAAGAGTGTAACACATACATCATATCATGCACACATATTTATCATAGTAAAACTGTGGAAAACCAAAGACAGAAAATGCCAAAAGTGACAAGAGAAAAATGACTCATCTTACACAAGGGAACACCAGTAAGACTGACAACTAACTTCAGAAACATGTGACTAGTTCTGACCAGAATACCGTAAATAAATAGAAGCGAAGTGTGGTATTTCTGGGCTGGAGTAGTTAACTGGCAAATTCTAGAACACGTGTTTGTCTGACACAGTGAACAGCAGTATTTGACATGGTGGCTGTTCCATCTGCCTGTATGTTATAATTATAGATGTATATACACTCTGATCCAGCAATCCCACCTCTAAGAATTCATTCTACAGATATATCAGACATGTATAAGTAAGTGTTAGTCACTCAGTCGTGTCTGACTCTTTGCAACCCCATGGACTATAGCTCGCCAGGCTCCTCCGTCCATGGAATTCTCCAGGCAATACTGGAGTGGGTAGCCAGTCCTTTCTCCAGATCTTTCTGACCCAAAGATTGAAGCCAGGTCTCCTGCACAGCAAGCGGGTTTTTTACTGTCTGAGCCACCAGGGCAGCCCTTTAGACATGTATGGACATTTATAAAATGACATAGTACAAAATAATGCCCTGCAGCACTGCTTATTAAAACAAAAGACTAAAACCACCCAAAAGTTCATCAACAGGAGGAACCGGTTAAATAAGTAATAATATAGTCAAATAATAGAACATTTTATAGCTATCAGAAAGAATGAGAAAGCTCTTTATACTACACTGATACAGAAAAAAAAATATATATATATATATAAACTAGACACAGAATCATAAGTATGTACTTTTTGTGTTTAAAAATGGGTAAAGAAGAATGTATATTCATATTCTCTAGAATATACATTACATGAATCTAGAAAGATACATAAGAAATGAAAATAATAGTTGTCTTAGGCAAGGCATAGGAACCAAGCAGAGGGAAGAGACAGTAGGAGGAAATTTTTTCACTGAATCCCTTTTTATATTTTAAAATTTTTGAACCATATGATTTTATTACTTATACAAATGATTATATATGTGCTGGGGTTGGGGGGGATAAGTAGGTGGAACACAAAGGATTTTTAAGGCAATATAAGTGAAAAAATACTCTGAATGGTATTTATAATGTAGATACATGTTATTATACATTTGTCTGAACCCACAGAACATACACCACCAAGAGTGGACCCTAAGATAAACTATGGACTTTAGGTGACTAGGGGTGTCAGTGTAGACTCATCAACTGAAATAAATGTGCCACTCTGGTTGGGGACGTTGATTCTGGGTGAGGACATGTATATATTGACACTGGAAGTATGTACGAAACCTGTGCACCTTCCTCTTAGTTTTACTGTGAACCTAAAACATCTCTAAAAAAAATTAAGTCTTGTAATAAAATTACTTGAGTAACACTTTAAAGAAATCTGGGGGGAAAAAAAGAAATCTGTTAATTTGTTAAAGAAAAATACCAGGGAATTTCCTGGCAGTCCAGTGTTAGGACCCCACACTCTCACTGCCAAGGGCGCAGGTTCAATCCTTGGTCAAGGAACACAGTGCAGCCAAAAAGAAAACACACACAAAAACAGCCTACCATAGTTTCTTATTCCTCCTTCTGAATTAAATGAGGCCTTGTATCAAGTCTCACAAAATGTAATCTCATTCCAGGTGATTCAAATATTCATCTAAATAGTATTTTTCTAAAAATGCTTCAGTGAAAAACTGGAGAATTTTCTTTTTTGACAAGAAAAGAAATTTAACAATTATTAAAGGATCCATAATAACTGCTTTCCAATATTTACCCATCAAACCTCAAATCAGCTGCTTTAATGATTCGGTAGAACTAGGATCTGGCAAGGTGGTCGAGGTCAGCTGAGGTCTGACCAACTCTGGGTACGCATTCACGTAACACAGACCAGGGACCTACATGCTCCTGGAGGTTGAGTTAAAAGTCGACGAGTTTAAAAGGGTCCCAGATGGATGAATCTCAAATGCATGATGCTAAATCAAAGAACCCACATACTGAAAACATACATACTCTATGATTCTGTTTATATGATAATTTGGAAAGAATACAGGGACAGAAAACAGATCAGTGGTTTCCAGGGGCCAGGGGTAAGGGGAGAGTCTGAATACAAGAGGCAGCATGAGGGAATTCTCTGGGGCACTGGCATTGTTCTAAATTCTGTCTGTGATGGTTTCAAGAATCTAGGCACCTGTAAAAACTCATAAACCTATACCATGATATTGCGATTTATAGTAAGAAATACATAATACTTGGTCTTCGTCCCAGTTTCTGGCACAGATCTCCCCAAAGTCTTGGAATTTCCTAAGTGTTGAGAGTGATAATAAAGTGACTTTAAGAAAACAATGGATAGGGGCCAGTTGCCAATGAAACCTACCATGTGATTAGAGGGTTGGAACTTCCAGTCTGACCTCTGAGAAAGGGAGAGGGGCTGGGGGTTGAGTCAATCACCAATGTCCAATGATGTAATCAATCATGCCTGTGTAATGAATCTTCCATAACAACCCAAAAGCACAGGGTTCAAAAAGATTCCAGGTTAGTAAACATACAAAGATTTGGGGAGAGTGATATGCCTAGAGAGGGCATGGAAGCTCCGTGCCCTTTCCCCACATGCTGCCCTATGCATCTGTCTATTCCTGAGTTACAGTCTTTTATAAGAAACCAGTGACTAGTATGGAAAACATTTCTCCAAGTTACATAAGCTGTTCTAGCAAATTAATCAAACCTAAGTTGGGGGGGGGGACTTCCCTGGTAGCTCAGCTGGTAAAGAATCCACCTGCAAAGCAGGAGACCTGGGTTTGATCGCTGGGTTGGGAAGATCCCCTGGAAGCAGGCATGGAAACCCACTCCAGTATTCTTACCTGGAGAATCCCCACAGACAGTGGAGCCTGGCAGGCTACAGAGCACGGGGTCACAAACAGTCAGACGTGACTGAGTGACTAAGCACAGTACAGCACAGTACAGCACAAGAGAAGGGGCTGTGGGAACCTCTCACTTATGGCCAGTTGCTCAGAAGCACAGGTATCAACCTGGACTCGGGACTGGCATCTGAAGAGGGAGTTGGGGGCGGAAGAGGGGCTGGTGGTGGTGTCCAGACTGTATCTTTGACTCCAAACAATAAGTAAAATCCACAATTCTAATACTAAGCATCTTCCAAGATCCTCATGAGTGAAGATGGGAGCTAAAGGGAAAACCTAAAAAGGCAACGGATCCTATCCATTCACCAAAAGTGACCCTGACATCCTCAGGAGAAACTTCTCATCTTTCTCTGAACAAATTCAACTGTACTCACTGTTCTTACAAATGTTCTTTTCTGGTCAATGAAATATCCCTGTTGTCCTGAGACCCTCATACTCTTCAAGGGCTGGGAAAACAGTGTCTCACTCAATGGTCTAGATACACTTCCTGGAAGCGCAGTTCACCAAATAATCTCCCTACGGTCACGTTAACCTAGTCCCAGTAGAACTGAAGCTCATAAGTAAGGTCACAGAGGCTCCTACAGAGAAATGGGAGCCTGCCCCCAGCCCAGCGCCCACTCTCACCTTCCTCACGGCCTCCAGCTCCTGCTGTTTATTTTCGTTTGCTACCTGCAGCTCCTTCATCTGTCGCTCCAGCTCCTCCTGCTCGGCCAGCAGCTTCTTCCGCAGCTCTTTCCGACGCTGGCGGGCTTCTTTGTGTGGTGGGGGGCTGCCCAGCTTCAGGAGATGGATGGTAGAATGGATGGCTGTGAAAGGCATGAGAGAAAAGATGGGAAATACCTTTTATTCTCCGTGAGCCTAACCTGAATGGCATAGTGGGAAGAAAATCAGAAACCCAGGGTAATGCTGATCCTGCCACTGAGCAGCGTTGTGACCGTTAGCCAGTCACAGAACCACTTACACGTGGGTTTCTCACCTCTAACCAGAGAGAGATGATCTCGAGTCCCTTCCAGCTCCAAAGTCCCATAACTGCCTATCTGTGCTTAAATAGACTTGATTTGGGAACATAACATGCACTTGAGGAACTCCCAACACTTGCAACTCCCTTCCTTAACTTCCCAAAAGGCCAAATAAGAATAAGACATCACAAGGGCTGAGATTCAAAATTCCTGGTATCTGATTTGCTACCTGCTGTAAGTAGACCATCCTAAAGGAAATCAGTCCTGAATATTCATTGGAAGGACTGACACTGAAACAGAAGCTCCAATACACTTTGACCACCTGATGCAAAGAACTGACTCATTGGAAAAGACCCTGATGCTGGAAAAGATTGAAGGCAGGAGGAGAAGGGGATGACAGAAGATGAGATGGTTGGACGGCATCACCAACTCAACGGACATGAGTTTGAGCAAGCTCTGGGAGTTGGTGATGGACAGGGAGGCCTGGCGTGCTGCAGTCCATGGAGTTGCAAAGAGTCAGACACGACTGAGCGACTGAACTGTAGGTAGTCTGCTTCTCATCTATGCCTTATGAAACCATCTCCCTATATACTCCCTTCCCGAGGTGATAACAGCCAATACCATATATTGAATATTTGCTATATATAAATATATGTGTGTGTATATATATATACATATATATATATGTATATATATATACACACGCTATCTAATTTTTGTATGAAATCTGACTTCTTTCCTGATTGTTTCCATTATCTAAATAGGTAGTACAGGGTGGGGGGGGGAGTGGAAGGGAGGCTCAAGAAGGAGGGGATAAATGTGTACTTATAGCTGATTTACATCGTTGTACAGAAGAAACCAATGCAACATTATAAAGCAATTATCCTCCAATTAAAAATAAAATCAAAAATAAATAAATAGCCAGTATTTTCACACTGTTCAAATTCAAAAGCCTGAAAGGACAGAGATGAAATCTCCCTCCTACTGCTATTCCCAAGCACTGAGCTCTTCACTCCACTACCAACTAACACCAACTGTTTCTGTGCATCTTTCCTGAGATACTTTAAAAGCAAATACAAATAAACATATATATACCTCTTCCACCTTCCACGGACACAGTGGGGCGTAACACTCTCCTCAGAGGCTGAGTCTGTCCTCTCCGTCCCCCTGGAGAGCTTTTTGAATCAGCATACACTGCGCAGTGCTCATCAGTCCTCCAGCATCAGCATACACTGCGCAGTGCTCATCAGTCCTCCAGCATGCAGCTGCCATTGTCTATTCAACCACGCCCCGATTAATGCACATTTGTTTATAAATCTACCACAAACAATCCTGCAACGACGTGTCATTTTAAAAATGTGCAACTGTATCTTCACTGTCTCATTATTAACCCTCACAACAACTCTGAGCGGCAGGTACTATCATTAGCCCCATTCCAGAGAAGAAAGCTGCTCCAGAATTCCTAGTGACCCAGGAGAGAGGATCCAGACCCATGTACACTTGCCTCAAACTGAAGCTACATCAAAATGACCACAATTCTCAACAAACAATTTTACCTAGATTTAAGAATATTACATTGAGAATTCCCTTTTCAGGATTAAAGAGAAAATCTCACTTTAATCTTTACTAATGCTGGAGTGATATTTTAGTTTAAAAGTTATTAAATCAGAAGTTTTCATTCTTGAGATATCTGAAACTAGTGATTTCCTGTGAAAGTAACAAATCTTGAAAATTACTTGAAGTATTCAAAACCTATTGCACAACTCCTCTTTTGTTTTACATATTTCTAAATACTCAAAATGGCCACTTTAAAATTCTTCATGGTCCTTAAAGGGGGAAATTCCATATTCTCGAAATAGTAAGAGTAAATAAATAAAACCGAAAAGGTCCAGTTTGTACTTTTCCCACAAGTTCACCAGGCAAATGAACCTGATGAAAATTTTGGGAACTCCTCTCAGCTTGTTTTTCTTTTAGCTACTGGGCTTCACATAGAAATAACTATAGGCAACGGGGAACAATGCCGAGTATCTCTGTTGTTCAGTCAGTCAGTCGTGTCCAACTCTTTGAGATCCCATGGACTGCAGTATGCCAGGTATCCCTGTCCTTCACCATCACCGAGAGTTTGCTCAAACTCATGTCCATTGAGTCAGTGATGCCATCCAACCATCTCATCCTCTGTTGCCCCCTTCTCCTTCTGCCCTCAATCTTTCCCAGCATCAAGGTCTTTTCCAATGAGTTGGCTGTTTGCATCAGTCATGAAAGTACTGGAGCTTCAGCTTCAGCACCAGTCCTTCCAATGAATATTCAAGGTTAATTTCCTTTAGGATTGACTGGTTTGATCTCCTTGCCGTCCAAGGGACTGTTAATGAAAACAGAAAGTGCTCTTAAGTTATACCATGACAAGTAATAAAAATTATCTTACCC
The DNA here is from genome assembly GCF_029407905.1 of Bubalus kerabau. NCBI lineage: Eukaryota > Metazoa > Chordata > Mammalia > Artiodactyla > Bovidae > Bubalus > Bubalus kerabau. The sequence continues at coordinate 42,941,152 of NC_073638.1, forward strand.
TGAATCCACTCTTGTTTCTTCTTCTTATCTGAAGCACTGATTTCAAAGGTCTTATCAAAACATTTTATGAGAAAAAGGCATTTCTTTCCATCTTTGTCAGGCAAGGACTAGGACAGAAAGCAAAATTAGTCTTTCAAATTTTACTTTCAAGTATTTAAATTCAAACTTAATTACTTATACAAGAAGTACCTATAAATGAATATTACTGGTTTATTTATGCTGCCCTCTAGGCAACAATGCTTATGGTAAAAACCACCCCAGATTCGTATACGACATCTAGACTGGGAGAACCAACACCACCTGATGGGCCACGCGATGGCCTTTCCTGAGCACAGCAACCCTTGTACATTGCACCTTATACCTGAACACGTCTCTCTCAGGAATCCTGGAAAATATGCCCATGGAACTGTTCCAACAGGTATAGACACCCAGGGTGATTCCCACACCCTGCAGATGGGTCTCTCCCTTCCTTGCACCAGGGGTGTTGTTGCCAGCAAGCTGTGGTTCTTGTCCTATATCCTTATAAGCAGACTGGCACAGTCCATCATAATCCTGTGAGTCTCCATGTTTAGCTGAATCTAAGAAGACCCCTTACTGGGCACTGCACACCCTTACTATTAATACATACCATTTCATCCATCAAGACACATTATCATTTATGAGATCTTAGGTATTTTAAATGTTCTTCAACAAATACAGATGTGGTAATAATTCAGATATAAATTAAAAATTCAAAACATTATGTTCTTGAGGACTTCCCCTATTTACAGAATTAGCAGTGATAAACTGTTCTGAAAGTCATACCAGTTATTCAAAGACATGTTCTTTTGGTTTATTTATTACACTCAAAAAGGGCCCAGGTTCTCAGATACACTCATGATTTCAAACGCTGTCTTACTGATTTTTTTTTGGCTTTCTTATTTATGACTCCATTTTACTCAAGAAATGATTCCTTAAATATACAAATAAATGAGATTTAATCCCTATACTTTATTCTCGAATACAAGACAGAAAATAAATTCACATTAGAAAAAAATGTTGTCAGGTATCTGTAATTTTTTGGTTCAGAAACTATAGTTACTGTATGCCTATATTATTTTAGAAATGTGAATTTTAAGATTATTTTTAAGGCTCTAGAGTCTAGAAGAAGGAAGATAAACTACTTGAACAGCAGGCGGCAGCACTGGAAAGAGGTAACCATTGACTCTTACCTCCACACAGCAGTTCTCATCCAAGAGAATGTCTCCTTTCTTATCTTTCAGATCCTCGCTCACATAATAAGAAATTATGTTGGGTTTTAATACAAACCAGCGTTCAGTCCAGTTTTTCCGTCTATGGCCTTTTTTTATCATGTAACCCTAGGTAAGATTAAATCTGATATAAATGCTGGTGCTTTTCCTTATAAGAGCTGGTATCTCTTCCTTTTAACACACAGACGCGTGCGCACGCACGCACACACACACACACACACCACCGCCCCCCCCCAACTGTGATTCTCAGTAAATCTAGACCTCCGTTATTGAAAATGCTAAAAGGTGTCAGTAAACCTGGCCAAGCATGCCTTCTCAGACAATCACGTACCTCTCTACCTGATCTCTCAGGATTCTGGAGGATGAAATCAGGAGCAGAAAATGAACTGCACCAGTAGTTAGGATCCTAGCTTCTAAGTATAGCTTTTAAGCTCACACTTACTAGGCTTGTATTTTCTTCCCATATGTCAGCCTCAAAGATGTGTGATCCAAAATTTTATTTCAGCAAGACTACACATTACTACAGGCCAAAACACTTCAGGATTGTTCAAGAATAGCTAACATTTTACACAGTAAATCTATAGGTGCTGATAGCCTGTGGCAGACTATACAAATCATCAAATATATAATAATATTTTGGCTGTATCATGTGATCATTATAATAAGTTCTAATCACATTACTCGTTCAGTTTGCTAGCTCTTGACATTTAAACCAAGGCTATCTCATACGGCTGTTCATCTGCAGTTCTATATTCTGCCATCCTAATGGGCCTGGAAATCCTCTTCAGAGACCATGTTTCCTAACCTCTTACAGCACCAAAAACCTACACAAATTAAGCCTCAATTAAAGTTTATTGATAGGCTACATCTGAAGAAAAGAGCAAAAACAACATCATTACCTAAGAGGGCAAAACAAGGACCAACCAGTAAGAGTTATTATTCAATATAATAATGTAAGACATCTGAAAGAGCCACTCAAAATATATAAATTCTATTTACTATGCATTATGTTTATTAAACAGACTATGTATGTCAGCATATGTATACCATAAATATTATCAGATGCTATGCAGGTACTGAGAATACAAACTTTGTAACCTAATATGATAAACACAACTTTATTACATAAAGGCACTTTTCCCCAAAAGGAAGGGCATTTTTCTGATTTCATAAAAATTATACATATCCTATAGAGAGGTTAACACATATATACATTATAGTAGTAAGTTGAATAATAAGAAAAGAAAAAGAATAAAATAAAATTCATAGAAATCCCACAACCCAGCAGTGATCACTTCTAACATTTTGGCCCCCATCCCTCCAGACAGCTCTACACACATATCACATTGCATGAAAGGGATTACAAGACACCTGCTGTTCCACAACTTGTTTTCTTCACTGAAGAGTATGCCATGGGATCTTTCAGACGAATGAGTATAGATGTACACATAACACAAAAGTACTATGTTCAGAAATGTGATCATTTAAACAGTTCTTTCAAAATAGTAACTTCCCAGTGTTTAACTGTAATCATTTACAATGTAAGCCTAAGACAAGACTGAGAAAATAAGAAATTTTATTCCTGTTCTAAATTAGTGTAAAAATATAAGTGACTTAGGCTCATCTTTGTGATAAAAATCTTTTATTTCAAACATGTCAAATTCTAAAGGTGAGGAGAAACAGTGTTACAGGATGCTTACCTGTTTCAGCACATCTAATATTAGCTCATTGAAGACCTCGTTAATTGCCATGGACACAGTCTGCCGATCCATGCCTTTGCTGAACTGTCCATTTCCAACAAGCTCAATCAGTTCCCACACAGAAAGGCCATCTTTACTGTCATCAAAGTTGATTTTATAATTTTCAAATTGTTCTTGTTGCCAACTTACTCCCATAGCTTCTGTCAGTTTCCTAAGCAGGTATTCAATCTAGAAAAAGAATTTTATAAGTATTATTGCATAGCAAAAAAAAAAGCCCAAACTTTTAAACTTAAGTATGTATCTATGTTATTACACTAAATAACTAAATTAAAAGGTCAATTTAGGAAATATTCTTTTATAGTTCCAAGTGTATCTTTAAAGAATCTTGACACCCTCAAGGAGAAGGGTATGGATAAAATGCCACTGAGTCTATGCTAACTTAGAATAAAGTAATCAAATCTGGAACCCTTAACAGCATATTTGTATACAGAACAAAAGCAAACTGCACACAGACACGATCGCACACTAACTAACCAATGTGATCTGCTTACTCTGGTGGATTTCAACATATGAGAATACTAATTGTGCTGAACCAATATGCAACACTAAATAATCATCTCAAAGTATGTACAAGTTAGTCACCAATTTATAAATTTTCCACATAAGCCAACTATTTGAAATTAATGCTGCCGCTTCTCATTAGAATTCTAACAGTGTTGCAAACAATGGTGAAGTCCTAGACTGGGCCAGAAAAGTTTATTGAATTCTGAAACATACAGCTTTGTATACAAAAATAGTAGAAAATACTGCGCTCATCCCTCCAAAAAGCTCTACACACACACAACATTGGCATGAAAGGGATCACAAGACTCCTGCTGTCCAATAGCCATTTTTTTCTGATGAATGAGCGCACAATGAATGGATGTGCACATGACATGAAAAGTACTTTAAAAATGTAAATGAAATAGTAACAGTTCAAAAAAAACCCACTGTGAGGCAGTAATACTGAATTACAATTGATGTCTCTTATCTTCTGGAAAGCCTGGGTATCCCACAGTGCTCTCTCAAACTCAACATATCCAAATATGAATGAATCATCTCTATCTTTCAAATGGCTTCTCCTCCAATTATGGATTTCAGTTGTGAACAACACCATTCACCCATGCTAGGACGACAAACCATGCCCCATTCCTTTACATCAAGATCAGTGACAAAATCCTACTGTTTTCATTTCCCCTCTTTAAACTCTGCCTGGCTCCCTATCACCTCAAAGATCAAGGCAAGCTCCTCTGTGTCCCCTGTGGTCACTCACCCCCCGAGTACTGTCTCTAACATTTTCTCTGCCATGCCTCACTGCAGATTTTACACCCCACCAACACCACCATCAACACTGCTCCCACACAAGCTCTATAAAGGGCTAGAGCTAGCCGCTAGTTAATATTTATGCCTTTATATATCTCTGCTATATGTTTTTCTTTGTTTTGGGTTTTCCTTTTTAACAACCCTTTAAAAATGTAAAAACTATCTTAGCACAGGGGCTATATAAAACCAGGCTGTGCACTGAATTCAGCCAGTAAGCTGTAGTCAGCCAACACCTGTGAGAGATTTTAAGTAGTGTACCCATGTAACACACTTTTTCATGCTTCTATGCCTTGCCCCATGTTGTCCTGTTGAGATTACTTTTCCCCATTTCTCTACTAGGTCATACCCCACCAAAGACCCACAAATCAGGATCTGCATTTTAACAAGAACCCCAGGTACCTCCCTATGCACATTAAAGTCTGAGAAGCACTGCTCTGGTTAAAGTGCTCTGACCCAGGTCAGGTGTTCCTCTTCTGAACCCAGTATACTGTACAGAAAGTATCTCTATATTCAAATGCTGCCCCTTGCTGATTTTTTGAACTCCTTATAGGAGGGACAATGTCCCACTCATATTTGAATCTCCAGAACTCAGCATTGTACACAGATGTAGTAGAGCTCAGTTAATGAAATGGAAATAAACCAAGCTAAACCTCAATTTTCTCATCAAAGAAACAGGTATAATAAAACTCATCATATAGGACTCCCATGGGGATAAAATGGGACAAAAATAGAACATTGTGCACAATGTCTGGCATAACAGGTACTCAATCAATGCTACTTCCTTCTGCACTGCACCATTTCAAATGACATTTAAGATAAGCATTCATGAAATAACACAGAATGAGGAAGAATGCAAAATTAAATTTACCTATGATTTCCACTGCATAAAGATTATGTCAATATTCTGACAAATACTAGAGGAAAATATTACAGTCAATTTTGTTACAGATAGGATTATGAATTAATTTCTTTCTCTTCTTTGCAATTCCAATTTGGTTATAATGTTGTTTGTGACATAACATACTTTAATAGGAAAAGACTGTGAACAATAGGAAAAACATGTTTGCAAAGAAATACACACTCACAAAACATCACAAGGTCAAAAAATATGAAGAGCTCTATTGATGTAATTTGATGAGATATTATAAGCTCCTCCAGTATGCAGATTATCTAATACCCTAAATCTAGCATACAGTGGGGTGTTCAACAAATGTTTACTTGCTGGAGAAAAACATACTCAGAACTTTCCTTTCTCTTGTTGGAGATGTACCTGTTAAGCTTGTGCATCTGCTATTAAGTTTAACAGATATTATTTTCTTGGTTTTTTAAAAAAATTATTTTTGCCTGTGCTGAGTCTTTGTTGTCGCACATGGGCTTTCTCTACTTGCAGCAAGCAGGAGCTACTCTCCAGCTGCAGCGTGAGGGCCTCTCACTGTGGTGGCTTCTCGCGACAGAGCCCAGGCTCTAGGGCACATGGCCTTCAGTAGTTATGCCATGCAGGTTGTGACACATGGGCTTAGGTCCCCTCAGTATGTGGGACCTTCCCAGACTAGGGATTGAACCCATATCCCCTGCACTGGCAGGAGAATTCTTAACCACCTGACCACCAGGTAAGTTCTTGGCTTTTAAAAAGAAGTAACAGGGACAGGAAGTGGAAAAAGAGAAAAAAGGAAATCAAGAAGAAAAAAGGGAAGAGGGACAGAGGGATAGAAAAGAGAAGGGAAAAAAAAATGTAAAGCAATAAGGCACAAGAAAGAAAAACTTAATTATATAAACAATTGACCAAAGTAAAGTAACTCAGAGGCGTTCTCATGCACAGAAATTCAATCTCCCTAAGGCAGCAGAAAGAGGGCCCATGCTGCCTGATCACAACTTGGGATAAAAGCTGTATAGGCACTCCCAGAAGTTTCAGTAGTGAGGCTGTGGGTGTGGCCACATGTATGGACAGGATGACAAAAAGTGGGTGTGACAAGACCGTGCATCTGACTGACCATTAGTGCAAGTCAGGAAACAGCGGGGAATGACCCTGTGCCCCTCAGTTCCTCTTGCATATTGGAGCTTCAATTCCTCTAGTATATCGGAATGTCTTTTACAGTGTCTCCTGTCTGCAGCAAACTGAGCTCTTCTAGAGGCAGCTCTCCAGGTTCCTCGTGAACCTTTCTGAACATGCCCTCCCCAGCCCTTCAGAGTTGGTCATCAGGGCCCAGTTTGTGCTCTGCATTCCCAGTGACTGCGCCAGGTAACTAATCTAGATTCATTTCCTGTTGACTTTGAACACAATCACATACTTAACACAACCAAATAACTTCAGAACCTCTTAGTTCATTATATTGGGCCAAGGAGAGACAAACACTCCCATTCTCAACTACTCGATCATACTAAATAATAAATCACGTGTTGCTGTGTTAGTCTGAGTGGCCTGCACCAATTCTAAGAGCTCATTCAGTTTCAGGAAGCAGCTAACTTCCTCCTTCCAAGGCAAGTTGCACCAAAAATAACAAAGAATAAACTTTCAGGTTGCATGTGATTTTTGAGGCCTCTGGCTCTGAAACTTCTTTGTTAAAAGTTCTTTCCTTGTAATCATTAAAGAGGGTCTTTATTGACTTAATTCAGATTTTATTTCACTGAGGATCTCTTAAAACTCTTTCAGGTTTGAGATTTAACTGCATGAAGGCAATTCTTCCAAATAAGCAACAGACACATCCTGTTTTCTTCTTGGCTCAGTGGGAAATGAATACTAACATAAAAACTATACTTCACACACACACATTTCCAGGAAAACCATTCGACAAAAATTTCGGAACCATCTCAAATGGGGACACGCTAGTTCTGGACTTTAGTGAAGTAAGTCACTTGTTTATTCAATGTTCTTGATACTACTTTCTGGGTGATGGGAATCTGAATCAAAAGCAAATTTATCTATACCAGTTATGTTATTCATATAACTACTACTGTTACTTATGTCTAATACAGTATTAATCAAAGGCGGAGAATAAAATCTCACTTAAAAACATTTTGGACTTAAAATGCAAATGATCATTATAATAAATGACTTATTGGAAACATAAAGATTACTTTAAATTTATAAAGCATAAAATCAACTGGTAATATTACAAATCAAACTCATACGTGACAAATTAAGACATTATACTTCAATTTTACTTTAAATGTGTATGTTTTCACACTTAATTAAAATCTGTAAGCCTAAAACTAGTTCCAAATACAATTTTTTTTAATACTTAGTACCATAAGAGTACTTTAATAAATACTTAGGAAGGAAGCAAAATCTAACAAAGAATGGAACCTTAACCAATAACTCCACTGTTTTTCACAAACGTGCAACCTTGAATTTGCATTGCTTGAGCAAAGGCCAGGAGATGTGCTAAGAGCTAAATAAACACAAGACCATATTTTAAACCTTAGGAGGCTGGTTCAGCATTCAGACAAAGCTATTTCACACAAATCTGTTTTAATGATCCTTTCCTTCCCCACGCAAGTACTCCTGGCCACAGAGTAGTAATCTGTAGAACTCACTCTAATTCTACTTCTAATCAGAAGAACGCTGAGGGAGCTAAGGACATCAAAACAACAGAGTAAGTCCAAACTGACAGGAGAAGGTATGCTGCCTGGGGTTCCCTTCTCAAATGAGACTAACTTGTTTAGGAGAGGAGCAAGACACTCTTGTCAGCCTGCAAGGAGGAAAACAAGCAAGCTGTGGAGTCTTGGCTGGGCTCTGGGTGCAGAAAAATAAAACTCATGGCCCACCTCAAGTCTTCTGTGAGTCCCAGTTTTTCAGGCCACCTAAAGCAGAAATCTTTTGAGTGTCTTAGGCAAGGCAGTCAGGAAGCTGGTGCTGACGGCTCCCTCCGCAGCCTGTGACTCAGTGACGACTTAAAGCCAGTGACAAGTCCCCCACATCAAGTCAGAGCTGCTTCAAGGAATATGGTAAATCTCCCTACAAAGCAATTTCTAATTCTAAGGTCACTTTCAAGTCCACCATGTATATTTTGGTGATGGAAAAAACCAAAAGATCATGGGTAAGAGACCCACTACATCTCCAGTTCCAAAGAAAATCCAGAGTGAAACTGCAAAATGTCTTAAAGGACAATAATGGAGATTTTATTATCATAATTTTTCCAAGTAGCAGCTAGGTTTAAAAATACCATTGGCATATCTACATCTATCAACATTCTATTCCCTTCCATATGTTTCTGTATTAAGATAATTTTCATGGACAAAAATTCCATAACATGTTTTAATTTCCCCTTTAACATATGTGCACAATTACATTATTATTATTAAACACTGAAAAACTGTTCCCACCACTATAGTGAACTTGCTTTCTCCTTGCTTATCAATGACAACCTAATTGTTAAATCCAAGGACAACTTCTCATTCATCACCCTCTAATTTTTCTATAGCACCTAATGTTAGGAACTACTTTTCTGTTTCTTAGAACTTTTCTTTTCTTTGGCACCCATGACTCAACACTCTCCCAGTTCTCCTACCTGACAGACTATTAAACTTCCTTTACCAAATCTACTTCCTCCCCCGGCTACAGAAACATACCCATGGTTCTGTCCCCAGCCCTCGCTTCTCCTACTACCATCTCTTTCTTCCTGACCTAACCGACTCCCACGGCTTCCCTGTCTCTGTCTCCAGCCCTGGCCTCTCACGGCTCTGAACATACTCTTCCAGTTGAAACAAGGCAGTTCCGCTAGGATGATCCCCTCACAATGCCAACTGTACCAAACCGTCACCATACATCACACCCCAAATAGTTCATCACCAATGCTTCACATACATCAACTACTTTAGTCCTCACAAGTGTCCAGTGAAGGAAGCAATGATCCCCATTTTCCAGATGGGGAAACCCAAACAGGGAGACTAAGTAATCTGTTCACAGTCACAGAGCCAAAAGGTGGTCAAGCAGGGATTTAAATCAGGCAGTCTGATCTGAAAGACAACGCTTTAAACAACTACACTGTATCTCCTCCCAGTTGCCCAGACCTGAAAGTTGTCTCTGTCCCTGCACAGCCGTCATGCTCCAGTTAAAAAGGACATGTGCCATTCATTTTTACTGCCCAGCCCTAATCCCTCCCTTTTTTAGTTATTAAAATTACATTAATTTTCAATGACATGTTTACAGCATAATGTTAACTGAAAAAAAGAGCAGGGAAAATTGTATATATTGTACAATTACACTGTATTTTTTTTTAAGTCATGAATAGAAAAAATATAAAAAGTATCTCCAAATGTTAACCTTGGTTCTCTTTCAGTGGCAGAACTACAGAACTATAGAAAGAAAGTTCTTTATACTTACTTGTAGAAATAAGTAGAATAAGAATCTAACATTTCTGTAATTAACAGATATTTTATAGGGAAAGTGAAAGTGTTAGTCATTTAGTCATGTCCAACTCTCTGTGAGCCCATAGACTATAGCCCACCAGGCTTCTTTATCCATGGAATTCTCCAGGCAAGAATACTGGAGTGGGTTGCCATTCATTTCTCCAGGGGATCTTCCCAACCCAGGGATCAAACCCAGTTCTCCTGCATTGCAGGCAGATTCTTTACTGTCTGAGCTACCAGGGGAAAGATGCTATTTATAGGGAAAGTTCAGTTCAGTCACTCAGTCGTATCTGACTCTTTGTGACCCCATGGAGTACAGCACGCCAGGCTTTCCTGTCCATCACCAACTCCCTGAGCTTGATCAAACTCATGTCCATTGAGTTGGTGATACCATCCAACCATTTTATCCTCTGTCGTCCCTTTCTCCGGCCTTCAATCTTTCCCAGCACCAGGGTTTTAATCCAACGAGTCAGTTCTTCGCATCAGCTGGCCAAAGTATTGGAGCTTCAGCTTCAGCATCAGTCTTTCCAATGAATATTCAGGACTGATTTCCTTTAGGATTGACTGGTTTTATTTCCCTGTTGTCCAAGGGACTCTCAAGAGTCTTCTCTAACACCACAGTTCAAAAGCATCTCTTTGGCACTCAGCTTTATGGTCCAACTCTCACATCCTTACATGACTACTGGAAAAACCATAGCTTTGACTAGATGGACCTTTGTTGGCAAAGTAATGTCTCTGCTGTTTAATATGCTGTCTAGGTTGGTCATAGCTTTTCTTACAAGGAGCAAGCATCTTTTAATTTCATGGCTGCAGTCACCATCTGCAGTATTTTGGAGCCTAAGAAAATAAAGTCTGTCACTGTTTCCATTGTTTCCTTATCGATTTGCCATGAAGTGATAGGACTGGATGCCATGATCTTAGTTTTCTGAGTGTTGAGCTTTAAGCCAGCTCTTTCACTCTCCTCTTTCACTTTTTCATCAATAGGCTCTTTAGTTCCTCTTTGCTTTCTGCCATAAGGGAGGTGGTGTCTGCATATCTGAGGTTATTGATATTTCTCCCTGCAATCTTGATTCTAACTTGTGATTCATTCAGCCCATCATTTTGCATTGACGTACTGTACATACAAGTTAAATGAGCAGCGTGACAACATACAGCCTTAACGTACTCCTTTCGCAATTTTGAACCAATCTTTTTGTTCCATGTCCAGTTCTAACTGCTGCTTCTTGACCTGCATACAGATTTCTTAGGAGGCAAGTAAGGTGGTCTGGTTTTATAGGGAAAGGATGCTATTAATTTTTTAAAATAACTCTCTCTACCAGCTCCCTGACAGAAGGCAGTAAAACTTGGCTTACATATAGCAGGTCTGCCTCTTTCTGACCATGAAAACCAGTGAAGACACACAAAAGATTAGAGTGACAGCCACCAAACCCTCACATAATTAAGCTCTGGGCATGAATCAGTCATTCATTCATCCTATGAACTAAAAATAGTGCACAAAAGCTCTTATCACTGATCTACAGGGGCTTGTAGCAATAGTTATTTTTGGGAGTATCATTTCATTATTAACCTTATTAGTGAGGAAAGTTCAAAGTAAAACCCTAAATGAGTAGTCTTCAAAATGACATGTTTCAGGTACTTCTGTTTTCCAGGGTCACAAATGGAGGTTGTCTAGGGCATACTGAAATTTCAAACCTCAACTCTCACTCTTTGGAAAAAACCAGTAGGCTGGGCACTGAAGTGACTGACCCCAGAGTCTAATCTTGACCATGACCAAAAGAATGACCAGGTAAACAGACCAGTCCAGAGTGGGAGAAGCTAGCAGGCACATTGATGAAATCAATGCTAACCCCCTTATGTCTGGGGAATTCCCAATGTGGAAGCTAAACACAAATGGACCCTTTTCAAGCCTTCTCTGCAACTAGTTCATGGCACCTGACCTAGATCATAACAATCAGATGCATCATGCCCTGTGATTGGGAAGTAGGCATAGAAAGCTCTCTGTGGTAGCAAGAACAACTGCAAGAAGATCTGAGTTCCTGGGCAGCAGCATGCAGGGCCAGAGATATTCCACAGTACAACACAGTTTCCCTGTGGTTCCTCACTGCACAGCCTCCACACCTGGTTTTCAGCCATAATAGCCATTCTATAAGCTACCCAACATTTTTAAAATTACCTTTCTGGCTTAAATCAGTAAGTCCAGCTGCTTCGAAGACTGGCAATTCGGCCAAGTGAGATACCTCACTCATTTCAGACATGCTCTTCCTTTGCTTTCCTGCCTTACATGACCTCGCCCTCTGTCCCTTCCATCCAGAAGTATTCTCCTTTGCTTTTTCCATTAGTCAAAACTCTTCCATCTTTTAAGACCCAGCATAAGTGCTATTTCCCCCCTAAATATAACAGCTAACACTTAATGAGCACTTCCTAAGAGCCAGGCATTCTTCTCATTCCATCATCACAAAAATAGCAGGAGGTAGATAGTAGCATTAGTCTTAGTTTACAGTGGTGGAAACTGTAGCAAAAATTAAATAAATTGCCCAAGGTCACACAGCTAGTAAGCAGTGATGAAGCTAGAATTCAAATCCAAGACATCTGACTCCAGATCTCTGCTCTTAACCAGGGAACACCAAATTACAGCCCATGAGTCAAATCTACCCTACCAGCCAAATCTGACTCTCAACCTGTTTTTTTTTTGTTTTTTTTTTTTTTTTTAATTATATAAGAACCTTCTTTAATCAGGATCAACCTGTTTTTATACACCCTTGCTCTAAGAACAGATTTCACATTTTTAAGTGGTTGGGGCGGGGGAGGGGTGGGAATCAAAAGTATAATAATACTTCATGGTCCATGAAAATTATATGAAATTCAAATTTCAACATCTATAAATAAAAGTTTTATTGAAGCAACATACTGTCTTGTGGCTGCTTTCATGCTATTAACAGCAGAGCTGAGTAGCTACAACACAGACAATACAGCCAAAAAGCCCACAAGGTCTCAAATATTTTCTGTCTGGCCTTCACTGAAAAAGTTTAAGATGCTGCTTTTAACCACTACATTCTATTGCCTCTCTTAAAAAGACTTCCCTGATCCCTGACTTCTCCCAAACTGGAATAAATCTTTCCCTTCTCTGTAGTTACATGGTATTTGTTCTCTCTTATAACAGGTTGTCTATTTTGCTTTGAATTACACTTGACTTTCTTTTCCTTGAGCAGACTGCAAATTTCTTGAAGGCAGGAAGTCATCTTTTTCACTTCAGATTCCTCTTATTGCCTCATTTATTGTTGCCAGTCAATAAATACTTGCTGATTTGAAAAAATATTGCAGTGTAAACTTTTAAACAGATTTTCCTAACATGAACATGAATCACAGAAATAAATCGCAGACCAGACTCCATGCTGGCAGACTGGATAATAATGGGCACGCCTGATCACCAGTGGTGGGTATATAAATTGGTATAGCCTTTCTGAAGGGGCAGTTCTGCCTCGTTTATCTAATACCCTGAAAGTATGCATTTTTTAGGACTTAGAATTCCACTGCTGAAACTGTGGAAAGAAAGAAGCAGACTAGTGTGCAAAAATGTATGCAATATTAGTCACAGGACCTAACATATTTACTGAATACATATCACGTGCTAGGCACTGAGCTAACTCCTTTATTTTTTCCCCAGTCACAATTATTATTTTTTTAATTTTAGATTTTTTAATTGAGGTAACACTGGTTTATAACATTACAGAAGTTTCTTATATACAACATTGTATTTCTACGTCTAAATGCACTACAGTGTTCTCGCCACCAAAAATTTAGTTTCCATCCATCACAATACAGTTGACCCTCTTTATTCATTTTACCAGCCCTACCCCCACTGCCCCTCTGATAACCACTACTCTGTTCCCTGCATCTACATGTTTTTGTTTGGTTTGGTTAATTATTTTGTTTGTTTATATTTCACATGTGCATGAAATCATATGTATCCATCTTTCTCTGACTTGTTTCACTTACTGAACTAAGTTCTTTAAATATGAAGCCTCACAACTCTTAGAATAAACATTTTAAGAGCTCTATTTTATAGATGCTGCTGCTGCTGCTGCTGCTAAGTCGCTTCAGTCGTGTCCGACTCTGTGCGACCCCATAGACGGCAGCCCACCAGACTCCGCCATCCCTGGGCTTCTCCAGGCAAGAACACTGGAGTGGGTTGCCATTTCCTTCTCCATTGCATGAAAGTGAAAATGAAGTCACTCAGTTGTGTCTGACTCTCTGCGACCCCATTGACTGCAGCCTACCAGGTTCCTCTGTCCATGGGATTTTCCAGGCAAGAGTACTGGAGTGGGTTGTCATTGCCTTCTCCGATTTTATAGATGAGGAAATTAAAATTCAAGAGGTTAAATAACATTGTCCGATGTTAGAGGATTACAGATGACTTTTTTTAAGGGGAAGACTACAGTTGATTAATCTGATATTATTAGTCTTTTCTAAATTTACAACTGTAATAAGCATATATTATATGTATCATTTTTAGGGCAATAAGACAGCACAGAGCCTTACTCTTGCATTCCCTGCTCCTCTCCCCACCTTTGGAAGCTCAGGGAAAAGAATCCACAACAAAACAAGCAAATGTCCTTTTTAATTTCTTTTGTAAAGTATGGTTTAAAAAAAGTCTCCATCCTTGACTTTGACACAGGAGTAGTATTTCCTCACATAAATGAGCCTTGGGAATACCATTCTGGATCCTGTGTGTTTCCCATATAGTATCCTTCAGCTAGTTCTTATGGTTTGCCAACATGTAAGTAGGCAGAAAATTATGTTGTGACTTATACTGAATAAAAGACTCCTTGAATGTGAGAATGGATTTGTCTATAATTAGAACAGCTTAAAGAGGAAGAGCCCCACCCTGCCTGTAAATATCCAGAGTTACTGCATGACCTCAAATTACTAAGTCTGGGACTTTTTTGGATCCACGCTTTTTTGCCTCTGATCCAAAAACACTAGCACAGGACCTCATTCCATATCTACACTGAACTAACACAGATACTTCCAAGTTAGATCTATTAGATGCTAAGATAGTCACACAAAACGTCCATCCACACCTTACCTCTTCTGGCACAATAATTAGTGGGTACTTGTCCTCAGATAAAAAGTTGAAAATAACCCATATTTTAAATGCATCTTCTTCTGTAATGAACAGGGGATTCTTTGTGAGATTTTTTTTGACACAGAGGGTCCAACACATCCTATTGAACTCAATCTTGTCAAAGTTGTCTTGGACCTAAAAAGAAAGGAGGAAAAATTCCAATGAATCAGTCCAAAATAAGTAGCATGTAAACCAAGTAAAACAGAAAGACAAAGCCTACTACAGGCATCCATTTTAATCAATCCAGCTAACCAATAGCCATTTCCTAAGGAGTTGCTTCGGTCACACTTTCAAAGGTTCAATTAAGAATGTTACATTGAGCCTGACGCTGAAGTAACACCTGCTCATATGACTCACGTGCCACATGAAATACTAGCTTGTCAAGTAATTTTTTCATGTATAGATATTATCTTCTAAACAGACTACCAAGCTTGGTATAGGAGTTGAGAATGTCAGTTATTCAATATGAGCCACATGCAGATATCATTTTTACCTATATGGTCAAAGCAGATACTTTCTCTTGGGAAAAACTATTTAACTGAAATTCTAAAAAGACAGCTCTGCCACTCGGTCATTCAACCATGCATTCAACATTCCCTCAGGGTCTACTGGTTTGCTTCCCTGGTAGCTCAGATGGTAAGGAATCTGCCTGCAATGAAGGAGACCTGGGTTTGATTTCCAGGTCAGGAAGCTCCCCTGGAAAAGGGAATGGTAACCCACTCCAGTACTCTTGCCTGGAGAATTCCATGGACAGAGGAACCTGGTGGGCTACAGTCCATGGGATCGAAAAGAATTGGACATGACTGAAATGTCTTGGCACACATGCACAAATGAGCCAACTACTAAGCTACATAAGGATATAAAGGAACTATTCTAGTGGTCAAGTGGCTAAGACTCTGTGCTCCCAATGCAGGGGGCCTGGGTTTGATCCCTGGTCAGGGAATTACATCCCACATGTCACAACTAAAGATCCAGCACAGCCAAATAAAGAAATAAACAAACAGTTTTTTAAAAATGAATGATATAAAGATGAAGAATAACTTGGTCCCTGCTCTTAGAACAGTCACAGTTTATTATGAAAAACAGACATGCAAACAGACAAATCTTAACATAACACAGTGTATGATTCAATAGTTTTTATTCATTCAACCGATAAAATTTAGACAGTAGTCATTATCTGCCAGGGCCATCACAGAGATACTGAATATACTGGGTTGGACAAAAAGTTTGTTCGAGTTTTCCCATAAGAGCTTGAAGAAAAACCCTAATGAACTTTTTGGCCAACTCAATACTGCTAGCCCTTGTCTCCAAGGAATGCCAAGACAATTACAATATAATGTGGTAAGTATTACATAGATGTAAACAGAGGCTTCTGTGGGAACACTGAGGGGCTAACAACCCAATCTTAAGAACTGGGGAAAGATTTCCAGAAAAGGTGACAGAGCTGAGGGTCAAAGAACCATCAAGAGTCAAACAGTTTGAAAACAGGGTAAAGACTGTTACCGGTAGAACAGAACGTGAAAAAGCCCAGAGGTGGAAACAACCATGGTCAGTCTGGAAGAACTGCAGAAGATTAATGTGAATGGGCTACTTGGTACTGCGGGTGGTATAAGTCAGGCTGTTCATAAGTGCAAACCACAGAAACCATCTTGAGTTCCTTTAAGCAGATAAGAAAATGTACTGGAAAAGCAATGGGTAACCTCAAAGATCTAACACAAAGGCTAAAAAATCTAGACTCTGAAACTAAGCCAGTAACAATCCAGGCTAGGCAGTCAGAACTGCAGTTGAAACTGCTCGTGGTACCAGCAGGGGGAGACACCACGGTCAGTGTGACGCGAGGCCAGCGCTGTTGGCACTGATCCAGTCCCCGAGCCTCCGTGCCACTCACTGCAGGTTCAGAGTCACACTGGGTCACATTTCTATGCCCGAGCTGCCAGGAAAGAGGGAAAATGAGTATCTAAACTTCTCAATATGTAAGATATGAGACAGGTCCTGTCCTCCTTCCATACACAAGAAAGGAATTCAGATACTGGACAGTCAGGGAAAAAAAAAAAAACATGCCCACTGTATGTGGCATGGTGAAAGACTAGGCTAGAGAGAGGGTGAAGACCAGATCACGAAGAGCCGTATATATAATTCAGGGTAAAGAATTAGGATTTAACTGTACTTGGAGGAGTGGGAGGGGGCAACATACACAACCTGCATTTTAAAGCCAGGACAGTATGGAGAAGGGGAGGAGGCAGAGTGGGTAACAGGACAACACGAGCAAAGCAATTCTGTTTAGAGAGAGAGATGAACAAAGTGTGTATAACATAAGGAAGAAGTCGCTAGTTAGCTGCAGGAAGAAGTTTCTCTTTGTGGTTGGCAAACCAGTTTCCCAAGAGTAAGAAGATATCCTTTGTGCTCTGCCTTCGCCACCCAGTCTCGGTCTGACACCGTTTCCCATGCCCCCAGTATACACAAATGACCCCACGAAGGGAAAGTAACAGCTTCTGCTTCTCTTTTTTCTTTCCTTTTCATTTTTTTTTCTTTAACACCATTTATTGAGGACTTAGCATATACTTGGCATTTTATATGCAGTTTCTCATTTAAACTTTGTGTTGGCCCCATAAAGGTTAAATATCCTCATTTTACAGATCAGGAAACACGTTCAGGAAAATTGGGTACCAAGTTTACATGACTAGTAAATATCAAGACCAGAGTTTAAATCAAAGCTTACATTCTATCCCTTTTTTCTATGCCCAACTGCGTGTAGAACTCGGCAGACGAAGGACTCTATTTATATGATGGAAGAGTTCTCTACAGGACTAGTCTCAAAGGCCAGTTTATCAACTCTAAACACCCACAGCCCTAAAAAGCACTAAGTGGAAGATATGCCACCGGGGGAAATGACATAGGCATGGAAGCAAAAAGCTCTGCTCCGAGGAACAAGAAGTGATTCTATGTGGATCATGTGGTGAATTAAGACTTCCTGAGAGGGAGTGGCCAGATTTATGGCTAGAAAAGCAAACACAGACAGAAATCACAAAGAGCTTTATAATTTCAATAAATAAATAGCCTTAGGAAACCCCCCGTTTTAGAGCAAAGAACAGCCAGGTCATCTGCAGGCCAGATCAGTACTTGGCAAAAAAGACGGTATTTGGGGCAGACCTCAAAGCATGGTGAAACAGTACAAGGAATAGTATTGCAAAGGATAGGAAAGGAGACTGCATGAGCAAGGGCACAGCAGGAGCCCACACCAACCATGTCTGGGGAATAGCCACAGGATGAAGGGGACAAAAACAAGGGAGAGAGAAAGTGTTCAATCATGTGAATCTTCAACCTGCAGTTCTGGTGAGATATTTATGTCGTCTGAAGACATTCAAAGGAGGAACTGTAACCTAAGAGGAAAGGCAGATTTGTGAATCAACTGCATGCCGACAAGGACTGAAGCCACATCGCTCAATGAGATCACTGAGAGGAAACTCAAAGTGAGAAAAGAGAGGGAATCAAAACAGAACCTCAGAGGATCTGCACATTTACAAAGTGAGAGAAGGATAAGGAATTATGATGACTGGAAGAACAATCAAAGTGACAGGAGAACCACAAAGACATAAAAACTGAGTGAGCAAACAAGAAGACGACGGTCTGATCAACCCAGCAGTCTCCCCCGTTATCCATGAGGGATAAGTTCCAAGACCTCCAGTGGACATCTGAAACTGCATGTGTTTTTTTCCTATACATACAAGTCTATGATACAGTTTAATTTACAAATTAGGCATAACAGAAGATTAACAACAATAATAAGAAAAATCATAAACAAACATTGTAATAAATGTTATATGAATGTGGTCTCTCTCTTTCTCAAAATATCTTACTGTACAAATGTTAATGCCTTTTCCATCTTTAAGCACTTATCGTGTACTTGGCCATGACTTTTGCAGTTTTGAGATGCAACAGGAAAACTAGCAGTATTTCTTTTTCCTTCTTCACAATTCCACGGATAAAAGATTCATTCTTACCAAACATATTAGCAATGTCAGCAGGTTTTCTTTCCTTATTAAGTAGAGAAGTTTCACCATTTCACTTAAAGGAAGCACTTTAAAGCTTCTCTTTGGCCTATCTGACTTGCCAGCATCACCACTCTTGTGCTTTGGGTCCATTTTTAAGTAAATAAGAGTTACTTGGTAATTCTCTGGTCGTTCACTGGTTAGGACTTGGAGCTTTCGCTGCTACGGCTGTGGTTCAATCCCTGGTCAGGGAACTACAATCCTGCAAGTTATGTGACATGGCCAAAACAAAACACGGTGGGGGGGTTACCTGTACACATTCTCATGTGTTCACTGTAATACCATGACAGTCAATTTGATAACCCAGATGGATATTAACTAACAGGTGGCACACGCAGGACAAAGGGACGATTCACGTCCTGGGAAGGATGGAGCAAAAAGGTGCGATTTCATCGCACTACTCAGAAGAACACACAATGATTTATGAATTCTTTATTTCTGGAATTTTCTATTTAATATTTTCAGACCACAGTTGACAACAGGTAACCAAAACCACTGAAAGAGAAACTACAGATAAGGAGGGGCTACTGCAGTGCCAAATGCTACCGAGTATCAAAAATACTGGGGAGTAAACTGAACCAAAGAGGCAAAAAGACTTGTATACAGAAAATTACAAAACTTCACTCAAAGAAATTAAAGATGACATAAATAAATGGAAAAACATCCTACACTCGTGACTGAAAGGCTTAACACTATTAAAATGCCCACACTATCCAAAGCATTTACCACAGATTCAACGCAATCTCCATCAAAATTTCAATGGCTTTTTTTTTTCCCTGCAGAAACAAAAAACAGTACCCTAAAATTCACACAGAATCTCAAAGGTCCATGATAGTTCAAACAATCTTGAGAAAAACAAAGGTGGAAGCCTTATACTTCTTGATTTCAAAACCTACTACAAAGATACAGTAATCAAAACAGTACGTACTAGGGAATTCCCTGGCAGTCCAGTGACCAGGACTCCATGCTTCCACTGCAGGGGGCATGGGTTTGATTCCTGGTTGGGGAATTAAGGTCCTGCAAGTCATTCAGCATGACCAAAAAACAAGAAGAAGAAAGAAAAAAGAAACAGTATGGTACTGGCATAATGACAGACACACAGACTAATAAAACAGAATAGAAAGCCCAGAAATAAACCCTCATTTATACTTAAAGGCCAGTCTCTTCAACAAAAGGTGTTGGAAAATCTGAATGTCCACATGCAACACAATGAAGATGGACCCTTATACCATATTCATAAATTAAGTTCAAAATGGAGTAAAGATCTAAATGTAAGACCAGAAAGTATAAAACTCCTAGAAGAAAATATAGAGGAAAAACTTCATGATACTGGAATGAGCAGTGATTTCTTAGACATGATGCTAAAAAAGCATAGGCAACAAAAGCAAAATTAGACAAAATAACATCAAACTTAAAAGCTCCTGCACATACCAAAAAGAAAAAAACACAAGCCATCAACATGGGTGAAAACAGTTCTTGCCATCCTAGAACTTACACTCCAGGGGAGTAATAAGATATCAAACTATACAGCAATAACACAACCACCCATATGGTGAAAAGTGTGGTAAAAAAGAAAAGCACAGAATGTCACAAGTGTACATTACAGGAAAGCTGGTTAGGTCTAGAATGGGTGGGGTGCTACCTGGAGAAACCTCCCTGAAGAAGTGACAATCAAGCCGAGACCTCCACATGATGGTGGAGGAAACCTCACAGCAGAGGAAGCAGCCTCTGAAGGCTCTGTGGCAAGAAAGGGCTTAGCAATCTGAGGAAGGCCAAGGTGGCTGCCCTGAAGTGAGCAAGAGGGAGGGGAGAGAAGGCTAGAGAGGTTGCAGAAGCCAAACTGAACATGGCCCTGTATGTCATGATAAAGATGCTGGACTTACCTGAAAACAACACAAGCCACTGAAGGGTATGCATTCAATATCCAATGTTACCTCAATTAAAATAAATCCATAAATTGAAATGGTCTCTAGGCCCATTCAAACTATAAAAGGTCTAAAAATCTATGATTCCATACTCTATCTCATCTACAAGAACAAACTGGCTCCAAAATTCTAGTTTGTATCACACATATTAAATCAATAGTCTCACATAATTGCTGCTAGTGGTTTCAAGGTGTCCAAACCGAAGATAATTTCCAAGAAAGAAATATGTAGTGGTTCTTATTTTTACATAAAATTTTTACTTTACATCAAGATTCATACATATGAAGAATAAGATACTACCTCAATTCTGATTCAAAGTACTAAGAGTATTTACAAAACTAAACTCACATGTTCTCTAAACTAGAAACTTCATACAAACCCAGCTCAAGACTAAAGTTGTTGTGGAACAGAAACAGTTCTCAAAAGACTTGGTCAATTTAGTGCTTTAGAAACAGCAGAAATTTTTCTCAGAAAGCATTCATACTCTTTGATCAATAATACTACTTTAATTACTTGTTGTTCAATCAATACTTGTTGTTCAATCAATACTTGTTGATTATCCTAACAAGAGAACCAAAGTCAGATAAAGATTCACCTAGGATAGTCACTATTATTTAAAAGAGTGGGGGGAAAAAATAAAAAATCCACCAAAAAAAGGCATGGTTGTAAAGTACAAAACTATTATACAATCACTGAATACCACTTAGTACTTGGGTGACCTTGAGCAAACATTTAACCCAAGGCCCATCTCCTCATCTTTAAAATGGTGGTAATGATGGTACTTAACCTACAGAGTTGACATTAAGACTTTATTAGAACATCTGTTTAGAACATTTAGTATCTGAAACACAATAGACTCTAAATAAATATTAGCATCTTTATACTCAAGGTTTTTTTAAAAAATTCAATGACATGGGACAGGCAATATTAATGCTAAGTGTTCAATATGATCCCTTGAAAAACAATATATAAAAACATTTTAAAAAATAAAGACTTGGGAATTCCTTGGCAGTCCACACTTTAACTGCTGAGCATGCATGTGCAATCTCTGGTTGGGGAACTGTGATCCCACAAGCCAGACAGTGTGGCCACAAAAATAAAATAAAAATAAAAACTCAAAACAAACATATCAGAATGCTAACAGTGACTGCCTCTGTATGTTAAAACTATGGATGATACATATTTTCTTAATAAGTTCTTTTTTTCTTAATTTCAATAATACCCTTTTATTACCATTACAATAAAAAACAAATTTTAAAAACAGTATTTTATATTAATTATCAGTGAGATGCAAATCAAAACACAGTAAGCAATGTACTTCATATCCACGGGAATGGCTATAATAAAAACAAAATGCTGATGAGGATATGAAGACACTGGACCCCTCAGCCGCTGCTGGCAGAAAGTAAAATGCATAGCTGCACTGGAAAACAACTTGGCAGTTCCTCAAAAGGTTAAACACAGAGCTGCCACATAACCCAAATTTCATTCCTAGGTATACAACCAAGAACTGAAAATAGACCTCCGCACAAAAATTGAACATGCATGCTCACAGCAGTAAATTCATGATAACCGAAAGTGGGAAGAAAACAAAACATCCATCATCCAATGAATCTGCCAACAAAATATGGTATATCCATGATGGAATATGTTTCGGACATGAAAAGAAATGAAGTACTGTTATGCGCTACCACATGGATGAGCTGTGAAAACCTGATGCTAAATGAAAGAAGACAGTTGCAAAGGTCACATGGTCCCAGTCACACTGCATGAGTGCAGACAGAGGTAAATCCACAGAGGTAAGAGTAAATCCACAGTTGCCTACAGCTGAGGGGGAGGACAGTAAGTGCTAATGGATACAGTTTTTACCACCAAACTGTACACTTTAAATATACCTGTATGGTACGTGAATTATATCTCACTAAAGTTGCTATCTTAAAAAGGAGTACTTCTGGGAATACCCTGGCACTCCAGTGGTCAGGACTCTGTGCTTCTGCAGGTGGCACAGGTCTGATCCCTGGTTGAGGAACTAAGATCCCACATGCTCCACACTGCAGGCATAAATAAGTAAGGTTACTCTCCCTCTTGATTACTGTAGTAAAGAACTGACATTTTAAAAAAACATAAGATTTCTTTAGACTACATCAGTTTTATATTGTTGGCCATGGTGTTCAATGACATAAAGTCATTCATATTTCTCAGCATGGAACCTCTTCAATTACTCAGAAGTTTTTAGTCCTGTATTACTTTGCAAACATGATGAAAATGTCGAGTCCAACTTGGCCATTGTTCTAAATTAACACTATGTAACTTTCAAGCAACAGTGAAAGAAAAAACAACACAGGCTAAAGGATAAGAAGAAAGAATCATACAAAAGCCTGGTTTGGGGAATTTAAGAGCAGCACCCTTCCTATCGGGCTTCCCCGTGACACTAATGGTCGAGAACCACCTGCCAACTCAGGAGACTTAAGAGAGGCCGGTTCTGTCCCTGGGTCAGGAAGATCCCCTGGAGGAGGGCATGGCAATCCACTCCAGTATGTTTGCCTGGAGAATCCCACTGACAGCGGAGCCTGGCGGAACAGTCCATAGGGTTGCAAAGAGTCGGACACAACTGAAGCAGCTCAGCACACACGCACGCACCCTTTCCTATTACATGATACTTGTTAGGTATACATTTGACAACATTTTGAGTGCTGAAGCTAAGAGAAATGTGAAAACTCATTTTATGGTAGAACTATAACTAAGGGACAGTAAGCATTTGGGAAGAAAGTATAACGTCCAGCCTAAGAAAACAGAATGCAGACTGCTAGAGAGAAGAAACATTATATTGCACAAAAATGGCTCTCTTTGTGTATTTCTTTTGCATGTGTGTGTGTTCCCAAAACAAAATTAAAACAAAAACAATAACAACAAAAGGATTACATTAGAAAGCAATAAATCCCCCAATTAGGACTTGGCTTATTGACAAAGGATTACTGGTTTTTAGTCAAATAGCCCAGACCAACCTTTAATGTGTAGAATCAGGGAAAAGAACTGACAATGATTTGGACGAAGAAGCCAACTAGGCTATTAAAGCTCATGAAAGGTTTAGATTGCCTCATAACATGCTGAGGCAGAACTAGTTTTTTGTTTGTTTTTTTTTAAATTAATTACGGACCACAATTGAACCCATGTCCACTGCACTGGCAGGCAGATTCTTATCCACTGTACTACCAGTGAAGTCTCAGAACTAGTTTCCAGTGTAGTCTACAGGGGCTCAAAATTTTAAAAGTAACAATATACCACTTTCTTCAATTATTCATTGTCAGATAATCCAGGCACAGTGTTTTTTTGTCCCAAAAAGGTGGGGAAGAGCTCACAAAAATTCAAAAATTCTTCCTGGATATTTACAGAATCCTATTCTTTACTTTAAAAAAAAAAAAGGAATTCAACAAACAAGAAAAAAGTTAACAATCAGCAGAGGCAAAATATTCAATACATGAACACACAAGATCATCATCTGAAGTCTCAGGAAAGCTGAAAATAAATTCTATCAATGTGAAGAACAACATGAATTATTCCCTCTGAAGAAGCAAATACAGAAACCAAATGGAAAAATTATTTTTTGCAAAGCAAGTTTCATTATAATTTATCTCTTGGTCTCAACCCCTTCTGAGTAACTCTCTTAGGCAAAGGCAGAAAAACCTCTCAAATAATTGGGGTGGGAGGTGGGCAGGGGAGAAATGACCAAACTGAACACTGAGGAACACCAGATACTGAAGAAGAAGAAGAAAAATTACATTAAACAGTTGAGAAAGAACCTAAGGGTTTTGACGCTGGATGAAAGAGTTGAGATGATCAGAATAGTTTTTAAACCACTTTCCCCTAGCCCCTACTATACATACAGTAACTAGAAAAGTATTAATTCTGCAAAGTAGTAATTAATCCCTCAATAGTACATACAGGTAAAAGTACTCTGGTCTAGACGTGAAATAGCTTAAGTTCAAAACCTATCTACCCCTTATTAACTATGTTCTCTATTTCCTCCTGAGTTAAATGGGGATAAGAATTCCAGTTATGCATCATAGGATTAGCATGAAGATCAAATCAGACCGTGTGTGTGTGTGTGTATGTATAAAAGCACATATTGCAAATGTTTAATCATCATTTCATATATTCATTACATAACTGATGACAATCTAAGTTTTCTGTTAACACTCTTCAGTCACTACTGGCATTTTTTTTCAACCAAGTTTCAAAACAAGGCACCAATCTGCTCAATTTAAACCCACACCATGGAAACCTTGGCTGCTTTATTTGGACTGAAAGCCTGGCAAAATTCCACTCCAGGTGGCTAAGCAATAATAAACAAGGGCTCACTGTTTCATCACATCCTCACTTGCTCTGTGAATAAGATTTTCCCCAAATGTAGTGGCTAATTTTGGACTTCTTAAATACTGCTATAGTCGCTCAGTTCAGTTCAGTTCAATCTCTCAGTTGGTTCTGACTCTTTGCAACCCCATGGACTACAGCACGCCAAGCCTCCTTATCCATCACCAACTCCCAAAGCCTGCTCAAACTCATGCCCATTGAGTCGGTGATGCCATCCAATCATCTCATCCTCTGTTGTCCCATTCTCCTCCCTTCAGTCTTTCCCAGAATCAGGGTCCCTTCCAATGAGTCAGCTCTTTGCATCAGGTGGCCAAAGTATTGAAGTTTCAGCTTCAGCATCTGTCCTTCTAATGAGTATTCAGGACTGATTTCCTTTATGATGGACTGGTTTGATCTCCGTGCTGTCCAAGGGACTCTCAAGAGTCTTCTCCAACAGTTCAAAAGCATCAATTATTCCACACAGCTTTCTTTATGGTCCAACTCTCACATCCATACATGACTACGGGAAAAACCACAACTTTGACAATACAGACCTTTGTCAGTAATAAAATAATGTCTCTGCTTTTTAATATGTTATCCCAAAGAAAGGCAATGCCAAAGAATGCTCAAACTACCGCACAATTGCACTCATCTCACATGCTAGTAAAGTAATGCTCAAAATTCTCCAAGCCAGGCTTCAGTAATATGTGAACCGTGAACTTCCTGATGTTCAAGCTGGTTTTAGAAAAGGCAGAGGAACCAGAGATCAAATTGCCAACATCTGCTGGATCACTGAAAAAGCAAGAGAGTTCCAGAAAAACATCTATTTCTGCTTTATTGACTATGCCAAAGCCTTTGACTGTGTGGATCACAATGAACTGTGGAAAATTCTGAAAGAGATGGGAATACCAGACCACCTGACCTGCCTCTTGAGAAATCTGTATGCAGGTCAGGAAGCAACAGTTAGAACTGGACATGGAGCAAGAGACTGGTTCCAAATAGGAAAAGGAGTACGTCAAGGCTGTATATTATCACCCTGCTTATTTAACTTATATGCAGAGTACATCATGAGAAACGCTGGACTGGAAGAAACACAAGCTGGAATCAAGATTGCCGGGAGAAATATCAATAACCTCAGATATGCAGATAACACCACCCTTATGGCAGAAAGTAAAGAGGAACTAAAAAGCCTCTTGATGAAAGTGAAAGTGGAGAGTGAAAAAGTTGGCTTAAAGCTCAACATTCAGAAAATGAAAATCATGGCATCTGGTCCCATCACTTCATGGGAAATAGATGGGGAAACAGTGGAAACAGTGTCAGACTTTATTTTGGGGGGCTCCAAAATCACTGCAGATGGTGACTGCAGCCATGAAATTAAAAGACACTTACTCCTTGGAAGGAAAGTTATGACCAACCTAGATAGCATATTGAAAAGCAGAGACATTACTTTGGCAACAAAGGTCCATCTAGTCAAGGCTATGGTTTTTCCTGTGGTCATGTATGGATGTGAGAGTTGGACTGTGAAGAACGCTGAGCGCCGAAGAATTGATGCTTTTGAACTGTGGTGTTGGAGAAGACTCTTGAGAGTCCCTTGGACTTCAAGGAGATCCAACCAGTCCATTCTGAAGGAGATCAGCCCTGGGATTTCTTTGGAGGGAATGATGCTGAAGCTGAAACTCCAGTGCTTTGGCCACCTCATGCGAAGAGTTGACTCATTGGAAAAGACTCTGATACTGGAGGGATTGGGGGCAGGAGGAGAAGGGGACGACAGAGGATGAGATGGCTGGATGGCATCACTGACTTGATGGACGTTGAGTCTGGGTGAACTCCAGGAGTTGGTGATGGACAGGGAGGCCTGGCGTGCTGCGATTCATGGGGTTGCGAAGAGTCGGACATGACTGAGCAACTGAACTGAACTGAACTGAACTGAGGTTTGTCATATAGTTTCTCCCCCACTTACAAAACTTTTAAATACCTGAATACTAAAACAAAGAACATTTTAAAACTTTAAAGCTCAGGATGTTTAAAGAAAGTTACATCAAGGAGAACAAAATGTGGTATCAGGGTACAGCACCTCAAGATATTCAACCATGTCTCTCTACCCAGTCTTCCAGCCCACACAAATTCTAGCACTGAAAAACTGCAACTTCCAGGTTTCTGAGACTTTCCCGGTATGTTCCATATATTTTAATAACAGACATAATTCTGCTTTTTTTTTTAAATTTTTAAGTTCAAACACATGCACACAGCAGGTCATCAAACATTTGTCAAATATAAGACATATTCACTGTGTGAACTGTTTCTGGTTTTTTTTTTTTTTTAATTTTTTATTTTTTAACTTTACAATATTGTATTAGTTTTGCCATATATCAGAATGAATCCGCCACAGGTATACATGTGTTCCCCATCCTGAACCCTCCTCCCTCCTCCCTCCCCGTACCATCCCTCTGGGTCGTCCCAGTGCACCAGCCCCAAGCATCCAGTATTGTGCATTGAACCTGGACTGGCGACTCGTTTCATATATGATATTATACATGTTTCAATGCCATTCTCCTAAATCATCCCACCCTTTCCCTCTCCCACAGAGTCCAAAAGGCTGTTCTATATATCAGTGTCTCTTTTACTGTCTCGTATACAGGGTTATTGTTACCATCTTTCTAAATTCCATATATATGCGTTAGTATACTGTACTGGTGTTCTTCTTTCTGGCTTACTTCACTCTGTATAATAAATAGGCTCCAGTTTCATCCACCTCATTAGAACTGATTCAAATGTATTCTTTTTAATTCAAATGTATTCTTTTTAATGGCTGAGTAATACTCCATTGTGTATATGTACCACAGCTTTCTTATCCATTCATCTGCTGATGGACATCTAGGTTGCTTCCATGTCCTGGCTATTATAAACAGTGCTGCGATGAACATTGGGGTACACGTGTCTCTTTCAATTCTGCTTTCCTCAGTGTGTATGCCCAGCAATGGGATTGCTGGATCATAAGGCAGTTCTATTTCCAGTTTTTTAAGGAATCTCCACATTGTTCTCCATAGTGGCTGTACTAGTTTGCATTCCCACCAACAGTGTAAGAGGATTCCCTTTTCTCCACACCCTCTGCAGCATTTATTGCTTGTAGACTTTTGGATCGTAGCCATTCTGACTGGCGTGAAATGGTACCTCTGTTTCTGGTTTTGATTTTGGTTTAAATAAACTGGAATTTTTTTTAAAGTAAAAATACAATGAGGTTGTAGTATGTTTTAAACACATTTTTATAAAAAGTAGGGAAGACAACAAGTTTTTGTCTATTTCTTTAAAGTCCACAATGCCAGAGTGCTAACATACATACTTTAGGTGAAAAAATTAGGGATCTAGGCATTGTTTGTCCTAGAGGCACAGAGAAAGGGGGTCCTTTGGGTTTGACGGTCCACTGCAGACTGTCTTGCTTCTAGTTCATACAGCCTGCTGCTGCTAAGTCGCTTCAGTCGTGTCCGACTCTGCGACCCCACCAGGCTCCGCCATCCCTGGGATTCTCCAGGTAAGAACAATGGAGTGGGTTGCCATTTCCTTCTCCAATGCATGAAAGTGAAAAGTGAAAGTGAAGTCGCTCAGTCGTGTCCGACTCTTCGCGACCCCATGGACTGCAGCCCACCAGGCTCCTCCGTCCGTGGGATTCTCCAGGCAAGAGTACTGGAGCCTACACGTGATTAAAATAGGTACTGATCGAAAAGGGGGGGAATACGCCTAATCTGACCCCTTATGTGGGATCCGGGTAGGCTTCATTTGCTAACCACTTGTCCTGTTGTTGTTGCTGTTCAGTTGCTGAGTCATGTCCAACTCTCTGCAACCCCAGGGACTGCAGCACGCCAGGTTTCCCTGTCCTTCACCATCTCCTGGAGTTTGCGCAAATTCATGTCCACTGAGTCGGTGATACTATCTAACCATCTCATCCTCTGCCGCCCTCTTCTCCTTTCGCCTTCAATCTTCCCCAACATCAGGGTCCCTTCCCATGAGTTGGCTCTTCGCACCAGGCAGCCAAAGTATTGGAGCTTCAGCATCAGCCTTTCCAGTGAAAATTCAGGGTTGACTTCACTAAGGACTGGTTTGACCTCCTTGCTGTCCAAGGGATTCTCAAGAGTCTTCTTCAACACCACAATTCCAAAGCATCAATTCTTTGGTGCTTGGCCTTCTTTATGGTCCAACTCTCACATCCATACATGACTACTGGAAAAACCATAGCTTTGACTAGACGGACCTTTGTATGAAAAGTGATGTCTTTGCTTTTTAATATGCTATCTAGATTTGTCACAGCTGTTCTTCCAAGGAGCAAGCTTCTTTTAATTTCATGGCTACAGTCACCATCAACAGTGATTTTAGGGCCCAAGAATGTAGAATCTGTCACTGCTTCCACTTTTTCCTCATCTATTTGCCAGGAAGTGATGGGACCGGATGCCCTGATCTTAGTTTTTTGAATGTTGAGTTTTAATCTAGCTTTTTCATTCTCCTCTTTCACCCTCATCAACAGGCTCTCTTGTCTTAGGGGCTGTTAATGGAATATAAACGTTCTCATCACTGCAGTTGTATTCAAAACCTCCTGACTATTACTTAAATTAACACAGAAATATCAAATGGTAAACTCAGGATTCTGAAGTTGTTTTAACTAACCATGGCTAAGACAATCTAAGAGAAAGACAAATACTATATGTTCTCAGTTTTATGTAGAATATTTAAAACAATGAACTTAAAGAAATAAGAGAATAGGATGGCAGTGGTCAGGGGCTGGAGAGAGGGGAGAGGAAATGGGGAGATGCTGATCAAAGTGTACAAACTTCCAGCTGTAAGATGAAAAAGATCTGGGATATACTGCACAGCATTGTGTCAATAACTAACAATACTGCAATATATAGAAACAATTATATAGTTTATATATAATTTGTTTAAAATTTTTTTATCACAATGTAATTCACATACCAAAAAATTCACTCTTGAAGTGTACATTTTAGTAGTAGTCAGTATATTCACAGGTTTTACAATCATCATCACTATCTAACTCTAGAACATTTTTATCACCCCAAGAAGAAACTTCAAACCCATCAGTAGTCACTCACCATTCCCACTTCCCTCCACCTCTGGCAACCACTAATCTATTTTGTATCTTCATGTGTTTGCCTATTTTGGACATTTCATATAAACTGGATCATACAATAGGTGATTTTTGCAAGTTTAAGTCTTACATTTCATTTTGGTGTGGTTTTTCCCTCTGCAATTTCTTTTCTAAGAAAAGCATGACCAAGGCAATGTTTTATATTTATATAAACATACACACACACACAAATAAAAAGCATAAATTGTATTGTTGAGGCTTATATGAAATAATAGATACAGGTACAAAGAATACTACCTAAATGAACAGACTATAGTTTTGACAGTCTTTGCTGCAAAATTTCTAAAAAAATAAAATGTGATTAAAAAAAAAATGCTGACCAACATTTTGGCATTTTCCAAACCAATAACTTAAATTATTATTATACATTTTAGTTACTGTACTTTGGTATTATAAAAAGATACTAAATTATAAAAAGAATTTATACATATAAATAGCTATAAAAATTTTTTTAAATCATAGGAAAAAATATGTCAGTAGTTATGGTATTTAGGTGATTGGAAAGTAGGCTTTTATAATGTATTTTATTTTTAATTTAAAGGTATTATCACCATCACTTTTTGAAAGACATTTTTAACATATTCCCCCAAAATTCACGCTATATATTATAAATAAGCAAAAGTAGGAACTCCCAACCCTTAATGTGCATATATGATTACTTTTCATATCTAAACTAAATGTACATAATATGGAAAGATGACAGTAATATATTGCTTAGTTAAAAAAACAAACTGAACTTTATGTAGCATGATCCTATTGGGACAGAAATAAAACACTATGTACTGTATAGGTGTGTATTTGCATGCATATAAAAGGGTCAGCAAATAATTAAAAGTGGTTACTCCTAAAGACTCAGACTAAAAAGGGAGTTTACTTTTTATCTCATATATTTTTACTAAGTGCCTATTTAATAACAAGCTAATTTATGTAATTTTTTTTTTTTTTTTTTTTTTTTTTTTCAATTTAATTTTAATTTTATTTTTAAACTTTACATAACTGTATTAGATTTGCCAAATATCAAAATGAATCCGCCACAGGTATACATGTGTTCCCCATCCTGAACCCTCCTCCCTCCTCCCTCCCCATTCCATCCCTCTGGGTCGTCCCAGTGCACCAGCCCCAAGCATCCAGTATCGTGCATCGAACCTGGACTGGCAACTCATTTCAAACATGATATTTACATGTTTCAATGCCATTCTCCCAAATCTTCCCACCCTCTCCCTCTCCCACAGAGTCCATAAGACTGTTCTATACATCAGTGTCTCTTTTGCTGTCTCGTACACAGGGTTATTGTTACCATCTTTCTAAATTCCATATATATGCGTTAGTATACTGTATTGGTGTTTTTCTTTCTGGCTTACTTCACTCTGTATAATAGGCTCCAGTTTCATCCACCTCATTAGAACTGATTCAAATGTATTCTTTTTAATGGCTGAATAATACTCCATTGTGTATATGTACCACAGCTTTCTTATCCATTCATCTGCTGATGGACATCTAGGTTGCTTCCATGTCCTGGCTATTATAAACAGTGCTGCGATGAACATTGGGGTACTCGTGTCTCTTTCCCTTCTGGTTTTCTCAGTGTGTATGCCCAGCAGTGGGATTGCTGGATCATAAGGCATGTCTATTTCCAGTTTTTTAAGGAATCTCCACACTGTTCTCCATAGTGGCTGCACTAGTTTGCATTCCCACCAACAGTGTAAGAGGGTTCCCTTTTCTCCACACCCTCTCCAGCATTTATTACTTGTAGACTTTTGGATTGCAGCCATTCTGACTGGTGTGAAATGGTACCTCATAGTGGTTTTGATTTGCATTTCTCTGATAATGAGTGATGTTGAGCATCTTTTCATGTGTTTGTTAGCCATCTTTATGTCTTCTTTGGAGAAATGTCTATTTAGTTCTTTGGCCCATTTTTTGATTGGGTCATTTATTTTTCTGGAGTTGAGCTGTAGGAGTTGCTTGTATATTCTCGAGATTAGTTGTTTGTCAGCTGCTTCATTTGCTATTATCTTCTCCCATTCTGAAGGCTGTCTTTTCACCTTGCTAATAGTTTCCTTTGATGTGCAGAAGCTTTTAAGGTTAATTAGGTCCCATTTGTTTATTTTTGCTTTTATTTCCAATATTCTGGGAGGTGGGTCATAGAGGATCCTGCTGTGATGTATGTCAGAGAGTGTTTTGCCTATGTTCTCCTCTAGGAGTTTTATAGTTTCTGGTCTTACGTTTAGATCTTTAATCCATTTTGAGTTTATTTTTGTGTATGGTGTTAGAAAGTGTTCTAGTTTCATTCTTTTACAAGTGGTTGACCAGAGTTCCCAGCACCACTTGTTAAAGAGATTGTCTTTAATCCATTGTATATTCTTGCCTCCTTTGTCGAAGATAAGGTGTCCATAGGTGCGTGGATTTATCTCTGGGCTTTCTATTTTGTTCCATTGATCTATATTTCTGTCTTTGTGCCAGTACCATACTGTCTTGATAACTGTGGCTTTGTAGTAGAGCCTGAAGTCAGGTAGGTTGATTCCTCCAGTTCCATTCTTCTTTCTCAAGATCGCTTTGGCTATTCGAGGTTTTTTGTTTTTCCATACGAATTGTGAAATTATTTGTTCTAGCTCTGTGAAGAATGCTGTTGGTAGCTTGATAGGGATTGCATTATAATTTTTTAAGACTTTACTTAATTAGTTTTTTTGGCTGCATCTTGCAGTATATTAGTTCCCCAACCAGGGATTGAACACAGGCCACAGCAGTGAAACCATAGAGTCCTAACCACTGGACTGCCAGGGAATTCCTATCTTTCATAACTTTTAAATCACAAATGTTTTTAATTAAATGTGCCATTAATTTAGATGATTTTCTTAAAAAAAAAATGAACATTAAATCTAACAATTTAATGTGTCATTTTTAATTATCCAAACCAAAGGAGACCTCAAATGAGGCAGAAAATACCAGTAGGTTATATTTGGCTTCCTAACACCTAATAGTTTATAGCATCCTTAGTTAAAACATATCAGAGGAAACATCCACGTGGTACCCAGAAAAGTCCAGGATGAAAACTTTGCTGTATAATATCTGTAAAGTATAGATATTTTACCACATCATATCCATGCTTTAATAATTCTGGAACATGTGGAACCAGAATTCAAAACAAAAAATCATATCATATCAAATCCATTCTTTAACAATTCTGGTACATGTGGAACCAGAATTTACAAAGGAAAAAGAAAAGCTCCCAAAGAGAAGACAGGTGCAGATTAACACAAAATACGTTCTTAATTTCAAAAAAAGAGCCAGTTGTAAAAGTATCAAACCAAGGTTTAGAAGACACTGGAGAAGAGAGAGAAAGAGGAAGCACTGTCAGTCTCTTCTTTCATTCTGATTTATCTCGAGATGCTTCACAACTAAACTCCTTAGGGAACTCATCAACAAAGATGTGTGGGGCCCACTTGAAATGTGTAACTTGAACACCGCTATAAGCAGGAAGAGGTTAGAATCATACCTTTTCCAAAATGAACTTGTTTAAATAAGGCATGTAGCCCTGATTGGAGACAGGTCCCTCGTCATCATCCCTGAAGTGCTCTTCAAGGGCAACCGGGTCATGTGGAACCTTCAGCACGGTGCACAGGTTATGGGAAAGGACCTATAAGGGAGAAAGAGAGCAGTTTAGAGGCATCCACTAAGCAGTACATGGCATCTTCATGCTTCGAACACAAATGGCTGCCCGCTACCCTGGGGAGAGAAAGATGAAAAATAAACTGCCAGCTGCCAGCTTCCCTACTTGTTATCAACAGGGTCTCATTCCCTCTCCAGTTTTGGTTCACTTCAAACAAGTCTCTTCTACTTGCCTACAATGAGCCAGGCTCCATGAAAGATCTGTAGTACTCCTTGTGTGTGTGTTAGTTAGACTTGTGTCTGACTCTGCAACCCCACAAACTACAGCCTGCCAGACTTCTCTGTCTATGGAATTCTCCAGGCAAGGATATTGGAGTGGACTGCCATTCCCTTCTGCACATACTCCTTGTAGGCTTTTATAAATTGGCCCACATTAGAAAGAAAAAGGGGGGAAAGAGCAAGGGAATATGTTCAGAATTGAACATCTCCCCAAGCAGAGCTGTTGCTGCTGCTAAGTCACTTCAGTCGTGTCCGACTCTGTGTGACCCCATAGACGGCAGCCACCAGGCTCCCCCATCCCTGGGATTCTCCAGGCAAGAACAGTGTCTGTCAATCAAAGCTGTGAAAGAAACCACAAGGTACTGAAGAGCTGTGGCTGGGGGCTCTGGATAAGGTGGCCAAGCCAGGCTGGCCACAACCTCGCTCCGCTTCACTTCTCTCTTTTGTTCAACAGAAAGGGCCAGGTTAATGTACAAATATATCAAATATTGATTAGTAATCTCTAGTCGTCCAACCATCTCTATAACTCCATGATGCTAGGTTAAGTTTTCAGGATGAGTATAAAAGGGTATAAAATGAGTATAAAAGTATAAAAGAGAAAGAAATCAATTGCCTGGTTTAAAAATATATAAAAAAATCAATAGCAAAAATATCTCAGGAGTCACCAAAATGGCTGAAAATATTTTGCAGAGAATTTGCGTTCTGGTCTTGCCATAATCTAACTGCACACTTTAACATTCAGGTAGTTGAGTTAGCAGTTTGGGCTATTTGAGTACTAATTGTGTTTCATATTAAGGGAAAATTTAAAAATAAAACTTAAATTCCTTTCATTTCATTTGTGCATTCTAAACAGGTCAAATTCTACAGCTAAAGCGGTACTTCCTCTAACACAGAATCTTATTAGATGTTAAATCCCAGGTTAAAATCTTCCCTGTTTTTCTCAGCCCTACCCATTCAATTGCTTAAGGAGCCACATTCACCTCTATGAATACTTCCAATTCCATTAAGCAAGTCCCTTTTTTCTGCATACATATATTTCGGTTAGGATTTTTTACAATTTAAAAAATTAACCTATAAAAATAATATTTGCATATCTTCTGTCTACATTTGTTTTGTTTCTCAAAGCTTCATTTATGTGGAGATCCTTTTCTACATGCTCTGCTGGTTTTAAGGAAGTAAGTAAAGTGAAGGAAGTACACACATGGTTATAAATGAAGTAATGAAGACTTTTATCAGCCCTACAAAGCAGGCTGTGTTTCTCAAGGAAACTCTCTATCTGCCAGTAGTACAGCACAGGAAAAGGGCACGGTGGAGCTTTTACTGAATCTTGCACCACAGTCAAAAAATCCTAAATAGACATTTCCTTTCTTTATTTACCTTGTAACACCTATAGAGTTTTTGTGAGGATCTACTTCAAGAATATAAAGTGCTTAAAAACTGAAACACACTGTAGAAATACAGAAAAATAAAGAACACAGTCCTCTTATAAGGCCCAATAGTCTTTCAGATTTTAAAATTATTTGGGACTTTACCCAAGTAAAAACTCCCAATCACAGGTTAACCTATGGTATATCCATAAAACATTAAGAACAATGAGGAACTTACCGTGTAGTGATATGAAAAGATCTCCCAGGTAACTTAAGTGAAAAGAAAAAAAAAAATGTATCTAAGACTACATACAGTGTGCTTCTGTGTAAAAGAAAAAGGAAGAAAAAAATTTATAAACTCTACAAGGATATATAAGAAACAAGTAACAGTGGGGGGAAAACTAGTTTGATTGCAGACCAAGACCAAAAGATTTTTCACTGTATCTCCCTCTTTATTAAGTTCTGGAAAAAATTTTACCTATTCAAAAAACGTAACAGCTATTTTAAAAATTAAGCATATATACATACGCACACATTTTTCTTAATGGCCAGCTTAAGCTCACATTAAATCTTTTAATATTTATTTTTTAAAAATTAAAAAAAAATGATTTGGCCACACTGAGTCTTAGTTGTAGCACTCAAGATCTTCAATCTTTATTGCACCAGGCAGGATCTTTAGCTGCGGCATGCAGGACCTAGTTCCCTGACCAGGGATGGAAACTGGGCCCCCTGCATTGGGAGCGTGGAGTCAGCCACTGGACCACCAGGGAAGTCCCACACAGCTAAATCGACTTATCTTCGAACTCTACACTTTATCTTCTACATTAACTTACCCCCTAAAAATTAGGTACAAAAGAGAGACATATCCCACAGCAACATACCATGACTAATGGATGAATAAGGTATAAGGGCAATAAATGAGTTCAGAAAGAATAGTGTGTGCTACAATGACATCATATATTAAATGAAATGTAACCTAGGCCCCAAAATAAGGAGAGCTTTTGGGTAGGAAAGGGCTTCCCTGGTGGCTCAGATGGTAAAGAATCTGCCTGGAATGCAGAAGACCGGAGTTCGATCCCTGGGTGAGGAAGATCCCCTTGAGAAGGAAATGCCAACCCACTCCAGTATTCTTGCCTGGAGAATTCCATGGACAGAGGAACCTGGCGGGCTACAGTTCATGGTGTCACAAAGAATCGGACACAACTGATCGTGACTACCACTTTCACTGTCACTTTGGGTAGGAAAAGGGCAACTGGAAGGTTTTCCAGATAGAGGGATAAAATATGAGAAAAGTAACTGATGAATGCAAAATTCTCAGGGTACAAAAAAGGAGACACCATCTCTCCCACACCCATCCCTTTTTCTGCCTTTGGGTTTCACAGACCCTCCAACTAAAGTACTGGTAGAGGCCTTAGATCCTTCCCATCTTAGAGATGGTGAGTACTGGCTCCAAGAGATTAAATTTGTTTTTCTTGACTAAGGTGACTTAGGAGAACTGAGACTAAGTCAGGTTTTGTAAACCCTGGTCCAGCACTCTCCAGTAATAAGGAACATTATGTTTCCAGTTTTCTAAAATCAACATCTTTGTGTAGACGCTTTAGTTCAATCCAGTGATCTCACTGAAGATTTAGATTTAAACCCTAGACTCCGGCCATGGATAATTAAACAGCACTTTTAAAAAATACAGGGATAACTGAATTCAAGGATAATTTTCTTAACCACCTATTTTAGTTAAGCAAACTGTGCGAGAGGCATCAGATTATATTAAAGGACCCTGGAGGAGGAGACGTGAGTACCCACTGTACTCATGTGTCTGTTCCTGGTCAGTGGTTTACCATTTACCCTTTTAAAATATTAGAATATTTTGCTGCTTACTTGCTTAGTCTCAGTACCCTCACTGCAAAATGAAGAGTTGGTGACTTGTTTCTAAAACTAATGTTTTCAAAAATCCAATCCTTAACTGTCAACCAAAACTCATTTCATGAATTCAACAGAAAGAACTATAGTTTAGATCAGAAATTCAGCTTTTTTCATTGTTAGTAAGGTCTAGAACAGGGAAGTCCTCTTTAAACAAAGTAACAACAGTATCTCAAAAGTTTTTAAGTAAAAGGTATTAAAAAAAAAAAAAAAAGAGGATTCCTGAAGGCCAGAATATAAACTAGTAACAAGAGGTAAAATCTCCATAAACTTACACAGCAGTTGATGCTTTTTTAGAGTAGACTCACATTATCCATTAGTTGCTTTTAGTCTCACCCCTGGAGAGTAGATAGTACTGCTTCTGTACAGATGACACTAATGCAGAGATGAGGAAATGTCTCCCAAATCACATAGTTTTTGGTGCAGTGAAACTAGGACTAGAACCCAAACCTTATACTCTGGTGCCCTTTCCATGCCCTACCACTTTCCCTTTCCCCCTGGACAGAGAGCCCCGACCATACAAAAGTGACCTGCGTGCTGTGGCCATGCATGTCTGTTATTGCTAAGGTGAAGTGATGGACCACTGCCCACCAGGTCAGTTCTCCAGCACCCAGCAAGATGGCCATAGCTATTTAGTGGAGCAAAGTTAGATCCAACGGTAAAGAACCACATCTGCCTAGAAGTCTGGGACCACTCTCTTTCTGGGAGCCCTCATCTCCCAGCACCTGCCTTTGGGGAAAACTGTTCCAAGAGTTACCATCCTCCTCTCCAGATGAGAAAACTAGAAAACAGATGAGGACCAAAGCCATCAGGAGGAAACAGGACTACATGTTCTTGATTTGTAAAAGGACTGCCCCTGATCATGCTAACCAGTGTTTGTAAGTTTCTTGAGAAAGTTGAATTTATCCCACTTCAAATGCCTTCTCCTTCAAAGGCCATTGTTTCAACGCCCACATAATTGCTAAGCAACTTTGCTCTCATTCCTTGATCTGAAGAATAAACTATTGTTACTACAATAAAAGATCCATATCCATGCCAGACCCTCATCATTCCAGTTCCTTCATAGCTGTTTGCCAGTGCCTCTGCAGGGCCTCTGCCGACAAGAAATGACTAACTGCTCGTGTGGTTGGTTCCTGTTCAGTGGTTTGCCGTTTACCCTTTTTAAGTATTTTACTCCAACTATCATGGAAAGAACTCAAGGATGATGAACGACTACACAGTGTTTTAACACACATGAGTGCCTAATGCCTAATGCTTACCCTCCTCCCTCCCAAAGATGCAGAGATTACAAAGGTTCCCTGAAAAGAACCTCCCCCCCGCCGGCCGACCCCCAGTCACATGCTGCTTCCCTTTACAGGATGTGCGTAATGGGCAAAATTCAACACTGAAAAAAAGAGGGGTGGAGATCCCAACGAGCTTATCTCAAGGGACACAATTACAGAACTAAAATTCATAATGGGTAATCTTTTTTTAAAGCGTGAAAATTCCTATCTGATTAATAAAATTTCAAGCTGATGGCGAATTACCAGAAAACGCTTCCTAACAGAATGACCAATTTCCTACCCATGCTATGCCCTGCCTTAAGAGCATTGTCTTAATAGAAATCCCGCCCCTTACCACAAGGACTCATTTTCCCTTTCCTGACAATATCTTTTCGTCCTGCTCGTCACTGCTTAAGGCCTGCTAGCTTTCTCTTAAACTATCTGTATTATACTCAGCCTCAGAAATCTCAACGTCATCTCTGACTCAAGTCCCTGAATGCAATCAATCACCATCTTAGCCACTTCTACCACATTCATCTTCAAGGGCTGCTCACCTCATGCTCCCACCTTGTCTGAAAGCCATAAAAAGCCTACAGAAAGAAAAACCAAGGCAGTGTATGCCCCCTGGCAAGCCAGTCCCACTTTACCTTTCAGCCTTATTTTTTCCCACCCTTCTGCACCAACTGTACAAAACTAGGCAGACAAGTTTACGCAGAACACCTTAGGGGCTTCCCCAGTGGCTCAGCAGTAAAGAGCCCGCCTGCAGTGCAGGAGACGCAGGAGACACTCAGGTTCACCTGCTGCATCAGGAAGATCCCTTGGAGGAGGGCATGGAAACCCACTCCAGTATTCTTACTGGGAAAATTCCAGGGACAGAGGAGCCTGCCAGGTTATAGTCCATAGGGTCACAAAAGAGTCTGACACAACTGAAGCGACTGAGTACAGCACTTCAAACAAGCCCTGTATCACTTCCCTGTCCCCCTCCAGGCCTCTGCTCCAACCACCCCTACACCTCCATTTCTACCTAACATAAATGCCATTCCTTTCTAAAGCCTCCACCACCCAAAATCAAGACGGTCTTCCCCATTCTGCATTTCCCAAGCACTCTGTATTTCTTATTTTACACTCCTGCACATAATTTACTCTCTCCCCTAAGACTAAATTTCTGAAAGGTCCATGTCTTACCCACCCTTGCATTCCCACAGTACCTAGCATGCTACTCAGAATGCAGAAGGCTTTCAATAAATGCTGAACAAATTCCTTCTAAAAATTCTCCTTTGACAGTAAAACCACAGTAAGTTTAACAGTGACAACAATCTTAGGAAATATCCTATCTCTTTATTTCATTGATAAAAAGACTGAAGCCTGAGACTTGTCTAAGCCACACACACTGTTGCAGGTCAGGAAGCAACAGTTAGAACTGGACACAGAACAACAGACTGGTTCCAAAGAGGGAAACAAATACATCAAGTCTGTATATTGTCACCCTGCTTACTTAACTTCTATGCAGAGTACATCATAAGAAACGCTGGGCTGGATGAAGCACAAGCTGGAATCAAAACTGCCAGGAGAAATATCAGATATGCAGATGATACCACCTTTATGGCAGAAAGTGAAGAAGAACTAAAGAGCCTCTTGACAAAAGTGAAAGAGGAGAGTTAATAAGTTGGCTTAAAACGCAGCATTCAGAAAACTAAGATCATGGCACCTGGTCCCATCACTTCATGGCAAATAGATGGGGAAACAGTGCAAACAGTGACAGACTTTATTTTTCGGGGCTCCAAAGTCACTGCAGATGGTGACTGCAGCTATGAAATTAAAAGATGCTGGCTCCTTGGAAGAAAAGTTATGACCAACCTAGACAGCATATTAACAAGCAGAGACATTACTTTGGCAACAAAGGTCCATCTAGTCAAAGCTATGTTTTTCTAGTAGTCATGTATGGATGTGAGAGGTGAACTATAAAGAAAGCTGAGCGCCAAAGAATTGATGCTTTTGAACTGTGGTGTTGGAAAAGACTCTTGAGAGTCCCTTGAACTGCAAGGAGATCCAACCAGTACATCCTAAAGGAAGTCAGTCCTGAACATTCATTGGAAGGACTGATGCTGAAGCTAAAACTCCAACACTTTGGCCACCTGATGTGAACAGCTGACTCCTTAGAAAGACCCTGATGCTGGGAAAGATTGAAGGCAGGAGAAGGGGATGACAGAGAATGAGATAAGTTGGATAGCATCACTGACTCAATGGGCATGAGTCTGAGTAAACTCCGGGAGTTGGTGATGGACAGGGAGGCCTGGTGTGCTGCAGTCCATGGGGTCGCAAAAAGTCAGACATGACTGAGCGACTGAACTGAACTGAACTGAACTGATGAGTAACAAATCGGAAGCAAGAACCCAACTCTCCTTCCTAACTGCCTGTCCCACAATCAAGCCCTGTGCTGGAAACGTTATCTGTTACCTAGTCGCATCATTCAAGACTTGGTCACTCTTCATAAACTCGAGGAACCCTTCACTGCCCCCTCTGTCCACTGAACTCCTATTTAGCACTTATGTGAATTCTGCTTCATACACTAGCAATACCTCAAATACCTAACTGTGGCTCAGAGAGGGAGGAAACCCTGCCTAAAACTGTTCTTCCACATCCTTCAGTGACTAGCAGAGGGCTCAATAGGAATATAACACTCACAGACACATTAAGGCAGGATAGCTAACTCAAAATCACCCGTTGCAATGCTGTCCACAGAATACACGCCATTAAACTACAGCATGGGCTTCCCAGGTGGCTCAGTGGTGAAGAATCCCCCTGCCAGTGCAGGAGACACAGGTTCAATCCCTGGGTCAGGAAGATCCCCTGGAGAAGGAAATGGCAATCCACTCCAGTATTTTTCCCTGGGAAATCCTATGGACAGAGAAGTCCGGTAGGCTACAGTCCCCAGGGTTGCAAAAGAGTCAGACTCGATTTGGCAACTAAACAACAACAACAAACTACAGCATATGCCATGGGATTACATTTTAAATAGACTATCTTTAAAAAGTTATTTTGGATAGTTCACTAACTTGGCCCTCTTCAGAAATCAGAAAGAAAATACTGGGAAATCTGACTACATAAAAGTTCTTAAATTTCCTTTTAAAAAGAGACACCATAAACAAAAAAGGCTAATATCTCCAATACTCAAATTACTCCTAGAAATTATTAAGTAAGAAATGAACACCTAATTTTAAAAACGGACAACAGACAGGAATAGAAAATTCACAAAAGCAGCTAATGACTAATAAATACAGGAAAAGCTACTTTACTTCACTAGTAATCAACATAATGCACATTAAAAAAGCAACTACTTTTTCGCCTGAAAAGCAACTCCTTGCATTTGACCAGACATAGGAGAGTAAAAATTGCCAACATCCAATACCAGAGAAGGTATAGAGCAAGTTTTCTCCACCACTACTGACATTTTAGACCAGATAACTCTTTGTTGGGGAGCAGGGAGAAGTGTCCTAGGCATTGTAGGAGGTTTCAC
The DNA here is from genome assembly GCF_029407905.1 of Bubalus kerabau. Classification (NCBI taxonomy): domain Eukaryota; kingdom Metazoa; phylum Chordata; class Mammalia; order Artiodactyla; family Bovidae; genus Bubalus; species Bubalus kerabau. The sequence continues at coordinate 42,983,365 of NC_073638.1, forward strand.
AGCATCCCTGGCTGAAACCACCAAAACATTTCAAATATCTGTGAGCAATAAAGCAGTTAAATAAAGCATGACTCATCAACACAGTAAAATAGCTCATAGTCATTATAAAGAATGATGGTGTCTGTGTCTATGTGCATTGACATGGAAACATGACCCTAACACACTGATTAAGAAAACAGGTTACAAAAGCATATGAAATAGGATCCTATTTCATACATAAAAGAATATATATGTATATGCACATGTGTGCACGCATGTATATGCTTGTAAGCAGTAAGGGAGATGGAGAAAGGATAGGGAGGGACAAAGAAATGTTAAAAGGATAATCACTGCAAAGTTAACTGCATCTGCCTTTAGTGGCAGAAGTACAGGTGCTTTTATCTTTGTCTCTATACTTTAAGGTATTGTTTGAATATTCTATGTACTATCTTTAAAATAAGAAAAGGTGAAGCTTTTATATTTATGTAAAATTTAAATATATTTATGTAAAATTATTAATGTTAAAGGAATTTTTAAAAATCCCAGCTAGAAAGCACCAATAAAATTATATGAAGAGATCACTGTAAGACTATAAAGTTGATGAAATTAACTCACTTTAGTCATCCATAAAGAACTGTGCTTTGCCATGCCTCTTGAAGAAGCCACAATGTGGGCAACAAAGTCTCCCTACCTGAGCAGCCACCTTAGATTCCAGCCTCCGGGATCACAGCATAAACAAATGTCTTTAAGAAGATAATTCATGTACAGGAAGTAAGCCTCTATCTATTTCTCCCACTACTCTGTAAGCTCCTTAGAGAGAGGGTCTATAGTGTATCTATCCTGTAGTACTAAAACCTAATGAAATGCCGAGAAGACAGTGTCTGATGCCTATAAATGTTTGCTAAATGAGTCCCATTTAAGAATTTTCTTTCTTTTTTTTGGTTAGTTTCATTTAGTTTGCTTCTCCATCACCTTAATCTAAATGTGGGGTTTTTTTTTAATGTATTTCACTAAACTACCAGCATATTCTTTCCAGAAAGAATTTTTATTTAATTGGAATCTCTAATTCAAATAATTTTTGAAGTTTAAAAAAAAAAAAAAACTCTATATAATACCTCTATTAGTCACTAACACTCCCAGAATTAGCAGGCATTACTCATCTGACCTGAGACCTAGTAAAGCAGTCCAGTTTGGATTTTTGAGGAAAGGACTCGAGAGAAATTAACAAGTGTATGAGAGAAAACTGTACAGTAGAAGACAGAGAAACCAGGCAGTTTAATTTAGTATACTCTTCTCCAAGAGATCTGAGGCCACAGTGTACACCCAAGGTGATGACAAAGATCACAAATCTGAGGGCTTACCTCTGCTGCCCCATCCTCTGACCACTCGGGCCCCTTGTCCCCTCTAGTCACTATAATATGGCTTCTTTCTATCCCTATCAGGGTCATGAAACTGCTTTCTCAAAAAGACTCTGTGGCAGACACAGAGCTGCAGCACTCAAGAAAGGAACTGAGGCCCGGCTACAAGGAGGAGCTGAGGTTAGCAGAGCCTCCAGCTATTAGTACCTCCAGGGTCCACCTCAGCCAATGACTGAGCAAGGGAGTGACATCATTTCTCCCCAGTGTGGGTGTCCTCCAAGAGGCCATCTTTGCTCCAGAGCTCCTGGTTTTGTCAAGTCCATGTCCTAGACTGACAGCTCCTTTTCCCAATCCTGCTTCCTCTCTCTTTTTCTCCCCCATACATGTTTCTCCCCAGTAACCCTTCTGCACTTCCAGCTCTGTCTCAACATCTACTCCCCGCAGAACCCAACCTGGGACAGACATCTTCTAAACAATTCACTCTCCGAAGTTTCTGGCAGTCTGGATCATCCTCTCCACTTAAGACTTTCTTGGTCCCACAACATACTAGCTCTACCTTGCTCTACCTTTATGGGTTCACTTCCCTCACCCTTTATTCTCCCATTCTGGACATTTTTCAAAGCCCAATTTTGAGCCCCTAGTTCTTAAAGAGTGCTTTAATTCTGACAACAACAAGTCACCTTAATGACTCCCAGATCTCTTTCTAGTCTTGACCTCTCAACTGAGCTCTGGTTTATATCACTAATATTAAAGATTTCCAGGCTAAATTTGTCTCAATCCAAAAAATCCAAAGGAGAGTTCATTATCTTTCTCCCCAAAACAGGTTTCCCACCCTGATTCTGACTGTAGTACCACCATTCCCTTAACAACAAAACTATGGACTCTCCTCTTGTACTTTTTTAGACAGTTTGTCCTATTTCTGGATCCAATTCAATCCCCTCCCCCAGGGTCAATCCCTCTCCTTACAACCGATCCTGCCCCTCTGTTGGTGAAAGACTAACCAGAGAAGGTGAGGCTGGGGGAACAAAGGCTTCCTGCTCTCAGCAGCAGGTCCCATTCTCCCTTCTGAGGCCCTAACAGAGCCCACTTCTCAGGATACGACATGGTAAACACATCAAGCTGACGAAGTTCAATTAGAAGGCTAAGACTTGAAGATCTTGTCTGCTATTCCACATTTCACAAATGAGCAAGATGGAGCTCGGGAAGAAGAAACCTCCCAGGGTCACACACAAACAAAAGGAGAGACAAGTCTCCTGACTCCCTAACCAGTGCTCTCTTTCTCCTGACACTTTTTCCTCTGTCTCCAAGGGATTTACTTTCCAAATCTTTCACCGCAAATGTGCTTACTGAGAAGCCGCACACATTCCTTAGGGTCAATGACAACTGACTATTGCTGTAGAAGCATTCTCTGACCCAATGCCTCCAATCCTCACCGCAGCTAAGTAGTTCCCTTCCTCTGTGTTTCCCAGCACCGGGTACTTTCTTTATCTCATTTCATTTGCCCTGTCAGTTTGCTGATACGTTTCACTCACAAGACTTCAAGCTCCATGAGAGTAGGGAGCTTGTTGGTTTTGATTCCCAGGGCCGCCACCCCAGTCTAGCACACATCAATCTTTACAGCAGTCCCTCACTTGGTCCCCCATCTCCAGCCTCTCAGCTCATATCATCACACCCACATCATTAGAAGAATCTCAGAACTCTCTCTGTCACATATCTACCCTCCAAAGTTTAATAACTTCCCCTCTTTACAGGATCAGTTCCAAACTACTCATTCTAACATAGTCAACAAATACACATTAATCATTTATTCTGTACAAGAACAAAATCATCTAAAATGTAATCCCATCTCCCTTTAAATCCTGATTTTCCACCATGTCTCAAAACAAACACTTTACTCAAAGTATTTCCTTACCACTCACAATACTGCAAGTTTCAGCTCTTGCTCTCATGCACAGGGCCACCGCCGTAACTGCCATCTTTCTTTGACTATACTGGACAAGATCAGCCCCACTCCCTCCAGAAGCAGCTGATAGTCTCTCTCTTCCATGAAACGTTTTTTGTCTACAACTGTGTGCATTTTTTCCTCTATTTCCTTTAAACTTCTACAGCTGCTCCATCTGACAGAAACAGAATACAAACTACAAATGGAATTAAAAAGTTTTAATACTTACATTTTTAAAATGTACAAAGATGCAAAAGGTAAAAAAAAAAAAAAAGCTAACATTAAATTTACTAATATATCCAAAATATTACAACTACCATATGTAATCAATGTTTTTAAATCTTTTAAAGAGATATCTTACATTCCTGTACTAAGTCTCTGAAATCCAGTGTATATTTTATATTTACAGAACTTCTCAATTTGGACTAGCTGCTTTTTCAATGCTCCATAGCCAAATGTGGTTAATGGCTAATGTTCTGGACATCATATTCCATAGTTCTCATTTTCCACACTTGTAGAACTGGCTTATACATTAATTTGTTGTCATTTCATGTATTGTCTTCTTTACTAAACCACATGCTTCTCAATGTAAGGGGCAATGTTGTACAATTTTCACTTCCCCAGAATCCAAGCAAAAGGTATAGATAAGAACCTTCAAATTTATATGCTGCTTTGTAGATTAGTTTTCTTCAACCTCGGTGTGTGGTAAGAAATAGTTAGCTAGTAAATGTTCTGTTGTCACACATAAAGGCTGTGAGCTTCATCTATTCAAGCAAGTATGTTGTTTAAATGTCTTCTTATTTTCATTTAACAGATCCCAGGTGGCACAATGGTAAAGAATCTATCTGCCAACGCAGGAGACGCAGGAGACTCAGGCTCGATCTCTGGGTCAGGAAGATCCCTTGGAGTAGGAAATGGCAACCCACTCCAGTATTCTTGCCAGGAAAATTGCATGAACAGAGGAGCCTGGCAGGCTACAGAACAAAGGGTCGCAAAGAGTCGGGCAGGACTGAGCACACACACACTTAAAATACAATGAGCAAAGCAAATTCCCCAAATAATCCCAATGTAGAACTTCAGAATTCCAACCTAGTTTGATCTGCTAACACCCTGGTGGTCCACACACGCACGCACTCATGTGTGCTCAGTCATGTCCGACTCTTTGCAAAGCCATGGGCTGTAGCCCACCAGGTTCCTCTGTCCATGCACTTTTCCCAGCAAGAATACTGGAGTGGATTGCCATTTCCTACTCCAGGGGATATTGGAGTGGATTGCCATTTCCTACTCCAGGGGATATTCCTGACCCAAAGATGGAACCCAAATCTCCTGTGTCGTCTGCACTGGCAGGCAGATTCTTTACCACCGTGCCACTTGGGAAGCCGGTGCCCATTATCTAATAGTATCTTCTCAAACCATCCCTGAAGGGAGTCACAAGAGTTAAGTCAGCTGCCCACCAGCTCCTGCTCTCACTCCAAGGTAACAGCATCTGGCTGAGACATCAAATATCCTATGAACTAAAAGAACTGATGGAGATGTGCAGCCTGGTAAAGCAGACCGTGCTCCATCCTCCCAGACCTGCCTACCCAGTGAAATATAATACCTTCAACGTTGTCCACCTGACCGAACAGCTTTCATCCTAACTGCTGCGCTTCTGGTTGGTACGCCAGGCCCACATAATAACACTCCCCTGGTAGTTGTAAAGCTAATAATTCCTAAAGAAGCAAAAGGTAGAGAAGACAGAGAAGAACCTTGAGATGAAAAAATTAGTCTTTCCAATAGTGCAGAAATCTCTTCCTAACTGTAAGATCTCCTTACATAAAATTTGACTATATGCAGATTTACCCCCAAATACTTTTCCACAATTAAAACCCTAATCTCTGAAAACAGCAGTCCATGGGGTTGTAAAGAGTCAGATACAACTTAGCAACTAAACAACAGCAAACAGCAGTTTCAAGTAGACATTGGGGTTAAAAAAAAGAAGGAATCTAAAGGTAGAATGAGAAGAAGTAAATAAAGCAGACAGCAGAGCAGAAAAACAGATTCGTGAAATGAAGCCTTGGGGAACATAAAGGAAACTGAGCCAAAGGCTCAGGAAGGGAACTGGGACACACGCAAGAGGAACTGAGGAGAAAAGCTGGGAGTATCTGGATTTCAATGTGCTAACAGTCACTGAGGGGATTACAGTAACCCTCCTGTTGGGGAAACTGGGAGGGCAAACTGTGTAAGTGAGAAAAGGTCATTCAAAGCCTCTTCCGTCTCTAGCTTCCAGTTACTATGTACCTCTGGGACTGCAGTAAGACCCCAGAGGAAATACAAAACAGGGACCAGGAAGGTTAAGAGTCATTGAGTCATAACATTAGAAAAGCACTGACTATTAAGATGGAAGGTCACACATAAAAAAACACCTCATAGATTGCATACTATCCTCAATAAAGCAAAAGCTTACATGTATTTCAATAAAATAAAAACTTCCAATCTATCTTACTAAAAAGTTTCTAGCAAATGGAAAAAGGAAATAATCTGGAATCCATTATTACCATTTTAAGATTTTTACATGTCTCTTACAAGCTCTTTATTTGGAAAGCTGTCTTTATTGTTTCATTTTGGTGAGATACAAAAAAATATTTACAAAGACTTTCACAGACTCACTCGTGAGTCATGCTCTGGTCCTCTAAATGGGGATTTTTTTTTTATTAGATTTTTAGAACAGAAACAGCTTTAACCACAGGGGTTAACAGAAACATAACACTAAAGATTAGAAAGGGAATACTTACACAGGCCAAATTCACAAGAATTAACCAAATCTTTTACATTGTGTTTCACACAAAGAAAGCTCTTTACTGCAGCTTGCTTCCTTTATATTTTCAACAGATTGCTGGCCTGGCTCAATTACTTCTGAAACTAGCAAGATTAAAAATTTTTGAGGCTAAATGCCTACATGGGAACAAAACACATGACATTATTCACAAGATATTCAAACAAGTGCATGGCCAAAATTTAAAAACATTTAGTTGAAAATCTATCATTGAGAAATGAATAAAGATTCAAAGTATTCATGTTGCTCCTCAAATTGTTTTCATTTAGATTCTCACTAGTTGTGAGCTCTTTTACCTCAGAAGGGCACAATTTAAAACAAAACAAAATCCTGTGTTTCTAAAAACAACAGGATAAAAGTGCAGAGACAGTAAGCTTATTTCAAGATATTTCCAGCACTGACATGTAATTCACACTGCAACCATAACTGTAAAATCATAATAAAGGTTGCAAAAATATCACTAGATTTTACTATAATTAAGAAAATATTTACTAATAACAATAAAAGTAATAATTTTAAGGAACTTTTTTATTGAAGTTGATTTATAACATTCTGCTCATTTCAGGTGTACAGCCAAGTAATCCAGGTACATATACATGTGGAGGGGGGGTCTACATATATTCTTTTTCAGATTTTTTTCCCTTTTAGATTACTACAAAATATTGAGTATAGTTCCCTGTGCTGCACAGAAGGTCCTTGTTAGTTATTTGTCTTCAATATAGTAGTATATAGATGTTAATTCCAAACTCCTAATTTATCCTTTCCTCCCCCCTTCCCCTTTGGCAACCATAAATTTGTTTCCGATGTGGAAATTTATTTCCTATGGATATTATTTCATTCTTCTTTATGGCCAGGTAATATTCCATTGTGATATATATATATATATATATACTTCTTTATCCATTCATTGTAAATAGTGCTGCAGTGAAGAGATGCATGTATCTCTTTTAATTATAGCTTTCTCCAGATATATGCCCAGATGTGAGATTGTTGGGTATGGCAATTCTATTTTTAGTTTTTTAAGGAACCTCTATACTGTTCCGCAAAGTGGCTGCACCAATTTACATTCCCACCACCAGTGTAGGAGAGTTCAATTTTAAGGTACATTTAGATTTCTAGAAGGAATATTAAAAAAGTTACTAAAAATGGTTACCTTGAGGGTAGATAACTAGTGTGGGCCAGGGTATAGATGATACTTACTTTTCACTCTCCTAAATGCTCTTTTGAAAATTATGAATTTTATATCATGTATATATAGGAGGTATTCAAAAAGGCTTTTTTCGGTTTATATTTTTTAAATGATAGGCTTCATCTTTTCATCTTCTTAGAATTGCATGTATTAGAATTCCAAGAATCCCCACTAAGTAACACTGGAGATTTAGTATCTTTCTGCAAGACCATCGGAATTCTAAATCATCTGAAGATATTTTTAAAATATCAGTGGAGTGCTTCCCTGGCGGTCCAGTGGTTAAGAGTCGGCCCTGCAATGCAGGGAATACTGGTTCCAACCCTGATCTGGGAAGATCCCACACACTGCAGAGCAACTAAGCCTGTTCGCCACAAATACTGAGTCTGCACTCTATAGCCCAACAGCTGCAACTACGAAAGCCTGGGTACCCCCAGAACCCATGTTCTGCAAGAAGAAAAGCCACCGCAATGAGAAGCCTGTGCGCCGCAAGAAGAAGGTAGCCCCTGCTCGCTGCAACTAGAGAAAACCCATGCACAGCATCACAAACCCAGCACAGCCATAAATAAATAAATAAATAAAATTAAACACCAGTGGAGAAGAATTGCTGCTTCTCCTTCAAATAATATGCCCAATATCTTTTTCCCTTAGGAATTTTAGAAATTTACATAACCTAAAAGTAACAATGTCTGCTTCAGATGGCACATTAATAAAGTTTCCTAAAATACAGGATCTACACACAAATGTCCCTCCTTAAAAAACAACAACAGACAAAAGAAGGGCACAAACATCAAAACCAAGGGAAAAACTGGTGAAAAAAATTTCTAAAACATTAAGCTCAGTAATGTTTACTCAGCCACCTATATGTATGGATCTTCCTATACAGAAAAATTTCCATCAAAATCTCTCTCAGTTTTTAACCTCTCTTCAGTTATCATAGACTATACTAAAATTGCATACAATAAACTACAGTTTGTTCTAAGGAAGGACTGTTCATGAATACAAGTATAAAAGCAAGTAAAGAATGTGTTTCTGAGATTTCTTTCCCACCATTAATCTACTATCTACTTTCACAGGTGAAAAGTAGATCTCTACACAATCAGAACAAGCTTAACTTAAAACAGTAACTTAGCTTAGTATCCCTCTGTATTCCAGCCTGAAAAAGAGAGCAAACCAATGACAATTTAAAAAATGAGTTGCCTTGCAACACTGCAATTACAAATTAAGCTAACATAGCTGATGACTAGGCTGACTATGGAGGTGAAGATCTATACAGCTACAACTCAGGTGGGGAGCCAGAAATGCCACAGCTGGAGCCAAGGAGTCACCTGGAGAGGGTGCACAGATTGCCAGCAAGAAGCTAGAGGGGATAACAGGAAATGTGGGAGCAAGATGAAAAAACACTCAAGGTAACGAATGAGGCAGAGTTGGTTCCCTATTTGTGGGAGGGCGAGAAGGCAGGGAAGGGGTGGGGTGGGGCACTGGGGGTGGGGTTTAACAAGAAACATCACTGTGACTAGAGGACTACTCAACATCTGCTTCTATAGTAGCTTACAAAAGTCACAAGTAGTTTTTAAATTCTTTCTATATTTTTATCTTATTGATAACTTTAATGAAACTATGTTTGCCTCAACAAATATCTTTCTTAAGTTAATTTTTTTTGGATTTTAAGTTTCAAAATTTCTACAGATAGCAATTTTTGTTTTACTCAAAAACAGACTATTATTTAATAATAAAATTTAGGTGTCAAAAATAAGCCTTTTGACTTGAGGCTGTCAAGGGGGAGAGGGATAGATTGGGAGTTTGTGATCAGCAGACACAGACTATTATATATAGGACAGATAAACAGTAAGGTCCTACTGGCCAGAGAACTATATTCAATATCCTGTGATAAACCATAATAGAAAAGAATATGAAAAAGAAGGTGTGTGTGTATATATAAATGTATATGTATAACTGAATTATTTTGGTATACAGCAGAAATTAAAACATTCTAAATCAACTATACTTCAATAAATTTTTTAAAACTTAAATTTTTTTTTAAATTACCTTTTGAGAAAATAATAATAAATCAAACAACTGACAAAGGATTAATTTCCAAAATATACAAGCAGCTCATCCAACTCAATGCCAGAAAAACAAACAACCCAATCAAAAAGAGGGAAAAAGACTAAAACAGACATTTCTCCAAAGAAGACATACAGATGGCTAACAAACACATGAAAAGATACTCAGCATCGTTCATCATCAGAGAAATGCAAATCAAAACTACAATGAGATATCACCTCACACCAGCCAGAATGGCCATCATCAAAAAGTCTACAAACAATAAATGCTGGAGAGGGTGTGGAGAAAAGGGAATGCTCTTGCACTGTTGGTGGGAATGTAAATTGATACAGCCACTATGGAAGATGGTATGGAGATTTCTTTAAAAACTAGGAATAAAACCACCATATGACCCAGCAATCCCACTCCTAGGCATATACCCTGAGGAAACCAAAATGGAAAAAGACACATGTATCCCATTGTTCACCGCAGCACTATTTACAATAGCTAGAACATGGAAGCAACCTAGATGTCCGTTGACAGATGAATGGATAAAGAATGGTACATATACACATTGGAATATTACTCAGCCATAAAAAGAACACATTTGAGTCATTTCTGATGAGGGTGATGAACCTAGAACCTATCATGCAGAGTGAAGTAAGTCAGAAAGAAAGATAAATATCATGTTCTAATGCATATATACGGAATCTAGAAGAATGGTACTGAAGAATTTACTTGCAGGTCAGCAATGGAGAAACAGACATTGAGAATAGACTTGTGGACGTGGGGAGAGGGGAGGAGAGGGTGAGATGCATGGAAAGAGTAACATGAGAACTTACATCACCATATGTAAAATAGATAGCCAATGGGAATTTGCTGTATGGCTCAGGAAACTCAAACAAGGGCTCTGTATCAATCTAGAGGGGTGGGATGGGGAGGGAACGGGAGGGAGGTTCAAAAGGGAGGGGATATATGGGAACCTGTGGCTGATTCATGTTGAGGTTTGACAGAAAACAGCAAAATTCTATAAAGCAATTATCCTTCAATAAAAAATAAATTAAAAAAATAATCTTTTTGTACTAAACTGGGTCCCTCAAGGAAAATATTTATTAATTATAGCAGACACCCAAACATTTATCTAAAGGAGAACTATACTACAAAGTAATCTCCTTAAAAGTAAAAGATAACTTTATTCCCAAGATAATGCCAATATTCCAAACTTCTCACAACTTCAGGCTTCCCTGGTGGCTCAGTGGTTAAAGAATCCACCTGCCAATGCAGGAGACACGGGTTCGATCCCTGATTCAGGAAGATCCCACATGCCGCACAGCAACTAAGTCCAAGGGCCACAACTACTGAGCCTGGGCCCTAAAGCCCAGGAGCCACTACTACTGAAGTCCACACACGCTAGAGCCTGTGCTCCACAACCAGGGAAACACCGCTGCACACGGTAATGAAGAGAAGCCCCCGCTCGCCGCAACTAGAGGAAAGCCCGCATAGGAACGAAGACCCAGAACAGTCAAAAATAAGTTAATACAATTATTAAAAAAGAAAAAAAAGAAAGAAAGAAAAGTTGACAACTTCCCTTCAGAAAAGAAGAAATATGTAGTTTATGACCTACAGCTGGGAAAAATCAGTCATTATTTTACAATTTCCAAATATATATACATAATTAATAATAAGTTCTCAAAGATAACAGACCATGTCTTCTTTGAAAAATCCCTTCTCCCTCAGCACCAATGCTGTCCCAGAGTGGTTCTTGCATCTCACTTCTGGTCCCCAGGCTTCTTTTCTTCCCTCTACTCTAGCCATTCTCCAAGGCCATTGCTGAATTTCTCTCCTCTTTCCACGCTTCAACTACTAGATCTGTACCAACAGCCCCGCACTTATCCAAGAACATCATCTCCAGCTTAACCTCCATCCGTCAAGGACCTCAACAACTCTTTCTTCTTCTTCCTACACACACACACACACTCATATCCTACGCTCCAATCAAAATAAGTCACACAGAAGTCTCCATACATAAGTGCCTGATGAATTTCTGTGGCCTACAGTAGTTTACATGGATCCCTTAGAGCTAAAACCAGTCAATAAATATCCATTGAAAGAATGAATGAATGCTGTTGTTCTCGTTGTTTAGCTGCTAAGTCATGTCTGATTCTTTTGCGACCCCATGGACTGTAGCCCACCAGACTCCCCTGGTCCATGGGATTTCCCATGCAAGAATACTGGAGTGGATTGCCATTTCCTTCCCCTGACTCCTGCACTGGCAAGCGGATTCTTTACCACTGAGTCACCAGGCTACTTGCTGAATGAATTAATAGAATGGGCTTAATTCTCCCCCATTCCACATAATCACACCCTAGCTTTCTTCAGAGGTCACTTCAATGCTTTTTTTCATGAAGTAATTTCACCAGTAAAAACTACTGGTCTCTTCCTCTGAAATCTCATGGCCTCTTATCTTCTATCACATTCAGCATCTTCCTCTAATAGTATTTCTGTACTTCTTATCTCTGTCACCAGATCTTACATTTTTTAAGGATAGGGTAACTGTCTGAGTAATATAATCTACATATATACCTGGAAAGACAGAGAGAGAGATTTCCCTAATGGCTGCTTAAGTTTTTAGTTTGCCTACCAAAATTTAAACTCTTTAAAAGCAAAAACTGATGTTTCTTTCTCCTCCACCTGTGCTATCCATATTAGCCTTAGAATTAGGCACAATATCTAATAACACATGAAGTGTCACCACGCACGTCAAAAACTGTGAAAGTAGTTCAAAAAGATAAGTGTCAAACTTATTTTAGAATGCCCATATAGTTTTCCAAAGTGATAAATTTTAACCTCATTTTGGGTGTGTAATTTTTTTTCTATTTAATCAATTCTATATTTCCTCCAAGATATTAACCCTTAAAGAGCCTAAAAATACTAATTTTTTAATGAAATTACCATGATACCTTACACAGAGTACACACAAATGTCATTTAAGAACAAATGAATGAGCAAATTAAGGCACAAATTCTTCCTAGCCAATGGATTACTGATTCTTTTGTGACCCCATGGACTGTAGCCCACCAAACTACAGAGTCAAAATTCCAAAAATGAGAGAACTAAATAACAATTTTCTAATATTTCCAATTCCAGACACATTGGCAAGATGAACAGAACTGAATCAATCCCCAAATCTCTCAGTTAAGCTGAGAAAGAGACAAAATACAAATGCATATTTGCATTATCAACATCTTGTGGGTAAAAGTTATGAACTGGGATTTACTTCCTGCCTAGGCTTTCCGGGTGGCACCAGGGATTAAGAACCTCACCTGCCAATGCAGTAGATGTAAGAAAGGTGGTTCCATCCCTGGGTTGGGAAGATTCCCTGGAGGAGGGCATGGCAACCTACTCCAGTGTTCTTGCCTGGAGAATCCAGGAGAAAGGGGCTGTAGCCTAGAGGGCTACAGTCCATGAGGTCAAGAGTCAACATGATGGAAGTGACTTAGCATGCACACACACCAAGCCTGCAGTCAAGAATCCTCCAGACACCTTTTCCATCAGTAGCCACAAAGACCATGCTGAATGGTATACAACAAAAGTAATAGGAAACATTTCACATTTCATTAATGTCATCAACTGGAAGACAAAAAAAATGAAAACAATATTGGAAACAAACAGAAACCAAATAGTAAAATGCTAGCCCTAAATCGAACCACATCAATAATTAAATGTAACTGGTCTGTACACACATATTTAATTACAGATTATCAAAATGGATTAAAAAACCAACTACATGCCATCTAAAGAAACTCACTTTAAACATGGTGGTATAGGTAAATTAAAAGTAAAAACAGTGAAGAATAAAATAATTACCAAAAACTGGAAATAACACAAATATGCTTCAAGAGTGAATGGATTAACCATGGTATATCCATACAGTGGAATACTGCTTAGAAACAAAAAGAATTGATACAACATCCGTGAATCTCAAAGGCATATATGCTAAATAAAAGAAGCCAATGTCAAAAGGTTACATACTCTATGACTCCATTTTTATGACATTGTGGAAAAGACAAAACTACAGTAATTAACAGATTATTGATTGCCAGCAGTTAAGGAAGAGGGAGCAGCATGAAGGAAATTTTGGGGATGATGTAACTGACAGAAACCCCATTTTGGTAGTAATTATACAAATCTATGTATGTTAAAACTCAGAACCATCCACCAAAAAAGTTAATTTTACTCTGTTAATTTTAAAAATTTATTCAAATAAAGATTAAGTGGATGATCTCCATGAATTGTTCCAGACTATGATTTTGTGTATAAGCAAAAAGAGTAGGGTGAAAGGAAAACAGGCAGAATGCTGAGTCCTACTGGCATAAAAGCCACTAGTCATAAGAACCTCTTGATGATGGCACAAAATATACAAAGCAAACTCAATCTTCAGAAATTCACTCCCAGAGTAGGCTAAGAAAACAAGACATTCATATCCAAAATGTGTATATTTTAAAATGCCTATGAATGGTTCTTCTTGTCTGTTTCCATATTTTAAACTTTCAAGAAGCTGCCAATTTCTCCTGGCCAACTGCCACTTGCCCTGCTTGGGGTTACTCAATTTACAAGCAGTCCTTTATTCATACCTTACTCGCACTTAATGATGGGGTCTTTGGCAGTCACAATAAAGACCTCTGCAGGGTGCCGATAGAGCTCCTCACCCGGAAACTACGTTCCTGCGGGACACGGCACACCCTGGACTCGATCCAGACTTGAGGACGCCAGGTCGTCGTCACTAATCGGAAAGCGTCCCCCATTGCCACAGCGCCCCAAAAGCGGAGGCCGCCGAGGGCCGGGCCCTGGGGCACTTCTCCCTCTCTTCTCGGAACTGCCCGGTTGCCTGCGGTGCAGCCGGCCGTTTTGAGCACTGCCCCGGTGCGGAGCGTGCGCCTTGCAGGGCTCTGCCCAGGCACCTTGGGCAAGACCCTTCCTCTCCCAGAGTAAGAAGGAAACTTTGGGTTAGTTTCCTAGGGAGCTTCCCACCGCCCTCTCGGAGTCTGAAACTTTCCCGGCCTCCTGCGCCAACAGGGAGCCGAGCTCGCCGCTCAGGGGCCCCACCACCGCGGTCCCTTGCTCAAGGTGAGCCCTGGGGAAACTAACGCAAAACAAGAGGGAGTCCAAAAAATGTAATGCCGGTCTCTGCCCCCTCCACCCCAAGCAGGCTGCTTGGCCACATTCTGGCCTGCCACTCCCTGTGGTCACCGTCCGCCTGCCCGCTTCCACCCGGGGATAGTAGAGCGCGCGCCGGGGAGGGGCGAATAGGGGTCCGGGAGAGGGTGTGCCCACCTTGAGTTGGGATTTGGAGACCTTGCCGCTGTGGTCCAGGTCGAGCGCAGTGAACGCATGCCAGATCCCCTTGAGCAGCTCATCCTTCAAGCTCCCCATGCCTGCGGCGCTGCTCCTCCGGCTGCCGCGACTGCCCCGCCAGCCACTCGGCGTCCGAAGCCCCTCTGCCTCTGCCTCCCCCGCCTGCCGAGCGGTCACGTGACATCGCCAGGCCTGTCCCCCACCAGGCCCCGCCCACTCGGCGCCCGCGGGGGAACCGAGCTCCGCCGAGGGAGCACGGAGTCGCGTGGTGTGCCTATCCCTACGGGTGGGGACGCCCGGCCTTGTTTCCCAGCTAGGAAGACAGGCGACACCAAGCACTCCCCTAGTGCTTCCAAAACCAGCTCGGGCCACTTTTCGGTACTTGCACGCCTTCCAAACAAAAGCCCCTATCCCGAGGAAAAATATGAGGGTAGAGGAGAGCAGCCTCCTCGGCTTCAGTACGCGTTCAGCAGCGAAAAAGGGAGCCCTGGTCCTGACCCTAGAAGGGGGTCACAGTCTGAGGAGGCCAGACAAGATTCCCAAAAATTCCCGGGCAGGGGCTCAAATTCTGGCACAGTTCCTAGTGGGACAGGATATGGAGCCGGTGGGGGCGGGGGGGGGGGGGGGGCAGGGAAGGGCCTCGAGGGAAATTGGTTCATTGATTTCGCAAACCGTTTCTTGATGTCTACTGTGTAGTGGACTCGGGGGTCTCAGAGACGAGGTTTAAGGTGGGTTTAGAAGTCAGAGAGTCAGGCAACATTCTAACTCTCAGCTGTTTAGGGTCAGTTCACAACTTACAGAGGGTTTGACATGCTGTTTCCTGATATTTCTGTGCTTCTGTAATATGAGATCTGGAAGGATCCCAGCAAATCACTCCACCCATCTTACTAATCAGAATGGGTGGACGATTTAAAAGAACCTATCCATGCCCAGAAGAATGTCCTCCTCACTGTAGATGTTCATTTCATATCTGTTAACAGTGATCACTTGAGCTCTTTGGGTTTCAAATTTTCCACATATGAAATGAGCATGGTTGCTCCAAATTTTCTGGAAGGGCTCTGCTAGTGCTAACATCCTAAGGCAGTAACTACTGCTGGCTGACTCCAGTCTGATTAAGTCACCAGGCACAGTGCCTTGCATCTCCTATCCAAGACCAAATCTGGACAAAAAGGAGAGAAAAACAATTACTAAGAATTTTCAAAGGGAAATGGTTCTCAGATGGTTTTGTTTTCCTCTTTTATGTTCCTAAATGCATGTATATGCACTTTGTTAAAAGGAAAAGGGTATCATAAGCAAGGGGGATTTGGAGAGAGCAGAAAAGGAAGGAGCTACTTCAGTGAGCTTGAGGCCAAAGGGAACTTGGTGGGGCAGAGGAAGGGATAACCCAGTTGAAGGGAAGGGGCAGAAGCAGAGGTTACTGTCAGTCTCTCACTGGAGGGCACTTGAGCCCCTGCTTCTCCATTTGTCAGGACTTTGCTTTCTCTGCTAGAATCCAGTCTCCATCAGTGATCTTCCCTACTCCAGGTCAAGTCTTCCAGTCAACAAAAACACATGATTTAACCTCTAATTTCTTCACACAACTCAGCTTTTCCTGGGTAGTGACAAAAAAGAAACCCTCCTAATTCTCAAGGTTCAGATTAACCACTAGATGACACTCCTCTTTCTCTCTGTATCTGGAAGCACCAGAAAGATGTTTCAAAGCTTTTGCTGGGGTGTGAGGTGTCACATGACCAGCACATTCTGAACTTTCAAATTTCGACTTCTTCCACAATCCGCAGTCTCATAATCTGAACAAATTTTAAAGCAAAATAATGTCATAGGAACTGTGCTTTGGAACCTAGCAAATTATATTATCTACTGCTGCATCACCAGTTAACCCAAAATTAGGCAGCTTAAAGCAATAATAATCTCATATTTTCATCAATTTCTAGAATTTAGAAGCCATTTAGTCCTATAGTTCTGACTTGAGGATTTTTGAGAGGTTTCAGTCAGAATATGGGACTGTAGTCATCTGAAGGGGAGGCTGGTGCTGTAGAAATTACTTGCATCTTGTTTCACCCACATGGGCGTGTTCACAAAAGACCTCAGTTCCTCCCTATATGGGTTTGCCTACAGCTACTTGGATGTCCTCACAACATGTCAGCTGGCTTTTCCCAGAGCAGGTGATCCAAGAAAAAGGTGGAAGCTGTAATGTCTTTTTTTTTTTTTAGCTTTACAATATTGTATTGGTTTTGCCATATATCAACATGAATCCGCCACAGGTATACACGTGTTCCCCATCCTGAACCCTCCTCCCTCCTCCCTCCCCGTACCATCCCTCTGGGTCGTCCCAGTGCACCAGCCCCAAGCATCCAGTATCGTGCATCAAACCTGGACTGGCGACTCGTTTCATATATAATATTATACATGTTTCAATGTCTTTTATGATCCTGCCTCAAAAGTCACGTATCATCACTGTAATATTCTACTCATTACTCAGGTCAGACCTATTTAAGGTGGGAGGGGAACTCCAAAAGAGCATGAATATCAGAAGGCAGGGCTTCCCAGGTGGCTCAGTGGTAAAGAATCCATCTGCCATTGCAGGAGATGTGGGTACAATCCCCGAGTCTGGAAGATCCTCTAGAGAAGGAAATGGCAACCCACTCCAGTATTCTTGCCTGAGAAATCCCATGGACAGAGGACTGTGGTGGGCTACAGTCTGTGGGGGTGGCAAAAGAGTTGGACATGGCTTAGTAACTAAACAACAATCAAAAGCCAAGAATCACTGGGGCCCATGTTGGAAGTTGGTGACCACACAGATGTAGGGTAGAATCCAAACTCCACCATTTGCTCACCTGTGAGCAAATATGAAGCTTCATTTCTTCATGTAAAATGGGAAGGCTAATCTTTATCTTGCAAAGCAGCTATAAGGCTTAAATGAGACATCAGTATATATGAGACACAGTACCCTGGTACCTGACAACTGTTGATATTTGGCTCTTGTGGTGGTTTTCTGCTCTGTCAATTTAACTGAACTGAAATTCAGTTCCCCAAACTTCCCTTCCCATTCTGGTTCCAGGATAGGACTGGTCACAAGAGAAATCTGTGTAGGATTTGAAAGGAGCAAGTGAAGCAGCAGTGATTGTGCTCCATGGCTGATGCCAAGTACCAGCTGCTGATTGTAAACTTTTTACTGACCTGCTGGCACACCGTTGGTGCAGAGCAGCAACTGGTCCCCAGCTCCTCCACCTCCCACCACATCTCCTATTTCAGCTTCTCCTAGCCTCTGTGGTCACCCAATGTAAAGAGCCAATTCATTGGAAAAGACCCTGATGCTGGGAAAGACTGAGGGCATGAGGAGAAAGGGGCGACAAAGGATGAGACAGTTGGACGGCATCATCAACTCAATGGAGATGAGTTTGAGCAGACTCTGGGAGATAGTGAAGGACAGGGAAGCCTGGCGTGCTACAGTCCATGAGGTCGCAAAGAGTCGGACACGACTAAGCAACTGAACAACAACAAGCCTCTGGGGCAAGGCACACATGTAGTTCTGTGGTAAAGGCATTAACTTCTCGGGGAAGGCTGCCTGCATCAGCAAAGTGAGAGATAGCTGTGGGTTCTGTTCTGACCTCACCGGTTCCGGTTTGTCCTTATGAATTCTAGTTTGCCCTCACTCTCTCTGAGTTCAATCCAAGTTGTCTTCCTGTTAGCTGTGATGACTATCAGTTTCAGGCCCATTTCTGGTTGCAGAGGCTACAGCCTTCCATAGACTTCTTCACCAGCTTTCTTTTGTGATCCCTGGTTAGTTTCCTCTGGTCCTCACAGAGGATCCTCTGATAAGCATGGAGTCTTAACCACTGGACCACCAAGAAACTCCCCCTCATAACTTTTTGAAAGGACCAACCCCGCTGTTAGCTTGATCTTCTGTTTCCAGAATCATGTGGTAATAAATTTCTGTTATTTAAGCCACCAGTTTGTAGTACCTTACCATGGCACCACTAGCAAATAGTGTTGGACAAAAGGTTATAGCTAGTGAAAAGTTTGGCAACACTGTCAACTGTAACAATGTCAACAACTGTCAACTATGTAAAACATAGAAAGAGTATCTAATGAAAAACAGTAAGGATATTTAATGATCTTATGGATCTGGTTAAGGAGATTTTCAGTCATAATGCTGAAATTGCCAACTGGATTCTTCTATTTGTCTAAGATAAAGTACATGAAGGGAGCTGAACTAAAGATGGAATTATTCAATTTGGAAGCTGCATTCAGAGGGACTGTAACAAAGCAAGATATGCTGGGTTCAAAGATAAAACTGTTTCTAATTCCCAGTTTCTCCTGGTAAAAGACCTTCAAAACAGGACATAGCCTAAGAGCAAAGATTAAATCCAGCACACTTGAAGAAAAGGAGAGGTAAAAATCATCTCAGGATTTTTTTCAGCTCAAGGATCCAACGCAAGGTTGAAAGGTATGCTTCACAGATACTCCCAGTTAGACCAAAAAAAAACAGCTTTAAGACTTTAAAGAGCATTATCTCAGAGCATCTTGACTCTAAGATCAAGGAAGCTGCTGCTAAGTCACTTCAGTCATGTCCGACTCTGTGCGACCCCATAGACGGCAGCCCACCAGGCCCCCCAGTCCCTGGGATTCTCCAGGCAAGAACACTGGAGTGGGTTGCCATTTCCTTCTCCAATGCATAAAACTGAAAAGTGAAAGTGAAGTCGCTCAGTCGTGTCCAACTCTTAGCAACCCTATGGACCACAGCTTTCCAGGCTCCTCCATCCATGGGGTTTTCCAGGCAAGAGTACTGGAATGGGAAGATCAAGGAACAGAGGGGATTATATTTAAGAGACTTCAATGCATTTAATAGAAAACCCACACATGTTAAGAAAATGATATTGGTAGAAGCACCATCAACTTGGACAGAAAAAACAGAGATAGTTCAGAATGAAAAGTGGCCTGGGGGAGGAACCGCAACGTTATACAAACAGGAAGATGACAGAGAGAGCAACCCATTTGCAAACATAGGCTATTTCTTATGCAAAAGGAATAATGACTGACTACAGAGCCAAGAATCCAGAGGGAAAAGCCAAGAATTACAGAGAAACACTTCTAAGCAGGACCAGGCCTTAGTCAAGGAATTAAAACATATGCTTGGATGGATTTCAGAACTGCTATGAACCAGTGACTGCTACCTGCCTTTCATCCCTCTCCCCTCCACTTTTTTGAATGGGAGTAGTTGTTATAGTCACACAGAGTCGGACACAACTGAAGAGACTTAGCAGCAGCAGTTGTTATAGTTATTCTGTCCCTATATTACCATTGCATATTGGCCAGTGTACAAAAAAGAGCTAACATAGCAGACCTGACTGCTTAACCTTAGAAAGTCTGAATATAAAATTGACCTTTGGGAGAAAAAAGGTTGGCCTTTGGCAGGCAACTGGGAACCTAGATTTCTAGAAGGCTCCCACCATTACTTGATTAGAGCGGCTCTCTATGCCTACTAAACTGTTTGGACAAACAATATGGTTCATGTTGAATACTCGTCTTCTATCTGGGTGTCTATGATTCAGGTACAGGTCAGGCAGAGGCTACCTACTTGATTAACCCTCAATAAAAAAACCCTGGGCATTGGCTCTCTAATGAATTTCCTTTGTTGGACATTTCACATGTCTCTTCACAATGCATTTCTGGGGAAATTAAGCACATCTTGTGTGACTCCACTGGGAGAGGCCTCTGGAAGTTGCCCCTAATTTTCTCTGGGCATTGCCCCATCTGCCTTTCCCCTTTGCTGATTTTGCTCTGAATTCTTTTGTTGTAATAAACCTTAGCCCTGAGTATGACTATATGCTGAGTCCCGTAAGTCCTCTTAATGAATTACTGAAATTCACTGGGGGTGGTCGTGGGGATGCCCAACATAGGAAGTAATGGGACAGATAACTTGTCTGTTTCATTCACAATTCTTCAAATGAAGAGGAGTTACAATTACCAGGATTTTTATGAGATCCTAGACTTCAAGCCAATTCCATCAAAGGCACGTGATTGTGATAACTGGGATGAGGTGAGGGTTGTAGTGGATGGTCTCCAAGACAGCTGCTAGTAACTCTGTCCCTCCCTATAGAGACATACTGCTCCTCATATCAACAGGTGAAGTCTGGGACTTCCTGGGTGGTCCAGTGGTTAAGACTCCATACGGCCAATGCAGGGAACTCAGGTTCAGTCCCTGGCCAGGGAACTAGATCCCACATGCCCCAACTAAGAGTTCGAATACTGCAACTAAACATCCCACATGCCACAGTGAAGATCCCATGTGCCCAACCAACACCCCGTGTAGCCAAATAAACACTAAAAAGAAAAGAGTTGCAGAAAAAAAGTCTAATTCCTCTCTGCTTGGATATGGGCTGGACTTAGTGACTTGTTTGACATATGTGTGCTCAGTCACTCAGTCATGTCTGACTTTTTACGACCCTGTGAACTGTACCCTGCCAGGCTCCTCTGTCCATGGAATTTTCTCAGGCAAGAATACTGGAGTGGGTTACCATTTTCTTCTCCAGGGGATCTTCCTGACCCAGGGATTGAACCCATGTCTCTTGTATCTCCTGCATTGGCAGGTGGATTCTTTACTACTGAGCCACCTGGGAAGACCCTTTGACTTCCAGAATGTGTTAAAAGGGGCAGCCTGGGATTTCTGTGGTCATATCATTAAAAACCTACACTTTTCACCCAATTTCTTGGACTTTTACTCTTGAATATGCTCTCCTGGGACTTACTGTCATGCCATGAGAAGCTAAAGTCACGTGGAAAGACCACATGGAGAGAGGAAACGATGCTGGCCAAACCCCAAGTGTTGCAACAATCCAAGACCAGATATCAGACATGTCAATGAAGGAGCCATCTTGGACATTCTAGTCTCAGCAAATACAACATGGAAAAGAACCAAAACCCCAGACTTATGACCCCAGGTAAGCTGTTCCTGCCATCTCTAGCCATTTGAGACAATGTAGCTTGAGGCCCCAGACATTGGGAAACAAAAGCAAACGATCCCTCCTGTGCCTTGCCCAAACTTCTGACCCACTAAATCATTAACATAATAAAATGGTTGGTGTTTCATGCCACCATGAAATACCATGGTGGTTTGGGTGGTTTGCTGGGTAGCATTAGATAACTGAACAGCAGGGGCAAGATGATGTTCCCAAGATGTTTCCTTCCGCTGCCCACTGAATAAGATTCTGGCTTGGCCTACTCAGGACGCTTCCCCTCCCCCTGCCTTTCAAGGAGAGCCCACTTTCCCAGACCAGCTCCTGAGCTCTTTCTTATAATGGCAAATTAGGAAGAAAGGAAGAGGGAAAAGAGACCACAATGCAGAATTTGGGAGAAGGGGTAATGGTTGAGAAGAAAAGAAAAGCAGTTGTATGTAAAGGCAGTGGGTGGGAAAAGGGGTGATTCTAAGAGATCGCAGGAAAGACTACATAGCCCCATTTGAAAGGTACAGATAAAGGACGTGAAAACTTTCTAAATTAGCTTTGGCTGGGTGGACTGTGTTCTTTCATTCAGGAATACCACAGTCATGGTTAACACTTACCTTTCTAAGTGTTACAAATAGATGGCATTCCCTCTGTTTGGACTGTGTCCCAGGACATCCTGTCTTTTTCTGCTAACTGCGACAAAGGAGAAACACAGGATGGTATGAGAGTGTAGAGAACACACTGCTCTGTTGGAAACAGGGAAAGTGTCAAATGAAGAGTGACAATGAGTTTGAGTCCTGAAGGATGAGTTGCAGTGAGCTAGGCAAAAAACGGGAGAAGAAATTTCCAGACAGAATGAACAGTGTAGATGGAGCATAGTTCAGTAATGAAACCCAAGTGAAGACCAGTGTGGCCTGAGTGTGCAGAACAGGGAGACAGTGCTGAGCTGAGAGGAGAAATTAGAGAGGCAACATTGGAAGAAGAATAAGCCAAGAGAAACAGCCCTGCCCATGACCTCTGTCAAGCGCTTATCTTGGCCGAGACCTGTGCTGAAGGAAAAATCAATCGACAGTCAATCTAAGAAAGAAATAGAAGTGACTTCCCTGGCATTCCAGTGGTTAAGACTCAGTTCTTCCCAACGTATATGTCCATTGACAGATGAATGCATAAAGAAGTTGTGGTACATATATACAGTGGAATAGTACTCAGCCATAAAAAGGAACAAATTTGACTCAGTTCTAATGAGGTGGATGAACCTAGAGCCTGTTAAACAGAGTGAAGTCAGAAAAACAAATATCATATGTTAATGCATACATATGGAATCTAGAAAAATGGTACTGATATACTTACTTGCAGGGCAGGAATAAAGACGCAGACATAGAGAACAGATTTGTGGACACAGCAGGGGAAGGAAGGGTAGGACGAATTGAGAGAGTAGCACTGAAACATATACATTTCCATATGCAAAACAGAGAGCTAATAGGAATTTGCTGTATAACACAGGGAGCTCAATCAGATTCTCAGTGACAGCCTAGACGGGTGGCATGGGGTAGGATATAGGAGGGAGGTTCAACAGGGAGGGGACACATGTGTACTTATGGCTGATCCACCTTGTATAGCAGAAACCAACACACCATTGTAAAGCAATTATTCTCCAATTTAAAAATATTTTTTAAATGGTATCATCTCTCAAAAAATAAATAAAAATAAAAAGATCCATGCTTTCATGAGTGCCTCGTGCAGGAGGCACAGGTTTGATCCCTGGTCAGGGAATGGCACAGCCCAAAAAAGAAAGAGGTGGAAGATTTTATTCAGGCCTACCTGAAGATTATAATGCGGGAAGCAGTCTTTCAGAAAGCTCTGAGGACTGTTCTGCCTGTTAGAGGTCAAAGCACAGCTATGTAAGTTTTTGAGACAAAGGGTTTTATATCAGAAGATATACTGACAGTGGCCACAATCAGATCTGCATATACAAAGTGAGTCATCATGACCCCTTATAAGATGAAGATGGAAAACATTCTCCTAAGGAGCTCTGGGTAATGCAGATGCAAGGAGAAGGAGAAGGCCCAAACAGATGGAGAGAACTTTTATGTTTAAATTTTCCTTACCTTGCCATAAAATATGAATTTTATTTCATCACCTGAAATACCCTGTAATCAGTGGGCACAATCTAGAAGCAAAAAGCAGAAATGCTGAGCAACTGTGCCTGACGTTGGCAGATCTGGGAGTGGTGTCCAGCCCTCAGCCACAAGGCCGCTGATAGCATCTTTGTGACTGCCGTCACCCCACAGCTTCCTGAGAGGAAGCTTCTGGTTCCATGAGAAGTTTCATAAGCCAATGCCAGGATTTACATTCTCAGAACCAGGACAAATTACAGTCTCTTTAGCTGGTAAAATCAGCTCTTGGGGGTTATTATGAGGATCAAATAAAATTAACAGCTGTGAAAGCGTGGCATGGTCACTAAAGCCTGTCCAAATGGGACCGACAATGGTGATAAACAGGGAGGAGGAGAATAATGGAGTTCTGATGCCAGCAAGAACAAAATCCTCTGAGGCCTTAGGGTTGGGTGGCTTGCTCAAGGTGCAGAAGCAGCAAAATCTGATCTTTTAACTGTAAGAACTAAAAGCCTTCTCTGGTATCACTAGCTGAAGCTTAGGCTGAATCCCGTGTTCCACAGAAAATCCTTATTTAATCATCTTTCACTGAGACCAAGACCAGATCTACTGCCCCATGGAATAGATCCATGTATGAAAACTCCATGTCAACCTGACCCATTAAGAATAGGGATGAGGGTAGAGTCGAGAGAAGCTTCACAGACATGGAGATTGGGTCTTTTTTTTTTTTTTTTTTTAATTTTATTGACCTACAGTTGATTTACAGTATTGTGCCAATCTCTGCTATACAGCAAAGTGACTCAGTTATATACAATTCTTCTTTTACAGTCTTTTCCATTATGGTTTATCACAGGATATTGAACATAGTTCCCTGTGCTATACAGTAGAACCTTATTGTTTATCCATTCTAAATGTAGTAGCTTGCATCTGCCAACCCCGAACTCCCTGTGCACCCCTCTCCTTACCTGTATCCCCTCTCCCCTTTGGGAACCACAGGGCTGTTTTCTATCCTTCTCTGTTTTGTAGATAGGTTCATTTGTGCCATACATTTAGATTCCATATATAAGTGATATCATATGGTATTTGTCTTTCTGACTTACTTCACTTAGTATGATACTCACATCATACTATGTTGCAGTAAATGGCATTATTTCATTCTTTTTTAGGGCTGGGTAGTATTCTATTGTGTATATGTACCACATCTTTATCCAGTCATCTGTCAATGGACATGTAGGTTGTCTCCATGTTTTGGCTCCTGTGAATAGTGCTGCTATGAACATAGAGGTACACTCTTTAAATTATAGTTTTGTCTGGATATATTCCCAGGAGTGGGATCACCGGATCATAGGGAACTCTATTTTTGGTCTTCTGAGGAACTTCCATATGTCTTCCATAGTGGTTGCCCCAATGTACATTCCCACCAACAGAGTAGGAGGGTTCCTTTTTCTCCACACCCTCTCCAGCATTTGTTATTTACTTTTTTTTTTTTTAATGATGGCCATTCTGACTGGTGTGAAGTGGTACCTCATTATAGTTCTGATTTTCTTTTCTCTAATAATTAGTGATGTTGAGCAGTTTTTCATGTGTCTACTGGCCATCTGTATGTCTTCTTTGGAGAAATGTCTATTAAGGTCTTCTGTCCATTTTTCCATGGGTTGTTTCGTTTTCTGTTGTTGAGTTGTATGAGCTGTTTGTATATTTTGGAGATGAAGCCCTTGTCAAATGTGGAGACTGAGTCTTAAGAATTAGTGAAAGTTCATAGATAGCTAGAGAAGAGGAGGTAGGGCATTCCAGAAAGAGCTCCATGTGCAAAAGTAGAAAAGCAAAAAAAAAAAAAAAAAAAAAAAAAAAGGATGGTGCTTTGGCTATATGATATCATGATTTATAACAAATATACATTTAATCTTGTCCCATTCTGGCATGTGGAGAAGGAAATGGCAACCCACTCCAGTGGACAACCCACTCCAGAGAATCCCGTGGACAGCGGAGCCTGGTGGGCTGCTGTCCGTGGGGTTGCGGAGAGTCGGACACAACTGAAGTGACTTAGCATGCATGCATGCATTGGAGAAGGAAATGGCAACCCATTCCATTATTCTTGCCTGGAGAATCCCAGGGACAGAGGAGTTTGGTGGGCTGCCATCCAAGGGGTCACACAGAGTCGAACACAACTGAATCGACTTAGCAGCAGCAGCAGCATTCTAACACAAGCTCCTAAAACCCTTAGAAATTCCTAAGCACTGACAGCCATAACAGTGTCTTTTGTTATGTTAATGAGGTAACTTTTATAAAGAACCTAAGGATATGGGCTCCCTGCCAGAGGAACCAACCATTTAATTGGAGAGTTGGAACTTGGAGTCCCACCCATTTTGACCTCTAGGGACAGGAATGGGGTTAGAGATTGAGCTCAATCACCAATGGCCAATGGTTTAATCAATTGTTCCTATGTAATGGAACTTCCATAAAAATTCAAAGGACACAGGATTTGGAGAGTTTCTTGGTTGGTAAACCAGAATGCATCCATATTCCAGCTCCCAAACTCCACGGAAAAAGAAACTCCTGTTTTCAGAAAACTCACCCTATGTATCTCTTCATTTGACTGTTCATTCATAACCTTTAATACCTTTTGCAATAAACTGGTAATCTAATAAGTAAACTGGTTTCCTGACTTCTGTGAGTCATTCTAGCAAATCAATCAAATCCCCAAGGGGTCGTGGGAACCTCTGAGTTAGAGCCAGTGGGTCAGAAGCACAGGTAACAACTTGTACTTGGAATTGGCATCTGAAGCAAAGAGTCGTGGGACTGAGCCTTTAACCTGTCTCCAGGTTAGCTATCTCCAGGTAGAGAGTGTTGGAATTGACATCAGCTAGTGTTGGAGGATTGCTTGGTGCAGGGAAAACATTCACACATCAAAATTGAAATCAGCATCTTGAAGAGATATCTACACTCTCATGTTCATGGCAGAATTATTCACAGCAGCCAAGATAGGGAAACAACCTAAATGTCCATTGATGGGGAGTGGGTAAAGAATACAGCACATATACACACACACACACACACATATACAATGAAATATTATTCAACCTTTACAAAGAAGGAAATCTTGACATTTGCAACAATACAGGAGAACCTGGAGGACATCATGACAACTGAAATAAGGCAGACACAGAAAGCCAAATACTGCACGATCTCATTTGTATGTGAATCTAATATTGTCAAATTCATAGACGATAGGAGTAGAATGATAGTTGCCAGGGGCTGCAGGGAGGGAGAAGGAGGGAAATGTTGGTCAAAAGCACAAAGTTTCAGTTTTGCAAGATGAATAAGTTCTGGAGATCTGATGTACAGCAATGGGAATAGAATTAACAATACTGTAGTATATACTTAAAATCTGCTAAGAGGGTAGATCTTAATTGTTCTTACCACCACAAAAATGGTAACTGGTGATTATGTGAAGTGATGGATATGTCAGTTAGTTTGACTATAGCCATTAAAATTCATAATGTATGCATATATCAAAACATCAAGTCATATACCTTAAACATATACTACTTTTTTAATATTTATTTGTCTGTGCTGGGCCTTCATTGTGGCACACCAGATCTTTAGTTGTGACTCTGAAGATCTTTAGTTTTGGCATGTGAACTCTTCACTGTGGCATGTGGGATCTAGTTCCATGACCAGAGATAGAACCCAGCCCCCTCCATTGGAAGCAATGAGTCTTACTTAGCCACTGGACCACCAGGGAAGTCCATAAATATATACTATTTTTACTTATCAATTATACCTCAATAAAGATGAAGGGAAAAACAGCAGTGTAAAAAAAGAGTCTTACATTCTTCATTCTCTTCCCTTCTTCCTCCATGTCTTCCTTCCTTCCTTTCACAAATAAGCACTGAGCATCTTCTCTGAATCAGGTATTGTGCCAGGCACTGGGAATCTGACACAGAACATGCAGGTGGTGGGCCCTTCCCCTCATGGACTTAGAGTTGGGTGGATGTCCTGTCCTTTCTTCTGATGACTTCAGGAGGCCATGCCATGTGCGTGCTGCTGAGCACCACTCTAGGATTGTTCACTGGGTCCTCAAAATAGCTTCCTGCTCCTTCTCATATTTTCAGTCTTTCCCCATCTCTTCCATCATCTAACCTGTGATACCTTGGTAGAATCATCTGAAGACTTTACTTTCCAGAAACAAAGGACCGAGACAGTAGAGTCAGCTTTCTTTATGATATTTGACTGATGCACCATCTTGTAACATATTATCAGACTCCCTTTTAAGCTGGTTATTATGTGACCATCAGGTTAAGCGTATTTTCCTGTTTCTAGTACAGCTTCTGCCTTTCACATAATTCTTTGGCTTACTTTTGTTCACTATATACATTCTTCCCTCATTACACTGAGAGAAATAAATACTTATACTTTATACTGTTGGGGAAGTGGAAATTTCCACCTTCAGTTCAGTTCAGTCACTCAGTCGTGTCCGACTCTTTGCGACTCCATGGACTGCAGCACACCAGGCTTCCCTGTTCACCATCAACTCCTGGAGCCTGCTCAAACTCGTGTCCATCAAGTCAGTGATGCCATCCAACCATCTCATCCTCTGTCTTCCCCTTCTCTTCCCACCTTCAATCTTTCCCAGCATCAGGGTCTTTTCCAGTGAGTCAGTTCTTCGCATCAGTTCAGTTCAGTCACTCAGTCACGTCCAACTCTTTGTGACCCCATGGACTGCAGCACGCCAGGCCTCCCTGTCCATCACCAACTCCCGGAGCTTACTCAAACTCATGTCCATTGAGTCGGTGATGCCATCCAACCATCTCATCCTCTGTCTTCCCCTTCTCCTCACACCTTCAATCTTTCCCAGCATCGGGGTCTTTTCTAATGAGTCCATTCTTCCCATTAGGTGGCCAAAGTATTGGAGTTTCAGCTTCAATATCAGTCCTTCCAATGAATATTCAGGACTGATCTCCTTTAGGATGGACTGGTTGGATCTCCCTGCAATCCAAGGGACTCAAGAGTCTTTTCCAATACCACAGTTCAAAAGCATCAATTCTTCGGCACTCAGCTTTCTTTATAGTCCAACTCTCACACCCATACATGACTACTAGAAAAACCATAGCTTTGTATAGATGGACCTTTGTTGGCACAGTAACATCTCTGCTTTTTACTATACTGTCTAAGTTGGTCATAACTTTTCTTCCAAGGAGCAAGCATCATTTAATTTCATGGCTGCAGTCACCATCTGCAGTGATTTTGGAACCCAAAAAAATAAAGTCTGTCACTGTTTTCCCATCTATTTGCCATGAAGTGATGGAAGCAGATGCCATGATTTTAGTTTTTTGAATGTTGAAGTTTTAAGTCAGCTTTTTCACTCTCCTCTTTCACTTTCATCAAAAGGCTCCTCAGTTCTTCTTTGCTTTCTGCCATAAGGGTGGTGTCATCTGCATATCTGAGGTTATTGATATTTCTCCTGGAAACTGATATTTCTACCTTATCCCTCTTTAATTCCTGTAGGATTAATAATAAAATTGACATAAAATAGATTAACAGGCAAAATGAAACAAATTTTAATTCATGTACATAGAGATGCCATAGAAACGGGACCTAAGAATTGGCCAACGCAGGCAACTTTTATACTTTTTAGATAAAAACAAAACAATAAATTTGTGAAGAAGTGACAAGACAAAGAATTTTTGGTTTTGGATGCTCAGTTAGTGAAGAATCTAAACAGAGTTTGGGCTTGGGGTAGTAAATTAAAGAAGTAACAAGGTTTGTTTAGGATTTGTTTGTTCAGGATTCTTGCCCTGAATTCCTTATCTCTAGGGATAGGGTCTCCTTCTGCCTCCAGATGCAGGGAGGGCACCTTTCACATGAGAGATCTATTTCTTGCTTTCAGGGAGAATAAGGGGAGGTCAAACTGTACCTCTTATGTTGGTCATTTCTTAAGTAACTTTATTCAAAATAACCTATATGCTATGAGGCACATTTTGGGGTGGCCTGCCCTAAGCCCCAGAACTACAGAAAATGTACCTACCAGAAGAAACAAAGCAGCCAAAAATATTAACACCTACTTTGAAAATTAATAAGAATTTAAATGTATTTTATTATATTTAACCTCCTTTGGCATTATAATTACCTTTTTATATGCTTCTTTAAAACTTTCACTTTGAATCATGGACTTTAGAAATGTTATAATTAACTATAATTATTATTCTTTTTTGACGCTCAAAGAGACAACATGGCCATTGAGAGCCCTGTTATATTGGCTTCAATGTCCAGTCAGTACTATTTCAAGTGTTTTTGGAAGCATCATTTTCTCAGATATTATGAGCCCTCCCTGGTTTTTCCCTGTTCCAAGACATGGAATTAACTAAGCTTTCAAAAGTCTTGGGAACTTCCCTGGTGGTTCAGAGGCTAAGACTCCATGTTCCCAATGCAAGCAGCCCAAGTTAAAAACCCTGGTCAAGGAACCCGATCTCACATGCCACAGCTAAGACCTGGAGCACCAACTAAATAAATATATATGTATATTTTTTTAAGTCTAGGCTTTTTTAAAGGAGCATAGTAGAATCCAAAATCTGGATATTGGGTGTGCAAATCAATTTGGTAGTAAGTAAAGTTGTTTACAGGTGACAAACTTGAAAAGTATTTTTCTTCCTGAGTCCCCATCAATTTGCATTAAATCTTTCCACTTTTATCCAACTCCTACTTATTCTAATATATGAATATAATAATTTAATATACGTTCTACTTCCTTAATTTTTAACCCCTTACCAAATCTATGATTATAATTTCTTCTCTTTTATAGTCTTTATTTGAATCATCTATCACCACTCAGAAGTCTCTTCACGGATGCAAATTTGTTTGCATTCTTTTTTTGATCCAAAATAAATTTAGGGCTCAACTGTAAGAAAGATTTTCTTAGCTGTTAACATCTATACCTTGGTTATTTAGAAATGACATGTGCTCTGCTTCAATTTTGATCCTTTTTGGGGAATAATGTAGGTATAAGTATGAAACAAATGAACAGCTTAGTGTTGTGATCAAATAAAATGTGGTAACAAAGCAAATCTGATACATATTTCATGAGTTGTTATTGTGATAATAAGATAATTAACCATGTATGGAAAAGTTTGCATAAATGTTGGTAAGTATACACTTGAAGATTGTATGTCAAAGTTTAGATGGTAGGAGAGCTAAGGGAAGATTGGACGTATGAGAGAGATCAGGAAGCTATTCTGAGGACCCTAAACAGTTCTTGAGTGGTACTCAGCAGCATCCACATGTCGTGGCCTTTTCAAGTCATCAGCAGAAAGGACAGGACATCTACCCAACGCTAAGTCCATGAGGGGAATGGCTTACCCACATGTTCTGTGCTGTATTTCAAGTGACTGCCATAATACCTGACACAGAGAAGATGCTCAATGCTTATTCATGAAAGGAAGGCATGAAGGAAGAAAAGAAGGGAGAGAATGCTTATATTTCCAGTCATTCCAAACAACTGTGTAAATATATAACAAAGGCAGCACAACTAATTATATAATACAAGCATACCTCAGAGATACTGAGGGTTAAATTCACTTCCAGCTATCACAATAAATCATATACTGCAATAAAGCAAATATGCAATAAAGGAGAGTCTATGAGTTTATGAGTGACTATGCAATAAAGCAAATCACATGAATTCTTTGGTTTTCCTAGTGTATAGAAAAGTTATGTTCACGCTATACTGTAGTCTATTTGTGCAACAGCATTGCCAAGAGAAACCGCTGTACCTACTTTAGTTACAAAATACTTTATTGCTAAAAACTGCTGTCACCTGAGACTGCCGTGAGTCATAATCTTCATGCAATAGTAAACAGTAAATAATATAAAAAATCAGTATTCACATATCACCATAAAAATAATAGTGGAAAAGTCTAAAATATTGTGAATTGATAGACTTGTTCAATGTAAGGTCACCACAAACCTTCAGTTTATAAAAAGCACAGTATCTGTGAAGTGCAATAAGTAAAGTACAATAAAATGAGGCATACCTGCACTAACTAAGCAAAGCTACATAATTTCAGGAAATCCCCCTATGAAAGGGCTGTATGTGTGCTAAGTCACTTCAGTTGTGTCTGACTCTTTGTAACCCTATGCACTATAGCCCACCAGGCTCCTCTGTCTATGTTGCCATGCCCTCCTCTAGGGGATCTTTGCAACCCAGGAATCAAACCCACATCCCTTACATCTCACAAGAGGATTGGCAGGCGGATTCTTTACCACTAGTGCCACCTGGGAAGCACATGAAACAGACATGACAAATGCCACTGATGGAGCACGTAAAGTGTTTAATGATTAAAAGGGTCCCAGCCTCCACATAGTCTATGGTTTCATTTGAACGAAGTGTCCAAAATAGGCAAATCCATAGAGACAGAAAATGCCATCTCTGCTGGTTGCCTGGGGCTTGGAAGAGGAGGGAAATGGGAAGTGACTCCTAATGAATTTGCCATTGCCATGATGAAAATGCTCTAAAATTGATTGTGTGATGGTAGCACAACTCTGTGAATACACTAAAAGCTACCGAATTGTATACTTTAAATGGTGAATGATATGGTACGTAAATCTTATCTCAGTAAAGCTGTTACAATAAAAGAGAGGAGGGCAGACTCATGCACACTAGCTCAAGTTTAGAAGATGTCACCAAATCCTCCGCTCCAGCCAAGAATCAATTATACGTAACCCTAAGAGTTCCCTGCTAGTCCAGTGGTTAAGATTCCACACTGCACTTCCAATGCAGGGGGCCCAGATTTGATCCCTGGTCAGGGAACTGGATCCCACATGCCTCAACTAAAGGTCCTGCACGTTGCAATGAAGATCAAAGATCCCATGTGCCACACTAAGACCTGGCACTGCCAAATAAATGAACTTTTTTAATTTTAAATAACCCCAACCTACATAAATAACCTACAACCCTGGCCAGTATGAAATAGTATTATTTTAATTGGAGGTCTAGTAAAATCACTGTAACCTAAAAAAGTATCTAAATAAATATGATTTCCATGAATAAGTATAGAAGTAATGAAAAAAAAATTAAATCCATAGTTTTAACAATTCAGACCTAAATGTGGTTATAGCCTTTGTGAGTACTTTGTTTTCATGTTTCTGTCTGCTATTTGGTGTGTTGGGACGTTTCAAATGTTTGAGGAATTAGTCTTACTGGGTTTGTGTTTATTATTTGGATTGTTTAAGGGAATTTAAGTAAGTGATGTGGTGATCATTAGGATGGATTTCTCAACAGTCCTTCCACTCTGGGATAATTAGTAAAAGCCAACTGGCCATCCCATTCTCCTCAGCAGTGACTGGTTTAGGAACAGACATGTGACACAACTCTGGCCAAAGAGATGGGAGTTAAAGTCCACAGAGAGCTTCTGGGAGTTTTCCACAGTTACAAAAAAAGGGAAGGAGAGTCTTGCTCTCTCTGACTTGTTGTGTCTTGGATATGACAATGTCATTGCAGCTGCCACAATGCTGCAAGCCCGTGGGTGGTGCCAGCACATGGAGAAGGGCAGAACCAAGAGGATCACGACGAAGTGGACTGCAGCCCAGGCGCACTGTGCCCACAGCCCACCCCACTTAAGGGCTTTCTGTTATTTCCAGCCAAAACAAATTTTACAATAGGATTTAAATGTAAAATTGTATGTTGAGAAACTTGAAAAATGTATTAGTTTTGTCAGTTGATTAGGCATACAAATTTGATAAACTGAGCATCAATTAGACTGGAAGTTGTAGAAAATGCTTCTCTGCACAGAAAGAAATCCCCTGGACTCTGAAGAACCTAGAAATAATGTGGCAAGGCAAATTGCAAAGAGAGCTTCATGCCCTTGATTCTCATATGAGGCCCTACTGGTAACATGACACGTACCTGTGATGTTTATTATAAACTCAGGGAAGGAATCCCAAACAACTGATTTCTGCTGGTATCTGTAGGAATCATAAACACTGGTTTCTGGTGTAGGGCAAGAAGTTTGAGAGCCCAAAGGAACAGATCACTAGTAGTTATGCTCTTTTATCAACAACCAAAGGGGACTTCACAGACCTGGAGTCCCCAGTCCAAATGCCTTCAGGGCCCAGGCAGGGTCCATACATGAAGGAAAATGAGTGGAAATGAAGCAGTAGGGAATGGTGCTCCCATCTACAGGCAGAATTGCTACTCAAACCCAGGTGATGCTATGGTGAGGAAATGCAGCTTTATTGTTGCCAAATCTTCCCTTTTTCAAGAAAAGCCAAAAAACTGGATCATGTGAATCATATGAAGTTTTAGATTAGGGCAACCAATTCAATTTTTTAAATATTTATTTGTCTGTGTTGAGTCTTACTTGCAGCATGCAGGATCTTCATTGCATCATTTGGAATCTTCTCGATGTGGCACGTGGATTCTCTAGTTGTGCTTCTCAGGCTTGGTAGTTGTGGCATGCAGCATGTGGGATCTTAGTTCCCCAACCAGGAATCGAACCCACATCCCCTGCATTGCAGGGTGGATTCTTTATCATGGGGCCACCAGGGAAATCTCCAACCAATTCAGTTTTAAAAACAAAACACTGTGGGGCCAAATAGAATACATCTACAAGCTATCTGTGGTGCATAGAGTATCAGTTTGCAACCTCAGCTGATAGATTTAGAGCACGTCCATAGGATGGATATATGTGGAAGTGTGCAAACATTTCCTTCTCACAGGAGCTGCTCATATACTGAGATTTGGGGCCACATAGTTGAAAAGATGTAATTCGTAATAATAGCCCAGCAAGGATGAGCTGCAAAATGCACATGCACAGTTGAACAAAATAATCTGTTGTGTGTGGCTGGTCAGTGTCATCTGCTTAAATATCAAACACGAAGACAAAATTTTCATTTCAATCCTTGCCAGAGCCAAATTGGGTATTTATGATTAGTTACCAACATGATCAGTCCTACTAAATTCCTTTATTGTGTTCCCAGATTTTATAAATCAGGATCAGTCATTCACTTGCAACCGAAAAATTAAAAGAGAGAGTGAAAGACTTTGACCACTGGCCCAGATGGCACATGAGTCTCAAGAGAGTCTTGTCACACCTCTCTGGAGCTTCCAGCATAGCCCAGCACAGTCCCTGGTCTGCAGGGGTCACACAACAAGCATCCCCTGGTTTCTTTAAGAGTAAATCCAAGGCCTGTGAATGCCTCTGACTCATAGAAAACTCTGCTCATTTTCATGAGTCTATTTGTGTGTCATTTTTTAAAAACTGTGATATGACACATGGCAGTTAGGAGGAACTTAGGCTAGATATTAAGAACAATTTCCGGACCGACAGACGGTGCAATATTAGAGCAGGTTACAAATGAGGAAGTGGAGGCTCCAACTACGCAGGAAGTTTCCCCAGTGTAAACGCCTGATTCTGTTGGTCAGATGCTATCACTGGTGAGATGCAGGTGATGCTGTGCAGTGTGTCCCTGCCAGTCTGCGCTTCCCTTTTAGTAAGAGCTGCCAAGGGTCAACCAAGGGTCAACCTGCTCACTATCCTAGGTCTTTAACTTATCAAATCCTCATAGAAACCCAGTAAGATAAATTATCCCCATTTCACAGATGAGGAAATTAAGACTTCAGAGAAATGAAATATCGTGCTCAAGTTCATCCTGTTAAATAAATGGCAGAACCAGGATTAGAACCCACCTCTGTGTAGCTTCCAGGTCTAGGCCATTTCTCTCTGGCCATGCTGCTACAGGTCCCTTGGGCAGAACACCTGTGGCTACCTGTGGGAAGGAGAGACCAATCAGCAGGTTCGAGCAAGGACAGCATTACGCAAAATAGTCATGAGAACGCTGCTGAGGCTCTGCTGAGGCCAAAGAGGAAGCCAGTGTCAGGAAAAGAGAGAAAATGCCAACTGGGGAAGTGACAGAGACATGAAAGGGTGGTAAGGTCAAGGGATATCCTTCCAGAAATGAATCTGTAGTGACTTGGAGAGTCCAGGAAGTGAAGACAGTGAAGAAGGAGTTCCTTTCAAGCAACACCTGGCCTGTGAGCTCAAGCTTGCCGAGCAACAGACTGGGAGCTACTGACTCACCAGCTTAGATTTTCCTTTGGTGACATCTAACCTACTAACAGTGCCCACGGACAATTTTCATTCCCACTCCCCTACCAACCAGCAACTTTCTTTGATATAGAGGAGCTACAACACTATTTCCAACAATGATTCTACAATTTAGTCAAGTGCTTATGTCCATATTCAATATACATGTAATCATGTCAATTTCCTTCTCTAATAAACTGTCCCTGTTGTTTCTGCCCTGATAGGGCCCAAGTTCTTGGATTAGAATTATTGCTACAATAGTAGAGAGGCCAGCTTGAAAATTAGTGGGTCCCTACAGCCTCCATATGTTAAGCCATATCAAAAGATTCAAGGGATTAGATCTAATAGACAGAGGGCCTGAAGAACTATGGATGGAGGTTCATAACATTGTACAGGAGTCAGTGACCAAAACCATCCCCAAGAAAAAGAAATGCAAAAAGGCAAAAAGATTGTCTGAGGAGGCTTACAAATAGCTGAGAAAAGAAGAGAAGCAAAAGGCAAAGGAGAAAAGTAGACATGCCCATCTGACATGCAGTGTTTCAAAGAATAGCAAGGAGAGATAAGAAAGTCGTCCTAAGTGAACAATGAAAAGAAACAGAGAAAAACAATAGAATGGGAAAGACTAGAGATCTCTTCAATAAAACTAGAAATACCAAGGGAATATTTCATGCAAAATGGGCACAATAAAGGACAGAAACAGTATGAACCTAACAGAAGCAAAAGATATCCAGAAGAGGTGGCAAGAATACACAGAAGAACTGTACAAAAAATATCTTCATGACCCAGATAACCACAATGGTGTGATCACTCATCTAGAGCCAGACATCTTGGAGTGCAAAGTCAAGTGGGCCTTAGGAAGCATCACTACAAACAAAGCTAGTGGAGGTGATGGAATCCCAGCTGAGCTATTTCAAATTCTAAAAGATGATGCTGTGAAAGTGTGGCACTCAATATGCCAGCAGATTTGGAAAACTCAGCAGTGGCCACAGGACTGGAAAAGGTCAGTTTTCATTCCAGTCCCAAAGAAAGGCAAGGCCAAAGAATGTTCAACTGCTACTGCTAAGTCACTTCAGTCGTGTCCGAATCTGTGTGACCCCATAGACGGCAGCCCACCAGGCTCCCCCATCCCTGGGATTCTCCAGGCAAGAACACTGGAGTGGGTTGCCATTTCCTTCTCCAATGCATGAAAGTGAAAAGTGAAAGTGAAGTCGCTCAGTTATGTCTGACCCTCAGCAGTCCCATGAACTGAAGCCTACCAGGCTCCTCCGTCCATGGGATTTTCCAGGCAGGAGTACTGGAGTGGGGTGCCATTGCCTTCTCCAAAGAATGTTCAAACTACCACACAATTGCACTCATTCCACATTCTAACAAAGTAATGCTCAAAATTCTACAAAGTAGGCTTCAACAGTACATGAATCAAGAACTCCCAGATGTTCAAGCTGGATTTATAAAAGGCAGGGGAACAAGAAATCAAATTGCCAACATCTGTTGGATCATATAAAAAGCAAGAGAATTCCAGAAAAACATCTACTTCTGCTTCATTGACTATGCTAAAGCCTTTGACTATGTAGATCACAACAAACTGTGGAAAATTCTTAAAGAGATAGGAATACCAGACCACCTGACCTGCCTCCCGAGAAATCTGTATACAGGTTAAGAAGCAACAGTTAGAACTGGACATGGAACAGTGGACTGGTTCCAAATTGGGAAAAGAGTATGTCAAGGCTGTATATTGTCACCCTGCTTATTTAACTTATATGCAGAGTACATCATGAGAAATGGCAGCCTGGATAAAGAACAAGCTGGAATCAAGATTGCTGGGAGAAATATCAATAACCTTAGATATGCAGATGATACCACCCTAATGGCAGAAAGCAAAGAGGAACTAAAGAGCTTCTTGATGAAGGTGAAAGAGTAGAGTGAAAGAGCTGGCTTAAAACTCAACATTCAAAAACTAAGATCATGGCATCTAGTCCCATCACTTCATGACAAATAGATGGGGAAACAATGGAAACAGTGACAGACTTTATTTTTCCTGGGCTCCAAAATCACTGCAGATGGTGACTGCAGCCATGAAAATAAAAGACACTTGCTTCTTGGAAGAAAAGCTATGACAAATACAGACACGGTATTAAAAAACAGATACATTACTTTGTCAACAAAGGTCTGTCTAATCAAAGCTATGGTTTTTCCAGCAGTCACGTATGGATGTGAGAGCTGGACCATAAAGAAGGCAGAGCACCAAAGAATTGATGCTTTTGAACTGTGGTGTTGGAGAAGACTCTTAAGAGTCCCTTGGACTGCAAGGAGATCCAACTAGTCAGTCCTAAAGGAAATCAATCCTGAATATTCATTGGAAGGACTGATGCTGAAGCTGAAGTTCCAATACTTTGGTGACCTGATGCGAACTCCAACTCATTAAAAAAGACCGTGATGCTGGGAAAGATTAAAAGCACGAGGAGAAGTGGACAACAGAGGATGAGATGGTTGGATGGCATCACCAACTCGATGGACATGAGTTTGAGCAAGCTCCGGGAGATGGTGAAGGACAGCACACCAGGTGTGCTGGAGTCCATGGGCTCACAAAGAGTCGTCCACAACTGAGTGACTAAACAACAATAAGCCATATCACCTTTCCTGCTTAACAACTGTGACTGAAGAATTGGTATTTTTATTGCAAAATCAGTCAAAAAATGAGGTCCAGGCCAACTTTGGAGCAGGGGTCCCCTGTAAACTATTTTAAGAGGTGATGTTGGGGACTTCCTTGGTGGTCCAGTGGCTTAAGATTCCATGTTCCCAATGTAGGAGGCCTGGGTTCCGATCCCTGATCAAGGAACTAGACCCCACATGTCACAACTATGAGTTCGCATAGCACAACTAAAAGTTCCTGTGTGCTGCAACTAAGACCCGGCGCAGTCAAATAAATAAATAAAATTACCAAAAAACACACACAAAAATATGTGATTTGAGGGATTTCCCTGATGGCCCAGTGGTTAAAGAATCCGCCCTGAAATGCAGGGGACGTGGGTTCAATCCTTGGTTGGGGAACTAAGATCCTACATACCATGGAGCAGCCAAGTCCGCCAGCCACAACTACTGAGCTTGTGCACTCTGCAGCCCATGTGCTGTAACTAAAGTCTGTGCTCTGCAACGAAAGATTGTGCATGACGCAGTGAAGATCCCACTACAACTAAGATCCAATGCAGCCAAATAAAGAAACATAAAAAAAATTTTAGAAGGTGTGTTTTGGATCCTTCATCCCCTCTCTTGAGAGTTCATTTCCTAAACTCCAGTATGGCCCCAGTAGCTCCAGTCTCTATGTTCAGACAGGAAATCCAAGGATTACAATGAATACAATCTCAGAGACACAGAAGAGATTCACTGGGCTGGCCGTCCAGCTGCTCAAGTAGATCTGATATCCAGTTCCTTTAATTAAACTCAAAAATTCCTGGACGCGCAGGTCTCAAGAAGCAGGAGGGAGCCCCAAACCTGTCCTGCTGATCAGTGCCTTTGGAAAATTCTTTCATTCAGTCTGTACTTTCCTGAAGCCCATTCCCCCCTAATTGTGAGGGCAGGAAGAGAAAAATAATCCAGAAATCAAATAAGTAAACAAACCAGAAGGACTTTTCTTTTCTTTGAATGGCCTTACGTTGGCCAGGTCAACAAATCAATGCAAGGACATATCTTCCTGAAATTATTTCTCACCCTACCCTCCCAGGGGTTTCCCAAGGATTCAGTGGGTAAAGAATCTGCCTGCAATGCAAGAGACATGTGTTCCATCCCTGGATTGGGAAGATCCCCTGGAGAAGAGCATGGCAATCCACTCCAATATTCTTGCGTGGAGAATCCCTTAAGGTTACAGGAGCTCCTCTCCTGCAAAGAGTTGGACACCAATGAAGCAAATGCGTATGTACACACCTACCCCTCCAGCCACTGTGAAAAAAGTCAGCGCTGACTGGCCTATGACTGCACTGAAAGCGTTAAGTTCCCCAGGCCTTCAAGAGTTTGGCCTAGGGATTAGCACAATTCTGGGAAATGTTTGGGATTTTAGGCTCATTCAGTTAACCCATAATCAATTTTTGAGTACTTTCTATTTTCTTTGTGCTGAGTCAGAAATAGTGAAATACCCACCCAGGATCTGACCAGGACACAGATCCTGCTCTTTAGCTGCTCAGGGTGCAGTAAAGGAGATAAAGCATGAATTTGATGGCTGTAATTGAAGGAAGAAAGTGATACATGCCACGAGAGAGATAACCAAAGAATAATCATCATTTATATTTGAATGGGGCTTTCTGAAGTCAGTTTCCTTATATTATCTCACTTGCTCCTTGACACAACTTGTGGGGGACATCTGCCATGATTCTTATTCAGCACCGTTTCCCCCTCTGGGTTAAGTGTACCCTAACCTCTCAGGGAAGAAACTCCACCCACCCGCTCTGATCCTGTGTCCTACTCCCAGGCCTGCACCCAGGGTCTGAGGTAGAACAAGTTTCCTGGGCCCCAGCCAATCCAAGCATGGAGTTCCCCTAGCCATTAGTGACCACCTCAGGGACGGGCACATCACTCACTGAGGGCAATGAAAATTCAATTGGGATTTCTTTGGTTTTGGTCACGCTGCAAGCTTTGTGGGATCTTAGTCCCTTGACCAGGGATCCAACCCGGGCCTCAGCAGTGAAAGCACAGGGTCCTAACCCACTGGTCATCCAGGGAAACTCCTAGTTAGGACTTTTGAGAAAGAGATTCCAAATGAGTCTGCTAGATTTAGAGCACAAAGACTGTGTGTGCTGGGACTGCTGCCACTCTTTGAACCTAAGCCTGAAGGTGACAGAGCAAAAAGCAGAACTGAAAGGAGAGATACCAACTCTTGATCATATCATTTGAGCCTGGACTTCACCCCTGCCTGAAGCCATCTCTGCCCCTCAACTTTTCACCTGTACAAACCAATAAATATTGTTTCATCAGAAGCCAATTTGGGTTGGGTTTTTCTGTCACTCAAAAGCAAAAGAGTCACAAAAGAAACTTTAACTCCATGGGGTAAATATTTGTACCTCCGTTTTATATAAGAAAAATTTAAGAATTTCCCTAGTGGGCCAGTGGCTAAGACTCTGCACTCCCAAGGCAAGGGGCCCAGGTTCAATCCCTGGCCAGGGAACTAGATCCTACATGCCACAACTAAGAGTTTGTATGCTATAATTAAAGATCCCGCATGCCACAACTATGACCCGGCACAAGCTAAGTAAACAAATATTAAAAAAAAAGAAAGAAAGAAAGAAGAATTGAGGCTCAGATCGCTAAAGAGTAGAAGAACCAGGTCCCGATATCAATTCACAGATTCAGTCCTTCATACCATAGCTGCTTCCCTCAGTGACAGAAACTCAGAGGAAGCACAGGTAACTTGAGGCTGGAAAGATCAGCCAGTCTTTGCAGGAGCACCAGCTGAGCCAGACTTTGAAACGCAGCTTGGATTTGGCCTGAAGTGATGGGGCAGTATTCTGAGTAGTGGGAGGAGGTTCATGAGGGAGGGGACATATATATACTAATGGCTGATTCACGTTGCTGTACAGCAGAAACCAACACAACACTGTAAAGCAATTATTCTCCAATTAAAAAAAAATGTGTTTAAGTATTTTGGGTGAGGAGTATGTGAGAAAATTCAGGGGCACTTGGAAAATAACAGGTACTTGGGTGTATCCAAAGACTGGGTGTATAAGAGAAGATAATAAGAAGTGGAGTTAGGAACATACTTAGGATCAGAATATTTGGGGAAGAATCTATAAAAATACTGAATCACTATGCTGTACACCTGAAACTAATTAATATTGTAAATCAACTACACTTCAATTTTTAAAAATGTTTGGGGAACTTGACCTCTATCCTGAAGGTCAGAAATTTCCAAACACCACTGTATTAAACATTGGCTTTAATTGACCAAAACTCAATTTTCACCAGCTTAGTTGTACTAGATCTTAAAGATGAGCTCTACTGACACAGGAAATAAGACTCAAAAGAACCCAGTGAGGAGAAAGAGTTAAATACTTGGCTTTGTATTGCAAAACAGTGTCTGGAAACCAAGACAGGCTGACGGAACTGAAGCAGAACTCACTGCTCACACAAAGAAAAATGCTGGATAGTTTTTTCTTAAGATGTATCTGACATTGAAAGCGAGAAAGGGAAATTCTCAGGGGCCAGAAATCAATAGGAACCCAAAGCCATCATAGTAAGCAGAATGCAAAGCTGAGACAGGATAGGTCTTAGGGATTAGGGGTGAGATTTTAATGTTGCTATGGCAGCAGAAGATGAGTGAGGCCTTGAGGGCTGACAAGACCTGAAATGGGAATAAAAGTCCTATCTACTCCCTACAGAAGGATAGAAAAACTCTGCTTACTACCCTGGGGAAGGAGCAAGAACATTCACCACTGGC
This sequence comes from Bubalus kerabau, assembly GCF_029407905.1. NCBI lineage: Eukaryota > Metazoa > Chordata > Mammalia > Artiodactyla > Bovidae > Bubalus > Bubalus kerabau. Next base: position 43,025,605 of record NC_073638.1, read on the forward strand.
CTGGGTCACAGGCAGAAAAGGAATCACCAGGGATAATTTGGGACCCCAGGCCTGCCTGTTCTGCACCAGTGTGGGACCCAAATTCACATTATCCATCAGGTTCAGGTGACAAATACTAAGCAAAATACAAATAAATTCAACCCTAGACATCATGGTAAAATTGAAGAACATCAAAAGTAAGAGACAAAATTTAAAAACAATCTATGGAAAAAGACAGAATACCTACAGAAGTTGAATAGGCTTTAGCCAGGCCATCATCAACAACAATAAATGGCAGAAGACAAAGGAATATCTTAAAACCGCTGATCTATTGAGATGCTAAAAGGCAATGATAATGAGAACAGGAGAATGTTGGGTAGCCAAGCAGAGAAGGATGTTTTGAGAACAGAGCAAGTAGTTACATCAAAGCTGCCAAATAGTCAGGTACCATCGGGACAGAGAAACATACATTGCATTTGGCAACCTGGACATCATCATCAGTGGCTTTGACTTAGTGGGAAAAGTAGCAGGATGGGGGACAGAAAGCAGGTGTGAGGAGACCAAATTCAACACAAGGAAGTGAGTTTTTATCTCCCCAAACCCCCTTACTTCAAACATATAGCCAGCCATGACATTTAAAAATATAAAAATGGTTTTTTAAAAAAAAGATATAGCTGGGGACTTCCCTGGTGGTCCAGTGGTTAAGACTGCATACTCCCAAGGCAGGGGGCTCAGATTCCATCCCTGGTCAGGGAACTAGACCCCACATACCACAACTAAAGCCCACGTACCACAACCTAAGATCTTGCATGCCGTAACTAAGACCCAGTGCAGCCAAATAAATTAAAAGTAAAAAAGATATAGCTGTATCCTCACATATGTCCATGAGCCAGAAATGAAACAGAAACACAGTAAGGTCAGTGGGGCCCATGTCTCAGGCTTATGGGCTCCAAGTCTGGAAGCTGGACATTGGCAGTTGGGTACACATTCAGTGACTATGGGGATCAAGAGCTCCCTTTAATGGGGGGACTGAAACTCATGGCTTGATACCAGAGGCTTATGTCTGCTCCAATGCTTGTGAAAAGAACCTGAATAAAACAGTGGGACTCTGGCTTTATTAGTGTCTGGGGAGTTGAGGGCACCTTGCTTGATCATCAAGTCATCTCCTGGCCCTTGACCAGATGTGACATTCCTAACCTCTGGGGATGGAGGATCACAATTCTCCTGGCTCTATCTAGGTTGAGGGCCAGAGGGCCAGACAGTGGCATCTTGAGAAGGGAATGAGAGGAAAGTCAGAAAAAGAGAGAAATCAAACAAAAACAAATATTCTCTTACTCAAACTATAATTCCAAAACATATGAAAGAACCTACTTGGTGAGAGGGAGATGGCCTTTGAAATTAACCATCAGATCAGAAATTTTCTCAAATTTCCACTGGAAATTTGTGAAAGAGTGTAAAGAGACTTTAAAATAGGATGTTGAAAATGTTCAGAGATGAATGCACACCTTCCATTTCAAGAGGAAATTATTAGGCAAAAACAGACTGAAATGAAACAATATGAACAATAACCAATCAGAAATCCTTGAAATGAAAAATACCCTCATTGAAATCTAAAAGTCACCAATGGGGCAATTCCCAATCTTTAGGACACTGTACTTTCACTGCGGAGAGCCCGGGTTCAATCCCTGATTAAGATCTGATCCTGCAAGCCACTCAGTGCAGCCAAAGATAAAAAGCTTAAAAAGGCCGTAACAGGAGAAACTCAAGATTGAACACATTCAGAGAGTGAATTAGAGAATTGCAAGAGAGAATGCAGGAGCTCACTTACAGTATAATATGAGGTGAATGGAAAGTAACCATAGTTAAAACATGGAGAACAGATTCAAGGGTTGAAATATTCATATAATAAGAGTTCCAGAGAAAGAGAATTGAAAGAAATAGCAGAAAGAGCAATATTTGAAAAGCACTGAGTATTTTTTTTCCAGAATTGAAGATTCAAGTCTTAGGAATGAAAGAAATTTATTTATTTATTTTTAGTCAAAGCTAGCAGGATGCTTAGTTCTAGCATGTGAACCCTTCGATGCAGCATGTGGGATCTAGTCCCCTGACCAGGGATCAAACCCAGGCCCTCTGCATCGACAGCGCCAAGTCTTAGCCACTGGACCATCAGTGAAGTCCCTGAAAGAAATTTAGACTCAACCAAATTATTAGGAGTGTTAGGGGAGCTGAATCTCAGCATATAAAAACTAACAAATTCTTACCCCTCATAGGCCCTTCCTAATGAACTACTGTATTTTGATTCTAACATGCACATTTGTTCACATTTTAACATCTCTGAAGTCACGATGCATATTACAATCAACTGGCAACTTTTAGTTTTGTTTCCCCATTTTAAAAAATCCTAGATTTTTATTTCCTTTAGTCTTCTATGTCCTTATCCTAATGTATCTTCAAACATTCCATCAGCTGTGTGAATCTCCTTTCAAGCATACTTTTTCCCTTTAGGTATGCTATCTATCCCATCTCCTTGAAATCTTCCCTGGAGCCTTCTGACTGGTTCCAGTGTGAGCTGGTTGTCCTCTAAGCCCGCAGCATCATCGTCATCTTGGCTTTTTCATTCACCATTGTTTTGGGGACTTCCTTTCCCTCTCTTTCGTGATAAAGACCTAGTCCCCTAGTTCCCATTCTTCCTCCCTTTTGGTTTATCCCCTTGTTTTCCTGGAGCAAATTCTCCTGTTATGTCCCAAGAGTGCATTGGGAGCAACATTTTTTGAGACTTTGCATGTCTGAAGAATTTTTTCTACCGTCACTTGATAGCTTGGTAGGGTTAGAATTCTACGTAAAAAAAAATTTTTTTTCTCAGTATTTGGAGGCATTTTTCCATTGCCTCCTAGCTTTCCATGAGAAAGGTGAGAATTCCAATGTCTTATCTTTAAGGCTTTGTAGAAAATGGTTCTTTCTCCCTGAAAGGTTTTAGGAACACCTCCTTGTCCACACTGTTCTGAAATTTCTCCACGGAGTACTGATTTTGATTCACTCTTCTAGACTTTCAGTGGACTCTTTCATATGTTATGATGGGACCTTCATCCCAGGTCCAAGTCTTAGGGAGTCCAAAGCCTAATCTCCTGTTGCCATAACGACATGAAATCCCATCCTTAGTGCCTGAGACCCATCCTGTCCCAGCTCTGAATTCTGCTCAGCATACTAGCTTTGGGCTGCATTTTGATTTCTGCCTCCTGGAAATTTCCCTTTCTTGCTTTCAAGCTGCCTTGGTGAAATCCTGTCTCATGGTCTTAAAATACCATCTATACCCTGAAACAACTTGAAAATTATATATCCACAACAGACCTCTCCAAACCTGCATATTCAGCTGTTTCTTGATGTCTCACTTGTATGTCCAACAGAAATCTCAAGCTTAAAATTCCAAATTGGAATAACTAACAGTTCTACTAACCCTGCCCCTCCCCTAGTCTTCTGCTTCTCAGTAAATAACATTCTTCCAGGTGCTCAATTTGAAAACCTGAGTCACCCTGAACTGTCTGTCTCACACCTGCATACAACGCCACCAGCAAATCCTCTCAACTCTACTTTCAGAACACATCCAGAAACCAATGAATTCCTCCCGTCTCCATTGCTAACACCTAGGTCCAAACCACCATGTCGTCTTGCCTCAATTACTGAAATAGCTTTCAATTCAGTGGTGTTGGACTTTCACTTTGGTGCCCTCAGTGAATTTCAGCTCCTATATTCATGTCCTTGAATGGTTCCTCCCTTCAAATCAAAGTTGGCCCTGTACCTGCTTTAAATAAAGAGAATGTGGCAAAACTGATGCTGAGCCAAAGTCTTTAGAAGGCCTGCCAGCTTTTACTCCTACACTTCGGGAAGCCCTGCACCGCCACGTAAGAAGTCTGGCCACCCTGTTAGAGAGGCCGCATGAAAAGAGGGACAGGCTACCAGACCATCTGGAGGTGAACCAAGGAATCCAGCCAACAGCAGGAGCCAAGCTGCCCAGACCTGCGGCCCCAAGTGCGTTGCAGTCAGGACCCTGACTGTTTGTGAACACATGTGAGTGAAGGAGCCACATGGGACATTTCAGGCCCAGCAGAGATTGGTAGTCCTGCTGTGTTTTGGCCAAATTCCTGACCCACAGAACCATGAGTGACAGTAAAAGTTTGTTACTTCAGTCTCTAAGTGATGGGTGGTTTATTTTGCCCCACGTACAACCTAAAGTCTAGCATCCCTGCTTCCTCCTTCACAAGGCACCCCTCCCCGCCCCTTCAGCTGTTCTCCACACAACAGCAGGAGAGATCCATCCAAAATCTAAACGAGGCCCTGTCACTCCTCTGCTCAGAATCCTCCAGTGCCTCTCATCTCACTCAGAGTAGAAACAAAATCTTTAAAACAGTCTACAAGGTCTCAGAGGGTGGCAGACTAGGGCCAGTGGGCCAAACCCTTGTACTACAGAAAAAAAAGACCTCGACACTTTTTAAAGGTTGTTTAACATGTTTAAAGGATAAATATGTGATAGAAACCACATGTGGCCTGCAAAGCTTCATATATTTACTATCTGGCTCTTTACGGGAAAGTCTGCCAAGCCCTGCCTGTCACAGTCCGGCTCCTTGATGACTCTTGGTTTCTCCCTTTGCTCATCTAGCTCCAGGCCAACTCCTTGATAAGTCTGTAGTTTCTTGCAGTTACTCCACAGCCAGGCATGCTCACACCCTGAGGCCTTTGCGCCCGCTCTCTCCTTCCATCCTTTTCTTCCCCAGCTAACTCTTCTACCTTCCTCAGGTCTTTACTCAAATGACCTTCTCAGAGGGGCCCTTTCTGACCATGTTATTTAAAGTTACAATCCCCCTGCATACACGCCCTAACTCTCTCAGCTTTATTTTCCCTTATATCACATATCACCAACATATACTTTTATCTTTTTGTTGTCATTGCTAATTTCTTATATTCTCCAGAAGAAGAGTAAACAGCACATGGACAGAAACCCCTGCTTTTCACTGATACATTCTCTGGTGCACTGTCGGTACTCAATATAAATTTCATGAATGCCCTTATGAGTCACAAAAACCACCACTGTCTTCTGTTTTCTGTGTAGCACTTGCGCTAAATGCCATATTTAGGGGTTTACCCACCAACTCATGACAGTGGGAACTGCAGAACAAAGCTTAACAGATATCAACTATCCAATGTAATATTTTAATCAATAAATACACCTCCCATGCACCTTTCAAAAGAAGGAATGGGGATTGAGGAGGTAGAAACACTGTAAGTTGACAATCTTCTTAAGAATTCTTGCTGTGAATAGAAATGGAGAAACGGGATGACTGAGAGAGTAAATATGATCTCAGTTTAGTTCAGTTCAGTTCAGTCACTCAGTCGTGTCCAACTCTTTGCAACCCCATGAATCGCAGCACGCCAGGCCTCCCTGTCCATCACCATCTCCCGGAGTTCACTCAAACTCATGTCCATCAAGTCGGTGATGCCATCCAGCCATCTCATCCTCTGTCGTCCCTTTTTCCTCCTGCCCCCAATCCCTCCCAGCATCAGAGTCTTTTCCAATGAGTCAACTCTTCTCATGAAGTAGCCAAAGTACTGGAGTTTCAGCTTTAGCATCAGTCCTTCCAAATCTGATCTCCTTTAGAATGGACTGGTTGGATCTCCTTGCAGTCCAAGGGAGATGCAAGAGTCTTCTCAAGAGTCTTCTCCAACACCACAGTTCAAAAGTATCAATTCTTCGGTGCTCAGCTTTCTTCACAGTTCAACTCTTATGAATGCTTTGGAAAAACCATAGCCTTAACTAGACAGACCTTTGTTGGCAAAGTAATGTCTCTGCTTTTCAATATACTATCTAGGTTGGTCATAGCTTTTCTTCCAAGGAGTAAGCGTGATGGAATTCCAGTAGAGCTATTTCAAATCCTGAAAGATGATGCTATGAAAGTGCTACACTCAATATGCCAGCAAATTTGGAAAACTCAGCAGTGGCCACAGGACTGGACAAGGTCAGTTTTCATTCCAATCCCAAAGAAAGGCAATGCCAAAGAATGCTCAAACTACTGCACAATTGCACTTATCTCACACGTTAGTAAAGTAATGCTCAAAATTCTCCAAGCCAGGCTTCAGCAATACGTGAACCGTGAACTTCCAGATGCTCAGGCTGGTTTTAGAAAAGGCAGAGGAACCAGAGATCAAATTGCCAACATCCGCTGGATCATCGAAAAAGCAAGAGAGTTCCAGAAAACCAACTATTTCTGCTTTATTGACTATGCCAAAGCCTTTGATTGTGTGCATCACAATAAACTGTGGAAAATTCTGAAAGAGATGGGAATACCAGACCACCTGACCTGCCTCTTGAGAAACCTGTATGCAGGTCAGGATTGAACAGTTAGAACTAGACATGGAACAACAGACTGATTCCAAATAGGAAAAGGAGTACGTCAAGGCTGTATATTGTCACCCTGCTTATTTAACTTCTATGCAGAGTACATCATGAGAAACGCTGGGCTGGAAGAAGCACAAGCTGGAATCAAGATTGTTGGGAGAAATATCAATAACCTCAGATATGCAGATGACACCACTTATGGCAGAAAGTGAAGAGGATCTAAAAAGCCTCTTGATGAAAGTGAAAGTGGAGAGTGAAAAAGTTGGCTTAAAGCTCAACATTCAGAAAACAAAGATCATGGCATCTGGTCCCATCACTTCATGGGAAATAGATGGGGAAACAGTGGAAACAGTGTCAGACTTTATTTTTTGGGGCTCCAAAATCACTGCAGATGGTGACTGCAGCCATGAAATTAAATATGATCTAGGGAGAGTTAAAAATGGGGATACGAGGCATAATCAGATTAACACAATCAGTAGCACAGTAGAAAGTTCAGTTCAGTTCAGTCGCTCAGTCATGTCAGACCCTTTGCAACCCCATGGACCGCAGCATAGGAGAAAGGAGGGGATTAAAGAAGTAGAGTTCTTGGTGAGATGAGCGCAACAAGATGTAGAGCATGGAGAAGAGGTTGACTGATTATGGGCAAGATCTATCTTTTGTAGAACAGAACAGAAGAAGGAGCAGACTGCAGCAGAGCTAAAGCCTCGTGGATGGGAAGACGAGGGAGTTCACATCTCCTGGCTTCACCTTCGTGAATGAAGTGTGGGACGTGAGGCTATCAGCTGAAACTAAGGGGTGAGCAGGATACTGGAAGTTTGAGAAGAGAGAAAAGTTAGAGACCTTACTAGAGAAATGTAAAAGGACAGCCAGGCAGTTGTTGAGGGACCATCTGGAGTCTTTAATCACATATTTAAACAAAAGCAGTCAGACCAATTGGTGATTTCTCTTAAGCAATATCCAGCTAGTTGGTTGCAGGTACAGAAAAGACAATTGTTGTTGTTCAATCGCTAAGCTGGTCTGACTCTTTGCGACCCCATGGACTCCAGCATGCCAGGCTTCCCTGTCCTTCACTATCTCCTGGAGCTTGCCTAAGTTCATGTCCATTGAGTCAGTGAAGCCATCAACCATCTCATCCTCTGTTGACCCCTTCTCCTGCCCTCAATCTTTCCCAGCATCAGGATCCCTTCAAATGAGTTGGCAATTTGCATCAGGTAGCCAAAGTATTGGAGCTTCAGCTTCAGCATCAGTCTTTCCAATGAATATTCAGGATTGGTTTCCTTTAGGATTGACTAGTTTGATCTCCTTGCTGTCCAAGGGACTCTCAAGAGTCCCAAACTCATGTCCATTAAGTCAGTGATGCCATCCAACCATCTCATCCTCTGTCATCCCCTTCTCCTCCTGTCCTCAATCTGTTGAGTTCAATCAGAGTGATCATAGTAAGGCAGGGGTTATGATTGTGTGGTCTTCAGACCAGGAGCATCAGAATTATTGAAAACTGGTAAGAAATGTAAAGTCTCAGTCTTCATTCCAGATGTCCTAAATCAGAAACTCAGAAGGTAGACCCAGCAGTTTGTGTTTTAACAAGCCCTTCAGGTGACCCTGATGCTACACACCCAGTCAAGTTTGAGCAGCACTGCAATAAAGGGAAAGAACAAGCGACTTCTCTGGTGGTCCAGCGGCTAAGACTCTGTACTCCCAATCCAGGGAACCCAGGTTTGATCCTTGGTCAGGGAACTAGATCCCACATGCTGCAACTAAGAGTTAGCATGCCGCAAGTGAAAGATTCACACGCCACAATTAAGATGCTGCGTGCCCCAACTAAGACCTGGCGCAGCCAATAAATTTTTTTTAAAAAAGGGAAAGAACAAAGAGACCTGAGGGTGTTTATAAGGGAATAATTAAATGGCAGACTAGAGAGTCTAAACTGGAAAAGAAAGGAAGTCAAGGCATGAGGGACTGACCAATAATGATAAAGTAATGGGGATCAATGGCTTAGAATATAATGTAAACAACCATAGTATGGTATATTCATTTTCTATTGCTGCCATTACACAATACCACAAACTAAGTGGCTTGGAAGGTTTCCTTGGAGGCTCTGTGGTAAAGAACCCGCCTGCCAATAATGAGGCACGTGTTGGATCTCTGGGTCAGGAAGATCCTGGAGAAGGAAATGGCAACCCACTCCAGTATTCTGGCCTGGGAAATCCAAGCTCCTATGCAGAGGAGTCTGGCAGGCTACAATCCAGGGGGTCATGAAGAGTCAGACACTACTTAGCAACTAAACAACAATAAAGTGGCTTGAAATAGCACCCACTGATTATCTCATAGTTCTGTGGGTCAGAAGTACCAGGACAACACGGCTCAGCTGGGTCCTCTACTCAAAGTATCAAAAAGGCTGAAATCAATGTGTTGGTTGGACTGCATTCCTCACAGGAGATTCTAAGGAAAAAATCTGCTGAGATTATATAGGTTGCTGACTAAATTTAGTTCCTTGAGGTAGGAGGTATGCAAGGCAAAATAGGAAAACTTTTGAAGTCACCTCCTCCCGCAGGCACACAACTATTTACAGAGCAACTATCTATGAGAACATGCTGACGATCAGAAGAAAAGATTCTTCACCACTAAAGATACAAAGTGGTGGGCTTCCCTGGTGGCTCAGATGGTAAAGAATCTGCCTGCAATGCAGGAGACCTGGGTTCAATCCCTGGGTCAGGAAGATCCCTTGGAGAAGGAAATGGCAACCCACCCCAGTATTCTTGCCTGGAGAATTCCATGGACAGAGGAGCCTGGCAGACTGCAGTCCATGGAGTCCATGGAAAGAGTTGGACATGACTGAGCAGCTAACACTTTCACTTTCTTTCCAAGATATAAAGAAGGAACTATGATGAGATAGGTAGGAGGGGTGGAGGCACAGTATAGTCAAGACCCACGCCCCCAGGGAAGTGACCCACAAAGGAAAGGATCATCACAATTGCAGAGGTTCTCCCCAGGGAGTGAAAGGTCCAAGCCACATATCAGGCTCCAGAGGTCCTGCACCAGAAAGATGCAAGGCTTGTGTACAAAGAACCAGAGAACCGTGGGCACCAGAAACTCTGTTCTCAAAGGGCACATGCAAATTCTCACAAGATTCAAGCTCCCGGGCAGAGGCAATAATTTTAAAGGATCTTGAATCAGATCCACTTGCTAACCTCGGAGAGCCTCCTGGAGAGGCAGGAGGCAACTGGAACTCCCCCTGGGGACACAGATTCTGACCACCACCAATTCTGGGAGATTGTTCTATCATGCAGACACTAGTCTGGCAAGTGATTTTTTTGGTGTACTCTCTCTAGTTTATTAGCCCTGTGAAATTACCCACCCACCAGCTGGCCAGCACCAGTCCTAGGGACTGCCCCCCGGCCCCCAAGACCACATAGCCTGCCCCACCAGGTCCTACTTCCACTGTCAGAAGGCTGGCATCAGCCCCAGGCCACCCCAGGCCATTCAGCCAGTCACACAGGACTCATCCCTCCTAACACTGAGATTATACAGCCCACACAGGGGGTACCCCTAGAGCATTCAGTTCTGGTGACCAGAGGGGAGTGTGCTGCTGGGCACCCTAGGACGTCTACATAAGGACAGTTCACCAAGAATGGAAAATGTTACCAACCTACCCAATACATAGAAATAAACACAGAGAATCAGGAATAAGTTTCAAACTAAGGAATAAAATAAAATTCTAGAAGAACTAAGTGAAATGGAGATAAGCCATCTGGGTAGATAAAGAATTCAAGATAATGATCATAAAGATGCTCAGTGAACATGATGAGAAGTATAACAAAGATTCAGAAAACATAAAGGAACAAACAAAACTGAATAAAAAATACACTAGAAAAAATCAATAGTAGATTAGATGACACAGTGAGATAGATCAACAAACTAGAAGAGGAGTAGAAATTACCCACGCCAAAAAGAAAATAAAAAATTTTTTTTAATGAGGCTAGTTTAAGAGACCTCTGAGACAACATCAAGTGTATGAACATTTGCTTTCAGGATTCCCAGAAGAAGAGAGAAAGGGGGCAGAGAATTTATTTGAAGAAATAATACCTGGAAATTTTCTTAACCTAGGGAAGAAAACAGGTCCAGGAAGTCCCAAACAAGATGAGCCCAAAAAGGTCACCAAGTCACATTATAACTAAAATGGCAAAAATTAAAGATAAAGAAAGAATTTTTAAAGCAGCAAGAGAAAAAGCAGCTAGTTACATAAGAACTATCATAAAACTATCAGCTGACTTTTCAACAGAAACTTTGCAGGCCAGAAGGGAGCTGCCTGACATATTCAAAGTGATGAAAGATAAAAACTTCAACAAGAATACTCTAGCCAGCAAGGCTATCATTCAGATTTGCAGGAGAGATAAAAGAATTTTACAGACAAGCAAAAGCTACAAGAGTTCAGCAGCACTTAACTGGCTTCACAAGAAATATAAAAAGGACTTCTCTAAGCAGAAAAGATCACAAACAGAATTATGAAAATTACAAAAGGAAAAATCTCATTGGAAAAGGTAATTATACAGTAAAGTTAGTAGATCAAAACTTACAAAGCTAGTAGGAAGGTTAAAAGATAAAAGTAGTAAAATCACCTATATCCACAATAAGCAATTAGAGGAAAAGATACGCAAAACAAAAATATATAAAATATGATGTCAAAACAGGAGGGTATAAAATGCAGGGTTGTTAGAATGTGCTCAAACTTAGATTACCAACTTAAAATAATCATGTATATTTAAAGGTGGTTATATATTAGTATGAACCTCATGGTAACCATAAAACAAAAACTTATGACAGATACACATACACAAAAGAGAATGGAATCCAAACATAACGCTAAAGATGGTCATCAAATCAGAAGAGAGGAGAGCGAAAGAAGGAACAAAAAAGAACTATGAAAACAATCAGAAAACAATTAACAAAATGTCAGTAAGTACATAACCTTTAACTATATGGATCACAACAGACTTTGAAAAATTCTTAAATAGATGGGAATACCAGACCACCTTACCTGTCTCCTGAGAAATCTATATGCAGGTCAAGAAGCAACAGTTAAAATTGCACATGGAACAAAGGACTGGTTCAAAACTGGGAAAGGAGTACAGCAAGACTGAATACTGTCACCCTACTTATTTAATTTATATGCAGAGCACATCATGTGAAATGCTGGGCTGGATGAATCACAAGCTAAAATCAAGATTGCTGGGAGAAATATCAATAACCTCAGGCGAGGTTATATGCAGACAACACCACCCTAATGGCAGAAAGTGAAGAAGAACTAAAGAGCCTCTTGATGAAGGTGAAAGAAGAGAGTGAAAAAGTTGGCTTAAAACTCAACATTCAAAAACTAAGATCATGGCATCCAGTCCCATAACTTCATGGCAAACAGAAGGGGAAAATGTAGAAGCAGTGACAGATTTTATTTTCTTGGGCTCCAAAATCACTGGACAGTGACTACATCCATGAAATTTAAAGATGCTTGCTCCTCAGAAGGAAAGCTATGATAAACCTAGGCAGTGTATTAAAAAGCAGAGACATCACTTTGCCAACAAAGATCTATCTAATCAAAGCTATGTTTTTTCTAGTAGTCATGTACAGATGTGAGAGTTGGACCATAAAGAAGGCTGAGTGCCAAAGAAATGATGCTTTCCATTTGCACTGCTAGAGAAGATTCTTGAGAGTCCCTTGGACTGAAAGGAGATCAAACCAGTCAATCCTAGGAAATCAACCCTGAATATTCATTGGAAGGACAGTTGCTAAAGCTGAGGTTTCCATACTTTGACCACCTGATGAGAAGAGCCAATTCATTGGAAAAGACCCTGATGCTGGGAAAGTTTGAAGGCAAAAAGGGGACAGCAGAGGATGAGATGGTTAGATAGCATCACCAACTCAATGGACATGAATTTGAGCAAACTCTAGAAAATAGTAGAGGACAGAGGAGCCTGGCATGCTACAGTCCATGGGGTCACAGAGTTGGACATAAGATAGTGACTGAACAACAACCACCACATACCTATCAATAATTACTTTACGTGTAAATGAACTATATACTCCAGTCAAAAGACATAGTGTGACCAGATAGATAAAACACAAGACGATATACATATTGCCTACAAAAGACTCACTTCAGATCTAAAAACACACACAGAAAGAAAGTGAGATGATTGGGTAAAGATATTCCATGCAAATAGAAACAAAACAAAAAATCTACAATAGCAATACTTAAACAAAATAAATTTTAAAACAAAGACTATAACAAGAGACAAAGAAGCACATTATTTTATGATAAAGGGATAGATCCAAGAAGAAGACACAACCATTGTAAATACATATGTGGCCAACATAGGTGCACCAAATATATACAGCAAATATCAATAAGAATAAAGGGAAATTTTGACACTAACATAGTAATAATAGGAGACTTTAACATCCCACTTACATCAATAGATTATCCACAAAGAAAATTATTAAGGAAACTGTCACTGTTTGCAGATGATATAATACTATATATAGAAAATTCTAGATGCCACCAAAAAACTTTAGAACTAATAAATGAATTCAGTAACATAGCAGGATACAAAATTAACATACAGAAATAAGTTACATTTCTGTACAATAACAAGATCTAAGAAAGACAAATTAATAAAACAATCCTATTTACAATTGCATCAGAAAGAATAAAATACCTAAGAATAAATCTAATCAAGGAGGTAAAAGATCTATACTTGGAAGACTGTAAGACACTGATGAAAAAAATCAAGGATGACATAAACAAATGGAAAAATATACTATGTTCATGGATTGGAAAAATTATTATTATTAAAATGACTATACTTAGACCAATACTTAGAGCATACTCTCTAAGGCAATATATAGATTTAATGTAATTCCTATCAAAATACCAATGGCATTTTTCACAGAACTAGAACAAATAATTATAAAATCTGTATGGAAACACAAAAGGCCCCAAAGGGCCAAAACAACCTTGAGAAAGAGGAACAAAGCTGGTGGTATCATGCTCCCTGCTTTCAAACTATACTACAAAACTACAGTCATCAAAACAGTGTGATTCTGACATAAAAACAGACATATAGATCAACGGAACAAAATAGAGAGCCCAAATACAAACTCACACTTACACGGGCAGTTAATCTACAACAATCCCAGGGGGCGCTAGTGGTAAGGAATCTGAATACCAATGTAGGAGACCTAAGAGATGCAGGTTTGGTCCATGGGTTGGAAAGACCCTCTGTAGAAGGAAATGGCAACCCATTCCAGCATTTTTGCCTGGAAAATTCCAAGGACAGAGGAGACTGGCAGGCTACAGTCTGTGGGGTCACAAGGAGTTGGACATGACTGAAGCAACTTAGCACAGCACAATATATGACAAAGGAGGCAGGAATATACAATGGGGGAGAGACAGTTTCTTCAATAAATGTTGCTGGGAAAACTGGACAGCTACATGTAAAAGTATCAAACTGGACTACTTATACCATGCACAAAAATAAATTCAAAATGAATCAAACATTTAAATATAAGAACTGAAACTTTTATAAAACTCAGAGAAGAAAATACAACCAATATATTCTTTGACATAAATAGTAGCAATAATTTTTCAGATATCTTGCCTCCAATAAGAGAAACAAAAGCAAAGATAAATGAGATTATATCAAACTAAAAAGCTTGTATACTGAGAAGGAAATGATCAACAAAATTAAAAGACAGAGGGAATTCCCTGGTAGTCCAGAGGTTAGGATTCTGCGCTTTCACTGCCATGGCCCTGGGTTCAATTCCTGGTCAGGAAACTAAGATTCTGCAAACCACATGGCACAGCCAGAAATAAAAAATGAAAAGACAGACTCTTGAATGGGAAAACATACTTGCAAATGATATATCCTATAATGGATTCATATCCAACGTAAAGAACTCCTGCAATTCAATATAGATAAAACCAAACAACCCAATTAAAAAATGGACAGGGGCTTCCCTGGTGGCTCAGTAGTGAAGAATCCACTTGCCAGTGCAGGAGATACAGGCTTGAGCCCTGTTCTGGGAAGATCCCACATGCCTTGGAGCAACTAAGCCCATGCAACACAACTATTGAGCCTGTGCTCTGGAGCCAGCAAGTCGCAACCACTGAGTCCACGTGCCCTACAGCCTGTGCTCCACAAGAAAAGCCACTGCAATGAGAAGCCCAAGCACCACAACTAGAAAGTGGCCCCCATCTCTGCAACTAGAGAAAAGCCCTCACAGCAACAAAAAACCAGCACAGCCAAAAGAAAAAGAAAAAAAAAAAGCAGAGGACCTGAACATTTCTCCAAAGAAGACCTACAGATGGCTGACAGACACATGTGAAGATGCTCTAATCATCAGGGAAATGCAAATAAAAGCTATGAAGTATCACTTCACGCCTTTCAGAATGGCTACTGTCAAAAAGATAACAAGTGTTGGTGAGGATGCTGAGAAAAGGCGGACTGCTGGTAGGAATATAAACTGGTGCTGCTGCTGCTGCTAAGTCACTTCAGTCGTGTCCGACTCTGTGCGACCCCACAGACAGCAGCCCACCAGGCTCCCCCATCCCTGGGATTCTCCAGGCAAGAACACTGGAGTGGGTTGCCATTTCCTTCTCCAATGCACGAAAGTGAAAAGTGAAAGTGAAGACGCTCAATCGTGTCCGATTGTAGCGACCCCATGGACTGCAGCCTACCAGGCTCCTCCATCCATGGGATTTTCCAGGCAAAAGTACTGGAGTGGGGTGCCACTGCCTTCTCCGATAAACTGGTACAGTCCTATGGAAAACAGTATGATGTTTCCTTAAAAAATTAAAAATAGAACTACTATGCATGTGTGCTAAGTCACTTCAATCATGTCCAACTCTTTGCAACCCCATGAACTGTAGCCCACCAGGCTCTTCTGTCCATGGGATTCTCCAGGCAAGAATACTGGAGTGGGTTACCATGCCTTCTCCCATAGATTCTTCCTGACCAGGGATCAATCTCTAGTCTCTTACATCTCCTGCACTGGCAGGCGGTTCTTTACCACGAGCACCACCTGGAAAGCCCAGAACTACCATACAAGACAGCAATTCCATCTCTGGGTATTTTTTTCAAAGAAAACAAAAACACTAATTTGAAACGATATGTGTACCCTTATGTTCACTGCAGCCTTATTAACAATAATCAACATAATGAAAGCAACTTAAGTGTTCACTGATTGATAAGTAGATAAATAAGATGTGATATATATATATATATATATATATATATACACTCAACCATAAAAAAAGAATGAAACTTTCCCTCTGTGACAGCATAGATGGATCCAGAGGGTATTATGCTAAGTAAAATCTCAGACAGAGAAAGACAAATACCATATGAGTTCACTTATATGTAGAATCTAAACAACAAAACAAAGGAGTAAACATAAAACAGAAACAGACTCATAGACAGGAGAACACATTGGTTGTTGCCAGTGGCTAGGTGGGGGAGGGGTAGCATGAAATAGGTGAGGAAGATAAAGAGGCACAAACTTTCAGTTATAAGATAAACAGGTCATAGGGATGTAATATTCAGTGTGAATATCATCAATATTTTAATAACTTTGTAGAGTCTCACGGTAATTAGATTTATCATAGTGATCATCTTGTATAAAAATATCACATCACTATGCTCTACACCTGAAGCCGATATAATATTGTAAGTCAATTATACTTCAATGTTAAAAAAACAAACAAACACCTCAGGGACTTCCTGGTGGTCCAGTTAAGATTCCATGCTTCCACTGCAGGGGCCACAGATTCAATCCCTGGTCAGGAAAGTTCTGCATGCCACAGAGTGCAGCCAAAAAAACCAAAACAACAACAAACAACTCAGTTTCATATGGTTGAAGGATTCAGGTCCCCATTCCTTACTAGCTGTCAGGCAGGAGCCTCTATAACTTCTTAAAACTCCTGCATTCCTTTTGTTATGTTGTCTCTTCCATCCTCCAACCAACAACAGCACATGGAGTCCTCCTTAAATCTCAAATATTTCTGACTGCCCCTTTGGCCACATCTCTTCTGCTCTACACTTTTGGTTATAACTCTCTGACTCCACAGAAAGTTTTCTGCTTTTAGGGCCTCACATGATTAGGTTGGGCCCACCTAGACAAGCCAGGATAACCTACCTATCTTAAACGTCATACCTTTTCTACACCTGCAAAATCCATTTTTCCCTGTAAAGTAGAATATTCACAGGTTCCAGGATTAGAATGTGAACATTTCTGGGGGACCTCTATCCTGCCCACAACAGCATGGAGTAAGCAGAACAGTGAGCTGGAGAACTGGAAGGGGGAGATTTTGCAAGTGGTGAAGATTTTGGTGGTAAGATCTCAGGTGAATCCACAAGAGTAGTAAGGAATAGAAGAAATGTCATTGACGACAAGAAAGTCACAGAATTGAGGGACTTCCCTTATGTTCCAGTTGCTAAGACTCTGGGTTCTCAATGTAGGGGGTCACCCAAGTTCAAATGGTTGGGAAGCTATATCCCACATGCCACAAGTAAAAAGATCCTGCATGCCCCAATTAAAGGTCCCACGTCCCCACATATTGGGTCACAAATCAAATCTCAGTAAATTCAAGAAAACTGAAATCATATCAAGCATCTTTTCTGACCACAACGCTATGAGACTAGATATCAATTACAAAAAAAAAAAAAAAAAACTGTAAAAAACACAAACATATGGAGATTAAACAATACGTTTCTAAATAATGAACAGGTTACTGAAGAAATCAAAAGGGAAATCAAAATGTTCCTAGAAACAAATGACAACAAAAACATGACAACTCAAAACCTATGGGATGCAGCAAAAGCAGTTCTAAGAGCAAAGTTTATAGCAATACAATCCTACCTCAAGAAACAAGAAAACCATCGAACAGACAACCTAATGTTACACCTAAAACAACTAGAAAAAAAGAACAACAAAAAAAATCCCCAAAATTAGCAGAAGAAAAGAAATCATAAAGATCAGAGCAGAAATAAATGAAAGTAACAATAGTAAAGCTTAATAAAACTAAAAGATGGTGCTTTGAGAAGATAAACAAAATTGACAGATCTTTAGCCAGACTTACCAAGAAAAAAAGAAGAATCAAATCAACAAAATTAGAAATGAAATAGGAGAGGGTACAATAGACAATGCAGAGATACAAAGGATAATAAGAGACTATTATGAACAACTATATGGCAATAAAATGGATAACCTGGAAGAAATGGACAGATTAAATAGAAAAGTTCAATCTTCCAAGACTGAACCAGGAAGAAATAGAAATTATGAACAATCCAATTACAAGCACTGAAATCTGTGATCAAAAATCTCCCAAAAAACAAAAGCCCAGGACGAGATGGCTTCACAGGTGAATTCTATCAAACATTTAAAGAAGATCTACGGAGAAGGCAATGGCATCCCACGCCAGTCCTCTTGCCCAGAAAATCCCATGGGCAGAGGAGCCTGGTAGGCTGCAGTCCATGGGGTCATGAAGAGTCGAACATGACTGAGCGACTTCACTTTCACTTTCATGCATTGGAGAAGGCCATGGCAACCCACTCCAGTGTTCTTGCCTGGAGAATCCCAGGGACGGCGGAGCCTGGTGGGCTGCCGTCTATGGAGTCGCACAGAGTCGGACACGACTGAAGCGACTTAGCAGCAGCAGCAGCAGCAACTGGATCACCTCAGAAGGACTTAGAAAATAGTAGTGGTTGAGAAATGATTGATCCTGCCAACAATCTCACTTCTGGGTATACATCTAAAGAAAATAAAAACAGAATCTCAGAGAGAGGTCTGCAAAAAAATAAATAAATAAAAAAATAAAGAAGAGCTAATGCCTATCCTTCTAAAACTCTTTCAAAAAATCGCAGAGGAAGGAACACTTCCAAACTCATTCTATGAGGCCTGATACCAAAACCAGACAAAGACAACACAAAAAAAGAAAACTACAGTCCAATATCACTGATGAACATAAATGCAAAAATCCTCAACAAAATTCTAGCAAACAGAATTCAACAACACATTACAAAGTTCATACACCATGATCAAGTTGGGTTTATTCCAGGGATGCAAGGATTCTTCAATATACACAAGTCAATCAATGTGATATATCATAATAAAAAATTGAAAGATAAAAACCATAGGATACTCTCAAAAGATGCAGAAAAAGCCTTGGACAAAATTCAGCACCCATTTATGATTAAACCTCTTCCAAAAATGGGCACAGAAGGAACTTAACTCAACACAGTAAAGGCCATATATGATAAGCCCACAGCAAACATTATTCTCAATGGTGAAAAACTGAAAGCATTTCCCCTAAGTTCAGGAATAAGACAAGGGTGTCCACTCTTACTACTATTATTCAACATAGTTTTGGAAGTCCTAGCTACAGCAATCAGAGAAGAAAAAAAAATAAAAGGAATCCAGATCAGAAAAGAAGTAAAGCTCTCACTGTTTGCAGATGACATGATACTATACATAGAAAACCTAAATATACTATCAGAAAATTACTAGAGCTAACAAGTGAATTTAGCAAAGTCACAGGATACAAAATCAGTACACAGAAATCACTTGCATTCCCATATACTAAAAATGAAAAATCAGAAAGAGAAATTAAGGAATCAATCCCATTCACCACTGCAACAAAAAGAATAAAACATCTAGGAATAAACCTACCTAAGGAGACAAAAGAACTGTATACAGAAAATTTTAAGACACTGATGAAAGAAATCAAAGACGACATAAACAGATGGAGAGACATTCCATGTTTCTGGGTAGGAAGACTCAATATTGTGAAAATGACTATACTACCAAATGCAATATGCCAATTCAATGTGATCCCTATCAAATTACCAACTGCATTTTTCACAGAGATAGAACAAAATATTTCACAATTCATATGGAAACACAAAAGACCCTGAATAGCCAAAGCACTCTTGAGAAAGAAGAATGGAGCTGGAAGAATCAACAGTCCTGACTTCAGATTACACTACAAAGTTACTGTCATCAAGACAGTATGGTACTGGCACAAAAACATAAATACAGACGACTGGAACAAGATAGAAAGTCCAGAAATAAACCCATGCACCTATGGGTACCTTATTTTTGAAAAAGGAGGCAAGAATTTACAATGGGGCAAAAGCAGCCTCTTCAATAAGTAGTGCTGGGAAAACTTGGCAGCTACATATAAAAGAATGAAATTAGAACATTTCCTAACACCATACACAAAGATAAACTCAAAATGGATTAAAGACCTATGTAAGACCAGAAACTATAAAACTCTTAGAGGAAAACATAGGCAGAACACTCGATGACATAAATCAAAGCAATATCCTCTATGACCCACCTCCCAGAATAATGGAAATAAAAACAAAAGTAAACAAATGCGACCTGATTAAACTTAAAAGCTTTTGCACAGCAAAGGAAACTATAAGCAAGGTGAAAAGACAACCCTCAGAATGGGAGAAAATAATAGCAAATCGAACAACTGACAAAGGATTAATTTCCAAAATATACAAGCAGCTCATACAACTCAATACCAGAAAAACAAACAACCCAATCAAAAAGTGGGTTGACAGACATTTTTCCAAAGAAAACACAGATGGCTAACAAACACATGAAAAGATGCTCAGCATCACTCATTATTAGAGAGATGTGAATCAAAACACCAGTCAGAATGGACAACATCAAAAAGTCTACAAACAGAGCCCCTAGCTTCTCACAGGGATGGACCTGGAAGAAGGGACACCCTTGTGGCAGCTGCAGAAGCTTCCCACAGAGCAGGGCCTGCAGCTTCTTCACAAAATAATTGATGGCACTTGTGGCCGAACTTATCCTCTCTACCAGGATTATCACAGGGTTTGGGATTCAGCAGAATGGATGCGTGTTCTAGAGGACATTACCACCTTTTTCAAAGCTGTAGTTGGTATAAATTTATCTGACGAAGAGATATCTCAGCAGTTAAAGCAGCTGAATTCATCTCATCAAGAAGCTATCATGAAATGCTTAAAAAGTAGGAAAGATGAAATCAAGCAGACTCTGTTGGAAGAAATAGTTGATATTTCCTCTGCACAGCTACATGATTTTGATGGAAGTTAAAGCTTGCACTTCCTAGTGACAAGATTGCTATATTACAAATGCCACTTTTAAACCTTCATCTAGATGTAAAAGAAAATGATGAAGTCAAGCCATATTCTTTTGAAATGAGTAAAGAAGAGCTGAAGAATCTAATAAATTCCTGGGAAGCAGCTAATAAGGTGGTCCTGCAGTTGAAATAACTGGAAATGATGAATAGCAACATTATCAGATTCCACTGATACAACTGATACATAAAGAGAATACCATATGTTCAGAAAATCTGAATGGCCAGTTGAGAAAGCAGCAGTGTTGAGATTACAAAGACAATAATTTATCAACTTCCCTGCTGCTGCTGCTGCTGCTGCTAAGTCACTTCAGTCGTGTCCGACTCTGTGCGACCCCATAGATGGCAGCCCACCAGGCTCCCCCGTCCCTGGGATTCTCCAGGCGAGAACACTGGAGTGGGTTGCCATTTCCTTCTCCAATGCATGAAAGTGAAAAGTGAAAGTGAAGTCCCTGAGTTGTGTCCGACTCTTCCCAACCCCATGGACTGCAGTCTACCAGGCTCCTCTGTCTGTGGGATTTTCCAGGCAGGAGTACTGGAGTAGGGTGCCATTGTCTTCTCTGCAACTTCCCTGAGGAAAAGGAAATTATATGGTTGACAGGAAATGCATAAAAACACGAAAGATGAAAAGGCTGTAAACACAGTTTATATTTTCATAATGACTGGTTTGCTTCATTTATTAAATATTTGAGTAATTTTTATAGATACAGTATTATGGAAAGTTAAAAACAGGCTCTAAAGTAATGTAAACATACAAGCACAAATATACTTGAATATTGTTTAAAGAACTATGTGAATAGTAAGGATGCTTATTATGGATATATATGCTGGTTAATTTGTGATTTTTTTAAAAATAATTTTTAAAGTATGTATAAGTTGCATGTAACATAGGAGATTCCACATTTTTCTCATATGTCAAAGGAAAAGTTTTAAAATGTAAAATTTTATGGAGGAGTTCTCCAGGCTTGAACAAGAAGGAAAAAAAACTAAATCTGGGTGAACAATTTTGAGTTTTGAATTCTAGGAACTCAAATCTTATACTCAAGCATAATAAAAGTGAAAATAACACTATTACTTACTTTTGCATTTCTGTGTCTGTTCAGGAGACCATGCTCCAATAAAAAGAATATGTGCCATCGTATAGTGTATACCTTACTATTCAGGTATCAGCTAAGATTACATAGGTCCCTATTTGTGGTAAATTCTTAATTTGTTGTAAACTTAATAAAGTTCTGGATGTTAACAACTTCTTGGGAAGTAAACCATTTTTAATTTCAGTGACCTTTAAAAACAAGCATTCTGAGCAAATAAAAATATATTATCTTTTTTAAAAAAAGTCTACAAACAATAAATGCTAGAGAGGGTGTGGAGAAAAGGGAACCTTCTTGCACTGTTGGTAGGAGTGTAAATTGACACAGCCACTATGGAAGATGGTATGAAGATTCCTTAAAAAACTAGGAATAAAACCATGATATGACCCAGCAATCCCACTCCTAGGCATATACCCTGAGGAAACCAAAATTGAAAAAGACATATGTACCCCAATGTTCATTGCAGCACTATTCACAATAGCTAAAACATGGAAGCAACCTAGATGTCTATCAACAGATGAATGGATAAAGAAGTTGTGGTACATACACACAATGAAATATTACTCAGCCATAAAAAGGGACACATTTGAGCCAGTTCTAATGAGGTGAATGAACCTAGAGCCTATTATACAGAGGGAAGTAAGTCAGAAAGAAAGATAAGTATCATATACTAAAGCATGTATATGGAATCTAGAAAGATGGTACCAAAGAATTCATTTGTAGGGGAGCAATGGAGAAACAGACATAAAGAGCAGACTTACGGACACAGGAAGGGGGAGGAAAGGGTGAGATGTATGGAGAGAGTAACATGGAAACTTATATTACCAAATGTAAAATAGATAGCCAATGGGAATTTGCTGTATGTCTCAGAGAACTCAAACAGGAGCTCTATATCAACCTAGAGGGGTGGGATGGGAAGGAGACGGGAGGGAGGTTCAAGAGGGAGGGGACATATGTATACCTATGGCTAATTCATGTTGAGGTTTGACAGAAAACAACAAAATACTGTAAAGCAATTATCCTTCAATTAAAAATAAATAAATTTACAAAATAAAAATAAAGATCCCATGTCCCACAACAAAGATCGAAGATCCCTGTGTGCCACAACTAAGACCTGACTCAGCCAAACAAATAAATAAACAGAATTGAGGCCTGGGTGTTGGATGCTGGAGTCACTGAGAGTAATTATGTAGGAGGGATGGAGGCAAATGCTGTAAGCCCAGAACTCATGTTCCCATTAGAAGGCTTTAGCATCACTGAAGCCATTAGAATTACTTAAGGAACACTGTAAACATGAATGTTCTGGAGTTATACTCTAGCAATTCTGTATCATAATCTTTGGGGGGTAGGACCCATGCTTCTGATGATAATTAGATTAGGAGCTACCACCACAGGCAATAAGAAGCCATTCAAAATTTTAGCTGGGAAGCCGAGGATCAGAACTGTACTTTCAGATAATGGTCTTTAAACTAGGCTCTCAACAGCTATGCAGGAATGGACAGTTTAAGGACATCAGTTTAAGGGGATCTTTGGCTTCCATCACTACGAACAAAGCTAGTGGAAGTGATGGAATTCCAGTTGAGCTATTCCAAATCCTGAAAGATGATGCTGTGAAAGTGCTGCACTCAATATGCCAGCAAATTTGGAAAACTCAGCAGTGGCCACAGGACTGGACAAGGTCAGTTTTCATTCCAATCCCAAAGAAAGGCAATGCCAAAGAATGCTCAAACTACTGCACAATTGCACTCATCTCACACGCTAGTAAAGTAATGCTCAAAATTCTCCAAGCCAGGCTTCAGCAATATGTGAACCGTGAACTTCCTGATGTTCAAGCTGGCTTTAGAAAAGGCAGAGGAACCAGAGATCAAATTGCCAACATCCTCTGGATCATGGAAAAAGCAAGACAGTTCCAGAAAAACATCTATTTCTGCTTTATTGACTATGCCAAAGCCTTTGACTGTGTGGATCACAATCAACTGTGGAAAATTCTGAAAGAGATGGGAATACCAGAACACCTGATCTGCCTCTTGAGAAATCTGTATGCAGGTCAGGAAGCAAGTTAGAACTGGACATGGAACAACAGACTGGTTCCAAATAGGAAAAGGAGTACGTCTAGACTGTATATTGTCACCCTGTTTATTTAACTTATATGCAGAGTACATCATGAGAAACGCTGGACTGGAAGAAACACAAGCTGGAAACAAGATTGTTGGGAGAAATATCAATAACCTCAGATATGCAGATGACACCACCCTTATGGCAGAAAGTGAAGAGGAACTCAAAAGCCTCTTGATGAAAGTGAAAGTGGAGAGTGAAAAAGTTGGCTTAAAGCTCAACATTCAGAAAACAAAGATCATGGCATCCGGTCCCACCACTTCATGGGAAATAGATGGGGAAACAGTGGAAACAGTGTCATACTTTATTTTTCTGGGCTCCAAAATCAATGCAGATGGTGACTGCAGCCATGAAATTAAAAGATGCTTACTCCTTGGAAGGAAAGTTATGAGCAACCTAGATAGCATATTGAAAAGCAGAGACATTACTTTGCCAACAAAGGTCCGTCTAGTCAAGGCTATGGTTTTTCCTGTGGTCATGTATGGATGTGAGAGCTGGACTGTGAAGAAGGCTGAGCACCGAAGAATTGATGCTTTTGAACTGTGGTGTTGGAGAAGACTCTTGAGAGTCCCTTGGACTGCAAGGAGATCCAACCAGTCCATTCTGAAGGAGATCAGCCCTGGGATTTCTTTGGAAGGAAAGATGCTAAAGCTGAAACTCCAGTACTTTGGCCACCTCATGCGAAGACTTGACTCATTGGAAAAGACTCTGATGCTGGGAGGGATTGGGGGCAGGAGGAGAAGGGGATGACAGAGGATGAGATGGCTGGATGGCATCACTGACTCGATGGACATGAGTCTGAGTGAACTCCGGGAGTTGGTGATGGATAGGGAGGCCTGGCGTGCTGCAATTCATGGGGTCGCAAAGAGTCGGACACGACTGAGCGACTGATCTGATCTGATCTTGGCTTCCATATGCACTGTTGCCTCTAACTGATGTAAGGATGCACCTTCCATGTACACTATCATGCCTATTGTCTATCCCCACTAGAGCTTTCACAACTGTTCTTCTCTTTATGAAAAAAAAAAAAAAGTGCATCACCCACGCATCCTAAGAGAGTCAGACACCTAAAAAAGTCATCTCTTTAAAGAGGTCACCCAGAGTAGGCTTCACTCTTGCCATCTCCTGCTTCACCACTTCTAATTTACCTTGATTCATAGACCTAACATTCCAGGTTCCTATGTAATATTGTTCTTTACAGCGTCAGACTTTACTTCCATCACCAGTCACATCCACACCAGGGCATTGTTTTTGCTTTGGCTCCATCTCTTCATTCTTTCTGGAGTTATTTCTCCACTGATCTACAGTAGCATATTGGGCACCTACCAACTAGGGCAGTTCATCTTTCAGTGTCATATCTTTTTGCCTTTTCATACTGTTCATGGGGTTCTCAAGGCAAGAATACTGAAGTGATTTGCCATTCCCTTCTCCAGTGGACCACGTTTTGTCAGAACGCTCCACCATGACCTGTCCATCTTTGGCAGCCCTACACGGCAGGGCTCATAGTTTCATTGGGTTAGACAAGGCTGTGGTTCATATGATCAGATTGATTAGTTTTCTGTGATTGTGGATTTTCATTCTGTCTGAATCAGTGAATTAATATGGACTGGAATGGGCAAATTTAATTCAGATGACCATTATATCTACTACTGTGGGCAAGAATCCCTTAGAAGAAATGGAATAGCCCTCATAGTCAACAAAAGAGTCTGAAATGCAGTACTTCAGTGAAATCTCAAAAATGATAGAACATCTCTATTTGTTTCCAAGACAAGCTATTCAATATCACAGTAATCCAAGTGCCCCAACCAGTAACGCTGAAGAAGCTTGAAGTCAAACAGTTCTATGAAGACCTACAAGATCTTCTAGAACACCCAAAAAAGATGTTCTTTTCATCATAGGGGACTAGAATGCAAAAGTAGGAAGTCAAGAAACAACTGGAGTAACAGGCAATGTGGCCTTGGGAGTACAAAATGAAGCAGGGCAAAGCATAACAGAGTTTTGCCAAGAGAACGCACCAATCATAGAAAACACCCTCTTCCAACAACACAAGAGAAGACTCTACACATGGGTATCACCAGATGGTCAACACTGAAATCAGACTGATTATATTCTTTGCAGCCAAAGGTAGAGAAGCTCTATACAGCCAGCAAAAACAAGACCAGGATCTGACTGTGGCTCAGATCATGAACTCCCGATTGCCAAATTCAGACTTAAATTGAACAAAGTAAGGAAAACCACTAGACCATTCAGGTATAACATAAATCAAATCCCTTACAAGTATACTGTGGAAGTGACAAATAGATTCAAGGAATTAGATCTGATAGACAGAGTGCCTGAAGAACTAGGGATGGAGGTTTGTAACACTGCACAGGAGGCAGTGATCAAGACCATTCCCAAGAAAAAGAAACGCAAAAAGGCACAACAGTTGTCTGAGGAGGCCTTACAAATAGCTAAGAAAAGAAGAGAAGCTAAAGGCAAAGGAGAAGAGGAAAAATATACCCATCTGAATGCAGAATTCAAAAGAATAGCAATGAGGGATAAGAAAGCCTTCCTCAGTGATCAGTGCAAAGACATAGAGGAAAACAACAGAATGGGAAAGACTAGAGATCTCTCAAGAAAATTAGAGATATCACGGGAACATTTCATGCAAAGATGGGCTCAATAAAGGACAGAAATGGTATGGACCTAACAGAAACAGAAGAGATTAAGAAAAGGTGGCAAGAATAAACAGAAGAACTGTACAAAAAGAGATCTTCATGACACAGATAATCACGATGGTGTGATCACTCATCTAGAGCCAGACATCCTGGAATGTGAAGTCAAGTGGGCCTTAAGAAGCATCACTAGGAACAAAGCTAGTGGAGGTGATAGAATTCCAGTTGAGCTATTCCAAATCCTGAAAGATGATGCTGTGAAAGTGCTGCACTCAATATGCCAGCAAGTTTGGAAAACTCAGCAGTGGCCACAGGACTGGAAAAGGTCAGTTTTCATTCCAGTCCCAAAGAAAGGCAATGCCAAAGAATGTTCAAACTACCACACAATTGCACTCATCTCACACACGAGTAAAGTAATGCTCAAAATTCTCCAAGCTAGGCTTCAACAGTATGTGAACCGTGAACTTCCAGATGCTCAAGCTGGATTTAGAAAAGGCAGAGGAACCATAGATCAAATTGCCAACATCCACTGGATCATTGAAAAAGCAAGAGAATACCAGAAAAACATCTACTTCCACTTTATTATACTCCCAAGGCTTTGATTGTGTAGATCACAACAAACTGGGGAAAATTTTTGAAGAGACAGGAATACCAGACCACCTTACCTGCCTCCTGAGAAATCTGTATGCAGGTCAAGAAGCAACAGTTAGAACCGGACATGGAACAACGGACTGGTCCCAAATTAGGAAAGGAGTACGTCAAGGCTGTATATTGTCACCCTGCTTATTTAACTTCTATGCAGAGTACATCATGAGAAATGGTGGGCTGGAAGAAGCACAAGCTGGAATCAAGATTGCCGGGAGAAATATCAATAACCTCAGATATGCAGATCACACCACCCTTAGGGGCAGAAAGCGAAAAAGAACTAAAAAGCCTCTTGATGAAAGTGAAAGAGGAGAGTGAAAAAGCTGGCTTAAAACTCAACATTCAAAAAACGAAGGTCATGGCATCCGGTCCCTTTACTTCATGGCAAATAGTTAGGGAAACAATGGAAACAGTGAGAGACTTTTTTCGGGGGGCTCCAAAATCACTGCAGATGGTGACTGCAGCCATGAAATGAAAAGACGCTTGCTCCTTGGAAGAAAAGCTATGACCAAACCAAACAGCATATTAAAAAGCAGAGACATTACTTTGCCTCTTCTTTCTTTTTGCAATGGTCCTTACGCTGGACTCATTTGTCTTGAAATGGTGGGCAACCACGCTACAGATTTCAATTTACAGTACATATCGAGCAATTCAACTTTTTCTTATAATGTCATAACTTTTCTCTGCTTCTTGGGAGCACTTCCAACATCACTAGCAACACTTTGTATGGGTCCTACAATGTTACTTAAGGTTTACGGTACTGCTTTAAACACAATGAAAAATATGTAAGAACCACGACAGATCACTTCTTACTGTAATATGCTATTTACTAGAGAGAGCAGTTAAGTAACTGCTCATGTGGAGATGATTAGCCTCACAAAGCCTTTTAAGCAGATACAACACTTGAGCTCACTGCAATAGCAACAGGATGTGGCTATGAAATTATTACAACAGTCCAGTATGCACCACAGCTAATTTATGCAGCTATGATTTAATACCGCATCTTCATGTTCATTTACATCTCTCTGGCCTTCCAGTGGCGCCATGGATGGTCTCTGTTTGTGTACCTAAGTTTTGATAAATTTTAACTTTTTATAATAGATCCGTGTAAATGTTATGGTAATAAATGGTAAAACAAACTAGTAACTACATATATTTTATGCATTCATGACATACCAAGCTTTTTTAAAACGTTTCACTATTTTTAGGCTGTGTTTTGTCTGAGAGTTTTCTCAAATTATCACAAATATCAAAAAATGTCCAATATATTTATTTAAAAATTCTGCATCTAACTGGACCCACACAGTTCCAACTCATGTTGTTCAAGGGGGAGCTGTATTGCAAGGTATATTATAATTAATTTTTTATGTTCCCAATTTTTTCTGAGGGTTTGGGGTCAAATAAAATGCCTCTATCTGAATAATAAAATACATAAGTAATATTATTATTAATTTGTTAAGTATTGGTAAAGCCTTTCTTGCTATGTTTCCCAGGAATTAAGTGACTGAAGCTAAGTGGGTAACGGTTCCTTTGAAAGTTAGGTGCTTTCCAGCTCTTTTGCTTTCAACAAAACTGAAAACTGAGGTGTCAGCTGATAGATTGTTAAAAATAATTTTGATAGTAAATTGCTATGTGATTTTTGGCATTTAATTCAGAAGGGACTCAAATAATTGAGAAAGTCTACAATATCAAAACTCATTTCCCCCCACACACCAACAGTCAATTAATCATTGACAAAGGAGGTAAGAATATACAATGGCAAAAAGATAGTCTCTTCAGCAAGTGATGTTGGGAAAGCTGGACAGCTGCACGTCAATCAGTGAATTTAGAACACACCCTTATACCGTACATAAAATAAACTCAAAATGGCTTAACAACTTAAACATAAGACGTGACACCATAAAACTCTTAAAAGAGAACACGGGTGAAACATTCTGACATAAATCATACCAGTGTTTTTTTAGGTCAGTCTCCCAACGTAATAGAAATAAAAGCAAAAAATTAAAAAATGAGACCTAGTCAAAAATCACAAGCTTTTGTATAGCAAGTGAAAGTTGCTCAGTCGTGTTCAACTACAGCCCATGGAATTCTCCAGGCCAGAATACTGGAGTGGGTAGCCTTTCCCTTCTACAGGGGATCTTCCCTACCCAGGGATCAAACCAAGGTCTCCCACATTGCAGGCAGATTCCTTACCAGTTGAGCCACAAGGGAAGCCCAAGAATACAGCAGTGGGTAGCCTATCCCTTCTCCAGGGGATCTTCCCGACCCAGGATTCAAACCGGGGTCTCCTACATTGCAGGCGGATTCTTTACCAACTGAGCTATGAAGGAAGCTCCTTTGTATAGCAAGTTCAGTTCAGTTCAGTTGCTCAGTTGTGTCCAACTCTCTGCAACCCCATGAATCACAGCACGCCAGGCCTCCCTGTCCATCACCAACTCCTGGAGTTCATTCAAATTCATGTCCATCGAGTTGGTGATGCCATCCAGCCATCTCACTCTCTGTCGTCCCCTTCTCCTCCTGCCCATAATCCCTCCCAGCATCAGGGTCTTTTCCAATACATCAACTCTTTGCATGAGGTGGCCAAAGTATTGGAGTTTCACCTTCAATATCAGTCCTTCCAATGAACACTCAGGACTGATCTCCTTTAGGATGGACTGGTTGGCTCTCCTTGCAGTCCAAGGGACTCTCAAGAGTCTTCTCCAACACCACAGTTCAAAAGCATCAATTCTTCTTCGGCGCTCAGCTTTCTTCATAGTCCAACTCTCACATCCATACATGACCACTGGAAAAACCATAGCCTTGACTAGACGGACCTTTGTTGGCAAAGTAGTATCTCCGCTTTCCAATATACTATCTAGGTTGGTCATAACTTTCCTTCCAAGGAGTAAGCGTCTTTTAATTTCATAGCTGCAATCACCATCTGCAGTGATTTTAGAGCCCCCAAAAATAAAGTCTGACACTGTTTCCATTGTTTCCTCATCTATTTCCCATGCATGAAGTGATGGGACCAGAGGCCATGATCTTCATTTTCTGAATGTTGAGCTTTAAGCCAAGTTTTTCACTCTCCTCTTTCACTTTCATCAAGAGGCTTTTGAGTTCCTCTTCACTTTCTGCCGTAAGGGTGGTGTCATCTGCATATCTGAGGTTATTGATATTTCTCCTGGCAATCTTGATTCCAGCTTGTGCTTCTTCCAGCCCAGCGTTTCTCATGATGTACTCTGCATAGAAGTTAAATAAGCAGGGTGACAATATACAGTCTTGACGTACTCCTTTTCTTATTTGGAACCAGTCTGTTGTTCCATGTCCAGTTCTAACTGTTGCTTCCTGACCTGCATATAGGTTTCTCAAGAGGCAGGTCAGGTGGTCTGGTATTCCCATCTCTTTCAGAATTTTCCACAGTTTATTGAGATCCACACAGTCAAAGGCTTTGGCATAGTCAATAAAGCAGAAATAGATGTTTTTTTGGAACTCTCTTGCTTTTTTTATTGGAAACCATTAAAAAAAAATGAAAGGACAATCTATGGACTAGGAGAAAATATTTATAAATGATGCAACCAACAAAGACTTAATCTCCAAAATATACAATCAGCTCATACAACTCAATAACAAAAAGCAAACAACCCAACCAAAAAATGGGCAGAAGACCTAAGTAGCTATTTCTCAAAAAAATATATATATAGATGGACAGTAGGCACATTAAAAAATGCTCAACACTGCTAATCATTAGAGAAATGCAAATCAAAACTACGAGATACCACCTTCACCAGGCACAGCAGCCACCATTAATGTCTCCAAATAACAAATGCTGGAGAGGATGTAGAGAAAAGGGCTCCCTCCCACACTATTGGTGGGAATGTAAATTAGTGCAGCCACTATGGAGAACAGTATGGAAGTAATTCAGAAAACTAAAAATTGAGTTGCCATATGATCCAGAAATCCCACTCTTGGACACATATCTGGAGAAAACTATAATTCAAAAAGATACACGCACCCTTATGCTCATAGCAGCACTTACAATAGCCAAGACATGGAAACACCTTAAATGCCCATTGATGGATAAAGAAGACTTGGTACATATATATAATGGGATACTACTCATCCACTGGAAAAAAAAAATGAAATAATGCCATTTTGGGCATTTCTTCTCCTTTTTGTTGCCCCTGTCTTTTTGTCTCCACCAGCGCCAGGCGAACAGGCGCAGCAGCACCACAATGAGGAGCAACAGGAGGACGATGCGTGTGACAGCACCCACCCAGTGCCGCCCTGAACCCAGTGCTGCGCTGATCTTGGAATAGGGATTCAGCTCCTCCATCAGGAGGGCGGCTGCGGGTGCAGGCAGGGGCTGAGCCGGGCGAAGGCCCACTCGCTCTTCAAAGCGCCTCACCCTGGGGCCTAGACTCCTCTCATCTTAGGAGACCCGGGTTCTGGTCTTGGCCTGTTCCTCAATCCCTTCAACCTCACCTGTGTGTGTCTAGATATTATCATTCTAAATGAAAGTAGGTCAGAAAGAGAAAGACAAATACCATATGATACCGCTTCTATGTGGAATCTAAAATATGACACAAATGAACCTATCTACAAAACAGAAATAGGCTCACAGATATAGAAGACAGACTTGTGGATGCCAAAGGAAAGGGTAGGCGGGGAGGGAGGGAGGGTTGGACTGGGAGTTTGGAATTAGTAGATGTAAACTGTTACATATAGAATGGATAAACAACAAGATTCTACTGTACAGCACAGAAAACTACATTCAATATGCTGTGATAAACCATAATGGAAAAGAATATACATATTATGTATAACTGAGTCACTCTGCTGTATGGTAGAAATTAACACAACATTGTAAATCAACTATCAGTTCGGTTCAGTCACTCAGTCGTGTCCGACTCTTTGCAACCCCATGAACTACAGTACGTCAGGACTCCCTGTCCACCACCAACTCCTGGAGTTTACTCAAACTCATGCCGATTGAGTTGGTAATGCCATCCAACCATTTCATCCTCCGTCATCCCCTTCTCTTCCCGCCTTCAATCTTTCCAACATCAGGGTCTTTTCAAATGAGTCATCTCTTCACATCAGGTGGCCAAAGCATTGGAGTTTCAGCTTCAATATCAGTCCTTCCAATGAATATTCAGGACTGATCTCCTTTAGGATGGACTGGTTGGATCTCCTTGCAGTCCAAGGGACTCTCAAGAGTCTCCTCCAACACCACAGTTCAAAAGCATCAATTCTTCAGCACTCAGCTTTCTTCACAGTCCAAGTCTCACATTCATACATGACCACTGGAAAAACCATAGCCTTGACTAGACGGACCTTTGTTGGCAAAGTAATGTCTCTGCTTTTTAATATGCTGTCTAGATTGGTCATAACTTTTCTCCCAAGGAGCAAGCATCTTTTAATTTCATGGCTGCAATCACCATCTGCAGTGATTTTGGAGCCCAAAAAAATAAAGTTTGTCACTGTTTCCACTGTTTTCCCACCTATTTGCCATGAAGTGATGAGACCAGATGCCATGATCTTAGTTTCTGAATGCAGAGTTTTAAGCCAACTTTTTCACTCTCCACTTTCACTTTCATCAAGAGGCTTTTGAGTTCCTCTTCACTTTCTGCCATAAGGGTGGTGTCATCTGCATATCTGAGGTTATTGATATTTCTCCCGGCAATCTTGATTCCAGCTTGTGTTTCTTCCAGTCCAGTGTTTCTCATGATGTACTCTGCATATGTTAAATAAACAGGGTGACAATATACAACCTTGACGAACTCCTTTTCCTATTTGGAACCAGTCTGGTGTTCCATGTCCAGTTCTAACTGTTGCTTCATGATCTGCATACAGATTTCTCAAGAGGCAGGTCAGGTGGTCTGGTAAAACCAAAGTTTTAAATAACAAAAATAATTCCTGCTCATTTTAAGAATTCAAGTAAAGTCAAATGTAAAAGTGAACAGTTAGACAGTATATTAAAAAGCAGAGACATTACTTTGCCAACAAAGGTCCGTCTGGTCAAGGCTATGGTTTTTCCTGTGGTCATGTATGGATGTGAGAGTTGGACTATAAAGAAAGCTGAGTGCCGAAGAATTGATGCTTTTGAACTGTGGTGTTGGAAAAGATTCTTGAGAGTCCCTTGGACTGCAAGGAGATCCAACCAGTCCATCCTAAAGGAGATCAGTCCTGGGTGTTCATTGGAAGGACTGATGTTGAAGCTGAAACTCCAATACTTTGGTCACCTGATGCGAAGAGCTGACTCATTTGAAAAGACCCTGATGCTGGGAAAGACTGAGGGCAGGAGGAGAAGGGGACGACAGAGGATGAGATGGTTAGATGGCATCACCGACTCAATGGACATGAGTTTGAGTGAACTCCAGGAGTTGGTGATGGACAGGGAGGCCTGACGTGCTGCAATTCATAGGGTTGCAAAGAGTCAGACACGACTGAGCAACTGAAATGAACTGAACTGAACTTAACTGAGCCTCTTAGTCCCATTCAATCTCATTTCTGTAAAAAGACAGCTGTTACAAAATGGGATGATTTCTATGATGCCAGATCCCAAGTGGAGGAGGATGTAGACCAGATCAAAGATGAGTGGGCCAGACTCCTGTGTCATGCTGTCCTGGATCCAAATCTTTGCTTGCCTTGAAGGTCTAAATCAACGTGGCAAGTTATGCAAACATGGACACACTCAGGACTGTAAAAGATGAAACTGTGACATGGTTTATATTTCCAGCTGGCTCTGACTCCAGGGCCCCGGGGTATCTGTCTGAGTGTAGCCCCTGCAGGCCAAAGCCTAGTCCCCATCCATATCAGTCCTTTCAGGGACTTGGATGTTTGAAAATCCTGCTCAGTCTCAAAATTGGTCTCAGCGCTGCTTCCACTGGTCAACATGTCCTGCCCCAGGAGTTGACCTTCTGCAGACAGTACCCAAGGGGCAGGGTGGGGAGCAGTAAGCAGGGTCTCAGCCTACACAGCTTCCCTGAACAGATATTTGGGAAACTTTGGAGTTCTGATCCTGTATTTGTGCCTCCTTGACTTAAGGCAAGCCCAGACGTCCTGGCAGCAAAAAAACCAAGCAGATTTGCCAGAGGAGTACCAGCCAGTTCAGTTCATTCTGCTTTCATTTTTCCCACCTATGAGGTGTTTGGCAGCTCATGTAAGTGTTGATAACCCTATGAGACTGAGACAAATGCCCTGCTCAAGGAATACACTAGCTCTTTCATTTACTTGGACACTTTACCTTTTAACTCAGGAAAGCTCTGGCAGGACACAGCACTGCTTTTCTCCACATTTTCCGTGTTGCAGCAGCAGAGAAAGCATTTGATGAAAGACTGAGCGAATGAATGAATGAACAAATAACTACCTGGTTTCTGTAAATTTCAGTTTTTTAAGTCTGTCACTTTAAAAATATGCTTCCATTCCCTGTCTTGATTCAGGTCCTCACAATGTCTTACCTGTACCCTGCACCCAGCCCAGAAAGAGTCTCAGCATTATCCCTGTACCTGTTCTTGGCATCTTCCATCACTCCATTTCAGCTTTACCATCACAGTCTGCCTTGGAAACCATCTGACTCATTTCATTATGCTCTAAATTCAACCATTCATTCATTCAACAAACATGTATTGAGGGACTTCCCTGGTGGTCCAGTGGCTAAAACTTCATGCTCCCGATGCAGGGGGCCCAGATTCAATCCCTGGTTGAGGAATTAAAGCCCACATACCACAACTAAAAGTTTGCAAGCCACAACTAAGACCCAGTGCAGCCAAATAAACAAATAAATAAATTTTTAAATATGTATTGAGCATCCACTATGTTCCAGGTATTGCTCTGGCTCCTTGGGACACATCAATAAATTAAAGAAGACAAAACAAATATCAGTGTTCTACAAGGGCTCATTTTTAATAAATATAATATATTTGAATAAATATGTTACATCATATGTTATACTATAAAAACTTA
Organism: Bubalus kerabau; assembly: GCF_029407905.1. Taxonomy (NCBI): domain Eukaryota; kingdom Metazoa; phylum Chordata; class Mammalia; order Artiodactyla; family Bovidae; genus Bubalus; species Bubalus kerabau. The sequence goes on from NC_073638.1 coordinate 43,060,606, forward strand.
GATAAAAAAAGGAAAAAAAGCAAGGAAACCAGCACAAGAGTGCAGGGTGAAAGATGCTGCCAGGAGCTGTCCCACTGAGAAAGTGAGCTAAGTGAGCTGAGCAAAATCTTAAGGAAGTGGGGAAAGAAGACAAGGAGAATAGCTGAGAGAAGGATGTTCTAAGTAGAGAGAACTGAGGCAGGGTGCGTCTGACATGACTGAGTTACGACAAGAAGACCCTGTTGCTGGAGCAAAGTGAATGATGACGAGAACAGTAGGAGCCAGAGGTGCAGCCCTCTAGGTCAGATCACACAGGACTTTGTCAGAGGGTCCTGAGCAGAGGGACTTGCTCTGACATATTTGAAAAGAATTCCTCTGGCTTCTGAATGGAGAACAGACTCCTGAAGGTGGGGGTGGATTTAGAAGCAGAGCAAATTGTAGGAGCTACCGCAGTAACCCAGGCAAGAAATAACTAAGAGTGCCTCTGACCAGGAGGGTAGCAGTGCAGGTGGTGAACAGTGTACCGATTCGACTCTGGATATATTCTGAAGACAGAGCCGTAGGGATTTCCTGACAGGCTGGAGGTAGGAGGTGAGAGAAAAAGAAAAGAACGACTCTCAGGCTTTATTTAGTCTGAGCAATGGAAGAAGACCACCCTCATCAACTGAGGCAGGGGAGGCTGTGCGTAGAGCAGTACAGGGGGTAAGATTAGATGTTTGTGTGTGGACACACTGACCTTGGGTTGTCTTTTAAACTTTTAAGTGGAGACGTCAAGTAGACAACCGGATAAATGACTAAGGAGAGAGATCTGGGCTGGCTCTCTCATGGCTTCCCATGCTTTAAATATGGAGTTCACTGACATCTCCAAAATCAGCTGATTTGTGCCTTAAGCTGCAATTTCTTAAATTTCATTGCCTACTTGATATATTCATTTAGCTTTCTAAGAGGCATCTCAGATTTAACATGTCCAAAACTACTTCCTAATTCTCTCCCTCTATAAAACACAAACAGAACAAACAATAAAAATTTTTTAAATAAGGCAGTTCCATTCTTTCTAAAACTTTAAGCCATCACCGACTCTTCCTTCAAACTTCACATTCAAACCATCAACAAATGCTGCTGGATCCATGCCCAGGCTATCCGTACCACCTTTACCAGGGCACCCTGGTTCAAAGCACCGTATTATCTCTTGCCTGAATTATTAACAACCTCCAAACTCTGACAGTTTGACAATCAAATTGATTCTTTTAAAAGCTAAATCAGAGCGTCTCATTCCTCTCCTCAAAACCCTCCAATGGCTCCACTATCACAGTATGTGGTACAATCCACCACTCTGCTTGCATCCCCTTCATTTCCCACTTACTCCACTTCCATCACACAGGCTTTTTCCCACATGCCAAGCACATGCCCCTGCCTCCAAGTCTTTGCTTTGGTGTTTCTTCTGCCATGAAAGCCCCCTCCCCAGATTTGCAAAACGGCTGCTCTTTCACCTCCTTCGTATCTCTGCTCAAATGTTACATCAGAAAAAAATCTTCCCCAACTACTCTACACAAAAACAGTACACCTAATCTCCCTCACCTGGCTTCATTTCCCTCTGTTGCACTTATGATTATCAGACAATATAATACATAATATTTAATATATATGTTTATTGTATGTCTCCCTAACTAGAAGCTTCACAGTAGCACAGACTTTGTTCACTTCTCTATCCTCAGTGCTTGGACCAGTGCCTGGCAGGTAGTAGACATTCACTAAATATTTGCGAGAGGAAGGAAAGAGGGAAGGAAGAAAGGAAGGCTGGCTTCTTTGGAGCTCAAGGGTTCATCATGACACCAGAAATTGGCTGGAGAAAAAAGACCTCAGCACAAACTCTTGAACACAAGTTCATGGCATAACCACCGCCCCCTGCCCCACCCCACCACACACAGACCCTCAATAACTTAAAACCCATGAAAATGTACAACAAAGGGAGATGTGACATATGTTTGTGGGGTGGAAAAGTATACAGCCATTAAAAACACTAATTATGAAGACAGTAAAATGTCTACAGTATGTTAAAAGTAGCAGACTGTGAAATAGAACAGTTCTCAATATATAATTACTGTGCTGCTATAATTACAGCAATGCAAATGTGTGCACACAGGAGAGCTGATGTTTAAAACAAAATAAATTACTTTGTTAGGCCTATTAGTGGCATTGTGGATGGTTTTGTAATCTTTCTTTTTTTCCTTTACAATTAAAAAAAAAAAAATCTTGTATTCTTTCTTCCTTAAAAGGAGCACGTTTTAACTCCCTGGGCACACTGGCTGAGGAAAATCCCAGCCCAGTGAAGTCAGCACCCAAGTTTCCCCCAGAGACTCCCCTGCGTGGAGGAGGGGTCCTGGGCCGCGCCTGCACCGAGGGCTGCCCCAGAGGTTGAAACCCAGTGGTAAGTGAGGCATAGAGCGTTTGCATGACTAATTCAGGAAAAAAAACCCACCAGAGACTAATTTCTATTTAAGCACAGAGAAATGCAGAAGTAGATCTACGTGAACCTAATTTGTCTTTAAAAGGAAACCAACTGTGCCCCTGAGGCTTTTTTGGGGGTGGTGGAAGGGGCTTCTGCAAGGAGACAAAGTCAAGTCCAGGCTGTAATGACCCTCACTGGAGAACCAAACACTTCCACTGGAGTCCAGATTCGTGGGCCTCGGGTCGCTCCTCAGGGGAACCTCCTTGTTAGTGCCGAGAGGTCTGAATCTAGAAACCCACTGAATGTTAAGCTGTTCATAACCAAATTAAGGTTATGTACATTGGTTATCATAAAAGCTACCGAATTTCTTACTAGAAAAAGGCACATCACCCCCAAAATTGGAAACAATTTCAGGGTTGTCACGGACTCCTTAAATCCTAGACAAGCTTACTTGGCCCTGTACCCCTAGATTAAAAACTCCTGCTGCATCTGCTACATACATAGTGTATGACGTGAACATTCTTTTTCATCTGTTGATAGGTTTGTGATTAATAAATACAAATAAATAAGTACAGATTAATTTAAAAGAAATACTGAATTCAGGGACTTTGTTGTTGTTGTATGTTCTCCAAAGAGACAGTAAACGCCCCTACAGGTCCAGGAGCACGTTAAAGGGGGTCTTCCATCCCAGGGGTCTCCTATCCCCGCAGCAAGGCTGAACCCCCAATGTCCCTTCTAAGACAGTGGGTCCTGCCCTGGCGGGTTCCGGGGCCCAGGCATTGGAAGGCGCCTGTGCTTTTCGGTTTTGTTTTTTTTTTTTTTTTTTTTTTTTTTTTTCACGGAAATGCTGCAACCGCTGGTTGGCTCACCTGTATTTTAAGTTTTACTCCCCAATTATCACTGGGTTTTCCGGACGTAGACTGTCAGCCAGTGTCTACAAAAATAACCAGCACGGTCCTGAGCGCGTGGCGCAGCCCTCGAGGGCGCCCGGAGCGCCCTGGGGAGGAGCCCCGACGCGCCCTGGTATAGGCGGCCGGCTGGGCCGCCGCCAACCGCGGAATGTCCTGCCCGCGAGCTCCCCCGCCTGGGCGCGCCGGGAGGCCCGGCCGAGACCAGGGAGCGCGCGGCGTTCCCGCGCGGAGGGGCGCGCCGGGCGTGGCGGCGGTAGGGGCGCCGTAGGGCGCCGGCTCCCGACAGGCCTCGGCGTCGGGCTGAGCGGCGCCAGGCCCGAGACGGTGCGGTTCCCGAACACCCTCCTCCCCGGCGGCTCGCTGACTGAAGGGAGACCGTGAACAGAGGGGCGCACGCGCCAGCCTGTTCCTCATCGGGGACGACTCCAGGCCGACCCCTCTCCCGGCTGTCTTCTCATTCCCTGAGATGCCCCCAAACCTGATTTCCACTTTGGCAACCAAACTTGGCTGGTTCGAGAATCCCCGGCCTGACTCAGTCCGGGACTAATCTGACAATAGCATCTGGCACACGTTCTGTATGTATGCGTCTGCTGAATAAATAAAATATTTTATTTTTCATGTTTGAACGGTGTCTGCTTCAACATTTCAACAGTGAGCTCCTTGTTAGGAGTGGGTACAGTCCGTGATGTGCTGAGAAGGATGGGGGGCGGCCGAGGAAGTAGGGTAAAAAACGCAGGAAGCTGCAGACTGGAAAGTCAGCTCCTAGAACCTATCCGGGCGCAGCGCCTGGTGCCGCGGAATTCCGCACAGTGGGCGAGAACCACGTGACCTCATCAAGGAACTGCAAAGAAAGATGCTAAAGGGAGAGCCCGAAGGGGACAGTTACTACCCGACAGCCCGGTACAGGCCCAGCTCTTAGAGGCACTAGAGACGTGGGATTGGGGAAACCTGAGACTCCAGGAGACCTGGACAGAAGGAGGCCGGTCAAAAGGGCCCCAAATCCTCCTGCAGAGACAGAGCGACACATAGCGGGCCCCACCCCCCCACCCCCCAACACCCCCCCAACACACACACCCGGGCTGCGGGCTCGGAGGGCAGATTCTAGGCCCGGCCCCAGGCTTCTCAGGTCCGGTAGGACCAAGGCAGCCTGCAGGGGGCAAAATGTTCGTTTCTACTGCTAGGCTGGGACTGAAACCAGAGCCAAAAATAGAAGCTGAGATCAACTGAAAGGAATGAGACTGAACAAACATGTGTGTATGTCTAAAACCCTGATGTGATACATAGTAAATTAATATTCCCAAACACGGGTGTAAAACGGGATTACTTAGGAATGCTCGCATACATGAATGAACATTTGGAGGGAAAAAAAGGAAGTTCTACATTATACATCAAAATAAACTCCATGTGGATTAAAATTCTAAATATTTTAAAGAACGTCATAGAAACACTATATTAAAAAGGATAAAACAGATTTATGGGTAAATGTCAGCATTCCCAAAGCTTTGAAACAAGAAACTGCAAAGGAAAGACTAACATTCAAAAACTGGACAGGATTTTTAAAAGAAAAATGTTTACACAAAACAACAAACAGAAAATCCCTCAAACATATAAAATTTTGTTTATATATCTAAAAAAAACAAAGATTCCACTAACTCAGTTTACAAAGAAGTATGTAATTCAAGAGGAGAAATAAAATTAGTACACAAGTATAGGAGAAAATTTTCATTGTTCCAGATAATCAAACATTTTAAACTTCAAACAACTTTGAAAAATATTTCATCACTGTATTGTACATCTGAAACTAACATAATATTGTAAATCAATTATACTTTTATTAAAAAAAAAAACTTTGACATAGCACCATACATCTACTAAAGTTGCAGAAATGCTGTAAAATTGTAATGCATGATGTTAGCAAAGCAATAAAATAATGCTCACAATAATACTTTGAATATTTTAAAAATTGATTTATCTTATATACATCTTAAGACAATGATAAATTCATTAAGCTGAAGTAATATAGTCAAATATATGTTATTTTATCTTCACCCAATTAACAAAACCCTTAACTTCAATGGAAAGTGACTGCAAAAAGATCCCTTCACCTCATCCTTTTCTCAGAGTTGGAGTTAGCCAGACGTAAAATGCCACTTCTTCATTTTCAGTACACTCAGTCTGTTGCAAAATAAAGTATCTAAAGATATGAATTAAAGTACTGCCACAGTTTAGGGAAAGGATCTTCAAAGTAAAAGCAAAATAAGATCTTGAGTTAGTTTATTCAGTTCTGTGGTTTTAAATGCCATCACTGTGTTAATGATTCTCAAAACAGATCCCTAACCCCAACCTCTCCCCTGAACTTCAGACTCAAATATTTGTCTGTCCTCTGACCTCTTCAAATGGATATCAAACATAAATGTCCAAATCTGACCGCTTGTTCTCCATCTCTCCTTCTCCAGACACATGCACACACCACGCACATGACTGTTTTTCTAACAGTCTTTATCTCAGTTAATAGCAAGTCAGTTCTTTGATTTGCTCAGGCCCCAGACTTGGAGTCATCCTTGAGTCCTTCTCTTTCCTATAAGTCTGGGTCAGATCATGCCAATTCTCTATTTAAAACTTACCCAAATCTCTCCATCTATCATCACCTGTAAAAGCTGAGGTGCTCGCTGTCCCCTAAAGCCCTCCCCCACATCTCTGGCCTTTTGTCTTCCTCCTCTCCCTTCCCATGACTCTTTTTGGTTAGACCGGCCTCCTTGCTGTTCCTCAAGCACACCAGGCACATGCCCACCTGATGGACCTATTTCCTCAGCCAGGAAGGTTTTCCCCTCCATAGTCTCACATGGTACATGCCCCACTTCCTTCAGATCTTTACTCAGAAGCAAAAACAACTTTCTCAGTGAGGCAAACAGGAAAAAGAAAAAAAAAAACCTCCCTGCTTTGGATTTTTCTACTTAATCACTATCTAAAGGTATGTAGGGAATTCCCTAGTTAGAATTCTGTGCTCTCACTGCCAACAGCCCCAGTTCAGTCCCTGGTCGGGGGGACTAAAATCCCATAAGCCTCATGGGGTGGCTAAAAATAAAGTATGTGTATATATACATATACACATATACATGTGTGTGTAATTCACTTGTGTATTTTGTTTGTGTATGTGTCTTTCACTTGTGTATTTTGTTTATTGTCTGTATTTCCTTAGAACACAAACCTCTGAAGGCAGAGATGATTGTTTTGTTCACTATGTATGCACAGTGCCTGCCACATAATGGACCCTGGATAAATGTTCCCTGCATAAATGAGAGAGGGAAGGGAAAGCAGGCAGTACTGTACAATGTGGTAAAGATCAGAGATGGGAGGTAACATTCTCATTAACAGAACACTAAAAACAAACCAAAAAAAAAAAAAAACCCCAGAAAACTAGCTTAGGGGGATTATTAAGAATACAGATGTAATAGCGCAAAAGGCTCTGTGTGTATGTGTGATTAGTCACTCAGTGATGTCCGACTTTTTGCGATCACATGGAATGTAGCCTGCCAGGCTCCTCTGTCCATGGGGATTCTCCAGGCAAGAATACTGAAGTGTAGATCTTCCCAACTCAGGGATCCAACCCAGGTCTCCTGCATTGCAGGTAGATTCTTTACCATCTGAGCCACAAGGGAAGCCCACAAAAGGTTCTACAAAATATAAACAGTTGTCTGTAGATATAAAGAACGGACTTGCAGAGACAGGGTGGAAAGAGGTGGGACAAATTGAGGGAGTAGCATTGACATATATATACAACCATGTGTGAAACAGATAGCTAGAGGGAAGCCGCTGTATAACACAGGAAGCTCAGCTCAGTGCAAGAATACTAGAATGGGCTGCCATGCCTTCAGGGGATCTTCCTGACACAGGGATCCAACCTGGGTCTCCTGAACTGCAGGCGATTTCTTTACTGCTGAGCCACCAGGGAAATCCCAAAGCAACCTCTGCAGCTGGGGAGTTGCGGGAGCTGCCTTAGGCCCTTCCCCTGAATCAGGCACTGGGCTGGAAGATGGGCTTTCTCTAGCTGGTTGACAACATACTGCTGGGGCTGGAAGTGAAGTCAATCCTGACTAAAGAGCATGGCTTCCCTTTAGAAAAGAGAGTGGCATGAATAGGGCGTGGGGGCCTGTCACAGGATCCATGACAAAGGAATATCCACTGAGGGCTGGGGTGCAGGAGATTATTGCCTGCTTCTATTCTGATGCAGTCTAATTACCCATCCCTTCACCAAGGCCAGGTCTTGCAGAGACTCCCAAACAACACCCACATATTTTTGTTGGGAACCTGGTGCAAAGCCCTAAATTGTACATCAAGTTGCCTTGGGTCTCGGTCTGTACGTCATGGAGACCATTTCAATCATGGTCTCCTTTGGTCCTAGTCAATCAGTCTCACTGTGCCTGGCTCCCTGCTTGTCATCCCAGGCTAACTCCCATGAAATGAAATGTTCCCTGCCATATGGTGGGCAAGAAGTGTCATGGCCATCCGCAATTCCAGCCCTCCAAATGTGAATTTCTGAGCCATGCCGACAAGCTGCACCACTCCGCATATGAGAAACTTAAGGATGTCACAATCATCAGTGATTACAACCCTCTGGTGTGACCTAAGGGAATTCAAGAAGAGAAGAATATCTCTGTAAAAATGCAGAGTGCTGGCCCCAGATACTTGAGATGCGTATGAAAGGAATGACTTCAATAATCCCAGACTCTTGTATCTTGCACAGAAGAACGCTAAAAGTTTTCACTTGATATCCGGCTTATCTTACTTAACAATAATCTTTGATGTTCAGACTGCCCGCCCCCTTTGTTGCAAACATATAGTCTGATGCCCTTTCCCACCTCCTTGGAGCAGTCTCTTAGGGCTACTGAGATGCTGTCTCCTGGGTTTGGAGTCCTAAACATTCCCACCATATAAAACACTCCCTACTTTCAGATTGTGGCTAATTTTTGAGTTAATACACCCAAAATACAAGTCAATCCAGCTACCTGCCTCTTCCCATAGTCTTGGTTGATGCTGCCCTCTGACCTTCCTGCCACTACTCTCAGTCTCCTGAGCCTGTATCACCTGCAATCTTTGTTCACCTACAGAAAGGAGCTCTCTCCGCCTTCTACCTTAACTGAAATCTGGCTGGGGACAAGGCCTCCCTTGCTGATCTCTTGAGATGCTGGCTCAGTCCCATTGTCCACCTACGACGGGACAAGGAGGAGGGTGGTCAGCATCTTTCTACCTCCCACCACCTCTTTTGGACTGTCACTCTGCTTTGAGTCTCCCCTCATTGGCAACATCATCTTCCCCGTCTCCCAACATTCACTGGGAAATACTGTCATCATCATAAATAACTTAGTATCTCTGTGGATAATACATTCTCCATCTTAATCTTAAAGTCTCTGACTCCTTTGTTTCCAGTAACCTTTGTTCTTCCTACTGCTTGAGCCACTCATCCCCTTGGTCATACTCGAAGTCTTGTTGTTACTTAGAAGGGCTACACTCTATGATAAAGCCCCATTCTCCAAACACAGCCATACTTGTAACTCTCCTCTTATCTCTCCACCTCCTTTGTCTCCTTATCCTTCTATCTTCTTGTTAAAACCGACTGCTAAGCAGGGGCAGGGAAAATTCCATTCCTCTGTGGACAGGGGCCAGGGTCTCCAGTTTCAGGCCTGTGATGTCTGGATTCTCTTCCTCATGTCTGAAGTTGCTCTTTCCAATGTCACGAGACTTTTGTATTGCTAAACCAGAGGGACACTTCAGTCCTTATCTAATTAGTCCCCTTCTCTACATTCCTTATTCTTAAAATTCTCTTCTCCTGGGGCTACTGATACACCTGTCACCCCTCATTTTCTTCTGTCTCCTTGGATGCTCTCCCTAACACCTTTTCCTCCCTCAATCCCATAAATATTTTTCTTTGGGTTTACTTCTTCTCTCTTTTGTAAATTCTTCTCAGATTCTCTCTCTCTTGAGGCCCAAGGTTTCAATGACCATGGAAATGCCATTGATGCCCAAATCTAAAATTTTGACATGAACAAATAGGTGATCACCCATTGGATATTGCCACCAGCGTGCCCCCCAGGGACTTCAAACTTAACATGGCCAAAATTGAACTTTCTGTTCTGTAATTTGAACTCCTCTTTATCTTCACTAAAGCATCATACTCTGTGTGAAATGGCAGAGTCAAAATTAAGATCAGCAGATGCTCCCACTCAGCAAGGGAATATAGTGTACAGAGGGGAAGTGCGGGCAGGAGCAAGTGGACCTTGATCTATGACATGACTGTAGCACTCCCACTTCCTCAAGTGAGATGTTGATTATTATTTCTGAGTAATCAGAAATAATTTGGGAGAGACCAAATTCCTTTTCATATATTACATGTGTAGTCTCACACTCATGAGAGATATATATGCTTTGAGGGGATCTATTTATGTTCCATTGAGAGTCATTCTTTCCAGTGAGAAATCTCACCTGCTGCTTTGTCTGTATGGTCAGATTCCTGGCACATTTTGTTTGTGTAAATGTGCTTTTTCAGAGGGTGAGGCGGGGAAGACCCATGAGTCATGCAGTACAGAGCAGGGTCTAGGTGAGTAGATATGATAGGGACAGAGTAAAAAGGGACAAAATAGATGATTAAATAGTTAATCCCACTTGGGGGTTGTGCACACTAAATTGCTTCAGTCGTGTCCAACTCATTGCGACCCTGTGGACTCTAGCCTGCCAGGCTCCTCTGTCCATGGGATTCTCTAGGCAAGAATACTAGAGTGGGTTGCCATGCCCTTCTCCAGGGGATCTTCCCAACCCAGGGATCGAACCTGCGTCTCTTTTGTCTTCTGCATTGACAGACCATTTCTTTAGCACTTGCACCACCTGGGAAGCCCATAGAAAAAAATATGGGGGATCCCTGTAAGTTAATGATCACTCAAGAAAGCAGGTTTGCTTAACCAGAAAACCAAGCAGGCTGTTTAGCAACAAAACCTTGCAACAGAAGCAGAAGACATGCCCCAAACAATAAAACAATGGTGGCATGAGCCCCACATCCTGCCCAGTGAGCTCACTAAGTTAATGATCCCTAGGACATGCTCTCTGCACACATAAAAAAACAATAATTTGTGAGCCTAGCTTGACCATGTAGGGACAAGAAAACTCCCCTGCTCAACCTGAGGAGGAGCTGATGATGGAACCATGATGTCTACTCAAGAAAAACAAAGGTCTTCTCCCCCTCCCCACTTTTCCTTTGATTATAAAATTGTAGCCCAATAAGTTCTCAGGGTGTGACATTCTCTTGCCCACCCACTCTTAAGACTCACAAGCACTCTATTCTGGGCTTCCCTGGTGACTCAGATGGTAAAGAATCTGCCTGTAATGCAGGAGACCTGGGTTCAATCCCTGAGTCAGGAAGATGCCCTGGAGAAGGGAATGGCAGCCCACTCCAGTATTCTTGCCTGGAGACTTCCACGGACAGAGGAGCCTGGCAGGCTACAGTCCATGGGGTTTATTCTAATAAATCACTTCTTATCTGTCACTCTACCTCTCGCTGAATTCTTTCTGCATGAAGACATAAAGGACTGTAGTACCAGAGCCCATGAAATGACACCAAACGATTTCAGATACAGTGCATTCGTCTGCATAGTTAAAAATGAGTTTTGCTGTATTGCAGATGTTCAGCTTCCTATGGGAAGAGGCTAGGTCAAATGTAAAGCTAAAAGCAGACATCCTCTGAGGAAACTCCAGGAAAGTGCCTGAGCATCTGGGTCTCCTATTCTCTCCTGAACTGTGGGTTCTCAAAGGCAGCTCCCAGGTCTTTCTAGGATTGAGAGTTTCCTAGAAGGGCAGATACCAGCTGTGGTCATGGAGCTTATAAAGGGGGTGCAGAGTGATCTAAGGTCTGAGAATGAAGAAAGCTTTGGATAAGATTAATTTAATCTACTCAGTCTGTCACCCATGTAAGAAAGACCTCTTGGAGTGTGATACAAGAAACCAAAAACTACTTGGAGAAAGAAAAACAGGATTGTGGGGCTTGTTGGAAGGATAATTGTTTCAACAGCAACTAAACTAGAGGAATGGGAAGGAAACTCTGAGTTTGAGCCTCAGTCCCTGGTACCTCAGCTGGTAAAGAATCTACCTGCAACGCAGGAGACCAGGGTTCAATCCCTGGGTTGGGATATTTGGCAAAACTAATACAATTATGTAAAGTTTAAAAATAAAATAAAATTTAAAAAAAAAAAGGAAGGAAATGGCATCACACTTCAGTATTGTTGCTTAGAATTCCATGGACAGAGGAGCTTGGTGTGCTACAATCTATAGGATCTCAAAGAGCCAGACGCAACTGAGAGACTAACACTTTCACTTGCAGATATAACTAGAACCAAGGATTCAATGTCTGGTTCTCTCTGCATGCTGACTATAACTTTCCCCACTAAGGAGACTGGGCTCCTCAGGGAGGCTGAGTGCCAAAAGCTCCCTGGCCTCTTACATCCCACCTGGCCCCTTGCAGACAGGGACTGGCTTAGTCTCTCTCTGTTCTGAGAGGAGATCCTGTCCTGGCTTGGGTTGTAGACTGACTTCCATACTGAAACTGAGCAAGTCCGTTAGTGGCCTTCCCAGTGACAGACCCTTCTGTGTTTCCACTGATGGCCTCTTGGGAAAAGAGGCTATAGAAATACACTGTGACCTCCTACGCCCTCCGTGTGGAACAAACAACAGGTCCCAGCAGTTAATGTTTGGGGAAGTAACGAATGCAGAAACAAAGATCGCACAGTCAGGCAGGAGAGTAGTCGTAAGTTAAATAATAAATCAGTCACGGGGACCCACCCCCCAACCCCTGCCTTCACTGTAGAAAAAGTAAAGATAAGTCTGATGCACATTCTTAAGTTATTTTGCAGATACTAAAAACCCCCACTAGGGACTTCCCGGTGGTCCAGTGGTTAAGAATCCACCTGCCAGTGCAGGGGACACTGGTTCAATCTCTGGTCCAGGAAGATCCCACATGCCATGGGGTAACTAGGCCTGCGCACCACGACTACCGAAGCCTGCACACCATAGATTTCATGCTTCTCAATAAGAGAAACCACCACAATGAGAAGCCCACACACTGCAGCTAGAGAGTAGCCCTTGCTTGCCACAACTAGAGAAAGCCCACTCGCAGCAACAAAGACCCAGGGCAGCCAAAAATCAATTAATTAATTAAAAAAAAATAACAAATACCAGATGGAGGAAGCTGACTGCCTGTTGACAACCAGCACATAGCCCCCAGGCCAGCTGGACCCAGAAAGCTGTTGATGTTGACTCCTAAGTATAATACTACCCTGTTACCTCACCACCAACCAATCAGAAGCATGCACGCAGGCTGATCCCTCACCCTGAGACCCCCTCCTGCATTCTGTCTTTGAAAACCCTTCCCCCAAAGCCATCCAGGAGCCTAGGACTTTGGAGCAGGAGTGGTCCCTTTCTCCTTGCATGACACATGCAATGAACGCCGTCCTTTCCTTCACCATGACCCAGCATCCGTGGACTGGCTTTGCTGCATGGAAGGCAAGCAGATCCAAGTTTGGTCCCATAAAAATATCACCAATGACTGGGCTATGAAGAGATGTGAGAGCTCTCTTGAGTCAAAGTGTCTTTCACAGGATCAACCAGCTGTGCTGAGGAAATGAGTCCCAAAGTACAGACCTGCTCACTGGGTACCTGCCCCATGTAATAAGGACACTTCCCAGAGCAGAAAATGTATTAGAACATTACAATTACAATGCTATAATTAGGGACGTCTCTGGTGATCCGGTGGTTAAGAATCCAAGCTTCCACTGCAGGGGGCGTGGGTTTGATCCCTAGTGGGGAAACTAAGATCGCACAGGCTGCGCAGTGCTATAAAAAAAAACCACAAATGCTGTAGTTAAAATACAGGTAGCCACCTCTAGGAAGCATTACTATGTCATTGCTAAGTATTTTTCAATCCTTACCCAAAGCACAGTCAAATAGCCTTAACACATTGCCCATGTGGAGTTCAAGGGTTAAAGCACGTGGGGACACAGCTGAGCCTCTCTCCTTGCTCTGTCATCCCTCTCAGGCCAGTCAACTGCCCTTCCTCTGCTGCACTTCTAAGGCCTCTCAGCCCCTCTCATCTCTCCCAAGCTGCCCATGTCTTTTCACAAGCCACCCTCCGTATTTCCTTCCCTGGCACCATTTTATCTCTGAGTTGCTCTCTTTTTTATTATGCCCAAAGGGGAAGCCTTGATGTTGCCTCCATTCTTAATGCTGCTGCTAAGTTGCTTCAGTCGTGTCGAACTCTGTGCGACTCCATAGACGGCAGCCCACCAGGCTCCCCCGTCCCTGGGATTCTCCAGGCAAGAACACTGGAGCGGGTTGCCATTTCCTTCTCCAATGGATGAAAGTGAAAAGTGAAAGTGAAGTCTCTCAGTTGTGTCCGACTCTTAGCGACCCCATGGACCACAGCCTACCAGGCTCCTCCGTCCATGGGATTTTCCAGGCAAGAGTACTGGAGTGGGGTGTCATTGCCCTCTCCGCCTTCTTAATGCAAACAGATGTAAATCTGCACCCACTGCAGTTTTTCAGAAGGAGCCTTGGTGGTGGAGAGAATTTCCTTTCCAGTGCAGAGGACAGGGGGAGGAGCCGTCCCATCACAGGCTCCCCATCTGGGCCTGGGTGTCTTCCTGGATGGAAGGGATTCTTTGGCCTCCAAATTGCATGAACCAGTGTGCGTGTGAGCTCGCGGAACCAGTGTAACACACTAACCCCACACAGCTGACAACCAGTGAAGCAGCCGAAGGGAGTGTGCCAGGCTGATCCAAGCCAGAATCCAAGCCTTCTGCCTCTGGCTTGCAGCTGAATTTGGTTTTCTACGCTGGCGCCTGTAGTTCTCTAGATTTAGCTCTTATTCACCCTCTAGCCTCGTTGGTTAGGATTTCATTTCAGCCTTTCCATAGATCCCTCCCTGCCAGCCTGCTTGGCAAGCACTCTAGTCAAGATCATAACAGCAGTATCACATGGGCTCTGCTGCAGAAATGCATCCAGCTTCATAGAGGGGGAGGCTGCTAGGTCCTTCCTGGCCCTCTCTGGACACCAATGAGTAGGAAAGGAAGAGAAGCAGCCACCCTTGCCAAAGGGGAGGAGATGCTTATTTCCAGAGTACAGGCCTGCCCTCCGCCACCTGCTCCAAGTCTTGTCTCTGCTGGAATGGCTCAGTATTCAGGGACCAGGAGCTAGGAAGGGGCATGTGGGTGGCAATGCTTGAGCTCAAGCACATGGTCTGGGCACAGAGGAGGCAGCACCAGGAGCACTGGAGGCAGGAGGATGGTACAGAGGACAGGAGAAACGGTGCCTACAGCTGGCCTGCTCCTGGAGCGGACAGCAGGACCATTGTCACAGCAGAAGCAGACCCTCCAGGTCCTTGCCAGAGGATGGGGCTCGGGAGACGCTGAGGTTGCAACAGTGATCGAAGCTCTTCTCTTCTTTTCCTCCCACAGTTGTTGTGGCTCATATTCCTTGACTGACAAGACCTAGGACCTATTATTTATTTTTCTTTCATTTGTTCATTTATCATTATTTTCAACTCTTCTGCACAGAATAAACAGAAATCCATATTTCTTAGCAGTTTGTCAGGGAACTGAAAACCAGAAAAGGAAAACATTGACAGGCAGATTCTTTACCACTGAGCCACCAGGGAAGCCCACTCCCCTGGTTTCTATCTCCAATTTCTTCATTCAAAAATAGCATATTTGGAACTTCTCTGGCAGTCCAGTGGTTAAGACTGTGTGTTCCCAGTGCAGGAAGCACTAGTTTGATCCTTGGTTGGGAAACTAAGATCCTGCATGCTGCACATCGCAGTAAAAACAAACAAACAAAAAAGCATTTGTGACATCACAGCAATAGTGTATGGCAGACAGGAAAACAAACTGCACAGTCTAATTATTGTCTAAAGACTTACCAGGCTAAATCTCTTGAGCTGTTAATAAAACTGCTGCTAAGTTGCTTCAGTTGTGTCCAACTCTGTGCGACCCCAGAGATGGCAGCCCACCAGGCTCCCGCGTCCCTGGGATTCTCCAGGCAAGAACACTGGAGCGGGTTGCCATTTCCTTCTCCATTAATAAAACTATGTGGTGTCTAATCATGTTCAGCAGAATTCTTTCTGGAACTGTTGTGCATGGTGCTTAGCACAAAATAACCACTAGAAAATTGATGCTATAACCCCACGTAACCAGAAAAAACACGGCACGCCAGGAGAGGTTGCTGTGGAGTCTGCTGCTGTCAGACAGGAGTCTTGACACAACAGGAGCCTTAACAAAGGGATTTATTAGGAACCCTAGGATCTTTAGCATATACTCAAAGGAGTGGGTTTATTATCAGAAATTTTAGGGTCCACAGATATGATCAATGGGTAAGTCTGCAATTCAGCTGACTAAGCCCCATTTGTACTGACTACAGATGTTAAAAACATCAAACATTTTTACACTTTACTTTTTCTGATTACAAAATAAAGGCTCATTGTTTAAAATATAGAAGGTTAAGAAGTGGGAAATATGCATAATCTCACCACTCAAATGACAGCCATTGTTAAGCCTCATTCTTTTAGTGCTTAAAAAAAAAAAAAATCCCTTACACACAATTTTGCTTCCTTTTTTTTTCCTCTTTAACATTATAACTCATACATTTCCCTCAGTCATAAAAATTCCTTGAAACTTTGCTTAAATGGCCATATGTGGTGGTGGTTTCGTCGCTAAGTTGTGCCCGACTCTGGAGACCCCATTGACGGTAGCCTTATAGTATACTCTTTATATATTTCCCTCATTTAGAAAGAATGCAGTGGAGTGGGTTAGTATTCCTCCCACATATGTTTATGTGTCCACAGGCATTTTCAGTTCATGGGACTCTACTATTGAGACTTCAAACTGGAATTCTCCTTTCCCATTTCCTGCATTCCCCCCATCACTTCCAAACTTGTCTCATCCACATTTTTCCTCTGCTCAAAAGAATTGCTATGAATTAGGCTAGTAGTTCAGCCAAACACTTTAGGCTTGAACACTGAAGCTTTGAGGCTATGTCATCTGGGAAATTTGTTTTACCTCTCTAAATATCATGTGTAAAGTGGGGATTTTGTGTAGAATTCTTATGAGGATCAATGACATTATGTATGGAAAACATTTAGCATATACCAGGTGATCAGTACATGATAGCAAAACAAGATCCAAAGATTCCTCTCCAACTATTCGGCCCCCTCCTCCCTTGCCATGCATTTTCAGCCATGTTTCTTAAAAGGAATTTATGCTTGCTGTTTCTACTTGTCCATCTCCCATTTATACCTCACTGTAGTCACTTCTGCTCCCCCTCTACTGACACTGCTTGCTAAAGATTGAATAAATTTCAGATGCATTCATAGAGCTTCAAGTTGTTTCTTAATCTTTTCTGCATACAGGCACAGTCAACCAATTTCTCCTTCAAAGTTCTCTCTTGGTCTCCATGACACTAGCTGCTGCTGCTGCTGCTAAGTCGCTCAGTCGTGTCCAACTCTCAGCGACCCCATGGACTGCAGCCCACCAGGCTCCTCCATCCATGGGATTTTCCAGGCAAGAGTACTGGAGTGGGGTGCCGTTGCCTTCTCCACCATGACACTAGTCTTCCTAATTTTCCTAATTCTCATACTGATCCTTCCTACTCTCCTTTGCTGCCTCACTCTGCCCTTTAATTAGTGTTGCCCTCAACTTTCATGTATCTGGAAAAAAAGCACAATTCTTTGCTATGAGGTCTGAGTTGGAATTCTGGCTCTCCTACTTATCAAACTGAGTTCCTGTTACTTAACTACCTGAGCTGCCATACTCTAGTCTGTGGAAAGGTAACTTCTCTCCTGGATAAGCAGTCCAAATGGAGTCATTGTACACTAAGCCTACATTTCCCATGGGTGTAATGAATCAGTAGGCTTAAACTGGAATTCCAGACTTAGAAACTCATTTCCTACCTTAAGAATGTCAAAACTCAAAACAAAAAATGTGCTCTTCAAAATATTTATTAACCGTATAAAACTAAACAATATGAACTATGATATAAATGTTCCTTTGAGGCATTTTTCTTCATAGGATGGACTGGCCGAGGTTTCTTAGACTCTTAGTTTAATGAAGTTTGGACAGAACATGCGCTCTTTTGCTGGTAACTCTTCCTAAGGCATACACAGATATTTTTCCTTACTCTAGGAGACTTCTGAACTACATTGAAAATTAGGGTCATCTGCCACAAAGAAAAAAAGAGGCCTCTCAAAGTTTCTGAAAGCTAAATGTTGGAAGAGGGGCAGTTTCAATGATGTCTTGTGTGCATGCGTGCTCAGTCATGTCTGACTCTGCAACCTCATGGACTGTAGCCCACCAGGCTCCTCTGTCCATGGGATTACCCAGGCAAGAATACTGGAGTGGGTTGCCATTTCCTCCTCCAGGAGATCTCCCTGACCCAGAAATCAAACCTGCATCTCATAAAAATCTACTTTGCTGAGCCTCTGAGAAACACCTAACAATACAACCAGGTTTGCAGGACAATTGTCTAGATCCACTCACTCTGCAATGTTGACCAGTTTCAATGATTTTTTTTAGTTATACAAACGCCTTCAAAACACTGAGGCAGTTTCCTCCAATTCCTAGTTCCAGGGCTTCAATTATGATTTTCAGTGTCCAAAACAAACAAATAAATAATAAATTTTAAAAACCAGTATCTAAAACACTTCCACAATTCCTTTTGATCCATCCTCTTTGCTAATTGCTTTAATTGACCTTTAATAATTTCACAAATATAAATACCTTAAGGATGCAACAACTCTGATCTGTTGGCTAAAGTCAGTGAGATACTTTGTGGATATGAATGAGAGGAAGAAAAACTATCAGGCAGGATGCTGCTGCTTAAAAATTGGGAGACAGTCAAAGCATTATCCAAATCCAGCTGTTATCAATTAAGCACCATTTCTTGCCCTCTTTAACAGAGTAAAAACCAAAGTTTGAGAACTGGCTCTTCAAAAGGCATTAATTTAAGGGGATTGCCTTTGATTCTCGGCAAGATAAAAGTAAGGCAACGGTGTCAATTTGTAGCCAACTGCAATATGATTCCTCCTACCCAACTGCATAGTCAATATTTTAAATTTTTAATATTTAATTTTAATTTTATTATAATTTAAATATATATTTAACTTAAATATAATTAAATTAAATATTAAATTATTTTAATATTTAAATTTTTAAAATATTTAAATATTTTAAATATTTTCTTCCTCACTAAAGTTAGCTTCCCAAAAAAGTAACTTAATCATTGTTAAATATCTGTCTCAAACAGTAACAGACCTTTGTATTTTAAGTGATTTTTCTGGGAAGTTTCTTTGCTTCCATATTAGCACTTGCAGTTTTCCCCAATCCTGATGCTATGCTAACAAATTTTCATTCTATTGTAAAAATAAAGTGTTCAACATAGTGTTCCTAATGAAATCCCATCCCCTTGTTTCCATCCATAGGCCTCCTAGTTCAGGCCCTCCTTAATCTTACCCTGATTTAGTACAATGGCTTTGAAACCAAGCCAAACATAATTGCCATGGTCCATTCTCTAATCTGCCACCAGCATTTTCCCAACAACTGCATATCTTGCAGTTGTCCTTTGAAACATCCCTCCAACACAGCACTAAACAAATTTTATTGTCATTTTGTGTTTACATGAGTCTTCTGTATTTTATCTTGAGTATCTAGTGGACAAAGAGCATTTCTTTGGTCTACCAGTTATCACAAAAAAGACACTTAATGTTAAGTATCTTACACTGAATATGAGCCCAACTCTTATCAGCTTTCAGATAGCCTAAAAACTCTCTTTGAAAATCACTTTTTTCCTACTCAAATTCTCTTAAACAATGAGAAAATTTACCACAAATCTTGATGAAAAGCATCTGGTTTTTTCTTTGAAGCTAGTGCACTAGAAAAATGCACCTTAATGACTTAGTGATGTTAATAAACACCAATTATTATACCTCTTTATAGCTTTGTCCTCAGTGGATAAAACGTTACCTGCTCTAGCCTATGTAACTTTATTTCCTGTCTCCCACATCTATCAACTTTAATATAACTATTTTTTCTGTCTCTATCAACTCCTCTCACACCTCTAAATTGCGCTTAAAAGCTAAAATAATGAAGGTTTTTAGAAACGCTAATAGCAGAAATAAATGGACCCTAATGAAGAAATGATGTATGTACCCATGATGAAAAAGCACAAGGATCTTGTGACATTTTTACCTGCTAAATGGCCTTCACTACTAATTGTCAGAAAAAGATGTGTAGAATTAGCACTGTTAATCACTTAAATTTACACCATCAATTCTAAAATCTAGTCCAGTTTAGTGAGTTAAAACCCTCCCCACTTCAAAACTCTTCTGGCACAGTTCAAATTAAAGTTATAAGTCCTATCATTATATTAACTTAGAGCTATTTCAAACCACATTATACATTTCTAGCAGATCAAATGCATAATATGCAATGTGATATAAAGATGTTATTTATAATGACAAAAAACATTCAAGGTTGATGGGTAAATTTTTCTTAAATCTCAAAATGTAACTAATGTGGAATAAAATGAAAGTCACTCAGTTGTGTCCAACTCTTTGTGATCCCATTGACTACAGAGTCCATGGAATTCTCCAGGCCAGAATACTGGAGTGGGTAGCTGTTCCCTTCTCCAAAGGATCTTCCCAACCGAAGGATAGAACCCATCTCCTGCACTGGATGCAGATTCTTTACCAGCTGACACGAGGGGAGCCCAAGAATACTGGAATGGGTAGCCTATCCCTTTCCCCAGGGATCTTCCTGACCCAGTAATCGAACCAGGGTTTCCTGCATTGCAGGTGGAGTCTTTACCAACTGAGCTACAAGGGAAGCCCAATGTGAACTAAAGCTCATCATTAAATCATGTTTCATACTCTATCAAAAATGTGTCCTCTGTCTTTAGTACTTTAAATACATTATATTCAACATTTTAAAATGTGTTAAAAAAAATGTAGTGATAATGGAGATAAAATAGTAGAAAACAGGCACCACTAAGATTCACACAATGAAGGTAAGCTCAGAGTGACTTTTAATATGCCAATCAATGTTAATAAAACACAAGTCAAACAGACACGTGCAAACATGTTTTAAAAGAAAATTAATAGAAAAACAACAAATTCTTTTTTTTTTTTTTTGCAGTATCTGTTAGCCAGTATTATTAGTCAAATGGCTAATCACAGATAAAATATATTTTGTGAAAAGCTTGGGATAGTCAGAAATCATTCTGCCATTTCAAACAGCTATGTACAGTATCACCAAGATTAGTTTATATACACAAATATTGAAGAGAAACCGGGCAAAACATTTAAAAACAGACTAACAATACAATCAGGTATAAAACTTGGGTGGAAGGAGAAAACATTTTTTAAAGAGTCAGAGAAGGGTATTATCAGGAAAAAAGTACAAAACCAGTAATAATTATACTACATTAATACAGCATTCCAAAGGAGGGGAGGGAGGTGCATTTCTCCAATGCACTAGCTTCAAAGTTCAAAGAAAAAAAAGGCATATAGCTACTGTCATCAAGAGCAGCTATATATTTCACATAATTGTTTTAAAAAGAAAGCCTATTAACAACAATGATTGTTTAATGCTACAATTTTACAGCAAAGACAAAACTAAAATAGCAGCAAATTCACAAGGCAGTACTTCCACAGAATTATCATTCCATGGTTCATGCAATGCCTACAAAGTGCTCCCAGTTGGATATACAAGTATAATTCACAATTTAGAAAAAAAAAAAAAGAAATATAAGATTGACACACAGGTACATTGAAAGCTGAGGAGTACTGAGTCTCTTAGCATTTCCCTCTTCAAAGGGAGAACAGGTATGTAATAAAGCCCTTGAGTCTTTGTTTTACAGGTCACTACAGGAAAAGATACCTTTTATTACAATGCAACAGCAAACCATAAGCAGCACACCACCACAGTGGTTAACCCTGGAAAGGCTGGTGTAACATCCAACAGTGACCGACATCCTACAGAAGACAGACTGGTACGACTAGACAAAAGCCTGATAAAGCACTGGTCAAAATACAGCTTTAAACTGTAATTCACAAATAAGTCCTAAAAGGTATTTCAGTAAAATTACTGACACCGATTGAAAAAGGAATTGCTAACTCGATTGTAGCAGTGATTTCAACCTAGCTTCCTCTTGTCACAGTTTTTTTTGGGGGAGGTGGGTAATGAGTAGTTCAGTATATGGTAAGGCTGACAGAGCGGTTCATTTTCTTTCCAATAAGTCGAGATGTTCTATTACTCTGGGTGGTGGACCTGGTGGCCATCCGATCAGTGAAGAGTGCTCTTTCCTCAGCTGCAGCTTTTGCCATCTGGGCTTTCTTGAGTTCTCTAACAACATAAAAATAGGAAACAAGACTTTTCACCTACTGTATTAAACCCAGAAAGGGATCCTAAGAGGCCAACAAACTACATTATCAGTTGGGAGATTTTTGTGTGCCATCATTACTCCAAGATACAATTAGAGAGAAAAAAAAGTGAAAATCTATTTACATAAGAGACAAAAGGAGAATTCTATTTCCTCTTTATATGAACTATGCTGGCTATCAAACTAATGGCAAAATAACCTTTAAGTATTTCAAGTCAGTTTTATTAGGTTAGTATAAAAATGGTAGCAATAAAGCAAATGAATTAGATAAACACTCCAACCAGTTTTCTTTTTTTTTTTTCAACCAGTTTTCCAAAAATGTCAAAGGTCATTCAGAGCAAATGTGAAAATCATCTAACCCAATTGACATTAATTTCATCCTTTCATAAAAGTAAACAGAACATTTCGAGGAGAATGTCATTTATGACAAGAGTTTGGAGAGAAAAAACTGATACCTGCTCATTTTAGCTTTTGGGACAATTTGGGCATAAGGATTATCACCACTTTCGAATATATGCAGGTTTAAAAATCTTTTAAGTCCATAATTTCAAAGTTTAGAAACAATGCCAATTTATAGGTCAAATATCAAGACAGAAGTCCCCAAACTTTAACCATATAACATGCCAAGCCACTTTATTCTTCACTGATGGAAAGTATAAATCATTTCTAATTAAAATCTGAGAATAAAAATGAGAAAATAAAAAACAAAACAAAAACCCCATCACTTACTTCTGCAAAAGTGAATTTTTGAACTTTTCAGCATTCAATTCTATTCGTAATTGTTCTGCACTCTTCCTTGAAGCAGACAGTAATACTGAATGCTTTACCAGTGCCATTGCTGAAGGTCTTCTCTCTGGATCTGGATGAATCATAACCTTAAAAAGAGAAGTAAAATTAACACAAAGATATGCAATTTAATAAAATATTGAACTGTGTCAATAAAGTGCTTCACATATAAAATGCTCACTTTTAGCAACTCTGTAAATTCTTGGGAAAGCACTTGTGGAATCCGAGGTAATCTACCCTGTCTAATTTCATGCCATTGGTCTCCATTTCTGGGAAGAGGCTCAGCACCAGCAGCACATACCACTGTGAGGGCAAGGGCAAAAATATCTGCTTTTGGTAGGTGAGTATAGTTCTGTAAAATTAAAAGGAAAAAAAAAGTTAAGGGAATATAAAGATTGTCAAAATAAAGTAAGATTACACCTCAATGATGATTTGGGTGAGAAATAAGACGAAATTAAAATGTCCAGTGATACATTTAAATTTAGGACATACTCAGAGAACAAGCTAAATTTGGGGAGATTATAATTTTTTTAATGACAAAGTTATATACACTCTGGGGCTTTCCTGGTAACTCAGTGGGACAGAATCCGCCTGACAATGCAGGAGACACAGGTTTAACCCCAAGGCTGGGATGATCCCCCAGAGAAGGAATGGTAACCCACTGCAGTATTCCTGCCTGGGAAATTCCATGGATAGAGGAGTCTGGTGAACTACAGTCCATGGGGTTGCAAAGAGTAGGACACGACTTAGCGACTAAACAACAATACACTTTGGGGTGGGATGGTAAATACATTTCTAAAAGTATTCAGGTTATTTCTAAAAGGCCTCCTCTTTATCACCAGCCTCACTCAACTCTCAGAAGAAACTTTAGCTCTAGGGGCATTCATATGAAACTACAAACATCAACAAGTTAGAAATATGCATATACATATACAACACAAATATACATAAACAGAATAGTATCATACAATTCATTTGTTCTAGTTATTCTATTTCCATTCAAAAATGCTTATCAAGAAATATTTTACAACACTGTTTTTGAAATAGTATTATTAACTATGGGGCTTCCCAGATGGCTCAGATGGCAAAGAATCTGCCTGCAATCCAGGAGACCTGGGTTCGATCCCTAGGTCAGGAAGTTGTCCCCTGGAGAAAGAAATGGCAACCCACTCCAGTATTCTTGCCTGGAGAATTCTATGGACAGAGGAGCCTAGCGGGCTATGGTCTATGGGGTCGCAAAGAGTTGGACACAACTAAGTGACTAACACACACTTTCACATTATTAACTGTATCCATACTTTATTTAATAATTCCTTTATTGCTAAATATTAACATTCTCAATTTATTTGTATATGAATATTTCTTTAAGAGAGACTCCTAGAAATGGAAATTCTGGGTCAAAGGGAATGTGACTTTAAAATGTTGACAGATGTTAACACTTTGATCTCCGAAAAGACATTGTCACTTTAAAGTTTCACCAGTAATGCGTGGAAACTTCTTTTTTACTGCAACCCCACCACTGTTGAATATGATAAATCTTTGCCTTTACTGACTTTTGCTAGATTGAATACCCCAACAAGCTAATAGTTTACACTTTCTATTCTGTATTATCTTTCTACTGGTTATTAGCTTAAAATTTCAGTACATCTGCATTTATAGTTTTCTAGCATCTGATAATAAGTGTTACAAAGCAAATGGCTTAAAGAAGAAAAACTACCTCCTGTAAAACTTCATTTGCAAGAAAACGGCTATCACCCTCTTCAACTTGTGGACTAGAGATCCTTGTTACATGTCCAAGGTCACCTAGAAGTATTGCAAAAAATACAGTCAAGAATTAAAACAAAACAGCCTCTATTTTAAGGAAATAATTTGGTTACTTTTCTTTCTTACCTATTTTAAACATAACTTTGTTGGATGCCCAGTCATCTTCATCTCCTTCTTCAGAGGCAGCATTTGGGATTGAAGTTCGAGATATGAAAATATTACCTGTCAAACAGTTATTTAGGTAAGCCATACTAACAATTAATAGAATCAAAGTTCACAAACAAGTCATACAACGAAACATTCAGAAAGCGCTTAAATATATAGACTATGTGTTCTATCCCAAACCCAGTGAGAATGAAAGGGGACTGTATTTTCTAGGTACAGAAAATACAGAATCTGGTCTAGCACTGGTCCTTTAACACTTGAAAACCACTGCATTAGACTCTTGTCAGCTACACATTGATCTTCAGCAGTTCTAATTACTTAGAAATAATACAAAGGGCAATTAACATACTAATTCATGATGCTGCTGCTGCTAAGTCACTTCAGTCATGTCCGACTCTGTGATGCTACTGAGGCACAAATTTTAATCTAATGCTACAAGGCTGGTGTGAAAACAAGTCATGCAGATATTGAGTTTGGCTGACCATACAGCATCTACAACCCAAAGAGGTTTTGTGGCTCACTATTTCTACCGTACACAAACTTTTTCTTCATCTAATGCAGGTAAGGTTATATAAATATAAGCTTCAGCAGCAAACTTTATTTTAGTAGTTTTATCAATGTTTCATTCACTAGCGTCTTTTCAATTTTATTTACAGGACAACTTATTTTATGGGGATATTTGTAAATTTAAAACTTCACATGCCTTAATATTTTCAACTTTTGTACCTGTAATGTAATGGTCCCCTATGTTTGTATAACATTAAATACAAGCTATGAGTATGGGGAAACCTCAATGATCTACATTAATTGCAACCAGTTCAAACTTAATTTTTTCTTTTTGAAAATAAATGTTTTAGTAAGTTGACATACAAAAATTCTTCATATAATGCATACAATTAAGTTGTGAAAAATGATTTAAATCACACAGTCCATGGGGTTGCATAGAGTAGGACACGACTTAGCGTATATTAAAAAAAGAAAAGAACCTCAGTAATTCAATTTAAAAATACTCAGCCTAAAATGTTTACTTAAATCCATCAACCTTTCAGTTGGGTTTCCCTGGTGGCTCAAACGGTAAAGAATCCACCTGACCATGCCTAAAAACACCTAGCCTAAAATGTTTAATTTAAATCCATCAACTTTTTAGTTATAACTTCTAAATTAAAGGATAGAAAAAGGAATTAGCTAAATGATGCAACGAAGCAACCAGTCGAACCCAGAAGAAAGGAAATCTGGCAAAACAAGGTCTGTATTATTATTATTTAAGTAGGGGAAAAGTAAAACCTAAAAAAGAAAATGGATTTACCCTGATGTAATGCATGGTTCTGAAATGGACGCTAGTTTGGATGAAGCAACTGCTAAGGACTTTGGTCAACTAGTAAAAATTTGAATATGATCTGGCAAGCAGATAATTATTGAAATGGAAAGGTAGAGACAGTGTCTTAAAAAAAGTTCTACAACTGTATGTACCTTACGATGTGACTTTTGACGAGGGATCTGCACTAAAATGTTAATGTAGGATTCACTTGCATCCTTTTTTAAACGCAAAATAAAAATGCATGTACCATTTTGTTTTCTGAACAAAACAGTAATAACAATAACCCTCTTAGCCGCACCACCATTAATTTAAAAGTACAGATCTATACAGCCTAGTACAAGAGAGCAGGCTTTAAACATGAGTTCTTTTAGTCTCCCCATCAGTCCCACTCTAAGACTGTGGTTCCCATAAGATGCAGAACATTTTTTTTCAGCTTTTAGTAAAAATGAGATTATTTCAGATCTTTTGGCGTAACAAGGGAAGAGGTGATGGGAAATGAAACACTACTACTAAGTGGGTCAAAAATCTTTTAAAGCTAAAATGAAATGTACACACTGCTGAATTTAAAATGGATAACCAACAAGGTCCTACTGTACACTACAGGGAATTCTGCTCAGTGTTACGTGGCAGCCTAGATGGGAGGGGAGTTGGGGCAAGAATGGATACATGTATTTGTATGGCTGAGTCCCTTTGCTGTCCACCTGAAACTATTACAAATTGTTAATCAGCTATACTCCAGTATAAAATAAAAAGTTTAAAAAAAAACTAACAATGAAAAAACATAGTAAAATGTTTATGTTGCCTTATTGCTTTAATGAAATCATTTATTTTATAAAACCCTAAAGAACATACATAGGTCAGATGATCTGTAATACTTACTAGGCTTTATATCCATGTGAACTAAAGACATTGAATGAATATACTTCAAGCCCCGGCCAACTTGTAAGAGGAGATCCTTCAACTCTGCTTCTGTAAAGTAACTCATACTTCTGTAGTTTTCACTTATGGCATCGGCTAAACTGCCACCTAACAAACACAAGAGAAGTTAGAATTTTCTTCTTTCTGAAATACCATTTTTCTTTCATCTTTACTATATGACTAGACGCAACCAAGAAAATGACATTTTACAGGACCTATTCTCTTCAACCTGCTTGTGAAATCAAAATTGTATTTATTCTCTCAATAGCTAAAACACTCACATGTGTACAAACTATAATATAAAGTCTCTGTCTTATCAATACATACTCTAGCAACCCACCTGGTTCTCTTTCCCAGAGTAATGTTATGAATTCTTTTCAACTCCTTTTTATATAAGCAATAACACATTTTCATTATCTTGAAGATCATTCTTTATAATATACAAAGACCACTCCTTTCTTAGGTATACAAAATTCCATTGCATAATTGAATGGTAATGCACTAACCAATCCCCTAATTGATGGACATTTAAAAATGATTTCCAAGCCTTTAATACTCTTGCCTGGAGAATCCCATGGAGGGAGGAGCCTGGTAGGCTACAGTACATGAGGTCGCAAAGAGTCAGACACGACTGAGCGACTTCACTTTCACTTTTCAATACTACAAATTATAGTCTCAGGAATTCACACATATTTTGTTATCTCCTACAAACAAACTGCTGGGTCCAATGGTATATACAATGTAATATACACATTCATTGGGTGTATGAGACACTATTTTATTAGATATAGGATAAATTCCTATAGCTGAGAGCGCCATTTCCATTTACCCTACAAAACAGTTTTGGGTTGGTTTTCACAGTATCAATGCCAAGACTTGATTGCCTCTGAAAGCTCACATAAAACACACTCAATTCCTGATTTCAAAAGGCTAATACTTAAAATCTGCTAGCATAAGGTTATGTAAATCTGGGGATTTGGAAGACAAATCTGGACGATTACACACACACAGAGTCCCCTTTAGAGAAGGCTGTACCAAATCACACCTCCATGCTTAATGTACAAGAATACCTATTTTCCCACACACATAACAACAGAATCTACAAATTTTATAAGTAAAATCCAGTATCTTAGTATAGTTTTAATTTATACCACTCTATGAATAAGAACAAACCTGCTTTTATAGAATCAAACAATCAGCTAATTTGTTTATACTTTAAAAAACTTTAAGCTTATACTTCATAAGTTTTACTAAAAACTTTATTTATACTCTGTCTCAGAGGAAATGAGGAGTTATGTTTAAAAAATAAACAAACCACTTCTGCTTAAAGCTTAGTTGGGAATAATAAAACCAGAAGCAAGGTAATAAAATCTAGGTCGATGATATACTACTCAGAAAAGGAGGTCCTATAATTTGAACAAGTCTAAACAGCAAAAACATCAAATGTGTGGTAAAAATAAAAGTAAATCACACACCTGTATAGTTTAGGATTAAGTATGTTCTCCGAACTTAATTTGTACAAATCTTGAACTGTGGGAAAAAGAGAGCTCTAGAAGGGAGCAGGTCAATAAGCTTTTTGGGATATGTGAATTTGAAGTCCTAGATCAAGTTCACCAAGAAATAATATGGCTGCTTTTTAATGGGTCTAGCTACTACAGCTGGGCCAGTTTCTTCTATCTTGCTGCTGAAAGGGTAAGAAAGGTGAGAAGAGCAAACCATTCATCTGATATTTCAGGTTCTCCTCCGCTATCAATTAACATTTTTCTACACCTGCTTATCAAGAGTAGAAATTCCGTCTATCACCAAATCAAGAAAACAGGCTCAAAATGCAAACAACTGTTTTCGATAAAAAATCAGTTAAGATAAAGGATATCAGTTAATCAACACTACAAATGAATGATAACAGAATCCATCCCTGTGAAACTACAGAAAAGGATCTAGCTAGGTCTATTAGAATATTCAGGGTTTATGTGGAGAAAATCATGGAAAACGGAAACAGAAGAGCTCACAAATATATCTAGACAGCCTCATTTTCTTTCATCTAAGCAAAACATCATACAAAGAGGCTGTTCTATTTTACACAAGTTTATTTATTTTTTTAAAGATCCATATTCCTAAAGTGCTTAAGACTGCTCCAAAATAATAAATTATTTCAAAAGATTATTTTATAATCTCACTTTATTACAGGACAGGGTCTTTGTAATCTGAGAGGGTAGCAAAACGGCTCATCCCCCTCACTCAAATCCCAGGCCCAAGCCAGTTATCTCAGAATCAACTAAATAACACAACCACATATTTGGTAGGTTGCTACAAATTTGTGATTTCTGGACTGTGGCTGACAGCAAGTCACATCAACAAGGTGAGAGGTAGAAAGAAACTAGGAGATGGTGTCTAGCAAATATGGAGGAAAGAAGGTATTATGATCAAGTTATACTATTAGTAAGTGCAGTAACTAAAAAATGGAGGTTAAGCCAACAGAATAGTCCACAAAGCCATAGGTGACAGCTACATAAATATTTTGATATGAATAGAAACATTTCAAGAGATTTGTGACAGCGGCAGCAATGCTGCATACTGAATAATTATATTTTTTCAAGGGTGTAGAATAAAATGACAACTCAGTGAGAAGTCAGGTATGAGAAATGGATCTTCTACATCTGTTTTGTTCATTATTTTCCAAAACAGAAAACTTGATCTACTACTTATACCACTTATTTATTCACAAGCTATGAAATGGCTAGTCTTAGGGGAAAAAATGAGAATCAACAAAAATAATCTTCGCTACTCAAGTGTTCAATAAATTCTAAATTCTCTAATATTTTACTGAAGATGTACAGAAATAAAAATCCATCATATACAAAATTTTAGGTGTTTAATAACAGATCTGTAAGAATCAGAAGTGAGGCCAGGACTTTGGTGAAGATTTAGTGAAAAAGGAAGGACCCAGGATGACTGTTGAAGGACCTGCTGAAATTCAAAACCATATAAAGGTCCAAAGTTAAACCTCTATAAATGCTTTTTGGGGCGAGGCAGGGAGGAAGAAAGGAGGCAAGCACAGCTAGGGAACTAATGAGAATAATTCTCTCTTTACAGAAACATTTCAGTGGATTCTAGTGGTAAACAAAGGGTGGATAGATGGTAGGGGGAGCAAGATTCAAAAATGGCTGAATTTATATCAATGGAGAGTCACTGTCATTTTACAAGTAACCATTATCAGTTTCAGCAGCACATAAAATGAAATGCAAACGGAAGGTTAGATACAGGGAGCTTGGCTTATTAACTATTATATCCCTCCCCCACACTATGCTAAGTGCTAGGAATACCAAAATATACATGGCAAGGGTGCTATCCTCTCAAGAAAATCAGTTTAATTTGAGTAACAGACATACAAATAATATGCATGGTTCTACTATCTAGGTAGAAAGAACAAGGTTTTCAATCTTATCTTCAGGTAAGAATAACTTGCACTTCATGTCAGGCTTTTGATCTTTGAATTTATAACAGGTAAAAGATATATAGAATTAGAGCAAGACTTTAGATAAAAAATAAATTATTTCCTTGGTGTTCGTTTTCTTGAGCTTACACATTTACAGGGGAACCATTACTCACCGTTACAATATTCATTCTGTATAAGCATATGATCATCTTCTGCCCAGGCAGAGAAGTATCGAACTACATGAGAATGTTGCCCAAGCACTGCGTGAGCATATACTTCTCTCAAAGCATTCTGCCTAGAAGTTTGAGATTAAGAGAATCGTAAATCATTTTTATTTAAGATAAACTGAGTTAATTTATCTGAAAGTTCATAAAAGAATCTTGACTTCTGGATCTATCATTCATTATGCTGAAGAACAACTTGCTTAAGAGCGAAGAGGATTAAAACTCTGTATGAGATTTTCCCAAAGGTTTCCATTAAAGAATCTGGAGTAGGAAATGGCAACCTACTCCAGTATTCTTGCCTGGCAAATTCCACACAGAGGAGCCTGGTGGGTTACGGTCCATGGAGTTGCAAAGAATCAGACACGACTAAGCACACATCATGCCATTTAAGAATGTTAGAAAGAAGGAATCTTGCTGGCCCTACAATTCAGGAAAGATGAAATTCTACTCTACTGTGAATTCATGGATGCTACTAGAAATAGAAAATTTAAATTAGGCTCCAAGATCAGACTCCTCATATTACTCTATCAAATCCAATAAAAACTAATGGCACAAAATGAAATGGATCTGATTTAAGTCATTGTAACTTCTCAAACATTAGAGATTAAATTCAGTGACTGACCACATAAAACCTTAACATTTCTAACACCATACTGATGAACAAAAGAGCAAAAGACAAAATCTTTAATACATACTCATCAACAGAGCCAGCCAATGGCTTTTTTGATCGCTTTATGGCATAAACGCATCCATCCAGCCTCTTCACACATTTAAACACAGAACCAAATTCTCCAGAACCAATCTTCTCTAGCTCATGAAATTCTGTTGTATATCGAGACTTCATATTGCTTTCAGTAATTGTAATTCTCTGTAATAAAAAGTGTATCCATATATATATAAAGGTACGAAAGTGATTTTTTCACTAAGGTGATAACACTATGAAATTTAAAAATTTTATCTTATGTTTTAATGCTTATTTAACATGTATATATGGGCTTTCCTTGTGGCTCAGTTGGTAGAGAATCTGCCTGCAATGCAGGAGACCTGAGTTCAATCCCTGGGGCAGGAAGATTCTCCAGAGAAGGAAATGGCAACCCACTGCAGTACTCCTTCCTGGAGAATTCCACGGATGGAAGAGCCAGGCCGGCTATAGTCCATGAGGTTGCAAAGAGTCAGATATGACTGAGTGGCTTTCAATTTCAACATGTATATATGATAGCTTGTTAAGTAAAAACAAATATCAAAAACAATAAAAAGAAATTTTTTTAAAAAACCAATAAAAAGGAAATCAAAAGCTACTGACTTTAGCAGGTCTTGTTTCATCTTCAAACTCATAATCACTGGCTTCCATGTCTTCACCACAGGAACTGAAAAATATTATTTTTTCTATCAATGTATTTGACAGATTCATCAACTAGAGATCCAAAACTATCTGACAGATATATAGCAAAATGAAAATTTAATGAATGAAAACCGAAAAGAAAGCATTTACTTTTGTAATGACAAGATACAGACCAAGTGATGAAAATGTTGTTCCTGTTTAGATATACCAACACCACCACACATATCAAAATTAAAGCCTTTCTAAATCAACTTTCTCTGCTTGCCTCATTTTGACACAAGCAGATTTACTAGAATTTATCTAGACCTTTTCTTTCTTCCTTTCCCACGCCATAGCTGATTACTGAAAATTGCTAGTAATGGAGAAAATTCTCAGCCCATAAACTTCCAAATCATTTGGTTGAAATTAAATTTTAATTATGCCAAACCAGTCTTGGGTGGTTGAGGAACCAAACTGTTGAAAAATAAATAACTTACTCATTCCAATATGCTCTCTTTCTTCTACGACACTGTCCTGAGGAATGCAGTAACAGAGAATCTGGAGTAAAAGGATTAATATTCACTTGAGGAGTCTGTCGAACATCAAATTCCCTTTTTCCTGATTTTTCTGTATCCATGAATAGAGAGCCACCTCGGAGTTTAACAGAACTGGAATCGATTCCTCGAGCTTTGGAGAGCAAACTCTAGGAGAGGAAAAGAAACCCTTAGGATCCAAGTGCTATAGATAGCCTTCTCAACCTAATTTTCAACAAGTCTTTCTCCTGGCTGAATGTGTAGGTCAAAGCAACACACCAACCCTTGTTAATCTTTCAAGCAAAATAGACAGTGGTTTACTTAGGAGCCTGAAGCTGGATACTAACCACCTTTCCTGAAAAAGTCAACAGGTCTCTAGCCCTAAAAAGAATATGA
Organism: Bubalus kerabau; assembly: GCF_029407905.1. NCBI lineage: Eukaryota > Metazoa > Chordata > Mammalia > Artiodactyla > Bovidae > Bubalus > Bubalus kerabau. The sequence goes on from NC_073638.1 coordinate 43,093,268, forward strand.
ATGAAAACTAAAATTAAGTTCACTCTAGGAGCTAAAGTTAAGAAACCTTTCAATCCATCTAAAAATAGAAAGCATTCTGGGAGTCACATAAAAGCTCCCCTCCCCCATCCAAGTAGGGCTTTGAAAGCCACCATCATAGCGCTCCTCCCCTCACTTCCAGACTTGCCTTGGGCAAGTCGGCCAATACACAGTAAGGCACAAAAAGCACACATCTCCTGAGGTTTATGACTAGTAAGCGGACTGAAACTCACTTTAAAAGGTCCATTTTCCACATTAATCTTTTATGTTCGATACTGTCTGAATTTCGGTAAGTGTCTGCTTTAAAATCTGCTGTTACTTCTAAAGTTCTACAAGTGGTAATCTGCATACTCACTTGCCACTCAACACAGAGGTGCTGAATACCTACTTCTTTAAGAGACATTATCAATGGTATGAAAGCCTGAGGGTTCAGGCGACAATATCCACGCTGGTTTTTAACAGTTGGACCTTCCTAATTCAGACACTTCGGCTGATCAAACTTGGGAACTGCAAACCCGAGTGTAAACAAACGCTTACCAAATAAAATATTCTTTCCGGAAAGAGGCTTAAACGCTACCCCGAGTTATTTACGAGCCTTTTTAAGGCTATAAATACTTGAAGGCCAGCCTTTTCTCCAAAGTCGAAGCGCAGTCTCCCTCCGTATCTCAAACTTTCCCCCAAAAGGCCACCTGATACGAAACGATAAGTGCATTTTTTTTAACCGAACTCCTGCGTGCGCCGCCCAAATTACAGGAGTGATCACTGCGTTTAAAAGGCACCAGATGGCTGCGGCGCTGAGGAGTGTCAGGTGGCCGGGCCAGCACCACTGGAGCATCCTTCCAAACCGCGTTATCGGTGCCACACTCCCGCCTGCCACGCTCGGGGCCGCCCCGACTCGGCGGGCGTTAAATCGTCAGCCACCTGGACGGCGCCGATCAGCCCCTTTGAAAGATGAAGAAGTTCCAGACGAGGCCCATTGTTCAGTTACATAATCTTAACGGACAACTGCTGGGCAGGGCCCCAAAAAAAGGCTGCCAACTTTTTTGTTACGGCGCCGGAGAGCGAGCTGGGGTGAGGCCGGGCGGTTATGTAACCGAACCCGGGCAGCGCCGCGCTCCGCTCCCGGCGCCGCGGCCTTTTTAAAAGGCTGGGCCGGCGCGGGCTCTGGGCGCCCAGGCAGCCGCGTCCTCTCACCTTGGGGGTGTGCGGCGTGTCGAAGAGCCGCAGCTTGCGGAAGGTCTTGTGGGGCGGGGTACCCGGGTAGTCTGGCAGCGGCGAGCAGGCGCCCTCGCCGGCCCCGCGCGCCCCGCAGCCCCGCAGCGACGCATCCCCCGGGCCTCCGCAACGCACTGGAGAGAACGAGCTGCCCAAAAAGTAGGGCGCGGCCGGCGACTTGACCGGAGACGAGGAGCCGAAGCCCTCCTCCTCCCACGAGTCTCCCTCTGCCCCGCCGCCCGCCGCGTCCGCGCCGGGGCAGGCGCCCCGCAGCAGCATGTCCTCCTCTAGCTCCCCCGGGCTGCCGGGGATAGTGTCCGGAGAGCGACGGCGCTCGGGCCCGGGCTCTGTGGGGCTCCTCGCGGGAGGCAGAGGCGAGTCGGGCTCCTGAAAGGCCGAGTCCTCCCCGGTGCTGTGGCCGCTGCCTTCTTCCTCCTCTTCTTCCTCCTCCTCCTCACAATCGCTGCAGGGCGAGAAGATCAGCTTCTGCCGCAACGTGCAGGAGGCCGCGGCGCGGCGGGGCGGCGGCGGCTGCTGCCGGCTCAGGAAGCTCATTGCGCCCCTGGGGCCGGGGCGGAGGACAGGAGAACCAGAGCCCGCGGAGTCCAGGGCTCGGCCGGCCCAGGGGGCGGGTCCGCCACGTGCGACTAGGCGCGCCCGGTGGCCGCGGCTGCGGCGGGCCTGCGCGGCGGCGCCGGCGAACGGCGGCTCCGGGACGCTCTGGGCGGCGGCCGGCGGGGGAGGCGGCAGCGCGGGCCGTCCGGCAGAGGCGGGGTGGCCCGGGCGCCGAGTCTGGGGTCTCCGCAGGTCCAGCCGCAGGTTCGGGTTCCGCGGCTTCCCGCGACCGTTAACCACGTGAGTGCCCAGTCCACCAATCCCCATCCAGCCTAAGGTTTGAAAAAAATGGAGGGCGCGACGTAGTCCGCTGGGGAGGGATCGGCTACGCGATTTTGGCGCGAACTCGCTGGCTCCGCCCCTCCCTCTCGGCGCCGGGCCTAGCCAGGGCGGGCGCGGCGCCTCGGGCCTATGAGCGAGCGGGATGCCTGGGAGCTGGGTCTGGCACCTCCCGGACTGGGCCGGGCAGGGGACCCTAGGCGGCCTTCTGGGAGGGGCGATGGTTGAGGGCTGAACTCGGCCGAGCCGAGCGCCAACCCGGACACTACATCCTCCGGGCCCTTCCGACTCCTCGGAGGTGGAGCTGGACTGGCGGCTGGAGAGCGCCTCAGAGTCCCTGCGGGTCGGGGCGAGCAGGAGGCCGCGGTGGCCCTTGGTTGCTCCCGGGGGAGACTGACCTTAACGTCCCGCATCCCTTTGGTTCTGGCCCCTGGGGCGCATGGGCGTGGCTAAGGGGAGTTAGGTTCCCCAGTCGAGGTCTGAGCCGGGAATGGTAACTCCGGCCTCTGGACCGAAGTGTGTGCAAATGGGTTAGGCTGACACCAAAGTCGGAGGAGATGGACACGACTGAGCGACTGAACTGACTGAAAGTCAGAAGGAGAAGACTCGAGTTCTCAGGCGAGGTCCCTGGCTGCAGGGCTGTCTCTGAGCCTCTGTTTCCCTCCAGAGAGCCTGTTATGGGCCGGGGTGTCTGCAGAACGCCCCCAGACCGTGGTCTTTGCCATCCCCGTTCCCCCCCACCCCACCCCCCAACTCGTTCACCGTAAATAATGCAGCTCTACACTCGGCCCTAAGCACAAAACCAAGTGCCCACCACGCGGCCACGGTGTTTATATTTGTTTGCCAGCACGTGGGCAAGTGTTGGCAAAACAGATCGGCTCAGCTTGCTGCAAACTTCAAAGCAACTTGAGAAAAAATTTCCCTAGTACTCCTGTCAAATTGTGATTTATCCCTCTGTTATTGTCGAAAACAGAAGTTTCTGACAATTTTTTCAGTTCTAACACCCTAATGAATCTTCTTCCTTCTCGTGTTGTTTTTTTTCTCCTTTTTGGTTTTTATTCTTTAGGATACATTCAAAGAAGTAGGAATTACTGTGTCAAAGTATGTAAACTGCCCAATTGCTCTCCAGAAGAAAAAAAAAATTATGTTCTCACTGGCAGTGGATTACAGTACATTCTGAGAATTCTGGACATCAGATCAGATCAGATCAGTCGCTCAGTCGTGTCCAACTCTTTTCGACCCCATGAATCGCAGCACGCCAGGCCTCCCTGTCCATCACCAACTCCCGGAGTTCACTCAGACTCACGTCCATCGAGTCAGTGATGCCATCCAGCCATCTCATCCTCTGTCGTCCCCTTCTCCTCCTGCCCCCAATCCCTCCCAGCATCAGAGTCCTTTCCAATGAGTCAAGTCTTCACATGAGGTGGCCAAAGTACTGGAGTTTCTGCTTTAGCATCATTCCTTCCAAAGAAATCCCAGGGCTGATCTCCTTCAGAATGGACTGGTTGGATCTCCTTGCAGTCCAAGGGACTCTCTGGGTACTTAATGTTTGTTGATCTAATTTTGTTGTTTTGATTCATATCACTGGACAGTTTTCATGGGCTTGTGGCACTTCATGAATATTAACACTTGACCATATATGCTGTTCTAACACTTTTCAAAAGTTAAAATTTAAGCTGGATTTTTAGTAATGGAAACACATCTTAGTATTTATCACATGGGAAATTCCCTGAGATTACATAACTGAAGATGCAGTGAAGAGTAAACAGTCATTTTCTCCAAATATTTGCAAACTGATATTTCTTTTTTGTGTGTGTTAATCCAAACTTAATTTTAAGCTCAGAAGACAGGAACTCTCCTATTTTGTATGTTTCAAGGAGTGCCATTCTCTGAAAAGCCAAGGAGTGGTTTTTAGCACCCTCCGCAATGGCAACCCACTCCAGTATTCTTGCCTGGAGAATTCCATGGACGAAGGAACCTGGTGGGCTACAGTCCATGGAGTTGCAAAGAGTTGGACATGCCTGAAGTGATTTGGCACTCCAACACCTCTTCTCTCCTAGTGAGAAATATAAATTCTTTGATATGGATAGTTGACATTTTCTAAATGTCATGTGAAGTATAAATAAAAATAACTGTAAAACTTCTACTCTTTGTTGATCTGTAACATGAGTTGTATGTAAAGCAGTGTGCTTCCTAAACACCCCTGCCCCCTAATTTTTTGCCCCAAGCTTCTCCTATATAAAGAATTCTATATCTGCTGTTTCTATGAATGCAAACTCATGCTGCCTCCCACCCCCTTCACTCTTTCACAACATCTTGCTTCATTTCCTTGACAGGCTTTTATCTGTCTCAGAGTGTGTTGATTGTTAACTACTATTCCGTTCCAGAAAATGAGGTCCTTGAGTATAAGGACCTTTCCTTTTGTTTATTGCAGTATTCTGATATGGCTTCAGTTCAGTTCAGTCACTCAGTCGTGTCCAACTATTTGTGACCCCATGGACTGTAGCACGCCAGGCTTCCCTGTCCATCGCCAACTCCCAGAGCTTGCTCAAACTCACATCCGTCGAGTTGGTGATGCCATCTGATCATCTCATCCTCTGTCATCCCCGTCTCCTCCTGTCTTCAATCTTTCCCAGCATCAGGGTCTTTTCCAATGAGTCAATTCTTCCCATCAGGTGGCCAAAGTGGAGCTTCAGCTTCAGCATCAGTCCTTCCAATGAATATTCATGACTGATTTCCTTTAGGATGGATGGTTGGATCTCCTTGCAGCCCAAGGGACTCAAGAGTCTCCTCCAATGACATAGTTCAAAAGCATCGATTCTTTGGCGCTCAGCTTTCTTTACGGTCCAACTCTCACATCCATACATGACTACTGGAAAAACAATAGCTTTGACTATGTGGACATTTGTCAGCAAAGTAAATGATACGGCTTAGGTGCTCAGTATCTTCTGAGTGATAATAGGACCCTTACTTACATATTTATTGATTGGTTTATATTCTCTCTCAATAGTATTAGTTCAAATGATACAGAAGTCTCCCACTTAACCTTGCAACCCCCTGCCCAAGTCCCATTCCTGAGGTGAAAACTCTTCTAATACTCTTTGTTCGTCAACTCTTAACCTTGCCACCTTTCTGCTTCCCTAAACTGGGATGTTCTTAAAATCAGCTGGGGCAAAAAGGGTGTGGATTCCCAATGGGAAGGGAAGATTTCTTGGTTCACACCCAGGTCCTCACACAGAATAGGAGAGGTAAATTCCCACCAGATGTATAGAATGACTGGGGGAAAGACGAAAAACAATTTTTTTAAAGTATTGTTAAAAGTGATACTCAGGGCAAGAATCCTTTGACTTTCTCCACTTCCATGTAAAATAGATGTTGCCTGCTCCAGACTTTTCACCACACCCTGCGCGGACTATGTAACACCCTTTGTTTACTTGTCTGGCTTCTCTCCCAACCAGGGCTGAGATCAAGTTTTATTTATCTTTAGAGCTGCAGAAAACAGCAGTGTGTCTTGGCTCCAAAGAAGGTGCTTAATAAATGTTTCTGAAATAATTAAAATGTAGTGTTCTTTAAAAAACAAAAGTGCCAAAATGAGTAAGAAATCCAGGCCCTGCCTCCTGCAGCTGAGAACATGGCACAACGTTATGGGTTTAACTGCAGCAATATCCTAACTGAAATTCTAAACGATTGTTCCGATTTTTTAAATTTCACGCTCTTCAGAGTACAGCACTCACTGTACTGAGAGAAGGGGTTACGCCCACCTGCCCCAGGGCATATCTAATTCAAATTTCCTGCTCTTTCCCTACCCTGTGTTGTTTTTAACCAATGTTACTAGGCAGCTTTTGTGGTATTGTTGTAATAACTGAGTAAAAATCATGCCTCTGGGAGAACAGACTTAACCTGTTTCTCTCCTTTACAATGATGATTTACCAAGTAAAGACTTTCATTCCACTGTTGGCCCATTCACTTGTCCTAGCAGCAAAATAAGTCTCCTGCCCTGAAAATTTATAATTGAGAGTCCTAAATCACCTTCTCAGATACTTTTTATACAGCACATAAATATATGTGCGTATTCTCGTAAACATAAGCCATGAATTTTTGAATGAAAGGTCCTTGAGAACTAGGAACTAATTTTTCACAGTGATGTAAGGCCTCTAAGAATGTTTCTTAAGACTAGCTTGCTTTTACCCACAGCTGAATCCTTTCTAGCTTATGCTTTTTATTCTGGAGAAATAACTTTTTCTAAAGATAAGCCTGCTCTAATAGATATCTAATTTTTTTTTTAAGTCATGTTGGTCAAATCTGTTTTTCACTTAAAAACCAAATAATGTGCTTGAAAAATTCAACTGTTTCACTTCATCCTCCTGGTGTCTTTACCGATCCTTTTCCGCTGGTTTTCTCAGCAAACCTCACCTCACTTCAGCCCAGCTCTAACTGCTACCAACTGCCATTTGGCTCCAGAATCCAGTTCTCAGGCTAGAATGTGGTAACCCCTACCACTGCTCCCATTTTACTTCTCAGGTGTAGTTTAGATTTCTGTACTTTGTCGCTTGCCTTAATACCCTCTGATGGATGACATTGTTTGACCATTTCAACTGCGTGTTCATCAGCTCACTCTGATAAAGAATAATCAAATCCAGTTCCCCCTTAGTTGTTCAATAGACTAAATGGGAGACTAGCATTGTGCCTTACAAATAGTGTTCAATAAATCTTGTGTGTACTTTTAAGTATAGCAATTTTTTTTAGAGATTTTTTTTTTATGTGGACCATTTTTTATTCTCTTTATTGCTTTGTTACAATATTGCTTCTGTTTTTATGTTTTGACATTTTGGCCATGAGGTGTGGGGGATCTTAGCTCCCCAGCTGGGGACTGAATCTGTGCCCCCTGCCTTGGAAGGCAAGGTCTTAACTACTGGGCTGCCAGGAAAGTCCTTAATTACAGCAGTGTTATTTGAGAATAATCATACTTGTTAATGGCTTTAATCAGTAAATGCAGCCTGTGATTCCTGGTGTCCTCAAAACAAGTTTGCCTAATGTGAAACTTAGGAATTCCCTGGTGGCTCAGAGGGTAAAGAATCCGCGTGCAACGTGGGCGACCTGGGTTCGATCCCTGGGTTGGGAAGGTCCCCTGGCACAACCTGGGCATGGCAACCCACTCAAGTATTCTTACCCGGAGAATCCCCATGGACAAAGAAACCTGCCAGGCTACAGTCCATGGGGTCGGAAAGAGTCAGACATTTCTGAGTGACTAAACACGCAATGTGAATAAACAGTTAAGTCTGTGTATAGCCAGTGAGGATGATCAAATCAGAACAGAGATAATAGTGATAAGAACTTGAAAAGTATAGCTAGGAAAGAGTGACCAGTTGAAAGCTTGTATTTTAATGGAATGAACATACTTTATTTTCATGCCTAATTAATCTTTAAGGATTACCAACATACTCTTTCCATTTATCCTTCTAACATTTATGTAAGATCAACAGCAGATTCCATTACATAGAATTGTATCAATTAAATAGATTATGTACAAAAAGTCTGAGGATCTAAAATTCTCATTCAGTTTATCTTTGGGGATTTCAACACTGAAAGACTGTGCTACGGTACTTAAAAGTTGTATCTGGGGAATTCCCTGGTGGTCCAGTGGTTAAGACTCCAAGCTTCCACTACAGGAGGCACAGTCCTTGACCAGGGAACTAAAATCCCACATGCCTTGCAGCACGGCCAAAACAAAAAGGGAAAAAAACAATTGTGTGTGTACATACACAAAACCTCTGCTATAACCAGTCTTGTTAGTGAAAGAAGCCTTCAGGCCTACTCCCAGTTATCTAAGCCTTTACATAGCCCCTCTAATCTTCAAAGACTTGATAGTCCACTGCACTCAGTAAGGCATGTGGCAATAATACTAACTTTAAGACTTTTCCCAAGAGACAATACTGGCCACTGGACATATCATTCCTAGATAAAAGAGGAGTTCTCAACCAACATTTAAAATTATAGCTCTGTGAGGCAGCCAAAACATCATGCTTCCTATTTGCTATTTTAAAATTCCTTTTTAGAGGAATGGAACTAAGTAGTCCCATTTTCTCCAGTATTGTTAATACTTGCAAAGAGCTGCTTTTCTCTAAATTCTTAATGAGTTTCAGTAACTGAAAAGGTCACGTCACAGGAATCTATTTATAAACAGGAGGAGTCATGAGCGAGTGACCAACAGAACAGCAGTGCTAAATACACAGTGGGGTAATTGATTGATTGCCTCTCCTCCTGGGTTAGTGACACACACAGGAAATGATCTGGAGGACTACAGGACCGCCAGTCTCTGCGGCCACACTGTGATTAGCTGAACCAGCTTTGTCCAGATTACTGCAGCACAAAAGATGTGATGACACGTCTCCAGTGAAACAAGGGCCCTGTCTCAGTAGGACAGGGAAAGGAGATGAGGCAGACACCCCTTGCTGGTCTTTTGTGTGGCAACAGGGGTGTGTTTGGGTATTGCTATGTTTTGATGATTCAGTGGTGAGTCAGTTTTAAAGTTCTGTAAAAATCCAGCTCAGACTGGATTGAGAGATGAGCTTATCCAGTAGCTAACTGGGTGGAGAGTACCCAGTAGTACTAGGTACGATCAGCTGATTGGTGGGCATAAATATGTACATGGAAAAAAAATACCCATGAGGGTGAATTAGTTCCTGAATGCAGAAATCAACTCTACCTGGCATCTTCTATTGGGTGTGTGCCATGTTCAAGCATGATCTATATCCTACCTACTGCCCCTTACCTTTATACGAGTCAGGGTATGAGAAATATCCTAAGGGCCACAAAAAAGCTGGGGTGCTTTGGAAGGAGCTGGGAAGGCTAGAGTGCTGGCTATATATGGCACGCACTAAGCCAGATGCTTTCCATATTTATCTAATCTTTATAGGAATGCTCCGAGAGAGGTATTTTAATTCATGTTTTTACAAATGAAAAAAATGAAAGAAAATGAAACCCAACTAGGTTAAATGCCTGTATCACATAGTCATACAGCTGGTATCACTGAGACTGTGTCACTACTGACTTCAAGACTCGCTCTTTCGCGTGTGAGGGCGATCTGGCTGTGACATCTATCACCCTATTAATCACCAGGGTTGACTCAGCTGATCTGGCTGGCTAGACCAGTGTCCCCTTCCTGCATCACCCCTTCACGTGTGTCCCTCCTCAAGCTGCAAGCTCAAGCTCGTCAAAAAGGGTATTGGAATAGCTGCACTCCTTCACTAGAAACTTCAAACAAGCTGGACTGGGTAAGGTGAGGGTGAGAACTCACTGGGAGACTTGCTGAAGACAGGGTCACAGGACCCCACCATGGGCAGTGTGCTGATAGAGTTTGGGTAGCAGGACGCAGTGGAGGGTCATGGGTGTCAAAGACAGTCATACTTGGCACCTCTGCCTTTTTGTTATAAAACCCACATGTATTTTAAATTCTAAAATCAAGAGGAAAAATTGCGAAGATTAATACTATGGTGTGTTGCTAAGGGTTTAGAGAAACGCATTCCTGTCCACTATGGGGGTGGGTATAAATTGGTACCATTTTAAAAGATCATTTTGACTGTTTCTTCTGCATTTTAAATATTGATCATCTTTGACTCAGCAATGCTACTAAACCTTTCTGCTGCTACTGCTGCTGCTGCTGCTGCTAGGTCGCTTCAGTCGTGTCTGACTCTGTGCGACCCCATAGACGGCAGCCCACCAGGCTCCTCCGTCCATGGGTACAGGTCTGCAAAAATATGTAAAAGAATGTTTGTTGTTTAGTCGCTAAGTTGTGTCCAACTCTTTTGCGACCCCATGGACTATAGCCCGCCAGGCTCCGAACCCGGGTCTCCAGCATTGCAGGTAGATTCTTTACCCTCTGAGTCACCAGGGAAGCCCCAGAGGGTTGGGGGGAGGTGCTATTTTAATAGGGTGATCTAGGAAGGCCTTTCGGGAAGTGACATTTGAGCAGGAGTCTGAATTAAGTGAGGGAATAAGCCAAATGGAGATCTAGAGAATTGTGTTCTAGGTATGGCATATAATACCAAAAATTGGAAGCCACCTGAATGTCCATTAAATATTAAGTAACCACAGTTTGCCAAATGATGAGATAGAGCTATACATACAAAATGAAAAGATATCTAAGATATAATTTTTAAAAAGGTTGCAAAACTATATAATGATTCTATTAAAAAAAATTAGCCTACAGTAAATATATTAACCATACGGAGAAATATACAAATTTATCAAAAAAATCTCACTTCCAAAATGCCTGGGTACCAACTAAAGAGAGAGACAAGAGAGAAGCTGTAACATTGCTCTAAAACAGGATGGGGCAAGTGGAATATGGCAGAGGTCCTGGAGAACCATACTCTGCTTTTTCTGACATCCTGTAGCTCTCCACTCTTTCTGGTCACTGATGCCCCAGCCCTCCTTCCATTTTTTCGTGTCACTGCCTCCCTGTCTCCCTTCTCTGGCTTTGCTCTTGGGATAGGAGCGTGTGCTCCGGTTCTCTCAGCCTGGTTATTTCATTTGGACTGGTCTTCCGGCTGCTCTCAGACAAGCAGCTCTGTGTTCTGCCTGTCGTCCATGGTGAGTGCTGATAAGGAAGGGGCTTCCAGGATCGCTCTTGATTTATTACAGGCTCACTTCTAAGTGCAGAATAAAAGACTTTGTCCCTAGTAACCAGCTGCAGAATTTAACTGATCCAGAAACTCAGTTTGGGGCATAGGATAGCTCACACATGCTCCTGCCACTTCTGACTAGATCACCCGTTTTGCAGACAAAGCAGGTTTGCCGTCCAAGATTTCTGAAGCAGCCAAGTCTTGTGTTTGATGCCTGTCCCCACTCCCACCCACCACGACTAAGCTGTGCTAACTTTCCAGGGCTCTGTGTGTCTGTCTGTATGTTTATCAACCAGTAGTTAGAAACAACAAGAGCACAGAAATATGGCAAGGATGAAATAAATACACAAACTATGTTCTATGCTTTTCCAGTCCTGTGGCCATTGCTGAGTTTTCCAAATTTGCTGGCATATTGAGTGCAACACTTTCACAGCATCATCTTTCAGGATTTGAAATAGCTCAACTGGAATCCCATCATCTCCACTAGCTTTGTTCGTAGTGATGCTTCCTAAGGCCCACTTGACTTCACATTCCAAGATGTCTGGCTCTAGGTGACTGTGAGTGATCACACCACTGTGATTATCTGGATCATGAAGATTTTTTTTGTACAGTTCTGTGTATTCTTGCTACCTCTTCTTAATATCTTCTGCTTCTGTTAGGTCCATACCATTTCTGTCCTTTATTGAGCCCATCTTTGCATGAAATATTCCCTTGGTATTTCTAATTTTCTTGAAGAGCTCTGTAGTCTTTCCCATTCTATTGTTTTCCTCTATTTCTTTGCACTGATCGCTGAGGAAGGCTTTCTCTTTCTCTGAAAGAGATGGGAATACCAGACCACCTGACCTGCCTCTTGAGAAACCTATATGCAGGTCAAGAAGCAACAGTTGGAACTGGACATGGAATAACAGACTGGTTCCAAATAGGAAAAGGAGTACGTCAAGGCTGTATATTGTCACCCTGCTTATTTAACTTATATACAGAGTACATCATGAGAAACGCTGGGCTGGAGGAAGCACAAGCTGGAATCAAGATTGCCGGGAGAAATATCAATAACCTCAGATATGCAGATGATACCACACTTATGGCAGCAAGTGAAGAAGAACTAAAGAACCTCTTGATGAAAGTGAAAGAGGAGAGTGAAAAAGTTGGCTTAAAGCTCAACATTCAGAATACATTTGAATCAGTTCTAATGAGGTGGATGAAACTGGAGCCTATTATACAGAGTGAAGTAAGCCAGAAAGAAAAACACCAATACAGTATACTAACGCATATATATGGAATTTAGAAAGATGGTAACAATAACCCTGTATACGAGACAGCAAAAGAGACACTGATGTATAGAACAGTCTTTTGGACTCTGTGGGAGAGGGAGAGGGTGGGATGATTTGGGAGAATGGCATTGAAACATGTATAATATCATATATGAAACAAGTCGCCAGTCCAGGTTCAATGCGGATACTGGATGCTTGGGACTGGTGCACTGGGACGACCCAGAGGGATGGTATAGGGAGGGAGGAGGGAGGAGGGTTCAGGATGGGGAACACGTGTATACCTGTGGTGGATTCATGTTGATATATGGCAAAACCAATACAATATTGTAAAGTTAAAAAATTAAATTAAAAAAAAAAAGCTCAACATTCAGAAAACTAAGATCATGGCATCTCGTCCCATCACTTCATGCCAAATAGATGGGGAAACAGTGGTAACAGTGGCTGAGTTTATTTTTTTGGGCTCCAAAGTCGCTGAAGATGGTAACTGCAGCCATGGAATTAAAAGACACTTACTCCTTGGAAGGAAAGTTATGACCAACCTAGACAGCATATTAAAAAGCAGATACATTACTTTGTCCACAAAGGTCCGTCTAGTCAAGGCTATGGTTTTTCCAGTGGTCATGTATGGATGTGAGAGTTGGATAAAGAAAGCTGAGTGCCGAAGAATTGATGCTTTTGAACTGTGGTGTTGGAGAAGACTCTTGAGAGTCCCTTGGACTGCAAGGAGATCCAACCAGTCCATCCTAAAGCAGATCAGTCCTGGGTGTTCATTGGAAGGACTGATGTTGAAGCTGAAACTTGAATACTTTGGCCACCTGATGCGAAGAACTGACTCATTTGAAAAGACCCTGATGCTGGGAAAGATTGAGGGCAGAAGGAGAAAGGGACAACAGAGGATGAGATGGTTGGATGGCCTCAGTTACTCAATGGACATGGGTTTGGGTGGACTCTGGGAGTTGGTGATGGACAGGGAGGCCTGGCGTGCTGCGGTTCATAGGGTCACCAAGAGTCGGACATGACTGAGCGACTGAACTGAACTGATGTTCTATGCTTCTATATTACTTCTAACAATTTTTCAGTTGATTGTTTTGGATTTCTAGGTAGACAATCATGTATTTGATCATTCTGTCCTTCTTGCTGGTATTTTTTTTTTTTTTCTAATTCCATTAACTAGCACTTCCAGGACAGTATTAAGTAACAGGCTGCTGCTGCTGCTGCTAAGTCGCTTCAGTCGTGTCCGACTCTGTGCGACCCCAGAGACGGCAGCCCACCAGGCTCCCCCGTCCATGGGATTCTCCAGGCGAGAACACTGGAGTGGGTTGCAGTGTTCACTGGCTTGTTAGCTCAGTTAGAGTATGGTGCTAATTATTAGGAGAGGTAGAGAGTATCCCTGTCTTGCTCCTGACTTTAATGGGGCTATTAAGAATAATATTTCCAATTTGCCTTGATTCATGGATCTAACACTCCAGGTTCCTATGCAATATTGCTTTTTACAGCATCGGATCTTGCTTCCATTACCAGTCACATCCACAACTGGGTGTTGTTTTTGCTTTGGCTCCGTCTGTTCATTGTTTCTGGAATAATTTCTCCACTGATCTCCAGTAGCATATTGGGCACCTACTGACCTGGGAGTTCATCTTTCAGTGTCCTATCTTTTTGCCTTTTCATACTGTTCATGGGGTTCTCAAAGCAAGCATACCGAAGTGCTTTGACATTCCCTTCTCCAGTGGACCACATTGGTGACTGCAGCCATGGAATTAAAAGATGCTTACTCTTTGGAAGGAAAGTTATAACCAAACTAGACAGCATATTAAAAAGCAGAGACATTACTTTGCCAACAAAGGTCCATTTAGTCAAGGCTATGGTTTTTCCAGTAGTCATGTATGGATGTGAGAGTTGGACTGTAAAGAAAGCTGAGCACCGAAGATTTGATGCTTTTGAACTGTGGTGTTGGAGAAGACTCTTGAGAGTCCCTTGGACTGTAAGGGAGATCCAACCAGTCCATTCTAAAGGAGATCAGTCCTGAGTGTTCATTGGAAGGACTGATGTTGAAGCTGAAACTCCAATACTTTGGCCACCTGATGCGAAGAGCTGACTGATTTGAAAAGACCCTGATGCTGGGAAAGATTGAAGGCAGGAGGAGAAGGGGATGACAAAGGATGAGATGGTTGGATGGCATCACTGACTCAATGGACATGAGTTTGAGTAAACTCTGGGAGTTGGTGATGGACAGGGAGGCCTGGTGTGCTGCAGTCTATGGGATCACAAAGAGTCAGACATGACTGAGTGACTGAACTGAACTGAATAATATTGGGTGATAAGATGTGTATATATGTACGTGTGGACTTGATTTATATCTACCATATTAGAGAAGTATTCTTTCATCAGAATATTTGAGGAATGAATATTCCATTATACCCCCTTTTTAGCATTTCTCTTAATTAGTCTTTTTTTCTGTTTTTAATTATGTATGTGGTGAATTAAATTAATGGATTTCCTTCTATTATGCCACTCTATCCTTCCTGAAATAAACTATAGTCAAGCTGCTTTCAAAGTATACTGCAAAATTATGTTCATTTAGGCATTTTGCATCTGTATTTATAAATGGAACTGAGCCATAGTTTTTCTGTCGTACAATCTCGATAAGATTTTGGCTTCACAAAATAGTGGAATGTTTGCTTCTTTCTCTGCTTTCGAACAGCTTTAATGGTATAAGAATGGTTGATTCTGTGAAAATTTGAAAGAAGTTGCTCATTAATGTGTCTGGGTTCAGCACTTTTTCTTTGAGGTATAGCTTTTGACAGCTTCTGTCCATGGTTATTTGTGTATTTAGATTTTCTACCGTCTCTGAGTCCCTGTTGGTAATTTATATTTCCTTGAGTATTATCCATTTCTTTCAGATTTTAAATTGTAATAGGGCCAAGTTTTCACTTGTATTTCTCCTTATTTCCTCTTACCCATGCTTATAAGCCCTTTCTCTTCCCTAATTTGTATATTTATGTTTTGTCGTGTTTTTTTTGGCTGCGCCACAAGGCTTGTAGAATCTTAGCTCCCCAACCAGGAATTGAACCTGGGCCCTTGACAGTGAAAGCACAGAGTCCTAACCACTGGACCACCAGGGAATTCCCTATTTAGTCTTTTTTCATCACGTTAGCTAGTGGTTTATCAGTTTTATTGTTTGCTTTCCTCCAACCTTGGAGAAGGCAATGGCACCCCACTCCAGTACTCTTGCCTGGAGAATCCCATGGATGGAGGAGCCTGGTGGGCTGCAATCCATGGGGTCGCTAAGAGACACGACTGAGCGACTTCACTTTCACTTTTCACTTTCCTGCATTGGAGAAGGAAATGGCGGCCCACTCCAGTGTTCTTGCCTGGAGAATCCCAGGGGCGGGGGAGCCTGGTGGGCTGACGTCTATGGGGTCGTACAGAGTCGGACACGACTAAAGTGACTTAGCAGCAGCAGCAGCAACCTCAAAGAACTAGATTTTAGATTTATCAATCAATTGCTTTTCTGCTATTGAAATAATTCATTTTGCTTTTATCTTTATTAATTTCTTCCTTTTGCTTTAAATTTTGCTTTGCTGTGACTTTTTTCCTCTTCTAATTTCCTATGTCATCTGCTTTGTTAATGAAATTTTATTTTTTCTTATTTAGCAATAAAAGTGTGTAAGGTCATGAATCCACCTTGCAATGCAGGGAACAAGGGTTCAATCCTTGGTCCAAGAAGATCCCACATGACACGGAGCAAATAAGCTCGTGCACCACAACTACTGAGGCTGGGCTCTAGAGCCTATGCTCCGCAACAAGAGACGCCACTGCAGTGAGAAGCCCGTGCACCGCAACAGAGAGGAGCCCCTGCTTGCCGCGCCTAGAGAAAACTCTTACGCAGCGATGAAGACACAGTGCAGCCAAAAATAGCTAAAATAAAATAAACACATAAAATTATAAAAAAATAAAGAAAACATCACCAATACCCAGAAGCAGTTATATAATTTACAGGGCCCAAAGAGAAATGAAGATGCAATGTTCCAGTTTTATTAAGAACTTTAAGATGGTGACCGCAGAGCTTGAAGTCAACTGTGGGGTCTTTCAAAGCACAGGGCCCTATACACATGCCCCTGAAGCTGGCTCTTCAACTCCCCTCTTGGCTCTCTTCTCATCCTCAGCCCCACTCCCTAGCAGAGGTAGTCAGTGTCCTGACTTCAAATAAAGAGAATAGTTTGGTCTATACTCTTGCATCCAGCTTCTTTTGCTCAACTTTAGATTTATGAGGATCATTCATACTTTCACATCCAGTTGAAGACCATACATTCACACAGCTATATGCTTAAAAACTAGTTTATAATTTAGTTTTGGTTTGTTACTGATTGAAGGGTCGTTTAGGAAAGCTTGAAAAATTTTCCTAGGGATTGAGTGCTAAGTTCTAACTTCCTAGTTTCAGAGGTGGAGCTAGAAACAGGCTCTTCTTCTGAATGAGTAAATCTTAGTCACTGCACGTACAGTATGAGTAAGCTCCTCCTTTTCTTCTGATACCCAGTAAGGAAGAAAAAGGAAGAAAGATAGCCAAAGAAGGTAGTTAAAGGCAACAGGTTTTGTTTTGTTTTTAAAACACTTTTTAAAATATCTCCAGAGTAGTAGCATCTGCAAACCCTGGCAACAAGGTTAGAGCCTGTATGTTTATTTTATTTGTCTATGCAGAGTGTGGGATATTTTTAGTGGTGGTATGCAAGATCTTTAGTTGCAGCATTTGAACTCTTACTTATGGCATGTGGGATCTAGTTCCCTAATCAGGGATTGAACCCAGGCCCCCTGCAAAGTCTTAGCCACTGGACCATCAGGGAAGCCCCCAGTCAGAGCCTACTTGTTAGACTCAAATCCAAGGGTAGGGCAGGAAAGGGCATTCATCCCAATGGTTGCTAAGGACGTTGGGTGGGAGCTTCAGCACCCTGTTGCATCCAGTCATGGTTGACTCTGGGGCCCTGAACTGGGGTCTGCGTTTGAGTGAGCAAGCGGCTTTTTCCGTGAAGATGGAGGAAAGTGGCCCTGTAGCCCTTACCCCGAGACTGCAGAGTGATAGTGGTGGTGGTGGTGTAGTTGCTGTCGTGTCTGACTCTTTGCAACGCCATGAACTGTAGCCCACCAGGCTTCTCTGTCCATGGGATTCTCCAGGCAAGAATACTGGAGTGGACAGCCATTTCCTTCTTTAGGGGATCTTCACAACCTAGAGATCGGATCTGCGTCTCTTGCATTACAAGTGGCCTCCTGTATTGCATGCAGATTCTTTTTTTTTTTTTAATTTGCTTATTTATTTTAATTGGAGGCTAATTACTTTACAAAATTGTCGTGGTTTTTGCCATACATTGACATGAATCAGCCATGGGTGTACATGTGTTCCACATCCTGAAAAAATATGGAATTCTTCACGAATTTTCTTGTCATCCTTGCACAGGGGCCATGCTAATTTTCTCTGTATCATTCCAATTTTAGTATATGTGCTGCCGAAGCAAGCACTGCAAGCAGATTCTTTACTGCTGAGCCACCAGGGAAGCCCATGCAGGGATGCAGGATGCCACTAATAAATACTGCCAACAACCTGCCCGTACATTAATTAGGACTGGGCTGAGGAGTGTTGAACACTGGTAGAGTAAGTGACTAGTACTTGGGACCCAGTAGGCCTGGCAGAGATTTGCCCTGTAACTGCAGGCTTGAAAACAATATTTAGTCCTCAGCACCTTCTAGTCACAAGAATTGCAACTGGCATCAGGACTAAATCTCAGATGTGCTCAGAAGTATTTCCTTGGTCAACACTGGTTACAAAGCCAGAAGTGATTGTGAGACTGAGCCAAGAGACAAAGCTAGTCTCCTAAGTCTGGTGTGGGCATTTCCTTCTAATGCAGTGGTCCCCAACATTTTTGGCACCAGGGACCAATTTCACAGAAGACAATTTTTCCACAGACCTGGGTGGGGTATGGGTGGTTTCTAGATGATTCAGGAGACTTACATTTATTGTGCACTTTATTTCTAATCTAATGCCACCACTGATCTGAAAGGACATAGTGGTCCATAGCCCAGAAGTTGGGGACCCCTGTCCTAATGTCAAACGCCATGACCTGAGGAGGCAGTCAGGGTTCTTCTTTTCCTATCACTAACCCTGTTTTCTCCTAGCATGAAATGACTTCCTTTGAGAATAAAGACTGATCTCATCCAGCCACAGCCGGTTGATTCCTTCCAGAAGGAAGTTGTGAAGCCGTGTGTAGCTGTCAATTGCTCCCTGAACCTACTTAGTGCCTTCTGCTGGTGGCTGACCCCAAGGCTCACTACAGCCTTTCATCTCTTAGCTAATTGCTTTCTTTTTGACTTTAATACACCCACAAGATTTCACCAGCTTCACAATAGTGAAGGTCACCTTTGCACACCAAATATGGTCCACTTTTCTGTTGTTCCTGATTTTTTCTTTCAAAGAATATTCAGTAATTTCAGAATGTTCAGTTCAGTTCAGTTCAGTCAATCAGTTCTGTCCGATTCTTTGCAACCCCATGAATTGCAGCACACCAGGCCTCCCTGTCCATCACCAACTCCCGGAGTTTACTCAAACTCATGTCCATCGAGTTAGTGATGCCATCCAGCCATCTCATCCTCTGTCGTCCCATTCTCCTCATGCCCCCAATCCCTCCCAGCATCAGAGTCTTTTCCAATGAGTCAACTCTTCGCATGAGGTGGCCAAAGTACTGGAGTTTCAGCTTTAGCATCAAACCTTCCAATGACCCAGGACTGATCTCCTTTAGAATGGACTGGTTGGATCTCCTTGCAGTTCAAGGGACTCTCAAGAGTCTTCTCTAACACCACAGTTCAAAAGCATCAATTCTTCAGTGCTCAGCGTTCTTCACAGTCCAACTCTCACATCCATACATGACCGCTGGAAAAACCATAGCCTTGACTAGATGGACCTTTGTTGGCAAAGTAATGTCTCTGCTTTTGAATATGCTATCTAGGTTGGTCATAACTTTCCTTCCCAGATGTAAGCGTCTTTTAATTTCATGGCTGCAGTCACCATCTGCAGTGATTTTGGAGCCCAAAAACATAAAGTCTGACCTGTTTCCACTGTTTCCCCATCTATTTCCCATGAAGTGATGGAACCAGATGCCATGATCTTCATTTTCTGAATGTTGAGCTTTAAGCCAACTCTTTCACTTTCATCAAGAGGCTTTTTAGTTCCTCTTCACTTTTCTGCCATAAGGGTGGTGTCATCTGCATATCTGAGTTTGTTGATATTTCTCCTGGCAATCTTGATTCCAGCTTGTGCTTCTTCCAGTCCAGCGTTTCTCATGATGTATTCTGCATAGAAGTTAAATAAGCAGGGCGACAATATACAGCCTTGATGTACTCCTTTTCCTATTTGGAACCAGTCTGGTGTTCCATGTCCAGTTCTAACTGTTGCTTCCTGATCTGCGTACAGGTTTCTCAAGAGGCACGTCAGGTGGTCTGGTATTTCCATCTCTTTCAGAATTTTCCACAGTTTATTGTGATCCACACAGTCAAAGGCTTTGGCATAGTCAATAAAGCAGAAATAGATGTTTTTCTGGAACTCCCTTGCTTTTTCCATGATCCCGTGGATGTTGGCAATTTGATCTCTGGTTCCTCTGCCTTTTCTAAAACCAGCTTGAACATCTGGAAGTTCGTGGTTCACGTATTGCTGAAGCCTGGCTTGGAATTTTGAGCATTACTTTACTAGTTAGAGAAGCTCCAAGGCAGTGGGGAAACCGCTTAGCTGATGAGTTCTGTCTGGGTAAAAGGTCTGGTGAGTATAACAGCTGCTCCCATCTGGACCTACTGCCCTCCCAGCGTCCTCATCAGCACAAAAGTGCCATCACTTGCTTGGAGCAAAAGTTCCCTATTTAAAAAGATAAGACAACTCCCTTGTGGCAGCAGAGATTTTACCTTTTTTCTTGAAATTGCAGAATTTATCTAGAGGGCTCTGGGACTGAGTCTGAAACTCAGATTAGAACTGTGTTTCCACATCTTTCCTTACACAGATGGCCTTCTGGACAGATTAGTGAAGGTGCTCTATCTTCTTTTTGGATGCCTCCTGTGTGTCCAGGGAAACTGCAGAAAGGAAGCAATCCAGGAGAAATTTAGGATTGACATTAGAGCAAGAATCCTATTCTCTGTCATTCAAAAGCAGAAAAGTGAGAAGAAAAAGCTTTTGCCAGCTAATTTTCATCTTAACTATTCATGCAATTATCCTGATTTTTGAGCATGCTTTATTCTCACAAGACTTGCCTTCTGTCTTTCAATTTTAGCCAAGTTCTAGAAGCAACATGAAATTTCTGCATGAAGGATTGAGGACTCTTTGTGTCTCTCAAGGCAGGTGAGTTTAGAAGCTAGAGGTGACCTACTTTGCAGGGTGTCTAGAATTCTGTGGAAGTAGAAATTCCCAGTTACCCTATGGGAGCTCATAACCTAAAAAGTAGAAGTATATGATATATTCCCCAAACACGAGTCACACCTCCTGTGTGACAGCAAAAAGAGAACTGAAGAGCTTTCCTAGGCAGGGCAGGCTACATAATCTGCAGGGCTTAGTGTAAAAAGAAAAAGAAAATAATGGGGACTCTTCGTCAAAAAGCAGGAGGAAAAGGCCTATCGAAGGTATACATAAAGCCAGACACAGAAGGACGAATAGCATGTGATTGCATTTCTGTGAAGTACCAAGTTTAGCTAGAGTCGTAGAAAGAGAAAGAATGGTGGTTGCCAGGGGCTGGAGGGAGTGAGGAGGGGGAGTTTTTAATGGGTACAATTTCAGTTTTGGAAGATGAGGTTTTGCAGATGGTGGTCATGTTTACACAAGAGAGTGAATGTACTTAATGAACTGCACACTCAAAAATGTTTAAAATGGTTTCTATTATGTATATTTCAGCCTCCACCTCTTACACACAGATACATAATACATAAACTTTTTCCTTCTTTCACAGACTCTCTTATGACTTGTTATGGTGTGTTTTATTTGCTACTTAATGTCATCCTAAGTAAAGAAAAATTAAAGACTTAAATTTTTAGCATCAATTTTACTCTTCATTTTCATTTTATGCAATACCAATTTTAAATTAAGTATTTAGCTTGTATTTTGAATCACTGAAATTATACAACTTGAATTTTGTGTAATTCCAGGAGGTTACCTTGAGCTGGCTAGAAGAGAAAAACAAGAGCTAAGGTCTGGAAAAGTGGAAGGAGGAGGTGAGGATCCCCCTGGCACAGAACCTGGAGAAAGAGCCCTCCAGGGCATAGGACCTCATGGGTGCCTGAGGGGATGGTCTCTTTGGCCTAAAAGCTGCCAGCTTCCCCTTCCCACAGGCCTGCCACCCCAGCCCACAGCACATAGGCTACTGCCAAGCATCATTAGAACTCAGAGCTGGGATGAGCTCAGTAGGTGGGGATGGCCACCACCATGCCCCCAACACCCACCTTCCTGCACTGGCACCAGACCCCTGCCAGGCAGGGGAGGGATAGTGAGAACCCATCCATGGCGGCCGTAGGGAATGTGACTGTGTAAGGTCAGACTCCAGGGACCCCCGCCCCTTCCACCGCTGTGCCTGCCTGCTCCATTGTTGGTTCCATGAGACTTCCCTTGACACAAAATCAGAGATAAAATGATTATGAATTTTAAGACTGCAACCACAGTGCATTCAGCCCCAAGTGCGGGGCCCTCAACGGTACTAGTCACACACCCTGTTCCTCAGGCCAAAGAAAAGAGTGTCTTTGGCAGGAGTATTTTTCGAAAGACCCCCTCATCCCTGAAGGAAGTTTACACTTAACTTAAACCTAGTTAAGTGTAGAAGTGCTTACACTGGAGGGGCTGAGGCAGCCTTGCCTCCTGTCCCTCCTGTTCCCTTTCCTTTCTTTCTGACAACAGACTCCAGCTCTGCCCCTTTCCTTTCACCCTCCCACTCCCCACCCACTGTTGCTTGACTGGTCTACAACTTGTCTGAGCCAGCAAACACTGGGATGTAAATTCCTCGGGATGAGACATGGAATCGAGCCCATGTCAGCCCTGAGTGCATGGTTTCCCAAGTTCCCTAGTCCCAGGGCTGCCATACAGGAGGGCAGGATGTGAGACTGGCTATTAGTTTGCCTCTAATGACCTGGGGGTGCAGTGCACGGGCACAGGGAGAAGTGTGGCCCTCTGGGTAGCTGCCACCTGTAGAGGATTAAGGAAGCCAAATCCTTCTATTTCCTAAATTGGAGTGCAGACTGTACCCAACGTACTTTCTCTTTGTAGTGGCTTCAAATTGTGTCTGGGATAGAGTGGGAGGTGGGGGCGGGGTTTCTTGGACTGAAAGGCTTGCCTTGAGCATCATCTGGATCATATTGCAGAGAGTTATGCTCCAACTAGCTACATCTGCTAAGATGTACCCTGGGGGAGTTCCCCGGTGGTCCAGTGCGTAGTACTTGGTGCTTTCAACGCCATGGCCCTGGGTTCAATACCCGGTCGGAGAACTAAGATTCTGCAAGACTCGTGGAGCAGCTAGGGAAGAAAAAAAAAAGATATTCTCTAGTTTCATCAAGTATCTTGGGGGGACTCTTCAACTTTCGCGGGCTAAGAAGAAACCCCACACCAGCTTTACTCACAACTCTCAGTGCATCAGCTGGAGTCTTCCCTTGGGGGAATACACTGTCTATGCTCCTGAGTTCCCTTCCCAGGAAGTCAGGGGACAAACCAGCAACACCCCATGCCCTCTTCTCTGGTGCTATTAGGAAGGCTTTTTCTTTTGAGCTGAGGGACAATCAGGCCCACCAGCAGCATCCAGCTCAGCTTTGTCCAAACCAGGCAGAGGAGCTGGGGTGAGGGATGAACACCGATTCTAAACAAAGGCAGGTGAAAGGCAAAGCCAAGGGAGGTTTGGGTATTGGTTCACAGCAGAGCCAGCTGGGTTCAGCAGAGCAGCTCTGGATTGGCAGCCAGTCCCCAGAGGAAGAGTGGAAGGCGGGAGCACAGTTCAAGATCCTGTTCTTCCTCTATCCCACCCCCACCTCAGCCCCTGCCCCATGCTGACCCCTTTCTGAGCCTCAGCTGGGAGTTGTGGGTACTTAAATGTCTCTGTCAAGAATGCAGACTGAGACTGTGGGTGACTAAGACCTTTCTAATGTTATATATGTTTGAAGAGCTTTGAAGGGAAGCAGCCAATCCGCCCTGCCCAACCCTGCCGGGTTTCCCATTTCAAATGACTAAGTCATGACCCTTCTTAGCAAGACTTCAAAGAACCTGATCAAAGATAACATTTATATTAAATAAAACAGCACAACATTTTTTCCTTTTTACTGTAAAGCTTGAAATGAAAAACAGCCCTGTTTCAGCTCTCTGGCAAACAAAGCATGGTGAAAACAGCAAAGAAGTGATTCTTACAGGACAACCCTCACACACCCTCCCCCCTCCTTTTTTGGAACTTGGTGGCCCCTACACTGAATTTCTAACATTAGAGATGGTTTTTCAGGTGCTTATCAGGTCACTGGGCAATCATAAATCCCCACCAAAGCTTGGGACTTCCCTGAAGGTCCAGTGGTTAAGACTCTGCCCTTCTACTGCGGCGGGCATGGGTTCGATCCCTGTTTAGGGAACTGAGATTCGGCATGCCACCAGAAATTTTAATAAAGAAATCACCAAACCTCATATACATAATCTGGAGGCGGTTGTGGTGTGGTGAAAAAAAACACCCTGGACGTAGGAGTCAGTCTGGCTTCTCAAGCCCTTACCTTGCCTCACCACAGTTCTGGGCAGACACAACTTCTTTGAACCTTCAGCTTTCTCATGTACAGAGGTATTAAATCTCATATATCTCACAAACTTCTGTTATGAGCAGATAAATATGTATGGAAAAGTACTTATTGTGCTTGATACATAATATACTCTCAATATATATATATTGTATTTTAACCAATTACATTAGTGGTGTTTTCTACAATTCTTCCCCCCACCCCATACCAATTTAATGAAACAAATATAAAGGTAACATTTTAAAAATTGCTGTATTCAAAATTAATAACAAACTTTAGGGTAAATAAGCTTTAAAACAAAAGTACATAAGCAAAAATAAATAATTTACACCAACCCACTAACCTAATTTTCAGAGTAAAGCCATTTCCAATTGCAGCACTATTATCCCGGGCTCCAGCCTGTGGTCAAGCTTTGATAGTTCGTTATTTTTAAGAAACAGTAACAAAAAAACTGAACACTCAGGAAATCATCTTTAACAAAACCGAAGTACTGGATTTAACTTTTTAATTTTAAATAACAAAACTTTGTAATTTTATACATAATCCAATGTAATGCTAATATAATTAGCACTTCAGCTTGCAGAGCTGGTATTTAACAGGGGTGGAAAACTGTAATGAATAGTCTTCAAACCGTGAGATATTTAATACAAATAAAAATGGACAAGTATACAGTAGAACAAAAACTGCAG
This sequence comes from Bubalus kerabau, assembly GCF_029407905.1. Lineage (NCBI taxonomy): Eukaryota > Metazoa > Chordata > Mammalia > Artiodactyla > Bovidae > Bubalus > Bubalus kerabau. The sequence goes on from NC_073638.1 coordinate 43,117,745, forward strand.
ACACTCTACTAGCTGAGGGAAATATCTGAAGGCTTTACATCCTTTACTATCCATGATGGCTTTTGGAATTATGATTGTTTGACGTATAGAACCTTTGACATTTTCAATACAGCCTTTATTTATTTACTTTTTTCATAGTAAGTTAAAAATCCATCATAAGACTCCGTAAGACTTCACTGGTCTTGCACGTAGACTCTAGGAGTTTGCAATCTGATAAAAGAGTAACATAAAAAATTACTGTATTGCCCTAATTTCATACTTCCTTGTACACAATACATCAGTTTGGGAAATCTATTCCAAGGGTTATATACACAAAAGTGTCAAGAATAAAATGTTCTCCACTCTTGCATAAAAATGTGTACAGTGTTTCAGGAATGGAAAATTTCTAATTTTCCTGGGCCCGGGCTTCATGGATCTCTGCTGCCTGAAGATGAAAGGCTTCTCTGGCTTTATTGCTCCATTGTTCTGAGGATTAATCATCCAACCCTGGCGTTTCTCCTTGCTGGATCCTGGATGCTATTCTGATGGCTTCTTCCAGAGATGGCTGTTCTCCAAGCTGAAACAGGAATATACACAAAGCCACAGTCAAGATAATGCCAAAGAAATATAATATCCCAGAAGTAAAATTTCTCTCTATAATTCTAACACCTGGGCTTGTTAAAGTACTAATGCTCATCCACAAAACAAAAATTCCTGCTGGGGAGAATAATGCAGTTTCTTTATACAGGATTTTGATAAATCTTCACATATGCAAGGAACAAAAAGATGCTTATCTTTTCTGTTGGAGATAGACAGCTTCATGAGCCTTTAGCTTCATGCCCATAAACTAAATTAAAACCAACAGCTGGCATTTTCCTGAGTGCATTCTAACCCTTTCCAAGTAAATATGTTAAAACAAAACAAACTTCCCAAGGAAAGGTAATCTACACCTCATATTCTAGATTCTCTGAATGCACTGACTTCCCAGAGACTGTATTCTTCATCGTCTTCTGACATTCCCCACCATAACATACAGCTCTTGTGCAGGGACATTTTTGAGGACTAACTTGGGAGTCTATGTTTACAGGTGGTTCATTTCCAAGGAATAACTCTTAAATGCTTTATGGAATCCTGCCTAATTAAACTTTTATTCTGACAGTAAAGATGGCTGGTCAGGTACACACAGGGATGTATATACCAGGAGCTTTATACTTCTTGTTATAAATCCCCTTATAACACACAAAGATAGTAGCAAACAAAGTTTTAGTCTCTTTGAGTTTATTTCAAACATGGCAGTTTCCTTAAAGGAGCTAAGCACTACGTATTATCCGTGGCCTGCTTCTGTGACTGCCATGCATCAGAGCACAGCGACAAGGCTGAGGGCTGAACAGCACTGCTGCCGACAGGACGGCTGCCACTGGACTCACCTGAACTGCAATCTGGGTGCCGTTGGACGTTGCCACTAAGGTCAAAGGTCTGGTTTCTGTGGTTACTAAGTGATGGCTATGCTGCTGGTGCCCCATTTCTGATGATGCAGCGTGGAATGCTGCCAAGTCCTGAGCCACAATTGCAACCTTAAAAGTACACAGAAGAATTAAAACTACGATTTAAATAGGTTAAAATCCATTTAATGCAAGGGACTGTCTTCAAATTCAAAGGGAAATCCTCCCTTCTGACCATAGACTTGTAGAAGCTGAAAGCTGGAAAAGACCTTACATATTGTCTATTCTGAACTCTTTTTTTCCTTTTTTGTTTTGACTGCACCTCCCAGACTGTGGGATTTTAGTTCCCCTACGAGGGAGTGAACCCGGGACCTCCACAGTGAGAGCAGAGTCCTAACTACTGGCACTGCCGGGGATTCCCATGGACTCCTCTTTTTTGAGGAAGTTGACACTCAGAAAGAAGGGACTTATCTAAAGTTATGACGCAAGCCGAGAGCAAAACCGGAGAGAGGACACTGAGAAAGTGGATTCGCTATGTCAGAATTCATTAAACAGAAGAGACGTGACTGTGCCTAGATTCTAATATCCCTAAGCAGCTGCCTGGGAAGTTACACTCATGGATTCATTTATATCTCATATGTCTATTTATTCCTGAGTTTGGATCCGTGGTAGATACACTATTTTCTCCTGTTTATCTGTTGCACTACAAATCAGATTTCCATTAACCAAAAAGGACCTACTATGTAACACAGGGAACTCTGCTTAGTGTTATGTGGCAGCCTGGATGGGAGGGGAGAGTCTGGGGGAGAATGGATGCATGTACAGGTATGGCTGAGTCCCTTCGCTGTTCACCTGAAACTATCACAACATTGTTTGTTAATCAGCCATTCCCCAATACAAAATAAAAGGTTTTAAAAAATTAGATTTCCATTAAATGCTTAAAATTAAACAAAAAATTAAAAATAAAATAATTTTAAATAAAATATTTTAAAATTAAAATTAGATTTCCACAGGGAATTCCCTGGTGATCCAGTGGTTAGGACTCAGCCCTTTCACTGCCGTGAGTCTGGGTTCCAGCCCTGGTCAGGGAATTGAACTAAGATCCCAGCAAGCTGCACAGCATGGCAAAAAAAAAGAAAAAAAAAAAAGATTTCCATTAACTGGGAAAACAAAGTACCAGGAACATTACTACATGGCATGAGGGATCTGAGTTTTCCAACCAAGGACTGAACCCATGACCCCTGTAGTGGAAGCATGTAATCCTAACCCCTGTTACCAGGGAATTAATTCCCAGCAACACATTCTGTCACAGTCACTTCCTCTTTTAGATCCCACGGAATCTTTCCAACCTGTTCCTGAAGCACCTAGTCAGAGTGGTTAAAAGTGCTTTTGTGGCTCTTAAACTACGAATGCAGCTTTTTCTGTGTAGATAATAACATAGAAAATAGCATCAACTACATGTCATATGATATTTCAGTATTCTGTTCAGCCAAACTTAGAGAAAGAATAGGTTAAAAACTGAAATTACGATTTTACCCGGCCATTAATCCAGTAAGAATGCTAGATTTTAGTGCTAATAGATATTTAGCTTGGATCAATCCCAGTATTGGTCCATAGTCCAGCAACAGATTTTAGTCCAACAACAGGAGAGAAGCTTATATTAGACTAACCTTTCCTTCAGGTAACAATCATAAAGTGTCAAAAAAATATGAAATAGCAACCATCTGAAGGCATTGGTGAATGGTGAAAAGCAGGCAGGAAATGGAGGGGATTCTCAATAGAAGGGAACCACACTGGGTCACATTGGTTTCAACAGCTTTTCCACTTGAGGGCAGTCAGCAATCTGCAGCATAAGGCAACTTATGGTATCAGATATTGAAGTCCAGGGCTGCCAGAATGGCTATATATTGAAAGGGATATCCTAGAAAGGAGAAAACCAGAGGGAGGGGGATCCCCAAACCTGTATATAAGTTCCTCTCAATTCTTTAAGACCTCAGAACTGCAAATGTGTTGGGGAGGTGTCAATAAATCTGGAATAAAGCAGCAGCTAGAAGGCTAAAAAGCTGAAAAGAGGATTCAGTGATACTCACCAAAGGGCAGACAGAATTTAGAATTTCAACCCCACCAAGTTTAGAAGGGCTTGGAAAATACCTCAGGCTTTCCACTGAAACCTTAAGAGCTACATTTTAGGAGTAAAGACTATGTCCCAGGACTAAAGATTCACCCTGAGACCAAATGGCAAAACCAAAACAAACCTACCTTAATAAAGTGCAAACCCCAGCCTCCATAAGTAACTTAACTACTTGATAAAATTAATATTCTTCAGAGGAAGATAAACAAATTAAAAATCCCCATACTGTATCATCTACAATATCCAGAATACAATAAGAAATTACAACACATGAGAAGAGGAAAATGTAATCCAGAGTCAAGAGAATATGAAGTCAACAGAAACAGACCTTGAGATGACCAATATGTTGTGATTAGCAAACTAGGGCTTTAAGACAGTTATTATATGTTAAAAGGCTTACGGAATTCACACAAGGGGAAATCTCAGTAAATAAACGAAAACTATAAAAAAGTAAATTCTACAGTCAAAAATGACAATATCTAAAATTATCTAAATGGGCCTAATAAAAGATGGGTAAAATAGGTGATGTCAAAAGAAAAGGTCAGTGAACTCAAAGACAGAGCAATAAGAATTATCTATCTGAAGAACTAAGAAAAAAAAAGAATGCACCCCCCAGAAACTTGTGGGAAAACACCAAGTTAATACACATATACTTTAGAGACCCAGAAGTAAAAGAGAAACAATGAGGCAGAATAAAAACTTTTGATGAAATAATGGCATAACTTGTCCTAAATTTGATAAAAACACAAACACCCTCCCCTACAAAAAACATTACCATATAATGTTTCATGGATCACAATAAACTGTGGAAAATTCTGAAAGAGATGGAAATACCAGACCACCTGATCTGCCTCTTGAGAAATTTGTATGCAGGTCAGGAAGCAACAGTTAAAACTGGACATGGAACACCAGACTGGTTCCAAATAGGAAAAGGAGTACGTCAAGGCTGTATATTGTCACCCTGCTTATTTAACTTCTATGCAGAGTACATCATGAGAAATGCTGGACTGGAAGAAGCACAAGCGGAATCAAGATTGCCGGGAGAAATATCAATAACCTCGGATACGCAGATGACACCACCCTTATGGCAGAAAGTGAAGAGGAACTCAAAAGCCTCTTGATGAAAGTGAAAGTGGAGAGTGAAAAAGTTGGCTTAAAGCTCAACATTCAGAAAACGAAGATCATGGCATCTGGTCCCATCACTTCATGCCAAATAGATGGGGAAACAGTGGAAACAGTGTCAGACTTTATTTTGGGGGGCTCCAAAATCACTGCAGATGGTGACTGCAGCCATGAAGTTAAAAGACGCTTACTCCTTAGAAGGAAAGTTATGACCAACCTAGATAGCATATTCAAAAGCAGAGACATTACTTTGCCAATAAAGGTCCGTCTAGTCAAGGCTATGGTTTTTCCTGTGGTCATGTATGGATGTGAGAGTTGGACTGTGAAGAAGGCTGAGTGCCGAAGAATTGATGCTTTTGAACTGTGGTGTTGGAGAAGACTCTTGAGAGTCCCTTGGACTGCAAGGAGATCCAACCAGTCCATTCTGAAGGAGATCAGCCCTGGGATTTCTTTGGAAGGAATGATGCTAAAGCTGAAACTCCAGTACTTTGGCCACCTCATGTGAAGAGTTGACTCATTGGAGAAGACTCTGATGCTGGGAAGGATTGGGGGCAAGAGGAGAAGGGGACGACAGAGGATGAGATGGCTGGATGGCATCACTGATTTGATGGACGTGAGTCTGGGTGAACTCCGGGAGTTGGTGATGGACAGGGAGGCCTGGCGTGCTGCGATTCATGGGGTCGCAAAGAGTTGGACACGACTGAGCGACTGATCTGATCTGAATATTATATATGTTGTCTTATAATTATATATAAGAAACCTATGAGATAAATACAAAGAAGACCACACCATAATTACATTGCTAAAAAGCAAATATAAAGAGTCTAGAAAATAGCCAGAGGAAAAACTGGTGTATCATATACAGGGGAACAATGATATGAAGATGGCTGATTTCTCACCAGAAACAATGAAGGACAGAGACAATTTGAAGTGCTGAAAGAAAAAAAAAAAAAGAAACCCGGCCAATTCTATATCTAGCAAAAATATCCTTCAAGACAAAAATATGTTTCAAACAGAAAGGCGACATGTTTTCAAATAAGCAAAACCAGAGAATTTGTCACTGTAGATCTGCACTACAAACAATGCTAAAGTATATCCTTCAGGGAACTTTCCTGGTGGCCCAATGATAAAGAATCTGCCTTGCAAGCAGGGGACACAGGTCTGGTCCCTGGCTGGGGAACTAAGATCCCACATGCTGCAGAGCAACTAAGCCCAAGTGCCGCAGTTACTGAGCCCACAGGCTACAACTACCGAAGCCTGCTCACTCTGGAGCCTGCACCACAACCACGCACTGCACGGAGAGATCCTGTGTGCCACAGCTAAGACCTGACACAGCCAAAATGACTTAATTAATTTAAAAAACAAAATATATCCTTCAGGCCAAATGGATGTCATTTAGACACTTAATCTACAGAAAGGCATAATAGGCACTGGAAATTGTAAACCAGCAGATAAGTATAAAATATTATGTTTCCCATCATCTTGTAACTTACTTAAAAGACTAACTGCTTACGCTAAAAAATAATATTGCACTGCAGGGGTTTTAATATCTGTAAATATAAAATAAATCACAGCAGCACAAAGAGTAGGGACATAAATGAAAATATACTGCTTCAAGGTTTTATGTAAACTAGTAACAATCTTAAGTCTAAAGAGACCACAATAACTTAAGGATGCACATTTTAATCCCCAGGGCAACCTCAAAAAGGTAACAGAGAAGGGTATAATTATGAAGTCATTTGAGGAATTAAAATGAAATATGTACACACCTAATAACAGCGTTTCAAAAACCTAGAAGTAAAAAAAGAAACAACTAAAAGGGAGACAAATCCACAATCATAGTTGAAGATATCAATTACTTTTTCTTAGTAATTGATAGAACAAATATATAAAAGATTAATAAGGTTATAGAATATTTGAACAACACTATCAACCACCTTAAAGTATAACATGCTATACACAAGTGCAGAACACACATTCTTTTCAAATACATATGAAATACAACAGGAAATCAATGAAAGACAAAGGGAAAACAAGTCTCAAATTTCAAAATAAGAATATCTTACCATATAGTTCTCTGACCATAACAGACTTAAATTAAAAATCAAGAAAAACAGGTATTGAGAAAAGTACCAGATATTAAGAAATTATCAGGGTTTCCCTGGTGGCTCAGATGGTAAAGAATCTGCCCACAATGTGGAAGACCCAGGTTCGATCCCTGGGTCAGGAAGATCCCCCAGAGAAGGAAATGGCTACCCACTCCAGTATCCTTGCCTGGAGAATCCATGGACAGAGGAGCCGGGCAGGCTACAGTCTACAGTCACAGAGTCAAACACAACTGAGCAACTAACATTTTCTCTTTCAAGAAATTAAACAACCTACATGCAAATTAAAACCACAATGATATACCATTTCACATCTACAAGAATGGCTAAACTTTTAAATAGCAACAACTCAAAATGTTGATAATATGAAACAAACAGAACTATTGTGAGTGGGAGTGTGAGTGGGGTCAAACCACTCTGAAGAACTGCTTGACACTTTCATATAAAGTTAAATATACCTCTACCCTATGACTCAACAATTCCACTAACAGGTTATTAATCTGAGAATGAGAATATGTGTCTACAAATATACTTGTACTAGAATTTTTACCACCGTCTTAATTCATAATAGAAAAAAAAAACTGGAAGTATCTCAAATATTTGTTCATCAAGGGGAGAATCTATCAATAAATTGTGATACACTCCTAACCACAGAATACTGCTTAGCAATAAAAATGAAGGAACTCATGTTATAAACAATAACATGGATAAATCTCCAAAATGTTACGTTAAACAAAAAAACACAAAACAAGAGAGTTCATACTCTGGCATCACTATGCAAAATTCAAGAAAAGACAAGATAATACAGTCAGAGCAACTAGATGGACACTGACTGGATGGGGTCCCAAGAGAACTTTCTGGTGTGACAGAAATGTTCTAGATCTTGTTTGGGATGGGATGGGTGTGTATGTTTAACAACTCACTAAACTGTAAACTTAAGATCTGTGCAGGTAGTGGTCCGGTGATTAGGATTCTGTGCTTCTATTGCCAGGAACCCAGGTGTGATCCTTGGTTGGGGAACTAAGATCTTGCAAACCACATGATGTGGGGGAAAAAAAAACCTATGCATTTCACTGTATATAAATTTTACCTCAATGAAGAAGAAACAATTGCAGGCTAATATGAAAAACATGTTCAACCTCACTAATAGACAAGTTAAAGTAAAAATATAACTTATCTTTTGCTTGTGAACAATGCAAATGTAAAAAACAAAATCCTCAGTGCTACCAAGAGTACAATGAAATAAGAATACTTTTAGATCCATGGCATAATTATTAAAACTCTCCAGAAAGGAATTTAGCACTATTCTTTTTAGAAGAAGGTTAAAATAGTTCATCAGTTCAGTTCAGTTCAGTCGCTCAGTATTGTCTGACTCTTTTCGACCCCATGAATCGCAGCACGCCAGGCCTCCCTGTCCATCAACAACTCCCGGAGTTCCCTCAGACTCATGTCCAACAAGTCGGTGATGCCCTCCAGCCATCTCATCCTCTGTCGTCCCCTTCTCCTCCTGCCCCCAATCCCTCCCAGCATCAGAGTCTTTTCCAATGAGTCAACTCTTCGCATGAGGTGGCCAAAGTACTGGAGTTTCAGCTTTAGCATTATTCCTTCCAAAGAACACCCAGGGCTGATCTCCTTCAGAATGAACTGGTTGGATCTCCTTGCAGTCTCTCAAGAGAATTCTCTTGAGACTCTCAAGAGTTTTCTCCAACACCACAGTTCAAAAGCATCAATTCTTCGGCGCTCAGCTTTCTTCACAGTCCAACTCTCACATCCATACATGACCACAGGAAAAACCATAGCCTTGACTAGACGGACCTTTGTTGGCAAAGTAATGTCTCTGCTTTTGAATATGCTGTCTAGGTTGGTCATAACTTTCCTTCCAAGGAGTACTTTTCTTTTAATTTCATGGCTGCAATCACCATCTACAGTGATTTTGGAGCCCCCCAAAATAAAGTCTGACACTGTTTCCACTGTTTCCCCATCTATTTCCCATGAAGTGATGGGACCAGATGCCATGATCTTCGTTTTCTGAATGTTGAGCTTAAAGCCAACTTTTTCACTCTCCTCTTTCACTCATCGAGAGGCTTTTGAGTTCCTCTTCACTTTCTGCCATAAGGGTGGTGTCATCTGCATATCTGAGGTTATTGATATTTCTCCTGGCAATCTTGATTCCAGCTTGTGCTTCTTCCAGCCCAGCGTTTCTCATGATGTACTCTGCATAGAAGTTAAATAAGCAGGGTGACAATATACAGCCTTGACATACTCCTTTTCCTATTTGGAACCAGTCTGTTGTTCCATGTCCAGTTCTAACTGTTGCTTCCTGACCTACATATAGGTTTCTCAAGAGGAAGGTCAGGTGGTCTGGTATTTCCATCTCTTTCCGAATTTTCCACAGTTTATTGTGATCCACACAGTCAAAGGCTTTGGCATAGTCAATAAAGCCATTAATCTAATAATTCCATGACTGGAATTTGTTTCCCATGAAAATAATCAGAGACTTGCAGAACAATCTGTGTATGTGGAATGCGTTAATACATGATGGTATATCTTGCACTGCAGGCAGATTCTTTACCGTTGAGCTACTGGGAAAGCCCTATAGTATATCCATTTGATCAATTGTTTTATAAATATTAAAAATCCTTTTAAAAGAACATTTAATTGATATGAGAAAGTGCTCAGGATATAGTGTTAAGTGGATGACAAGCATACAGAATTGTATTATTATCCTCAACTTTGTTCATACACACATATACACAGAAAACAAGATGAACAGTCCTAAATGTTGAGACTAGTTATTTTAACCTCAAGGGATTATAGCTAATTTTTAGTTTGAGTCTCTATTTTCAAATTCTTTTGGGTATATACCTTTAAGTGGAATTACAGGATCATATGTAAATCTATCTATGTTCAACTTTTAAAAGAACTGCTATATTGATTTCCACAGCAGCTACATTCCCATGAGCAATGCACAAGATTTCCAATTTCTTTATATTGTCCCCAAATTTGTTATCTTCTGTTTTTGGATAAGAGTCATCCTAATGGGGGTAAAGTGGGGTCTCACTGTGATTTTGATTTGTATTTTCCTAAAGGTCATTTAGCACATGGAAAGGTATTCAACATCATTCTGCCATAAGGGTGGTGTCATCTGTATATCTGAGGTTATTGATATTTCTCCTGGCAATCTTGATTCCAGCTTGTGCTTCTTCCAGTCCAGCGTTTCTCATGATGTACTCTGCATAGAAGTTAAATAAGCAGGGTGACAATATAGCCTTGATGTACTCCTTTTCCTATTTGGAACCAGCCTGTTGTTCTATGTCCAGTTCTAATTGTTGCTTCCTGACCTGCATACAGGTTTCTCAAGATGCAGGTCAAGTGGTCTGGTATTCCCATCTCCTTCAGAATTTTCCACAGTTTATTGTGATCCAAAGTCAAAGGCTTTGGCATAGTCAACAAAGCAGAAATAGATGTTTTTTGGAAACTATCTTGCTTTTTCAATGATCCAGTGTATGTTGGCAATTTGATCTCTGGTTCCTCTGCCTTTTCTAAAACCAGCTTGAACATCTGGAAGTTCATGGTTCATGTATTGCTGAAGCCTGGCTTGGAGAATTTTGAGAATTACTTTACTAGCTTGTGAGATGAGTGCAATTGTGCGGTAGTTTGAGCATTTTTTGGCATTGCCTATCTTTGGGGTTGGAATGAAAACTGACCTTGTCCAGTCCTGTGGCCACTGCTGAGTTTTCCAAATTTGCTGGAATACTGAGTGCAGCACTTTCATAGCATCATCTTTTAGGATTTGAAATAGCTCAACTGGAATTCTATCGTCTCCACTAGCTTTGTTCGTAGTGATGCTTCCTAAGGCCCACTTGACTTCACATTCCAGGATGTCTGGCTCTAGGTGAGTGTGAGTGATCACACCATCGTGATTATCTGGGTCGTGAAGATCTTTTTTATACAGTTCTGTGTATTCTTGCCACCTCTTCTTACTATCTTCTGCTTCTGTTAGGTCCATACCATTTCTGTCCTTTACTGAGCCCATCTTTGCATGAAATATTCCCTTGGTATCTCTAATTCTCTTGAAGAGCTCTGTAGTCTTTCCCATTCTATTGTTTTCCTCTATTTCTGTGCATTGATCGCTGAGGAAGGCTTTCTTATCTCTCCTTGCTATTCTTTGGAACTCTGCATTCAAATGGGTATATCTTTCCTTTTCTCCTTTGCTTTTCACTTCTCTTCTTTTCACAGTTATTTGTAAGGCCTCCTCAGACCGCCATTTTGCTTTTTTGCATTTCTTTTTCTTGGGAATGGTCTTGATTCCTGTCCCCTGTACAATGTCATGAACCTCCGTCCATAGTTCATCAGGCACCCTGTTTATCATTGTCTTTGGTAAGCAGAAGTAGTTTTGAAAAAGTCCAATTTATCCAAAAAGAAAAAATTTTATTGTTAGTGCATTTTGTATCCTGTCTATGAAATTTTTATCCTAAGGTTACAAAAACATTTACTTGTCTTCTAGAAGCTTTTTGATTCTGATTCCTGTATTTCAAGGTCCAGAAGACTTTTAACTCTGTTCTTTTTTTCAGGACTCTGCATGTTCTTTTTAGGTCCTTTGTATTTTCATATAAATATTGGAATTGGGTTATGTATATCTTAAAAAATGCCTTCTGAAATTTTGATTGTGATAGTACTCAATCTGTAAATGAATTTAGGAAGAATAATAGCTATGAATTTTGACACACCCTTTCATTGAACAGGGTACAGTAGCTGAAGTGAAACTTAGCATTGTCTTCAGCATAGCACAGCAACAATTTTTGTGTGCGTGTGTTGTTGTAATGTCTTCAACTTTATTTATTGATTTATTTGGCTGTGCTGGGTCTTAGTTGCAGCATGCAGATCTTTTTTTTTTTTCCCCAGTTATGGCAGTCCGAATCTTTACATTTCAGCATGTGGGATCTAGTTCCCCAGCCAGGTGCCCTCTGCATTGGCAGCACAGAGTACTAGCCACTGGACCACCAGGGAAGACCCTATAAGAACAGTTTTTAAATGTATTAACCAAAATCATTTAAGATAAATGAAAAATAAAAGTACAAAGAGATACATAAGATTTGATACCACTGTGCTGACCATCAAAAGGGAAGGAGGCACTCTCAAAGGCTACAGATAAGAATGTAGATGTGTACAGCCCTAGAAAGGAAGTTTGGCAATGCTTATCACAGTTACAAATGTGTATGTCTTTTCAGCCAGCAGTTTCACTCTAGGGATTTATCTAGTAGCAGATATATTCACACACATAAAAAATTCCATGTGCACAAGATTATGTGTTGTCAGAAACAGCAAAAGACTTTAAATAAATTATGGCATGTCCATACAGTGGAATATGATATAGCTTAGAAAAAGAATGAGAGAGAATTCCTTGGCAATCCAGTGGTCAGGACTCTTCACTTTCCCTTCCAGCGCCCAGGTTCCATGCCCAGTTGGGAACTAAGATCCTGCAAACCATGCGGCGCCACCAGAATTACCAAAAAAAAAAAGAAAAAAGAATAGGAAAACTCTCTATATAAAGACACAGAAAGATGTCCTAGATGTATTATTAAGATTAAAAAAAAACAAACAAGGAGGTGAGAAACACTACAGTGCTTACTACCGTATAAAGGGCAGGGGGAGATGACTATTTGTGTGTGCGTGTGCTCAGTCGCTCAGCTGTATCTAACTCTTGTGATCCCAGGGGCTGTTATGGGGTATATGCAAAAATCAATCCTATTTTACACATGAAAAAAAAACTGAGACTCAGAGGGATGTGTAGCTAAGAAGCTTTAAAACTGAGATTCAATCTGAAGTTTATGTGCTTAACCACTGGATTTCCCAGGAAGCGCGAGTGGCAAAGAACCGTCTGCCAATGTGGAACACGTAAGAGACATGGGTTTGAGCCCTGAAGGAGGGCATGGCAACCCACTGCAGTATTCTTGCCTGGAGAATCCCATGGACAGAGGAGCTTGGTGGGTGACAGCCAACAGCGTCGCAAAGAGGCACACACAACTGAAGTGATTTAGCATGCACGATACCACACCGTACATCTATGACTAACAATTTTGATACTGATATTTGTACCAATTGGTATAAAAGAAAAAAGCAATTACCTGCTGCCCTTCTGTACCCTCGGCAGTAACCATAGCAACAGAATGTGCTCCTGCTGAGGAAATGACTGCATCATGAGTAGGTACTGTGATGGGCGTTCCGTCCTGTGTTACCATTGTAATGGTGTTGCCAATGGCCTGCATATCGGCTTGAGATATGTTGACCTGCAACACAATGCATTTTACAATCAGGCAATGTTTCTTGCTTTATCTGGTCAATTTTATTAAGGACTGGGCCTAAGCCTCCTATGGCTTCCCAGGTGGCTTGGTGGTTAAGAATCCGCCTGCCAGTGCAGGAGATGCAGGTTTGATCCCTGGGTCAGGAAGATCCTCTGGAGAAGGAAATGGCAACCCACTCCAGTATTCTTGCCTGGAAAATTCCATGGACAGAGGAGCCTGGCAGGCTGCAGTCCATGGGGTTGCAAAGAGTCAGACACGACTGAGCATGCACACATGCAAGTCTTGTTTAAGTCTACTCTGGGAGCAAATAACCATTTTATAATGGAATAAACTTTTTAGAAAGAGATCGTCAGAAAAACTGAGTGTTTCTTAAATACGTTTTCCTCCTCTCCATCTCTACTGACAATTTAGATTTCTATTTTTCTTTCATCTAATTTTTGCCAATAATACAACTTCTAGATATTTAACCCCTCCCTAATCATCTTCCACCTTGTCACCTTGGTAAAAAACAAATTTCATTATGCTCCCTGCTCAAATCCCCAGTGATACCCTATCTGTCCAGAATAAAACTGTTAGTAAATTTGTTTAATCTTATATGCCAATCGGTGGACAAAGAGTACTATGTGGAATTAGTGATGACAGAAGTGAGGAGAGGGATAAATGGGATGGTCCAAGTGCTCTCTATGTTTCTATCCTGAATATATTCTGCTTCTAGCTAACACTGGCACATTCAGTTCAGTTCAGTTCAGTTCAGTCGCTCAGTCGTGTCCGACTCTTTGCGACCCCATGAATTGCAGCACGCCAGGCCTCCCTGTCCATCACCAACTCCCAGAGTTCACTCAGACTTATGTCCATCGAATCAGTGATGCCATCCAGCCATCTCATCCTCTGTTGTCCCCTTCTCCTCCTGCCCCCAATCCCTCCCAGCATCAGAGTCTTTTCCAATGAGTCAACTCTTCGCATGAGGTGGCCAAAGTACTGGAGTTTCTGCTTTAGCATCATTCCTTCCAAAGAAATCCCAGGGCTGATCTCCTTCAGAATGGACTGGTTGGATCTCCTTGCAGTCCAAGGGACTGTCAAGAGTCTTCTCCAACACCACAGTTCAAAAGCATCAATTCTTCGGCGCTCAGCCTTCTTCACAGTCCAACTCTCACATCCATACATGACCACAGGAAAAACCATAGCCTTGACTAGACGGACCTTTGTTGGCAAAGTAATGTCTCTGCTTTTGAATATGCTATCTAGGTTGGTCATAACTTTCCTTCCAAGGAGTAAGCGTCTTTTAATTTCATGGCTGCAGTCATCATCTGCAATGATTTTGGAGCCCAAAAAATAAAGTTTGACACTGTTTCTACTGTTTCCCCATCTATTTCCCATGAAGTGATGGGACCGGATGCCATGATCTTCGTTTTCTGAATGTTGAGCTTTAAGCTAACTTTTTCACTCTCCACTTTCACTTTCATCAAGAGGCTTTTGAGTTCCTCTTCACTTTCTGCCATAAGGGTGGTGTCATCTGCGTATCCGAGGTTATTGATATTTCTCCCGGCAATCTTGATTCCAGCTTGTGTTTCTTCCAGCCCAGCGTTTCTCATGATGTACTCTGCATAGAACTTAAATAAGCAGGGTGACAATATACAGCCTTGACGTACTCCTTTTCCTATTTGGAACTAGTCTGGTGTTCCATGTCCAGTTCTAACTGTTGCTTCCTGACCTGCACACAGATTTCTCAAGAAGGCAGGTCAGGTGGTCTGGTATTCCCATCTCTTTCAGAATTTTCCACAGTTTATTGTGATGCACACAATCAAAGGCTTTGGCATAGTCAATAAAGCAGAAACAGAGACGTTTTTCTGGAACTCTCTTGCTTTTTCAATGATCCAGAGGATGTTGGCAATTTGATCTCTGGTTCCTCTGCTTTTTCTAAAACCAGCTTGAACCTCAGGAAGTTCATGGTTCACGTATTGCTGAAGCCTGGCTTGGAGAATTTTGAGCATTACTTTACTAGCATGTGAGATGAGTGCAATTGTGCGGTAGTTTGAGCATTCTTTGGCATTGCCTTTCTTAGGGATTGGAATGAAAACTGACCTTTTCCAGTCCTGTGGCCACTGCTGAATTTTCCAAATTTGCTGGCATATTGAGTGCAGCACATTAAGAGTTATCTATTCAAAGGGCAGATTAATCATGGGAGGTAAAGTTCTAAAAGAGATGGGTAAAAAGACAGTTCTCCATGGAAGAAGCAGTACTGGAGGATAAAGAACCCCATGCATCTATTTCCACGGGTATTAAGACAACCTTAGCAAGGGCTTAAAAATGAAATCAAGTCTGAATTATTTTAGGACAGTGGCATCTAGAAAACAATGACAAGTTTGACTGTCAAACAACAACTCTTATATTGCTTTTCCTGGGGAAATTAAGGCAGCTTCCTATTAATTCTGAAGCTAGTTAAATGAACTCCCATGATTCCAAGTAGGGAGAAAGTCACACCCTGGAAATTCTACAGGTTTCCCCATCACTGACTTGCCCAGATCTTTTAATGATGTCCTCATCACCTCTGCCAAACTTCTGCTGATTTCTCAATCTTATCTCCTGGACCTAATTAGCCACCCAATCTATCCCTTCCAAGTTTCGCTAGACCCATTACTTTTCACTGTGTTCCTGACCTTCATCACCTTACCTTTGAAAGATACCCATTCCACCACCTGAATTCTACAGAGTGACAAACCTTCTCTCTTTATGGACCTCCTTGCATGTAGTCTCTTTCAGCAAGAAAGAGTCTCTTTCTTCAGGAGATCTAGCACTGCTCACAAGCTAAACTCCAAACTTTGTGCTCCAATTCAAGGCTTTCTTCAACTGGGACCCAACCCGCCTTTCGAGACCAGGCTCAGAGAAATATTATTTAATGTGTCTGGCTTTTGGTGGGTACTTACATGCTGAGTCCCGTCCTGGGATATGAGTGTAACCTGTTGACTCAACCCAGACTGGGTTACTGTGGCTACTTGGGTAGATACAACGTCATCCCCTTCTACACCTGTAACATATGTGATCTGGGACCCTTTAAGGACATCTTCACCTTGACCTGTTTAAAACAAATGAATCATTTATTTGATCAACCTACCAAGCTCTTTAGAAAACAGAATATTTTAAATATTATGGA
Source organism: Bubalus kerabau (assembly GCF_029407905.1). Taxonomy (NCBI): domain Eukaryota; kingdom Metazoa; phylum Chordata; class Mammalia; order Artiodactyla; family Bovidae; genus Bubalus; species Bubalus kerabau. Next base: position 43,133,980 of record NC_073638.1, read on the forward strand.
GAAACTGACAAAAATGAAAGGACATATGTACTGAATTCTTTTTTTTTTTTTTTTTACTTTATAATATTGTATTGGTTTTGCCATACATCAACATGCATCTGCCATGGGTGTACACGTGCTCCCCATCCTGAACCCCCCTCCCACCTCCCTCCCCATACCATCCCTCTGGGTCATCTCAGTGCACCAGCCCCAAGCTTCCTGTATCCTGCATCGAACCTGGACTGGCGATTCGTTTCTTATATGATATTATACATGTTTTAGTGCCATTCTCCCAAATCATCCCCCACCTCCCTCTCCCACAGAGTCCAAAAGACTGTACTGAATTCTAAATAATGAAAATGATTTCTAACACCTCCTGCCGATCTCCGCCTGCTCTTTTGCAAAGCCAAACCAAATCCAAGCAGACTGAACTAAACTTTTCCACATAAAGAGTAACTGTTCTAATTTTGAGAGACCTTGCTTACTCCCTTAGTTGGCATAATTATATAACACTGTGCATGTGTGTTGGGGTGAGGAGTGGGGGAACTGCACAGGGAGACTAACTAGCAAGTAACCCTTCTAACATGGCAAATATGTGCTAAGTTCTTGCAGTCACTTAAGAAGCTGTTAAAAATGATAAGACAATCTTCATAAATATTAACCCCAAAACCAGAATGGTGTGTAAACACAATGTACTAACACTAAGTTACTTACTCTTTAACAAGAGTGACTTATTACAAGTTATCAGTACACAATGATATCACTGTGTAAAGACAGTATTATCTGGGGTAAGGTTAATAATTTCATAAGTGACTGAACAGGAACTCCCACCCACTTTTTTATTTCACAAAAAATCAGCAAGTAAACAGAAATTTCAACTGTCCATTACTTCCATACTTGGCAACCAGTAAGATGCCTTATCCCTCTCTTCTACTGCTTTCCACATCTCATGAGGCCAGAAAAAGGGTAATTTTCTTTTTTTAATTCAAAGGACTTTATATGCTAATTTAAGAGTACTTCTCAAAGTTATGGTTGATGCCTGCACTCATACAGCTATGGTCATCATGGTGTAATCCCTATGACACTCATTATTTCATTTCTTTTTGTTCTGTTCCATGGCTTCCAAGGTGGTTCAGTGGTAAAGAATCCACCTGCCAGTGCAGGAGATGTGGATTTGATCCCTGGGTCGGGAAGATTGCCTGGAGGAGGAAATGGCAACTCACTCCAGTATTCTTGCCTGCAAAATCCCACGGACAGGGGAGCCTAGTGGTCTACAGTCCAAAGGGTTGCAAAGAGTCGGACACGACTGAGCACACACACAAGACACAGGCAGATGAGCTTCTGAGGTGGCGCTAGTGGTAAAGAACCTGCCTGCCAGTGCAGAAGACATAAGAGATGCAGATTCAATCCCTGGGTCAGGAGAATCCCCTGGAGAAGGGCATGGCAACCCACTGCAGTATTCCTGCCTGAAGAATCCCATGGACAGAGGATTCCTGCAGGCTACAGTCCATAGGGTCACAAAGAGTTAGATACGACTGATATGACTTAGCATGCACGCATGGCCATTTATTATTATTATACCATTACTCCAACGGGGTTCAAAACGTAGGGGATCACATGGGAGAAAAGGAACACAAACCCATTCTTATTCTCGGAAAAACAATCTTAGTTTAACTTTTTTTAATAACATGTATATCATAGGTTATCTTCTAGAACACAAGAAATTCTGACAATCTGAAATGTTAACATTTAAGGAAGAGACTGAGGAAGATTAAAAAGGGAACAGTCTTAAACCCAAGTTTGACATCATTAAAGTCTACTTTATAATTGCAAGGATTTAGCAGCAATTGTTAACATCTAACCAAGCACACTTACAGTGCTATGGCTAGAAAACAGCATAGCATTTGAGAGGAAAGGAATTGTTGGGAAGTTCCTGGTGGTCCAGTGGCTAGCACTTGGTGCTTTCACTGATGGAGCCTGGGTTCAATCCCTGGTCAGGGAACTAAGATCCTGCAAACCTTGTGATATGGACGAAATATTTTAAAAAGAGTGAAGGAAATGTTATTTTTTTACTGCTGCTGCTGCTGCTAAGTCGCTTCAGTCGTGTCCGACTCTGTGCGACCCCATAAACAGCAGCCCACCAGGCTTGTCTGTCCCTGGGATTCTCCAGGCAAGAATATGGGAGTGGGTTGCCATTTCCTTCTCCAATGCATGCATGCATGCTAAGTCGCTTCAGTTGTGTCTGACTCTGTGCGACCCTATGGACAGCAGCCCACCAGGCTCCTCTGTCCACGGGATCCTCTAGGCAAGAATACTGGAATGGATTGCCATTTCCTTCTCCGTATTTTCTTACTATCACACGACTAATATCTGAAAAGATAAATTAGAATTACACGGAATTATTTGAGTAGATAGTGAATGATCTGTTCTTTTCCTTATTCTCCATTTTTTCCCCTACCTGTATGTTTTTCAATCCTTTAATATTAGTTGTAAGATTGGGTAAGAATGTTTTAATTTTCAAACTTACTTCATTTAGGAACTACTCAATGAAACAGGACAATATATATGTTTTGTTCTGTTTCAGAAAAACCTATTTCATTTTAACCTATTTAACTATGCTGTGTTATTTAACTGAAATCATAGAATCTAATTCTGTTTTTCTCAAGAGTTTATCCTTACTGAAATGAATGTTTTTGTCTCCCACAACACTACTGAATAGACATGAATCAACTAAGTTATTTGGGAATGCTTCACCACTCTTGATTAAGACCAACATTCTAATACACCCAAATAGTCTAGCTACCCCTACCCTGCTGTGCAGCCTCATGTCATACCACCCTCCCAGGCAGAAATGCCATGCTGGCCAGGCTTCGTTCAGTCTCTCCAATTTACTTGGCTCTCTCCAACCTCAGGGCTTTTTGCATGTGCCAGTCCCTCCATCTGGAACATTCTCCTGCCTCTGCTCCCTGTTTACCACCCTACCCCCCAACCCTTGCACATCCCTGCCCGTACACCGAGTGAACCCATGATCTCTCCAAAAATCACTTCTTCAGGGGAGTTGTCTCTGACCTTTGAGACTAGGTTAATTTCCCCTCTTATACATCCCAGAGCATTAAGTACCTTACTTTGATAGCAGTTATTGCAGTTGTAAACGGTATTTTTGTGCGACTATTTGAATGAAACTTTATGGTTAGAGACAATGCTTTCAATCATACATTATGCTCATAACTATTGATTTTCAAACACAGACATAAAAATACTGGAAAAAACCCTTACCTGGGGGAGGCTCAAAGAAGGCTTCCTGCTCCTCCTCGATGGGCTCAGTGTCGTTGTGCGCTGTTCGTTTGTGCATGGCCAGTGTGGAGATCTGCTTGTATGTCTTCCCACAGTGATTACAGTTGTATGGTTTGGAGTGAGTGTGAACAACATGATGTTTGTACAAACTGGAATATTCTGTAAACCTTTTGTCACACCCAGGGACTGTACAAACATATGGCTTTTCCCCTAAGAAAAGAATGGCACCGGGAAAAAAAAATCAATTTTCAGTAATGAAGGCATAATCATTCCATACCTTCTAGGAGGTGGACGGGGAATGAAGGGGGAGGGAAACCACTAGTAGCAAAAGTAACCAGTTGTCAAATCCCTTTCTATCCTGCTGTAAGGCACAGCATAAGAAAAGACTCTCTGACTATGGTTTCAACTTGGCTCAAAAGGTGGTCTGCAACCTGAGTCATACCCCACACTTGAATACCACTTTTTGTTTAATTTCAAGAAATGTGAAAAATAAGGATGGAGATATTTACTGCCCAGCTACAAGCTTTGATGAGGACTTTCCAGGCAATCCAGTGGTTATGACTAGGCACTTATACTGCAGGGGGCATGGGTTCAATCCTTGGTTGGAGAACTACGATCTCATATGCCACACAGAAAGCCACACACAAAAAAAGCATTGATGAAACTGTTCTTGTTACTTATAACTAGATAATATACATATCATTAGTGATACTATATTAATAATGGAAATAATAAATGTAGGGAATTCCCTGGTGGTCTAGTAGTTAGGACTCCACACTTTCACTGCAGAGGACCTGGGGTCAATCCCACAAGCCACTTGGTACAGTCCAAAATAATAATAAAAATAATAAATGCAATTATTAGTATAATGTATGTAGCTTACCCTAAGGGTTTTATAAGGATAAAAAACAAACATTTTCTAAAAAGTGTATGAGATATAGTCTGGACACATATTTCATATTAACTTCACTTGACTTCTTGCAACCAATCAAAAGCTATTAAATATTCACTAAAAACAATTCAATGCAAAGCAATTCTTTTTCCATGAAACAGTCTGAGAATAATACAGGCAGTGCACATATTTTTAGAACTTTTCATTATATAAAATTTTAAACATACACACAAGTATAGAGAAACAGTGCAATAAACCAATCATTTAGCTTCAACTATCAATTATTAGCTTCAACTATCAATTATTCGCCATACGTTTGCCCCCTCTGAAACAACTCCATGTACATTCCATCTCATCCATGAGTATATCTGACTGTATAAAAGATGGATGCTTTTTATAAAGAACAAAATTACCAATAATTATTTAGTATCACAATATCTAGACACTGTTTGTATGTTGTGGGAGGGTGCCGCGCAGGGAATCTAACACAGTGAGGGAAACCAAACTGGAACAAATTAGCCTAATTGTAGTTTAAATGAACACTTTTAACCACTTAGAAGAGGTATGGGGGCCAGGGTTGGGGAGGAGAAGCTAAAGTAACTCATATATACAGTATTTAATAGTCTCAGTCTTGGACTACCTGGAATAGGGAAAAACTACAAAGATTTAACTCTTCTTGGTGGGCTTGTTTATTCTAGTACTATGGGCAAAACAGGGCTTCCTTGGTGCCTCAGACAATAATGAATCTGCCTGCAATGCGGGAGACCAGGGTTTGATTCCTGGGTTGGGAAGATCTCCTGGACAAGGGGATGGCTACTCACTCCAGTATTCTTGTCTAGAAAATTCCATGGACAGAGGAGCCTGGCAAGCTACAGTCCATGGGGTCCAAAGAGTCTGACATCACTGAGCAACTAACATTTTGAAAGGCAAAACAACTTGGAAACCATTTTAGACATAATAAAAGACTGAATAATGAATAAATGTATAAATGCTGTTGGAAGCCAGAGCTCTGACTATGGAAGAAGGAAAATGCAAACATGGAATGTGAGAAGAAAAGAAAGAGCTCTGTGGGATGAACTGGAATTGGAGGTACTGGTGTGAACTCAAGTCTCTGAAATGTGCTTATGTGTGTAAACATATGCATATCCTACTCGTTCTCACTTTACACCTTCCTAGGGTAACTCCCATCTTTTTCACGGTTCTAAACACGGTAAAACCATCCACAAATAGTAAAATCACTAAGGTAATCTGTAATATACATCTTAGACATTAAATATTTGAGATTACGTCTTGTCCTCTGCCCAGCCCACAATCTCAAAATAGGGCAGGTTGAAGTTTTTATCTTGGGGAATGGTTGTGGAGGGGCCATGATGAGGGCAAGACCAGGCAGGAAAATGTCAAGCAACTCCAATTCAGAGAACCAGCCCTACTCATATTCAGGCTTGAGCAGTGACTGCCACTATGTGGCACCAAACCACAGTCAAGATAGAAATACATGGGCGTTGGGGGGGGGGGGGGGTGTTTGTTTTTTTTTTGGTTTTGTCTTGAAACTATAGTTTTTACAATTGAGGTGTAACTGACTTACAATATTATATTAGTTTCAGGCGTATAACATAGTGACTCAATAATATTATGTATTACAAAATCATCACCATGATAAGTCTGTCAACATAACAAGTTACTCCAATATTATTGACTATATTCTCTATGCTGCACATTGTATAACTCAAGTTTATTTTATAATTGGGAGTTTGTACCTCTTAATCTCACTTATCTATTTTATTCATCCACCAATCCCCTGCCCTCTGGCAACTACCAGTTTTGTTTTCTTTATCTATGAGTCTGTCTCTATGTTTGTTTATTCATTTGGTTTGTTAAAGTTCCACATATAGGTGAAATCATACAGTATTTGTCTTCCTCTGACTGACATTTCGCATACCCTCTAAGTCCATCCATGTTGTCACAAATGCCAAGACTTCATTCTGTTTTATGGCTAATACTCCACTGTATGTTTGTATGTAAATGTATCACACTTATCCATTCACCTATCAATGGACACTTAGGTTGCTTCCATATCCTGGATATTAAAAATAATGCTGTAATAAACACAGGGGTGTATATATCTTTTTAAATTAGTGTCTTATTTTCTTCATTCAAATACCCAGAAGTGGAATTGCTGGATTGTATGGTAGTTCTATGTTTCATTTTTGAGGAAACTCCAAACTGTTTTCTGTAGTGGCTGTACCAATTTACATTCCTACCAACTGTGCAAGAGGATTTCCTTTTCTTTACATCCTTACCAACACTTGTTACTATCTTTTTGATAATAGCCATTATGACAGGTGGGAGGTGATATCTCATTGTGGTTTTGTTTACCATTTCCTGAGTGATAGCGATGTTGAACATCTTCTCATGGAGACATAAATGGATCTGAGTTGCACTTTAGAGCTCCCTAATGGCTAGCTGCAGAGAAGGCAATGGCACCCTACTCCAGTACTCTTGCCTGGAAAATCCCATGGACAGAGGAGCCTGGTAGGCTGCAGTCCATGGGGTTGCGAAGAGTCGGACATGACTGAGCGACTTCACTTTCACTTTTCACTTTCATGCATTGGAGAAGGAAATGGCAACCCACTCCAGTGTTCTTGCCTGGAGAATCCCAAGGACGGCGGAGCCTGGTGGGCTGCCGTCTATGCGGTCGCACAGAGTCAGACACAACTGAAGCGACTTAACAGCAGCAATAGCTAGCTGTACTCTCAACTGGGTCGGTCATCTCATCATCCTTCCAAAATGGACTGCATTTTACACAGCTGAGTCTTATGCTCCACTTATACATAATGTGGATTTTTGTATTATCTACTTGATGATCATCAGCCAATCTTTTCTTCCAACCCAGACCCACTTCCTGGGTCAGGCCAACATTTACAACTACCTACTGGATATCCTTGAGGGGGTTTCCCTGATAGCTCAATAGATAAAGAATTTGCCTGCAGTGCTGGAGACCCGGGTTTGATCCCTGGGTTTTAAAGATTCCCTGGAGAAGGAAATGGCAACCTACTCCAACATTCTTGCCTGGAAAATCCTATGGACAGAGGAGTCTTGCGGGCTACAGTCCATGGGGTGGCAAGAGTCGAATACGACTTAGCAACTAAACCACCACTGGATATCCTTACTTTAGTGACTTTTAACCATGTATGCATTTAAAAGACCTGGAGGATTTTTAATATATACTGATACCTGGGCCTCACCTCAGTAAAACTGTCAGAATCTTTGCAGACAGGATCTGTGGAATCAGTCTATTTTAAAAAGGTGAATCCGATGTACAGCCACATTTGAAAGCACTACTCTACCTGCATATTCCAAAGATCATAATGACCAAACTGAATGTAGGCATTCCTCTTAGTGGTGGTTGTTTAGTTGCTATGTAGTGTCTGACTCTCTTGCAACCCCATGGACTGTAGCCTGCCAGGGTCCTCTGTCCATAGGATTTCCCAGGCAAGAATATTGGAGTGGGTTGCCATGTCCTTCTCTAGGGGATCTTCCCAATCAGGGATTGAACCATCTCCTGCATTGCAGGCAGATTCTTTCCCACTGAGCCCCTTGGGAAGCAGGCATCCCTCTGACTGTAATCTAATTTGCCCATAAAACATGTTGAATGGCTAACTTTCTATATTCCATTACTTTAGATGGGAAAAATAGTTTTCCCAATCCATCTAAAAACCCCAACCATTTACCCCAAATATTACAAAAAGGTTCTTAACCCACCAAGAATGTCTGCATAAAATGAAGCACTTAAAACACCATTTATCTAATTATTAACACTCTGAACTCAGTAGCATGTATAAGTGTGTGTAATACACAATAATAGCAGAGTATCAAATAGGAATTTTGTTTTCTTTCTACACCACAAACATGTACTATAAGTTTAAAATGAAATATCTTAAAAATATTTGGCCATGTGATGCAAAGAGCCAACTCATTGGAAAAGACTCTGATGCTGGGAAAGACTGAAGGGAAAAGGAGAAGGGGGGTGCAGAAGATGAAATGGTTCAATAGTATCACTGACTCAATGGACATGAATTTGAGCAAACTCTGGGAGATAGTGGAGGACAGGGGAGCCTGGTGTGCTGCAGTCCAAGGGATTGCAAAGAGTCAGACACAGCTTAGCAACTGAACAACAAATCTTAAAGACAGATAGAAAGGAATTCAGATTACATTAGCAAAAGACAATTTTTTTCTAATCTACAGCCATCTTTTCCAGGCCTCTGAGGTTTTCACAGGATATTCTACTTTCTTAGGAAACACAAATAATGTAGGCAAGATGATGGCAATAATGTATAATAAAAAAAGTAATGTATAATATACAATGTGAGTATAAGATATGACTGCATCAGAAATATTACCACAGTGTATTCTATGTTCTCTCATTTAGATTCATATGCAACTTAAAATCTTTTCCTTTTATAGAAAAATGCATGTATCAAGTGGATTCATTATTGTGGGGTTTCAGTTTGAATCAAATTATGAGTAAAAATTTTACAAACCATTACTGCAAATATACAGATGGTGAGAGTTCAGGTGGTGAGGGAAACCCAGAGAACTATATATTGCAAACCCACACTATTATCTTCCCTTCCCAACCTGGTCTTCCTCATCTTAGCATTATCACTGAACCTATCACACAAGCTAGAAGACAAGTTCTTCTCATTCCTCATAACTAAGTTGGTCATCAGGTCCTTTGCTGATACCTCTTCAATGTCTTTCATTTTTATCCTTCTCCATCTCACTCACTTAAAATATTCTAATGGCCCTTAATCAGTCTCCTTGCTTATGGCCTCATCTCCCTTTAACTTCTTTCTATAGCATTGACAGAGTAATTCTTTTCTAAAAAAAGTAAATTTTCTTTAAATCTACCCTCCTCTCTATCCATCAGTTCAGTTCAGTTCAGTCGCTCAGTTGTGTCCAACTCTTTGCGATCCGATGAATCACAGCATGCCAGGCCTCTCTGTCCATCACTAAGTCCCGGAGTTCACTCAGACTCACATCCATCGAGTCAGTGATGCCATCCAGCCATCTCATCCTCTGTTGTCCCCTTCTCCTCCTGCCCCCAATCCCTCCCAGCATCAGAGTCTTTTCCAATGAGTCAGCTCTTCACATGAGGTGGCCAAAGTACTGGAGTTTCAGCTTTAGCATCATTCCTTCCAAAGAAATCCCAGGGCTGATCTCCTTCAGAATGGACTGGTTGGATCTCCTTGCAGCCCAAGGGACTTTCAAGAGTCTTCTCCAACACCACAGTTCAAAAGCATCAATTCTTCGGTGCTCAGCCTTCTTCACAGTCCAACTCTCACATCCATACATACCACGGGAAAAACCATAGCCTTGACTAGACGAACCTTTGTTGGCAAAGTAATGTCTCTGCTTTTCAATATGCTATCTAGGTTGGTCATAACTTTCCTTCCAAGGAGTAAGCTTCTTTTAATTTCATGGCTGCAGTCACCATCTGCAGTGATTTTGGAGCCCAAAAAAATAAAGTCTGACACTGTTTCCACTGTTTCCCCATCTATTTCCCATGAAGTGATGGGACCGGATGCCATGATCTTCATTTTCTGAATGTTGAGCTTTAAGCTAACTTTTTCACTCTCCACTTTCACTTTCATCTAGAGGCTTTTGAGTTCCTCTTCACTTTCTGCCATAAGAGTGGTGTCATCTGCATATCCAAGGTTATTGATATTTCTCCCGGCAATCTTGATTCCAGCTTGTGCTTCTTCCAGCCCAGCGTTTCTCATGATGTACTCTGCATAGAAGTTAAATAAGCAGGGTGACAATATACAGCCTTGACGTACTCCTTTTCCTATTTGGAATCAGTGTGTTGTTCCATGTCCAGTTCTAATTGTTGCTTCCTGACCTGCATACAGGTTTCTCAAGAGGCAGGTCAGGTGGTCTGGTATTCCCATCTCTTTCAGAATTTTCCACAGTTTATTGTGATCCACACAGTCAAAGGCTTCAGCATAGTCAATAAAGCAGAAATAGATGTTTTTCTGGAACTCTCTTGCTTTTTCGATGATCCAGCAGATGTTGGCAATTTGATCTCTGGTTCCTCTGCCTTTTCTAAAACCAGCTTGAACATCAGGAAGTTCATGGTTCATGTATTGCTGAAGCCTGGCTTGGAGAATTTTGAGCATTACTTTACTAGTGTGTGAGATGAGTGCAATTGTGCGGTAGTTTGAGCATTCTTTGGCATTGCCTTTCTTTGGGATTGGAATGAAAACTGACCTTTTCCAGTCCTGTGGCCACTGCTGAGTTTTCCAAATTTGCTGGCATATTGAGTGCAGCACTTTCACAGCATCATCTTTCAGGATTTGAAACAGCTCAACTGGAATTCCATCACCTCCACTAGCTTTGTTCATAGTGATGCTTTCTAAGGCCCACTTGACTTCACATTCCAGGATGTCTGGCTCTAGGTCAGTGATCACACCATCGTGATTATCTGGCTTGTGAAGATCTTTTTTGTACAGTTCTTCTGTGTATTCTTGCCACCTCTTAATATCTTCTGCTTCTCTTAGGTCCATAGCAGTATCCAAATTTATTAATGTACCATTCCCAAGCAGTATCCAAAACTTATTAATGTACCTTTCTCAAAGTAAAGGGATTGCTATAGATGCCTGAAAATATTTCCAGAGATATCCTGGGTCTGTAGAATGTAGCCTGAGAAATACTACCTTACACAACTAACATTCCATTCTAAATGTCTTTTAATTTTGAATTATCACAAGTTTACTCTTAATATGAGTAATAATAATTAAAAATTTCTGATAAAACTAATGTATCCTCTCATTCTCCTCTCCATTCCCATCAAAAATACAACCACCTGAAACTAATACAAAATTATAAATCAATTATGTCAACTATAAAAAAAATACAACCACAAAGCATAGCATCAAATTAAAAGCTTTTGTGCTGTAAATGGCACCATCAAAAAAGTTAAAAAAAAAAAAAAAAAGAATAGGAGAAAATATCTATAAAAATTGGATTGTGGTGATGGTTGTATAACCTTGTGAATATACTAAAAAAACAATGAATCATATAGTTTAATGGATGAATTGTATAGTGTATGAATTATATCTCAATAAAGCTGGTAAAAAAATATATACAGATACTCTGCAACAATTATGTCTATGACCCCTCCCTAAATCAACTGCCCTTGACATGTTTTGTCTATCTCTGCATTTCTGATGCCTAGCAGGGGAACACACAGCAGACATGCAGTAACTATTGCATAAATAAATGTATAAATGCCAAAGTGAAGTTTGTTCAAGTTATGTAATCCATTGCTGTGGCAGGAAGGAGGGAAGAGATTCCTGCAAATGGTTTATGGGAGAGGCAGGAGTTAAAACTGAGCCTTGAAAGACAGAAGACTAAGAACTAGAGACCGTTACCTGTGTGTATTCTCACGTGGTTTTTATAATTGGTTGCACTGGCAAATGCCCTCCCACATCCTGGTTCTGTGCAGTAATAAGGTCTTTCTCCTGTATGTGTCCTAATATGCACTTTTCTAATATTTGATGTTGTAAAAGACCGACCACAGCCTTCAAAGTGACATTTAAAGGGCCTTTCTCCTGAAAACACAAAGGGAAATACATTAAATGGTGCAAAAATACACAGATAATTAAAATGTCTTATACTTCAATTCTGCTTAGGATCATTCATGCTCAGACTCTATAGCCTTTTTGTATTGAGTTTCCCTTTGTTTTTCTTGTTTTATTTTTTTCTGCAAACAGCATTGTCTACTCCAAACGTAAATTTACATAGGAAAACCTGAATAGTATTCAAAACTCATCCCTGATTACATGACTTTCCAAGACGGGAGTCATCCAGAAAGGCATACTAAAAAATGAACTGAGATAAGCGACAAAGAACTACATATCACAAAGAAATACAAAAGAAAAACAGAGTAAAGCATAAGGATTAAGTTAGAATAGCCTTGGAATCCCTAAAAGCTTATCTCCTCCTTTATTTATTCTATAACACTTAAAGAAAAAAATTTTTGGTCTTTTTAAAATCTAGTGTCTCATACATAATATGCATTAAAAATACTCACTGAATATATTATTATTCTCAGGAGCTTAGAAACACCTGCCTTTCATATAACAATAAGAGCATGAATAGAACCAGGGACCTACAGCTTTGTTCCTGAACACTGTAAAGCCAATCTGGAATCATATTTGAACTAAAAGTTAAACACTGATAATGGGAAGAATCCTCCATGAAAATTTGCTAAACTATCTCAGAATACTTAGAAATATCTGGGGACAAAGTGATAAGATTACATTTAAAACGTCTGCAGTAAAATCTCAAACTAAATGACCTTATGCTATCAATATATTACTTAGTCAACAGCTTATACCAGCATCTCTTATCAACAGTTTCTGAAAGTCTTCCAACTCTAATCCAAAGCAAATAATTACCTTTATAACACCAATCAGCAAATAATCAAATATAAGGAGAGGAGGGAAGGGGAAGGAAGATTTGAACAAAGTACCCCGTAGGAAAAGGAGAGAAGGAATTTAAAGGGTAGGAAAAATGATCACAAGAAAGGAACAAGCCTTTCTTTCTGCGGGACTGTAAGGACGTCAGATTCTTTTCTTTTTATAGGAGCAGCTTAAAGCAGGAGAAGCCATGCTAAACTGAGAAGAAATTGAGTGCCTTAGGTTCTGGTCTCAGTTGGGCTACTAAGCAGACATATAATCCTAGGTACATAAGCCTGTTGCTCAGATAATTCCTGAAAACTGAGAGGGTTGGCGGTCTAGGGCCACTGCTCATCTTTTGGAACACGGAACCCACTGAGAATCTAACAATGTTACAGGCCCTCATCCTGGAAAAAACAGACCTGCACAAATGGCAGACTACATGGAGTTTCATGAGTTTAAGCGAAGCCCTTGATACTGACTCCCTGAAGCGCTTCCAGAAACCACTTCCCCAAGAGCCTCCCTGCAGATGAAGAACTCCTGGCCTAGATAGAGTATTTCTTCACACCAGTACCTGTATGAGTTCTGATATGTTTTTGTAGATCTCCTGAAGTTTTGAAGGATTTGGTACAATTGTCTTCTGAACACCGATATGGCTTTTCTCCTGTATGAGTTCTGACATGACTTTTTAATCCGTAACCTTTAAGAAAAATTTAAAAGAAATTTAATTATACCAGATTCCTGTAAGCATGCCCACTGAGATTAAGCTATTGAAAAGTACAGTAAACACCAAGGATATAATAGGCAAACACAACAGAATAACTATTAAACAGGTACTAGAGCATGACAGATCAGGACTGTCCTGCTGAAAATTCAACAGTTTCATCTCTGACTAGAAGAGACTGTGTGTTTCTTTTTTTAAAGTTTCCCCATCTTATTACATCTGCATTACTCATACTCCAAAATCTTGAAGCAGAATGGAGGCATGGAGTGAAGAACAGGGCGGAAGTCAGGAGTCCGGGCACCAGTCCTGGCCCTGCTGCATGTGTCCCAGGGCAGGACCCATCCCACTGCTAAGCCCCAGATCATGGTTCCCCTCAGAGTCTGTCCTAATGTTAAACTCTGAGTCAGTGTTAATTCTCAGCTTTTGTGTTTCTTGCTAAAAGAAAGTAGTGTGTGGAGTGAAATATGAACACAGTAGGCAGAAACAGGTCTGAGGAGAAAAATGAGAACACAAAGAGAACAGACCAAGTGGGACAAAAGGAAGAAAGGGAGAGACTGGAAAACTAGTCACTGCACGCCCACTAATTCAGACCAAGGCAGGCGGTCAGTTCCTTCCTCTAACCTGTCTCTGCTTGACTCCCGAGTGGAACCAATAAACATAACTCGAAGTTTTTACCTGTTGCAAATGCTTTCCCACAGCCTGCATGCTCACACTGGTAAGGCCGGTCTCCTGTGTGTGACCGCTCATGGACCTGTCATTAAAACAAAAGCATGAGTCTGTTTCCTCGAGGCATTCTGCAGGTAGATGGTCTCCACAAAGACTTCCTCCTTGCCCCCAACTGCTGAATTATTTTGTTGCTTGTATATTATTTTTGAAAGACAGAAGATAACTTTTCTCAAAAACTACTAATTCTCAATATAGACCAAATGCTATATGTTAAGATGTACTCATTTTAAGTAAGGAACAGGAATATTGGAGGTGTGAGCTTTTCTAGACTGCTCAAAGGTGTCTGTATGGAACATATACCTATTGAGAGCGAGTACAAGGAGACACTACACAACATAAAGTTAAGAGTGTGGAGGCTGCTGCTACAGGGGCCTTGATCTGAAGCAAGGCTTCACCACTGACTGGTGGTGTGACTGTGGCATCTGCCTTCTCTCAGCCTCCAAGTTCTCTCTGTAAAATGGGGGCATAATAGTACCTACCAGAGAGGGCTGCTGTGACAAATGGATACTCATGACGATGCCCAATATTTACTGAACCTGTACCACTTGCCAGGCCATTCTCTTCAGTACTTTACAGGCACAGAATTAACTTACTTAATTCTTACAGCTACTCATTGAGGGAGGTATATAATCTCTATGGTCTAATATTACAGATAAGGAAGATGAGGTACTAAAAGGTCAAGTAACATGTCAAGGTTACATACTGATAGGCAGCAGAGATGGGCTCTGGGGCTGCTATTCCAAATATGCTAAATGCACACTTCCTGACACACTGTAAGTTATTCAATAAAAGCTAGATATTATTTTTTTGGGTGATGATATATTATATTAGCTTCAATCAAAATACTTGGCCTATGTATGTGACAGACAGGACAATCAACACCAACTTTTGCTGGATTGCAGCAAATCACTGTTAACGGAGTGATTATATCCACATCTCCCATATAATTACATAAATTTCACATGAGAAAAATTTCTTCAAATATGTAGAGTACCTATCATATGCTATGACACATGCTGGACACAAGGGAGACAAAGACGAAGAAAGCATAGTCCTAGTCCTCAAAGAGTTTATTTCTAAAATCTGCATAGGTTTTTGTGTGTATATGAGTGTGAGCATTTGTATCTTGATAGGTGGGGGAGAACAATGGTGTCTGAATGCTACAAGTACATCAAGTTGGCGTTTAATGTCCTAGGTATCCTCATAACTAGACACAGCCTTCCTTCGTACATACCTTCAGATGGTGAGCTGTTGTATACAATTTTCCACATCCATCATAGCCACATCGAAAGGCCTTCTCTCCACTCTGTTGAGATTTAGCAGTTACTCTTGTTGCATGTCCTTGTAAGACAATCTAGAGGAAACCAAAAGTACAATTTAAAGTATTTACACAGAAATAAAGTAGATGAAGTTACAGTTTTCAGAAAAAAAAAAAAAAGATAAAATGTGGATTTCCAGACTCAGGTTCCAGACTCAGACAAAGATTCTATCATCCTGAGCCAGTCGGGTTAATTCTGTTATGTGGCTGAAGTCAGCAGCTCTGGAAGAAGTCAACAGGAGATCCACAAGGGGGCGTAATCAGCACTCAGAGATTGGAAACTGAAAACAAGCCAGGCAGCATACATTGGTCCACTGTATGCAGCTGTTCCTTGACATATTCCAATAAGTGTGTGTGTATTTTTAAAAATATTTAAAAATTCTGAAATTTTAAAAATGATATAATATATATAATAATAATATTTTTGGAAATATAATGTGCTAAGTCACTTCAGTCATGTCCTACTCTTTGCAACTCCATGGACTGTAGCCCACCAGGCTCCTCTGTCTATGGGATTCCTGAGGTAAGAATACTGGAATGGAGTGTCATTTCCTTCTCCATTAAAATATAGTATATATATAAAATAATGCTTTAAAAAATATATATATATATAAGAGTACATATGTTCTAAAAACAATGTAAAAGTCATTTTCAATTTCAAAACCAATGAAAAAGCAGGGGTTAGATCATCTGAGTCACCTGTGGGAGACATGAGAATCCATATGATGCTAGTCTGTGGGGGAAAAAATGGCTCAGATGGTAAAGAATCTGCCTGCAACACAGGAGAGAGACCCGGGTTCAATCTCTGGGTCAGGAAGATCCCCTGGAGAAGAGAATGGCTACCCACTCCAGTATTCTTGCTAGGGAATTCCATGGACAGAGGAGACTGGCAGGCTACAGTCCATGGGGTTGCAAAGAGTTGGACACAACCAAGCAACTAACACTTTCACACTATCACTTTAGAAGATCACTTCTCTGGAATTTCCCTGGTGGCCCAAGATGGTAAAGCGTCTGTCTACAATGTGGGAAGACCTGGGCTCGATTCCTGGGTCAGGAAGTTCCCTGGAGAAGGAAATGGCAACCCACTCCAGTACTCTTCCCTAGAAAATCCCATGGACGGAGGAGTCTGGTATCCATGGGGTTGCAAAGAGTCGGACATGACTGAGCGACTTCACTTTCACTTTCTCTGGAAATGAACACCCTAAGACTTTAAATAATTGCATTGATGTTACAGGTTTCTTTGGAGAAGGAAATGGCAACCCACTCCAGTATTCTTGCCTGGGAAATTCCATGGACAGAGGAGCCTGGTGGGCTACAGTCCATTGCATTGTTACGAGTCAGATACAACTTTGCAACTAAATTGCCACAGAGGTTTTTTAAAGATGATGACCTATTTTAGAAATTAAGTTACCATGAAACGTGAAGACATGACTTTCTACTTTGTGGGCATGTAGTGACGGTGCTGCCACATCCTATCTGTGCAGATTGTCGTGCTTGGCTCAAAAATAACTCTGCCAAAAGCTGTTTTATATTGTAAAGATTTCAAAATAATGGAGCAAATATCATCATGACTGATGAGATACAACAGATGCTAAAAGCTGACAGAGAAATCTGAAAATAAAAGACACAACAAAGTGAAACAGATGACTCTACTGGCCTTTTTTCAAAGAGCTGTTAGAATCTCTTTGTTTCTATTAAAGAGAACTCTCGGTTCCAAAAGAGGTTCTGTCATACCCCCTATCACTTGCACATCAACATGGGAGTTTTTGGTAAATAAAAATTCCATATTTTCAATTGCCTGGTGCTTTTTATTCCTATTCTTTTTTCTTTCTTTCTTTTTTTTAAATATTTATAAACCCTGTGTCGAAGGAAATGAATATGCTTCATGGAATCTGATTCTGGTATCAGAACTGATAAAAATTAATTTTATTTATATTGCTAAATATTTAAGCTTCTAAATAATGAGTGTTTCCTCCATCTTCAGGTTTCACCTAGATATTTTTAAAAATCTGACAACACTATGATTTAATATATTTCATTTATTCACAGGATATATTTACATTAAATAAAGTTTTCTAGGGTAGATAATTTTAAAAATTTATTTACCATGCTGTAAAGGACAAAACAACTTTTAAAAATCATTCTGCTGTTTTGGAATGGAGCTGTCTAAACTTTGGGAATGGTCAGGTCCTCATCATTCTAAGTGGGAATGGCAGGTCTTCATCATTCTGAGCAATGATCCACTACAGCAATACACACTTAAATGGTGGTGGGTGGGAAGTGAGGGTTGGGGGGTGGGAGTGTGGAGGAGCTACAAGGGTTGGGGGGACAGAGAGAGCCCCGCATTAGAGGATAACAGTACAGAAGGTGTGGTACGGTCTTTACAAAACAGACACGGATGGCTATACAGAGTCTGTCTTAGGCTTTTCCCTGTAACTGTTAAATCAGTTACAAAACAAGCAGTGGGAGAGGGAAGGATAGGTTGAGATGTATGGAAAGAGTAACATGGAAACTTACATTACCATGTGTAAAATAGATAGCCAACGGGAATTTGCTGCTATATGGCTCAGGAAACTCAAACAGGGGCTCTGTATCAACCTAGAGGGGTGGGATGGGGAGGGAGATGCGAGGGAGGCTCAAAAGGGAGGGGATACATGGATACCTATGGCTGATTCATGTTGAGGTTTGACAGAAAACAGCTAAATTCTGTAAAGTAATTATCCTCCAATAAAAAATAAATAAATAAATAATAGGGGGGAAAAAAAAGGAAAAACAAGCAGTGGATCTCAGTGTTATTGCTGAATTACAAGCTAGTAATTATCTATGTTCATGTATTGTGGTATATTAATAAATATTGCAGGGCACAATTTTCTAAGTAAAGGTAGGCTTATGTTGTTAAAACATCTAGATAAAATATGGGCACACTTCCTAATGGGTGAAGCTTGAAAGTAAAAAGATATAATTCCACATCTTCTCTGCCTAGGAAATTCCATCCTTCTAAATTCATGATGCCTGTTCTCATCATTCCAAACAGAGCAGATTCTTCAAATCCTCAGCATCTCTGTAATATTTAGCTTGTATCATGGACTTGGCGCTTGATGCTACTGTCTTATTTTAAAGAATTTATATTTCCTTTTCTTCCCTATTAGCCTAGCAGTTCCTCAATGTCAAAATCTATATCACATATGCCATCATACCTCACTGCTGCTGCTGCTGCTAAGTCGCTTCAGTCATGTCCGACTCTTTGCGACCCCATAGACGGCAGCCCACCAGGCTCCGCCATCCCTGGGATTCCCCAGGCAAGAACACTGGAGTGGGTTGCCATTTCCTTCTCCAATGCATGAAAGTGAAATTGCTCAGTCGTGTCCGACTCTTTGTGACCCCATGGACTGCAGCCCACCAGGCTCCTCCATCCATGGGATTTTCCAGGCAAGAGTACTGGAGTGGGGTGCCATTGCCTTCTCCGGTCATTACTCACAGTGCTAGCTAAAGGGTTTATGCCACTAACTGCTGCTACTGCTGCTAAGTCACTTTAGTCGTGTCCGACTCTGTGCGACCCCGTAGACGGCAGCCCACCAGGCTCCCCCGTCCCTGGGATTCTCCAGGCAAGGACACTGGAGTGGGTTGCCATTTCCTTCTCCAATGCATGAAAGTGAAAAGTGAAAGTGAAGTCGCTCAGTCGTGTCTGACTCTTAGCGATCCCATGGACTGCAGCCCACCAGGCTCCTCCATCCATGGGATTTTCCAGGCAAGAGTACTGGAGTGGGGTGCCATCGCCTTCTCCGGTCATTACTCACAGTGATAGCTAAAGGGTTTATACCACTAACTATATGAGCATAATTCAAAGGAACTAAAAATCTTTTGGGAGGTGTTAAAAAAGTTCTAGAATTAAAACTGTGGTGATTACTGTTCATCTCTGTGAATCTACTAAAACCACTGAGTTACACACGTTAAACTGGTGAACTGTATAGTACGTGAAATATATATTAGTAAAATTAAAAGGAAATAAATGGTAATTTGAATAAGAAAATTTCTCTTATTTGCAAGAACCAGAAGAGTCTCTATGAATCCCTTAAAAAGTAACTATTATTTTTAAAATTTCACTATTATTTTTTCTGATTTTAACAGTAACACATACACTGGGCGAATTTGGTTACCACAGCAAAGAGTAAAGAGAAAAGTTCAAGTGAGCTGTAATTCCAGCATGCAAAAAATAACTGTTAATATCTTGGTTTGTTTCTACTTAGCATTTTTTAAATATATATATGTTATATATATATTAGTGTATAAGTTTTATTTTAGCAGAACTGGAACTAAGCTTTACACAAATTCTAAAGGCAGAAATTAATTGAACATGGGACTCCACATCATGAGAAGAGAGTTCTTGCTGTTTCCTTCTCTTCCTTTCTAAAAGCACCAAGTTTATCATCTCCCAGGTCTGAAAGATTAAGCCCAACAGCCCACACCTTCAGACCAGGTGGTGGCAGCGGTTTATTCTGGAAAGGCCCAGACCTGAATCTTTTCTGTTATTCTCTCCTAGGACAAGTTTTAATTCTGGCATGAAACAGATTATCAGAGGTTTGGCATTTAATTTAATTAAGCCAAAACAATGAAGTTAAGACTGAACTTAAAACCTGTTAGGAGGATTCAAAATGTTTTCCAAAAATGTACTTGTTTCTGCTCTTATCCTAACGTCCACAGCTCAGGGGTGGTGACATAAGGGGCAGAAGTTCCAGTTTCGGAAGAACTACTGAGAACTCCAAGTCTCTGTCAGCATGGCAGAAGTGAGGCTGAAAACAGAATTTCTTATTTCTAAACCAACTGAAGTCACTAACATTGACATATTATGAGAATTATTAGTAAGCGCTATTTGCAACAGAACTATTTCCACTAGTAGCTCTAATTATCCAAAACTGACCTGGCATAAAGGCATTCTTGCAAAATACAGTAGGATGAGTACCCATAGCAACACCAACTAGCAAAAGGAACCTCTTAAAAGAAAACCATTGAAATAGCAATGCAATATAACATACAATGGACTTCCTAGGTGGCTCAGTGGTAAAGAATCTGCCTGCCAAGCAGGAAACTCGGGTTCAATCCCAGGGTCAGGAAGATCTCCTGGAGAATGGCAACCCACTCCAGTATTTTTGCCTGGAGAATTCCATAGACAGAGAAGACTGGCCGGCTATATTCCATGGGGTTGCAAAGAGTTAGACATGACTCAGAGACTCAACAACAACACCTGGAAAAATCTCCAAATAGCCAAAGAACACACAGTCAAAAACCTTTTTTATCTCCATGTATAGAATGTTTGAATGGAATGGGAAGCCTCTCCTTTTTTACTGGAAATGTTTCCTTATAAAACCCTTTATCTCTCAATCCCAACCAACATTTATCTTTTCAGTTCTCAAACTATTTTATTCTTTTTGGAACTTGCTTTATGTCTACCACTCTCTTTTATCCTATTTCCATACTAACTTCCCTTTCCACCCACTTCTGACTCCACCATGGCAGAAGTTCTGAAATAATAAATGTTTGACAAATGACTGGTTAAGTACCTACTTCAACAACAATAAATGATATGGCCCCTGCCTTGGTAGGGCTCTCAGTCTAGCTAGTTAAACTGTCCTATAAATGAAGGACAATAATAAAATATAATAATTGCTATCACGGCAGTCCACTCAAAGTTCTAGAGGGACAAAATTCAAAAGTTGGGAGAATTGTAGGTTAGGGCAAGCTGTCTACAGAAAAAATCTGGAGGCTGAAAAAGAGGGGTGGGCAGAACAGTCCACGCAGTAGGAATAGTATCACCAAAAGTATGAAAGTGTGTCTGGAAGAAATGGAAACTTAATATAAGAACATTGTATCTATATAATAGAATTAATACCATAAAAAAGAAAGGGAAGTTTAGGCCCATATTTGGAAGAGTTTTAGGTGTCATTCTGAAGTACAAACCTAGATAATGAAAGTAAAAGATACAAAAAATTTAAAGCAAGGGATTGACCAAGATCAGCTCTGTGTTTCAAAAGAGAAAACTGGCAATGATGCACAACGCAGTGAAAGACAAAAGAGGCAAGGAGACCAACACAAGTTTGTATAATCGTAACCATGGAGTGATGAAAACCAACCCAGGACAACTGACTAATGGAACAGAATACAACACATGATTCTGCGGATATTTCAAGGACAAAAATGGACAGAATTCAAAATTCAAAAGCTAAATTAATAAACTAGGCTTAGGTATTTAAGTGGTCCTTGTAAAAAGGAAAACCACCTGATGTGTCATCACAAGGGAAATGAGTTGAGGGCCATTCAGAAGCTATTATCAGTGAATACTAATTAGCTTCTAAAACCATTTACAGAAAATGACTTCATTACTATTTTATGCTTAATGTATGTTCTGAGAATTAAGAGATAACCTTAGCTCTGTCATAAATTCACTATGTGACCTTGTGCAAGTTATGTAGGGCCTATTTGCTTATCTGTGTAAAGAACATATTATGGCTGATTCATGTTGATGTATGGAAAAAACCAATATAACACTGTAAAGTAATAAATAAGTTTTTAAAAGGAACATATTATGTGAAATCAGTGGTATTTTTCCTTTCTTAAACATTTTTTTAAGGAGTCAAACTCCTTTGTCAGATGAAATCTCACACAGCATTCATTTACACAGTGTAAATCAGATAAATGCATTCTGGCTGGGGTCAGCAGAGTTTATGTAGTTGTAGAGTGATAGACATAGGACAGAGAATAACTGGTACCTTTTGCTGCCTCGTTCAGTAAAATTCAATTTACAATAATGCCCTAATGCACACGGCAGATACAGTTTTTATTTTTTGCTGTATATAAACTTGCATATTAGGATGTAAATATATTCCTTGGGAGAACAAAATGAAAGTAACCAGAAATATTTTTTAAAGTATGTTCTCTTTCAAGAAAGGAATACTAGAAGTACGGCAACAGAGGGACCTTTAGGGAACCATGGGACATGTCGGCATTGACAGGAAGACTTTAAAAAAACAAAAAAAATCTTCACTGGTTTTATACAAAGAATACTACAAGGTAGTGGTCCTTCGGTTTTTAAAAAAATTTATTGAAGGACAGTTGATTTACAATGCTGCATTAATTTCTGCTGTACAGCAAAAGTGATTCAGTTATACATATTGGGTTGGCCAAAAAGCTTGTTCAGTTTTTTCCATACACTGTAACTAAAAACCTGAATGAACTTTCTGGCCAACCCTATATCTATATTTTTTTCCATTATGATTTATCACAGGATAATGAACATAGTTCCCCATGCTAAAGCAGGACCTTGTTTATCCAGGTCCTTCACTTTTTATTTTTATGTCTCTTTATTTTTAGATATCTAAATATAAACATGAAACCATGATTACTTAAAAAAAAAAGTATACATTAGCTATCTGTAGAGTAAGATATGGTCTTCATTTGGGTTTTTTTTTCTTTATATGTCTCTGATTTAAAAAAAAAACCCACTAAAAATAATATATATATTTTTAAATCCTGGGTTCTATCCCAGACCTACCAATAGAATCTCTGGAAGTTGGTCTTGGGTTATTTTGCAAAAGTCCCACAGCTCAAACTCATGCTGGCCTTTGATTAATAACCAGTGATCTAATACATTCC
The DNA here is from genome assembly GCF_029407905.1 of Bubalus kerabau. Classification (NCBI taxonomy): domain Eukaryota; kingdom Metazoa; phylum Chordata; class Mammalia; order Artiodactyla; family Bovidae; genus Bubalus; species Bubalus kerabau. The sequence goes on from NC_073638.1 coordinate 43,157,022, forward strand.
TTTAGGAATGAAAAAAAGAGCCTAAGAAAAGCAAGGTTCACTTGCTCAAGTTCACACAGCTAGACAAAAGTACTGAACATACGTATGTTTGGTTTTTTTTTTTCGGCTGCCCTGCACAGCATATGGGATCTTAGTTTCCCAACCAGGAATCACTTCTGTGCCCTTGCCCTGAAAGTGGGAAACTCCCCAGAAAATATATATGAAATGTGATCCACATTCAAACTGTCTATACTAAATGAGTTTTGCGATAATTATCCAACCCATGTTCTGGGAGAATCTGCCACCCTAGCCATAGACCTTGATAATCACGGAAGATGGCATACCTAAGACTGACCAATGAGGTATATGGCCTGGCTTAAAAAGTCAAGCTGAGTCCACAAATTCTCCAGGGAAATCTTGACTTGCTTGTGGGTAGTAAACCTGAGAAAGCATGGCTGTGGTGAAACCAAATGCACACTCAATGAAGATGCAGAGGAAGCCTGTCTGCAGAGAAAAGAAGGGAGCAGAGATGCCATGGAAGAGGGCAGAAGAAGGAAAAAGGAGGAGTGATATCAGCCTCCAGTCCTGATTCCTTTGCAATTCTGGTTCCTGTGAAGTATAGCTGTTCAGCAGTTCCAATTCTTAGTTTCTTATAAAATACATTCTTCTGACAACGTATCTCTTTTTTTCTTGAGCTAGATTGATGGGCCTTTTGTGTTAACTAGTTATTAGAGCTTTGATTGATTAAAACCACCAAGTCAGAGAATTTCCTGGCAGTCCAGTGGTTAGGACTTGGCTCTCTCACTGCAGGGGCCCTGGGTTCAATCCCTGGTAGGGAACTAAGATTCCACAAATTCCATGGTGTGGCTTAAAACAAACAAAAAGCTGTCAAGCCATAGGACTTTGATCTCCAATATAAATAAAACTGGTTTTTAATGAAGTCAAAACTGATGGAAACCATGAACAAGGGCCTTGGGTTCTTATAGAACATGTAAAGGCATCAACAATGTTGCATAATGCTTATACATATACAAATTATGTTCTTATGTATTACCTAAAACACTAATCAAATGAAACTCGGAGAAGGCAATGGCATCCCACTCCAGTACTCTTGCCTGGAAAATCCCATGGATGGAGGAGCCTGGTAGGCTGCACTCCATGGGGTCACTAGGAGTTGGACACGACTGAGCGACTTCACTTTCATCTTTCACTTTCATGCATTGGAGAAGGAAATGGCAACCCATTCCAGTGTTCTTGCCTGGAGAATCCCAGGGACGGGGGAGCCTGGTGGGCTGCCATCTATGGGGTCACACAGAGTCGGACACAACTGAGGCAACTTAGCAGCAGCAACCCTATGAGATGAGTAAAGCAAAGGCTATTACTCTCATTTAGCTAATAAGAAATCTCAGATACAAAAAAATTAAGTCATTTGCTCACAGTCACATAGCTACTACACAGCAGGATGGAAGCTTGACTCAGACTTTTTTTTTTACAAATCACATGCTACTTTAATACCATACTGTTTTCTGCTTAACTAAGGGTGGTGCATCATGAGGGTAATCACAACAGTTATAGCCTCCTCAAAACACATACATCCCATCATCCTTAGAGTTCTTACAACTGAACACATGGACATCTTTAAATAGATGAGTGTTTTCACATTGAGTTCTACTGACATTGTGAACAGAACAATTCTTTATTGAGGTGGGCTTTCCTATGCCTTGCAGGACATCTACCCAGCAGATGCCCGACACCTGTAACAACCAAAACTGTCTTCAGACATTGCCAAACATCCCCTAGGGGCAAAACCACTTTCCCTTGAGGGTAGATGCTTTTAATACTGTAGGTCTTTGCTGTCCTATGAAATCTGATTTCAAGTAAGAGTGTGCTCAGCAGCACAACAAGTATGCTTATGTTATAGGTGAAAGAAAAAGCTCTACACTATAAACATCACAATTAAAAAAAAAAAACTAAAGCTTTAAAACAAGACTATAAAAAAAAATTTATTGTGTTAGGTACAGACCTCTTTAAAGTTCAGCCAGGCACAGAGTTACAACCTCTTAAGCAACTCTGGCAGAATGGCTATAGGACATTTTGACCTTTTACTACCATGTACTTGGCCCTCAACCTCAACTATGGGACACAATTATTTTAAGGGATGGAAGATTCAGAAACTTCTTGTCCAGCTCTTAACAGACATATGAGTCACAAATACAAACCACATATATAATTTAAAATGTTCTAGTAACTACATTCAAAAGTGAAAAGAAATAGGTGAAATTAATTTTAGTGATTATTTATCTAATATATCCAAAACATTATCATTTCAACATGTTGTCAACAGGAGACATTATTAAGAGATATTTTACATTCTTTTTTCATTGGGAGTCTTTGAAATCTGATATTTTAGACTCACAGCACATGCCAGTTGTGACTAGCTACATTTCCTGTGGTCAGTAGCAACAACATGCTCAAGTTAAAAAGTGTGGCCCTCACAACTACTGAGCCTGTGACGTGACTACTGAAGCCCACATGCTGCAACTACCGAAGCCCAATCACCTCGAGCCCGTGTTCCACAACAGAAGAAGCCACCACAATGAGAAGCCTGTGCACCGCGACAGAGTAGGCCCCTCTCACCGCAACTTGTGCAAGCCCACGTGCAGGAATGAAGACCCAGAGCAACCAAAAATTAATAAGTAAATTTTTAACAAGTGTGGTCCTGAAGCAATAACTTTAGGAATTAAATACAATAAAAACTCTTGGAAGAATGAAAAAAAAAATCTGCTATGAGAAAACAGTCAACAAAACATTAGAACTAATCGCTAAGAACAAAAAGGACCAGCATTAAAGCAAGAATACACTACAATGATTATATAAACTCCAAGAATGCCCACTCACACAAACACCTACCCTCAAACAAATACTTTATGTTTTCACATAAATTCAAAACATAATCTTGAATTTTGACTTGTTCAGTTCAGTTCAGTAGGGTTTCCAAAATGCTTCTGTGACTACTCTGTACTCAGTACTTATGGAGGCACTGACTGCTGCTCTAGGCTATTAGCTTGGTAAGGGACAGCCAATGACTGGACCCAAGGTGAGCATCTGAATCAAGGGCAGCCGACCCGTGGCCATCTGCAGCCCAGGAAGGTGTCTGATAGAAGAGGTAGAAACAGCTTTGACCAGAAGGAACAATGATAATTAGCTAGGCTGGACCCTCTCTCTAGAAGTTGAAAAGGGAAGTACTGAAGGAATCAATTATAAGCAAAAGAAACAAAAAGACATAACAACCAAGGTAGCAAAGTTTAATCACAGTAAGGGAGAAGGCCCAGAAAAAGGATTCACAGACTGCCATGGGTGGGGCAGACAGAAGACCACCTGGTCTCCAAAACTGCCTTGGACTCCAGAACACAGGCTTCATCTGGATTTCTGTGATATTTCTACTTCTTTAGTGCCACTTTCAACCAGATCATGAATTCTGAGACCTGAGGTAGCTGGAGAAAGCTGTTGCTGAAGGCACACTGTTTTTCTTCACTGGTAACAATTTCCCTAAAGAGGTAGTAAGTTCCCAATTCTTGCTTTCATCCTTAGAAGAGTTCAGACATGCTAAGAGAAAGAGATTCAAATATAAAAAAGTAGCCTTACACACCTGCATTTTTTTCTCTTGCTCATTTTCTCCAATTATTCCTGAACCTGTTACACCTTCACTTCCATCAATGGACACCTATAAGGATAAAATAAAGTTAAAAAAATGTTTACATATTGATAACTGTTTAGGCTGGGAGATAAGTACATGGGGATTCTTATTTATTTTTGCGTATGTTTGAAAATTTTCATGATAAAAATTATGGGGGACTTTTAAACTATATAAATGATATAATTTAAATGCAGGGAGAAATCACAGCCCTTCTGATGTAAAACTTAAGATGTTCCCTCACCTTTTCCAATTTCTAATGTCTACTTCATAATTCATAAGCAATTCTATCTATATACCTCATTGTTTCTTCTATGGCACTCATCCTTGAATTTTTTTGTGTGTGAATTACCTGCTACCCATTTCCCTTCTATAAGTTCTTATGTCATTCCTTTATTTTTATTCAAATATTTATACCCTTCATTTCTTTTAGGATAAATGCTGACCTTCTCTTTGATGCTGTCTCATTTTGACTTTGAGATTTCTAGTTTCTTATTTTTTTTTCTTTTAAAGAAAGATAAAGAAGCTGAAGCTCCAGTACTTTAGCCAACTGATATGAAGAGTCGACTGACTGGAAAAGATTCTGATGCAGGGAAAAATTGAGGGCAGGAGGAGAAGGGGGCAAAAGAGGATGAAATGGTTGGATGGCATCACCGACTCAATGGACGTGAGTTTGAGCAAACTCCAGGAGATGGTGAAGGACAGCGAAGCCTGATGTGCTGCTGTCCATGGGGTTGCAGAGTTGGACATGACTTAGTGACTAAATAACAACAAAAGAAGCTCTACCTGGGATGTTCTTGACATTGTAAAATGCTATACCTTTGCTGCGTACTGTTCCAAAGCACTGATGGTGTCGGGGTCAATGGCGGCATCCCCAGTGTGCAGACCTGCCACTGTCCCATCAGCTTGAATTGCCAAGATGGTGTCAGACTGTGGGACTTGCACTGCATGGTGGATGTAAGCTGTGGTGCCATCTTCCAACTGAACTGCCTGTAATGCACTCTGGTCATAACTATCTGAGGGAGTGGAAGAGAATGGCATTAAATTAAAGGTAGTGTGATAAACAATTACATGTTTAAAGTAAGCAGGGAATGAAGTTTTATTGAGCAGCTACTATGAGCAGGGCCCATGTGCTTTATATGTGTATTTCACTCAATCTTCACAATTATTCTCTAAGGTGGGTGTATTTATCACCCTATTGTACAAATGGCAAACTGAGGCTTGAGGAAGTAAAGATACTTTCTTAAGACCCAGGAAATAAAAAAATAACAATTAACAGTCAAAAGCATTATGCAGAGAAACTAGGATCTGAACTTATGTCAGTATGACTCCATGTTTTTTTTTCCCTCTATATAACCGTACCAAGATGCACACAGCATTGTTAAATAATAAATCTAGCCAATTACAGTGACCCTGTGATCAACTTCTACTGCTAAAGAAAAAAAAGTCAGAGTTTACTTTCCCTCAACTTTAATAAATTTACTTACAAATAAAAATATTCTAAATTTTTAAAAGTTTCTTTTGTTGATTTCACAACTAAACAGTCTTTAAAACATTTACAATCATTCTATAATAAAATATTTTATAAAATAATAACAATAATATTTATTGAGCATTTACTTGGTGACAAATATTGTTCCAAGTGCTTTAGATGTTTGTATATTTTGTCTTTACAACTACCCTATGATGGGGGTGTATATTATAATTTTCATTTCAGATGATTAAACTGAAGTACAAAAGGGTAAATAATTTGCTCAAGGGCACACAGTTAAAAGACAGCAGATCCAGACTGGAACCCAGATAGTCTGGCTGCAGAGCTGTGCTCATTGCTCCTATGCATTTCACCTCAATCCCCTGGTCTCCCCTATACAAAGTTAATACTCATAAACATTTTGCCATATTTACTTTAAATAGTTTTAAAATTTTTATTTAGTTTTAAGGACCAACCCAAGGGGCAAAGGACCTTGCTAAAGACAGTACATTTAAAAGGAAAAAAAAATCCACAATTTAGCTTTCAAATGTTTTAATTTCATATTTTAAAAGCAGCCTCTATTTGAAGTCTTTCCAGGAATCCAAACTGCTACTGGACCATTATGAGAGTTATATTAGACTGTGCCAAAATCTGCCATCTTATATTTGAGAGAATTCTTCTTTTACATAACACCATTTCAGCAACTAAATAAAGGTCTTATTTTTCCCACACCCCACTTCTCCCTTGTTTTATTCAAATGTTCAGAGCTAATTTACCTTTGGAGGTATGGTGAATAAATGCTGTCGTTCCATCTTCTAACTGCACTGCTTGCCCATCCTCTAAACGCAAACTGTCCCCTGCTCAAAAACAATGCTTACATTTAGATCCCATGTTATCCAAGTATATGCTGATAGTTCAGCAGCAACAGAGTCAATAAACCGTTAAATACATCATACAAACCTACGCTTGCTTTAAGGATACTTGAATATAAATAATTTCAGCAAAGCTGCTCTAAGTAAGTGTTTAAAGGTAAAAAGATATTTACAATACCTGAAAAATATATACCAGGGGATAAGGAGAATTGAAAGAAGGGAAAAGAAAGAAGAAAATAAGAAGACATGTAGGATTTAGCTCAACTAATAGAAATATTCACTTAAAACTGTTGCCATTTATCTCCAGAGTACAGTCTAGTAACTTCTTTTCTATTATGTCTAAGAGAAAGTCTCAAGTTAAAATAGTCTTTAGATCCTCTCTTTGACATCTACCCATCTCTCCTTTCAGAAGGAGGACTAGAGATCAGGACCAAGTTAAAGTAGTAAGAGGCAGCTGGAGGCAGAAAATACTGAAGTATGAGAATCAGGAAGGTGAGTGAGTATCAAATACTTACTAGTTTTAGGTATGGGTACATGTTGAACATAGGCAGCAGAACCATCCTCCAACTGAATGACCTGACCATCTATGAGTTTTCCATCTAGAAACAAAAGATTTAAGCCAATAAATGAGCACAAGCAAAAAATTTCAACTTCATACAATTTCAAAATGATATCAACTATAAAAACATACACTACTTAAGATCATGTTCATCTTTCTTCTTCCCTCAGTGTTCTGAGGCAATTCAATAACACATCCAGTGATCCTACAGAAAGCAGAAAAGCCTCCCTCAGCCATCCTTCCTTCCCTCCAACTTTCAATTAGTTCAAGAGGAAGAGTGGCTCATCATAGCAAGTGACATGAGTCAAACCTCCATATACCTTTCAGAGCCACTTAGGAATAGGGACCCTGACCACAGCAAAGCTGAAACTGGGAAGACAGAGAGATACATCAGTGCATGCAAGGCTAGTTGTCATTCTTATCCTTGGGGGCTACAAGTCCCTTGACTATGCATACATATGCTCTGCAGGTTTCCATAAAAACAAGAAATTTGAGAACTAGGCTATTTCTTGGCACAAAGTAAACACTGATTTAGAAACAATGTTATAAAAGCAAAACCAAATGTCTATTTTTATGCATATTTTGTAAAAACATTAAATAGTAATTTAAAGTGATAAAGGTCTTACTGATAATAGGTCAAGGACACTAACCCTCTCCCTTTCCTCACTACTTCTGATAGAGTATGTTCCAAATATCTCAAAAGGTTTCCTCAAATTATCAAAACAAAATTTAAGTTAAATTGAAATGACTTAAAATTACCACATGCAATATACAGTGTCTTTAGGAGGGGTTAGGAAAAAGTATAATTGCTAGGTATTCCAACTCTGAGGTTATGAATTGCTGGTAATAACCAATGGGCTGTATATGAAGCACATACCTTTAGAATTGTGCTGTATATAAGCAGTAGAACCATCTGCAAGTGTTACTGCTTGTAGGCTTACACCTTCCATGTTTTCTAAATTGTCACCATCTATTACAAAACAAAAGTTATTTTCTTTAAATAACTATCATATGTGCGTGCTGTTTAAGTTTTTAAGTAAAAATTAATCAAAAGGCAGATTGCTTAACTTAGACTCAAGTGGACTTTCTTAAAGCATTTACAAAAAAATATTTCTACACCCTACTGTACCCACCATCCACACCAAGGTAAAAATGCTCATAAAAAGGCTTAGCTTTGTGTTGCCTTTAGCTAAGGGAGGAGGAACAAAGTAATCACAGTTGTGAGTTTCCATTTTCCCTTAAGATAAATATTTCCAAACCCACACGATCCCTTCAAATAAAACTGCTCACCTGCCACAGTTACTGCCTCTGTCAGACACAGGGTAACATGTTGAGCCTCCATTCCTCCTCCAGGAAACTCTGCCATTCCCTGAGAATCTCGATTTATCTGGGCTAACAACATTTTCTACCTTGAAGAAAAATGCAGGCATTAAGAACAAAAAACAATGTATTTACGAAATAAAATCTACAGAGACTATTTATGAACTATAAAAAACTGCTAAGGAAGTTAAAGAGTGTTTTGAAATAAGCTGAAATTTCACTTAATATGCAGGGTAAGAGTATTAGCTGAAAGTCCAGAGCATGCTTTTAATAATTCATCAGAAAATTACTGAACACACTGACAAGTCTTGCCCATCAGTTCTGTACCATGTCTAAAATTCCTGTAAAACCCAACATTCCTTGGGTTTAACATGTTGAATATTCCCCCTTAGAATCCATGAATGTACTGAGTCCATTCTGTTGACAATCTTCAGAAATCTATCCTGAATCTGGCCACTTCTCACAAGCTTCACCATCACCTCCCTGATTCAAGCCACTACCATCTCTTTCCCTGAGATGTTACTGCAACAGCATAGTAATGGGTCTCCCTGCTTCTACTGTGACCTCCTTCACAGTCTCCTATCAACACGGCAATCAGACTGCCCTTTCTGAAGGGAAAAGTTAGATCTTGTCTCTCTTCTCAAAACTCTCTGATGATTTCTCATCAAAGTAAAGCCAAAAGTCCTTATGCTCGCCTGTGAGGCCAATGGTCTTGCCCCCATTTTCTACTGCTCTACATCTCACTCATTCCATTTCAGCCACGCTGGTGCCCTTGCTTTCCCTCTAACATAGTGGATGCTCTGCTGCCTCAGGACCTTTACATTTGATGTTCCTTCTGCTTGAAACAGCCTTCCTGGTATCTTCATTATTACTCTCTCGTCTTCTTCCAGTCTTTGTTCAACGGCACCTCAACGAGAGCTTCCTTATTTACCTCACTGCAAACTGTATCACCAACCCTCAATGATGATACACTCTATCCTTCTCCCTTCCTTTATACTTCCGCACAGTACTAATAAATGGACACTACATGTATTTACTTATTTTGTTTGTTTCTTATCTATTTCTCCCTCTACTAGCATGGACAGGGACTGTCATCTGCTCTCTGCTGACTCAAGTGCCTACAAAGTACCTGGCACATAGTACACAATAGGTGCTGAATAAATGGATGCACGAATGGCCCTTTAACCAATCTTCACCGTAACCCCATCTCCCTTTTCCCACCTCCAGGTCTCATAACTTCTGTGGGCCCTGAGTTGTCTCTAACAGAAGTTGGGATAATTTAGCTGCCTTAAGCCAGGGAACTGGACCAGAGCATCTCTTGAGGACCTTTTCAGGTCTAAAGATCTAATTTCAGCTGTCAATATTTAAAAGGGAAATATACAGATATTAGTAATATTTTACACTTATATTTATGTTTAGGACTAGAAGATTTTCATTTTATAAACACTATAAACTGCACCTTCTTTGGATTAAAGCCAAAGACTATGGTTTAGACTCACAAAAAGCCAGTCAAGGGCTGACTTCTCAGGGATTCCTGAAGTATTTATAATCTATATCTGTTTAGAAAGCAGATGGAAACTTCAATTATTTCCTTGCTACTTCTAAGGACTAACAGAGAAGCCTCAAAGTAATAATGGTACTCTGCTCCCTGAGTTTAAGACTGGGACAGGCTCATTTTCAGAACAAGTACAGTCACTATATAACAGAAATAAGACAAGGAAATGGAAGGGAAAGCACCTATAAAAATGTAGTAAGTACTACATGATTTTTACAGTATACATCTAGAAAGTGAATTTTGAAAAAGGCAGATTACAAGTTAATTAGGGTCATAATATCAAAAAACGTCCATTTGACCATAACTCAAGCATTTGTCCTTTTCAATTATTTATAAATCTCCAAATTACTACATCAACAGGTAACTGATAAAGTTCTTTCTTGTCTGAAAGCTGGTCAAGTGTTACATTTCTTTAGGAAGGCTTCAGCACCTATAGTTTCTATCCTAATTGAAAAAAATCTACATTAACTCAAAGATGAAGAGTCAGCTGATTCCTGGACACAAACTGCTGGCAAATACACTTAGTGGTAAGGGATTCAGAAGAGATCAAATGTGCACTACAACTGCCAGAGATAATAAGTGATGTCAGGTCACAGCCCATCTTATTCTCAAAAAGACTCCGTGATACAACTACTGCCCTTTGTTAGAAAATGATCAAGTGGGGGAAAATATGATAGTGAATAAATGAAATAAGCTAGAGTTAAAAACTCTATAGTTACTCACACCATATTCACATTCATGCCATGATTGTGCATCAACATTTTCAGATAGTGTGTAAATAAGCATGTGAGAAAGGCTTCCCAGGTGGCTCAGTGGTAAAGAATCCACTTACCAATGCAGGAGACGCAGGCTTGATCCCTAGGTTGGGAAGATTCCCTGGGGAAGAAAATGGCAACCCACTTCAGTATTCTTGCCCAGGAAATCCCATGGACAGAGGAGCCTGGCAGGGTTGCAAAGAGTTGGGCACAACTGAGCACGCACACAGAAGCATGTGAGATACACACGAAATCTTCAGAAAGAGCCACCTTGTGAAAGGTAGGCAATTTCCTGTGCTTTAATAATGAAACATGGACCGAAATCAGACACAGGGAGGCTGTGATGGGGCACAACAGGAATCTCAAAGGAAGACATACGTAAAGTAATAAGTTCCTGCCTTTCTGGAAGATGATGATCAATATTACCATAAGAAAAGAAAATAAAATACATTTATGAAGTGCAGCAAATGTTATATCCAAAATAAAGAATTTCTACAACTCAAAATCAAAAAACAATAACCCAAATAAATATTGGACAAAGGACTTAATAGAAATTTCTTCAAAGAAGATAAATGGCCAACAAAGATGAAAATATGCTCAATACCACTAATCATCGAGGAAAGGCAAATCAAAACCATGATTAGATATCACCTCACAACGGTAAGAATGTCTACTACCAAAACACAAGGTAAGTGTTGGAAAGGACATGAAGAAATGAGAACCACTGTGCACTGTTGGTGTGGAGAAGGCAACAGCATCCACTCCAGTACTTTTGCCTGGAAAATCCCATGGATGGGGGAGCCTGGTGGGCTACAGTCCATGGGGTCGCAGAGTCAGACACAACTGAGCGACTTAGCAGCAGCAGCAGCACTTTGGTGGGAATGTAGAATGGTGCACGCACGAATGCTCAGTCACGCACTTATCGTAACACTTATCACAGTATACCTTAATTACCTGTTTTTCTCCAGAGTAGAAGCAGTGTATTTATAGTATGTGCACATGTGCTCAGTCTCTTCAGTTGTGTCCGACTCTTTGTGACCCTATAGACTGTAGCCTGCCAGGCTCCTTTGTCCATGGGATTCTCCAGGCAAGAATACTGGGGAAGACTGCCATTTTCTACTCTGGGGATCTTCCCGACCCAGGAATCAAACCCAAGTTTCTGGCATCTCCTGCACTGGCAGGCAGATTCTTTACTACTAGCAGCTGCTATTAAAAACAGTATAGAGGAAATTCCCTAGCAGTCCAGTGGCTGGGACACTTTGCTTTCACTGCCAAAGGCACAGGTTCAATCCCTGGTCAGGGAACTAAGATTGCCACTCCACAGAAAAATAATAATGAAATAAGATAACAACAACAACAACAACAACAAACAAAAAAGACTGTTACTCCACAAGCTGAGTGGCACGGCCAAACAAATTAAAACAAAATAAAAACAGTATGGAGATTCCTCAAAAAATTACAAATAGAATTTTACCATATGATCAAGCAATCCCACTTCTGGGCATATATCCAAAGGGATTAAAACAGACTCTCAGGAACTTCTCTGGTGGTGCAGTTGTTAAGAATCTGTCTGCCAATGCATGGGACAAGGGTTTGATCTCTGGTCTGGGAAGATCCCACATGTGGTAGGGCAACCAAGCCTGTGCACCACAACTACTGAGCCTGTGCTCTAGAGCCCGGGAGCCACAACTACTGAGCCCACGCACCACAGCTGCTGAAGCCCAAGCACCCTAGAGCCCATGCTCCACAACAAGAGAAGCCACCGCAACGAGAAGCCACACAATGCAACTAGAGAGTAGCCCCCACTCATTGCAACTAGAGAAAAGCCCTCATAACAACGAAGACCCAGCACAACCAAAAATAAAAAAATAAAGAGAATCATGCTTCCCACATTAAAGAAAATTAGTAATTAAATACTAGCTGACTTCATCCCCTAAAAAAAAAAAGAATCAGAGTTTCCTCAGTGGTCTCAGTCTACATCAGACCAATATTTTAAAATGTGAAGCCCTTAGCTATCTCAAATTTGGTGTAAATTGTGAGATACAATTATTATCATGAATTATTATGAAAATATAAATCTAATGGTTCAGGTATAAGAGTAAGGACTTCAACTACAAGTAATCTTTATCGTAGTAAGAAATGATACAACAAGAAATCTAGATTAACAAATTCTAAAGACTTTTTGCATGAAGCTACAGAAACCAGACTCATTTGAAAAGACCCTGATGCTGGGAAAGATTGAAGGCAGGAGGAGAAGGGGATGACAGAGGATAAGATAGTTGGATGGCATCACCAACTCAATGGACATGAGTTTGAGTAAACTCTGGGAGTTGGCAATGGACCAGGGAGGCCTGGTGTGCTGCAGTCCATGGGTTCACTAAGAGTCAGACACGACTGAGCGACTGATCTAACTAACAAAAACCAGACCTTCAGAAACTGTCAAACTCCAGTTCTAACCTCAAGCTGGTTCCACCTACACACTTTCCAGAGAAGTCACGCCTTTCTATTACCTGGTCTCAATTACAAATTTTCCTTATAAACTCACTAATATACAAAGTGCTTCTTCATTTAAGCATGGTCATTTGTGCTGCATTTTATGACATCTCCTACCCTGGAACAAGGAATCTCTTAGTATAGCAACAAAAATAGTAGGCTATTCTGTAACTTTGTAGTTTGCTGATTCAGTTACACTGCTTTGATTAACCTTTGTGGAAAACTGTCTTTAAATCTCTTCAGTTTTATTTAAATATTAATATACCCAGGGAGCAAGCATGTTCCATGGATGCAATGTAATTCAGTTAAGCACAGAGTAGTTAGAACGTGCTAATAAATGAGGTAGTTTTCATAGGCTGTACAGAATGCTAAAGGGTAAAATGGAGGGACAGAGCTTATACTACCAATTTTAAAGAAGTAGGATATCCTAGTGGGTGGGTAAAATGTTGAAATTGAAGGCTTTACCAAGTTCCAAGAACATTCAGAAATGAAAGATTTACAACAGACTGGCAGGAAGTTGAGATGAGGCCTGGAGAAGTAAAACTAAAATATGTGTGAGAAAAAGCTGTGAGAACAGAGACAAGAATTTAGAAATGGACATCTAGGTCTAGTCATCAGAAACATCAATGTTGGCGACGGTCTGCTCTTAACTGAACCACTGATATGAAAAAGAACCTAAAAAAAAAAATCTCTCTCAAACCTCAACAATGCGGTACTAACAGCAGAGCTTAATAAGGGCATTTCTGCATAGTTCAGTTTACTAAGCATGCCCTGGCCTGCCTGCACAGAGTCTAGGGAGTTTGAGGAAGTGTAAGTAGCAGGAGAGAGGTTCTGATATATTCAAACTCCACTTCTGACTGTGATCCTGCATTGTATTTTATTTCCCTCAAGATAAACACTGTTTGCTGCTAAGTCACTTCAGTTGTGTCCGACTCTGTGCGACCCCATAGACGGCAGCCCATCAAGCTCCTCCGTCCCTGAGATTCTCCAGGCAAGAACTTTGGAGTAGGTTGCCATCACCCTCTCCAATGCATGAGAGTGAAAAGTGAAAGTGAAGTCGCTCAGTCGTGTCTGACCCTTTGCGACCCCATGGACTGCAGCCTACCAGGCTCCTCCGTCCATGGGATTTTCCAGGCAAGAGTACTGGAGTGGGGTGCCACCGCCCTCTCCGAAACACTGTTTATGTTAATATTTTATCATCCAAATTGCTCATCTTGTCATAAGTAAGGGAAGCAAAACATTGTGAGACAATTATGAAAATTACAGAGCATTCCTGACATACAACTGCAACAAAATAGATCCTTTGTACAAAAAGTACACGGACTAGGACACTAAACATAAATAGTAAAAACACACACCTCTAGTCAGAAAAAACTTTGCATAGGTCTCATATTTACAAGGCATTTTTCAGATCTAAAAACTTATTTGATGGAATAGTCCTCAAGGGACATAAAAGTTCTTGGGCTCTTCCAGCCTCTTCTGAATCCCCAAACCTGTCCCGAAAACTTACATTTCTTTGTTTCCTCGTGGCAACTATTTAAATATTTTCCATTTGTTTCAACTTCACCCCCTCTTCTGCTATCCCCCCACTCTGTCTCCTTCAGGACTTCAATTAATCAGCTCTCAATTCACAGAAAATAAGTCATCAAAGGAATTATCTGCCAATAACCCTCACTTCACTGCATTTCTGCATATTTCTTCCTTCTCTCCTACCATACTACTTTCCTACAAGGTAAGACCAATTCTTCAACCTGTACTCTGCATTTCATTTGTCTTTCCTCCACAGGGATTTCATGGACCTCTTCTGTAAACAATTTCCCTCTCTCCCCATTTCTTCCCATCAGTAACTTAAAAAACACAACAAAAACAAAACAGAACAAAAAAACTCACCTCTGACTCAGCTACTTGTTATCTCTTTCCTATCACAGCTAGATTTCCTTAACAGTTGTTACTAACAATGCTTCCTGATTTCCCACTGCCATCCATCTGATTTCTGTCCCTAAGAACAGAAACTCTCTGGTTGGTCACTGATCTCTATTTTAACATGAAGTTCAATGGCCATTTCTAGGCATGAATGAGAAATGAAAATATTCATCTATCCACAAAGAGACTTATACAAGAATGTCCATAGCAGCTTTATTCATAATAGTTCCAAGCTGGAATGAACTCAAATAAAAGAAACGATTAAAAAAAAAGTTGTGATAAATTCATACAATAGATTATTACCTAGCAATAAAGAGAAACAAACTATCAGTTCAGTTCAGTCGCTCAGTCTTGTCTGACTCTTTGCGACCCCATGAACTGCAGCACGCCAGGCCTCCCTGTCCATCACCAACTCCCGGAGTTCACTCAGACTCACGTCCATCGAGTCAGTGATGCCATCCAGCCATCTCATCCTCTGTCATCCCCTTCTCCTCCTGCCCCCAATCCCTCCCAGCATCAGAGTCTTTTCCAATGAGTCAACTCTTAGCATGAGCTGGCCAAAGTATTGGAGTTTCAGCTTCAGCATCAGTCCTTCCAATGTACACCCGGGACTGATCTCCTTTAGGATGGACTGGTTGGATCTCCTTGCAGTCCAAGGGACTCTCAAGAGTCTTCTCCAACACCACAGTTCAAAAGCATCAATTCTTCGGCGCTCAGCCTTCTTCACAGTCCAACTCTCACATCCATACATGACCACAGGAAAAACCATAGCCTTGACTAGACGGACCTTTGTTGGCAAAGTAATGTCTCTGCTTTTGAATATGCTATCTAGGTTGGTCATAACTTTCCTTCCAAGGAGTAAGCGTCTTTTAATTTCATGGCTGCAGTCACCATCTGCAGTGACCTTGGAGTCCCCAAAAATAAAGTCTGACAGTGTTTCCACTGTTTCCCCATCTATTTCCCATGAAGTGATGGGACCAGATGCCATGATCTTCATTTTCTGAATGTTGAGCTTTAAGCCAACTCTTTCACTCTTCTCTTTCACTTTCATCAAGAGGCTTTTTAGTTCCTCTTCACTTTCTGCCATAAGGGTGGTGTCATCTGCATATCTGAGGTTGCTAATATTTCTCCCGGCAATCTTGATTCCAGCTTGTGCTTCTTCCAGCCCAGCGTTTCTCATGATGTACTCTGCATAGAAGTTAAATAAGCAGGGTGACAATATACAGCCTTGACGTGCTCCTTTTCCTATTTGGAACCAGTCTGTTGTTCCATGTCCAGTTCTAACTGTTGCTTCCTGACCTGCATATAGGTTTCTCAAGAGGCAGGACAGGTGGTCTGGTATTCCAATCTCTTTGAGAATTTTCCACAGTTTATTGTGATCCACACAGTCAAAGGCTTTAGCATAGTCAATAAAGCAGAAATAGATGTTTTTCTGGAACTCTCTTGCTTTTTTGATGGTCCAGGGGATGTTGGCAATTTGATCTCTGGTTCCTCTGACTTTTCTAAAACCAGCTTGAACATCTGGAAGTTCACGGTTCACGTATTGCTAAAGCCTGGCTTGGAGAATTTTGAGCATTACTTTACTAGCGTGTGAGATGAGTGCAATCGTGCGGTAGTTTGAGCATTCTTTGGCATCACAAACTATATACACATACACAACAGTGTATAACAGTAACAGTGATGAATCTCAAAATTATTGTGCTGAGGGAAGTAAGACAGACACAGAGCAGTACATATTGTATTATTCCATTAATATAACTTCCAAGAACACCAAAATTAATCTACAATGTTAGAATAAAATGTGATTGCAAGGTTAGGGGACTGATTGGAAAGGGGAACAAGGGAATTTTCTGTGGTGATGGATATGTTCTATTATCTTCTTTTGAGTAATGATCATCTGGATGTATACAACTGCCAAAACTCATCAAATTGAACATAGATGATTATACCCTAAATTTTCAAAAAGTTTTTTTAAATGACCAGACATTATAATATTGATATTTAAACATTAAAAAACAGTGTGATGGATACTTTTCTGTCTTTGATACCACTGACCTTTATCTCTTTCTTAGAATATTCTCTTGCCTTGGCATCTATGACATCTACATGGTCCTGGTTTCCTCCAACTTCCTAGCCAATCCTTTTCCATTTCTCCGATGTATTCCTAAATGTTGAGAACCTGCAAGTTTGCATCCTCATCTGTTTTTTCATTTTATGCACTTTTCCTTTTGGAATATCATATCCATTCCCATGGTTTCAAAGATCTCTAGAATGTACAAGCTTTCTAAAACTATCAAGTCTTTCCCCTTAATGGCTCCTGATTTATCTAGCTGCTTATTGGCCTTGATAACATTCATGGTCCACAGCCACCTCCATCTCAAAACAGTTTGCCATAAAATTCTACTTTTGTATTTTCTACCTCAATGATAAATGCAATCACTACCCAGTAGTCCAATCCCCCTTAATCTCCAATCACGAAAAATGATCACTTTACCTCCTAAATATCTGTCAAATGCATTCACTTCTATTATTAGGTGGTCTTAATTCAGGAGACCATCACCACTTGGGTTATTACATCAGCCTCCTGAAATCCACTTTTACCCTCCTCCAACCTGATCTCCACAGCACAGTCCAAGTGCTTTCAAATCCAATCAGAGCATTTCTCTGTCATAAAAACCTTCAAAACTTTCCCACTTACCCATAAAGTCCAAATACCATGATTGGGGTTCTACTAACTTCTCTAATACAATCATCCTGGTTTGCCTAACACTGACAAACTTCCTAGGTCATGGAACTTTCATTTCTGTTTTATTTCTCTGGGGGGAATTTGTTTTAAAATTGGGATAGTTTCCAGTTCAAGACAGTGGAGTAGAAGGTGTGTGCTCATCTCTCCTGTGAGAGCACCAAAACTGCAACCAGCTGTTGAACAACCATCAACAGGAGGACGCTGGAACCCACCAAAAAGATACTGCACATCCAAAGACAAAGAAGCCACAGTGATATGGTAGGAGGGGCACAATCACGATAAAATCAAATCCCATACCCACCAGATGGGTGATCCACAGACTGGAGACCAGTAATACCAAAGAAGTTCACTGTTGGGAAGGTTCTGAACCCCACATCAGGTTTCCCAGCCTGAGGATCCAACAAAGGGACTGGAAATCTCCATGGAATCTGGCCTTGAGGGCCAGCAGGATTTGATTATAGGCCTTCCAGAGCACTGAGAGAAACAGAGACTCCAAGCTCGGAAGGCACAAACCAAATCTTGCGTGCACCAAGACCCAGAGGAGAGGAGCAGTGACCACACAGGAGACTGAACCAAAACTACCTGCTAGCGTTGGAGGGTCTCCCGTGGAAGCGTGGATCGGCAGGGGCTCGCCACAGGAACGGGGGCACTGGAAGGTCCCCTTGGCATAAAGCCTCTTGGAGTTCACCATTAAGTCTACCATAGAGCCCACACACCCCAGGGCTGGATCGCCTCAAGCCAAACAACTACCAGGGATAGAGTGCAACCCCACCCATCAGCAGATAATTTGATTAAAGCTTTTCTGAGCAAGGCCCTGTCCACCAGAGCAAGATCCAGTTTTTCCCATTCATCAAGAAGCTGACATAAACCTCTTAGCCTCATCCATCAGAGGGCAGACAGAAGAAGCAAGAAGCACAGTCTCACAGCAGCTATAACAAAACCTATTATTACAGAAAGTTAATCACGATGCAAAAGCAGAAAGTTATATCCCAGATGAAGGGACAAGAAAAAAATCCCAGAAGAACAACTAAATGAGGTGGAGACAGGCACCTTCCAGAAAAAGAATTCAGAATAATGATAGTAAAGATGATCCAGGATATTGGGAAAAGAATGGAGGCAAAGATTGAGAAGATGCAAGAAATGTTTACCAAAGATCTAGAAGAACTAAAGAATAAACAGAGATGAATAATACACTGCCGCTGCTGCTGCTAAGTTGCTTCAGTCGTATCCGACTCTGTGCGACCCCATAGACGGCAGCACACCAGGCTCCCTCGTCCCTGGGATTCTCCAGGCAAGAACACTGGAGTGGGTTGCAATTTCCTTCTCCAATGCATGAAAGTGAAAAGTGAAAGTGAAGTCACTCAGTCATGTCCAACTATTAGCGACCCCATGGACTGCAGCCTACCAGGCTCCTCTGTCCATGGGATTTTCCAGGCAAGGGTACTGGAGTGGGGTGCCATTGCCTTCTCCCGAATAATACACTAGAAGGAATCAATAGCAGAATAACTGAGGCAGAAGAACGGGTAAATGAACTGGAGGACAGAACCATGGAAATCACTGCCACAGAACAGAATATAGAAAAAAGAATGAAAAGAAATGAAGACAGCATAAGAGACCTCTGGTACAACATTAAACACACCAACATTTGCATTATAGGGATCCCAGAAGAAGACTTCCCTGGTGGCTCAAGACAGTAAAGCGTCTGCCTACAATGCCGGAGACCAGGGTTCAATCCCTGGGTTGGGAAGATCTCCTGGAGAAGGGAATGGCAATGCACTCCAGTACTCTTGCCTGGAAAATCCCATGGATGGAGGAGCCTGGTAGGCTGCAGTCCATGGGGTCGCTAAGAGTCAGACACGACTGGGCAACTTCACTTTCACTTTTCACTTTCATTCATTGGAAAAGGACATGGCAACCCACTTCAGTGTTCTTGCCTGGAGAATCCCAGGGACGGGGAGCCTGGTGGGCTGCTGTCTATGGGGTCGCACAGAGTCAGACACGACTGAAGCAACTTAGCAGCAGCAGCAGCAGCAGCTGAAAACTTTCCGAACATGGGAAAGGAAATAGTCAACCAAGTCCAGAAGCACAGAGTATCCCAGGAAGGATAAACCCAAGGAGGAACACACAGAGACACACAATAATCAAACTGACAAAAATTAATGACAGAGATAAAATATTAAAAACAACAAAGGAAAAACAACAAATAACATACAAGAGAATTCCCATCAGGCTGTCAGCTGATTTCTCAATAGAAACTCTACTAGCCAGAAGGGAATGGCATGATATATTTAAAGTGATGAAAGGGAAGAACCTACAACCAAGAATACTCTACCCAGAAAGACTCTCCTTCACATTTGATAGAGAAATCAAAAGTTTCCAGACAAGCAAAAGTTAAGAGAATTCAGCAGTACCAAACCAGCTATCCCAAAAATGCTAAAGGAACTTCTCTAGGCAGGAAACACAAATGAAGGAAAAGAGCTACAGAAAATAAACCCCAAATAATTAAGAAAACAGTAACAGGATCATAATATAACCTTAAATATAGATTAAATGCAACAGCCAAAAGACATGGACTAGCTAGGTAGATGAAAACATGTGCATATATGCACTTCCACTTACCATATCACCAAAACTAGGATCTAACAGAAAAATCTGTAATCACTTTTTAAAATCCAGATACATATCAGAATTATCTTGAAATTTCTTGAAAAATACAAATGCTCAGGTATTGCTTTTACCTCCATAGCTCCATGGTTCTAATGAGCAGTCATATTTAAAAACTGGACTATATGATGGACTTTTACTTTTATCTAGTTTGTTTCACTTTTTATATTTCATCTTCAGTGTTTCCATTTCATTTAGTTTATGTTCTCCATCTCTTTTTTTGATGTTCTTTCTCAAGTCTTTATCAAGTGTAGTAGAAAAGCTTTTGTATACATATATATATAAATATGTATACTTTATATTTTTTAAAATGTATGCATTTTTGCCTAACTAAAAAAATTATGACATTTTTATTCCACTTGTTTGACTTATGAATAAAATACTAGATTTCTAATTAAAAAATAGATATGCAACAAAGGTTTACTGCATAGCATAGGGACCCATAGTCAATATCATGTAATGCCCTATGGTGGAAAATAATTTCAAAAATAATATATGTATATTTGTATAACTGAATCACCTTGCTGTGTACCTGAAACACTGTAAGTCAACTACACTTCAATAAAAAATAAAAAATAAAAAAAAAAAATATATATATATAAAAGAACAAATAATTAAAAAGGAAAACAAATTGGAATAGTCTTGGGCAAGGGCTTCTCTGGTAACTCAGACAGTAAAGAATTTGCCTGCAATGCAGGAGACCCAGGTTCCATCCTTGGGTTGGGAAGATCCCCTGGAGAAGGGAATGGCTGCTCACTCCAGTATTCTTGCCTGGAGACTTTCAGGGACAGAGGAGCCTTCGGGCTAGAGTCCATGGGGTCACAAGAATCAGACACAACTGAGTGACTAACACTTTCAAAGGCAAAACAACTTGGAAACTATTTTAGACATAATAAAAGACTGAGCATTGAATAAATGTGTAAACGCTGGTGGAAGCCACAGCTCTCGTTAAGGAAGAAAGGAAATGCAAATATGGAATAAGGGAAGAAAAGAAAGAGCTCTGTGGAATGAGCTGGAATTGGAGGTACTGGTGTGAACTCAATCTCTAAAATGTGCTTATGTGTGTGTACACAGGCATATCCTACTTTGTTCTCATTTTGCTCCTTTCTAAGGTAACTATTTTTCTCCATGGTTCTAAACACAGTAAAACCACCCACAAACTGGCATGACTGAACAACTAACACTTTCAGCAAATCAAGACAAGTTGGTCACTCTATCCTCCAGTCTTATTCTAGCACAATCTCACATTCTACATTCCAGCAACACTGATTAAAATTCTAGTAGTTAATGATACTAGTATCATTTAATCGGAGAAGGCAATGGCACCCCACTCCAGTACTCTTGCCTGGAAAATCCCATGGACGGGGGAGCCTGGTGGGCTGCAGTCCATGGGGTCGCTAAGAGTCAGAAACGACTGAGCGACTTCACTTTCACTTTTCACTTTCATGCATTGGAGAAGGAAATTGCAACCCACTCCAGTGTTCTTGCCTGGAGAATCCCAGAGATGGGGGAGCCTGGTGGGCTGCCGTCTATGGGGTCGCACAGAGTCGGACATGACTGAAGCGACTTAGCAGCAGCAGCAGTATCATTTAATAATATTAAGATGTAAATAATTAAAAAATTTAATAATGACAACTTATCCTTCCAAAATACTATGTGCCAGGCATTACTACTGATTCATTTAATCCTTCTAGTAATCCTGTGAATTAAGTATCATTTAATCACAGTTTTACAAATGAAGAAAGTGAAACTCAGGTTAAATGATGTCCTTAACTTCACAACATAAATGGTAAAATCACCTTCTAACCATTTGACTCTTTACATGAGCCACTCTGGCCCAAGATGTCTCTTGCATCTGGGCTCTGAACACTGCCATTCATTCTCTCTAGGATACTCTTCCTTCTCTCTTTGCTGCTGCTAAGTCGCTTCAGTCGTGTCCAACTCCGTGCAACCCCATACACAGAAACCCGCCAGGCTCCCCTGTCCCTGGGATTCTCCAGGCAAGAACACTGGAGTGGATTGCCATTTCCTTCTCCAATGCATGAAAGTGAAAAGTGAAAGGGAAGTCACTCAGTCGTTTCCAACTCTTAGCGACGCCATAGACTGCAGCCTACCAGGCTCCTCCGTCCATGGGATTTTCCAGGCAAGAATACTGGAGTGGGTTGCCACTGCCTTCTCCGCTTTCTCTCTTTACTTGGCTAAATTCTTCAGATTCCACTGGAAAGTTTTATCTCAACTCCCCAAACTGGGTCTGAATGCTTCACCTGTATTTCCCAAGACACTGTGTCCATACCCTTACCATAACACTTACCACAGTATACTTGACCTGTTTTTCTCCAGAGTAGCAGTGTATTTAGAGCATGTGCACGCGTGCTCAGTAGCTTCAGTCACATTTGACTCTTTGTGACCCTATGGACTGTAGCCTGCCAGGCTTCTCTGTCTATGGGATTCTCCAGGCAAGAATACTGGAGTGGGCTGCCATCTATGCTCTCCTCCAGGGGATCTTCCCGACCCACAGACCGTACCTGGGTTTTCTGCACTGCAGGTGGATTCTTTACCGCTGAGCCACCAGAGAAGCCCATATTTATAGCAACCAGCTACTAAAACATACAATAGTATCTAAGGAGGATTCACCTATTGATATATTAGAAAGTATGTGTTATACCTAGGAAGGAATACTTACAAGACATGGTATATAGCATTATACTTAAGAATAAGGACTCCTGAGCCAGCCTGCTTCACACTCTCATTGACCACATATTATCTATGTGACCTTGGGCAAGTTACACTGTGCCACAGTTCTCTATCTGTAAAAGGCAGGTACTTCACAGAGGTACTGCAAATAAAAATCGCTTTTAACAGCACATGGCATTACATGTATGTCTGCTATTAATGTGCTTTCCTGGTGGCTCAGAGAGTAAAGAATCCACTTGCAACGTGGGAGACCTGGGTTTGATCCCTGGGCATGGCAAAGTACCCCAGTATTCTTGCTTGGAAAATCCCCATTGACAGAGGAGCCTGGCGGGTTACAGTCCATGAGGGTCCCAAAGAATTGGACATGACTGAGTGACTAAGCTGCTTATCAGTAGTTTAAAGCTAAACGAGAAGCTAAATGTCTGTCTTATTCACTATTTTCACCTACTACATGCAGGATCTTAGTTCCCTGACCAGGGACTGAACTCAGGCTCCCAGGCAGTGAAAGAACTGAGTCCTAACCACTGGACTGCTAGGGAATTTCCGTCAAGTGGTATTGCCAGAGGAGGGAAAAACAAGAAAAAGTTTCAGAGATGTGTTATTCAAGAGAAACTTTCCTCTTGTTCATAATTTTACTTTTTGAAAATACCTTTACTAAGATACAATTCACACACCATAAAATTTATCCATTTAAGGTGTACAAGTCAATGACTTAAGTATAGAGTGTACAAATATTATCACAACCTGAATTCAGAATATTTTTATCACCAGCAGAAGAAAAGCCTATCTCCCCCTTCCCAAACCCATAGGTAACCACCAATCTACTTTCTATTTCTACAGATTTGCTTATTCTGGACACTTCATATAAATGGAATCATAGCATATGGTCTTTCGTGACTGTCTTCTTTCACTTAAACTAAATAATGTTTTCAAGGTTCCTCCATTAAAAAAAAATTTTTAAGCTAAAAATAAAAAATTTCAATCTATAAAAATGCTGAATCACTGTTATACGCCCTAAACAAATAAAATGTAAATCAACTATACTTCAATTTAAAAAGAGAAAAAAATTTCCTTATCCTTATGAAAGTTTTTTTCCCTCAAAAAGAAGACAAAAAATAATTTCTAAGGGTGATTTTAAATAATTGACTTTAAAAAATATGTATTTACTTATTTATTTTGGCAGAGCTGCCACATGTGGAATCTTAGTTCCCCGAACCAAGAACTGAACTCAGGCCCCCTGGCAGTACCACGTCCTAATCACTGGACCACCGGGTAATTTCCATAAAGTGGTATTTTAAGTACAAAAAAAATGTAGTTTGGAGTTAAAGGCCTGTGTCTACACATTAATAGATAAGTTATTTCCACAGAGTATAGAGTTCCCATGGTGGCACAGTTTTAAAATAGGATTAAATTTATTGGAAACTAGACTTTTTATTTCTCTGAGAGGGAGGGAGATTTTCAGTATAGATCCATCTTAAAAACAAAATCATTTTGATAGTACAATACACTGTCTTACAAAAGCTATCCTTAAAATGAAAATTAAGCATAGAAATCAGCAATGAAACAACTCAACTCTTTAAATAGTCACTATGTCCTGAAATAAAGCCAAGTGAAAAAGACTAAGAACTGGGTAAAATCTCAAATTAAAAATAAAAACAAGGGTTGCCCTAGTGGTAGAGAGGCTGACTCTGAGTTCCCAACGCAGGGACCCTGGGTTTGATTCCTGATGGGGAAACTAGATCCCACATGCTGAAACTAAGGCCCAGGGCAGCTAAATAAATAACACATATATAAAAACAAGAACTATATAAGAACTTCAAAATTAAGTAATGATAAGAACATCAGGACTCAGAAAGTTCTCCTCATGTGTAATCATAAACTGTACCTACATTATAAATATTTAATAACAACTAAACTAACAGAGGGGACTTCCTGGTGGTCCACTGGCTAAGACTCCACACCCACAATGATGGGGGCCCTGGTTAGATCCCTGGTCAGAGAAATCAATTCCACAGGTTCATGATGTAACTAAAAGATTCCACATGCCACAACTAAGACCCAGAGGAGCCAAATGAATAGATAAATAATAAATATATGTGATTGTTTATAGCAGCATTATGCATAATAGCCAAGATAGAAGCAACCTAAAAGTCCACATCAACAGATGAACGGATAAATAAAAGGTATTATGTCCATGCAATGAAATATTTGGCAATAAAAAGAAATGAAGTACTCATACATGCTCTAACATGAATGAACCTTGCAAACATGCTAAGTCAAAGAAGCCAGTCACAAGAGTCCACATACTGTGTGATTCCATTTTTATGAAACACTGGGAACAGACAAACTTGTAGATTAGTGGTTGGTGAAGGAGCTGTGTTACGGGGAAATCGGGAGAAACTTAGTGGGTACCGAGTTTCTTGGGGGGTGATGAACCTGTTTTAAAATTTTAGTAATGGTTGCACAACTCCGTGAAAACATTAAACCTACCTAATTACATTCTTTAACGGGGTGAATTATAAAGGTCTGTATATTCTATCAATAAAGTTGTTACTTTTAAAAAGGTCGCTATGGAAAAAATAGGCAAAGTATTTGTACACTAAATAATTTCCAAAGTAATCAAAATACACTTGGGTAAAATTCGTTACTATCTTACCGAAACTTTTGGATGATTTCATTACCTAGTCTCTTACTAAACACGTAATAACGAACTGAAACTATGCCATCAGCAAGGGAAAATATTAAATATTGCACAGATTTTTGTTAACTACAGCAAAACTACTGGACGCTTACAGCTTCTAGTAAGATTCAGGACAAAGGCGACAACCTCGAAATTACAGTTTTTCACATCTCCATTAGATTATACCAGCTGACTACAGACACACTTCCAAAAGCTTAAACTGATCTTAAACTTATCATCAGTTTGGCAATCATTTTATCACTTTTTACTTAACTTCTTTAATGAGTAAACAATGTTAAAAAGAGCAAAAGGGGAGAGAATATTGATGGACGTTCCACAATAAATGTTACAAAGCAACGAAGGATTCGTTCACTTTTCACCAAAATCGAGAAAACAGAATGATAAAATCAGTAATTTCCAATATTCGATATTAGGCTCAACGACCCCAATTTTTTTTTTTTTTTTCCCAAGTTAGGGAAACAAGAAATGTGTGCAGGGTCGGAGCGGGAGGAAATACTGGGGGCGATCTGCAGGCGGGAACCCAATCGGGCCCTCGGCCAGTTCTGCCGCCGGCGCCCCAGCCGGGGCCTGGTGCTGACCAGGGCCCAGCGTCTCAGCCCGAGGAGCTTCGCCGCGGCGGCGCCTGGGGACTCGCTCCGCGCGGAGGTCAAGCCGAGAAGCGCCGCCAGGCTCCCGAGGGCTCCACCCTCCCCTCTTTCACTCCCTCCCCTCGGCGGTCCCCTGAGGGGAACAGGCGGGGCGCTACCCGACGAGACTGGGGGGAGGGGGGGTGGTTTGCGTCCTCAGAGAGAAAAGCTCCGCCGCCCCAGAGTGGCGGCCGCGGGTTATTAATAAACTCCGCTTCTGCCCAGACGCAACTACCGCGACCGGCCGTAGGATCGGCAAGGCCTGAGATGGAGGCTGAGCAGCCGGAGCCAGAGCCCGGGCCCAAGCGGGCCCGCGCCGCCGCGCTGAGGGCGGCGGCCGGGCGGAGAATAATGCACACTGGGTAAAAACACATTTATATACGAACCTCCGAGAAAATTTTCCAACAATTCCTTCGTCCGACCACCATGCACCAGGACAGGAAACAGCCGCCCGGCCCCCAAGCCCCGCAACCCGCATAGTAGCTCTGAGGCCCGCCCCCAGCCTCCATTGGGCTGTCATTACGTCACTCACTAGACGCTTCCTGCTTGCCATTGGCTCAAATTTAGGCGACGCGAAAGAAGACGGCCTTATCCACGCCCCCTTACCTGACGTCAGCCTCGCCTGGCCTTACAGCCAGCGACTGAGTGGCTTACCCAAAGTGCGGAACCAAAGTTCCTGCTTCTGACTGGTTGACAGAACCGCTCATCCCAGCGCGACAACGCCTCTCTGACAAGTGAATTATGCCTATTCTGGGGCCCCAGCAGGAGGCGCCATTTTGTAGCGAGGGAGGGAGGCTGGTCCTTGTGACTAGCCGGGAGGGAGAAGAGTTCACAGGCGCCATTTTCCCCACAGGGGCTAGGAGGTGGCCTTGGCTCTCCCGGTGGGCTTGCTGGAGCGCGTTCTGGAGATCGGTTGCGCTTTGCCTAGCAATTGCTGAGTGTTGCCCCGTCGGTAGGGTGGGGTGAGACGGGATGCGACGGCTCACAGTTCCCTGGGGGCTCTTTGTGCCAGCTGAGGCCTTTGCTCTTGGATGGAGGTTCTGGTTTTTGAGAGCTGCCGTATCCTTGTCACTGGCTGCCAAGACTATCTTTGCTTTTCCAGTCGCCGGGGTGTCATCATTGGTAGGAGGATGAACCTCCTGCCTCAGCGGAAGCTCAGGCGAAACTCGACAACGAGGCGGTGGTCTTGGACTCGGCTGGGAGACATTGCGGATGCTTTGCGTTTTCATGTTGCATAAGTTCAAATTTTGAAGTCGTCTCTAATGGTGTCGCTAACTTCTTTTTTACCTTCCCTCTTGTGTGTGCCGCGAATTAAAGTCAAAAAGGGTGGGAAAAGCATTGATTGAGTGGGTCTCCCTGTACCTAATAAGATTGGATACAAGTTAGTTGTGAAGTTTAGGTAATGTTTCTCGTAGCTCTTAACCCAAACTTTTTTAAGCTATTGGAAATACAAGTCTCATTTGAGGAGTATTCAGTATGTATTCATGTGTTTTAGCAACGAAGCTGAATAAAGATGAGATAAAGTGTGTAGACTCAAGATTTTTTAAATCGGGCGTTCCAAGTGTAGATTTGAGTTACTAAGAATGAAGAGGATGGTCCCGCTGTAACTTGGAGATTTGTGTAATGCTTACAAAAATTGGAGAAAGCTGGATAATGTTTGATTTAGTGTCTTTCAGGTGATTATGGACTGTCCTCAGGATCATTACAGTGTTTTTATTTACACTTGAGTCTAGTTTGAGATTTTAGCGTTACCTTGTTTTTGGTAGGGAGTGAGGGGCAGACAGACCCTAACGAAGGTATAGCTGCCTAATTGGTGCCCAAACGCCATTGGAAGGAAGAGACTTTTGAGTGTCGTTTGAATACATGATCTTTAGAAGTTTAAAGTAGTTACTATCTTTTATTCCCTTATAAGAATAAAAAATGGGACACATAAGATTGGATTAAGTTGCTTGAAACTGGAGGAATTAGCTCATTCCAGTCTTGTTCCCGATGGATAGACTCCTTTTTTCACAGAGCAGAGGGTTCAGATGACAAACAAGTGTTCTAATTTATACTTCTGTACCTTCCAGATGCTATATCTATATTTTGTCATCAGAAATGTTATTAAAAGAATCAAAATATTTTTATGGAATTTAGTCATTTATTACTAAGTCACTAACCTTTAGTGTGTTTGTTAAAACATTGTAATACAGAATCTCAGAAAGGAAGTTAAAAATCACCCTGTAAAAAAAAAAAAAAAAATCACCCTGTAATTGTGGATCTTGGTTACAGGACATCTTTCTATCCTTGGGACCTACTAAGTGGTTGTAAACATTTAATGATAATGGTGAATAGGATGCTATAATTCTACTTTAATTCACAAAGATACACTAATGATATTGTCACAGATAATAGATCTTTGTGTTACAATGTTTACCACTGACTACAGATCAGAGTTCGAATGTCGTAATATTTAGGGCCATCCATAATCCAGATTTTCCCTGAATCACCTCCTATTCCTCATCTTATTACATCTTAACAAATTAATGGCTTGAAAACATTTAACTGCCAATCATTGTTAGTCCAGGCTTTTCCACAAAGCTGAACTTTTTCACCAGTTTTCTAAACAGGCTAACTTAATTCTCAGTTCAGATCAGTCGCTTAGTCATGTCTGACTCTCTGCGACCCCATGAATCGCAGCACACCAGGCCTCCCTGTCCATCACCAACTCCTGGAATTTACCCAAATTCATGTCCATCGATTCGGTGATGCCATCCAGCCATCTCATTCTCTGTCGTCCCCTTCTCCTGCCCCCAATCCCTCCCAGCATCAGGGTCTTTTCCCAATGAGTCAACTCTTTGCATGAAGTGGCCAAAGTATTGGAGTTTCAGCTTTAGCATCAGTCCTTCCAATGAACACCCAGGACTGATGTTTAGAATGGACTGGCTGGATCTCCTTGCAGTCCAAGGGACTCTCAAGAGTATTCTCCAACACCACAGTTCAAAAGCATCAATCCTTCGGCACTCAGCTTTCTTCACAGTCCAACTCTCACATCCATACATGACCACTGGAAAAACCATAGCCTTAACTAGACAGACCTTTGTTGGCAAAGTAATGTCTCTGCTTTTGAATATGCTATCTAGGTTGGTCATAACTTTCCTTCCAAGGAGTAAGCGTCTTTTAATTTCATGGCTGCAGTCACCATCTGCAGTGACTTTGGAGCCCAAAAAAATAAGTCTGACTGTTTCACTGTTTCCCCATCTATTTCCCAGAAAGTGATGGGACCAGATGCCATGATCTTAGTTTTCTGAATGTTGAGCTGTAAGCCAACTTTTTCACTCTCCACTTTCACTTTCATCAAGAGACTTTTTAGTTCTTCACTTTCTGCCATAAGGGTTGTATCATCTGCATATCTGAGGTTGTTAATATTTCTCCCGGCAATCTTGATTTCCAGCTTGTGCTTCTTCCAGCCCAGCGTTTCTCATGATGTACTCTGCATTTAAGTTAGGTAAGCAGGGTGACAATATGCAGCCTTGATGTACTCCTTTTCCTATTAGGAACCAGTCTGTTGTTCCATGTCCAGTTCTAACTGTTGCTTCCTGACCTGCATATAGGTTTCTCAAGAGGCAGGTCAGGTGGTCTGGTTCTAGCCGCCCTCAAAAACTGTTACTATTAGTTTTTAAAAACATTTAACTCAGAATTTTCTGGAGAATTGATTGATTTGGGCATATTTGCACACAGATATAACTACTAAAGTATTCTATGTATAGAAGAAACGTGGAAGGAATGCCCTGGCAGTCCAGTGGTTAGGACTCTGTGCTTTCATTGCTGAGGGCTAGGTGAGGAAACAAAGATCCCACAAGTCTGGTGGTTCGGCAAAAAAAATTAATGCATTCAACTCTTAAATAACTGTCTAGGAGAAGGTGACTTTGAGTTACCAAATTATCTGGAATAGGTTTATTAATACATTTTCCCTCTAAATTTGTAGAATTTTTAAAACACTGAAAAAAATCTACAATTCTTACACTGAGGGCTTCTCTGGTTGGCTCAGCTGGTGGAGAATCTGCTTGCAATGCGGGAGACCTGGGTTTCATCCCTGGGTTGGAAAGATACCCTGGAGAAGGGAATGGCTACGAGTTTTCTGGTATTCTCCGGTATTCTGGCCTGGAAAATTCCAAGGACTGTATAGACCATGGGGTGGCAGAGTCCAACACAACTGAACGACTTTCGTTTTCAAACACTGAAGAATTTTTGTCTTTTTTCTTAAAATGCTAAAGATTTTAAAAACAAGCTAGTCATTTGCTCTTCATTGGAAGCTGTGGCTGTTAGATGTGTCACTTGTCCTAAGAACTCTTGCCCCATTTGTAAAATAAAAACTTACTTCAGGGATTTTCCTGGTGGTCCAGTGGTTAAGACTGTGCTCCCAATGCAGGAGGCCTGGGTTCGATCTCTGATCAGGGAACTAGATCCCACATGCTACAACTAAGACCCAGAGCAAATAAATAAAAAACAAACTTCACAAGTGTTGATTGGGAAGATGTATGAGAATGTAGAAAAAGGTAGCACAGTGCCCATCAGAGGTACTTTTCAAATGCTTGATGTTACCTCTCTCTCCAAGTCTCACTTAATGCTCAACACCGGTGGTTTCTAAGCACTTTGAAAACTCCTTTAAGATTCAGATGAAAGCTATGAAAAATATACTAAAGGCATCAGTTTCATAGGGCTCATGGACCCAGAATCCTTGCTCTGCAGTATAAACTCAGTTAATCTCACTCGGCTTCTACACTGAAAACATTAATCAGAGCTTTATTAGAATATACTTTTAGAAGTATATGTTACTTAAAATGTTCCTTTCCAATCTCAGATATAGTTCTCAGTATGTATGCTGACTTAAGCATAGTGCTGATAATACTGGTAATGTTTTGTTAGTGGCTAATTGCAGGACTCCCGTCATTTCAAGTTATTGATAGTAACTCCAGTATGTGCCGTTTTCCATTTTACCAGCTCTACTCATGGACCACTTGTTAACCCAATTCATTCATTCATTTGTTGTTGAATGAGTCGCTAAATCGTGTCCAACTCTTGCCACCTTCTTCTGCCAGGCTCCTCTGTAGTGGGATTTCCCAGGCAAGATTCCTGGAGTGGTTGGCCATTACCTTCTCCAGGGGATCTTCCCTACCCAGTGATGGAACCTGCACCTCCTGTGTTGGCTGGCGGATTCATTACTGCTGACCCACCAGAGAAGCCCATTTATTCATTACATCTTTGAAAATAGCACCTGATAACTGAGCTCCAAGGTTATTAGTTGTGGTTAATGTGTTTGATTTTAATGGCAAGCTAAGAGAAAATAAACTCTTATTTACAAAATTTTATCAATTAGAGCCCTTGAGGATTCCAAGTGTTCCTTTGAAACTGGCTTCCTCCGTAAGATTCTAGCAGTCATTTTTGGCTTCTAATTACATTTGCTTAAATCTAAAATATAACATTCCAGACAAAAGGAAAATCAAGTTTCACTAATATACATAGTCAGTAGGTAGTACTTCAGCAGTAAAGAATAGTCTATAAATGAAACCATTGTTTTTAAAATGATTTTTATTTTTCTGAAAAGACATACTCAAGGTCAGGGTTTTTTTTTTTCAAGTGAAGCGTTTGTCTCCAAATAAACAGTAAGATTGATACCATTTTATAGAAAAGCACTAGGTGCTGTAGTTTTGGGAGGAGGCGGAAAAAAAGATGGCTCAGTGTTAAATTTCTAATGCTGTATTACACTGAAATATATAACAAAGATGCAGCATTTACAGGAAAAAAAAATTTTTTTAAGAATTCTTCCTCCTGCTATCCACCCTGCCAAAGTTCAGTGCCAGCTAGGGCTATTTGATGGGGTGATGTGATTAAAAAAAAAAAAAAAGAGTAGTTAGCTCAAATAACTAAATATTGGCAGAATACAATCTCTAAGACAGTTTTCCCTGTATACAGGGATAGCTAGCTCTTACTTCACAGAAGGCAGTGGCAACTCACTCCAGTACTCTTGCCTGAAAAATCCCATGGACGGAGGAGCCTGGAAGGCTGCAGTCCATGGGGTCGCTAACAGTTGGACACGACTGAGCGACTTCACTTTCACTTTTCACTTTCATGCATTGGAGAAGGAAATGGCAACCCACTCCAGTGTTCTTGCCTGGAGAATCCCAGAGACAGGGGAGCCTGGTGGGCTGCCGTCTATGGGGTCCCACATAGTCGAACATGACTGAAGTGACTTAGTAGCAGCAGCAGCTCTTACTTTATACTTAATGAATAAACATTGAGTATTACTTTTTAGAGAACTTTAAAACAAACTTGAAACTGAAAACTGAGATACTCGTATATCAGAAAACTCACCATTTTAAAGTATACATGCACTTCAGTAGTTTTTAGTATATTCACCAGGCTGTTCAACCATCACCAGTACCCAATGGGAAACACTTTAATCATGCCAACAGAAAACCTACGCCCATCACACTCACTCCATTCCGTCATCCCTCCCCACCCCTGTCCCAGTGACTACTAATCTACGGATCTGCTCATTCCTGACATTTCATATATATGGACTCGTGTCTGACTTGTTTTCAGGGCTCATCCACACTGTAGCGTGTAATTGCACATCATTCCTTTTTACTGTCAAAAATCTGATTGTATGGATATTTCACCTTTTGTTTATCCACTCACCAGTGGCTATTTGGATTGTTTCCTGCTCTTGGCTATAATAATGCTAGTATGAACAACTGTGCACCAAGTTCTTGTGTGGATAGGCTTCAATTCTCTCAGATTATATATATATATGTGTGTGTGTGTGTATACATATATATATATGAGTGGAAGTTTTAGGTGACACTTTTCAACCTTTTAAGGAACCGTCAAACTTTTATACAACAGGTAAGTATTTTATCTTGTACCAACACTGTACAGGGGTACAATTTCTCTTCTTCCTCACCAATACTTGTGATTGTGTACCT
Organism: Bubalus kerabau; assembly: GCF_029407905.1. NCBI lineage: Eukaryota > Metazoa > Chordata > Mammalia > Artiodactyla > Bovidae > Bubalus > Bubalus kerabau. The sequence continues at coordinate 43,190,042 of NC_073638.1, forward strand.
TCTTGATTAAACAGGATAGTAGATAAGGAATACCGCATCATGAATTCTGATCTGCATTTCCCTAATGACTAGCATATTAAAAAGCAAAGACATCACTTTGCTGACAAAGGTTTGTCTAGTCAAAGCTATGGTTTTTCCAGTAGTTACCTATGGATGTGAGAGTTGGACTGTAAAGCTGAGGCTGAAGAATTGATGCTTTTCAACTGAGTGTTGGAAAAGACTCTTGAGGGTCCCTTGGACTGCACGGAGATCCAACCAGTCCATCCTAAGTCCTGAATATTCATTGGAAGGACAGATGCTGAAGCTGAAACTCCAATACTTTGGCCACCTGATGCAAAGAACTGACTCATTGGAAAAGACCCTGATGCTGGGAAAGATTGAAGGCAGGAGAACGGGACGATAGAGGATGAGATGGATGGAAGGCATCAACCAACTCAACGGACATGAGCTTGAGCAGGCTCCAGGAGTTGGTGATGGACAGGGAAACCTGGCATGCTGCTGTGCATGGGGTCGCAAAAGTTGGACACGACTGAGTGAACTGAACTGAATGACTAGAGATGTTAAGCATTTCCTAAGATAACTGGCCATTTATTTCTTTGGAGAAAGGTCTAATTGGATTCTTGACCATTCTTACATTGAGGTTTTCTTGTTGAGTTCTGCATATGCTCAAGATTAGCAGATATTTTTTCCCATCCTGTGGAGTCTTTTCACTTTTCAAAAGTAACCTTTGAACCAAAGTTTTGATGAAATCTAAATCATGTTTTTGTGTCTTGGTCTTTGGTGTTATACCCAAGAAACTTAACTAGTTCAGTCACCACGAGTTACACCTGTATTTTTTCCTAAGAATATGCCCAGCTGTCTCAGAGCCATTTTTAAGATTCTTTCCTACATTGGTTTTGGGACCCTTGTTGAAAATTGTGCATAAGTATGTGCTAAATGACTTCAGTCATGTCCAGTTGTTTGTGATCCTATGGATTATATAGTGCACCAGGCACCTCTGTCCCTGGTATTCCCCTGCAAGAATACTGGAGTGGGTTGCCACTCCCTCCTCCAGGGGATCTTCTCAAACCAGAGATAGAACCTGAGTCTCCTATGTCTCCTGCATTGGCAGGTGGATACCACTAGTGCCACCTAGGAATATGAAAGTTGCTCAGTCGTATCCGACTCTTTGTGACCCCATGAAATTCTCCAGGCCAGAATACTGGAGTGGGTAGCCTTTCTCCTCTCCAGCAGATCTTCCCAACCCAGGGATCAAATTGGAGGTGGATTCTTTACTGGCTAAGTCACAAGGGAAGCCCAAGAACACTGGAGTGGGTAGCCTATCCCTTCTCCATCAGATCTTCCCAAGAATAGAACTGGGGTCTCCTGCATTGCAGACAGATTCTTTACCAACTGAGCTATGAGGGAAGCCCCTAGGAAGCCCCTGTTGAAAATCAATTGACAATAAACTTAAATGTTTATTTCTAGACTCTCAATTCTATTTGTCAGTAGAAGGTATCTATCTTTGGGAATTCCCTGGTGGTCAGTGGTTAGGACTCTGTGCTTTAACTGCCAAGGGCATGTGTTCAATCCCTGATTGGGGAACTAAAATCCCAGAAGCCAGAAGTTACAGCAAAAAAAGAAAAAAAAGGTTACCTATTCTTACTAGGTGATGGCTCAGTGGTAAAGAACCTGCCAAGCAAGCAGCAGACTTCAATCCCTGTGTTGGGAAGATCCCCTGGAAAAGGAAATGACAGCCCACTGCACTGCAGTATGCTTGCCTGGGAAATCCTATTGACTGAGGAGCCTGACGGGTTACAGTCCATGGGGTGGCAAGAGTCGAACATAATTTAGTGCCTAAACAACACCGTAAATGTAATTTTCTTAATTTCACTGCTGCTGTATAGAAATACAACTGTGTATTTGTATATTAGTCTTATGCCTTGCAAACTTGAAATCATTAGCTCTTTGTGTGTGGATTCTTCAGAGTTTTCTGTGACATCGGTCATCTGAGAATACATTTTACTTCTTCCTTTCCCACTGGGTGTCTTATTTCTTCCTGCCTAACTGCCCTGGCTAAACCCTTATTGAAAGATTGAAGGCAAAAGGAGAGGATGAAATAGTTAGATAGCATCACTGACTCAACAGACATGAATTTGAGCAAACTCGGGGAGAGAATGGAGGACAGAGAGCAGCCTAGCGTTCTGCAGATTATGGGGTCAGAGTCAGACACGGTCGCAATGGAACAACAATAAACAAAACCCTATGTACAACGCTAAACAGAAGGGGCAACAGGGGCATTTTTGATCTTAGGGGGAAGGGTTTTTACTCTTTCATTATTAAGTCCATTAGTTTGAGCCTTTCTTTCAGATTGAGGAAATTCCTTCTTGAGTTTGTTAAAAGGAAATTTTAAAAAAGACTCTGGTAGGAAGCACAGAGTCGGACACAACTGAAGCGACTTAGCAGCAGCAGCAGCAGGAAGCACTTAAATATAGGATTCAGATACCAAATATAATTGACAAATTTCTATCTATCACCCGTGCTTTAAAAAAAAAAAAAAAACTAAAGGGGGAATTACCTCTCAAAAAGTTACTTAAAAGATATTCCTCTCATAGTAACAAAATTCTAGATTTCTAGCTGTATATCTAGTTTCCGTTGGTAAAAACCACATGCACCAAAGTAAAATGCTATTATTGCAAGGGTGGCCAACCTCATCAATGGTAAAACCTCAACTTCAGAAGGGATCAATATTCACCAAAACTTAAAATTACATAGAACAGAACTGACATTTTTATAACCTATGTTTTAATGTAATTTCAGGTCATTTAATTCACAAACACTTATGGAATGCCTACTCTGCTTAAGTCACTGTGCTAGATCCTCCCAAAGACACGGTGTATATTAATGTGATTGCTAATCACTTTTTCTAAATGCTTGCTTCAGGGACTACATCTGGAACTGAACATAGCCACAGTGCTGTGGTATGGCCACCCCTGCTCTACACTCTGGTCTCTTCAAGAGGTGAACATAGCGGTCATTATCCTGGTAAGGCATGTAGATTAGTAATCACCATTCTGTTACCTGCAGAGAAATAGATTAACATCTTTTATTTAATACTGATAAACGAATAGCTTTTATAAAAATGGATGGCTTAGGTTTACAAAAAAGTGAAGATTTTATGCTAATGTCAGCCATTAAAAAAGACATACTGAAACCCAAACAAAATCAGAATTAACTTGTATAAATTAAAAAATAAGTTATAGATTAGTGAAACTGTGGGAAATGCTGTATGTTAAAGAAATAAATAAAATCCACATGCAACTAATTACAAGTTTATAAATACTACTCTCAAAAAGTTATCTAAAAGTCCTATAACCTTATTTAAAAACACTGATACATTATCAAGATTCATAATCTATAAGAAACTCTAATTTGATGTTATATTTAAGGAAATACTGAAAATAATCGAGGTATATTTGATGCATTAGAAACTACCATTTGAACAATATTTAATATTAAATATAGTTTAATTTTAAGGTCTTTCATTTCAGTCAAAAATTCATAAATGTAGATTTAGTTTGGATTGTATGACAGAGGAGACAATAAAACTTGATCTCAAAGACATGCCAATACATTTTCTTGAAACAAAATCTCAGCAACCGAGAATTTTCATACTGTGCATGGGAATAACTAAAACCTTTATTAATACGGTTTCCAATAACAATGTGAAAATTGAAATTATCAATTCAAAGAGCAGTGAAATTTGAAATTTAAAAAAGTAGACTAGATATTAGGTAGGGGATAAAAGGTAAAGGAAGACAAAAATGTTTAATACTATTCAGCACTTCCCCTCTGTACATAATGTTGCATATATACAACTACTCCATTTTAATTTTATGACTTTTATGTAATAATGAAATCCCCTGAAGCAACCTAAGGTTTACAGATGGTGTTCAACTTGGGGCGAAAAAGTAGAAACACACTTGATTAACAATTTTCACCCACACATTTCAGATAAACATTTTTTTCTTTTTTTGCCAAGATTTTCATAGTAAAATCATAAATATAGGAAATACTTTCACTCCTTCAGTGTTAAAATAGAAAACCAAACAATGCCAACAGTAGTGGCTTAATTACTGGCATACAAGAAAAACACAACACCAATGGGTTTTCATTATGCATTTTAAATAATATGTGCATTTGCTTCATTTTTACATTTACAAATTTCCTAGTCTGTTATAGACAACAGCACTCAATAGTTTTGAATCCATTGAGATGTTGCTTTCAATTTGAAATATTGTGTGTATACATGTATATAAAAAAATAACCCAATGTATGACTCATCTGACAGATGTTCAAGATCAATAAAAGCTTATTTTTGAAACATGCAGTTAGGAGAGAGGGAAGCAAGCCAACCTCTCCACGTTGTCTTGTTGCTGGCTTGTTTTTGCAGTGGTATCAACAGTGGTTTTTGGAGGGAACCCTGTGCCTTCAGCCTATCAGATACCAGCATCAACAAGAGGGGCAAAGGAGATGGGAAAGGGAGGTGGGCAGGTGTTAGATGTCAATTTTAAAAGTGTGCATTTCCTATTCTTTCTAGTTATAGGATAAAAATAGATCAATGAGGAAAAAATTTATAATTAGAAAAAAACTGCAATCAAATCAAGACATAAGAGCCGAATTAAGTTCTTTTAATAGATTGCATATATAGATGTTTAGTCATACTCTTCGATTAACTCTTTAAGAGTAGAACTTTATATCCAATTTACATGCTTCAAATATCACCTTTCCTCTTTGTTACAGTAAGGTCTTGTACCCAAATATCCACTTGTACACTGAGAGCTTTAAGAAAAAAACAGGACACAGAGGGAGTTGCCATTTTTAGCAGCAATGAAATATCACTAACCCCTTTTAACATACCGAATTCAAGTCACTATCAGAGGTGAGTGCACCACAAAGTCACCAGGTACAAAATTGCTAATTCATTTTTAAATTAATAACTTGAAATTACCCCTGCCCCCCACCCCATTACATCCCATCTTTTTATAAACAGCAAACATTTTGCTATTTTATACATAGGCTAGCAGGCTTGTTTCAATATGAAAGTGCTAATTCATTTACAGATTTTTTTTTAATCAGTTATGTAGTGCTACAATAAATGTCCAATAATCTACATAGGAACAATCTTTGATGAATGAAAATGATGAAGATTGAATAAGGCTATCCATTACCTTATCTTATTTACATATAAAGAATAGATACCCAATGGTGAAGGAGAGACAGAAATTGGACAAATACTCATAGGTGTAAAAATTACATCTACCTTTGAGCTTATACTGTAAATGAGACATTTTAAATAGTCCTGTAGCCCATGCCTATTTTTTTCCTCAGAAAAAGAAAAGCTGCCTTCATGACATCCCCTCCTGTTGCAGATTTCCACAGTGTCACTTGAACTTTCAGTCAAATCCTTACTTTCTTCAAAAAATAAAGAAAATACTCCCTACCCCCCGAGTTACCTCCCTCCCCGGCCAAAATCCCTCTAGTTTCATTTTCAGTGCCAAGTTGCATGATCAAGTCCCACCTTCTGGGGTTTCTTTGTCCATCTATTGATCAATTAGTTTAGAGTAGATAACATGAACCAGTTCTGGAACCGCTACTAGGAGGAACACAAGCTCTTCACTACAATCACACTGCAGGAAGGAAAGTGGTAACTCAATTCATCCCTGGTGCCGGGCCTCCAAAATTGAAAGAACTTGGCACGACTGGAGCACTGAATTTGTATCCTCCATGTTTCTCAATCATTTTGGATTCTAGAAAAACAAAAAGTAAACGTTTGGTAGAGCATTCGATCAGCTTACTACTTTGGAGAACAGAACGAACCAACAGACATTAACAGCTAAACCACCAATATTAGCCAGGAAGTTCCAAGCTTTGGTCTCTGTTCTCCCTCCATATGTAAAGAAGAGAAGTGTATAATATGTAGATAAGATGAACTCTCTTGTATGCTGTAGACTTCTTAGGCAATTTTACTTCCCATTGTTTAAAAAGAAAAATCTTTAAATACCCTATTTTGAGTCAAACAGTGAATCAATAGGATCCAAATCCAAAGGTAGTAACAGCTAATGAATTTACTACAAGCAAATTCAAATATAAATACTTTAGAAAGGAGGTATAAATACTTCCTTTTTTATAAGGAGGACCCTCGCTGAATATAAAACTAGTCTTACTCACAGTTATTAAGACCTACAAAACTGTTAGAATGTGTATTACCTAAAATATCCTATATTGAAAAACATTTATATATTGTTAAGCATGAAACATTTACTGATGAAAAGAAATGATGTATGTCTTTAATATACTTTTAAGAAACTGCAGTTTTCAGAATTTTCCACTATCAAACCAGCCCCATGAGGTTTAGCAACCTTATTATAGTCTTCAACTACACGTAAAATCAAGAAATTGTGGCCCAAACCAAAATTCATCTCATTCCTACAGATTAGAGTGAATTTCTTATCACTTCCAACAACTGTAGCTTTTACATAATTTAAATCACCAAATTTAAATTTTAAAGCTGTATCAAAGTTATTAATTGCATTAAAGAGGGTCAAGTAACATACCATGGGCTGCTCTTCTTTGATCAGCTAGAGTCGCTATATCTTGTAACTGTTTTCTTTGTTCTTCATTAAGACCATGAGTCAGAGCCTGATACCACACAGGATTACGATTTTGTATAGCTATCAAAAAGAAAACAAGGTAAAATAGGGCGGTAAGAGTCCTGGTAGTTCTCTACTATTCTGTTCCCTCTACTCTACCTCCAGTACTGAAATTCTGATCTCGTTTATATTTTCCGAATAATTACCTACAGTATTTTAAATTGTTTGTGAGAAAAACATACAGGGGAAAAATCTATGGTTTAGCATTATGCCTCAAAAATCTAATCATGCTCAAAATCCTCACCGTTAGTAAACAGAGCCTAAATCAGTTGTTATCTAACAAGTAACAAAGTAGGGAAACTAGAAATAAAGTTAACTCAAACTCCTTAGAAGATTCAGAGTTAAAGCAACTTAAAAATGGACACATTCCCACATTCTAGATATAATTCTCAAATTCCTACATGAAAAAACAAAACCCAGAAACCTTAAAAAAGAGATGACTGGTACAAAGTAAATTATTTTTTTCTGCATTTATTCAAAAATCTTTCTTAAATATATGTAGTCTTTCCATAGAAAGGTACTCTGCAGCACTTACATATTTTTATATTATAGTCTAAATAATGGTCAAATATAACCCGTAAGAAGGAATAACAAAATTTCCCAGCATATCACAAGACCAGGTGTTAAAAATCTCACTGTTTAATGAAAACACGCACTAGATAAGTTGATAAATAATGGTAACAAGTCTAACTATATACGTCTGTGTTTCAATTAGCTACAGAAAGGGGTCTGTGTGTATGGTGAGTGAGTGAGAGAAAATGTTCTCTATAAAGGCTTTCCACAAAATAAAAAATTTTTACAGAGTAATTCCCAAGAATGAAAACTCATTTCCTCATGATATTCTACTTTATTGCCTTTACTGTGCATGAGCCTTCTATTATAAACCATCATTTAGGAATTAACATGTGTTTAAGTATACAAAATACAAAGTCAAGGACAAAAGCCAGTCAGTTCTTGGCACTTCAATCAATTTTAACAGCCTGCCACATAGCCCCAAAACAATTACTTGCATTTCCGCAACCTTGCATCAAAATTGCTTTGTCGTGGGCTTGGAAGATTAATGCTTTGCTTATCAGAGAATTTATTCTACATCAAAATTCATAATGTATAGGGATGATAAAATAGAAAAGTAGTTAACTGGAAGGAAAGGAGGTTCAAATATAGTGTCAATTTAAATTTCTTAAGCTAGGTTAAAGCATACTGATGTTGTATTTTGTTGAAATCCAAGTAAATGATTATCAAAAACAAAAAGTGGCACCTAGCAGTCTATAGCCACACATTGTGAAGCAGGAGAAAAGAATAAAGATTCCCAAGACTATACATGTAAAAAAATGGTCAAATTCTCAGATAGGTAAGCACAGGTTTAGCCAGGGGGGAAAACACACACAAACACAAGAAACATAAGGGTAGATACTTCTGGCGAAACCTGGGAGGCTACAATGAAGTATACAATTTTCCTATGATGTGCCTATTTCAAAATTATGATCTAAATAAAAGTAAAATAACAGGATGAGGAAAATACTCTGAATCTCTAAGGCAATAGGAGAAGTAACTTTGGTTACTTTGCCTAACAATCCTAAATCATATTCTAGTTTGGGTTTGATATACCCCAATCTCTTCTTTAGGGGACAGACATAAAGAAGAACAGTTTGATTCAGGAAAATGGGTCATATGGAACTATCTGAATTACATAGAACAAGTAAACTTACTCTGAAATATAGCTTTAAATATCTGATACTCATCAACAGGGTTATCTTCATCATCAATGATTGTAGAATAGCCTTCCAGGGCAGTTTCTTCAGCATCATCTTCTTCCCAATCTTCCTCATCTCCATCTTCACCCGCCTGCTTAGCCAGAATCTCCAAATATTCTTGTCCATCTTCATCAATATCATCTTCATCACTGCCCAGTTCCTCTGCCAAGTCATAAAAAGGTGCTCTTGTTAACGCTGAAATATTCTGTTACTCATTTTAACTCACTGACAATGATCATTGTTGGAAAATCACAACTGAATAATTCAAGGGAGAGTTCCAGGAATTTGTGTTTAAATACACATTCAGCAATAAATAAAAAAAAAATTCTCACAGAAATCTAAGAAAACTACCACAATTGTTAATAATCTAGATTCCAGTATTCTATTATACATAGATTCTAAAATTGGAAAATGGACTGAATGAGAGCCAGCACTTGGCATGCTCTGAACCTTATGGTATTTACCAAACCAAATAAATACCAATAGTAAAGCAACAGTTTGTTATTTCCACAGGAATACCTTTTACGAGATTTTTTTTTAAAGGCTGGCTAAGATAATATATGATAAAAGACAAAAATGGCAATTATCATATTTTGGAACCACTACAATAACTTAAACAACATCTATTTTTACTCTTGTGGTCTGTAGTATCTCACAGGTGAAATGTATTAGATGCTCACAAACACTAAAAACCCCAAACCAAAAATCATTTTTGCCTGCTGCTGCTGCATCGCTTCAGTCGTGTCCGACTCTGTGGGACCCCTATAGACGGCAGCCCACCAGACTACCCCGCCCCTGGGATTCTCCAGGCAAAAACACTGGAGTGGGTTGCCATTTCCTTCTCCAGTGCATGAAAGTGAAAAGTGAAAGTGAAGTCACTCAGTCGTGTCCGACTCTTAGCGACCCCATGGACTGCAGCCTTCCAGGCTCCTCCGTCCATGGGAGTTTCCAGGCAAGAGTACCGGAGTGGGGTGCCATTTTTGCCTAGAACTGCTTTATGTAATGGAGATACAGCTCAAAGTTCTGCCCTCATGGACCTGATACTCCAGTGGGAATCTAGTGAGAGTCTATGAATGAATGAACGTGTAAATATTTAGCTATGATCCCACATTTCATTAGAAGAAGGGCTAAAGGAATAAGTCCAGTGATATTTCTAACTAGGTAATAAGACTGGCTTCCTACACTGCAAATCCCTTACCCGTTTCATCATCATCTTCAGCTTCATCGTCATCGTCACTGTCATTCTCGTGTTCTGCGTGGCAGGCATAAGCTCTTTTTAATCCATTAAATAAAAGAATAAAAGCTGGCAAAATCTGTCCAGAAACCTGATTTAAAACTTGTGGTATTTGTTCCATATCAATAAGAGCACACAGGCCCAGAACACACATCTTTCTGTCGTGAAGCCTGAAAAAAATAAAATAAATATTTTCTTCTTTTCCTTAAAAAAATTTTGCACAGTTCCTCACAAAGTTATATAAACAAAGACCCAGTACATGTCACTTACCCCAAGAAACAATCAACATCATTAAGCCATTGTGTAATAAAATGATTTGTAACTGGTTCAACATTATTAGGGAAGCGAAGATTTTCTAAGGTATTGAGAAGTAGGTGTGGATTGTAATACAAAGCTGCAATGGCAACTTGCAGGCACATTGTTCGAAGCTCACTTGTCTTCACCTCTCTCGTCAGCCTCTCTAAAGCTGCTTCCACAAATAAGGGAATACACTATAGAGAAAGAACGAAACATTTCAAAACTGTCAGTAATAGCAGGCATTAACTATCCTGACCATATTAATTTTCTGGTTTCCTCAACTAAACACTTTTCCATTAAATGATCCAATAATTTTTATTGCTGAAGCATTTCAGTGGGAAATCCAATTTTAGAGAAAAATCAGTCTTCACTGATATGAGAGCCCCACCACAAGAGCAATCATGGATTCAAAATATTCCTACTGACTAACCTTACTGTAGTAATCATTTTGTTTATTTCCATACATATTAAATATATGGTCACTATTAAATATTGGTTAAATTTTAAACAATTTTAACATGTTATCTTGGTGTCATAATAAACTACAATATATATATATATAACAAATGCCCAAAAACAAAAAGCGGAGGGAAAGATTCCTTCTCTGAATCCTGCAATCTGAATCATTAATGGCTTCACTGACCTGGTCAATGCCACGCCCTTTGCACTGCAAAATGATGACCTCTAGCAATTTTGCTGCATGACACTCTGCATCTTCTCCTGCAACTCCTGTAAGAACCTGATCAACAGAAAATATAAACTGCAAGGAGGCATCTCAAAACCTTTAATCAGTCTGTAACTGCTTAAGTATTCAAGAGAGTCTAATAAATAAATATGAGTGATTGCACAGACTACAGTCTAAAGAACTGTAAGGATTTGGAGTTGTTTGTCTGTAACATTGGTCTAAATAATCAAAGGACCTCCCCTGTTGTGCCATTCTGGACTGTAACAAGTTGACAACCACTGTGTCTAAAAAAAAAAAAAAATACTGGCAATGGATTGTGAGATGAGCAGGATGAAAAGGCAGTCTGCTGATGGCAGAAGTTGTCCCCAGAGAAGAAATAAAAGCATGTAATTCACATGCTCATTAGCACTAGAGGAATCAAAGGGTTAAGGATAAGTGTTTTAAAATTGGAGTATGGATGGCATAGCTATCTCTGTTCCTAGAACATCAACATAAACAATTAGCAATAAATAATAACATAACTAGATTATTCTGCCACTAAGTGTTCAGAAAGAATGAGGATGACAAACACATCTAAAAACTTCATGGAGGAAAATCATTTTTTAATGTCTGGTTTTAAACAACAGACTGAGAGTTCTCAACAAATACTGTAAGGAACTCATGTTACCAATTACACTAACTCTGATATCAAAGGACCCCAATCAATCATTTTATCTCCTACTTAAGAGGAAAAAAAAAAAGCAACATTCACCATATATATGTATCTTATGATTTTCCAAAAATGGCCTAGTACTTTTGACTTTTTAAAAATGAACCTTCAGATTTTATAATCTTGCTATTTACTAATACTGTACAGCTACTGCAAACCCACAGCCTCCAAGGAGTTCCTTTCTTTTTTTTTCCTTATTAAAGTAGTTGATTTACAATGTTGTATTCATTTCTGGTGTAGAGCAAAGTTGATTCACTTACACATAGTATGGTTTAGTGGCTAAGTTGTGTCCAACTCTTTGCGACCCCATGAACTGTAGCCTGTTACGCTCCTCTGTCCATGAGATTTTCCAGGCAAGAATACTGGAGTGGGTTGCCATTTCCTTCTCCAGGAGATCTTCCCCACCAAGGGACTGAACCTGGGTTTCCTGCATTGCAGGCAGATTCTTTACCAACTGAGCCACCAGCGAAGTCATTAATACATATACACGTTCTTTTTCATATTCTTTTCCATTATGGTTTATTATTTATTTGAACATCAGCAGAAGCTTGTTGTTTATTAATTTTATATATAGTAGTTTGTATCTGTTAATCCTAATCTCATAATTTATACCCTTCCTCCCCTTTTGGCAACCATTAGTTTCTTTTCTGTATCTTTGAGTCTGAGAATGTTCTTTATAAGACATTGATAATCATTTCTGGCCTTTTCTTCTTTTGATTCAAAACTTAGCAGGGAACAAGCGAAGATAAGATCCAGGCACTAAAATCAAGAAATGTAGCTCTAATTAAATACCAGAAGGTAGACATAAATACTTGTCAAAGTCATCAATGAGAGATCTAGGAATCAAAGCCATTTTGTTGATAACTTTTAAATAATCCTTATTATATCAAACTCATATGATATTTACCATAATGTAGTATCATGTCTCTTTACAATTTTGTACTTTTTATAACACAAGCCTCACATGTTCTTGTATTAGGGTGACCTACCTTTTTGCACATACTGTATATCATTTCAAGGTACTTGGTATCAGATAGAAGTGTGTCTGTATCAACTGTTACATAATTATGAAGCAGAGGCATCATATCTGTATTAATAAAAAAAATGTAAGTTAAATATCTTTACTAACATAAATGCTGTGTTTCTGAAAAATCTAAGAAAAAGAAGCAAGTCTGAATGTTTTATCCCTAACATTCACTTTTAATTATTCATTTGTAATTAAATGTCAAAATGAGCCTATTATTAAAGTATATTCCTTCATATTTAGTAAACATAAAGATTATGTTAAAGATTATACCAAGAAGACTGACAGGAAACAGAAACTTAAGAATATGTGTTTTAGTGAAAAAGATCTCAAGTGATAACTAAATCAAAATGTATAATGGAAATCAAAGCTAGGGTCATCTTGGAGCATTAATTACTACTGATAACTTATCCAAACAAGGAAGCACTTAAGAATATGCAAAACTTTGTGTTCAAGTGATATACTAAAACTGAATACAAACAGGGGGAACCCTAAGTATTTCTATGATGACTTCACCTACCTGTAAAGTAATCAAAACCATCTTGCTGAAAAACCTCAAATACCAGAGGTAGTAACTGCCACATCTGTGGAGACACTTGTTGACATGTCAAACTGTGTGCTAAAGAGAAGATCTCCTCATAGAATTCTAAAAGAGAATACCAAGTCATTAGGACAATGCTTGCTCATATGAAATAGTAGGATATTCTCTGAACAATCAGAGGTATCTACCTAAGACATGCTGCTGTAAAACAGTTCCAATGACCTGCAAGCAGATTCCTTCAAGCTGCTGGGTTATCTAAAAGAGAAGAAAAAAATCATATGGAATTGCAGCACACTGAGTGAATTGTTAAATAATATAATAATTCAATGCATTTACATGTAAAGTCAATATTGTCAACAAATTATTTTAAGCCTTTGTTTCAAAATGGAATGTTTCAAAATTGTGAATCAATCTGGGAATGAAACTTAATACAATACCATTACAATCAGACAAACAAGAAATAACAAGTATAGTTTACTATAAGAAAAAAAAATATCCTAGAAAAATGGAGCCACATCATTCTGCAGAGACTAAAATCTTGTAATTCAGCCAAATGTAAGTGAAGTTAACAGAGATACAAATCAATAGCTTACTGAAAAATTATTTAAAAGAAGGTATTAATCCTACCACTCCCAGTAAATTTTTAAGTCAGCTCCATTTATCTAACAGTGAGCAGTGCACCCAAGTCATACAAGATAGATAGAATATACAAATTCCCCTTTTAATTATCAGTATGATCCTCAATTGGATCCCAAATTCCTAACAGTCATCATAATGTTAAAAAGTGCAGGAAGCAGGACATCCATTTGGAATACATACAGTGTACACCTAAAAATGGTTAAGGTGGTATATGTTATACGGATTATACCCTAACTAAAAAATTTTTTATTAAAAAGGAAAACTAGCGAGAGTAAGTTTTCCTAGGAATCACTATACCTTTAGATCTGAGAAAGGTAACCCCAAACTCAGAGCTTTGAGGCAAAGATACAAATACCTCCCTCCTATTCCTTCTAAAATATTTATAAGGTACTATGAAAAGGGTACTACTAGTTAAAAGATAGCAAAAATCAAGATATGTGAGAAGATGACCAAAGACTATATGTCAGAGGGCCCCCCAAAAGCACAAAACAACTGATGAAGAATGGCTTGAAATTCCCTAAAACTTTTACAGCACTGGATTATTTTCTTACTTCTTTATGATCTTCAACTACACTAAGAAGTGTGTCGATGGTATTCAGGATTCCCATAGCAGTAACTGCTTTATCATCACTTCCTTCTTCATCTGGCCCAGTCTGGATTACTTGATTAAAAGTCATTGCCTACATTGAAGAGAATATAATTAAGCTTTGCCCTTAAAGCAGTATAAACATATTTTTGTCTAAAACATAGTTTTTAAAATGTTCTAAGACAGCACAACTGGCATTTCCAAATCAATTAATATTATATAGTCAATGGTACTGCTCTACCACTTACTGGGTCACTTCAAACAGACTACTTGACCTCTTTTTCCTGACATATTCACAGAGATACTGTGAGGATTAAATGAGGCAAGGCATAGAAAATGCTTAATATTATGAACATTAGTATTACTGGCTGACATTTGGGGCTTCCCATGTGGCACTACTAGTAAAGAACCCGGCTGCAAATGTAGAACTAAGAGATGAGGGTTTGATTCCTGGTTGGCAAGATCCCCTGGAGAAGGAAATGGCAATCCACTCCAAGTTAGAAGGAGCCCCACCCCTTCTAACTTGGGCAAGTTAATTAACCTTTTCATAACTCACATTTTCTTTCAGTATAGGAATATTCCTCACAGAGGACTGTATGAGAATTAAATGAGTTAAAATATGTATCAAGGACTTAGAATGATGCCTGATATACAATAAGCTCTGTGAAAACACCTGCTGTAATCTAAGTAATGCATACATTACTGATCAAATAACATACCAAATGCTGTGTCATTTCTACTGCAATAGGAGTAACTTCTTCACTGTACTCGCAGATCATTTTCTGAATTACATTGGTAAGATCATCATTTTCTGTTTCTCTTATAATGTGAAGAAGAGCCTGCATGACGGGTCTGATGAATGGTGTGATATATTCTTTAGCTGTAAGAGAAAGAGGAAAAAACTTCTGGTGCCAACAGCTAAAACTCCTTAAAACCTGAATCAATATATACCAAAGAGTAAACAAGAAATACCTTAGAATGAAAAGGAAGACAATATGTCAAGTTTTTAGGACTATGTCTTATACATACAAATCTTTTACCTTTCTCTTGATTGCTGATCAGCACTTGAAGTGCAATGGCAGCTTCCACTTTAACAGGCATTTCCCTATCATCTATCAGACATCTTCGGGTCAGTTCTAGGGCTGTTTGCAAGTTCTGGTCACTTTTGAACTTCACTTCACAAAAGTAGTGAAGGACCCAGCAAGCCTTTAAAAAAAAATGCAGTGAGTTACTATAGGTGTCTTACATTAAATTCTACCATGTGACAATATTTCTAGTGCCAAAGTTCTTGTGTGGGAATTTGGAGGCTGGCCAGTGGTAGATGAAGTCAAAAGAGACAACACTAGACCAGTACTATGATCCCAACTTACTCTTTGGCTGCATGATGTTTGTGTGGATAGCAAGATCTGAATGCAAAACACAGACAGATGCTGCTATCAGACACAGATGAAAACTATGCACACATTATGAGCAGCCATTTACAGAAACACAAAAGTCTAGGATAACATAGGGTTTTAAAGTGAACATCTAAAAGCTTCCATATAAAAGTCCACATAAGCAGTTATTCATTATAAGACATAAATATACAAAACAATACAGCTTTAAAACATACCCTGGCTCTCATGTAGCCTAGTTCACTGCTGAAGAGAGGGAATACATGATTCTGCAACATGTATTCCATCTGATCTTTGTAGATCTTTTTCTGTAAAAATAAACAAATATAATCATCTCAAATGTCAAACAGATACACAAATCCTTAAAATGACTAATGGTGTCAAAACATCTTAATTCTCAAACATTAACATCAAAATCACTATACATTTTTAAATCTTTTTACATCGTTTGTTTACAAAGCAATTATGTTGGACATGAACACCAGTGGTGTTTAAGTAAGAGAAGAATGGTTAATTTTATTCCTTATCTTACAAAACATTTTTCTCTTATAAAATTATTATAATGAAAGAACCTCTGGAAAGGTTCTACATGAACAATACAGCATAGATTGAGAAATATTCTGCTCTCAAGGTAATAATGGGAAGGGATATATTCAGGTTTACAAATTTCCAGCAAAACCAATTTTCTGAGAAGAAAAAACACTACAATTTAATACAATATGAAAAGAAAATAATTCATGCAAAAAGAATTATCTTCAGCACAAGCAATAAAAAAGAAATATAGAAGACACTTTCAAAATCATAAGAAAATGTACCTTAAAGGACACCATCAAGAATGTGAAAAGATAAAAGATAATCCACAGAATGGTAGAAAATACTTGCAAATCACATACAGCTGATCTTTGAATAATGAGGCGGTTGGCACACCAACCCTCTGTGCAGTTGAAAATCTGCCCCTTAATTTGCAATTAGCCCTGAATATCTGTGATTCTGCATCTGTGGATTCAAACAACTCCATTTGTGGATTCAACCAACTGTAGTATTTACTACTTAAAAAAATCCACGTTAAGTGAACCTGAAAACAGTTCAAACCTGTGTTGTTCAGAGGTCAACTGTATTTGAAAGCTTTTTAAAAGCATAGCATTTAGAATATACAAGGAATTCCCTGGTGGTTCAGAGGTTAGGACTCTACACTTTTACGGCCAAGGGTCCAGTTTGATCCCTAGCTGGGAAACTAAGATCCCACAAGCCACCCAGTGTGGCCAAAAAAATTAGATTAAAAAATATATATATATATACATATATGTATATATATATATCAGAACTCTAACAAATCACAGTAAAAAGATAAATATCTTCATTTAAAATGGACAAAAGATTTGAACAGAAATTTCTCCAAGGAAGACTGGACAATAAGCATAAAAAAAGATTCTCAGTATCATTAGTCGTGAGGGAAATGTAAATTAAAACCACAGTGAAATTACCATTTGATACCAACTGGGATGGCTATAACTTTAAAAGACAGACAACAGCCAAGTGTTGATAAAGACAAAGACACTGGAACCATCGTCACACACTGCTAATTAATACATAAAAAATGGTACAGCCACTTTGGAAAACAGTCCAGCAGTCTCCCAACATTTCATCAGCAATTCAAGTCACAGGTATGTATTCCATTTATATGAAATGTCCAGAATAGAAAAATCCATTATCAGAGACATAAAGGAGATAACAACTAGGGCTAGGAGATTTGGGAGAAAATGGGGAGTGATGTCTAAAAGTTTCTTTTGGGGATGATGAAAACTCTTGGGAATTAGAGTTGATGGTGGCACAACTCTTTATAAGAAAAACAACCGAACTGTATAGTTTAAATGGACAAACCATATGGTATATGAAAATTGCTCAGTAGTGTCCGACTCTTTGCAACCCCACGGTCTGTGCATGGACTTCTCCAGGCAAGAATATTGGATTTGGTTGCCATTCCCTTTTCCAGGGTATCTTCCCAACCCAGGGATCAAACCTGGGTCTCCTGCACTGCAGGCAGATTTTTATCATCTGAGCTACAGGGCGTTCCCTGGTATATGAACTATACCTC
The DNA here is from genome assembly GCF_029407905.1 of Bubalus kerabau. Taxonomy (NCBI): domain Eukaryota; kingdom Metazoa; phylum Chordata; class Mammalia; order Artiodactyla; family Bovidae; genus Bubalus; species Bubalus kerabau. The sequence goes on from NC_073638.1 coordinate 43,207,692, forward strand.
AATTCAGTTTTATCTCAATTGCCACTATTAAAACAAACTAATTGCATGCACGTGTGCGCACACACACACACTCACACACACACAAATACCTTCAGAAGTATTTCGGCTAAAGAACCAATCATATGCAGGGCTCCATCTTTTTTTCGAGGATCAGCATTTGGTTCTGTGAGAATCTGGTAGCAAAATCCCATAGTCTTTTGTAGTACCTAGATTAACAGAGAAAAGTACTGCTTTACCGGATATCCAAAAATCCTTCTAAAACACTGATGACAAGATGATCTTAAGTAACCATTAAGAACTAAAAGTTTGGGTTTAGAAAATGCAAACTATTATATACAGAATGGATAAACATCAAGGTCCTGCTGTATAGCAGGATGAAATATATTCAATACCCTGTGATAAACTATATATGTAACTGAATCACTATTCTGAATAGCAGAAATTACTACTGTGAATGAACTATACTTCAATAAAATAAACAAAAAAACATCCTAAGTGTATATCTGAACATATATTAAATATTAAAGCAAAAGTTATCCACATACTAAATAACCCACCTCTTTCCTCTTACTACAGGCTGTAAACAAGAGCGTCTGGGCAGCAGTGGTAGGAGAGATGAAATCCTCAAATACATCTGGAGAATAGAATTAACACAGAATATAGAAAAATAGTAATTTCAAATTTTTCATCAAACATTTTCATATAGTTTACAAATGATTTTCAGTGATAACAAAAAAGGACCTTAAATTTTCGCTAAATCTTCAAAGACAAACATGAAAACAAATCCAGATCTCCAAAGAATTTTGCAAAAGCCTAATGCCTTGTCTTTTCTGTACGAATTAAATCTTAATCCATTAACTTCTCCCAATGATTATTTTCTATCATATGAAGCCCCACTACTGTGAGAATTTTCACAATGGGGTCACAAAAATACCAACTACTGAAAGTACCTAAGATTTTGGTAGGAAGAAAGACTAATACTCAACATTAGCCAAATTACAATTCTTTAGTTCCATGCAGAGACTCCGTATGACTCCAGCTTTCCGTATGCCATCTTCTCAACTTCCATACACATGATGACTGACATGGGATCCAAAAGCACAGTTCAGATACTTAGTGTTAAGGTGTACCCTTGAATTTCTAACAGTTCTGGCATGTGCCAGAGGTATATCCAACAGTCATAACCTACTAACATTATTGTATTTACATCTGCTAAAAATGAGGATTATCATTATCAAATGACCAAACTAATGAAAAGCTTCCCAAATGACTTAACAATGGATAAATTATATTAAAATAATGGGAGATTTTTCAGTTCCAAAGGTGAGGCCTTAATATTCAAGGTTTATCATACAGAACCTTAACTACTGACGTATTTTGTTTCTAAAAAAGTAAAATGTCCTCACCAAACTTCATGCGTATATATTCATAAGGGTCTTCTTGCCAAAGTTCCTCATCAGCATCTGTATAGCACATCAATGGAAAAATAACATCTTGGATAATGCCCTGCAATTTAAAAGTTAAGAAAGTAACCTTAATTCAGTTTTCAAATTTCTAATAAGTGCTAAAATAAAAATAACTCTACAGCATGTGTTTCAAAGCTTAATATCAAACTTCAGTAAAATATAAATGCATTAAAATGCATTCTCAGATCAACCACCAATGTACATAATCTTACCCTCTGTGCAACAAGGGTAAGGCACATGTCAAATAAGACATGTATACATACATAGCAATTAAGTATTCTTAGAAAATACAAAGTGAAATTTTAGTCCATCAAACCCTACAGTTAAAAACAAAGCAAATACACTACTGGAAACAATACATAAGCCAATTAGCCTCAGAAGTAATTTGGTGCAATAGTCCTGTGTCTATTCCAAATTACATGTTAACTAGTCATGTTAAACTAATCATGATCTAACAGAACTTAAAGGCAAATTTTTAGGTAATAGTTTCAGATTAAACAAATAATCTGAATATTCACAAAATACCTTTTATAAGGTTTTTCAGGGTGTTACTTTATTTTTCTAATATAAAACTATCAGAACTAAACCAAGTAACACACATTAAAAAATGGATTTTTTCAACCTTTTTGATAATTAATGTTATTTCCATTATATTTTCTAGAAAAATAGTTCAGATAGAAAATTGTTACTTGTATATGAGGCTTCAGATTCTTCCAGGTGAGAGCATGGGAAACTCCTTGATTAATATAATTTAACGTCTGTTGTAAAACTCGGGGAGCCATATATTGCTTCTCCTTGTACTGATATAACACCTTCAATAAAACCTTTGAAAAAAAATTTGATCAAAACCCAAAGCTTAAATAGAGTTTAACCATTTACAAGCTAGCAAAAACATCTGACACTACCCAGATCATCATCATAAAATAACCACCAGATTCTATTAAAAAGGAATTTTTTAAATTATGTATTGGAGAACTATATTTATTCCCAAAGTAAAATAAACAAATTGAGGTAACATTGTACATCAAAGGATGAGTTTCTGATTAAATACAAGAAGAAAAAATCATATGCTATTTATGAACACACCACTGAGACAGCACTATATTGTTAAAATCAACTTTTAGGAAAATCTTACCCAAACCATTTAAGCAATTAATGACTGCTAAGAGTTCTAATTCATCTTTGATATTTGAGAATAGCAGTTGTTAAAATATGTTCCACAGACCTCAGAGGGTCTGACAGGTCAAAACTATTTTCATAATAATGCTCAGACATTATTAGCCATTTTTGCTGTGTTGACACTTGCATCAACGATACGAGAGTGGCGGTGGTAAAACCTCAGGCGCCCAACAGGAGCCAACAGAGCGGCACTCAAGGGTACTAGCAGTCATCATCTTCTTTACAGCCACATAATCACAGAACAAACTTGCCTTAGCGATGTCCTTCACGAACCAGTAATGCATACATGCAGCACTTCTGCTACACACCAAAGTACAATGCTTGGAAGAAAAGCGGAAACAGCTTTTTTGGGGGGGCCTTGTTTATCTCACAAGGCCTCAAAAAAAATGAAGCAACACTTGCCTATCCCTCCCAAGGCAAACCTTCAGTAAAAGGCGAAAGATTAATTTCGAAGAGAAACAAGAGTCAGAAATGAAAAAGTTTTTTCCAACAAATACCATAAGCTTGAACGAAAAACTGATTGATAAAATTATGGTTATTTAGACTTGTGTATATGGCAGATTTTTTTTTTTCCCCTCAAAAATGAACAAAATGAGCCTCTCACTGAAGTGAGAATATGTTACTGGTATTAAAATCCGAGACTTCAAGCAAAACTAGAATTCTCAAAATCTTACACCCACCACTTAGTTCCACTTGACAGCTTTTAAATATTTAAAGATACTTCTGACAAGATCAGTGGTGATATGAATGAATGAAAATTTTTAAAGTTACATAATGAAATCAATTAGCATTCAGAAAATTGCCACTGACCCACTAAGTCAATATTTTCCAATGACCAAGTCAGGATTACAAAATCATACATGGATAAAAGACCCATTCAAAGTACAATACCAAACCAATGAATGTTAATATAACAGAATATGAGATGTTTATTGCTATAGTTTCAAACTCTACATTGCAATTAACCTTTAAGAAAATACCAGTCAAATGTTGGCATGATATAAAAAATTTCCAACATTATGTGTTAAGTATATTAAATCAGTCTTTTCTTTTCCAACTTATCTTTGAGACCAAATTATCTTTATTTACTTCCATTAGAACAAATTAAAACAATGAATAGAGAGGTAGATGTGGTATATGGCTACCTTTTAGTAAGGCAGACATTAAAGATATTAGTAAAAATGTGCAACGATGCCATTTCCTCCTGCTAAAAATTTTTCATTTTGGAAAAGAGCTATTTTCAACAACAACAACAAAAAACATGTATTCTATTAATATGTGGCAGATTTGCTATTACTTTTAAATAAATTAATACTGTTAAATTTTGTCTCAGTTTTTAAAATGGTAAATATCATTACATATAATATAATCCATAATCCAGATTGTAAGGAAGTCCTGAGACCAAAACATTTGCTAACTACAGTGTTCAAGATGTTAAAGACTGCTACATGCAATCTTTGGATGACAAAGAAACTAGAAATAAGCAAGATAAATTAACAGCGCCATGTTTTTACATGGAAAAATTATCTTAAACTTACTTGTTGGACACCAACAGCAAATGCTTTCAGAAATACTTCAGCAAATTCATTATATTCTTTGGAAACATTGCCAGGACTTCCATACCTAAAAGAACATTAAAATGCCCATCATGTCTTTATAATGTTTTATATCAGCACTTACTAAAATAGCACCAAATCATGAAGATTGAAAAAAAAAAAAACAAAACTTAAGTTATCACATAATGAGAAGTGTTTACCTTTCAAAAAGCCTTGCTAAGATATGTAAAGCCCACTTCTTACATTTCCACCATGGTAACTCAGGTCTATCATCTTCTTCAACTTGAAGTGTTTCCTTTAAAGAGACATTTATTTAATGACAGACAACATAATCTAAAAGGAATATAGAGTGAGTTCAGAACAGATTCACAAAAACATGAATGCTCCTCCAACATTGGCCTTTCATTATAAAAGGATATACTTGGAAAAGTACTAACCTTTGTTTATAAGAGGCGTTTTGCTTCACTACTTAGTTACAAAGGACATGCTTTTTCAAAGTCTTATAGAAGTTTAAACTCAAAAACATTTTAGTCATGATCCAAATAATACAAATAAAGGCCTGGGCAAGCAGCTTAACTAAAACCAGTATAGTTAAAGGGCACAAATCAAAAGGGCACAAAAAACTCCATTTTAAAAATCTACTTTCAGAATACTAGTTTAAATATATAAACAGATGAAAATATTCATTTACAAAACTATTTGTAACAGAGAAAAATGCCAAGAACTAAACATTCATTAATAAGGAGATGTTTAATTATGGAACATCCATAACAGACTACTACACAACCATTAAAAGAATGAACTGGCTCATTATATTACTGACCTAAGACAGTCATGACATATTTTTAAAGACAAAGAAATGAGACTGTGAAACAACCAAAACTTCCATACACTGCCAGTGACAGCAATGATACAACTACTTTGGAAGTTATTTATAAAATTAAACATATACATTCATAGCAGCCTTATTTGTAACACTAAAATCTTGAAACTACCCAGATACACATTAACTTGTAAATAAATATAGAACATCCTTACAATGGGATACCACTTGTCAATAAAAAGGAACTACCATAACACAACATGAATGCATCGTAAGTATATTAAGTAAAAGTAGACACACACAAAAATCACCTTTTTATTAGATTCTACGCAGGCAAAATTAATATATGGTGCTAGAAATTAGAATGGTGATGGTAGAACGACTAGATCCAGCCATGAGCAAATATTCTAGGTGCTGGTTACTTGAGTGAATATGACTGCTACAACTCAAACTGTTTACTCATATGTGCATGTTTATTATTATAAATGATACCAAAAAAGATGCAGAATATAGTTATGAAAACTCAAAGTTATATTTTATACCTATTAAATGTATACAGAAAATAACACATCAAATCACTTTTCTATGGAGTGGAAGGAAGGTCCTATTTACTTCTTCAGCGTATTTTTAAAATAAAAATTCGAGCACTAAAATGCAAACTAAATTACAAAACAGGAGATTAGTCTCACTTATTCCACTAAAAAAAATTATGTTGGTAAATTACATAACCCTTCTATACCTCTGTTTAAAATAAATTCAGGATTTATTTTTTTTTTTGAACATTAGATAAGCAAGGTATGCAAAAGTACTTAAAACACACTAGGGATTCAGGAATTGAAAATTTGCTACCTCTCTAGAAAACTAGATTATAAAGAAAAATTGTGGTTATTTAAAAAATTGTTATTAAATGTGAAAAAAATAAGATTTTTTATTTATGGACAATTCTGTTTATGGGACTGAAAAACCAATGAATTGTACACTAAAATAGTGAATTTTATAGTATTTGAGTTAGATCTCTATGAGGTTGTTATTTTAAAACCAAGTAATATAACTAACAACAAAGTCTGACCAACTTGTAAATCAAGTTCTTCTTCAGTTCATCCAAGTCTGACAAATCACTAGACTAAAATCCAGCTACAGGCTCTTTGTTTCTTTTTGAGATATAACTGATATCTAACATTGTGTTAGTTTTAAGGTATAAACAGAATAATTTGATATATGTATAAACTGCAAAATGTTTACTATAGTAAGTTTTGGAAGATGGTGTAAAGGTACAAATTTCCAGGTATATGATAAATAAATTCTGGGGACATGGTATCTATAGATTTGATTAATAATAAATAACAAAAAAATATTGTTTATCTGAAGGTTGCTAAGACAGTATATTTAAAAGTTCTCACTGTAAGAAAAAAAATTCCTAACTATGTCAGGTGATACATTTTATGAACTCAATTAAAAACTGAAGAACAGAGAATTAGGATGGAAAAAACAAGCTATATATAAGCACCTTAAATAATACACAAAACAACCTTTATAATTTTTCCCTTAATATACTCACATATATAAACAAATGAAACATGTATTTAGAAAAACTTGCATCACAAAATACACACATTCACAAAGAATGTATTAGAAAATATCAATTAAAATTCTCAAAAGGTAACTAAATATTTAAGTTCAGTGATATAGGAAATACACTTACATTAGGTACATCCCTGTTCACAACAGTCTTTAAAATTTCTATCCATTCTGTCAGATTCTGTTGGTTTATCAGCTCCAGTGGTAATGTATACTAAATTAAAATCAAGAATCAATATTTTAAAATCTTTACAAAAGAAAATCCAACTTCCTTTTACTCTTTATAAAACCTAAAAAACGTACTTCATGCAATCCACATTTCTTTTAGTAGACAGGCAAATTTCTCATCTGGCTGATTTGGTTAGTTTATGTACAATGGTCAACTGTGGCAAAGACAGTCAGCATTCTTGTCTGATTCCCAAATTCCTGGGAATACATCTAATTTTCACCATAAGGTACGATATCTTTTACTGAGTTAAGGAAATTTCTATTCCAGGATACTTAATTTTTTTTAAAGCAGAAATGATTATTTTATCAAATACTTTATCTACCATCCTTAAAGATTGTTTTACAGGTCTCTTTTTGAATAATATAAAGCTTAATCACAAAAACTGGTTTTTCACTCCTGACATTCTCATGTTTCTGGGGTAAATCATATCACTTAATAGGAACTTAAAATCAACATCCTATTTAGCATTTCAGGACCTCTATTTTCACAAATGAGCCAGTACTATATTTTGATTTCAGGGTATGCTAGTCTCAAAAAATCAATTGGGTCCTACGCCCTAGAATAACTTATGAAAAGAACTTTCATTTTTTTAAAAATTGTATAAGGAGTCATGAGAAAGATATTAGATTATCTTTAAAGATCTAGCAATCACATGAAAAATCCAACCAAACAATGGCAGTCAGTTATAATAACCTTAGTGGAAATAAAGTCTATTTAAATGAGATTTATAAAAAATAAGTAATGTTATGAATTGAACCAAAGACTCTGGCAGATGAGACAAATCTCTCTTTGGCCATGTGGCACTAGAAGAGCAAGAATTTTAATCCTAATCGAAAACTCTGTTTCATAAGTAATTACAGTCCACTGAAACTATAGATACCACCATTTCCTTAGTTGGGTCTTTTATCCCAGGAAGATTTAGAATATATAAAGTCAAATCCACAGTATTAATCATTTTGTGTCAAGTTTAGGAATAGGTTTTGTAATTAGTGGGACAATCCACATATATATGGCAGGACAAAGCACATGTTAGATGTAAACTCTAAGAACTGATTTTCAGTTTTGTGAATTCTTAAGCTGAAAGATATTCTTTATCATCATTAATGGTGCCAAATGATAGTGGACTTTATATATTAAAAACTACTTTATAAAATTACCTGAACAAGAGCATAGAAGATCTTGAAAATTTGTTTCTGAATGAGGACAGATTGATCAGACTGATCAGAAAGAAGCTGGATAAAACGGTCCTTTAGAACTGGCAGGAAATGCTGCATTGCTGCTACCAATGGACTCCGTTCCTCTGGTTTCTTATACCTTTGGGTAGGAATATAAACTAATTCTGTGAGAATTTATTTACAACTTTATTTATAAATATAAACTACTTGCCTGTTTATACAGATAAAAGCAAATATTTTCTAAGCAATTTTATAGTCCTAGAAGAAAAACCTATTATGTAACTTAACCATAGGTAAAAAGCAACTTGAGAAAAACCTCAAATAACAAGAGAACATCTAAAATTTACTGAGTATTTATTATGAGGTAAATAACCTCCAAGGCCTCATTAATATTCTCACTTCTATAGCTGAGTAAACTGAGGTACAGAGTAGTTAAATATCTTCCCCAATATATAAATCTAGTTATGAACCTTAGCATATTCAGGATCTGCCCTTTAACCATGTCACTGTGTTATCACTAACTGTGAATACTGATACAACTGAGGAGCTACAATGATTTGGTTTTTAAACATTAGGAGCTGATGTGATTTACACACCAAAAGCATTACAGAAGAAATGGCATCTGTAAAGCAGAAAATATTCTATTTCTAAAAGCACTATAAATCACTGTAGTGATATGTTACCACTATAAATTGGTAACCTTTCTGGCAACAAAGCCTGACCTCAACAGGATATTGATGATCTCTGTTTATCCCATTTGGAGTAAATATTCATATACTTATAGCATGTATAAAAAATAATGTTTGATTCCTGGACACTGGTATAGATTTCAATAGAAAATATATTATGTGAACCTTGTTAAACCTTTCTAAACTTTGAAAAATCCTGAATTCTGATTTACATTTTGCTTAAAAGATATGAGTAAACAAGTGCTGACTAATTGAGACAATCCCCCAGAGATCCTTAGCATTTTAACAGTACTATTAAAAGGTCTACTGGCTTTTTTTTTTTTTTTAATTAAGTAACTGATTTCCCCTATCAGACCCCAGTTTTATCTACCAGTAGCTTTTCTAAAGGGAGAAAATGTATCTAAGAATTGAGTGTATTAGCACGTTTTTAAAGGTAAAGGTAGACATTCCTAAAAGGCAGGAGTGTTTTTCCCACTGGGTGAAACGAGAAGCAAAGTAAACTGCCAAGAGTAAAATAAGAGCAATGTTCACGCTAATAATGATTTGAGATTAAACAATTAACTGACAGTTTTAAATATTATTTGATATGCTGAGAAATTACACCTAGTATACATTTAAAGGTTATCTGAACATTTCTTTGAGTCAATAAAAACAGTAACGATTTACAAAAGGAAGCCATTTGCACTCTCCAATTTGATTAGACAAGCTGTATTAATTACTGACAATATTATCTTGTAACAACAAAGAGGAGAACTATATTATGCAACCCTCTCTCCATTATCTAATCTAGCGATCGCCCACATTATTATTTTCATACTCATTAGTTTAGATATTGTACCATCCAACTTCCAGGCCACCACTCAGTGCAGAGAGGGAGGTAGGAGAGAAGAATGTCTTAAAATGGAATGGGTTGGAGTATGAAAATAATTTATGGAAGGATACAAATACTATTCCATAAGACCTGAAAGCTCCTGAAAGCATGAAAATGTGATACCAATAAAAGCCTACGGAGCGATCAAGATGGTGGAGGAATAGGATGTGGAGCTCACCTCTTAAATAAAAGCCTATTATCAGTGTCAATCTGGTGAACCATACTCAGGGAATTCTCAAAAACTAGCCAATCACTTTCCTCTTTAAAAAAAGAAATGTCAATTTGCATGTAAAAGATCACATGCAAATTCCCCATCTTGGCATTCAAAACCGTCTTTTAACAAGGTCCCAATTTACTAATTTAAAACGAACCCCAGTCTCTCAACAGAAGTTAGCCATACCAGTCAGTGGTCTCCTCACTACCCACTAAAGACAGTGTCTCATTTCTGCCTCGGCGTCTTTCTTTGCTCACTCCATGTGATGTGACATGTCTTTCTCTTCAAATGTTCCTTCTATGCTCCTTCAACTGACAAGCATTTCCTAAAGATCTATGCTCCTGAAGGCCATCACAACTTTCCATTTCTGCATGCATTTTCGTAGAACTGCTTTAGTCCACACGGGCCCCTTGTGAACACCTTGTGCTCCACAAACACTGGCTGAAAATAAACTGAAATTCCACCACTGCAGCCGTCTCCTATGTTTTCCATTTAAAAAATCCCTATCATACTCTCTCCTACTAAAGATTACAAGGCAGGAGAGACTTGAACCTTCTCAATGACAATGACAGCTTGTTATTATTATTCTCTCTCAGTCACTCACTTACCAGAACTACAACAACTGGCACTCCGACAGAGGTTGGAGCAACAGCTGGAACATCCCTTAGCAGGAAGATGGGTAGCTGGTGGGAACACAAGAAAACACCAGTACCAATGCTGTAAATGGTATATTTCTTTCCTGCTCAGAACAAAAGCAGCAGTTCATCAGCTACTCTGAGTGGGACCCAGAAAGGATATCAGAGGCTAACTTCAAGCCCCAGAGTTAGAGGGCTCACAATGTGTAGCTGTTAGGACTAGAAATAAAGCCACCATCACGGTGTAGTGTTCCTTCCTCTTTAATTTTCTAACATCAAAATTTTCAAGTGCCTACCAATTTCATTATTTTCACCACATACTTAAGAGAGAAACCTCAACAACATTAGGCTTACTACTTGTAGTGCTACACCTCACTACTTTTAGTGCTACCTCAACTTCCAAGGTTAGATGTTTTTTTTCCTGATCCCTAAACCCAGGTCTAAAATGATCCCTAAATCTTTCTTACTGATACTAAGTACTTACACAGACTATAATTTGCTCAAATACACCAACACTGAAGCAGATGACTATGAATCCTTCAAACACAATGATTAAAAAATGATCAATGAATTTCCAACACATTCTTCTTAAAGAATTAGAGGTAGGTTCTTGAAACTTAGCAAGAACTCAAATTAAGATAAAAATTTACAGAAAGCCAGGAAAAGAGCTCTAAAGCTCAGTGTACTTTGACCCCTTTCATATCTTAAAAAAAGCTTATCTTTAGGCCTATTATCAGCACAATTGAGGAGTCTATATAGAGGAGTTATAGATAACTTAGGTTTTGAATAGGCAAATAGATGATTAAGAAAAAAGGGCACAAGGAGTTTCACAGCTGAATCAACAGAAGAGACTGCAGAATTAAAACAAGAATGCTATTTCAAAACGAAGACACAATTAAAATCAACATGTAATTCACTAACTTTGGTATATAGATCAAATGAAACTTTAAGCTGTTCAAACCGATCAGCTTAAATTTCCCAAGCTTTTTCTACTTCTCAGAACTATAGGAATTGAGAGATACTTACTCATAATTTTTCACAAGCTGATAGAGGCAAAGAAGAATTCCTAGCCAACATGCACTGTTGTCAGACTGAAGATAAAAGCCAATTTTGTCCACAATAGCAGTCCAGCGACTTGGATAATCATGTTTGATGATATGATGAATGCATGTAGTAAGCTGTACCCTGAAAGTCAAAAATAAACAATAAGAAGGAAGAAACACTAAGCCCATGCCATCACTAGAGAAGCCTTCGCCACAATGGAAAGATCCCACATGCCCAAAAGAAGAACCAAAGCAGCCAAATATATATATATACGGCTTAAAACTCAACATTGAAAAAACTAAGATCATAGCATCTGGTCCCATCACTTCATGGCAAATACATGGGGAAACAATGGAAACAGTGACAGACTTTATTTCTTGGGCTCCAAAATCACTGCAGATGGTGATTGCAGCCATGAAATTAAAAGACGCTTGCTCCTTGGAAGAGAAGCTGTGACCAACTTAGACAGTATATTAAAAAGCAGAGACATTACTTGGCCGACAAAGGTCCATCTAGTCAGAGCTATGGTTTTTCCAGTGGTCATGTATGAATGTGAGAGTTGGACCATAATGAAAGCTGAGCAATGAAGAACTGATGCTTTTGAACTGTGGTGTTGGAGAGGACTCTTGAGAGTCCCTTGGACTGCAAGGAGATCCAACCAGTCAATCCTGAAGGAAATCAGTCCTGAATATTCATTGGAAGGACTGATGCTGAAGCTGAAGCTCCAATACGTTGGCCACCTGATGCAAAGACCTGACTCACTGGAAAAGACCCTGATGCGGGGAAAGACTAAAGGCAGGAGGAGAAGGGGACAACAGAGGATGAGATGGTTGGATGGCATCACCGACTCAATGGACATGAGTTTGAGCAAGCTCCGGGAGTTGGTGATGGACAGGGAAGCCCGGAATGCTGCAGTCCATGGGGTCGCAAAGAGTCAGACACAACTGAGCAACTGGATTGCACTTTCCAAGTGGTGCAGTGGATAAGAATTCCCCTGCCAATGTGGAGGACACAGGCTTGATCCCTGGTCCAGGAAGATTCCACAAGCCGCAGAGCAACTAAGCCCGTGCACCCCAACTACTGAAGCCCATGCGCCCTAGAGTATGCAAGCTGCCAACAACTGAGCCCACATGCTGCAACTACTTGAAGCCTGAGTACCTAGAGCCTGTGGTCCGCAATGAGAAGCCAGCACACCGCGACAAAGAGTTGCCCCTGACTGCTGCTAGAGAAAGCCTGAGCAAAGCTACAAAGACTCAGTGCAGCCAAAAATAAATTTTAAAAAACAAGTCACTAAGCAAGAACTATTACTACTGATTTCAAAGAAACCCAACAAATGTTACAAATGCAGGTAATTGTATTTTTTTTCATCCCCATCAACTGACAGGTTTCATTCAGAACATCAATACAATATAAAGTATATGACAGAATTCTATAGTTTTCTATGCTCCCTTTCATCTAAACATAGTATGTTTCACAAGTTTGACATGAAGTTTAAAGTTCTGGGTTTTAATAAATGTAAAATTAAACTGCAGTGAGAAAGTAAAACAAAAAACTAATTTTCCTGTAACAGCATTTAAGTTTTGTGCTGCAGAAAGGATAGACTTGGTGGGGGGATCTCCGCTGGGTCTTGGTTACAGCACTAGGGATCTTTGCTGCATCTTGCTGAATCTTTCAGTCACAGCACACTGACTCTGGAGTTGTGGCACATAGGCTTTAATTGCTCCACAACATGTAGGATCAAAGTTCCCCAAACAGGGACTGAACCTGCATCCCCTGCATTGTAAAGTGGATTCTTAACCCCTGGATCAACAGGGAAGTCTCCAAAACAACCAATTTTTATGTTCTGAAAGATTCCCTTTCCTGCAAACCCTGAAAACTATTACCTTCAATAAAATAATGGTCAAGTTTAAAATACATACATACCTGATGAGCTCAGGAGAGTGGATAATGGCTTCTACAATATTTTCTCGAATACAATGTCGATCTTCTTCAGGAATAGTATAAGGGGATATATCCCCTGGTGCTGTTTCCCGATCAGGCCAATACTGCGTTATCATATTTTTCAAATAGATAACACCTAAAATATAGATCAATTTGACAAAAGAATGTGAAAGCACTGTAACCATTCCCGTGTCTACACCTCAGTTTATTTCTTTCAGACCAACCACTGCTAGTAAAGCTATCCTTTTAAAACTAAAATACTGTATTCTATTATTTAAAAAGTTGACAAAACACAAATTTAAGGTTGGCTACAGTAATCATCCACAAAGTCATTATTAAATATACAGTGTGTGGGAGTTGGTGACGGACAGGGAGGCCTGGCGTGCTGCGGTTCATGGGGTTGCAAGGAGTTGGACACGACTGAGCAACTGAACTGAACTGAACTGAACTGAACTGCAGTAAGTCTGCAAACTAAAACAAAACTGTTTTTACAATGCATTTACACACAACACTTTTCACCCTGTTTTCTGTAGGAAAGCTGTTTTACCAAGTCTGTTTTTTAAATGAAACTTCTAAAAAACAAAACTGAATACACGTACCAATAAAGTTTCTACTTAATCTTGGAATCTAGAACTGTGAGAAACAGCCTCTGAGTATTTCTTTCTATCTTAATGCACCAAAGAAGTGGATGTATATACTTATTTGTACAATTTTGATTCAGTATTTTAAAAGGTGTTTAGTCAAACAAAATACATAAACAAGTGGGAACTGTATTGCAAGAACCTCATGATTCACTCTACTCCATCCAGAATGCTTGAGCTCTACTACAAAGACAGTAAATGTATCTTTCAAAGTCTAACAAATGAAACCACCATATACCACACACTATACAATATAATTCAGTTATTACAAGGATGTAAATTTTAAAGTAATGATGATACTGTAAAAATTCGGACCAATTCCACAGTTCAGTTGCTTCTGGCTTTATACATACTAAAAAAACAACTTTCTAGTAGAATTTAATTTTGCTAAAACACATAATCAAGTTTCTAATGTGCTTAAGATCCTTCCTAAATCCAAAGGCTTTCAACATCTTAGTAAAACTTTTGAGATTTAAAGGCAAAGTTTCTTATCTAAAAAAATAGCCAAAGGGGAAAATGTCAATTTCATAAGTAAAAGAGAAATGACAGTTAAAATTGTCAAACCAACCTTTTCCTATTTAACTAGAAAAATTTTTTAAAGATTTACTGTTGACCATGGTTCAGTGAAATTACTGTATTTTATAGACACAAAAGTCTCATTTAATTTGTTATTTATATGCCAATTTTTAAAAAGTCATAACTTCCATTCATTCATTCATTTACCGAGTACCTTCACTGTGTCAGGCAATTCTTTAGGTACTCGAAATACAACTGTTAACCATACAGACCTGATATTAAATTCCAACAACTGAGAAAGGTTTCAGAGCATATGGAACATTAAGGTAAACCATTTAGTCATTAAAATATAAATTTTAGGATTAACACTATGTAGAGAAAGGGGATGTGCTTGCATTAAATAAAGTAAGCGGAAAAATTTTTTTAAAAAACAAAATCGGTGTAAGGAAAAAGAACAGCAAAAAATAACTCCAGAATATAAGTGGTTTTTCCAGAACAGTAAAGTTATCTGCAGTTTATATGTCCTATAAGAAATGCACCTGCAAATAAATAACAAGCATTAAAGATGTGAATTCCATTACTTTGCTGACTAACAGATAATATCAGAAGTAGCATGCCACATTTTCATAGACTCTGATACTGAAGGAACTAATATTTTGTTGAAACTGGGACTAAGAAATAGTATCTTTTAAATGGTTAAAATAAAACAGTAAAAGCAAATAACTGGAGGTTTGTATTTTAGAATCATCCATCAAGGAAGGAAACACAATATGGAGAATCTTGCAATAAACCTCACCAATTTTCCAGCTTTTTTCTTAATTCGGTGAAATATCACATTCCTTTAAACTCTGCCACCAGATACCAACGTACTTGTGACAGTTTGTAGTTAACACAAGGGGGCCAAATCAATTTTCTGGGAAGAAAATCACCAAAGGATCTTCCCAAGACACTTCTGCTGTTCAACTATGAACCTTTCAAACATTATTTACATATATCCAAGAAAATAATTCAGGAAACTTGCCTGCCTGTCTCACAGGTAAATCCAGTTGTTCCGACATAGTAATCTGAAGCAGCGTTGAAACAAAATTCGGAGACTTGTGTGCCTACAAATAAAAAAATATATTTTAAATTTCTGCAAATAAATATTCTTAGTACTCTTATTTCACTACTTGGCTGGCACAAAAGGCTCTCCTCCACTAGCTGGTTCCAGTATTTCCTGCCACTCACATATAAGGAACACACACAAAACGCAGTAACCTAACTCCTAAAACCTTCATATGTTTGCATTTGCCTACATACTGTTGAACTTCTCACCACATTGATGGCAGCAGCTCACAAACGGTCTCCTCTGTGATACCTATTTCCCCAATTCAGTAATAATTTCTCCAGGGATATTCTATTAAGTGGCTAGACAAAAATGAAATGAGCAAAAATTAATAACCTGAGGGGGTCATTTCCAAGGTGCTAATAACATTTTGTATCATAATACAGCTGTTTTATAAGTGTGTCCAGTTTGTGAAAATTAATCAACTGTATCCTCATGATCATTTTCTGTATGCATGCTATATTTAAAATAGCTTTGAACATACAATAAAAGTAGGATATAAACTGCATGACTTAATAAATGTATTTACATGAATATACAATGCAACACATACAGAAAATAATGAAATGCACCAAAAATGCTAATGAGTTGTATCTGGGATGGTAGGATTATAGAGATTTTCTATTAGCCAAATTTTATGCCATGATCCTGGATTACTTTCATTAACAACACAAAAAAGTTAATTTCTAAATCTGTCATATTTGCTTTTATTAAAAAAGACCTGAAATCTCTTCTTATATGTATTCTCATTCCCTTTTCCACAATATAAACACCTCCTATAATGTCCTTCCAGCCCAAGTTTTAGTATTTTTCTGCGCATGTTCACATGGACACTCATGATTTTTAGTTTCCTCCTTATAGACTTTTTCATGCATTCTACAAACACATTCTTAGAAACAGAAGAATTTCCCTTCAGATATTAAAAAATGTCTTCCACATTAGACCCAAAGGGATACTCTGCTCATTCAGTCACTCCAAAAATTATTTACTTAGCTGTTCTTGGTGCAAAACACTATGCCAGGACCTGAAAACACAAGGTTGAACAAGACAGTAAGTCTCCATGACCTCATGGAAAATGAACAATGAAGGAAAACAAGACAGCCAAACAGGTAACTGTAATGAAGTATCAATATAATGGAAGAAACAGAAAACAGTACCGAAGAATCAAAAGTAGAATCTCCTAACCCAGAAGTAGTATTTAAATTTAAGACCTGGACAGGAGCAGTTAAATAGATAAAGGGGAGGAATTTACCCTTTTCAGTACTCTAAATAGATCTGAACAGTTAACCGTTATCTCTTTCATGAAACACCCTTCCATCTAAATCATTCATACATCACTTTTCCTGGTACCTTTTCAGGCTCCTCTGGTTGTTTCTCATTCTGTCTACATGGTTCAAGAACTCGGTCATAGGCCATCTTTTCTGCTCCCCAGCTGATTTCATGCAACTCCTATCTTTAACTACCATCTATAAATCAAATGTAGTTTCCAGTCCAGGACACACTAACAGACCTATTTAACATTCCTACCTCCATTATCACACAGGATTTTCAGACTTATTATGATAAAATCATTTTTTCCCCCCAAAATTTGTGACTCTTCCTTCCTTGTACCACCCCTCCCAACCTGTCATCATTATCCGTTATTCATATCTGAAAATTGACTGTCATCTTTAATATGTTCCTCTTCTTTTAAAATTAAAATTTTTTTTTTAATTTATTGGTTTTTCACTGTGCTGGGTCTCTGCTGCTGTGCACGTGTTTTCTCTAGAGCAGAGACTACTCCTCCTCTCACTGCACAGGCTTCTCGCTGCAGTGGCTTCTCTTGTTGCAGAGCACAAACTTTAGGGTACTCTGGCACAGTAGTTGCTGCCCACAGGCTTTTTCACCCCTCAGCACGTGGAATCTTCTCAGAGCAGAGATTGAACCCATGTCTCCTGCATTGGCAGGCAGATTCTTAACCACTGGACCACCAGGGAAGTCCACTTTCCTCTTCTTATCCCAATTCAATACATCAGACTCTATCAATTGCATAGCCAAATTGGTTGTATAATCGATATATCCACTTTCTCCATTCCCACTAACACCAACCTAATTCAAGTGACTATCATCTCTCTTAATGTAACCATTTGCCTCCCCAACCATTCTTTATTTAGTACTCAATAATCTTTAAAATTGTAAAGTAATCCCCTTGAAACACATCTTTTAACAATTTTCTAGTGTATTTCCTAAGGCCTAAAAGGCCCTGTCTTAGCTTGTTCTCCTTATTTCTTCAGCCTCACTTAAAGAAACTTCCTCATCCCCCTCATTGCCCCACCTTAGGTTTTTGCAACAATAAACATTACCCCATTTCAGTCTTTGTACATGCTGTCACTTTCTGCCTACATCACTCTTCTCTCCAATGCTCCACCAGAGTTAACTGGTCCACACCCTTATTCTTTAGGTCTCAAGTTTAAACATTTCCTTAGAGAAGCATTTCCTCACTGATCACACTAGGGCTAAGCAGGGCTCCCAATTACTCTCATAAGCTCCAAGGGTTTTTTTTTCCACTTCATAATAATTGTTACATATTTGTAGACTGGCTTTATGTCTGCCTCTCCTATTAGACTCAAGATACATAAGGAGTAAAGACTTTACTATCTTTATATCCAATTACTCATATTTGGCATTCAAGATAATCAACAAATTTATTAAAAGAATAACTGAATGAATAATAAAAAAGGTGCCTTAGAGGCAGTTGTGATCACATAGAGGTTGTATGGAGCAAAAAAGCAAATTTGTATTTTTAGACTGGTAAGCCCACAAAGACCACTACTATGATACTTCTTAAGTCATTAATATTACAACAATATATCTTATCTCCTGCATAAAATTGTGAACTCTATGAATGAACTGCTAGAATTCAAGACAGTACTGGTTATAAACCTAAGTGATGTCATGTCCTACATTTTTAACTCCTGAGCAAGTTTAATTCAGCAAATTAATTTTTTTATTGTGAAGATTAATTATATTTAACAAATATTTATGGCACTTTTTTTAAAAGATTCTTTTCCCATATAGGCCATTATAGAGTACTGAATGGAGTTCCCTGTGCTATACCAGCAGGTTCTTATCTC
The DNA here is from genome assembly GCF_029407905.1 of Bubalus kerabau. Lineage (NCBI taxonomy): Eukaryota > Metazoa > Chordata > Mammalia > Artiodactyla > Bovidae > Bubalus > Bubalus kerabau. The sequence goes on from NC_073638.1 coordinate 43,226,467, forward strand.
TTTTATATATAGTAGTATACAGAAGTCTGCAGCAAATCTAACTCTTAATTACGAAGTCAGTATAACAGAATCTACTTCACAGGATAGCTATAAGGAAATAACACGAAAAGTATTTTAGCAAACATCAAAACATGACAGGGAGTTCCCTGGTGGTCTAATGGTGAAGATTCCAGGCTTTCACTGACATGGCCAGAGATTAATCCCTGATCAGGGAACTAAGAATCCTGCAAGTTGTGCAGTGTGGCCAAAAAATAAAAACAACAACAGAAAAACACACAAAAACCGTATCTCATCTTTCTCAGAAAGTATGTTCTAAAGTCAGTAGGGCATAAATTGACTTTGCCAATTACTTTTCAGTACGTTAAATCACTCATGAAGTACAACATGTAGTTTCATTTATATATTAACACTCTCCTGAGGTCCCAATTCTGAAGTTTATCTTTCTGAGTAGAAAAAGACTGCTTTCTATGACTGGAACTCCAAATGAGGCTGTTGGTTTACATTTAGGAGTCACTTTATAACAACAAAAACCACCACACAACGGCTACTGTTTTTGTTGGTTGGACACAGACAGCTACATGTGAGTCAGAAGTGAGCACATGCTACTCAGTGCATCTTCCTGTAACACAATAGGTACCACATGTTATAATAACAAAGGACCTTTATCAATTTCTAACTTCTTAAGGTTTAAACAATACAAAAAAACCCCTTAAGAGTACTTGAAGGAAACCAAGGTGAATATTTTTATCATCTTGGTGGAGAAAACCTAAGCCTAACACTTTAAAGGGTGAAAGACACGAAACAGTTTTGGTATTAGATAGGTAAAAGTAAAGCTTCATAGGCTTCGGCCCTGCCTTGGTATAAATAATGTTGAGGGGAACAAAAGGAAAATACCTCAACATCTGAGGAAGTGTTAACTACTCCAAAACAAAAATCAACAAATATGTGCAAGCAAATTATAAAATAATTAGCACAAGGAGTTACCTAGTGGCTTAGTGGTTAGGATTCCAGGCTTTCACTGCCATGGCCCAGGTTCAATCCTTGGTTGAGGAACTGAGATCCCATAAGCCACATGGCATGGCCACACACACACACGTGGACAAGACAAAGCTACCCCAAAACAATATATGCAATACCAAAGCATTGATCAAGATAAGAAAAAAAAAAAAAAAAGGAATTCAGTGCTGGTAGATATATAATGGCACAACCATATTGGAAAACTGGCATTATCTGACATGCACTTATCTCATAACCTAGCAATTTCCCTCTTATATATTCAAGAGAAATAAGGGGTTATGTTCACAATGCTGCTGCTGCTGCTGCTAAGTTGCTTCAGTCGTGTCCGACTCTGTGCGATCCCACAGACGGAAGCCCAACAGGCTCCCCATCCCTGGGATTCTCCAGGCAAGAACACTGGAGTGGGTTGCCATTTCCTGCTCCAGTGCATGAAAAGGAAAGTGAAAGTGAAGTCGCTCAGTCGTGTCCAACTCTTAGCGACCCCATGGACTGCAGTCTACCAGGCTCCTCCGTCCCTGGCATTTTCCAGGCAAGAGTACTGGAGTGGGTTGCCATTGCCTTCTCCTGTCTATTAACATGTGACTATATAAACAAACTGTGATATAATTCATACATGAAATACTATACAATAACTTAAAAAAAAATACCCAACCTATGAAATCAATAATACAGATATCAAAAACATGTTGAGAAAGAAGCCAGACTATATCATACTATGTAATCCTATTAACATCAAGTTTAAGGACAGGTGAATCCAAGCTACAATAACAGAAATCAGAGTAACAGTAACCTAAAGAAAGGTACTGATTAGGGAGAGTCTTAAGGGAAAGTTCGAGGCCAATGAAAATGTTTTCTCTATTTGTCTATCTATCTTAATCTGGAGGATGGTACTTAGGTAAAAGCTGACTGAGCTGTACATATTTTTGAGCTTTGTATTATATATAAATTATCCCTCAAAAGAGAAAAAAAATCAACAAGATTACTTATACTTGAACATTCACAGCATTATTCATAACCAAGTGGAAACAACTCAGATGTCCTTCAATGGGTAAGCAAAATGTAAGCATATCCATTCATTCGTGTAACATTATTCAGTAATAACAAAGAATGAAGTACTGACACATAGTACAATATGTATGAAGCTTAAAAACATTACACTATGTGAAAGAAGCCAGTCACCAAAGACTACAGATGATATGATTTCATCTGTATCAAATGTCCAGAATAGGTAAATCTATGGGCAGAAAGTAGCCGAGGACTGGAGGTGTGTAGGAAGAAGTACGGAGTGACTGCTAATAGTATGGGTATCTTGTTGGGGTGATAAAAATGCTCTAAAGTTTGTGGTGACGGATCCATAACTGTGCATATACTAAAAAACCCCTGAACTGGATACTAAAGTGACTGAATTCAATAAATTTATTATTGCAAAAAACCAGGAAACTAAACATTGAAAATAAGTACTAATTTATCACTCTATTATTTTGTCACTTTGAATGCTTTCAAAAACACACTAGCATAAATCCGAAAAGCGCAACTGACCAAAAAAACTGTTATGTTCAGACAACTGAGCTAGACTAAGGTTAAGAAAGAAGGGGTATTTCCATCAGCAGGAATAGCACAAGCAATCTCAACCTTGGACATCCATCTACTGGTCCCATCCGTCTGAAATCCCTAGTGCAGGAAGCCTTGTCATCTTCTCCCAAAGAAGTTAACAAATGGACTCAATTAAATTAGTACCAAATATCAAACATCAGGTTCTCAAGGAAAAAAACAGAGACAAAAAGTAGATTCATCATCACTGGAGGGCGGGATAGGGATTAACTATGAGCTGGAGTTGAGGCATTTTATTGGGATAATGGTAAGTTTCCAAAACTAGATTGTTCTAATAGCCATACAACTCAAATCTACTAAAAATCACTGATCATCACTTAAAACAGGTAAATTTTATAGTATATAAATTATACCTCAATTAAGTTTAAAAATGGAGAAAAATGCATAGATCTGTACAGTTAGTTATAAAAGAAACAAGATATACACTAACTGTACAAGTTAGGAAAAAACTCAAGCGTTGGGTAATCTCTAACAACTTTCTGGATTCTTGAATATAGCAAACTATCACATATTTAGAAGAATTTCTATCACATGTTAACTATTCATAAATGTTAAACATCTTTATATTTTATAATATAAAAAATAAATTTAAGTAAAAATATCACTAGCATCAACTTTAATCACAAAGTCTGGCAAACACTGATTAGGCTTCAGAAGATGCTACAATAAATCTTTTATATGAGTCTAAGTATAAATGTAACTTCTGGATGCTGACACTAATTAGGGGCCCACCTCAAGCTCCTGAACCAGAAGTAAGGCAACAAATGGGTCATTATATATCATACAGCTAAAACTGCTAACACTCAGGTTTAAAAGCTGCTCACCATAATACAGAACTATCTTTATAGACGACTTCTTACCTTTTCATTATTTGTCATCAATACAGATAACCAACATTCACCCTTAACCCACCTCAACAAAATTCTTCAACTCCATCTCCTTTAACTCCACTCCACTTACCAGTACTTTACAACATGCCATATACTACAGAGATAAAAGATCACCACTTCAAGGTAGGGTGGGGGATTAATTCTAATTAGACTGACAGGTAAGTTTTTTAGTTAGACCCTAAAGCAGTTAAACCCACAGAAATGAGAAGAAAAGATTTTTAAAAGGAAAAATACAGGTTATGTTATGCTGTGAAAGTGCTGCACTCAATATGCCAGCAAATTTGGAAAACTCAGCAGTGGCCACAGGACTGGAAAAGGTCAGTTTTCATTCCAATCCCTAAGAAAGGCAATGCCAAAGAATGCTCAAACTACCGCACAATTGCATTCATCTCACATGCTAGTAAAGTAATGCTTAAAATTCTCCAAGCCAGGCTTCAGCAATATGTGAACCGTGAACTTCCTGATGTGCCAGCTGGTTTTAGAAAAGGCAGAGGAACCAGAGATCAAATTGCCAACATCCCCTGGATCATGGAAAAAGCAGGAGAGTTCCAGAAAAACATCTATTTCTGCTTTATTGACTATGCCAAAGCCTTTGACTGTGTGCATCACAATAAACTGTGGAAAATTCTGAAAGAGATGGGAATACCAGACCACTTGATCTGCCTCTTGAGAAACCTATATGCAGGTCAGGAAGCAACAGTTAGAACTGGACATGGAACAACAGACTGGTTCCAAATAGGAAAAGGAGTTCGTCAAGGCTGTATATTGTCACCCTGTTTATTTAACTTCTGTGCAGAGTACATCATGAGAAACGGGAAGAAGCACAAGCTGGAATCAAGACTGCCGGGAGAAATATCAATATGCAGATGACGCCACCCTTATGGCAGAAAGTGAAGAGGAACTAAAAAGCCTCTTGATGAAGGTGAAAGTGGAGAGTGAAAAAGTTGGCTTAAAGCTCAACATTCAGAAAACGCAGATCATGGCATCCGGTCCCATCACTTCATGGGAAATAGATGGGGAAACAGTGGAAACAGTGTCAGACTTTATTTTTTGGGGCTCCAAAATCACTGCAGATGGTGACTGCAGCCATGAAATTAAAAGACGCTTACTTCTTGGAAGGAAAGTTATGTCCAACCTAGATAGCATATTCAAAAGCAGGGACATTACTTTGCCAACAAAGTTTCATCTAGTCAAGGCTATGGTTTTTCCTGTGGTCATGTATGGATGTGAGAGTTGGACTGTGAAGAAGGCTGAGCACTGAAGAATTGATGCTTTTGAACTGTGGTGTTGGAGAAGACTCTTGAGAGTCCCTTGGACTGCAAGGAGAGCCAACCAGTCCATTCTGAAGGAGATCAGCCCTGGGATTTCTTTGGAAGGAATGATGCTAAAGCTGAAACTCCAGTACTTTGGCCACCTCATGCAAAGACTTGACTCATTGGAAAAGAGTCTGATGCTGGGAGGGATTGGGGGCAGGAGGAGAAGGGGACGACAGAGGATGCGATGGCTGGATGGCATCACTGACTCGATGGACATGAGTCTGAGTGAACTCCGGGAGTTGGTGATGGACAGGGAGGCCTGGTGTGCTGTGATTCATGGGGTCGCAAAGAGTCGGACAGGACTGAGTGACTGATCTGATCTGATCTGATCTGATGTTAAAGAGATTACTAGGAGAATGAAAGAGAACAGTGAAAGACAAAAATGAATAGGTAAGTTGTGATCACATCAAGATCTATTAAGTGTGAACTTATTTTTGAAAATTTTTACATGATCAGATCTATCCTGTAGGAAGATAAGGTCATGAAGCAGTATGAGGATGTAATTCTAGGATAAAGGACTATAAAACATTACAGATAGAAACCTATAATTATAAAAGCCTGAAATCTTCTACTCCACAGGGAGCTCCCTTACTCCCCAAAATAAGTCTGACTACAAAAGGAAAAAAAAAAAAAAAAAAAGACATATATATCACATAAACACACTTCCCCTGACCCTACTACCCTTCTAACCTACAAACTTATTCCTAGTGAAGCTGAAGCTCCAATGCTTTGGCCACCTGGTGTGAAAAACTGACTCACTGGAAAAGACTCTGGTGCTGGGAAAGATTGAAGGCAGGAGGAGAAGGGGACAACAGAGGATGAGATGGTTGGATGGCATCACCATCACCGACTCAATGGACATGAGTTTGAGCATGCTCCAGGAGTTGGTGATAGACAGGGAAGCCTGCAATGCTGCAGTCCATGGGGTCACAGAGTCGGACACATTGAGCAACTGAATTGAACAAGCATTTCACTCACTAATCCTGTAATCAGATACTGTTTTCTCCAAGGTTATCAATTCGTTAAAAGACTTTCCCAGCAAAGTCTTCATTTTCCGTTAATTTCTCTCATTTAGAAATGTCAACAACCCTTTTTTCTAATAGCTTTTTAAGCAAAAGGAATTCATGCTCACTGGTAGAAAATTTTTGAAATTTATTTAAGGAAAAAGGAAACCAATCTTCTTACTTGAAACTCCTTTTCTTGCTTTCCTCCTACTTTTCTGCACAATTCTCCCATCTCCTTTTCCATGTTTCTCAGAGTCCCCCCAAAATGGGCATGGCCCAAGTGTGTGCTGCGCTCCAGTCCACCCCACACATCTGGATCATACTCCCTTCCTCTCAATTCACTTGCAGAAGAAAAATCACTATTCTATTACTGCCTTCTATCCTAAACTTCAGTTCCACATTCCCAATTGCCTCCTAGCCATTTTCTCCTTGGGGTCTACAGTTCCTCAAATCAGACAAAACTTTTTAGTCATGCTTTCTTCAATATCAATTTCCCTTCCAGACCCACATTTTCCAATGTAATCACCCAATGTCAGTCTCTTTTAAAGCTTACTCTTTAATAGGTAGCTTTTTATTATTTCTTGTCATTTTGGAATGTAACCAAACAAACCTTCAGTTACTGTACTTTACATCATTTACAAGGAAGAGAGGGGCTTAAGGGCACTCTGATATCAGAGTTTACGTAAAATGAATACAGCCAGATAATTTCAAGAGCCAAGGAATTTCTTCCCTCTCTGCTTTACTAAAGAAGTTGACAAAGGCAAATACTGTATCTATTTTACCTATATGAAATACGAGGCATAGTGAGGGTAAGTCAGTGTAGTGGTAAAATTAGGACCAGGTTGAGGGTCTTCACTGTGTCTTCCTGCCTTTCATTAAACAGTGGTAATGCTTTCCAATTAAGGTGTTTCTAAAAACTTAATTACAAATTATCAGTGACAAAAAAAATTTACAAAAGAAAAGCCAAACTTTAAATCAAACTCATCATTACTGTGCCACTGACAGATATGCATGCATCGCTACTTCTGAAAAAGAAAGTTGTTTTCTTATAAGTATTACTAATACACTGTTATTTTTCTTTCAGATCTTTAACATGCTATGTCACTGAATAACTTCCTGTCTAACTGTCCAAGAATCCAGGGACTTTCCCTCTACAAAATTCACAACAGTACCTACTTCATGACATTCCTAATTAAGGAATGTTACCTGCTTAGACTACAAACTATTCCATCTTCCAAAAATATACACCATAGTCTCAAAAATTTTTGAATTTTTAGACATGCCAAACTGCTGTCATTCTGCACTTTTCCGGACCTAAGAGTTTCCTTAAACATTTCGTAAGCCTTTAATAAAATAAAATAAAACTAATCAATTATAAATAAATATATCACTTACAGTTGTAATAGTAACCATCTATGAAGATACCAGATATGACTTAGGTAGTTCATGAATTTTAAAGATAAACACAAAATATCAAGAAACTTACCAAAGCTATGTCCTCTTACTTTTTATTCACAGAAGGCATGTGAAAAAGCAACATTTCTGCCCACATAACTATTTTATAGCACATTAAGCTTAGGAACTGTGGGTTTAAGAGATTTAAAAGAGATTTATGGTTAGGAAATGGCAACCCACTCCAGTATTCTTGCCTGGAGAATCCCATAGACAGAGGAGCCTAACAGGCTACATACAGTCCATGGGGTCACAAGAGTCGGACACAACTTAGGGACTAAACCATGGCTAGGAAAAAATTTTAGTTGATAGAGTTTACTCTAACAAGAGGCGTGAGCAGCATGAGTAAAAATTTGCATGCAGAAAGGTTTCCACTGAGGAACACTGGCAGCTAAAGCAAGAGAGCAGAGATGTTGTCCTCTGTTATAATAATCTGCCAAAAACCTTCAGACATATTTTATTTTGCAAATGAAAATGAAAAAACAAGTATTTCTAAGTGTGTGTGTGTACAGATAGAAAAGAACAGTCTTTGCATTCAAAAACATATAGTCTCTAGAATATTAGAAACAATGTTGAATGAATACCAAATGCACACATTTTAGATAACCTAAACAAATTTTTTAACTGCACTTCTAGATATATTAAACTATGTAGTATAGAATTTCAATGAGAATTGAAAGATCCCTGTAACACAAATCTACTTTAACAACTCAAGGATGAGTCTTCTTAACATTTCCATTATTCAAGTTTTTATTTCTTTGCATTCAACAAATATTTACTGAGAGCCTACAATGTGCCATGCAGTGTGCTTATAAGAGTGCCAGTTTTCATGCTGCAATATAATAATGCTATCCACTAGTGAGCTAAGTGCCCAAATAACAGGTTATGTGTTCTCTCTCCATCAGTTTTGATCATCTGCCACTGAGATGAACAACTACTAACTTAGGTAGGAAATGAAATGTATTGCATGTTGGATTGGTTAATCAATTGGCACTTAAACAGTAATTCAAATACTCTTGAGAGAACTTAGTAGTTCTAAAATTTTTACATTTATCATTTTGCTCAACCCACACAATGACATACCATGATAACACAAGGAAAATGATGCTTTAAAAAAGGTTAAATTAATACCATCCCGCTAGTGGAGAAATGTTCCAGTAGTTAAAAAAAAAAAAAATCAAAATGGTTCTCTCCAGTCTTTGAGGCAAAGCTTGTTACATGAACATATTTCAAACTGAGACATGGCAATGGGTTCCAAATTATAACAGTGGTTCAAAAAAAAACATTCATAACATACTACAGAGTTAAGTGAGGAATACTAAATCAGCTTTATCTTGAAAATATCTGTCAAAAACAGTGTCCATACAGTGGTCTTTAACAATCTGTCAGAACTTTATATGTAATATAAAAAACATATAAATACCCTTAAAATTCCTGAAGTGGAGGTCATATGAGAAACCTAAAGCCTATACTGTTATCTACTATAACAGGAAGTCAGTAAAGCCTACCATTAACAACCAAAGAATAACAGTAACAAGACATAAGAATTTCTGACCTCATGAAACTCAAAAATTACACTGGGGAAACAGTAAGTACAATACATATGATATAAACAAGTGAAGGGAGACATGGAGCATGGTAGTCAAGTCACTCCTTAGGGATACGGACACAGCGGAACAGTAATGAGAGGGAAGTGAAATAACAAGTTTGGGAGACAAATGAATAAAAGGGGTTCCAAGCAAATGGAACAGTCAAGTGCAATCTCTGAGATAGGGACACTTTTGGTTTGGTTTTTAAATTATCTACTTTGATAATATTAAAAAATTTTTAAGTTAGTGATTACTTTACTTAGCTGAAGAGATTCATTCAATGGCAATGATCTTTTTCTTCTAACTAAATGAACCAATATGTAGCTTCAGTTGAAAAAGCCATCATGATGGAATGATTGGTTTACCCTATTTTATCCAAAGCAAGAAAAGCTTGCCAGAAATAAGATGCTACTTCCTCATTCTTACTACAGTCAAGCTTCTTCAAGAGTTGGATTTATTTCTTCCTAAACCTAGGTTCGGGAATTCCCTGGTGGCTCAGAGGATAAAGCATCTGCCTGCCATGCGGGAGACCAGGGTTCGATCCTGGGAAGATCCCCTGGAGCAGGAAATGGCAACCCACTCCAGTATTCTTGCCCGGAGAATCCCACGGACAGAGGAGCCTGGCCGGCTACAGTCCACCGGGTTGCAAAGAATCGGACACGACTGAGCTGTATAGTGTGACTAAACCTAGGTTCTGCAGCAAGAAAGTCAAAGCAAAAAGAATTCAAATACAAGCAAGACTGGAAATTAGAATATGCTAATTAACAGAAAAGTTACCTTAGGAAAATTACTAAAAAACCTAGGTATTTTGTAATAACTGAAAGAAAAGTGCAAAATATAAGTAGCTAACAATTACAGAAATACAGGCCAGATATCAATTTTTTTTGAAAGAAAAGCTAAGCAGTGTTCATACTTCAGAAAATTTAAAAACCCTAATAGCAGCTTAACTGTTAAATAATAAATGTTTTGAATATTACTTTGATTGTTTATCTTCTACAAACTAGCCTGTTAAATACTTACCCCAAGTCTCTATTACAAGATGTTAGTACGTACAACTGAACTGAGCTGCTTGAGGAATAAATAAATTTCAAATATGCAGGAAGTATTACTTACTCAATTTTCCTACAAAGGAACCAAGTCTTTCAAATAACTTCTTAAATTAATAATTACACACAAGTATATTTACTCAAAATAATGTGATTTAGGGCAAAGTCATGGTAGACATCACTATGAACTTGTAGTGTGTCTAGCACATCATAAACAAAATAATGTTCATCTTAACTTGTGTCTATCACAAAATCAAAAAGGGATTCATAACTCTCTCCATAGTTAAGTAATGGTTTAAAGAGTGAATTTCTTTCAACTCACTATTTTATATCCAAAAGGAAAATAATGTGATTTAGGGCAAAGTCATGGTAGACATCACCATGACTGAACTTGTAGTGTGTCTAGTACATCATAAACAAAATAATGTTCATCTTAACATGTGTCTATCACAAAAGCAAAAAGTGATTCATAACTCTCTCCATAGTTTAATAATGGTTTAAAGAGTGAATTTCTTTCAACTCACGATTTTATATCCAAAAGGAATCTGTCCTCCTCCCAAGGTGACTTTCAGCCTGAGAATTTGAGCATCATTTTTGGCAAGATCTAGTGGTCTTCAGTATAAAATAGATTTAACTTTTTACTTTGAAGTAACTTCACACTTAATTTGTCTAAATTCTGTGGATGAGCTTTTTAAAATTTCAGTTCACTGAGGCCAGGGATCTCTAAACAGCATGGCACACTGAAGATGTTCAATTCAGATTAGTCAATATCAAGTTGTAGAAGTATTTACCTACCAGCTAAGAGGAGCATAAACTAACTGAGATTCTATTTTAAAGAGGAATTCTCTCTACCTTAAAAATAAAAAGACATAAACCTCACTAAAGCTGGGCAAATTCATAGGGAGACACAAGAAGTGACAGGGATCCTTTTCAAAGTCTTTACTCCAACAGAAGTTGCAGAAACTTAGAAACAAAGAATGAAACGGAAACGAGTACAATTAAATACCCACATAAGGCTGCTTTCCAAAGAGTGGTCTCCTTCAAAAATATGGGGAGAAAAATAAACCAATCCTCAGATAGTTGATGTGGACCTTGGCACATTTCAAGGCACTGTCTTACATCGTCTCCCTTGACCTCTCAGCAAACCCTCCGGCCTAATTTTATGAATGGGAAAAACTCAGGATCGAAAGGTTAAGCGCCTTGCCCAAGGTCAGTTCAGAAATTAGTGGTGTAGCTCTACTTAGAAGGTTGCGCTTCACCCGACACTTTCCACTAAATAGCCCTGCCTTCCCCAGCGAGGCAATAATAGAGTAGAGGAGCAGTGAATCAGACTCCTGTGGGTGTCCCGCACTACCTTCACCCTGCCTAAGAAGTGGGGGCTCGCCTCTGAAAGCTGTCCCTAGCAACTCAGCCGGGGAGGAGAAAGTTGTGCAGGTCACCCATCAGCCCAGGAAAGGGACAAGCTGACAGGCGCAGCCTCCAGTGGACCAGCTCTGCATTCCCAGGAGCCCCTCCAAATCCGGCGCCAGCAAGACTCCTCCCGGAAACGTCTGAAAACCTCCCGGTGACTTTCGCCCCCTCCTGGGCGCGAGAACAAGCTGGGAATGAGCCAGAGGGCGGCCGCCACCCGAGCCAGCCATGTGTCCAGCCCGTCACGCCCGCCTCGCCCCAGCCGGCCCCTCATGCCTCCACCGCAGCCAGAGGCCCAACTCAGGATCCGACGCAAACCGTGGCCGGCGCCACCACTACCGCAGCAGCCAAAGGGCCCCGGCGTGGCACTCGCCGTCAGGTCCCCGCCCCACCCCTCCCGTTGGGCCCCTCAGCGACGCCGTCCGCGCCTCTGGCCAGGCCGGGAGGGCTTGGCCTGCCACAGTCCACCCGCCCTCCGCCGCCGCCGCCACCGCCAGCGCCACCGCCACCGCCACCCCGGCGTCCTTACTTCATTGAGCTGACGCTCCGCGGCCTCACGCAGGGCTGGGTCCATGGTGCCCCGCAGGGCCTCGATAATGGTGTTGGGGTCCATCGCAGCGGGGACGCGGTCAAACCCGGGGCTCGGGTGCTACTGGGCCAGGAATAGTGCCGCTCACTGCGCACATGGACCCGCCGCGCTCCGCAGCGGCAACCGGCGCGAAAGGAAAGAGAAGCGCCAAGGCCCCGGATAGAACCTCTTCTCCTCGGCGTGGAGGCGGGAGATGCTCCGGCCACTTCCTGTCGGCGCGCCGGCGGAGCACCTTGGGAGATGTAGTCCACTTGTGCGATCCGCAACCCACGTGGCCCTGAGCTGTCGTTCCTGCAGACAGTACTTGCTATTTAAAAAGAAAAAAATGTTCCAACTTCTCAGAAAGAAATTAAAACTATCAATTACAAAGATGTCACACAATAATATACCTTTGGTAACCATAAAGTAAGGCTGATGTAATGTGTGTTGCTAGTAGTTATGTAACTGAAGGAAGTCTTTTGAAAAGCAATTTGAGATGTTTCTAAATACCGTAAAAATGTTTATAATCTTTGACCCAAGTAATCCCATTTGAAACTTCATCCTAAGGAAGTAACTAACACAAAGGGTTAAATGAGCTTTATGTGTTAAAGGTGCTTATCGCATTATGTACTGATAATTAAATATTAAAATTATGATTTATTTCGAGTATCCAAATTTTGGCACAGACTTTATATGGATCACCTCTAAATGCAGAGTAAAAGCGTAATTTTTATTAAAATCCATCTTCTTTAAACAGTCAGTTTCAGAAAGGTTAAATAACTCACCCAGGATCTCTTAGTAAGAGGTTCGCTTAGAACTTCAAACCTAGGATATTTCTGTTTTCAAAGTTTTCATTCTCTCCAATGAATCGTTGCCTCTCAAGAGAAATGTGGAACCATAGAGGAATGATTAAGCAAATAACAGGAATCCAGTCAATTAAATTTTTAACAGCCACCAAAAATTAGAAGTATTGTATACCTTGTAACAACACTAAAACATTTAAAAATAGATATAGCTTTGTAACAGACAAAAACTGGGAAATAAGACTAGCAAGGGAAAGTAGGTGATTTTCTAGCATGGTGAGATTTTGAGTAATTCCCTTTCACACCTCTTATTGTTGTAATAAAGTAATGTAAGTATTTTAAGTGAATCTTACGTTAAAGCTTTCAAATGCAGTTTGTAAAAAGATCACTTATTGTTTTTTCTTTACAGAAACGAGAAGCAAGGACATAAAAGCTTTCCCTGGAATAACAGGTTTTGCAATATTAACCTCTTATGTGCCAGCCATTATGCCTGGAAGTGAAGTATAATTATTCCTGATTTACAAATGAAGACTCCAAGGCTTAAATTGTGAAAGATCATAAGATTTTCATAATATAACCTTTAGTTAGATCTATTATTGTACAGATACAATCTGTTTAGGAATTTCGTCTCCCTGTTCCATCCTTCAAATGTAAGGGCCTTGAAAATGATGATTATGTTTTAATTCACTTTTGCATCTTCACCTATCACAGAACTTAAATGTCTACTAAGAGTTCAATAAATACTTGTAGTTGTCAGAGCTGAGCCAGAATTGAAACCTCAGTCTTTATGATTTCAAAGCCAATCATCTTTGCACTACTACATAGCTATTTTATTTTTTAATTAATTAATTTATTTATTTTTGCCCGAGCTGGATCTAAATCGCTGTGCAAGGGTTTTCTCTAATTTGGGCAAGTGGGGACTATCTCTAGTTGTTGGCAGACTCTAGAGCTCAGGCTCAGTAGTTGTGATGCACAGAGCTTAGTTGCCCCAAGGCATGTGGAATCTTCCCAGACCAGGGATCAAACCCATGTTCCCCTGCATTGGCAGGCAGATACTTAACCACTGGACCATCAGGGAAGTCCCTGCAAAGCTATTTTAGATTCCAGCATTGATTTATACATTCTGTTGTTGTTGTTGTTGTTGTCGTTGTTCAGTCACCACTAAGTCATGTCTAACTCTTTGCAGCTCCTTTGCCAGACTTCCGTGTACCTCATTATCTCCCGGAGTTTGCTCAAACTCCTGTCCATTGAGTCGGTGATGCCATCAAATCATCTCATCCTCAGTCACCCCCTTTTCCTCCTGCCCTCAGGTGGGAAGTTTAGTCTGAGGAATTTAGAGAAGTACAAAGCACAGGGGTTCTAGAGTTCAGAGCTATCAATAGTTTTGAAGTAGAATGGGATTCAACAAAAATCAGGAAAAGATAAAGAAACAATCCAGGGGTGGTTTGGTCAATTGCTCTTATAAACAAGGGTTCTGTTGCTCAAACAGAAAAAACTTGTCTGGCTGCAGCTTAGAGAGAGGAAAAAATGGGAGGAGGGGGGCTCTTGAGGGACTGACCAAAATAGCTATAAGGAAATGGAAAGAGTTAATCATCTGTTTTCAGCCCTCCATTGGGGTCTCTTCATGACCCAGATAATCACGATGGTGTGATCACTGACCTAGAGCCAGACATCCTGGAATGTGAAGTCAAGTGGGCCTTAGAAAGCATCACTACAAACAAAGCTAGTGGAGGTGATAGAATTCCAGTTGAGCTATTCCACATCCTGAAAGATGATGCTGTGAAAGTGCTGCACTCAATATGCCAGCAAATTTGGAAAACTCAGCAGTGGCCACAGGACTGGAAAAGGTCAGTTTTCATTCCAATCCCAAAGAAAGGCAATGCCAAAGAATGCTCAAACTACCGCACAATTGCACTCATCTCACACGCTAGTAAAGTAATGCTCAAAATTCTCCAAGCCAGGCTTCAGCAATATGTGAACCGTGAACTTCCTGATGTGCAAGCTGGTTTTAGAAAAGGCAGAGGAACCAGAGATCAAATTGCCAACATCTGCTGGATCATCGAAAAAGCAAGAGAGTTCCAGAAAAACATCTATTTCTGCTTTATTGACTATGCCAAAGCCTTTGACTGTGTGCATCACAATAAACTGTGGAAAATTCTCAAAGAGATGGAAATACCAGACCACCTGATCTGCCTCTTGAGAAACCTATATGCAGGTCAGGAAGCAACAGTTAGAACTGACATGGAACAACAGACTGATTCCAAATAGGAAAAGGAGTACGTCAAGGCTATATATTGTCACCCTGTTTATTTAACTTCTATGCAGAGTACATCATGAGAAACGCTGGGCTGGAAGAAGCACAAGCTGGAATCAAGATTGCTGAGAGATACATTAATAAGCTCAGATATGCAGATGACACCACCCTTATGGCAGAAAGTGAAGAGGAACTAAAGAGCCTCTTGATGAAAGTGAAAGAGGAGACTGAAAAAGTTGGCTTAAAGCTCAACATTCAGAAAACAAAGATCATGGCATCCGGTCCCATCACTTCATGAGAAATAGATGGGGAAACAGTGGAAACAGTGTCAGACTTTATTTTTCTGGGCTCCAAAATCACTGCAGATTGTGACTGCAGCCATGAAATTAAAAGACACTTACTCCTTGGAAGGAAAGTTATGACCAACCTAGATAGCATATTCAAAAGCAGAGATATTACTTTGCCAACAAAGGTCTGTCTAGTCAAGGCTATGGTTTTTCCTGTGGTCATGTATGGATGTGAGAATTGGACTGTTAAGAAGGCTGAGCGCCAAAGAATTGATGGTTTTGAACTGTGGTGTTGGAGAAGACTCTTGAGAGTCCCTTGGACTGCAAGGAGAGCCAACCAGTCCATTCTAAAGGAGATCAGCCCTGGGATTTCTTTGGAAGGAATGATGCTAAAGCTGAAACTCCAATACTTTGGCCACCTGATGCAAAGAGTTGACTCATTGGAAAAGACTCTGATGCTGGGAGGGATTGGGGGCAAGAGGAGAAAGGGACGACAGAGGATGAGATGGCTGGATGGCATCACTGACTCGATGGACATGAGTCTGAGTGAACTCCGGGAGTTGGTGATGGACAGGGAGGCCTGGTGTGCTGCGATTCATGTGGTTGCAAAGAGTCGGACACGACTGAGCAACTGATCTGATCTGATCTTGGGGTCTCTTGTGGGTGAACACCAATGACAAGTCCCTTGATCATAAGTACCTAGCACCTAAGGGCATATTAAGGCCCAGACTGATCTGTCTGAGGTGATTGGATTTTGTCGAGACATCCTATGGGACTTCCCTGGTGGTCCAGTGGCTAAGAGGGGTTGATCCCTGGTCAGGGTTTGATTTGTGATCAGAGAACTAGATCCTGCTTATGCAAAGAAGATTGAAGATCCAATGTGCCGCAACTAAGAACTGATGCAGTCAAATAAATGAATATTTGTTTTAAAAGACGTCATATATATTTGTCACTAAGCGGGATTTATTTTCACACCTTGGGAAGATTTTTACTCTAAACAATTTAAAGTGTAGAGGGGTTAAAAAAAAAAGTCTTGGAAGCTAAGAGAAAAGCTATTGATTATGTTGTGAGGCACATACAAACTGTGCTGCCTTTGGTAAAATGTTTTTTGTCTCATTGGCCCTAAATTTTTGGTTTCATCATTTATAAAATGAAGAAATAATTCTATCCCAGACTCTTAAAGTTATTCTGAGAATGAAATGAGGTTGGAAAGTGCTTTGTAATTAGAAAGCTCATCACAAACATAAATTGTTATTGGTATTAAGGAAAGGACTGAGGAGAGGGCAAGGAAGGAAACTGAAAGAAAGTGAAGCAAGAGGGACTTTCTGCAAAGCATCCTTCTCAGCAGTAAGTCTGCAGTTTCAGCCGTTTGGTACATATGTGTCTCTATAAAGCTTAGTGTATGCAAAGAAAGGTAAAAGACAATCTTGTCAATTTTATTTTTATTTTTAATTTTTCTTTTTGGCTGTGCTGGGTCTTCGTTGTGGTGTGCAGGCTCTAGAATGCACCAGGCTCAGTAGCTGCGGCTTGCGGACATAGTCACCTTTCAGCATGTGGGATCTTAGTTCCCCTGCTGCTGCTGCTGCTGCTAAGTCACTTCAGTCATGTCCGACTCTGTGTGACCCCAGAGATGGCAGCCCACCAGGCTCCCGCATCCCTGGGATTCTCCAGGCAAGAATACTGGAGTGGGTTGCCATTTCCTACCAGGGAAAAAACCCGTGTCTCTGGCATTGGCAGGCAGATTCTAAACTGCTGGACCACTAGGGAGGTCCCTTGTCAATTTTATTATTGCATTTCTTTTAAGTACATTTGAAACCAATCAGGGCCCTGTGAGGCTTCCAGGCTTAGAGACCTTTCTGCCCTCCACTTCTTGTAGGCAAGACCTCAGCCATTATGACCTTGAATTCCAAAGGGCAGATTAGAACAATTGCTAATCAAGGAAGGAGCAGCCAAAAATTGTCTGAGGCAAGATGAAAGGGACCAGATAAGTTCATCAAGATTAGGAGACCCTACCCCTGAAGACCCTGCATACACCCTAATCTTGTCAGAGACCCCACCTTTGATTTACTATTATAAAAACCTTCATTGAGTTCTTTGGGGTTGAGATACATAGCTTTTTGAGACAGAAGCCTGGTGTGTCTCCCTTTGCCTGGCAATGGAATAAAGCTATCCTTTTCTATTTCATCCAAAACCCTGTCTCCAAGATTTGATTTGGCCCTGGTATTTGTACAGAGAGGCCAAGCTTTCAGAAACACACTAACCTACACAAAATCGAAGTTTATGTCGTAAACCATATAACAATTTTCTGATGCTCAACTTCATCAAGGTATAATTTACACAAAATCAATAAATTTTCACAAAATCATACACTATGTAACACCACCATAATCAACATATAGATTCTGTCCATTAGCCCTTCCTAGTCAACCTTGACATGCTCAGCCCCATGACACATAAATCCTCTAATGTGCTTTCTATTACTATCAATTAGATTTGCCATTCCTAGTTTCATAAAATGGAGAAGGAAATGGCAACCCACTCCAGTGTTCTTGCCTGAAGAATCCTAGGCATGGCAGAGCCTGGTGGGCTGCCGTCTATGGGGTCACACAGAGTTGGACATGACTGAAGCGACTTAGCAGCAGTTTGATAAAAATGGAAGCATTCAGTAAGCACTTTTTATGTCTGGCTTTTTTTCCCCACTCACTGTAGTGTTTCTGAGATGATTTCTATGATGTTGAGTATATAGGTCTTCCTTCCTCATTGCTAAACGGCTTTCCATTGACTAGATATACAACAATCATCCTTTCATCTGTTAATGGCTCTTTAGGTCATTTCCAGTTTTTCACTATCGTAATAAAGATAATATGTACATTTGTGTATGAATCTTTGTGTGGATATATGTTTTCATTTCTCTGTAAACAGCTAAGAATGGAAAGACTGGTTTGCATGGAAAGTGTATATGTAACTTTATAAGAGCCTAGTCATTTCTGAAATTGGTTGTATAATTTTACATTCCCACCAGCAATTATGGACATCTTCATCAACAGTTTGAATTCTCAGTCTTTTAAGTGTATCTACTGTAGTAGATGTGTAATACACGATGCTTTTCTCTGATGACTTACTAATGTTGAGCATCTTTTCATGTGCCATAACATCTATTTGTAGTATCTGTATATCTATACAAGTATCTGTTTTGCCTGTCTTACTTATTTATTTATTTATTTTTGTCATACCATGTGGCTTTTGGGATCTTAGTTCCTCCACCAGGAATTGAACCTGGGCCATGGTCCTATCCACTGGACTGTTTTGTGAATCTTTCAGTTTGAAATCTTTTCATTTTCTTAATAGGTCTTTTTAAAAGTAGTTTTCTATTTTGATAGAGTCCAATGTATCTGTTTCTTTTATAATTGTGCCTTTTGTGTTCTATATAAGAAATCTTTCTTACTTCAAGAATGTAAATATTTTCTCTTATATTTTCTCCTAGAATTTTTATAGTTTTAGCATTCATGTTTTCATTTATGATCCAGTTTGAATTAATTTTTTGTGTGTATGGTGTGAGGAAAGCATATGGATACCCAGTTAGTATAGCACCGTTTGTTAAAAAGCTTACTCTTTGATCATTGACTCACTTGGCCACTTTGCTTAAAATGAGTTGACCTAATATATGTGTGTATATTTATGTCTGAGGGCTTCCCTGATAGCTCAGTTGGTAAAGAATCTGCCTGCAATGAAGGAGACCCCAGTTTCATTCTTGGGTCGAGAAGATCCACTGGAAAAGAGATAGGCTACCCACTCCAGTATTCTTGGGCTTCGCTTGTGGCTCAGCTGGTAAAGTCTCCGCCTGCAATGCAGGAGACCTGGATTTGATCCCTGGATTGGGAAGATCCCCTGGAGAAGGAAAAGGCTACCCACTCCAGTATTCTGGCCTGGAGAATTCCATGGACTATATAGTCCATGGAGTCGCAAAGAATTGGACACAACTGAGCACCTTTAACAGAAGCAGAAGATATGGAGAAGAGGTGGCAAGCATACACAGAAGAACTGTACAAAAAAGATCTTCATGACCCAGATAATCATGATGGCGTGATCACTCACCTAGAGCCAGACATCCTGGAATGTGAAGTCAAGTGGGCCTTAGGAAGCATCACTATGAACAAAGCTAGTGGAGGTGATAGAATTCCAGTTGAGCTATTTCAAATCCTGAAAGATGATGCTGTGAAAGTGCTGCACTCAATATACCAGCAAATTTGGAAAACTCAGCAGTGGCTGGAGAAGGTCAGTTTTCATTCCAATCCCAAAAAAAGGCAATGCCAAAGAATGCTCAAACTACCGCACAATTGCACTCATCTCACATGCTAGTAAAGTAATGCTCAAAATTCTCCAAGCCAGGCTTCAGCAATACGTGAACCGTGAACTTCCTGATGTGCAAGCTGGTTTTAGAAAAGGCAGAGGAACCAGAGATCAAATTGCCAACATCCCCTGGATCATGGAAAAAGCAAGAGAGTTCCAGAAAGACATCTATTTCTGCTTTATTGACTATGCTGAAGCCTTTGACTGTGTGGATCACAATAAACTGTGGAAAATTCTCAAAGAGATGGGAATACCAGACCACCTGACCTGCCTCTTGAGAAACCTATATGCAGGTCAGGAAGCAAGAGTTAGAACTGGACATGGAACAACAGACTGGTTCCAAACAGGAAAAGGAGTTAGTCAAGGCTGTATATTGTCACCCTGCTTATTTAACTTATATGCAGAGTACATCATGAGAAATGCTGGGCTGGAAGAAGCACAAGCTGGAATCAAGATTGCCGGGAGAAATATCAATAACCTCAGATATGCAGATGACACCACCCTTATGGCAGAAAGTGAAGAGGAACTCAAAAGCCTCTTGATGAAAGTGAAAGAGGAGAGTGAAAAAATTGGTTTAAAGCTCAACATTCAGAAAACAAAGATCATGGCATCCGGTCCCATCACTTCATGGGAAATAGATGGGGAAACAGTGGAAACAGTGTCAGACTTTATTTTTTGGGGCTCCAAAATTACTGCAGATAGTGATTGCAGCCATGAAATTAAAAAACGTTTACTCCTTGGAAGGAAAGTTATGACCAACCTAGATAGCATATTCAAAAGCAGAGACATTACTTTGCCAACAAAGGTCCATCTAGTCAAGGCTATGGTTTTTCCAGTGGTCATGTATGGATGTGAGAGTTGGACTGTGAAGAAAGCTGAGCACCAAAGAATTGATGCTTCTGAACTGTGGTGTTGGAGAAGACTCTTGAGAGTCCCTTGGACTGCAAGAAGATCCAACCAGTCCATCCTAAAGGAGATCAGTCCTGGGTGTTCTTTGGAAGGACTGATGCTAAAGCAGAAACTCCAATACTTTGGCCACCTCATGCGAAGAGTTGACTCATTGGAAAAGAGTCTGATGCTGGGAGGGATTGGGGGCAGGAGGAGAAGGGGACTACAGAGGATGAGATGGCTGGATGGTATCACTGACTCGATTGACATGGGTTTGGGTGAACTCCGGGAGTTGGTGATGGACAGGGAGGCCTGGCGTGCTGCAGTTCATGGGGTCGCAAAGAGTCAGACATGACTGAGCGACTGAACTGAACTGAGCACCTTTCACTTTCACTTTATGTCTGAATTGTCTATTTTGTTCCACTGATCTGTCTATCTGTTCCTATGCCAATATCACATGTGTGTGTGCTAAGTCGTTTCAGTTATGTCAGACTCTCTTCAACCCCCTGGGCTGTAGTCAGCAAGGCTCCTCTGTCCATGGGATTCTCCAGGCAAGAATACTGGAATGGGTTGCCATGCCTTCCTCCAGGTAGTGCCAATATCACAGTGTCTTGATACTATAGGTTACTGTGTGCATGCTCAGTCACTTTAGTCGTGTAAGACTCTTTGCGACCCCATGGACTGTAGGTTATTAGTAAGTCTTAAAGTCAGGTAGTATAAATCCTCCAACTTTTTTTTTGCTCTTTTTCAAGATGTTTAGATTATTCTAGGTTATTTGCATTTCCAGATACATTTCCCAGCCCCCCCCCCCCACCCCTTACTCTTTAGCCCTAGGTGGTATAAATCCTCTCAACTTTTTTATTCTTTTTCAGATTCTCTTTGTGAGTTTTTTTTTGTTTGTTTGTTTTTTTTTGTCACGCTGGCTCTTCATCACTGCTTGCAGGCTTTCTTTAGTTGCCGCAAACAGGGGCTGCTGTTTGTTGCTGTGCACAGGCTTCTCATTGTTCTGGCTTCTCTGGTTGCAGAGCATGGGCTCTAGGCACACAGGCTTCAGCAGTTTCAGCCCTAGGGCTCTAGAGCTTGGGTTCAGTAGCTGGGGCGCATGGACTTAGTTGCTCCAAGGCAGTGGAATCTTCTCAGACCAGAAATCAAACCCATGTCCCCTGCATGGCAGGTGGATTCTTATCTACCACACCACCAAGGAAGCCCATTTTGTGAGATTTTAAAAGTTCCCATTTGTTCCTAATTTCCTTAAAGCTTTTAACATGAACATGGTGTTGAATTCTGTCAAATATTTTTCTTGAACCGTTAATATCACCATGTGGATTTTTTTCTTTATTCTGTTAATGTGGTGAATTATACTAATTGATTTTCATATGTTGCTTTCCAGGAATAACCTACACTTGGTCATAGTGTATTGCCACTTTTGTATATTGCTGTACTCAATTAGCTAAATTTTTTGAAGATATGTCCATCTATCTTAATGAGGGCTGTTGTTCAGTAGTCCTCCTTTCCTAAATGGTTTTACCCAGTTTTGGTATCAGGATAATGCTGCTGCTGCTAAGTTGCTTCAGTCGTGTCCGACTCGGTGCGACCACATAGGTGGCAGCCCACCAGGCTCCTCCGTCCTTGGGATTTTCCAGGCAAGAATATTAGAATGGGTTGCCATTTCCTCCTCCAATGCATGAAAGTGAAAAGTGAAAGTGAAGTCTCTCAGTCATGTCAGACTCTTCGCGACCCCATGGACTGTAGCCTACCAGGCTCCTCCGTCCATGGGATTTTCCAGGCAAGAGTACTGGAGTGGGTTGTCACTGCGCAGGATAATGCTAGCCTCATAAAATATATTTCTTCCTCTTTTGTTTTATGAAAGAATTTATGTAGCACTGGTATTATTTCTTCCTTAAATATTTGGTAGAATTCAACAGTGAAACCATCAGAGCCTTGGAGTTTTCTTTTTGGAAGCATTTTGAATTATGAATTTAAGTTTTAACAGATATAGGACTATTAAGATTTTCTACTTTTCTTAAGTCAGTTTTGGCAATTTGTGTCTATCAAAATTTGTCTCTCTCATCACAGTTGTCTAATTTATTAGAATAAGTGGTTTATAATATTCATGTTATTCATTTAATATCTGCAGTATATATAGTGACATTCCTTCTTTCACTCCTGTTACTAGGAATTTGTATCACATTTTGCTACTTCTTGCCAGGTTTGGTAAATGTTTTTTTTTAATCTATTTACTTTTGGCTGTACTGGGTCTTTGTTGCCGTGCAGGATTTTTCTCTAGCTGTGGCGAGCCGGGGCTACCATCTAATTGTGGTGTGCGGGCTTCTCATCACAGTGGCTTTTCTTGTAGAGCACAGGCTGTAGGGTGCACGGGCTTTAGTAGCTGCGGTACGTAGGCTCAGTAGTTGTGTCTCTAGAGCACAGGCTCAGTAGCTGTGGTGCATGGGCTTAGTTGCTCCACAGCATGTGGGATCTTCCCAGATCAGGAATTGAACCTGTGTCTCCTGCATTGGCAGGAGCCACCAGGAAAGCCCCACATCTAGTAATTTTTTTATTGGATAATATAGTAAAATTTATGTTGCTGACTAAGTGAATTTTTTTTGTCTTTCTTTAATGAATGCTTTGTCCTGGTATGCAGTAAGTTATTTGGGGTTCAGTATGACACCTGCAAGCCTTGTTTACAAGGTTTCTAAGGGTAAGTCTAAGTCATCACTTATTATAGGGCTGCTGCTAAGTCACTTCAGTCGTGTCCGACTCTGTGCAATCCCATAGACGGCAGCCCACTAGACTCCCCAGTCCCTGGGATTCTCCAGGCAAGAACACTGGAGTGGGTTGCCATCTCCTTCTCTAATGCATCAAAGTGAAAAGTGAAAGTGAAGTCACTCAGTCGTGTCCGACCCTCAGCAACCCCATGGACTGCAGCCTTCCAGGCTCCTCCATCCATGGGATTTTCCAGGCAAAAGTACTGGAGTTGGGTGCTATTGCCTTCTCTGATTATAGGGCTATTTTATGGTAAAACTAAGGTGTGGCTTTTGGGGTTCTATTAATGTCCCAAGTGATCAACAAAGTCTTTGCAGTCTGGCTGATAGGAATAGACTGCAGCAGCATCCCAGGCTTCTCTGTCCCTCACCATCTCCTGAAGTTTGCCCAAGTTCATGTCCATTGCATTGGTGATGCCATCCAGTTATCTTACCCTCTGATGTCCTCTTCTGTTCTCAGTCTTTCCCAGCATCAGGGACTTTTCCAATCAGTCAACTGTTCACATCAGATGACCAAAATACTGGAGCTTCAGCTTCAGCATCAGTCCTTCCAACAAGTATTCAGGGTTGATTTCCCCTAAGATTGACTGGTTTGATCTCCTTACTGTCCCAGGGACTCTCAGGAGTTTTCTCTAGCACCATATTTCAAAGACATCAAATTATGTAATATTCAACAAAGATTCAGGGGGACTTCATGTGGATTTCTTGAGTTCTTTTTCTGCAAAGTCCTCTCCTTTCAGAAACCCTACTCTGCTATCACAATCACCTTGACCTCTCTAAAGTTCAAATTCTGTCTCTAAGACTCAGTAAGACCACAATACTCCTTATGGTAATCCCCTTTCTGGCCTATGGTTCAGACTGTGCCTCCAGACAGAAAACTGGGGAAACTATAGGGCCTGCCTCATTTATTTTCTTTCTTTCAAGGATCACAATCCTTCTCCTTGTTTGAAGTCTGAAAGCAGCTGTTTCATATATTTTGTCCAGTTTCTAGTTATTTACAGCTGGAGGTGTTCACTGTTACTCCAATGAGATCAAAAACAGAAGACTGTCATTTTTAGCTACTGCAGACCGGTAGAGGTACTCTCTTTATAACATAAAGTAGTCAGGATAACCATTAGAACTGAAAGAGAAATCGCATATGAAGATTATTATTTTAATTCACAATGGAAAAGTTTCCTTTTACGTGTTCACTCATAATGTAGGTGAAATTTGCTACATACTTTCCACAGTCCTTTTATATGCAGATCTAGCCCAACAAGCGGATTGAAGGGGAGAAAGCAGTCAGAATACATGTGAGGTAGTGTTGGTCCCAATAACCAGAAAACTCTGACCTGAGGTCAGAATACCTCATTTCCTGGGAAGGAGGTCTGTGATTGTTTATTTGGTGGACTTAATTTTCTAGGAAGGCAGTCTTATTAAGAGCTGATCCAGAAACACATAGCTTTTAGCTGGCAAAAATTATTCTAGTTAGCCACAGAGCTTCAGTACCATTATAGTTTAGTAGAAGGTACATGAGCATAACAGACAAACTTGGGTTAAATCTTGACCCTACAACCTCCTAGTTTTGACATGACTGAGGAGCTAAGGGGATTTTTTGCTATTAAACAGGAACAACAGCACTTTTATCATTGGATTGTTATAAGTTCACAATATCAAACAACTAGTATGAGCCCTGCACACAGAGTAAACAATGTAAGGGAATTTAACCAAGACTTATTTGAACAGATGGGGCTTCCCAGGCCGCCCTAGTGGTAAAGAATTTGCCTGCCAATGCAGGAGACTCAAGAGTGGCCATTCAATCCCTGGGTCAGGAGGATCCCCTGGCATAGAAAATGACAACCCACTCCAGTATTCTTCCCTGGGAAATTCCATGGACAGAGGAGCCTGGTGGGTTACAAGTCCATGGGGTCAAAAAGAGTTGGACACTACTGAGTGACTTAGTGTGCACACACACACACACACTTTGAACAGACTCCTCACTAAAGAAGATATGCAGAGGGCAGATAAGTATATGAAAATATGTTCAACATCATATGTCATTGTGCTTAGTCGCTCAGTCGTGTCCAACTCTTTGAGACACCACAGACTGTAGCCCGCCAGGCTCCTCTGTCCATGGGGATTCCCCAGACAAGAATACTGGAGTGGGTTGCCATGCCCTCCTCCAGGGGATCTTCTCAACCCAGGGATCAAACCCAGGTCTCCTGCATCACAGACAGATTCTTTACTGACTGAGCCACCAGGGAAGCCCTTATATGTCATTAGGGAATTGCAAATTAAAACAAGATGCTACTGTATAGCTATTATTGTACATGACTAAGATCCAAAACTCTGACAACACCAAATTCTGACAAGAATGTGAAGCCACAGAAACTCATATTCACTGTGTGGAAATGCAAAATAGTACAGCCACTTTGAAAGACAGTTTGGCAGTTTCTTAACAAAACTAAAATATACTTACTATATGATCCAGCAATCATACTCTTTGGTATTTACACAAATGAGGTGAAAACTTATGTACAAATGAAAATCTGTACATGAATGTTTATTGTAGTTTTATTCAGAATTGCCAAAACTTGGAAGCAACCAAGATGTTTTTCAATAGGTGAATGGATAAACAAACCAGAGTAAATCCATACAATGGGATATTGCTCAGCAAATGAAAAGAAACAAAAAGAGCAGCGGCTGCACTTTGCTGGAGCAGCCGTGAAGAGAGACCCCACATCCAAGGTAAGAGAAACCCAAGTAAGACAGTAGGCACTGAGAGAGGAGAATCAGAGGACATACAGACTGAAACTACAATCACAGACAACTAGCCAATCTGATCACATGGACCACAGCCTTGTCTAAGTCAATGAAACTGAGCCATGCCGTGTGGGGCCACCCAAGATGACCGGGTCATGGTGGAGATTCCTGACAGAATGTGGTCCACTGGAGAAGGGAATGGCAAACCACTTCAGTATTCTTGCCTTGAGAACCCCATGAACAGTATGAAAAAGCAAAAAGATAGGACACTGAAAGATGAACTCCCCAGGGCGGTAGGTGCCCAATATGCTACTGGAGATCAGTGGAGAAATAACTCCAGAAAGAATGAAGGGATGGAGCCAAAGCAAAAACAACACCCAGTTGTGAATGGGACTGGTGATGGAAGCAGGGTTCGATGCTGTAAAGAGCAATATTGCATAGGAACCTGGAATGTTAGGTCCATGAATCAAGGCAAATTGGAAGTGGTCAAACAGGAGATGGCAAGAGTGAACGTCGACATTCTAGGAATCAGCGAACTAAGATGGACTTGAATGGGTGAATTTAACTCAGATGACCATTATATCTACTACTGTGGGCAGGAATCCCTTAGAAGAACTGGAGTAGCCATCATAGTCAACAAAAGAGTCTGAAATGCAGTACTTGGATGCAATCTCAAAAACGACAGAATGATCTCTGTTCGTTTCCAAGGCAAACCATTCAATATCACAGTAATCCAAATCTATGCCCTGACCAGTAACACTGAAGAAGCTGAAGTTGGACAGTCCTATGAAGACCTACAAGACCTTCTAGAACTAACACCCCAAAAAGATGTCCTTTTCATTATAGGAGACCGGAATACAAAAGTAGGAAGTCAAGAAACACCTGAAGTAACAGGAAAATTTGGCCTTGGAGTACAGAATGAAGCAGGGCAAAGGCTAATACAGTTCTGCCAAGAGAACGCACTGGTCATAGCAAACACCCTTTTCCAACAACACAAGAGAAGACTCTACACATGGACATCACCAGATGGTCGACACCTAAATCAGATTGATTATATTCTTTGCAGCCAAAGATGGAGAAGAAGCTCTATACAATCAGCAAAAACAAGACCGGGAGCTGACTGTGGCTTGGATCATGAACTCCTTATTGCCAAATTCAGCCTGAAATTGAAGAAAGTGGAGAAAACCACTAGACCATTCAGGTATGACCTAAATCAAATCCCTTGACTATACAGTGGAAGTGAAAAATAGATTTAAGGGACCAGATCTGATAGACAGAGTGACCGATGAACTATGGATGGAGGTTCATGACATTGTACAGGAGACAGGAATCAAGACTGTCCCCAAGAAAAAGAAATGCAAAAAAGCAAAATGGCTGTCTGAGGAGGCCTTACAAATAGCTGTGAAAAGAAGAGAAGTGAAAAGCAAAGGAGAAAAGGAAAGATATACCCATTTGAAAGCAGAGTTCCAAAGAATAGCAAGGAGAGATAAGAAAGCCTTCCTCAGTGATCAATGCAAAGAAATAGAGGAAAACAACAGAATGGGAAAGACTAGAGATCTCTTCAAGAAAATTAGAGATACCAAGGGAACATTTCATGCAAAGATGGGCTCGATAAAGGACAGAAATGGTAGGGGCCTAACAGAAGCAGAAGATATTAAGAAGAGGTGGCAAGAATACACAGAAGAACTGTACAAAAAAGATTTTCACGACCCAGATAATCATGATGGTGTGATCACTCACCTAGAGCCAGACATCCTGGAATGTGACGTCAAGTGGGCCTTAGAAAGCATCACTATGAACAAAGCTAGTGAAGGTGATGGAATACCAGTTGAGCTATTTCAAATCCTGAAAGATGATGCAGTGAAAGTGCTGCACTCAATATGCCAGCAAATTTGGAAAACTCAGCAGTGGCCACAGGACTGGAAAAGGTCAGTTTTCATTCCAATCCCAAAGAAAGGCAATGCCAAAGAATGCTCAAACTACTGCACAATTGCACTCATCTCTCACACTAGTAAAGTGATGCTCAAAATTCTCCAAGCCAAAAAAAAAAAAAAAATCTCCAAGCCAGGCTTCAGCAATATGTGAACCATGAACTTCCAGATGTTCAAGCTGGTTTTAGAAAAGGCAGAGGAACCAGAGATCAAATTGCCAACATCCGCTGGATCATCGAAAAAGCAAGAGAGTTCCAGAAAAACATCTATTTCTGCTTATTGACTATGCCAAGCCTTTGACCTGTGTGGATCACAATAAACTGTGGAAAATTCTCAAAGAGATGGGAATACCAGACCACCTGACCTGCCTCTTGAGAAACCTATATGCAGGTCAGGAAGCAACAGTTAGAACTGGACATGGAACAACAGACTGGTTCCAAATAGGAAAAGAAGTTCGTCAAGGCTGTATATTGTCACCCTGCTTATTTAACTTCTGTGCAGAGTACATCATGAGAAACACTGGGCTGGAGGAAGCACAAGCTGGAATCAAGATTGCCGGGAGAAATATCAATAACCTCAGATATGCAGATGACACCACCCTTATGGCAGAAAGTGAAGAACTAAAGAGACTCTTGATGAAAGTGAAAGAGGAGAGTGAAAAAGTTGGCTTAAAGCTCAACATTCAGAAAACGAAAATCATGGCATCCAGTCCCATCACTTCATGGGAAATAGATGGGGAAACAGTGGAAACAGTGTCAGACTTTATTTTGGGGGGCTCCAAAATCACTGCAAATGGTGACTGCAGCCATGAAACTAAAAGATGCTTACTCCTTGGCTGGAAAGTTATGACCAACCTAGACAGCATGTTAAAAAGCAGAGACATTACTTTGCCAACAAAGGTCCGTCTAGTCAAGGCTATGGTTTTTCCTGTGGTCATGTATGGATGTGAGAGTTGGACTGTGAAGAAGGCTGAGTGCCGAAGAATTGATGCTTTTGAACTGTGGTGTTGGAGAAGACTGTTGAGAGTCCCTTGGACTGCAAGGAGATCCAACCAGTCCATCCTAAAGGAGATCAGTCCTGGGTGTTCATTGAAAGGACTGATGTTGAAGCTGAAACTTCAGTACTTTGGCCACCTGATGGGAAGAGCTGACTCATTTGAAAAGACCCTGATGCTGGGAAAGATTGAGGGCAGGAGGAGAAGGGGACGACAGAGGATTAGATGGTTGGATGGCATCACTGACTCGATGGACATGGGTTTGGGTGAACTCTGGGAGTTGGTGATGGACAGGGAGGCCTGGAGTGCTGCAATTCATGGGGTCACAAAGCGTCAGACACGACTGAGCAACTGAACTGAACTGAAAAGAAACAAGTTATCAAACCACAAAAATAGAGTGGAAACGTAAGTGAATATCAGAAAATGAACGAAGCCAGTATGAAAAGACTGCATACTATGATTCTAACGATATGACATTCTGGAAAAGGCAAAGCTATAAAAAAAGTGAATAGATTAGTGGTTGCCAGAGGCTCAGGGAGAGAGAGATGAATAGGTAGAGCACAGGGGATTTTTGCCAGTGAAACTATTCTATTTGATACAGCGCATAGATGTCACTATCAGTGAGTGAAGTCTCTCAGTCATGTCCGACTCTTTGCGACCCCATGGACTATAGCCCACCAGGGTCCTTCATCCATGGAATTTTCTAGGCAAGAGTACTGGAGTGGGTTGCGGAATCCCATATGTCACCATACATTTTCAAAACCCATAGATAATACAATGCAAAGAGTGAACCTTAATGTAAACTGTGGATGTCAGTAAATATTAAAATATATCAGTATCAGTGGATACATGTATATGTATGGCTGAGTCCCTTCGCTGTTCACCTGAAACTAACACAGCAGTGTGTGCTTTGTCACTCAGTCGTGTCCAATTCTTTGCAACCCCATGGACTGCAGCCCACCAGGCTCCTCTGTTCATGGGGATTCTCTGGGCAAGAATACTAGAGTGGGTTGCCATGCCCTCCTCCAGGGGATCTTCCCAACCCAGGGATCAAACCCAGGTGTCCTGCATCGCAGACAGATTCTTTACCGACTGAGTCACCGGGGAAGCCCAGAAATACTGAAGTGAAGAGCCTATCCCTTCTCCAGAGGATCTTCCCGACTCAGGAACTGCGTCTGGATCTCCTGCACTGCAGGAGGATTTTTTACCATCTGAGCTACCAGGGAAGCCCAGCATTTTTAATCGTCTATACCCCATTTCAGAGGAGCTTCCCTGATGACTCAGTGGGTAAAGAATCTGCCTGCAGTGCAGGTGACATAGGAGATGTGTGTTCGATTCCTGGGTTAGGAAGATTCCCTGGAGAAGGAAATAGCAACTCACTCCAGTATTCTTGCCTGAAAAATTCTACGTACAAAGGACCTGGTGGGCTACAGTCCAAAGGGTCGCAGAGTCAGACACAACTGAATGACTAAACACACATTGTGCTCGGGCTCAGTCACTTCCTTCAGGGGATCTTCCTGACCCAGGAATCGAATCCATATCTCCTGTGTCTCCTGCACTGCAGGCAGGTTCTTTACCCACTGAGCCACCTGGGAAGCCCAAACACACACACTGTACCCCAATACAAAATAAAAAAGTTTTAAAAAATATCAAGTAGTAAAAAATGATAATAATATATCAATATCAGATCATCAGCTATAGCAAATGTACCCACTAATGCAAGATGTTAAGGACAGGGGAAACAGTGGGGAGAGGTGAAGGGGTAAGTGGGAATTCTCTGTACTTTCTGCTCACTTTTTCTATTATTCTACAACTGCTCTAAAAACTAAAGTCAATTAAAAAATCAATAGTGGCAGAATGATGAAATTATATCAGTAGAGAACAAATTTGTGGTTATAAAGGGTTAGAGATGGTGGTGGACAAGAAAGAAAAGAAGTTATGTGACTTTAAAAGGGAAAGCACTAAGAGAGATGTGATTGTGGAATAGCTCCATATCTTTTTTTTTTTCTTTTTCTGGCTGCACTGCATGTGGGGTCTTAGTTCCCTGACCAGGAATTGAACACATGCCCCCTGCAGTGGAAGTCCAGAATCTTAACCACTGGACTGCCAGGGAAGTCCCCAGAATAGCTCTGAATCTTGATTGCAGTGGCTGCTACATGAATCAACACATTTGACAATATGGCATAGAACTATACACACACATTGTACCGATGTCAACTTCCTGGTTTTAATATTGTGCTAATGTCCAAGATGCAATGGGGAATTGGGGTAAAGAATACATAGGACTTCTCTGTACTACTTTTGCAACTTCTGTGAATCTATAATTGCATAATAATAAAAAGTTTAAAGGGAGTTCCCTAGTGGTCCAGTGGTTAGGATTCTGTGCTTTCCCTACTGTGGGCCTATGTTCAATCCCAAGTCAGGAAACTAAGATCCCACAAACTGCATGATTCAGACAAAAAAGAAAAAAAAAGATTTTTTTTTAAATAATAAATATTGTAACCAAGAGGAGTCTGAGTAGACATAAATGTTAAATGCCCTGTAGCATCCTGGATAGGATTCTAAAAAAGAAAAAGGACATTAGGAAAAACAGAGCATCTGAATAAACTAAGTACTTCAGTTAATAATAATGTATCAGTAGTGGCTCATTAGTTGTGACAAAACATGCTAAAGTAAGATGTTAATAATAGGGGAAACTAGATGTGCAGTATGGGTGAACTCTGTTCTATCTTTGCAGTAACTCTGCAAACCTAAAGCTATTTTAAAATAAAAAGTTCAAATTCTACCAAACATTTAGAGAAGTGCTAACACTTATCCTGCTTAAACGCTTCCAAAAATTGCAGAGGGAGGATCACTCGCAGACTCATTCTATGACAACTCAAAACCTATGGAATTCAGTAAAAGCAGTGTTAAGAGGGAAGTTTATAGCTATACAAGCCTACCTCAAGAAACAAGAAAGACATCAAATAAAAAACCTAACCTTACACCTAAGTCAACTGGAAAAAGAACCAAAGAAAAAAAACCCAAAGTTACTAGAAGGAAAGAAATCAAAAAGATCAGGGCAGAAATAAATGAAAAAGAAATGAAAGAAACAATAGCAAAAGATCAATAAAACCAAAAGCTGGTTCCTTGAGAAGATAAACAAAATTAATAAACCATTAGACAGATACATTAAGAAAAAAAGGGAGATGACTCAAATCAATAAAATTAGAAATGAAAAAGGAGAAGTTACAACAGACAATGCAGAAATACAAAAGATCATATGAGACTACTACAAGCAACTATAAAATGGACAACATGAAAGAAGTGGACAAATTCTTAGAAAAATACAGCCTTCCAAGACTGAACCAGGAAGAAACAAAAACTATGAACAGACCAATCACAAACACTGAAATCAAAACTGTGATTTAAAAAAACCAACCAAAAAAACCTTCCAAAAACAAAAGCCCAGGGCCAGACGGCTTCACAGTCAAATTCTAGCGAAAGTTTAGAGAAGAGTTAGCTCCTCTCCTGCTCTAAATCTTCTAAAATAAAAGGTTTATTAAAAAATAATGAATAGTGGCAAGTTAATAGGATACATAAGTCAAATACATAAGGATTTATATCCAGAATATATAGAGAATTCCTGCAAAGTGGGAAAAAAAAAAAAAACAACTCAAAAAGCCTACAAAAGACTTACACAGATGTCTCACTAAAGAGAAAAAAAGAAAAAACAATATGAGAAATAAACATATGAAAAGGTGTTCAACATCATTAAGTCATCAAAGAAATGCAAATTAAACCACCATAAGGTAGAATTACCTTGGAAGAAAAGCTATGACAAACCTAAACAGCATATTTAAAAGCAGAGACGTATACACAATGGAGTATTATTCAGCCATTAAAAAGAATACATTTGAATCAGTTCTAATGAGGTGGATGAAACTGGAGCCTATTATACAAAGTAAACCAGAAAGAAAAACACCAATACAGTATACTAACGCATATATATGGAATTTAGAAAGATGGTAACAATAACCCTGTGTACGAGACAGCAAAAGAGACACTGATGTATAGAACAGTCTTATGGACTCTGTGGGAGAGGGAGAGGGTGGGAAGATTTGGGAGAATGGCATTGAAACATGTAAAATATCATGTATGAAATGAGTTGCCAGTCCAGGTTCGATGCACGATACTGGATGCTTGGGGCTGGTGCACTGGGACGACCCAGAGGGATGGAATGGGGAGGGAGGAGGGAAGAGGGTTCAGGATGGGGAAGACATGTATACCTGTGGTGGATTCATTTTGATATTTGGCAAATCTAATACAGTTATGTAAAGTTTAAAAATAAAATAAAATTAAATAAAAAAAAATAAAAATAAAAATAAAAGCAGAGACGTTACTTTACTGACAAAAGCCCGTACAGTCAAATCTATGGTTTTTCCAGTAGTCAAGTATGAATGTGAGTTGGACCATAAAGAAAGCTGAGTGCCAAAGAATTAATGCTTTTGAACTGTGATGTTGGAGAAGACTCTTGAGAGTCCCTTGGATTCCAAGGAGATCAAACCAGTCCCTCCTAAAGCAAATCAGCCCTGAATACTCATTGGAAGGACTGATGCTGAAGCTGAAGCTCCAATACTTTGGTCACCTGATGCAAAGAACTGATAAATTGGAAAAGACCCTGATGCTGGGAAAGACTGAAGGCAGGAGGAGAAGGGGACAACAAAGGATGAGATGGTTGGATGTCAGCACCAACTCAATGGAGGTGAGTTTGGGCAAGCTCCGGGAGATAGTGAAGGACAGGGAAACCTGGCATGCTGCAGTCCATGCAAAGAGTTGGACACATTTGAGTGACTGAACTGAACTGATGACATTGGACATACACTCTAAAGAAATTAGTGTTTATGTCTACCAAAACACTTGCACATGAATATTTGTGGCAGTGTTCTTTACAATCGTTCAAAACCGAAAATACTCAAATATCTATTAATATAATGGATAAATAAATTCATGCACTGGAATGCTACACTGAAAAGAAAGAAGGACAAATTACTGATACACACATGATACGGATGAATCTCCCTGACAATGTTGAATGACAGAAGTCACACATATAGATTCTGTATAAATTGTATGACTCTGCTTACGTTAAAATTCAAAAGTATAGAAAATTAATCAGTAGTTGTAGAAGTCGGAATAGTAGTTAAACCTAGAGAGGATACTGACAGAGAGAGCAAACAAGGAACTTTCTGGGATGATGGAAATGTTCTATGTATTGGTTTAAACAGTGGTTACAACAGTTACATACACATGCAAAAATTACCTAGGTCTTAGGACTTCCCTGGTGGTCCCGTGGTTGGGAATCTACTTCCCAGTGCAGAGAACATGGATTCCATCCCTGGTCAGGGAACTAAGATCCCATATGCCTCTGGGCTGCTAGCCCACATGCCTCAACTAGAGAGTCCATATACCACTGCCAAGACACAATGCAGCCAAAAAAATAAACAAATATTTTACAAAATTATCTAGGTCTTCACTTAAAAAAATTTTTTTAATTATTATTATTTTTTTTTACTTTACAATATTGTATTGGTTTTGCTATACATCAACATGCATCCGCCACGGGTGTACACGTGTTCCCAATCCTGAACCCTCCGTCCCTCCTTCCTCCCCATACCATCCCTCTGGGTCATCCCAGTGCACCAGCCCCAAGCTTCTTGTATCCTGCATCGAACCTGGACTGACGATTCATTTCTTATATGTTACTATACTTATATGATATATACATTTTAATGCCATTCTCCCAAATCATCCCCCCACTTCCTCTCCCACAGAGTCCAAAAGACTGTTCTATACATCTTAGGTCTTCACTTAAGATTAATGCATTCTATTATATATGTGGTTACAAATATAATTTTGTAGCAATTTAAAAATATTTATTTATGTATTTGGCTGTGCTGGGTCTTAGTTGCAGACTGTGGGATCTAGTTCCCTGACCAGAGATCAAACCGGAGCCCCCTACATTGGTACTGGGGAGTCTTAGACACTAAACCACCAAGGAAGTAGCCAGATATAACTTTGAAAAGTACAACTGTAAAGTTAATAGAAAAAGTGTAAAAGAATTTTTTTTACCTTAGAAGGAAGGAAATGGTTTTAAAACTCCAAAACAAAAATGTATCTACACAAAAACAAGGATTTCTATCCAATTAAAGATACAAGAGACAAAGTTAATGACAGAGTCTATATAGAAATTTACCACATCTAAAACCCACAGAGGATAATTATCAAGTATATATGTAGAATTTCTGCAATCAGTATAATTAAGACCACAAAGAAAAATGGAAATGTAGTATTAAGAGGCAATTCATAGAAGGCGAAGCTTGAATTGCTAAATGGGACATAAAGAAATGCTCAAGGTCACAAGTAATTAGTGAAACACAAAACAATGAAATGCTACTTTTTAATCCACTGGGACAGCAACAAGAAAATATAAAGTAGTATAATACCGAGTATTTATCAAAACAAGTATATGGGAAGAACGGCGCTCCTATGTACTGCTTATGAAAGCATAACCTTACTCAACTATTTTGAAAAATAATCTGTGAGTACTTAGCAAAAGCAAATAGTGCTTTCATACTATAAGGCAATGCTCCCAGTCCTAGGTCTGCAATTCAGAGCAAAATCTTCATAGATTTCTTTTAGAGGAAAGTAGAAGGGAACCCAGGTATCTATCATTAGAGCAGTAGAAGGTCTGGAAGAGCAGTGGAAAAGACAAAAGTAATAAATTCACATTTTGGAACACTATGAGGCAGTTAAAAGCAACAATCTCAATGTATCTATAGCAATATGAACAGATCTGGAAAACAGGGTTGTGTGAAAAAGGAAGCAACCTCATGAAATTCACAGCATAATGACATTGATGTAAATTAAAAACCCACACATATGCCACTTCTGACCAAAACAGAGTAACTAGGGGATGAGCCATCTCACTGTAACCAACTATAAAACTGGACAAAGTACACAAGATTTTCATCTTCAGGTAAAGGAAAAGAAAAAGACAGTGTCAGATTGATCCCTGAGAGAAAAGGAACTTACAAAGTGAGCCTTATGGTTGTCCACCTATCTGTCTGAAGATAGTTCTTTTTTTTTAATTAAAAAAATTTTTTTATTGACGTATACTTGAATTACAATGTTGTGGTAATTACTGCTGTACAGCAAAGTCACTCAGTTACACATATACTTATGTTGTGGTTTAGTCGCTAAGCCATGTCAGACTCTTTGTGACCCTATGCACTGTAGCCTGCAAGGTTCCTCTGTCCGTAGGATTTCCCAGGCAAGAATACTGGAGTGGGTTGCCATTTCCTTCTCTAGGGGATCTTCCAGACCCAGAGATTGAATCCACATCTCCTGCACTGCAGGCAGTCTCCTTCATTGCAGGCAGATTCTTTACCCACATATATATACACGCATTCTTTTTCATATTCTTTTCCATTATGGTTTATCACAGGATGTTGGACATAGTTCTCTGTGCTATACAGTAGGACCTTGTTTACCTGTTCTATACATACCAGTTTGCATCTGCTAATCCCATTTCTGCTTTATTGACTATGCCAAAGCCTTTGACTGTGTGGATCACAATAAACTGTGGAAAATTCTGAAAGAGATGGGAATACCAGACCACCTGATCTGCCTCTTGAGAAATTTGTATGCAGGTCAGGAAGCAACAATTAGAACTGGACATGGAACAACAGACTGGTTCCAAATAGGAAAAGGAGTACGTCAAGGCTGTATATTGTCACCCTGCTTATTTAACTTCTATGCAGAGTACATCATGAGAAACGCTGGACTGGAAGAAGCACAAGCTGGAATCAAGATTGCCGGGAGAAATATCAATAACCTCAGATATGCAGATGACACCACCCTTATGGCAGAAAGTGAAGAGGAACTCAAAAGCCTCTTGATGAAAGTGAAAGTTGGCTTAAAGCTCAACATTCAGAAAACGAAGATCTTGGCATCCGGTCCCATCACTTTCTAGGAAGTAGATGGGGAAACAGTGTCAGACTTTATTTTTTTGGGCTCCAAAATCACTACAGATGGTGACTGCAGCCATGAAATTAAAAGACGCTTACTCCTTGGAAGGAAAGTTATGACCAACCTAGATAGCACATTCAAAAGCAGAGACATTACTTTGCCAACAAAGGTTCGTCTAGTCAAGGCTATGGTTTTTCCTGTGGTCATGTATGGATGTGAGAGTTGGACTGTGAAGAAGGCTGAGCACCGAAGAATTGATGCTTTTGAACTATGGTGTTGGGGAAGACTCTTGAGAGTCCCTTGGACTGCAAGGAGATCCAACCAGTCCATTCTGAAGGAGATCAGCCCTGGGATTTCTTTGGAAGGAATGATGCTAAAGCTGAAACTTCAGTACTTTGGCCGCCTCATGGGAAGAGTTGACTCATTGGAAAAGACTCTGATGCTGGGAGGGATTGGGGGCAGGAGGAGAAGGGGATGACAGAGGATGAGATGGCTGGATGGCATCACTGACTCGATGGACGTGAGTCTGAGTGAACTCCAGGAGTTGGTGATGGACAGGGAGGCCTGGCGTGCTGCAATTCATGGGGTCGCAAAGAGTCGGACATGACTGAGCAACTGAACTGAACTAATCCCAAACTCCCAATCCAACCCCCAACCCCCTTGGCAACCACCAGTCTATTCCGTCTGAAGATAATTCTTAATTACAGCGTAAAGAAGGGGGTTCTGGCAGAACATAAGGATCCTGCTGATCTAAGAAATCAAAGATTAGAGCTCAGGCCAGGAGAAATTGCTGGAATCTTTGGGGTGAGATTTCCCAGAAGTGGGAGCTGTGTACAGGTGAGCCGCAGAAGTCTGGGTAGTGATGGTCTCCCATGAGAACATGGCTGAGGGTTTTGCTGTATGCATATGGAGCAAAAGCATCAAAGGCTTGCCAAAGAGAAGCTACCAGGAGCTAGAGAATGGACCAGAGATGGTAGAGACCAAGTTGTCTGGGAGTCACTAGAGTTCCAACCATGACAGGGTAAAGAGATCCCGTTAAATATCCCTGGACTTCAGCTGAGACACTAGAACATCTGCGCCTTAGCCATAAGCACCATATCTTAATGAAAAAGCTCTGCTAGCTTCAACTCGATAAAATCTGAAAACAAACCCTCAAAAATAACCCAATATATTTTTAGAAAATACACATAGAAGGGTTTAGCATTAAAGGGGTGTCATGTAAGCTGTTCTTACCTTATGAGACAGATTGCATGCTGCCTATGGAATGTGTATGTTTCTAAACAAACTCGCTTTCTCTTTAAAAATAAAAAATAGGGGGCTTCCCTGGTGGCTCAGTGGTAAAGAATCCATCTGTCGATGCAGAAGACGTGGGTTCAGTACCTGATCTGGGAAGATCACATGTGCTGTGGAGCATCTAAGCCGGTGCCCCACAACTATGGAGCCTGTGATCTAGAGCCTGGGAGCCACGATTACTGAAGCCCCGTGCACTGAAACTAGAAAGCAGCTCCTGCTCACTGCAATTAGAGAAAAAGCCTGTGCACACAGACCCCCACATGGCCAGAATAAATAAATGATAAACTAAACTATGAAAAACTAAAAAAAAAGGGGTGTCATGTCTGCACTTTATGGTCAAAAAAGAAACATAGGCAAAGGGAATGATAAAGCTAACCTGGTAAAATGTTAACATTTGAGAACTCAGGGTAAACGGTATATGGGAAATTTTGTACTTTTTTTTAATAAAGTCTGAAAACTAAAATTAAAAATAATAAATATTCAAAATTAAAAGTTCAAAAAATATAAAAATAATGAAACAGTATCCCATACTGTCACATTTTTTCCCTTCTAAGCAACAGAAATTTATTTTCTCACAGTTCTGGAGCCTAAAATTCTAACAGCAAGGCGTCAGGAGGGTTGCTTTCTCCTGTGGCTTCTCTCCTTGGCTTGGAGATGGCTAGCTTCTCACTGTCTCCACGTGGTGTTTCCTCCGTGGACACTGTGTCCCTGGTGTCTCTTTTTGTGTGTGTCCTAATCTTTCCTTATAAGGACACCAGTCAAGTTGGATTAGGTCCTAATGGCTTCACTTTAACTTCACCTCTTTTAAGGCCCTATTTCCAGATATAGTCATGTTCTGGTAGTTAAAGCTTCATCACAGGAATTTTGAGAGGACACTGTTTAGCCTTTAACATCTTCTGTCCTTCTTTTTTCTTTCCTAATTCCTCTTTGTTTCTTCAAATATTAAAAAAAATTGAAATCATCTATGATTGTGGACTTCTAAATTTTCTCTTGTAATTCTATCAGTTGGCTTGCATTAGATATTTGGGGCTAAGCTATTTACTGGGGGACTGAAACTTACCATTATGAAATGATTGTCTTTAGCTCAGTAATTTTTTTTCATTAAAGTCTATTTTATCTGACATTTAAAAATGCCCACTCACAAAAAATAGTATTTTATGTTTTACAAGCATAATAATTACTTAAGGACACATGTAAAACATATTAAAATGGTTGCCCATGGAAGGGAAAGAGATGTTAATGAGAGTCACAGACGAAGGGGAATAAAAGAAGGGAATCTAACAAGGACCATTGATGATAAATGTGCCAGGAGTTGAGATTATAATTAACTCAAGTCTCCACATCTGAGATCCAAAAGCTGGGAGGAAAAGAAGGAAAAAAGTAAGGCTAGAAAGATGGAAGAAAGGACTATATAGGTCAAAATTATTACTTTTCAAGGAGTCCAGGAGGATTTTCAGATTACTACATATCATGATCCCTGAACTTGGAGGATGAGAGATACCACTTTAAATGCAGTTAGAATGAAGAGCATTCTAGGAAGAAGGCATAGCAGGTACGGGGACATAGAATAATGAGAGTGCATGGCGTTTGAGAGTGGAAAGGGGAGGACAATCATGAGAGATGAATTCAGAAAGCTCAGCTAGTGCCAAAATGTAAAAGTATCACGTTAGAGTTTGTGCTTTACAGGTGAAAGTAATTTTTAGGGCGGTACTTTAGAGTGGTTGAAAAGCTCAGATTTGAATTTAAAAGCCTTGGATTTGAATCTGAACCATACCACAAGGCAGGTGTATGACACTGGGCAAGTTATTTACTCTCAATGAGACTCAGTTTCTCATTGAGAATAAATAATAATATTTATGAATGACTTGTAAGAAATGAGAAAATGCAGATAAACCTCTGAGCACAGTACTTGGCTTCAGCCGCTCAGTCATGTCTGACTCTTTGTGACCCCATGGACTGCAGCACACCAGGCTTCCCTATCCTTCACTATCTCCCAGAGTTTGCTCAAACTCATGTCCATTGAGTTGGTGCTGACATCCAACCATCTCATCCTTTGTTGTCCCCTTCTCCTCCTGCCTTCAGTCTTTCCCAGCATCAGGGTCTTTTCCAATTTGTCAGTTCTTCGCATCAGGTGACCAAAGTATTGGAGCTTCCACTTCAACATCAATCCTTCCAATGAGTATTCAGGACTTCTTTCCTTTAAGATTGACTGGTTGGATCTCCCTGCTGTCCAAGGGACTCTCAAGAGTCTTCTTCAACACCACAATTCAAAAGCATCAATTCTTCGGCACTCAGCTTTCTTTATGGTCCAACTCTCACATCCATACATGACTACTGGAAAATTCATAGCTTTGACTAGACAGCCCTTTGTTGGCAAAGTAATATCTATGCTTTTTAATATGCTGTCTAGGTTGGTCATAACTTTCCTTCCAAGGAGCAAGCGTCTTTTAATTTCATGGCTGCAGTCACCATCAGCAGTGATTTTGGAGTTCAAGAAAATAAAATCTGTCACTGTTTCTATACAGTGTACTATTCTGCATGGATGCCTTTCTATAGTGCATACTATACGCCAAATGTGTACTTGGCATATAGTACACATTTAGGACATGACAGTTATTATTTGTGCGTATGTGTATGTGTGATCTTCATCATCGTATCACCATGCTTTATTATTTGAACCAGAGAATTGCCTGTGTTTTAGAAAGATTATTCTGGTAATAATGAGTTGACTTGGAAGGAGTGAGACTAAGAGCAGATAAATCAGACAAAATGAGTTGTAGTAGTCAAGGTGAGAGATGATTAGGATCTAAGGGTTGCTATAGAGCGATACTTCAGGAAGTAAAGTTCCTGAGTCTTTCCTATACTTCTTGTGCACCACTTCAAATCCTCTTAGTTTTAGCTGTAGTGACCAATTCTGTGTGGTTTCAACCACTTTCATGCAGGTGTAGTTTAACAAAGTCTCATTTCAGGCAT
This sequence comes from Bubalus kerabau, assembly GCF_029407905.1. NCBI lineage: Eukaryota > Metazoa > Chordata > Mammalia > Artiodactyla > Bovidae > Bubalus > Bubalus kerabau. The sequence continues at coordinate 43,267,660 of NC_073638.1, forward strand.
GTAATTTACCTCTCACTTCCTGTCCGAGGATGTCTCTGATTACACTCCTTAGGATCCTGTGGGCACCTGCTCAGTATTCCCACATCATAACCCAAAAGTGCCCAGAGAAGTTTAAGCCTTGTGGGGACACCCTAATCTATGAGAACAGTAATGGATCAAAAAAAAAAAAATGTTTCTCGCATTCTTCCCTCAGGTGGATAGTCCTGAGATATCTTTCCTATAACTCCTGAGACAGCCTCATAGAATCTAGCACCCAGTCGTCCAGAACAATAGCTAACTGCAGAGCCCCGTTTATATTGGCTTCTTTCTCTTTCCTTGTTTTAACCCTTGTGTCCCTTACTTTTGCCCTCTGGGATTGTGCTCTGAAATAATCGTGTATGCCTTTGTCTTAAGCTCTGCTCTCAGGGCAATCCAGCCTAAGAACAGCGATGCATTGAATGGTCTTAGAAAGCAGAACTTTGGGAAATAATTGCATCACCTAATGAGGACTTCATGCTGTTGAAAACTGGGTTAGTGATACCTTTGACTTCCCTGGGATCACATTTACGAAGACTCTCACCTGTGGTTGATTGGGATGAGGTGCAGGTGAAAGGGAGGTGTTTGCTCTATCTACAGTGGCTGTGACGCTTGAAGAGTTTGAAGCAATGATGATTATGAAAATTGTGGAGGGACTTCATTTTTTATTAGCATTGTAAGACTTGAAGAAAAAATGAAAAGGACAAACCTCTGTTAGCCTTGACAACTTAACTAAGCTTTGAACGCAGGAGGACCTCTGTGATACATTTCAGTTCAGTTCAGTCACTCAGTCGTGTCCGACTCTTTGTGACCCCATGAATCTCAGCACGCCAGGCCTCCCTGTCCATCACCAACTCCCAGAGTTCACTCAGACTCACGTCCATTGAGTCAGTGATGCCATCCAGCCATCTCATCCTCTGTCGTCCCCTTCTCCTCCTGCCCCCAATCTTTCCCAGCATCAGGGTCTTTTCCAATGAGTCAAGTCTTCACATGAGGTGGCCAAAGTACTGGAGTTTCAGCTTTAGCATCATTCCTTCCAAAGAAATCCCAGGGCTGATCTCCTTCAGAATGGACTGGTTGGATCTTCTTGCAGTCCAAGGGACTCTCAGGAGTCTTCTCCATCACCACAGTTCAAAAGCATCAATTCTTTGGCACTCAGCCTTCTTCACAGTCCAACTCTCACATCCATACATGACCACAGGAAAAACCATAGCCTTGACTAGACGGACCTTTGTTGGCAAAGTAATGTCTCTGCTCTTGAATATGCTATCTAGGTTGGACATAACTTTCCATCCAAGGAGTAAGCGCCTCCTAATTTCATGGCTGCAGTCACCATCTGCAGTGATTTTGAAGCCCAAAAAAATAAAGTCTAACACTGTTTCCACTGTTTCCCCATCTATTTCCCATGAAGTGATGGGGCCAGATGCCATGATCTTCGTTTTCTGAATGTTGAACTTAAGCCAACTTTTTCACTCTCCACTTTCACTTTCATCAAGAGGCTTTTTAGTTCCTCTTCACTTTCTGCCATTTCAGTAGACTCTAAACACTCTGAAATAATAGAGCAGTCTGTGCTGAAAACTGGGCCTAGGTTCTCTTCAGAAGGGTAGCATTGTTTCAAAGCTGCATCAGATGTCTTAAGTCAGTCAGTCCCTGATAGGAAGAAGGTGGGGACTAAATCTGGGATAGTATCACCTCACATGGGTCAGAATGGTCATCATCCAAAAGTTGACAAACAATAAGTGCTGGAGAGGGTGTGGAGAAAAGGGAACCCTCCTACACTGTTGGTGGGAATGTAAATTGGTACATCCATTATGGAAAACAGTATGGAAATTTCTCAAAAAACTAAAAATAGAATTACCATATAATCCAGCAATCCCACTTCTGGGCATATACTCAGAGAAAATGATTATTCAAAAAGACACAGGTACTCCAATGTTCACTGAAGTGCTATTTACAATAGCCAGGACACAGAAGCAATCTAAATGTCCATCAACAGAAGGATGGATAAAAAAGATGTGGTACATATAAACATATATAAAATGGAATATTACTCAGCCATAAAAAGGAACAAAATACTGCCAATTGCAGAAATGTGGATAAACCCGGAAACTGTCATACAGAGTGAAGTAAGTCAGGAAGAGAAAAATATCGTATAATATCATTTATATGTGGAATCTAGAAAAACGGTATAGATGAATGTATCTGCAAAGCAGGATAGAGACATAGATGTAGCGAACAAACTTAAGGACACCAAGGGGAGAAAGAGGGGTGTGATGAATGGGGAGATTGATACTGACATATATACACTGCTATGTATAAGAGAGAAAACTAATGAGAACTGTCCTCATAGCACAGGAAACTCTACTCAGTGCTCTGTGGTGACCTAAATGTGAAGGAAATCTAAAAAAGAAGGTATATATGTATACATATAGCTGATTCACTTTGCTGTACAGCAGAAACTAACAAAACATTGTAAAGCAACCGTACAATAAAAATTAATAAAAAAAAGAAAACCGGGATAAAGATACTTAGATGGACAAGCATGAGAATTTTGAACCCCTGGATTCTCTTAAGTCCTCCAGCTTAGCAGAAGAAGCCCTTCCTTCCTCTAGCTGAAGGAAAGAACCTCCCTTCCCTTGAGGACCCTGAGAAGATTTAACCTGAGCAGATGACTCATAAGATGACTTGTCCTTCTTAAGATCCATCCTTGTCACCCCTCATTGCTCTGGGTTCATAATACTGATAGCCAGGGTTAGGTCTCAGGATAGCCCAGGAGGAAAAATATTCTTCCTGCTCCAAGAGAAAATAAATTACACAGCAAAAGAACTATAGGACTTGGCTAATATGTCACAACCGAAACCGAAAGAGCTTATCTTGAGAGAGTTAGAGCAAGGGAGTGGACTATTTTAAACCAAATAGGTGAGAATTTACTGACATGGAGACACTCACCCAAGACTTCAGATTCAGCTCTCTGGCAGGAGCACACTTGGAGCTGGTCCTAATATCCTGCTGGGGATGGCTCTTTCGAAGCTTGAATACAAGGAACTGTCAACACATCAACACAGCTTCTAGCAATTAGTAAATGGTTATGGCTATATAGAAAGTAAGGGCCCAAACCATTTTGTCTTTAGTGGAAACGACATTAGTACCCATTTAGTGTTTTGCCCAGGAGAAGGCAATGGCACCCCACTCCAGTACTCTTGCCTGGAAAATCCCACGGATAGAGGAGCCTGGCGGGCTGCAGTCCATGGGGTCGCACAGAGTCCGGCACGACTGAGCGACTTCACTTTCACTTTTCACTTTCATGCATTGGAGAAGGAAGTGGCAACTCGCTCCAGTGTTCTTGCCTGGAGAACCCCAGGGACGGGGGAGCTTGGTGGGCTGCCATCTATGGGGTCGCACAGAGTCGGACACGACTGAAGCGACTTAGCAGCAGCAGCAGCAGTGTCTTGCCCCAAGGCTGTTTTATTTAATTCTCCTACTTTGGGGCTTCCCTGGTGGTCCACTGGTTAAGAATCCACCTGGCAATGCCAAGGGACACCAGTTCAACCCTTGGTCCGGGAAGATCCCACATGCTGCAGGGCAACTAAGCCCGTGAACCACACCTATTCAGCCCATGAGCCTAGAGCCTGTGCTCCACAACAAAAGAAGCCACCGCAATAAGAAGCCTGCATTCTGCAACTAGAGAGCAGCCCCTCCACAATTAGAGAAGGCCTGCATCAGCAATGAAGAGGACTCACCCACCAGCCAGAAAAATAAATCTTAAAATAATAATAATAATTCTCCTACTTTGTCACTGTATATACAGTCTGCAGTGACCTTGATCTCTTAACATTCTACAGAATATCACCGTAGTCAGAACATCATACTAATTGGATCTGGTGAGCAGGAGTATTAAATACTTCCCAAAGCCCTAGTAATACATATGTAGGCCATGTAAACTCATGAAAATTTAAAACTACCACGTTGGTGAAGTGTTTAGTGATCCAATGGTTTGTGGCATCCCTTAAAACTTAAAGGACATTATTATACATGTTTCAGTGCCATTAAAAAAAAAAAAAAAAAACTTAAAGGACAAGTTGCTTCACCTTGTACTAGGAAAGAAAGCAAAAGAAACTATGCTTGCTGGACCTCTTTCAATTATGAGAGCAGCAAAAGCCACTTTGGCAATACTGCTTTACCCATTTTTTGAGTATCTAGGAAAGCTCCTATTTTTGAGTAAGACTAAGAGCAAGAGAGGGACCTGCGACTGAGGTCCAAGCAACTGTATGCTTTGTAGCAAGTCCAAGCAACAGAGCAAGCTATTCTGCCACTTGGGTCATATGACTCAGTAGATGTGATATGCCAGAGGTATCCATGGCAGGCAAAACCCCTGTAAGTGTCTCTTGCCAGCTCAAAAAAGAGAGTTGCCACGTTTCCAGTGTTCTAGATCTGGTGTTGGAGAACTATGGCTCGTGGGTCAAATTCAGCTTGGTTTTGTTTTATGGTGGTTCAGTTTTGTTTGTTTGGATGACTCAAAGTTTTTAAATCTGAGTGATTTGGAGAGTGGTAATGCCATTAGAAGAAATCAGTAATGAAGTAGTAGGAACTGTCAACTGAAAATATTTCAGGGCTACTGGAAATATTTCATTTAAAATATCTGGGTATATTCTTGTGATGCCCAGTGCATAGGACATGATGCTGCCCTATATATCAAGTAAAACTATGTACAAACCAGTTCAGGCTCAATGGCCATGTTCTTTTCTTTTTTTTTTTAATTGGAGTATAATTACTTTACAATGTTGCGTTGGTTTCTGTTGTACAACAGAGTGAATTAGCTATAATTTCCTTCCCCCTTGAGCCTCCCTCCCACCCTCAAAGCCATGTTCTTAAAAATAACTGACACCATGAACAAACTAAGACTGAGAAATAAATAGGGAGAAGATAGGCAATGTATCAGTAGAAGGAGAAGCAAAGAATTAAGCATCTATTCTATGCATGATTTTATGTTTAGCTCTGATGTGAAGGGTAACAGAGATAAAATAGTCAATGTATTTACTTCAAGGTACTCATAATTTGATAGAGGTGATGTTTTTCTGTAACAGAGTTGGGAGTGAGAAATAGTCTTAGAAAGTGAAAGTGTAATTTGCTCAGTCATGTCTGACTCTTCGCGACCCCATGGACTGTAGCCAGCCAGGATCCTGTGTCCATGGAATTCTCCAAGCAAGAATACTGGAGTGGGTAGCCCCTTCTCCAGGGAATCTTCCCAACCCAGGGACTGAACTCCGATCTCCTGTATTGCAGGCAGATTCTTTATTGTCTGAGCCACCAGGGAAGCCTGATAAAGGTGATGTTTTTCTGTAACGGAGTTCGGAGAGAGATATATTCTTAAGAGAAGTAGAAACGGGAGCTCCAAGGAGAGAGAAAAGCATTACTTGCAGCTAAGATTCAGGATGGAGGAGGTGGAGTCTGAGCTGGACTCTGTACATGACACTGAATCATGAAACAAGACCATGGGAGCAGAACGTTGTAAATAGAGGCTATGGCAGGGGCATAGCAATGGGATAGCATGATTTGTAGTAGCTGGTAGTTAGGATCTTTGGTTGCAAAGATCACATTATCTTAAGTGATAGATTTCTCCAAGGCAACGTGGAAGAATAAAGAAGACAGGAATCTCAGTCACATAGGACTAAGACCTTGTGGGGGATTAAATTCTGTCTGGGAACTGGAAGGTTATACTAGATCCAAGGCAGCTCAAGGGAACACATACTTTGTCTGGGCCCCTTTCTAAGGGTCTGCCACAGACCAGGTAGGGACACTCTCTGTATCTGGTGCTCCTGCTAATACTGCTTCTCATTTTGTTTCTGCATATTCAAGAACTTCTGTCTACTCCTGGCTTCCACTGTGTTATAATATCTAGTTACAGCTTTTTTTCTGTATGTTTTTCATCTTCTGATCCTGCTGTTAACTAATTATCTGTCTGGATCTCAAATTCAATCTTTGCAAGAGAAAATTTGATTGATCTGGTTAATTATTGTCATTCCTATTGAATATCTCTCTTGGGCAGTTGGACAGACTATGAATAGACTGATCAATTGGATGTGTCAAAGTTGACAGAGCCCCGTGGCATAGAACAAAGTGACCTCAGAGCTGTAGGAGCAGAAGGCACTGCTCCAAAAGTGCTAATATCAAGTGAAGCAACTTTGCCTGATCCTAGGTATAGCAAAGAAAAATAAACCTGAGACAATACAATGATGGCCATAAGTGCCAAAATGAGCCATTTAGATTTATTTGACTAGGCCAGTTGTTCTCAATTTTATCAGACATCTTCTTGTAATGTCTTCTATGCTATTCTTAAATGAGGATTATAAATACTATAGACTAAATACACATATTTTTAGAGAATCAATATAGTGCTTTAATACAAGGAAGAAATAAAAGGGAAGTGATATAACAAAATAATGTATATTTTAATATGCAGTTTCTCATGAAACAGCTACACTAGAAGTCATAAAGCAGTGGTCAGATGCTTGCAGCAATACAAGACAAAATTATACCTGTTCTGGCTACAATTCAGACTGATTTAAGTGCATTGTATTGGTGGATGAGATGCCATCAACAATAATGCAAGCAGTAATGGTAATTTTTTAAAATGGTATCATCAACCCCTAGCACAGTGCCCAGTACTCATTTAGCATTTTTTGAGATGAAAAACTAATTTTTTTGAAAGCAAAAGAGATCCATTCAAGATTTTTTAAAAAGAGAAGTACCTAGATCAGAACAATTTTCAGGAAGATTTTGTTTTTTTAATGAGGAAGATTACATTAAAAATTTTTTTTAATTTATTTATTTTTGGCTGTTTACTTATTTATTTGTCTTTGTTGCTGCACACAGGCTTTCTCTAGTTGCAGCAAGAGGAGGTTACTCTTTAGTTTCAGGGCATGGGCTTTTCATTGTGGTGGTTCTCTTTCGGGCTCAGTAGTTGTGGCACATGGGCTTAGTTGCCCTACAGCATGTGGGATATTCCTGGACCAGTGATTGAACTTGTGTCCCCTGCAGTGGCAGGTGGATTCTTAACCACTAGATCACCAGGGAAGCCCTTCACGAAGATTTAAGGCCTTAAAAGATAATGAGCTTCAAGGTCTGGGTTGTTTCCATAGTTGGCTCATCGGGAAGATCTCCTGGAGGAGGGCATAGCAACCCACTCCATTATTCCTGCCTGGAAAATCCCAAGGACAGAGGAGCCTGGTGGACTACAGTCCACAGGGTCACAAAGAGTCGGACACAAGTGAAGCGACTTAGCATGCATACCCATTCCTACCCCAGTGCTTTAATAGTAGGCACTCAATACTTGATTTTGAATTGAATTGATATGAACCAAATAATTTCTCCAGCAAGTGCACCCACAGGGCCCTTTGATATAACATTATCTTTGGGCAGAACTCCAGAAAAGTAGTGTTGTGGAAGAATTTCCCTCACCACAGGGCCCAAAGTCAATCCTACCTCTGTTTCATATGTGCAAGACTCTGGAGTCTGAAATAGAATGTTTTAGGTACAGCTCTGTTGCAAAGAAAGCTACATTCTGTCAGATTATCTCAAGATTCAGTAGCAACAAGTGCAAGGACCAACAATTACAGAAGTCTTTAACAAAAATCCATTCTGTGTAGCTGGCCACACGTGTTTCAAACTTTATTTGCCTGTTGAGGAATGTCTTAATCAACAAGAGTAGTGTCCAACACATAATAGCCACTTAACGAGTATATGTTGAATGGATGAATGAATAGCAGTAGTTGAAAACAATGCCTAAGACAGAAAAATGAAAAAGCAAAAATTCTACTGTGTTTTTCACCAGAATCACACCTGCGACTTACTACTAGTTTTCAGTTTGAAGAACCATCAAACTGTCTGACTCAAAGCAAGCATTCAGGCTACACAAAATTACAAAGAAAAGGTAAGTAATATGTGTGCACAGTGACAAAGTAGTGCAGAGGAGTCTAAAATGGAATGTAACAGCTTCTTGATCGTCTTCTCTCCCACCTTCGGTCTTTACCCCAGACAGGTCCAACTTTCTAAAGGTAAAACTGTTTGAAAGATCTGGACTTCCCTGGTGGTACAGTGGATAAAAACCTGCCTGCCAGTGCAGGGAACACGGGTTCGATCCCTGGTCTGGGAAGATTTCACATACTGAGGAGCAACAAAGCCTGTGTGCCACAAGTACTGAGAACCTGTGCTCTGGAACCCATGAGTTGAAACTACTGAGCCCGTGTGCCTAGAGCCTGTGCTCTGCAAGAGAAGCCTGTGCACCACAATGAAAAGTAGCCCCGGCTGTCCACAACTATAGAAAGCCTGCATGCAGCAACAAAGACCCAGCACAACCAAAAAATAAACTAAGAAAAAAACCTTAAAAAAAGATCAGATGACATTATGTACCTATTTTCAGCTTTATCATTTTTCTCTATGAAACTACTGATCTGATTAAGAAGACTTAACACATGGAGTTGACTTTCAAAGGGTGGGGAAAGTTTGTAAGGAAATACTTCTACCGTTTCAGCTTTGGTAGCCATGGCAGATGTTGCCGGTCATTAGTATAGAGCCATTGCTCTCTCTTTGATAGCAAAAACACGATACTATTTAAAGTAAATACTTACTGAGTATTATGTTCAGGCATTTTAAGCACTCACATTGCAAATATGATCTCATTTAATTCTCACAACAATTAAAGAACTATGTACTATTATTATCCCTGTCTTTCTGATGAGAAAACTGAGACTGAGGTTAAATAACATATTCTGAGTCATACAGAAGACAGCAAACAGTGGCAATTTAACACAAACTTGCTTGATGAAAATCTGAAAATGTCTCATAACACAACTCTGAATCCCTCTTCTGTCAGACTCCTGGAAAGTCCTTGTCTTTTAAAATGTATACCGAACAACATTCAAAAAATGCTATGATGATTCAAGTGGGATAAAATATCAAAAGACTATTTGGGGAAATGATGCCAACTCTTAAAAAGAAAATAAGTTTTCCTGTAAGGCAATGGTTGGCAAACACTTTTCCTCATAAGTTTCCTCATTTTGCCCAGTGAGAACGTTTTCGGATGGAGGACAAAGACTGACAATCAGAAATGAGAGCAGTCAACATCCTACAGTCAACAAAACAACCTACACGCATAGCAACAGGAGCATAGTTTATGTGGCAAGCATAATGCAGTAATTTAAAATAATGATCCTGAAGGTCTGTGCGACAGGGGCCAATGTTTACATAACATTACCTGAAAACGGTAAAACAGAAAATGAGGGCTCTGTTGCAGCTATGTGAAAAATCTCTTCTTTATGAACAGTAATGTAAAGAGAGAAACAGAAGTAATTGTGGTTTCTGGTTGACGGACTGTGATTAGGTGTCATTCCCCTCCCCCGCAGCAATTTCTGTGGTGTCATCTTTTAACTAAAAAATAAACAAGGAACAATAAAACATCATCATACTAAAATGGGTTCTGGCTTCAGCATTGCACAAGTGGGGAGAAACTGGAGAAAGACTTTCAGATCACGTTTATCAGGGATCTCTGGAGTTCCCTCTGGCATGCTCCCACCGTGTTGGGAGTCATCTCAGAAAACCAAGGTTCATTTTCTCTTGAAATTCTGGAAGTTCTTCTCTTGCATCAAAAAAAGAAAAAAGAAAGAAAGAAAAGAAAAAGTGAGTGTTTTGTTTTCATTATTATTTACTAAACTTGGGAACTGAGCAAATCAGTTTTGGTTCTGGGAAACCCACCCACTTTGATCTTCAACACCCACTCAGTCTATGAGACACACAGGTCAGGAGCTTTTCACAAGGTCAGGAGCTTCCACTGAAACCTGCACACAGCATCTGTTGTTTGGGGAATCCTGAAGATGTCAAATTTGGGTCTCAGATTCCAATCTCAGGGCGAGATCACGGAAAACCTGCGCCTAATCTCTGCGGAGCGGAGGTGAGGGGAGGGCCTGGGATCCGCCATCCGCAGCCCTAGGGAGCCGGAGGCGCGGAGGTCGTGGAACCACGCGGCCGCCCTCCACACCAACGTCCTCGGGCGTCACCTGCGCTGACTCATCGCTTCGGCTCAGCTGGGGTTCCCGACAGTTCCGCAGGTGCGGCCGCCGAGCGTCACGGCTCACTAATCTTAAACTGCCGGCAGCGTTCTGGCCCTGCCGTGACTCAGCCGCTTCCGCTCGGCCGGGCCCCGGTCAGCTCCAGCCTCCGCGGCCACGAGCCTTTTTCCCCTCGTAAGCGCCGAGCTCTAAGGTCCCGACAGGGCTCGGCAGCTTGTAAAGCAGCCCTGAACTCCAGGGCCCTGCGAGGCTCCTCTCAGTGAACTGAGAAATTTAGGAGAACTGTCCACAGCCCACCTGTGCAGAGCTTGGGTGACTGGGCTGGGCCAGTTGAAGCTTCGGCAGCCCCACGACCTAAGTTGGAAGCTCAACATTGCCACTTGTCGGGTGGGTCATCCCTAGAGAATCATTCAATCTGGTCAACCTCACTTTGCACCTGGGCGAAATAGGGCTGAGTCCACACCCACTTCGGTGCTGTTGGCCCAGCCTAACAAATAGCGGGAACTCAGCAAATCTAACTTGGTTATTATTTCTTTTGAAATACCTTTCGGATGTAGTTCTTCCTTTCCCCGCCACTGCAACCTTCTTGCACTTCACATTTCAATGCAGGATCACCGCGGGTGACTTCCTAAATGGTTTTCCCGCATTCCCATCCGACTCTCACTCAATGACCTGGCATATTTTTAAGGCACGCTGCTTTGTGCAAGCTAATTGCCCTGCCTCAAGAAAACGTAACACCTCCTTGTTGTTTTTCGACTTGATAGAAAGTCCCTTTCCTGGTGTTTAAGCCCTAGAATGTAGCCTGGACTACCCAAATCCTCATCCCTCCTATAAATATTTATCCTTACTCTTCGTCCTGCATTTGGCACAGTTTCCTGCCCTGTCAGGGCTGAGAGGGGGTGTATAGGCGTAGTAAGAGCTCTGCTCGAAGTTCGGACAAGTGAAAGTGAAGTGAAAGTCGCTCAGTCGTGCCCAACTCTTTGCGACCCCATGGACTGCAGCCTGCCAGGCTCTTCTGTCCATGGAATTCTCCAGGCAAGGATACTGGAGTGGGTTGCCGTTTCCTTCTCCAGGGAATCTTCCTGATCAGGGATCGAACCCTGGTCTCCTGCACTGAAGGAAGATTCTTTACTGACTGAGCTATCGGGGAAGCCCACGGACAAGAGAGGAAGCAACTCAGTGAGTAGAGGGGTACAGGGAAAATTTCACAGAGGAAGTAACATACGGAGGGTAACTGGTGGCTTGGCGGAGTTGCCAGCACTCTGATTATCGTTATATATCAGTGTCATGGTTGGTGCAGAACCTGGAAGTCATGCTGGGCTCTGGACTGTTGTTACACGATGTCTGAAACAGCCCCTTCCCTTGATTTTCTTGGATCCAGAAGTACTATGGAAAATAAAATTTGGGTTTTAAAATGAATATCATTTGATGAAACACAGATTGTGGGAAGTAATGGATTCCTTAAGGGAAACTTCCACAACTGAGGAAGGAGTTTCCATAGAGGGTGGAATCAGCCACCAGGCCTGAATGCTAGGGGAGGGTGTTTGTGAGGATTTTATAAAGCTGTATTTGAACCTGCCTCCAGTCAGTCCAAGGAAGGAGAAGGTTGTGTACTAAAACGAAGCAGCCAACTCACCAGGAGCCCATGTACCTTTCTGGGTAGCTCCCTGAAAGAACTGAATTGTTAGGCACACTTGGCACACATTGCTGTGGGATTTCCCTGTGAAAAAAAGCTTTGCGTGAGAAAGGGACAGGCTTTTCCACCTGATCAGAGAGAGAAGGGCAGCACAGATCTGCAAGTTGTCAGAGTGGATGCTCCAAAGGACCTCAGGGTCAAGGACATCTCAATGACACTCTGCAGATATCCCAGGTAGCATTGATTCAATTCAGTACTTGGAAAGAAGACAAGGGATCAGAGAGGTGGCAAGAGGAGTATTTTACACAAGGACTTTGATTACATTAGATCTCAGGTTCTTTCTTAAACATTTCCATCATGAACATGTTTTACTTTTTAAAAAATTATTTATCTAGTTATTTAGTTAGTTACTAAATTTTTTGACTGCCGCAGGAGGCTTGCAGAATCTTGGTTCCTGAACCTCCTGCAGTGGACAGGCAAAATCTTAATCACTGGATAACCAGGGAAGTCCCAGAGAAACATTGTTTCTTTTTAAAAAGTCACTGCATTGGTATCCATTTCTTATTGGCTAGAGTTTCATGCATTGGTGAAGGAAATGGCAACCCACTCCAGTATTCTTGCCTGGAGAATCCCAGGGACAGGTGAGCCTGGTGGGCTGCTGTCTATGGGGTCGCACAGAGTCGGACACGACTGAAGTGACTTAGCAGCAGCAGCTGCAGAGTTTTACAATACAGGAGTAAGAGTGTACTTTTCAACTCTGAAAATTATAGATGTTGATCATAATATAAACATTGATTGCCGTCTGTGGCTCAGACAGTAAAGAATCTGCATTGATTATTAATGTAAGTTAAAATTATGATTTAACTACTCTGGGAAGATAGGGAAGAAGAAGTGGAGTTAGGTGTGTGGTGTATTTGTCACAGTTCTACATCCTCATCTACCACAACACGAAGGCAATAGAGCAAGTTTAACACATAGCAACAGAAACACATTTTTCTTTTTAATATATGATGGTATATACCTGAAGCAACATGGAAAGTGGAAACTGGTTGTGTTTGGGTTATAAAGAGGAATGAGGCAGAAGATAAGTGTTTTTCACTCTATCTTGTCTAGGGTATTGAAGTATTGAGATATTTTTCAATATGTCAAGGAATATTTCCAGTGAGATATTTTTAAACTTCATTCATTTATAATGTGGTAAAAATAAAAGCATACAAACTTGTCTCAGTAATTTAATTTCTATTTGTTTATCTTAAGGTGATAAATACAGATATGAGCAGAGATTTATATACAATAGTCATTGCTGCTGCTGCTGCTAAGTCGCTTCAGTCGTGTCCGACTCTGCGCGACCCCATAGACAGAAGCCCACCAGGCTCCCCCATCTCTGGGATTCTCCAGGCAAGAACACTGGAGTGGATTGCCATTTCCTTCTCCAGTGCATAAAAGTGAAAAGTGAAAGCGAAGTCACTCAGTCGTGTCCGACTCTTAGCGACCCCATGGACTGCAGCCTACCAGGCTCTGCCATCCATGGGATTTTCCAGGCAAGAGTACTGGAGTGGGGTGCCATTGCCTTCTCCCAATAGTCATTGCAGGATTATTTATTTAAAAACTAGTAATAATATAAATGTCTAACATAAGACAATAATTTAAAAAATCATGGTACAATCATGATTTTATTAAATAACAGTTTTGAGAATTATTTAATTTCATAGTAAAATGCTAATTTTAAATGAGTGAAAATAAAAGGCAAAAGTATGTGTCTTCAGGGAATTCCCTTGCTGTCCAGTGGTTAGGATTTGGCACTTTCATTGCCAGGGACTGTGTTCAATCCCTAGTTGGGGAACTAAAATCCAGCAGGCCTCTGGTGCGGCCTAAAAGAAAAAAGGTACATATATTCATGGTAAATAGACTGGAAGGAAGTATTTATCTCTGGTAATTGGAATTATAGTATTAGGATAGAGTTAGGTTTCTTTAGGAAGCAAATGTTGGGTTGAAGTTACAAGTGGAAAAAGTCATTGGGAAGTTACTCCTCTGAAAAGAAAGAGGAGGAAGCCAGATTGGGTAGATGTAGTAGTTAGATGTGGTACAAATTCTCTGCTGCCAACAGGGAGCTTTGGAGCAAAGATTGCCTTACTGGAGGTGTCCTATGATCTGTGGTAAGAGCCAGGACTTTGTACCACCACCTTCCATGGTCATTGGTTTGAGTCACTCTAAGAAGAGAGTGACAGAGGCTGGAAAGATAAGGATGATCAAGGAGTTAACAGATGAAGGCCATCACCTTTCCTGCAGCTGGGCAAAAAGCCCTTTCTCAAGAGGGAATCTGACTAGTACATCTCTCTATTTACAACAAAGGGTGATTATTTAAAAATGCCTGTTTTGTATATTTTTATAATCTAATTTTGGCATCAAAAATGCTATATAATAAAATTTGTAAAATAGTAAGTAGACCTCAAATATAAGTTCAGGAGGGATCCTCTAAAGCACATACACTTTAGAGCATTGATTCTTTTTTTCTTTGGTCAGCTATTTTGTCTGTTCAGAGGTCATGAGTGTCCCTTTTTGGCTTATAGGATAAGTTTCAAATAATTGAGGTTCCCAGAACTGAGTCCAGTACCTCATCTGTGTAATGAGGAAATTTTGTCTCACTATAATTGTGAAAATTATATTACTCCTCTTAATTACTTGGTTCTTTCATTTACTCAACAAACATTTGTTATGCATTTACCTGTTGAACAATGATAGTAGACATGGTGTAGAAATTAATAAGATATTGATCATATAAAGCTCACACTTTAGTAGATGAACTAAGTCATGAACTTAATAATGTGTTAAAAATGTACATACTCTTAGAGTTTCAGTTTTGCAAGATAAAAAGAGTTCTGGAGATTGATTGCACACTATTGTGAATATACTTAACACTACTGAACTGTACACTTAAATATGGTTAAGGTGGTAAATTTTATGTTATATGTGTGTTTAACCACAGTAAATTTTATGTTATATGTGTGTTTAACCACAATGAAACATTTTTTAAAAGGTACATACCCTGTGAGTTAGCGATTACACTTCTGGGTTTGTATCTCAAAGAAACTTTCACCTATCTATACAAAAAAAACAGTATGAGGATGTCCTCTGGAGCACTGTTTATAATAGCAAAAAGATAGAAATAGTTGATATTTTTATCAAAAAGGAATGGATAAAATAAAAGTAGTATTGGGTTGGCCAAAATATTCATTTAGGTTTTCTGTAACATCTTACAGAAAAACCCAAACAAACTTTTTGGCCAACCTAGTATATTTCATATATCAACCTAAATTGATCTCAAAAACCATTTTGGGTGTTAAAAGCAACATGCAAATTGGTACATGCATCATGATACCATTAACATAAATTTAAGAACACACAACATCACAGTCCATTGGTGATGGATATGGATACATATACATACTCAGATAAAATTATAGGGAATGGGATGGATGGATACACCCCAAACTCATGGTAGCAGTTACCACTGGACATTGAGAGCAGAAATGGGACTGAGTGGGAAAGTGTTGTGGTTAAAGGAGATAATTTTATCTATAATGTTTCAGTCTTTTAGGGATATAAATGCATATGCTGTAATAACCTATAATGGAAAAGTATCTGAAAAAGAATATATAAACATACATATTGGACTTTCCCAGTGGCTCAATAGTAATGAATCCACTTGCACTGGAGGAGACACAGGTTCAATACCTGGATTGGGAAAATCCCCTAGAGGAGGAAGTGGCAACCCACTCCAGTATTCTTGCCTGAAAAGTCCCTCCGACAGTGGAGCCTGGTGGGCTACAGTCCATAGAGTCACTAAGAGTCAGACACGACTGAGCAACTGAAATGCATATATATGTATATATCTATCAGTTCAGTTCAGTTGCTCAGTCGTGTCCAACTCTGCGACTCCATGGACTGCAGCACGTCAGGTTTCCTTGTCCCTCACCAGCTTGCTCAAACTCATGTCCATCTAGTCGGTGATGCCATCCAGCCATCTCATCCTCTGTCGTCCCTTTCTCCTCCTGCCTTCAATCTTTCCCAGCATCAGGGTCTTCTCCAATGAGTCAGTTCTTCACATCAGATGGCCGAAGTATTGGAGTTTCAGTTTCAGCATCAGTCCTTCCAATGAATATTCAGGACTGATTTCCTTCAGGATTGACTGGTTTGATCTCCTTGCAGTCCAAGGGACTCTCAAGAGTCTTCTCTAACACCACAGTTCAAAAGCATCAATTCTTTGGTGCTCAGCTTTCTTTATAGTCCAACTCTCACATCCATACATGACTACTGGAAAAACCGTAGCTGTGACTAAACAGACCTTTGTTGGAAAAGTAATGTCTCTGTTTTTTAATATGCTGTCTAGGTTGGTCATAGCTTTTCTTCCAAGGAGCAAGCATCTTTTAATTTTCATGGCTGCAGTCACCATGCCCAGTGATTTTGGAGCCCCCAAATATAAAGTCTCTCACTGTTTCCATTGTTTCCCCATCTATTTGCCATGAAATGATGGGATCGGATGCCATGATCTTAGTTTTCTAAATATTGAGTTTTAAGCCAACATTTTCACTCTTCTGTTTCAGTTTCATCGAGGCTCTTTAGTTCTTCTTCACTTTCTCCCATAAGGGTGGTGTCATCTGCATATCTGAGATGATTGAGCTTTCTCCTGGCAATCTTGATTCCAGCTTGTGCTTCATCCAGCTTGACATTTCCCATGATGGATGTGAAGTCAAGTGGGCCTTAGGAAGCATCACTATGAACAAAGCTAGTAGAAGTGATGGAATTCCAGTTGAGCTATTTCAAATCCTAAAAGATGATGCTGTGAAAGTGCTGCACTCAGTATGCCAGAAAATTTGGAAGACTCAGCAGTGGCCACAGGACTGGAAAAGGTCAGTTTTCATTCCAGTCCCAAAGAAAGGCAATGCCAAAGAATGCTCAAACTGCTGCACAATTGCATTTATCTCACACACTAGTAAAGTAAAATTCTCCAAGCCAGACTTCAACAGTACATGAACCGTGAACTTCCAGATGTTCAAGCTGGATTTAGAAAAGGCAGAGGAAGGAACCAGAGATCAACTTACCAACATCCATTGGATCATCGAAAAAGCAAGAGAGTTCCAGAAAAATATCTACTTCTGCTTTATTGACTATGCCGACGCCTTTGACTGTGTGGACCACAAAAAAACTTTGGAAAATTCTTCAGAATGAGAATACCAGACCACCTGACCTGCCTCCTGAGAAATCTGTGTGCAGGTCAAGAAGCAACAGTTAGAACTGGACATGGAACAACAGACTGGTTCCAAATAAGGAAAGGAATACATAAAGGCTGTCTATTGTCGCTCTACTTATTTAACTTATATGCAGAGTACTTCATGAGAAATGCTGGGCTGGATGAAGCACAAGCTGGAATCAAGATTGCCAGGAGAAATACCATCACCTCAGATATGCAGATGACACCACCCTTATGGGAGAAAGTGAAGAAGAACTAAAGAGACTCTTGATGAAAGTGAAAGAGGAGCGTGAAAAAGTTGGCTTAAAGCTCAACATTCAGAAAATGAAGATCATGGCATCCAGTTCCATCACTTCATGGCAAATAGATGGGGAAACAGTGGAAACAGTGACAGACTTTATATTTTGGGGCTCCAAAATCACTGCAGATGGTGACTGCAGCCATGAAATTAAAAGACGCTTACTCCTTGGAAGAAAAGTTATGACCAACCTAGACAACATGTTAAAAAGCAGAGACATTACTTTACCAACAAAGGTCTGTCTAGTCAAAGCTATGGTTTTTCCAGTAGTTATGTACAGATGTGAGAGTTGGAAGGTAAAGAAAGCTGAGCACCTTTAGAATTGATGCTTTTGAACTGTGGAGTTGGAAAAGACTCTTGAGAGTCCCTTAGACTGCAAGGAGATCCAACCAGTCCTTCCTAAAGAAAATCAGTCCTGAATATTCATTGGAAAGACTGATGCTGAAGCTGAAACTCCAATACATCGGCCATCTGATGTGAAGAACTGACTCATTGGAAAACACCCTGATGCTGGGAAAGATTGAAGGCAGGAGGAGAAGGGGATGACAGAGGATGAGATGGTTGGATGGCATTACCAGTTCAATGGACATGAGTTTGAGTAAACTCCTGGAGTTGGTGATGGACAGCAAGGCCTGGTGTACTGCAGTCCATGAGGTTGCAAAGAGTCAGACATAACTGAGCAACTGAACTGAACTGAACTGAAGCAGGGTGACAGTATATAGCCTTAACGTACTCCTTTCCCAATTTGGAACCAGTCTGTTGTTCCATGTCTGGTTCTAACTTTTGCTTCTTGACCTGCATACAGATTTCTCAGGAGGCAGGTAAGGTGGTCTGGTATTCCCAGCTCTTGAAGAATTTTCTACAGTTTGCTGTGATCCATACAGTCAAAGGCTTCGATAAATAAAGCAGAAATGGATGTTTTCCTGGAAGTCTCTTGCTTTTTCGATGATCCAATGGATGTTGGTAAGTTGATCTCCGGTTCCTTTGCCTTTTCTAAATCCAGCTTGAACATCTGGAAGTTCACAGTTCATGTACTGTTGAAGCCTGGCTTGGAGAATTTTGAACATTACTCTGCTAGCATGTGAGATGAGGGCAATTGTGCAGTAGTTTAACATTCTTTGGCTTTGCCTTTCTTTGGGATTGGAATGAAAACTGACATTTTCCGGTCCTGTGGCCACTGATGAATTTTCAAAATTTGTATATATGTATATTTATATATTGGAGAAGGCAATGGCACCCCACTCCAGTACTCTTGCCTGGAAAATCCCATGGACGGAGGAGCCTGGTAGGCTGCAGTCCATGGGGTCGCAAAGAGTCGGACACGACTGAGCGACTTTGCTTTCACTTTTCACTTTCATGCATTGGAGAAGGAAATGGCAACACACTCCAGTGTTCTTGCCTGGAGAATCCCAGGGACCGGGGAGCCTGGTGGGCTGCCGTCTGTGGGGTCGCACAGAGTCGGACACGACTAAAGGGACTTAGCAGCAGCAGCAGCATATATGTGTGTATATATATATATATATATACACACATACATACAACTGAATCACTTTGCTGTACACCTGAAACACTGTAAATCAACTATACCTCAATTAAAAAAAGAAAAAAGAATATGAGTACAAATATGAAGGTTAAAAATTGGTGCTTCTGGGTGGGGGGTGTATGTGTGATTTTATTTTATTTATTACACTGCTTTTAAAGTTTTGATTTTTTTTAAAATAAATAACTTCAGAGTCTCTTTTAAAAAGCAAATTATGCATGGCTAAAGAGAAATATAGGTAAAGTTCTATGGGAATTCAGAATGGAGAGACATTATTAAAGGTAGAGTGGGACATAGAGGGGTTCAGGAAAGGCACCTGAATTAAGCCTTTAAGGATGGAAAAAATAAAGATAGATAAGAAAGGGAATGTGGAGTGATTTGCTACTCCAGGTAGAATGAGAAGTATGAAAAAGGCATGGAGACAGGAAAACAAGGGATTCTGGAATAGTTGCTTGGTGGACCAGAAGTACCTGATGACAAAAACCAGGAAGCATGGTCTAAAAGTCTCATTCAAAAGGAGCCTTCCAAGGGAAATCAAGAACTTCAGTCTGTTCTGTAGATAGTGGCTTGTTATTACAGGTTTTGGAGTTGGAATGACAGGATAAGGACAGAAAAATTAATCTGGCCATGATATATAAAATAGTTTGAAAATAGTTAGAAGTATCACAGGCAGAGAAAGCAGTTAGAAGGAAATGATTGTAGGATCCCAAGCAAGAGATGAACACAGATCCTTCCCACATTCCCTCCGTTTTTTTAAAGCTTTACTGATCCTGGTGCCCTTTTGATCATACACGATAGTCTTTGGAATAGCATCTCTGCCTCTGGGATGTTTACCAGCCGTCCTTCATGTTCCAAGACATGGCTGAAAGTTATTACATGCACTTCTCAGCAATAGCGGTTCACTGAGGCAGGCGTTCTAAGGACAGCTGGTTGAACTGTGCAGTTTAAAAGAGGATCTAAGTGATTTCTGACTAATAATAACTTCCCTCTTGTACAAACACTAACCTAAAGCGTTCAAAGGTTCCCATTGCCTGGTTCTAGTCCCTGAGACTACAATAGAAGCCACATACCTTAGCACGTCCCACACCCCACGTCTGACAGCAGCTAACTTCTGCAGCTTCAACATTTTCTCCTGTATGGATTCTGACTCCAGCCATGTTGATATGCTCTGTAATCCCACAGAGCCATGGATTTTCTCACTCCCCCACTCTTTGTTTTTCTGGGATGCTCTTCCTCCCAATCTCTGCTTATTAAAAATACTGTTCATTCTAGGGTCCAAATTCGATTCCTTCCACAAAGACTTTTGTATTCACCCCAGAGGAAATTAGCTCCTTCCTCTCAGTTATCAAAGTTTCTACCAGTCACATGACAGCTTCTTTTCTCTCTAACATCTCTTCCTCTAGTTAGATTTTGAATCTCTGGAGGTAGTGTCCAAGTTTTTTCCTTTTTTGTTTTGTTTTGTTAATCCCTCTAAAATAACTAGGCCAAAGCACTTTGCTTGTCAAGGTGTATGCTAATTAAAATAACAACCAAGCATTGAAAGCCTTTTTTAGGCACCATATACATGTCTATTCCTCATAATAACCCTAGGATGAAGGTACTGTTATTCTCATTTTATAAAAGAAGAAATAGAGGCTCAGAGGTATTAATTAACCTGCCTAGTACATAGGTGAGGGAGATTAAGAGATACAAACTTCCAACTACAGAATAAATGAGTCATGGGTACAAAATGTACAGTGTAGAGAATATAGTCAATAATTATGTAATATCTTTGTATGGTGACAGATTATAACCAAACTTATCCTGGTGATTATTTTGAAATGTATAAAAATACCAAGTCACTATGTTGTGTAACAGGAACTAATATCCTGTTGTAGGTTAATTATGCTTCAAAAATGAACAAACTCATAGAAAGAGATCAGATTTGTGGTTACCTGAGGGGGAGGGGTTGGGGAAGGAGTACCTGGATGAAAGCAGTCGAAAGGTACAAACTTCTAGTTACAAGATAAATAAGTAATAGGGATTTAATATAACTAACATAACTAAAATAAATATAACTGCTGTATGTTATATATGAAAATTGTTAAAAGAATAAATCCTAAGAGTTCTCATTACAGAGAAAGACTTTTATTCTTTCTTTAATTTTGTATCCATATGAGATGATAGACATCCAGGAAACTTATTGTGATAATCACTTCATGATGTATGTAATTTAAATCATCATACTGTACACCTTAGACTTATATGGTGCTGTATGCTAATTATATCTCAATAAAACTGGAAGAAAAAGAAAAATAAGATTTGAGTAGGGCTCTGACAGGCTCTGAAGCTTGTTTTGTTTTCATTATATAATGCTGCTTTCTTAAACTGAATAGTTGAATAAATGAAGAATACATTTTTGAACACTTTTTCAACTGGCTTTTCTTTGGCATATTTCCTTCCTGGAGGTTTACTGAGCTGGTAAAGCAGAAGGAAATACCAATCAGTCTTTCTTATCAGCTGTATTAGCTTCAAGTAATGGGAAACCACTGCAGATGGTGACTGCAGCCATGAAATTAAAAGACGCTTGCTCCTTGGAAGAAAAGCTATGACCAACCTGGACAGCGTATTAAAAAGCAGAGATATTACTTTGCCAACAAAGATCCATCTAGTCAAAGCTATGGTTTTTCCAGTAGTCATGTATGGATGTGAGAGTTGGTCTATAAAGAAAGCTGAGTGCCGAAGAATTAATGCTTTTGAACTGTGGTGTTGGAGAAGACTCTTGAGAGTCCCTTAGACAACAAGGAGATCAAACCAGTCAATCCTAAAAGAAATCAGTCCTGAATATTCATTGGAAGGATTGATGCTGAAGCTGAAACTCCAATACTTTGACCAACTGATGTGAAGAACTGACTCATTGGAAAAGACCCTGATGCTAGGAAATATTGAAGGAAGGAGGAGAAGGGGATGACAGAGGATGAGATGATTGGATGGCCTCACCGACTCGATGAACATGAGTTTGAGCAAGCTCTGGGGTTTGGCGATGGACAGGGAAGCCTGGCGTACTGCAGTCTATGGGGTTGCAAAGAGTCAGACATGACTGGGTGACTGAATTGAACTAAATAGGAAACCAACTCCTACTGACTTGCACAATAGAAGAAAATCTATTGGTTTATAAAAGAAGGAGTCCTTTGGTGGATTGCTGGTGTTAGGATTGGATCAATGTTGTAACAAGTTTGCCTTTGGCTTTCTGTTTTGTTTTCCTCTAAATTGATTTCATAACTGGGCAATCTCTCCCTGTATGATATCAAAGGCAGCTCCCAGTAGCTCCAGGTTACATTCTACCAATTTAACAACCCCAGAAGAAAGCACCTCTTTTCTGATAGGTCCTGTAACATTCCCAAGTAAGACTGTCCTCGGCCCAGCTTGGGTCACATGCACATCCCTGAAATAATCTCTGTTTGAGGAGTGCTGTGTTGCTCTGATTGGCCAGGGGTAAGCCTGAGGTTTGGGTCAACCCTACTAGAACTCTATGGATTGAGAATGGGAAAGGAAAAATTATGGTACCAGACTAGAAGGGATGCTGGACAGGCAAGATAAATGTCCATTATACATACATTCACTGAGCTAGGACTCAACAGTCTGTGATCCATGTTGACTGTACCTGAGTAGAGACAGTAGGTGACTCCATATATGTGTGCTAAGTCCCTTTAGTCTTGTCCGACTCTTTATGACCCTATAGACTATAGCCTGCTAGGCTTCTCTGTCCATGGGATTCTCCAGGCAAGAGTACCGGAGTGGGTCGCCATGCCCTCCACCCGGGGATCTTTCCAACCCAGGGATCAAACCCGTGTCTCTTACGTCTCCTGCATTGGCAGGCAGGTTCTTTATCATTAGCACCACTTGGGAAGCCCATGGTCTGCCCTCAAATAACTCACCGCATAAGAGTGTTTTCCTGGTTTAGTCCCAAGTGTTGTGCTGTTCTTCAGAGCAGTTATATAACAAAACATTCTACTCGCGGGAAATGGTTTATGCCTGGCTCGAGTCCTGTGATAGTCTACAGCCAACTGAGAAGAAGAGACTGGGATCTGATACCACCAGGGAACACAGCATCAACTGAAATAGTCCTAGGCAGGCCAGCTCCACCACTGGGAGGACACAGAAGCCAATGACAAGCAGTAGCATGGGCAAGCAGTTATTTCCCAGGACCAAACAGAACATGACACGTCTTAATGTGAGACAGAAAATTCTAAGGTAGGAAATACTCAGGATTTCAGATAAACAGGTAAGTCTGGTCGGCAGGTAGCAGGAACTTAGCCCCTGGACTAAAGTTCAGGGCCAGTCCAATCTTAGGAAATTGAAAGGGGTAGGCATGTGCCAGTTGCAGGGGGATCGAGATTGGGCAGGGAGTCAGGATTGGAGCTAAGGCGCTAGACCAGGCTGAAATCCATGGACTAGGTCTGGAGTGTCCATGGCAGGGCCAGGAGGGCTGAGTCTGTAGAATAAGACTGAAGTTCAGATAACAGATAGGACTGGGACCTAAGTTTAGATGATCGACAGCCTTGATAGGAAACCCTAGAGTGAGGGATG
Organism: Bubalus kerabau; assembly: GCF_029407905.1. Taxonomy (NCBI): domain Eukaryota; kingdom Metazoa; phylum Chordata; class Mammalia; order Artiodactyla; family Bovidae; genus Bubalus; species Bubalus kerabau. The sequence continues at coordinate 43,291,033 of NC_073638.1, forward strand.
GACATACTGTAAATTCCTCTTGTCTCTGTGCAGGGTTCTGCAGATGCTATTGAGAGTCTCAGCTGAGGGGAAGGAGGGAGACAGAAGTTGGTCCCACAATAGGATCCAACCAACTAAAAAAAATCAGAAACATGCATTCTCTCATTTGAATGCCTAATGTAATAAAAATCAAATTGAAAAAAGATTCAGCTGAAGCAAAGACACCAGGAAAGAAATAGAGGCAATTGTTTTTGTGCGTGTTTTGTGTTTTTTTTTTTTAATTTTTTATTAGAGTATCATCACTTTACAATTTTGTGTTAGTTCCCACTTCAACAAAATGAATCTGCTATACATTTCTTTCCCATTTAGGTCATCACAGATCATTGAGTAGAGTTCCCTGTGCCGTACAGTAGATTCTCATTAGTCATCTAATTTTACATATAGTAGTGTATATATGTCTGGAGAAGGCAATGGCACCCCACTCCAGTACTCTTGCCTGGAAACTCCAACGGACGGAGGAGCCTGGTGGGCTGCAGTCCATGGGGTCGCGAAGAGTTGGACACGACTGAGCGACTTCACTTTCACTTTTCACCTTCATGCCTTGGAGAAGGAAATGGCAACCCACTCCAGTGTTCTTGCCTGGAGAATCCCAGGAACGGGGGAGCCTGGTGGGCTGCCGTGTGTGGGGTTGCACAGAATCGGACATGACTGAAGTGATTTAGCAGCAGCGTATATATGTCAATCCCAATCTCCCAATTCAACCCGCCTCCCCAAGACGTTAAATGAGATTTCCTTCTTTTCTTCATTTCAGAGCTTAGGTTACTAGGTGGCGAGTACCCTCATATTATAAGGCGTCTAATCAGGTTGTTTATGCTCAGCTTGCTCAAGGGGTGGCCCCCACATTGGTTCTGACATCTGTAACCTGTCACTCCCACTTTTGGTTTAAGGAAAGAAGATCAAGGGAAGAGGTTTAAAAAATGAAGATGGCTTTAACACTTAAAATATGAAAAAAAAAAAAATGAGGATTACTTTGATGAGAACTAAAAAGCACTGTCGTTTTCTCTCTCTCCGGTCAAGGGAAAGGAAACAATAAGGACCTATCAAGCAGAAAGACACACCCCAGTGGATGTGTGCTGAATGGAAATCCTGCCCCGAGGCAGCCGAGACCTGGAGCAGAGTGTGGTGAGAGTTCTTGGGACAATCTGACCAGAGTCTCCTGACTTGTGGTGAAGAGAAACTGATGTTTTTTCTCACCTGAGAGCTATGTGAGAGGCTGGCTGGAGGACCAAAGATGGTAGGTAGGTCAAGTGGCTGGGAAGAGAGAATTGACAGAATGTGTTTGAAAGGCAGTAATAAGGAAGAATAAAAATTTTCCTTTCATTGGTGGAAAGGTAAGCCTGAGTTCTCCTTTTAGCTCTACCACAGATTAGCTGTGCTAGTGTAGAAAACTGCTTGATCTCTCTGAAACTCAGTTTTCTCTTCTATAAAAGGAAGAATTGGTCTAGACTGTCTTTAAGGTGCCCCAAAGGTACCTTCAATGACTTTCTAATTCTATAGGTAGATTTGACTGAGCTCTATGGTGACTTGTGAGATGGATTATTAAATATATATATATATATCCCATTACACTAAGCCCTAGAAATTCAGGTCTCAAGGGTGCAGCATTCTTTTCTTCCCTTACTCCCTCTTAACAAGTACTTAAAAAATAAATTATTTAGGGCTTCCCTGATGGCTCAGTGGTGAAGAGGCACCACTTGGGAAGCCCGTGCCAATGCAGGAGACACAAGTTTGATCTCTTGTCCAGGAAGATCCCACATACAACTAAGCCTGTGGGCCAGAACTATTGAGCCTGTGCTCCAGACCCCAGGACCTGCAACTACTGAAAACCACATACCCTAGAGCCCGTGCTCCATAACAAGAGAAGTCACCAGAATGAGAAGCCCGTGCTTTGCAACGAGAGTAGACCCTGCTCACCACAACTAGAGAAAAGCCCTCGCAGCAACGAAGACCCAGGAGAACCAAAAAGTTAAATAAACAAAAATTATTTTTTTTAAAGTTAAATTATTTAAAATTTTAAAAAGAAATAGTAATCCATAATACCACTAACCTGATACATTACTAATTATACTTTGGCTAATTCCTTTCCAGATCTTGACCACCCATCTGCATATTGCTCCAGTTGCAGTCACTAGCACATGCTTTTGGTGTCCTTACTAGCCCCAGTTCATATCCCACACATGATCAAGAGAAGTCAAAGCTTGGGGTGCTTCCAATTATTGCATAATAAGAGCAGGCAAGGAACAAACTGGCCTTTGAACTACTCTGGTGTGGCCTCTCTTCCTTCTTAAGTCTCCTTCCTGATGCTTCAGCAACAACAGGAACTCAGGAAGCCCGGTAGAGCTAAGTAGCCTTTGGTCTACATGGCACTCACTGTGAGTTTGGGTCTGGGCTAGAAATACCAAGTGATCCATTTAGCAGACATCACAGCAGCCACCAGAGGGTTATGCCAAACCTCTAAAGTCACAGCGAAAACCAATATCAAGGTATATAGAGATGTGCTGGTGATTCTTCTGTTGTTAAAACAGGAGTGATAAGATGGTCACAGAGGATCAGCAAAGTGATGGCTCTCCATCCACCTTTTTAAAAATTGAAGTCTAGTTGATTTACAATATTTTATTATTTCAGCTGTACAGCACAGTGATTTAATATTTTATAGAATATACTCTATTCAAAATTATTACAAAATAATGGCTACATTTCCCTATTCTGTAGAGTATATCCTTGTAGCTTATCTATTTTATACATAGTAGTTTGTCTCTGTTAACTTACCCCTTCCTTTCTCTTGCCCCTCTTCCTTTCACTCTCCATGAAAGAGTGAAACTAGTAACCACTAGTTTGTTCTCCATGTCTGTGATTCTGTTTCATTATATACATTCATTTGTTATTTTTTTAGATTCTACAAATAAGTGACAACATAGAGTATTTGTCTTTCTCTGTCTGACTTACTTCTCTAAGCACAATGCTCTCTATGTCTGTCCACGTTGTTGCAAGACACTCCACCCACTATAGTGCCAGCTCTTGTGTCTCAATCTTTATGACCTCAATTGTACTCACAGGAGCACCTCTGAGTGCAGCCCCAGCAAGTCAAGCTTTTTAGAGAGATCTTTGTGCATTCTCATTTAGACAGAGACAGAGATGGTTCAGTCTGGGCCTTGAGATGGTGTCCCTAAAACTTAGTCTGGGATTGGAGAGCCTTCAAGAGCAAGGTGACAAGTAAAGGGCAATGCAGCCAAGAAGCAGCAGGTAGGTAGAGATTGGTTTATGGAGCCCCTGGGGCCCTGCAGAGGAGGAGGAGCCTCAGATAAATTTGCAACAGGAACATAACTTCTTCAGATCTGCTTTAGAAAGATCCCTCTGGTAACAGTGTGGGGAATGATTAGAAAAGGATGATTGGAAGCAGAGACCTGGGGTTATTATAATTCTGTTAAGACATCACAAATTTTAAGAACATAGGATTTTAATCATTAGAAGATAAAAAGGACAAAATGCACTAGCTGATAGAGAAATTTGAAAAGACCCTGATGCTGGGAAAGATTGAAGGTGGGAGGAGAAGGGGACGACAGAGGATGAGATGGCTGGATGGCATCACTGACTCTATTGACATGGGTTTGGGTGAACTCCGGGAGTTGGAGATGGACAGGGAGGCCTGGCGTGCTGCAGTCCATGGGGTCGCAAAGAGTTCGACATGACTGAGCAACTGAACTGAACTTATAGAGAAATACTATACCTTTGGAGAACTCCATAGGTAAAATATCTTTCTTTTTTGTGGGGTTGCCTTTTTATTTTTGGCATTGAACATTTAAAGAAATATGTATTTACTTTTTTCTGATTACAGAAGCAAGCCATACTCATTGAAAAATTTCAAACATTTCAGAAATATTTAATTTAGGAAAAAAGTTTTGTACAATCCCACCCCCGACAGAGGTAACAGCTGTTATTAGGAAAATACCTTTCTCACAGTTGGAAATCTTGTTCTCACCATGAATTCCAGATGCCTTACAACTAGATCTCAAAAGGCAACGCAATGATCAGATTCCCTGAAGAGCAAATGATCAAAGAGTATTCAAAGCAGAAAACATATACAGAAATAACTGGGCGACAAGGTGATAAACTAAAGATCTAATTCCCGTATTTTCTGCTCACGCGTTCATTTGCCTGAACTATGTCTGGTACTTGACTAAGGGAGTGGCTAGAGTTTACTTTGGTGGAATAAATGAGCTTTAGAAGTTAACCTTTTTTCTTGGTTAAGTGTTCATTGTTGCAGATTTCTTTCTTCCTATTTAAAAAAAAATTATTGGAGGATAGTTGATTTACAGTGTTGTGTTAGTTTAGGTGTACACTAAAGTGAATCGGTTATACACATACATATATCCCCTCTTTTTCAGATTCTTTTAGATTTAGATTCCATATGTTTTCTTTTTAAAAGGAGAAGTGTTGTCCTGAGGCTAAAAAGTATTTTCCATTCCTAGCAGGTCTCTTGACGTGGTAGATAATACCAAAAAATAATTCAGTATTTTTGTGCCCATTTGAACCTATCAAATTGGGATAATAATATCTGTCTGCCTCTCCAGGAAGATGATGAGACAATTGATTTATTTCTTATTTATTTGCTTTTGAAATCTAGAGGGAAAAATCTAGACTTAAGGCCCTTTGAAAGAAAGAATTGTCCTTTCTAGACAATTATTCTCCAGCACTCTTGCCTGGAAAATCCCATGGATGGAAGAGCCTGGTGGGCTGCAGTCCATGGGGTCACGAAGAGTCGGACACGACTGAGCGACTTCCCTTTCACTTTTCCCTTTCCTGCATTGGAGAAGGAAATGGCAACCCACTCCAGTGTTCTTGCCTGGAGAATCCCAGGGACGGTGGAGCCTGGTGGGCTGCCGTCTATGGGGTCGCACTGAGTTGGACATGACTGAAGCGACTTAGCATCAGCAGAAAATTATTGGAGAGAGTTTCTTTAGAAATGAAACCTTTCTTGGAATGCATTCTGGAGCTTCATAACTTTTACCATCAGAAATTCTGAACTCTTTCAAGTGCATATAACAGAAACTCAATTCAGACCAGGTGAAAAAGAGAAGATTATTGTTTTATTCTTCTAAAGTCTGATGAAGTCAGAGTTGGCTTCAAGGATATGTGTTCCATCAGAAACTATGATGGAATTTGAGAAATTCTTCTTCAGTATTTGCATGTTGCTTGAGTGGAGGAGGTACATGCTCAGAAGCTGTAGAATGGCCATGTGTAGCCTTGCCTTTAAAACATCTGCTTGGGGAGTTCCCTGGCAGTCCACTGGTTAGGACTCAGCACTTCCACTGCCACAGCCCAGGGTTCAGTCCTTGGTCAGGGTACTAAGATCCTGCAAGCTGTGTGGTGCAATCAAAACAAACAAACAACAAAAACAAAAAGGTCTGGTTGCATTAGTCAAGATATCTTGAGAGGTTTTGTTCTTTAAGTAAAGAAAAGAGAGAACTCTGCACTGACAGCTTATATGGTCTTGATAAATGATGGAGCCCACATACCTGAGTATAGGCTTATGAAGAACTCTCACCCTATCAGGGCATAAGAAGAGGTGGAGTATGATTGTCTGGGACAGGACCTTGGAGCAGGACTGCTGGAGTCTGTATTCGTCAGATTAACTCCTCTGAGCATCAGTTTCCTCTCATGTCCAGTGGAGACAGTAATGGATCTACTTCACAAGGTTATTATGAGGATTAGACAGTATATGTAGAGTTCTTGAACAGGCTAGCACATAGTAAGTTCTCAGTAATTGTTAGGTATTATTATTTTTGCTTACCACTTTCAAGGATGATGTGGCAATTTCCCCTCACCTGTACCTTAATGTCTTCCTGGACAGATTCTGTGATATGACAACTAAAACTCAGTTCAGTCTGGTTTAAAATGTCCATCTCAAGATTGGTTCAAAGCTCTGCACTTCTCCTGGTACAATGGCAGAGGAGATGCTGGACTTATGGAAGAGGAGATCCATGGACTTTTTAAATCCTCCTCCCACTCCAGTGCCCTGGAGGACAGGTGGAAGCTGAGTCACACCCTGGGACACCTCGTCCACCTCCCTGTTCTCAGGATGGGGTCAGGGAGAGGGAGGCGGCCTTTGGAGCTCCTTTTAGTAGTAGTTTACTCTTGTTGGGGAGGCAGCCCTGAAATTACTACTCTGGTTCAGTTTTGTCCTGCTACTGCTGTGGCCTCTGTGGAGGGGTAGTCTCACCTGAATGGGTACACAATCTCTTTAGGCATATGTTCAGTTTGACCTCAGATACCTCTTTAGTGTTACCTTGAGTGTGAGTGTGCATGCTCAGTTGTATCCAACTCTTTGCAACCCCATGGACTGTAACCCGCCAGGCTCCTCTGTGCATGGGATTTCTCAGGCAAGAATACTGGAGTGGGTTGCTATTTCCTCTTCCAGGGGATCTTCCCCACCCAGGGATGGTACCTATGTCTCTTGGGTCTCCTGCATTGGCAGACAGATTCTTTACCACTGAGCCACCAGAGAAGCCTAGTGTTAGATCACTGAAGCACAGTTGGTGCTAGAGAGGAAACTGGAAACGAGGCTTGATTTTTTTATTGTTGTTATTGTTCTGACAAATAGGGTCAGATTACAGTCAGAACAAACTCTTATTTCCCACAGTGCCTGCTGAGTAACCTCCCGGGGAGGATGTATAATAGAACTCAGAATGGCTGAAGCAGGTTAGCAACCACAGACCAGATGCTGTTCAAAGGGCTTCTGGATTTCAAGCACTTTAAATAGAGCAACAACCCAAAATAATATTTATTGGCTATATACTGAAGTCAGGCACTTAGTACACACTATCTATTCTATATGGTAAGGATTATTAGCTCCATTTTACAGATGAGCATAGTGAAGGTAAGAGGAATTAAATCAATTGCCATTATTCAAGGGCCCTGTTTCTTTTTTTCTCTTGCTTCCCATTCTTTAAAAAAAAAAAGGAAAATAATTGCCTTGTAATGTCGTGTTAGTTTCTGCTGTACAGTGAAGTGAATCAGCCGTATGCATACATATATCCTCTCCCTTTTGGATCTCCCATCCTACCCACATCCCACCCCTCTAGGTCATCACAGAGTGCCGAGCTGAGCTTCCTGTGCTTTATAGCAAAGAGGGCTTGATTTCTTACCTAATTTCTATAGCGGCCCCCTGCAAAAAACTAGTTAAGATTTCAGAGAGGTAATATTAACAAAGTCATAGCTAGCTAGCTAAGTCGCTTCAGTGGTGTCTGACTCTGTGCGACCCCATGGACAGCAGCCCACCAGGCTCCTCTGTCCACAGAATTCTCTAGGCAAGAATACTGGAGTGGGTTGCCATTTCCTTCTCCAGCAAAGTCATATTTTGGACACTTAGGATATAGCTCTGATTGCTAATGTTAATTTTTTTCTGATGCAAATATATGCCTTTACTTTGTATCAATTCACATAAAATGTCAATTTTTTTGCCATCCTTACAGTTTTTTCACTACAAAGAACTAAAGAAAAGAATGATCTTACTGTTGCTAAGTTCAATAGGCACTTCTATCCCTTTAAAATGTGTCTTCTCTATACACATGTATCGCTTCACCTTAATTGAATGAACTTTTTCATTACTAATTTACATATTCCATTGAGCAACAATGTGTTTTAGGGTGACTCCTCCAAGAGCTATTAAGGAAAACACATGTTATGGTTAATCTATCTAGGATTTGCTAATGTCTTCTGGTTTCCTTTGATCTCAGATCCAAGTGGTAAAACCAGCACCGTGTGTGTGATGCTCTCATACCAGCTACAGAAACCGGTGCTAAGGGCACGATCAGAAGTTGACAATGGACACGATAATCCCAATTCATTTTTCTTTTTGGTAAGACAGTAATTGACTGGAAATTTAAAATTCTCTTTTTAAATCCTTAAACCAATCACTCTTCTGAAGCTTTTATACTTGATCACTGCCATCTATCAGCCTCCATCTATTCAGTTATGAATAAGCATGTACATGAAGCTGCTCTGTACCGAGCACTAGCAGACGTGCTGGCGTACCACAGTAACCAAGGCAGACAGGTTACTTGCTTTCATGATGCTCAGGTCTAACCTAGGTAGACAGACAGGAATCCAATAAGTAAAATTTCAGATGCTGTAGTGTGAGGAATATAAGATTAAATGTCATGAGACAGAGTCATGGGAGGAGGGTAATATTAAATAGGATAGTCAGCAGGGACTGACCTTTGACTGAAATGATGAGGAGGCAGCCACTCAAGGACTTGGAAAAGAGCCTCCTCTCAAACCAAAAAACAAGCTGATGCAGGGGCTTGAGGAAATGTGTGGCAACTTTTTTTGTCTTTGGCTTCACCCCAAGGCATGTGGGACCTTAATTCCCCGACCAGGAATGGAACTCATACCCCCTGCATTGGAAAGTGAAAGTGTATTGGAAAGCAGAGTCTTAGCCACTGGAATGCCGGGGAAGTCCCATATGTGGCAACTTTTAATGTTTTGGTTACTAAGAATGCAGGCGCTCTCTCCAACACCCGCCTCTCACCCCTGCCCTTCCCATGAGAATCCAGTGCTAAGTGTAGTGTAAGACTGGAATATTTTACTTAACTTTTAGAAGGTGAAAGATCTGGTAAGGAAATAAGCAGAAGTCAAGAAGAAAATGAAGCTGAATTGGAACCTAAAAGACCTACTAAGAAGATCTTCTATCTATCATTAAGGTGAATTCTAGGAAATTTAGTTTCACTGACTCAATAAAGTTACTGACCAGCAAGGAATCCACCCTAAGTCACTCTTCTGTGCTTAGTGCATCACTCTATTTATAACTAAATGTTTCCCAAAGTGAAATAGAAAACACCACTTTGCTCCCTGTATTTGTTTTTCAACAGCGATCCCATAGTAGATTTTCTTACGTTTGTGGTAAACTACTTGTAACCATGCATCAAGGCAATAAAAATAGTTTTCATGTGATTATGTCTTTGGAAGTCTGGCACAAAATGTGATTTCATTTAGAGAGTGTGGTATGGCAGCTGTAAATCGCCACATTCCAGCTGAGTGCTTCAATATTGTATTTTCAGTGTGACTGAATGGCTGGCTTTTTCTGGCTCTGACTGCCTTTTCCATAGAAAAGCTGGCACTCAGACAAATCCCCTGAGACACCCTCACAAAGAAATGCTGACAGATGTCTGTCTCTCAGAGGTCCTAACTGGGCAACTTTCCATCCAGACGTGCTGGGCATGAGCATGGGTGTCCATGTCTGTTGGCCTGTGGAAGAGTCCTCTCATTCCATCTTGCCAGCAGCCAAAAGGCTTGGAGAGCCCCTTGGGATGGGAGTTCTGCCTGGAGCCAGCATGCTCAGGTAGAAAGGTACTGAGCCAGTTTAACAGGGCAAGGAGTCTTATTCAAGGAAGCCAGACGTAGTGCAGCAGGCCAGGGAATCAAACCTTTCTCCTCATTTTATGCTTGGGTCATGGAGACAGTGCTTAATAAATAATCGTTCCTTGGGGTGGGATGAACGGGGAGATTGGGATTGACATATATATACACTACTAATACTATGTATAAAATAAATAACTAATGAGAATTGATGCTTTTGAGCTGTGGTGCTGGAGAAGACTCTTGAGAGTCCCTTGGACTGCAAGGAGATCAAATCAGTCAATCTTAAAGGAAATCAGTCCTGAATATTCATTGGAAGGACTGATGCTGAAGCTGAAACTCCAATACTTTGGCCACCTGATGTGAAGAGCTGCTTCACAGGAAAAGACCCTGATGCTGGGAAAGATTGAGGGTAGAGGAGAAGAGGTTGAGAGAGGATGAGATGGTTGGATGGCATCACTGACTCAATGGACATGAGTTTGAGCAAGCTCTGGGAGATAGTGAAGGACAGGGAAGCCTGGTGCGCTGCAGTCCATGGTGTTGCAGAGTCTGACACGACTGAGCAACTCAACAACAACAAGGAGGACCTATTATATAGTACAGGGGACTCTATCCAGTGCTCTGTGGTGACCTAAATGGGAGGGGAATCCAAAAAGAGGAGACGTAAGTATTTGTATAGCCGATTCACTTTGCTGTACGGTAGGAACTAACACAACACAGTAGGGCAACTATACTCCAATAAAAATTAATTCAAAGACAAGCAAAAAAATAATAATTGGTCCTGTTTAGGCACTCTTCCTGAGATATGTGTGATATATAGATGAATACTTAACTCAAGGAACTCACCAACTTGCTGAGGAAAGAGCCTGTAGCAGCCGACCCTTTTTTTAGCCACTCCACCCCAACTCCAAGACTGCTTACCACTCTTTCAACTAGTTTTATCAAGTACTTTCTTCTATGCCAGGCATTGTGCTCTGCTTAGGATATAATAAAAAGACAGATTGTTCTAGGATTAATATTGTACACACAAAAATGTTTTAATGGTTATGTAGGGGGTGGGTAGAATTAGAGGTATGGACAATGACTCTTAATTTTCACTTTTTGAACTTTACTATTTGAACTTTTTCTAACAATTTTTTGGCAGTGATTTTTTTTTTTTTTTTTTTTTGGTAACTAAACTAAAATCTGCTGAGCAACATTTTGTGCCAGGCATCCTTCTGAGCTTTGAGAAGACAGCGGTGAATGAAACAGAAAAATCCCCTGTCCTCATGAAGCTTACATTCCAACTGGGGAGGCAATATAAAATTTAAAAAATCTATACAAGTTTGCTATTATAATATAATGATAATTGATGACATGGCCCATGGAAAAAACATTAAAAAAAAAAAAAGGTTCATTTTTAGGGACCTCCCTGGTGGTCTAGTGGTTAAGAATCTTCCTGCCAATGCTGGGGACATGGATTCAATCCCTGGTCTGGGAAGACCCCACGTGCCACAGGGCAACTAAGCCTGTGCACCACAACTACCGAAGCCCTAGAGCCTGTGCTCTGCAGCAACGGAAGCCACCACAATGAGAAGCCCATGCACCACAAGGAAGAGTAGCCCCTGCTTGCCGAAACTTGAGACAGCCCGTGTGTGGCAATGAAGACCCAGCGTAGCCAAAAAAAAAGTTCTTATTTTAAAAGTTATTCTATTCTGATTTGTTCAGATAATCTTGACTCTGTAGAGACCAGGGTTCTTTACTGGCCTGGGCAAATAGCAGCACTAAGAGAAACGGGCCAGAGGGCCAAGCCTCAAAGCCTTGAACCATCTGGACTATTGCCAACACTCTCTCCACCCAGCCCAAATGAAAAGGCAGTCTGAGCTCCCTGCATTCTTTTGGCACAAGAGTGATGTCAATCCAGAGTTGGACCTGGCTGGTTGCTCTTGACTGGAGCCCAGGCCTTTTCCCACTCAGTTTGGGGACAGAACTCATTGCTGTGTCAGTATATGAAGGTGCCAACCCTGCCTACCCCACATGCATAGCCTGCTACTTCTTTCCAGCTTTACCAGCTGTTTTTCACTGGCTTCTAGCCTGCCTTGTCTGACAGCTGCCTGAACACTCGGACTTAAAAATGAGTTCTAAATGCCTGAGTCCAGCCACTGCATTCCAACCTATTTTTAGGATAACATCCTCCTTCTTTGGCTTCCTGAGAAACTACTCTTTTTCTGTTTCTAAACTGTTACCATTCCCAGTTCAGTTCCCTCATCTGAGAATGCAAAACTTAGGGGTTCCTGTTCCCGCTCACAGCCAAGAAGATGCTGTTTTCACCAAAAGTCCTTTAGTCAAAGAAGAGGTAAGACCTGATATTAAAGATACACAATAAAAATTGTATGCACACTATCACTACAAACACCTAGAAAATCTTTTTTGTTTTTATTTCAAATTGACAATATGACAATAACATAAACCTATTGCAAATACTTTAGAAAATACAGTAAAAATAATTTACACTTTAATAAATTATTTTTATCTGTTCTTGGGTTCATATGTTTATTGTTGTTATTGGTTAATTATTCATGCATACAGGGCAAAATTTAAAAAGTAAAATCTCACTGTTCCCCTGCCACCCAGTTCTTCTCCCTGAAGAGAATTATTTATAGTATCTTCTGGCTCTCTCTTTTTCTTTTTAGTGAAAACTTTTACATGAAAAGTTAGCCAGCTGGACTCAATTTAGATGATCCCAACTGTGTTGCTGCTGCTACTGCTGCTAAGTCGATTCAGTCGTGTCCAACTCTGTGCGACCCCATAGACGGCAGCCCACCAGGCTCCCCCGTCCCTGGGATTCTCCAGGCAAGAACACTGGAGTGGGTTGCCATTTCCCTCTCCAATGCATGAAAGTGAAAAGTGAAAGTGAAGTCGCACAGTCGTGTCTGACTCTTCGAGACCCCATGGACTGCAGCCTACCAGGCTCCTCTGTCCATGGGATTTTCCAGGCAAGAGTACTGGAGTGGGGTGCCATTGCCTTCTCCGCCCAACTGTGTTGGCAATAGCCAAAGTATCATAGTCAGGAGCCAGTTGATCAGATGTCTACTTTTCCCCATCAGGCCCAATCAGGGTGTTTACCTTGGCTGCCGTGTTAGTGTCATAGAACTTCTTCACAGCCGGTCTGATCTGGGGCTTGTCAGCCTTGACATCCACAGAGGATACCAGTATGTTGTCTTCTATTTCATTCCTGGCTGACTCGGTGGTGAGGGGGAATTTGATGGTGACATAGTAGTCAAGCTTGTTTCTCCTAGGGGTACTCTTCTGAGCATATTTGGACTGCCTTCTGAGCCACAGTGTTTTGGGTTGTTGGAAGGTGGGTGACTTTCGGATCTTTTTTCTGTGACTGTGGATCGTTTTCAGCACTGCTTTCTTGGTCTTCAAACGCTTTGCTTTGGCTTCAGTTTGGGTAGGGGCAGGGACTTCCTTCCCTGCTTTAGGTGCCATCTTCATGAAAAGCCATAGTATTCTCTTATAATCCTTTCTGTTTCTGTAAAATCTGTAAAAATGTCCTACTTCAATAAACCTTTCTCTGTTCCAGGCTCCAGTGTTTCAGTTTATTAGACCTCACTGTGAGTTGGGCACACGAGCTTTGTTCTGTAATGATTCATTTTCTGATTTTAATACTTTGATTTTTCTTGCTTCGTATCTTACTTTAGCTAAATATTTGTGAATTGTTAGTTTTTTTTCTTTTAGAAAACAAGCTCTTGGTTTTATTGATTTTTCTCTATTGTTTTTCCATTCTGTATTGTATTAGTCTCCGTTTTATTCCTTATTATTCCTTTCCTACTGCTAGCTATTGTTTTAATTTGCTCCTTTTTCTAGCTCCTTAAGGTGTAAAGTTACTTTTACCAATATTTTGTTTATTTACTTATGGCTCTGTGTAGGCTCTCTCTAGTTGCATTGAGCAGGGGCTACTCTTTAGTTGTGCTGCTCGGTCTTATTTTGGTGACTTCTCTTGTTGAGGAGCACAGGTTCTAGGGTGCTTGGGCTTCAATAGTTAAAGTTCGTGGGCTCAGTAGTTGTGGCTCTAGAGAACAGAATCAGTAGTTGTGGTGAGGAGGCTTAGTTGCTCTGTGGCATGTGGGATCTTCCTGGAGCAGAGATAGAGCCCGTGCCCCTGCACTTGCAGGCAGATTCTTAACCACTGGACTTTCAGAGAAGTCCCCAATTCCTTTGTCATGGTTTGATAGAGAAATGTGAAACTGGCTTTGAGTTTTGCTTAAGAGGCTTTTCCAATGTCTCTTTGGGAGGGTGAATAGTGACTTGGAAAGTAATATGGGGTTTTCTGGGTGTTGGTACTATTTTGTCTCTTAGACACTCCCCTGTTGAGTTTGTGAATATTTAGCAAATTGCAAACTTAAATTATGCCCACATTTCTTTATAATAAAAACTTCAGTTTCTTCCTTATTCCAATATTAGCTTTAGATTCTCAAAAAAGCTCTTCAACTTTTATTAGATAAATATTTGGAATGCCTGCACAGAGGCTAGACCTCCAAGGCCTATGAGTCAAGATTAAATGTGGAAAAGGATTGTGTTTGCTCCAGAGATTAGGAGAGGGAAGAAAAAGGGAGGTGCTCACAATGAGAGGGAGGAACAATAATGTCTAAAATAATTTACTGTCTCTCTATTTCTCTTCAAACAATTCAATAATGTCTACATTGTTCATTATTGTTTTGTGGAGTGGATTTTCCTTTGGGTGTGTGATAAAGTACTAAATCCTAGAGAAGGAAATGGCAAGCCACTCAGTATTCTTGCTGAATAATTCCATGGACAGAGGAGCCTGGCAGGCTACAGTCCATGGAGTTGCAAAGAATCAGACATGACCGAGCGACTATCACTCAAAGTGCTAAATTCTGTTTTAAGTTTTGACAGGGGTAAAATCAGAGGCTTTCTTATAGGTTATACTAAGAAAGGTCTTTTTGCTCAGGATAATAAAAACATTTTTTCTATTTTATCTTTCTGTACTTTCATCAGTTCAGTTCAGTCGCTCAGTCGTGTCCGACTCTTTGCGACCCCATGAATCGCAGCACGCCAGGCCTCCCTGTCCATCACCAACTCCTGGAGTTCACCCAGACCCACGTCCATCGAGTCAGTGATGCCATCCAGCCATCTCATCCTCTGTCATCCCCTTTCCTCCTACCCCCAATCCCTCCCAGCATCAGAGTCTTTTCCAATGAGTCAACTCTTTGCATGAGGTGGCCAAAGTACTGGAGTTTCAGCTTTAGCATCATTCCTTCCAAAGAAATCCCAGGGCTGATCTCCTTCAGAATGGACTGGTTGGATCTCCTTGCAGTCCAAGGGACTCTCAAGAGTCTTCTCCAACACCACAGTTCAAAAGCATCAATTCTTCGGCACTCAGCCTTCCTCACAGTCTAACTCTCACATCCATACATGACCACAGGAAAAACCATAGCCTTGACTAGACGAACCTTTGTTGGCAAAGTAATGTCTCTGCTTTTGAATATGCTATCTAGGTTGGTCATAACTTTCCTTCCAAGGAGTAAGCGTCTTTTAATTTCATGGCTGCAATCACCATCTGCAGTGATTTTGGAGCCCAAAAAAATAAAGTCTGACACTGTTTCCACTGTTTCCCCATCTATTTCCCATGAAACGATGGGACCGGATGCCATGATCTTCATTTTCTGAATGTTGAGCTGTAAGCCAACTTTTTCACTCTCCACTTTCACTTTCATCAAGAGGCTTTTGAGTTCCTCTTCACTTTCTGCCATAAGGGTGGTGTCATCTGCATATCTGAGGTTATTGATATTTCTTCCGGCAATCTTGATTCCAGCTTGTGCTTCTTCCAGTCCAGCATTTCTCATGATGTACTCTGCATAGAAGTTAAATAAGCAGGGTGACAATATACAGCCTGTACTTTCATAGTTCTTATTAAATTTAAAGCTTTAATGTAAGCTATAATTAATTTTGTATATAGTATGTGATAGGTGAATTGAAGAAAGTAGGGAAAGCCACTAGACCATTCAGGTATGACCTAAATCAAATCCCTTACAATTATACAGTGGAAGTGACAAATAGATTCAAGGGATTAGATCTGATAGAGTGCCTGAACTATGGACGGAGGTTTGTGACATTGTATAGGAGGTAGTGATCAAGACCATCCCTAAGAAAAAGAAATGCAAAAAGGGCGAATAGTTATCTGACTAGGCTGTACAAATAGCTGAGAAAAGAAGAGAAGCCAAAGGCAAAGGAGAAAAGGAAAGATATATCCATTTGAATGCAGAGTTCCAAAGAATAGCAAGGAGAGATACCGATCAATGCAAAGAAATAGAGGAAAACAATAGAAAGGGAAAGACTAGAGATCTCTTTAAGGGATCTCTTCAAGGGAACATTTCATGCAAAGATGAGCACAATACAGGACAGAAATGGTATGGACCTAACAGAAGCAGAAGACATTAAGAAGAAGTGACAAGAATACACAGAAGAACTATACAAAAAACATCTTCATGGCCCAGAAACCACGATGATGTGATCACTTACCTAGAGCCAGACATCCTGGAATGTGAAGTCAAGTGGGCCTTAGGAAGCATCACTATGAACAAAGCTAGTGGAGGTGATGGAATTCCAGTTGAGCTATTTCAAATCTTAAAAGATGATGCTGTGAAAGTGCTGCATCAATATGACAGCAAATCTGGAAAACTCAGCAGTGGCCACAGGACTGGAAAAGGTCAGTTTTCATTCCAATCCGAAGAAAGGCAATGCCAAAGAATGCTCAAACTACCACACAATTGCACTCATCTCATATGCTAGCAAAGTAATGTTCAAAATTCTGTAAGCCAGGCTTCAGCAGTACGTGAACCTTGAACTTCCAGATGTTCAAGCTGAATTTAGAAAAGGCAGAGGCACCAGAGATCAAATTGCCAACATCTGCAGGATCATCAAAAAAGTATCTACTTTTGCTTTATTGAGTACACCAAAGCCTTTGACTGTGTGGATCACAACAAACTGTGGAAAATTCTGAAAGAGATGGGAATACCAGACTACCTGACCTGCCTCCTGAGAAATTCGTATGCAAGTCAAGAAGCAATAGTTAGAACTGGACATGGAACAACAGACTGGTTCCAAATTGGGAAAGGAGTACGTCAAGGCTGTATATTGTCACCCTGCTTATTTAACTTATACGCAGAGTACATCATGGGAAATACCAGGCTGGATGAAGCACAAGCTGGAATCAAGATTGCCAGGAGAAATATCAATAACCTCAGATATGCAGATGAGATCACCCTTATGGAAGAAAGTGAAGAAATAAAGAGCCTCTTGATGAAAGTGAAAGAGAAGACTGAAAAAGTTGGCTTAAAACTCTACATTCAGAAAGCTAAGATCATGGCATCTTGTCCCATCACTTCATGGCAAATAGGTGGGGAAACAATGGAAACAGTGACAGACTTTATTTTCTTGGGCTCCAAAATCACTGCAGATGGTGACTGCAGCCATGAAATTAAAAGACGCTTGTTCCTTGGAAGAAAAGCTGTGACCAACCAAGACAGCATATTAAAAAGCAGAGACATTACTTGACCAACAAAGGTCCATCTAGTCAAAGTTATGGTTTTTCCAGTAGCCATGTATGGATGTGAAAGTTGGACTATAAAGAAAGCTGAGCACCAAAGAATTGATGCTTTTGAACTGTGGTGTTGGAGAAGACTCTTGAGAGCCCCTTGGACTGCAAGGAGATCCAACCAGTCCATCCTAAAGGAAATCAGTCCTGAATATTCATTGGAAGGACTGATGCTGAAGCTGAAACTCCAATACTTTGGCAACCTGATGTGAAGAACTGACTCATTGGAAAAGATCTTGTTGTTGGCAAAGATTGAAGGCGGGAAGAGAAGGGGACAACAGAGGATGAGGTGGTTGGATAGCATCACTGAGTCGATGGACATGAGTTTGAGTAAGCTGATATTGGCAAAGATTGAAGGCAGGAAGAGAAGGGAACAACAGAGGATGAGATGGTTGGATAGCATCACTGAGTCGATGGACATGAGTTTGAGTAAGCTCCAGGAGTTGGTGATGGACAGGGAAGCCTGGCGTGCTGCAGTCCATGGGGTTGCAAAGAGTCGGACATGACTGAGAGGCTGAAGTGAACTGGTGGCTAGTGGTCAGGATTCTGGGCTTTCATTGCCATGGCCTAGGTTCAATCCCTGGTCAGGGGTCTGAGATCCCACAAGTTGTGGCTAAAAAAAAAAATTTTGTTTTTTTAGTAAAATATATAAAGTGTTTAAAAATGGTTTTGCATCTTGCTCAAGAAGACCTCTATACTAAAGATATAAATTTCTTATGTATTTCTTCTTGATATTTGTTTTGCTTTTTATACTTACCTCTTGGCATTTGTTTCTAAAGAAGCATTATCCACGTTGTTAGTCTCTTTGTAATTTTGTATGGTTGAAAAACATACAGAATTCCAAGGTTGTCCAGTGGTTACAACTCTGTGCTTTCATGCTGAGTGCCCAAGGTTCAATCCTTGGTCAGGGAACTAAGATCCCAGAACTATAAAATAATAATAGAATAAGGAACTATTATTATTATTATATATTAGGGAACTATTTACCTGGTGCTGCCAAAAAGAAAATCTATTTAATATATTTATTGAATGCCCACTTAGGTGTTGGCACGGCCAGGTGCTGGGGCATACAAATGGGCCAGAAGGCAAGGCCCCTTATCTTAATGGAGCTTACATTCTAGAGGTAGAGGCAGAGAGTAAACAAATAATCTAAATAAATATTGCTTTTAATAATGACCATGAATTAATTGAATGGGAAGCTGCTGAAATCATTTACCTCAGAATGGGACTCAAACCCAGCCAAAACCCTACTTGGGACTTGAACCCATGTGGCTGGGACTTGAACAGCCAAAACCCATTTTGGGACTCCATGCTTAGTTGCTCAGTCATGTCTGACTTTTCAACTAGCTGGCCAGGCTTTTCTGTCCATGGGGATTCTCCAGACAAGAATACTGGAGTGGGTTGCCATGCCCTCCTCCAGGGGATCTTCCCAACCCAGGGACCGAACCTAGGTCTCCTGAATTGCAGGCAGATTTTTTACTGTCTGAACCACCAGGGAAGCCCTTTGGGACTCTAAACCAGCCAAAATCCACAGTCTTCCGACTGAGATCACAGATCTGGTTTCAACACCTAACAAAGCTCAAGTTTCTGATGTCTCATCGTAGAAAAAATTCAGTGAGAGACAAAGTGATAGGTAAGAGGTGGATTCTTCAGAAAGAAACACACTCCACAGAAGAGCGTGGGCCATCTCAGAGGGTGAGTGCAGCAGCCTCAGAGTGTGTGGTTCGCTTTTATGGGTTGGGTAATTTCACAGGCTAATGAGTGGGAGTATTATTCCAACTATTTCGGGAAATGAGTGGGGGTTTCCAGGGATTGGGCCACTGCCCACCTTTTGATCTTTGATGGTTTACCTTAGAACTGTCATAGTACCTCTGGGTGTTGATTGAGGCTCAAGGGCTAGTCAAAGGTGACTTGTCTGACATCGTGGACCCGTTTGAGTCTAATCAATTTATGTCCTTTTCTCAGGCTATGTCATTCTTTCAAAGGTTGTGCCCTGCCCCCTTCCCTCCTGTTTTCACTACCTCCTAACAGAGGGCATTGACGGTCTTAATATAAGGAGACAGAGGATGTGTACAAAGTAACAGTTCCACTGAGTGGATCTCCTATTGGTTTTCAGACTGCTTCTGCATTTACTATCATACTAAAAAAATAATTCCGTCAGGAATAACTCCCTCTGTAGGTTTATTCCCACAGAATAGTTTCTTAGCAATTGAATTACAGGATAGGAAGAATCAGTATTTTTACACACATTGCCAAGTTGCTTTCAAGAGGACATTTCAAAACACTCACCAGTAAATGAATACCGCTCTGGGAGGTAAGAGTGGAAAATGTAACCATAAAAAAAACAACGTACCTTTAGGGTCAGGAAAAGGAAAAGATAAATGTGCCATCCTGGATTTACAAGTGACAGGTGACAGGTCAATGACGTGGGAAAGCATTTGCTTGGGAACAGGATTCAAAACCTATTTTTTTGGCCCTGCTGTGGGGCATGTGGGATCTTAGTTCCAGATAAGGGATCCAATCATGCCCCCTGCAGTGGAAGCGCGGAGTTTCAACCACTGGACCTCCAGGGAAGTCCCTCTAAACCCATTTCTGCCACCCTGTGACCTTCACAGGTAATAGCTGCCAGCTGAGTCTTAATTTCCTGAAATTCGGTGGGTTCGGCTTAGCCTTTATGTTTTCCAACATCTCCAGACAAAGCACTGTCTAGCTTCTCCAGATTCAAGACAAGTTGTCTAATTGGTGCAGATTGGAATCAACATCTGCCGTGGAACGCCAACTAATTACTCCTGGCCACTTCCGGCTGCCGGGACAAAGGGATTTAAGTGTCTGGGACGCACTTCCGGATATTTAGAGATGCGCGTTACAAGCCTAAGCCCGTGAGTCACACCGGCTGATGCCGGTGCCATAACTGCGCATGCTCCGCGCAGTTACGCAACCGGGTAGGGCAGCAAATGGGGTGGGCGGGGACCCTGACTTGTCTCGCGGTTACAGGGCGGGAGCGAGCGCGCGAGCCTTGGGGGCGGTGCGGGGCGGAGCCTAGCCCGAGTAGGCGCTGCGGATCTCAGCTTCGCGTCACTGCTCGCGGAGCTGAGGTCGTCTCAGGTGAGGTGGTCGACCCGGAAGTGGCTGTGCTGTAGCCCCTGGGTGTTTTACGGTTCCTGCAGCGGAGTTGTTAAGGGGGAGCGGCCTCACCCTGCTTCCTCCACCTACCCTGAAACAACCATGACGAAAGGCAGAGCGGTCGAAAGATCGCAAACGGAGGCACTCCATTCGACCCCTCCGGGGAACAAGGCAACGGGAACGCGGGGTCCCTCGACGCCGAGCAGCAGAGACCACCTGAAAGGTGAGTAGACCTGGGAACCAGCGCGGGGCCTGGCCCAGAGGCGGAGGTGTGCCGGGAGGGGTTTCGGAGGAGAAAGGACCCCAGCGGGTACCGGGGACTTGCGGGTGAAAAGGGGGCATCCAGGACCGGGAGCAGAGATATTGGAAGACCTCGGTTACGGCCACTGTCCACCTTGTGCCCACTGTCCATAAGGCCAGACACCTAAATGGGGTGCGTTCCTAAATGTTGTGTTTTTTTTTTTTTTTTTTTTTTTCAGTTTAATTCAACTAAAAAAAGGAATGAAACGCTGGCTTGTTGATGCTCAGGGAGATTGTAATGTTGATAATATTAAAGCCAGGCAGAACTGGAAGGAACGTTAGCATTCGTGGGTTTATTTTTTACAGATGAGGAAACTGAGGTCCAGAGTGGATATATAACTTACACAAAGTCACAGAGCCAGATTAGTGAAGTAGTGGCTAAAAGCAAGGAGTTAACTATTAATACGTCCAGATGCCACTTCCAGGTGGCAAGAACACTTGAGTTTGAGTCCCTCCTCTACCACTTGTGACTTTGGACTTGTTATCCTTTAAAAGTTCAGTATCTGAACTGTACAGTGGGGGATGATGACAATAGTAATAATACAGAGAGTTGGTACGTGGATTAAAGAGAATAATTCATATAAAGGATTTAAAGTGATGTTTGGCTTAGTTGAAGTGAAGGCTGAATAAATGTTAGCAATTACTATTATAGCTAAGATCTCTTATCCTTAAGGTTTTTTTTTGCACTACTCCATCTTGGAATTTCTCAGGGCTTTAAATATTATTTTAAGGAAAAAAGTATAACCAAAAACTAAATACTTTGATGCCATCTGAGCTAGAATTTTTAGCAGTTGAAGTGATTAAACTCTTTAAATGCTTTTAAAGCCCATTAACTTGGAATTGTTGTTGTATAGTTGCTAAGTGGTGTCTGACTGTTTGGCAACCCCATGGACTGTAGCTCACCAGGTTCCTCTGTCCAGTAAACTTGGAGTGATTGTAGCAAATGGTTGTCTCCATTTAGTTGTTAGTTTAGTTGTCTCAATTAAGTTGTCTACAGTTCACACTCATGTGTTCCACCACCAGTGATGGGTAAAGAGAGGATCTTTTAAGAGAGTCAGATCCCATGGACTGAGGAGCCTGGTAGGCTGCAGTCCATGGGGTCGCTGAGGGTCGGACACGTCTGAGCGACTTCACTTTCACTTTTCACTTTCATGCATTGGAGAAGGAAATGGCAATCTACTCCAGTGTTCTTGCCTGGAGAATCCCAGGGATGGGGGGTACTGGTGGGCTGCTGTTTTGGGGGTCACACAGAGTCGGGCGTGACTGAAGTGACTTAGCAGCAGCAGCAGCAACAACATTGTTAACTATAGTCAACAATAAAGTATTGCACACTTTAATGGAGATAATGTTTAACATTCAGCTGAATTTTTTTGAATCAAATTTAAAATATATGAAAAATTTAGAAAGTGTCTTGCAGAAAATGGTATTTCACTTTAAAATATTTTAAGATGCCTCCAGTCTGATTTGGGTCTTTCAGCTTAATGTATTTGGATATTTTTCCACCTCATAGACATAGAGCCAAATAACTTCAAAAACCCAGAAATGAATTGTTGTCAAAGTATAAATACACTATAAATGACAGGAATCTTTTGAAAATGCTGTGATTCAGAGTGACAGTAATCCAAGGGTTTTTTGAAAAAGTATTTACCAGATAAGTCATCCCTAAAGATTATCATTTGGTTTGGAATAGCAATCAATTGCTTTATTACTTTTTTTTTTTTTAACTTAAAGCTGTTCGGAAAATAAAAAATAAGACCTTGAAACCTCCAGAGAGCTTTTACAATTGTTTATCTTATTTTACCATTAGAAAAACACATCCACCACAGTTATTTTTGTGATGCTGTCAAGAAACTACAAATCTGCAGGAAGACAGAGGGTAGAGATGTGAAGGTATGCCTTCATAGAGAAGTAGGGTTTGGATTAGTAGACCCGAGAGGGATTCTGGGCAGAGGAGACATTAGGCTTGAAAGTTAGTGTGAACCATTCATGTGTGTTTATAAAGAGATAAAATTGTCAGGAGTGGACTAGTTCTGTTGGGTGGTAGTTAGAGATAATGTTGGCCATGGTCAAAATGATGTTAGTATAAAGGGCTTTAAGACCTAGGCAAAGGATGTTTTTTTGATCTATCTGCTTATTAATGGTTCTCAGGTTTTTCTTTTCCTCTGCCTCTCTATCTCTTTTTAATTGGTGTTAGGAATTCTGTCTTTGTGTATAAGATTTTGTGGACCCCTTACATGATAGGGTGTAAGTTCCTTGCTGGTGGTAATTAGCTGGGCTTCCCTTGTATCTCAGCTGGTAAAGAATTTGCCTGCAATACAGGAAACCCTGGTTCGATTCCTGTGTTGGGAAGATCCCCTGGAGAAGGGATAGACAACCCATTCCAGTATTCTTGGGCTTCCCTGGTGGATCAGATGGTAAAGAATCTGCCTACAATGTGGGAGATGTGGGTTTGATCCCTGGGTCAGGAAGATCCCTGGATGAGGGCATGGCTAATTAGCTGGTGATGTGATGTCAGTAGTATCCACTTAGCAACTGATTTGCCAAGTTATTATGAAAAATTTTTGTTAATTGTAGGTGGTAACTTGGTATTCAGAAAGGAAAAGTTTTGGAGGAAGAAAATGCAGTAACTCTTGAATACATAGTAATTGAATATTTCTATAAATTCCATGACACTTTAAATAAGTTTGTGTTTTTGTTAACTGATACATCTACATAACTTTGACGAATAGTAGTTGTCATTGTGTGTATGTTTAAAATATTTTAGGGACTTCTCTGGTGGTCCAGTGGTTATGACTCTGCCCTCCCAATTCAGGGGGCACAGGTTCCATTCCTTGTCAGGGAACTAGGTCCCACATGCCACAACTAAGACCTGGAGCAGCCAAATTAAAAAAGAAATATTTTACACCTCACATGCAGTATTTGGTACATTTAATGGATTCCTCACCTTGACTTGGGCTTCCCTTGTGGCTCAGCTGGTAAAAGAATCCACCTGCAATGCGGGAGACCTGAGTTCGGTCTCTGGATTGGGAAGATCCCCTGGAGGAGGGAAAGGCTACCCACTCCAGTATTCTGGCCTGGAGAATTCCATGGACTATATAGTCCATGGTGTCACAAAGAGTCTGACAGGACTGAGTGACTTTCACTTTCACCTTGACTGACATTTGAGTCTTATACACTGAAGACCACTGTGAGGATTTGAGCAGGGCAGTAAAACTGAAAGTCTAATTCTTGCATGATAAGAAAAGGTGGGACACAAGAGGTAATAATACTTAAGAGGCTCTTGACCTACTCTTTGTGCAAGAATACCTGGACCAGGTAGGTGTTTTATTTTCTTTTGTTTGCCCTGACTGATCTTTTTGCTAGCAAATCATCGAAGTTCCCCATTTTGATTTAAGAGAACTCCTAAGGCCACATTTTTCAATATATAGGTCATCCGCTTGTAAGCAGTGTGAAATGAATTTGATAGGTAATCATGAGCCATTAAAAAAATTGAAGGAAAAATAGAGTTCTTTGTATGTAGTAGGGGTAAGTATTCTTTTAATTTTATTTTTCAGTCATCTAGTTTTGTGTGTATCAGATCATGGTATAAAATACATTGCTTATTGTGGAATGCAGCCAAAAATGTTTGAGAAACACTAAAAACTTCTTTTAGAAACACTAAAAGAAGTTGATTTTACTGCTCTTTTTTTTTTTTTTTTTTTTTACTGCTCTTAGAAGACAGTATTGTTTGAACTTGGATAATAAAATCCTTCTCAGATGCCTGAACTTAGGTTCAACAAATATCCTTTGGGCATCTGGTGTGAGCTAAGTACTAGCTTAGAGGAAGAAGAAGGAAGCTCTGATTACTGATAATTGGGAACTAAGAGTAAAATTGGCAACTGGACATCAACCAAGGTATATTAATATGATGTGCTGATGTCAGACTCAACCCAAATATTATATATCAGGATTCTTTTGCTTATAATCAGTAGAGTACACAATTGAAACCTTTGCTGAAAGGAAGTTTATTGGTTCATATAACTAAAAAGTAGAGAGATTAAGTGGGATTCACTGGCTTTAGTCTGGAACCAGTGGCTCAGTAGTATCATCAGGATCAGATTTCTTTCATATCTTGTTTTGCTTGCTTGATATCAGCTTTACTTAAGGTTGATTTCTCTTGAAGGTCCAGGTAAAGCTAAATGCTTCCTTGATAATTTTGAGCCTATTTTTCCTAGTATTACCAATAAAAGTCTAGTCACTCCGATTAGATTGCCTCAGATAAAATGCTTGTCCCTGAGCCTATCACTGTTGTCAGAGGGTAAGAATAACTTAATCGGCTCAGCCTGATGTGTATTCAGTACCTAAACAAGGAAGTAGGAATGAGGCTAAATCAGTTCTCCCAAAGACATGGATCTCTGTGATAGGTCACTCATGATTTTTCTATATTTGTGCTCAGCCATCGTGGTATGGGAGTGAAAAAAGTGAGCTTGAAACACTGATTTCAGGTTAGATTAGCTATAAGGAAAGGTAAGGATTCTAAATCAAAAGTGTTGGATACACAGGCTGGGCATAGAAGGAAGAGAAGCGAGGAGCCCAACAGAAGGGAGAAAATAGAGGTGTTAAGCTCATGAAAGAACAGAGGTGATCAAAGAATGGCATGTTGAAGCTTGAAATGTTGAAGGTAGAGCAGTCTCAGGTGGTGTGAGAACTTTATCTCTGGAAGTGGGTGGCTAAAGTTGAATAGAAATGAAAGTCTTAAGAATTTTGAGGCTGAGTAAATCTTCTAAATGGAGGTATCTTTTAGGATTATGAAGTTTACTTGAAGCTTGGTCTTAGTCTTTGCTGAATAGGGTGATAGCTTATGGTGAACAGTGTCCTGTTCGTGATCTCCGAAGAAGGTTTAACTTGGGGACCAGGGACCAGTCTTGATCACTCAAGAGCTTTTGTGTAGCAGAGTTTTATTAAAGTATAAAAAGGGACAGAGAAATCTTCTGACATAGACATCAGAAGGGGGACGGAGAGTGCTACCCCCCACCCCACCTCCACCCCGCTAGTTTTAGCAAGCTGTTTTATGTCTGTTAGAAAGCTATTAATCAGGTAAGACCCTGATGCTGGGAAAGACTGAGGGCAGGAGGAGAAGGGGACAACAGAGGATGAGGTGGTTGGATGGTATCATGGACTCGATGGACATGGGTTTGGGTGGACTCTGGGGGTTGGTGATGGACAGGGAGGCCTGGCGTGCTGCAGTTCATGGGGTCGCAAAGAGTTGGACACGACTGAGCGACTGAACTGAACTGAATCAGGTAAGAGAGACCTGAGGGAGTTTCACCAGGCCCCTCTCCCATAATATGCATTTTTGAGATAGGATGGCGCGAGGTGTGTCATCCCCCAGCTGTAAAACAATTGATATGAATACTGGTTTGTTGAGCTATTATCAGCCCAAGGTTTGAGAAAAGGAGATCAAGTTAGTCTTAGGTGGGACCATTTTGAAGAAAGGCAAATACATAGTTTCATTAACATAGCTTAAGAAAAACATATCCGTGGAGAGTGTTTCCTCCTGCTGGTTAAGGGAGAGAGAAAAAAAAAGTCTGACACTTGCAGTCTATTTCCTCCTTTTGGAGACCCCTTGCCTTCCTGCCTGTTATCCTCTTAAGGGGAAGTGCCTGAAAGTGGTTGATGATCGTGAATGAGCATTGTGGGTTGAATGGTAGCAGATGTGCAGGGCACAAACATCAGAGAATGAGCTTTCATACAAAACTAGGTGGTGCTATTTCTTCACCTACCTGCAAACATGCTTTCTCTTTGTATTTTATAAAAAAAAGTTATTTTAGTTTAAATTTATACTAGATGAAACTACCATTTTTGATTATTAATACATAATTTTAAAGAATTTTAAGCTCTTGAAATAAAATTTACTTCCAGAAGTGTTATAATAGATTCTTGTAACCTTAAAAATCTTTTGTTGGAGTCCCTGTAAATTGTGTCTTCAGGAGAGATGGGTCTTTTGCTTCCTCCATGGTAGGATCATGTAGGTCTAGAAAACACTGAATGTAGAGAACTAGAGTACTAGAAGAGCAGTAGAGTGATTCCTGAGATCTTGTAGATATAATACTTTTTGCTCTTCAAAAAGTATTGATATGAAAGTAATGAGAAATAGAGAGCTACTACAGGGGCATTAAGGTTAAGTTTTGGTTTTTCAGGATGAATAGATGCATATTTGAAGTTAGAGAAAAGTTGCTTGTTAGTAGGAAGAGTTGAAGATACTCAGTGAAGAGTTAGTTCTGAGAGCAAGATCTGGAAGGAAGTGTGCTGGCATTTAATGGAAGATAAGGGGAAAGAGTCCAGGGAAGATAATTCAAGAATAGATCTTGAGATGGAGATTGGTAAGCTGTGGAGGCAGCCTCGCTGGTTGAGAATAGGAGAAAGTAGAATTAAAGGCTTGAAGAGACTTGAAGTAGTCTTTTTGGAGGGTACTGTAAAATCATTATTGTTTACCAATGATAACCTTAATTGAAGATAGAAAAGCTTGAAGCCTATGAACTTGTCGGCCAAGAGAACACAGTCATCTTTCTCTCGCAGTACCTTTGGCCTGGGAGGAGGTTGGCAAACAGATAATGGGATAATTGAGAATGGGAATTGGTATAGTGGAAGATTTGGAGGTTAATGAATGTATAGAGCACTGTTGTCGGAAGCTCTAGATGCTAAATAACATGTGTCTAATGCAACCAGAAAGAAGAGGCATTATAATTATGTATGCTACACATTTAGATGTTGAATCATCATTAAAACAAGGTTTATGACTCTTGTTTTTTGACTGTGCCACAAGGCTTGTGGGATCTTAGTTCCCTTACCAGGGATCAGACCCAGGCCCCCGGCCGTGAAAGTGCGGAGTCCTAACCACTGGATTGCCAGGGAATTCCCAAGTTTATAACTTTAATCTAGGTTCAGAACTAAATGAATTGCATGCTAGCTTCTGGATTTATTAGAACTGTACTCAGAATTATTGAATTGTAATAGGCAACATTCTCTACTTGCAAGTTTTGTGTGAAAGAATGGAGAGCTTTAAAGTTGACTGTCACTTAGTTTTATTGCATTATCAACTGTTTTCTTGTGTTTACGTTGTGTTGAGTACAATGCTTGAAAAAGCATTTCATTATAGAGAGTGAAAAAATAGATATCGAGTTAAACCTGGAGGTTAATTTTGTTCAACAAATGTCTTACATATTTCATCATCCAACTGTAAGGCAACAAGTAGCAATCAGAGAAATCTGTACTGAAGGAAGACTCAGGATAGTATTCTGTTTTTGTTGTTCAGTTGTTAAGTCCTTCCCAACTATTTGCCACCCCATGGACCACAGCTCGACAGGCTCCCGTCCTATCTCCTGGAGTTGGCTCAGATTCATGTCCATTGAGTTGGTGATGCATCTAACCATCTCATCGTCTGGCACCCCCTTCTGCTTTTGCCTTCAATCTTTCCCAGCATCAGGGTCTTTTCTAGTGAAATCAGGAGGCCAGAGTGTTCTGTAGTCCACTTAAAAGTCTCACACCTTTCTCCCTTCAGATCCCTTACCTAAGACTGGTGGATTAATGATGGGGAGAAAAATATTATACTTAAATTTTAGAGTTACTGTGCAAAATGTCTTGTGTAATTTAAGGAGGACTGTCACCTATTGGAGGAGAAGGCAATGGCACCCCACTCCAGTACTCTTGCCTGGAAAATCCCATGGACAGAGGAGCCTGGTAGGCTGCGGTCCATGGGGTCACTGAGAGTCAGACATGACTGAGCGACTTCACTTTCACCTTTCACTTTTCATGCATTGGAGAAGGAAATGGCAACCCACTCCAGTGTTCTTGCCTGGAGAATCCCAGGGACGGGGGAGCCTGGTGGGCTGCCGTCTATGGGGTCGCACAGAGTTGGACACGACTGAGGCGACTTAGCAGCAGCAGTCACCTATTGGATTCTTTAAATATACTTTTAGCTCCAGGACAGGTTAGAGGAGTGTAAACTTATCTTTTTTTCAACTAAATTTCCACCTGGTCTGTGAATCTTGCCTTCCTCCAGCCCAGTAATCTTGCTTTCCTATAATCTCAAACCCCATTTGTCCTATTCCTTGGGAATCTAGCTAATGGTGTTACCAGCTTCTTAGCATAGATTGACCAAACATTTTGTACAATACAAATGCTCAGCAGATAGTCCTATGCAGCTCTACCTTTGTGTGCCTTCCTTGCATAATAGAGATCCTGAAGAGATGTTCCCAGAAAGGAGGGGAAATCAGCCATTTCGTCTTAGCTGTGATGCTTGTGTCCACAAGTATCTATAGGATGAAAAACAAAACAGAAACTAATGGTTTTAAAGATTTTAAGAGATGCCCATAATATTAAAATATTATATCAGTCCTTTCTGTACTCTAGACCTGATTCTAGCAGGAAAGTAAGTGAAAAGTGAGGGCTGGGGCAAGTTAATTTCCTATCTTTAAGAAGTAATCGGACTCTGGAAAAATTATACAGACCGTTTATGTTATCATGTCTTTGCTTTGATGTCAGCCTATGTCCCCAAACTCAGTACCTATATATTACCCTTTTTTTTTTTAGTAGAGTACTTCTTTATTTTATAAGTAAGAAAGAAACTAACCATTTTAGCCTTAAGAGTAGTCTATATTTCAATAGGATTCCTACTTAGAAACTAAAACTACATTTTTCATATAATTGGTTTTAGTGCACTGATAGTTTTGTAACTTTTGGCTAATTACTCTTTTTCCTTTTAGATTGAGTAGATCTGATTTATTAGGAATCCTCAAGGTGTGCATTGAACTAGGTATCATAATCAGGGCAAAAAAGTAATAGGAAACTACTTGTTTGTTATCATAAGATTCTGAAGAGACCTTTTCACTTTTGACCCACCTCGGATGTTTAAAGTCTTTTTTTAATTCTCTGTGTCGCAACAAAGCATGCATATAAATATGTAAGTGGGTTGATGAACTGGAGTATTAAGAGGAAGGCATGACTGTTTTATTTACTGCTTCCCAGGTAGATCAAACAGTAAAGAATCTGCCTGCCATGTGGGAGACCTGGGTTCGATCCCTGGGTCAGGAAGATCCCCTGGAGAAGGGCATGTCAACCCACTCCAGTATTCTTGCCTGGAGAGTCCCAGGCACATAGGAGTCAGTCCATGGCATCGCAAAGAGTTGGACATGACTGAGCGACTAACACACACATGCACGTGACTGCTTTATTACTCCATTCAAGACATCTTTTGTATTGTTTTATCATCCCTTTCTTTCCTGCAATAAATTTTATAAGTGTGATGTGAACAGATAAGTTTCTATCTGTGACTTGGTTTTTGAAGTAAAGTCCTTTTTGAGATTAAGATGAAGCAAAGTTAAAATGATAGGGCCTAGTTGGAAGGTTGGGCTGATTAGTGATACATTTAGACTATAGAAAATTAGAAAAGATTTAAAAAAAAAATTAACTTTAGTGTCCACATACTAGAACTCAGTAAACCTAATATTGTCTTTTAGAAAGCATACTTTAATGAACCAATAAGAATAATTTATATTTAGTATATTAAAGCACTAACCTAAGCAGTTCATTTCAGCAGAAATTATGAGTTGCTTATAAATGGCTATTAAAGTGCTTTGGGAATATATTTAATACTTCACACTATCTCATTGTTTAAGACTTTTTAAAAATAGTGCAGTCTCCTCTGGGCCTCCATTACTTAGCAAAAAATAGGAAGGATGGGTCAGATTTTTGCTTCTTTAATATACCATCACCTGGGCATTTTATTAGAATACAGCTTCTAATTTAGTAGGTCTGGGATGTTAGCCTGAGAATCTATATTTCTAACAAACTCATTGATAGTGCTTAGTCATGTAGTTCATAAAACACATGGAATAGCAAGAGACTAGATGGTTTTCTATTGCTCTATGTTTAACATTGAGTGTATTAAAATTCTAATAATTCAGATGTAACGTATATAAAAACTGCCATAATGAGCTAAGGGATAAACTGAGCATAAAAAGTTAAAACTTTTTCCTTTCAAAGGAACAGGAGTCAGTTTAGACCAACAGAAATAAAAAGCAAGGTTGTTCTCTAAGAATATGAGACAGTCACTCTGGTATCCAGGAGCAAAAAATGAATTCTCACCAGGCTTCAAGGGAAATGAAAAGTTAGAAATCGATAAGAAGGTTAGCTTCCTCTCATGTCTCTACTGTCTGGGTTTCCATTTGAACCTGTCCTCTTGGATTTTCTGGTACACATCTTTGGCTTGCCATGTCTTTTGACTGTGTCCTTTTGCTGTTTGACATTTTGGCCTCAAGATCTACCACACCTTGACAATAGTATATCTCTTTTTCTTAGTTCATATTCTCAAGAGAAAATGTGGTCAGCCAATAATGAATTGTTTCTCTTGGGTTGGCCAAAAAGTTTGTTTGGGTTTCTCCATACCACCTTAAGAAAAACCCAAATGACATTTTGGCCATCCCGATACTTGGGTCAGGTGTCCAGCCATGGGCCAGTCAGCCTTGTGTGTTGGGCGGGTAAAGTGTTGGCATCAGTGGTAATAGGGCCATTGAGATTAGCCCCTTTGAAGAGTTGGGGAGACTTGAGGAAGATGCTAGGCCTCAGAGAAGGGAGCATTAGTGGAGTAGGCAGTGACACCTGATGCACCTTTATAAATGTTGCTAACCCTTATGGCAGAAAGTGAAGAAGAACTAAAAAGCCTCTTGATGAAAGTGAAAGAGGAGAGTGAAAAAGTTGGCTTAAAGCTCAACATTCAGAAAACTAAGATCATGCCATCCGGTCCCATCACTTCGTGGCAAATAGATGGGAAACAGTGGAAACAGTGGCTGACTTTATTTTTCTGGGCTCCAAAATCACTGCAGATGGTGACTGCAGTCATGAAATTAAAAGACGCTTACTCCTTGGAAGGAAAGTTATGACCACCCTAGATAGTATATTAAAAAGCAGAGACATTATTTTGTCGACAAAGTTCCATCTAGTCAAGGCTATGGTTTTTCCTGTGGTCATGAATGGATGTGAGAGTTGGACTGTGAAGAAGGCTGAGCGCCGAAGAATTGATGCTTTTGAACTGTGGTGTTGGAGAAGACTCTTGAGAGTCCCTTGGACTGCAAGGAGATCCAACCAGTCCATCCTAAAGGAAATCGGTCCTGAATATTCATTGGAAGGACTGATGCTGAAGCTGAAACTCCAATACTTTGGCCACGTGATGTGAAGAGCTGAATCATTTGTAAATATCCTGATGCTGGGAAGGATTGAGGGCAGGAGGAGAAGAGGACAACAGAGGATAGATGGCTGGATGGCATCACTGACTCGATGGACATGAGTCTGAGTGAACTCTGGGAGTTGGTGATGGACAGGGAGGCCTGGCGTGCTGCGCGATTCATGGGGTCGCAAAGAGTCGGACACGACTAGGCGACTGAACTGAACTGAATTATAGTGTACATGTTTGTCTCTTAGTCTCCTGAATGTCATCAGTATATACATGGGATTATGATAAATGTAGGTAATACAAATTGAGCCACCCTCTCCTGCCTCTTCCCCAGTGATGACTATAAGGTATTCCCGCCTCCTCACTATTGATTGCTTGCAGTAAAAACACCCTGCTCATTCTGCTTGCAGTATCCTGGCTCTCATTTCTATGGTCATCTTCCATAAGATTTTTTTTTTTTAAGATAACACTAAGATTACCTTATTGGAGAACACAAACATATTCTCCCATTCTTGGAGTCACAGAGTCACCCAAAATATCTAGGCTTCAGCTCTGTTCTGAAGCCCTTGATATAAACAGAAAGTGTAACATTCACCAGTTGCATTAGTCAGTCTCCAGGTTCTTTCTTATGAGAGTTGAAGTAACTGCCGCATTAGCTCATTTTTCCTATGAAGCCATTCTGCCTATGCTGTTAGCTCCCGATGTAGATTTACAGCAATGCCCTTTTTTCCCCTTTAGCTTATCCACAAATCAGTGCTACAAATTCTGCTATTCTGTTTTTTCATGCTTTTAAAATGCATATATCAGTGAGAAGAACTATAGCCAGTTCATAAAACATCAAATATGGTAGTACTTAAAATTTTATGTTACAGTGTTGTGGGCAAAAGTGTGAACAGTTTCTCAGGAGGAAAATCTTTCAGGAAATTATTTACTGGCTCGGAATACTCTCTTCCTTTATATTTATCTTAATTACAACTTTTTTTTTCCCCTTTCAGAGAAAGCCTGTGCAGAAGCTGGCTCAGCAAGAATGTCACTTCTTATATTGGTGTCCATTTTCTTGTCTGCAGCTTTTGTTATGTTTTTGGTATATAAAAATTTTCCTCAGCTTAGTGAGTAAGTATACTAAAAAAAATATATAGAAAATGTCTAAGGCATTAAAGTGGATTAAAAGTTTAACTAATTTTAAGCAACATAACTGTCATGATTGTATATCAGCTCTCATGGTTTGTAGCAAGTTCATATTGACACTGTCTTTAAATACTTCTTTCCAAATATGTCTCTTGATTTTCTGCGCCTGGTTTTTCTAGCTCTTCTCCTCTAAGGCATCTTTCTAATGGCTTTCAAGCAATTTTGGAAAATAAACTACATTAATTTATTGCATTTTATTTTTTTTAATGCTAGTAGTGACCAAGTAAATTTATCTTGCAGTCTAGAATAGAAACTGACCTGCAGTTTGAGAAATACTAATGTTCTTTTTCTCTGCTTTTTCCATTTTTCCACTCTTGTTTTCTCCCTTCCTACTTTTCCTTGTGGCAGTTTCTGTCTGCCTCTGTCCAGTCCATTTACTTCCTTCCCGCGTCTCTGTCTACTGGCTCTTTTTCTGTTCCCTGTTATATAGAAATGATAAGGCTTGAATAAGTACTTTTTGCTGTGAAATGCACCCTGTAAAAAGACTTGTCTATTAGTATAGAGCCACAGTTCCTTAGCAAAAACCTTGGGAGTGAGATGTATTTCAGAATTTAGAGCTTTTCTATTTTGGAAAGATAGCATGGAATAAATCCTGTATATTATGAAGTATCTCCAGCAGGGTCTGGGGCAGTACCCCATAATAAAATACATAGAAAAACTTGTATCATAAAAGACTATAAATAACTTTATATACATGTGGATCAATTTTTGCTGACAAACTACAAAGAACTTTTGGTTTTCAGTGCTTTTTGAATTTCAGGTAAAAGATTATAGACCTGAGGCATATTTTATGAGGGTGAAATATCTCTGGGTTATTTAACCACAGTAATAACACCCTTGGGTAATCATAGATTATGTGAGAGACTACTAAAATGTAAATAGTTAGACTTTCAACCAGGGCCAGCTTGGTGTGGTAATGGATAACTGTGAGATGTGATTTCAAGGTATCAGTAAGTTCCTGTTTCCTCTTAATTTCTTTCATTAACACTTCCTTTTTATTTGAAATTGTATAGTTGAACATGTTTATTTTTAATACTTTAAATTTCTTACATGAATGAAAAGGCCTTTGGGAGGATAGCATGTCATTTCATTAATACTAGTGTCGTTCAGTTTTAGATCCTTTCTCATTTTTATCAAAGGAGTAAGAAATAAAGAACTGACTGAAAGAGGGAAAGAATATAGAGTGTAATTTAAGATTGTTTGCTTCCAATCTGCTCTAAGAATTATAACACTTATATAATAATGTGCTTTTATAGATCTTCTGTATTCTGCTTATTATTTCTGTGTGTGTAATATGTATGAGATGTATGCATCTCCTCATAAAGTTTAGCTTTTAAACTTATAGAGAAAAACCCTTTTTAGTTTACCTGCTATTTTTATAGAACTTTTAAGAGCTTTCTATCATTGTTCCGCAAGATTAAATTTTTTCATGTAAAAAATGGGCACAATATATGTTAAACACTAAGGTGATTATTTGGGGCTTTTATAAATAGAACATTCAGTTCCAAACAAGGCACCAAATATAAAGTAAAATTAATAGAAAGTAACAAGTGTTTAAGTTTTTATCTGAACTTTAAGCTGGGATACTTGAAGAAAAGATATGAACTGTAAATTCATTGAAATTTATATTTAATTTTGGTTGTAATTAATTATTTACTGTAGCTTATCATGAGAATTACCCAAAATAATGTTTAGTATGTTTTAAATATGCTAACATCAGTGGTTCATTTCTTAGTTCAAAATTTACTCCAGTGTTTGAGCAAATGCTTTTAACTTTTAATTTGGGTCATCCTGAATTTTCATATGAATTATATGTCTCATAAAACTATATTAAAGCATTAAAAGGCAAATGATATATAGAGTTTGAAGTTAAATTTTGTGAATTTATACTTAGCGTATTACAGATCGAGGCATCAAAATCATTTTGGATAAAACTTCATGTTTTGAACTTGACTTTGATATGAATTATCTTGGCAAATTTCTATTTAAAATTTTTTTCACTTTAATTTTATTTCTTTAGAGAAGAAAGAATGAATATGAAGGTTCCCAGAGATATGGATGATGCCAAGGCTCTAGGAAAAGTTTTATCCAAATATAAGGACACCTTTTATGTACAAGTACTTGTAGCTTATTTTGCTACATATATTTTGTATCCTTTTAACTAAAAAATGTTTTTTAGTTTTGTTTAAGAAAAAGGTTTTGAAAGATCTGCTGTTCAGTTATATATAACTTTTTCCTTTTAAAAATTGCTAACTCAGTATAACATTAAAATATTGAAAAATGAGAATGAAAAAATTCTCATTTTAATCCTGTCTGTTCAACTCAGTTGTCATTTCTGAATATTTACCTGTTTTTCTGTTTTCTGCTTATTTCACTTATCATAAACTTTTTTCTTTCCTTTGTATTATTTAAGATAGTTACTTTATTTAGGATTATTAGTTAATCGATGGTGTAATTTAAATAATAATTTTGAATTAATAGTTACCATACCATAATTTTTAAAAATTCTCTTAGATTTGTAGTTATAGTTTGTATTTAATTTTTTGCTTTTGTAGATACTATGCTATGAATCTTTTGTTCATGATTTTTTTCTTAATGGTTCTCTTTGTAAAAAAATCCTAACAGGATAATTAGTCATGTAAAAGATATGATTTTTTTTTTTTTACAGTTCTCAGTATGTATTCCTTTGTTTTATATAGAAATATATGTTATAATTTAACTAGGCAGGAAAAGAGCTTTATTCTTTCTACATATTTTCAAACTACCTGTGCAACTGGTGATTAACCTTCCAATTTGTGGATGTTAGTTTCTAACTTTTGTATCTTTTATTCTAGTCCTGTGTGTTTTTCATATCTTCTTGGGTAATGAAAGACATTAACTCTTGATGTTTGCTTTCCATTTCATCGCTTATTTGTGAAAACCAGAGTGTTAGGCTTGTAGGTTATTTTACACTTATAAACTTTAGCCATAAAATTAAATATTTTCCCCAAAGAAGAAACAAATTTGATTCATCCCTTTCATTTGGAAGGTTTTTGTGAACAAGACATACAGTTTCTATTTACTTTGGAAAAGCATCTTTTCTGTCCAGTTTGCCCCCTAGCTTTGGGAAGGATTCATGGCTGAAGGATACAAGGGTTTCCCACTCATATGGCAAATCAGCCAGTTAGCATAAGTGAATCTTGATCATCTATGGGAGAACAAATGTTACAGCCTAATTGTCTTTAATATTCATATGCAAATTAGTAGGAAAGAATAAAGTGCCTTGTAGAAAGTGAATTGAAAGTATAGGAATAGGTTTGTTACTATAAATACATTTGATAAAAATAAATCATTGGTTAATATTGTCAGTTCAGGTTTGATAGCATATGGTTAACTATTTGCTTAATAATTAATTGTAATGGTTCTGCATTGTTTTAGATTTTTTTATAGGATAATGTGTTAATTCCATATTTTCTTATAATTTTCTATTTATTTTACACCTTTGAATCATAAGCTCTGGGTGTTAAAAAGAAACTTTTTAAAATTCAGTGTACAGGAGAAGACTTATCTTAGGGTATATAAGGCATATAATTAATAGTACAGTGCTGATTAGTAGAAGTATAATGTGACCCACATGCAGTTTTAAAATTTTTTAGTTAGAGCATTAGAAAAAGTAACAATTTTTAAAAATATTTATTATAATGATATTGGCATATTCTTCTTTTTTTTTGGCCAGACAGCATTTGGGAATCTTAGTTTCCCAACCAGGGATTGAATCTGTGTCCCCTGCATTGGAAGCACAGTGTCTTAATCAATGGACCCCCAGAGAAGTCCCCAATAAAATAATCTTAATATATTTTATTTGAACTGAAATGTCAAAAATATCATTTCAAAATGTAACCACATAAAAATTATTAATATTTCACATTTTTTTTGGTACCAAGTCTTTGAAATGTGTATATTTCACGCTCATAACACGTCTCAGTTCAGACCAGGCACACTTTAGTGTCTCATCTTCACAGCACATTTGCCTGGTAGCCGTTGTATTCAGCAGTGCAGTACTGGTTCTTTCATTGGTATTACCTAATTCAAACTCATATATCTGTTACTTTTTATGTTATAATCACTAATTTTAACTTAGATTTCATCCATTTAGCCAGTTTTTTTTTTTTAAGTACTAATTATATACTAAGTACAGTCTAGTTTAAGTGTTCAAAAGCAAAAACAACTGTTTCCATCTGGAATAATGAGAATTATGGGTAGAGATATAGTACAGTCATTCTAGACACAGCAAGTGTAGAGCAGGGCTTATAAGCACAGGGCATGGTAAGGAAGTGATCAGTAGTCCAGTTTTGTTGGTGTATAGGAAGTGAGAAGAGGAGGATTTGAGAAATAAGTTTAGAAAGATAGGCTGGACGTTGCACTCAGATTGTAGAGGACTTTGAGTACTAGGCTAAGGAATTTAGAATAGTATTTGG
Source organism: Bubalus kerabau (assembly GCF_029407905.1). Classification (NCBI taxonomy): domain Eukaryota; kingdom Metazoa; phylum Chordata; class Mammalia; order Artiodactyla; family Bovidae; genus Bubalus; species Bubalus kerabau. Next base: position 43,328,306 of record NC_073638.1, read on the forward strand.
TATTGGATAGTCATTGAGGACTTTTGAGCTGTGGATAACAATAGAAAGGATAACTTTAAAAACTAATAAAAATGTTTACCTATGGGGGGAGAGAGATGAAACAGTGATGGAAGTGGAACTTCCTCAAGTGTACTTCATTGTGTAAAGTTGACTTTAGAACCAAGTAAATAATTTCACAGAGGTATAAAACCAACTAAATCAAAATGAAAAAAGAAACAAGGATCTTTAAAATCTAAAGTACCCTCACACCCATTAAGATGGCTACTAATCAAAAAAATAAGCAAAAATCCCAGAAAGTCACAAGTGTTGGTGAGGATGTGAAGAAATTGAAACCCCTGTGCACTGTTGATGGGAGTGTAAAACAGTGTGGCTACTATGAAAAACAATATGATGTTACCTCAAAAAATTAAAAACAAGATTCAGCAGTCCCATTTCTGAGTATATACCTGAAAAATTGAAAGCAGGGTCTCAAGAGATATTTGTATACTCATGTTCATAGCAGCATTATTCATAATAGCCAAAAAATGGAAGTGACTCAAGTGTCCTTTAACCAATGAATGGATAAACAAAGTTTGCTATGTACATGAATGGAATATTATCAGCTTTAAAAGGAAGGAAATTTTGAAACATGTTACAACATAGATGAACTTTAAGGATATTATGCTGAGTGAAATAAACCAGTCACAAAGACATGCTGTATGATTCCTCTCACATAAAAAGTGGGCTTCCCTGGTGGCTCAGATGGTAAAGAATCCACCTACAGTGTGGGAGACCTGGGTTCAATCCCTGGGTTGGGAAGATCCCCTGGAGGAGGGCATGGCAACCCACTCCAGTATCCTTGCTTGGAGAATCCCCATGGACAGAGGATCCTGGCGGGCTGCAGTCCATGGGGTTGGAAAGAGTTGGACACGACTGAGTGACTAGGCACACGCATAAGAGTAGCCCAATTCATAGGGACTGAAAGTGAAAGGATGGTTGTCAGGGGGGTGGGGGAGGAAGGAATGGGTTCTGGAGATTGCTTTCACAACAGTGTGAAAGTACTTAATGCTACTGAACCATACATTAAAAATGGTTAAGATGGTAAATTTTATGTTCAGTATATTTTAACAAAACAAAAAAAAATAATCTAAAGCAAAATGAAATAAATTTAACAATATATTGAGTTGATATGGATTTGGCTATCAAGAGGAATTATTTATATCCTTGAAAAAACTAATTTGGTTATGTGTCCCTTCTGGGATAAATCTTAAGGACAAAAAAAAATTTGAAAGAAATCTTAAACTCTTTTCAGTTGTATTGTTCTGAAATTTTAAAATATGTAATACTAATGGTTTCCTGCATTGCAGGTGAATTCTTTAGTGTCTGAGCCACCAGGAAAGCCCATATATGCACACATACATATATATGTGTATATATATGTTAATATGTAAGGAAATAGCTAATTTTGCTATGGTTTTAAGAACCAAGATTTTTCAGTGTTAGAGAAAAAAATACACAATCTATACAGAGCTGGGAAATTAAAGTCAAATTATATCCCTGTGCACAGAAAATGGCTTTGTTACTACAAGATAAATGACAGAGGAACAATATATATAAATCTATGTTTGTACAGCCGCTTCACTTTACTGTGCAGCAGGGACTAATGCAGATTGTAAATGAACCGCATGCCTGCATGCTCAGTTGCTTAGTCGTGTCCAGCTCTTTGAGACCCCATGGACTGTAACCTGTCAGGCTCCCCTGTCCATTGGATGTCCAAGCAAGAATACTGCAGTGGGTTGCCACTTCCTCCTCCAGTGGATCTTACAGACCCAAGGATCAAACCCATGTTTCCTGCATTGGCATGCAGATTTTTTACTACTGAGCCACCGGGGAAGTCCCTGTAAATCAGGTGTATGCCAACAAAGATTAATCTTAAAAAATGACAAAGGAACATATTAAACCACCCTAAGGAATACAATAGGCAAAATTCAAAAAGTGGTAAATTCTACAAATGACCTGCTGCTGCTGCTGCTGCTGCTGCTAAGTCACGTCAGTCGTGTCTGACTCTGTGCGACCCCATAGACAGCAGCCTACCAGGCTCCCCCGTCCCTGGGATTCTCCAGGCAAGAACACTGGAGTGGGTTGCCATTTCCTTCTCCAAGGCATGAAGGTGATAAGTGAAAGTGAAGTCGCTCAGTTGTGTCCGACTATTCGCGACCCCATGGACTGCAGCCTACCAGGCTCCTCCGTCCATGGGAGTTTCCAGGCAAGAGTACTGGAGTGGGTTGCCAGTGCCTTCTCCACAAATGACCTAATTACTTCAATAAGTAAATTGCAAGGGGAAAAAAATCTGTATTTATTTGCTAATAGTGAGCAAATACCATGTTTGGACCCCTTTCATTCCTGATTTGAACAAACCAACTGTCAAAAAAAAAAAGGCATGTGGGAATTGTGAACACACTAAATAGCTACTTAGACCAATTGGAAGTTATAGTTAATTTCTGACAATGTTATTATAGTTGTGTTAAGAAAAGAAATCCTTGTCTTTTAAAGGTATTAAAGTAGTTGTAATGGTATGTCTGGGATTTGCTTCAATCTAATTGCATGTAAGGGATACAGAGAAAGCAAGATTGGTTGTATGTTAATTGTTAAAACTGTGTATGGGTATATAGTACTAGTTTCTCATCTTTCATATGTGTTTGAGACTTTTCATTAAAAGATTCTAAAGAGCCCTGAAATAAATAAGTGTAATTTTAAACTTTTTAGTGGAGGTATCTAATAGACAGCTGGGAAATTTGAGAGTGGTAAGAGAATTCAAAATTATAGATTCATATGACCATATACTTGAAGCCCTGTGTGCGTCCATATACGTGGAAGTAACTGAATTTATCAAAAGTGAGAGGAGATTGACTTAACAATCTCCAGATTTGAGGGTAAGGAGAAGAAAAAAGCTAGAGAAGGAATGATCTGTAATATCGAAAAATACAGTTCACTGGAGGTGAGTTTCACATTAAAGGATATCTAATCTTACGCTGCTGCTGCTGCTAAGTCGCTTCAGTCGTGTCTGACTCTGTGCGACCCCATAGACGGCAGCCCACCAGGCCCCCCGCCGCCCCCGTCCCTGGGATTTTCCAGGCAAGAGTACTGGAGTGGGGTGCCATTGCCTTCTCCGAATCTTATGCAGGAATTACTAAAAAATTCTTACTAAGAAAAAGTCATTACTTTCAGCCAGAAGGAGGTTTCAGTAGAGTGGCGGATGGGTAAGCCAGGTGGCAAGGGACATGGAGAGAATCTAAGGCAGTGAAGATGAGAGAGGCAATAGCTGGATAGGATACCTTGCTCAAGGAAAAAGCCCAGGTTTTCTTTAGTTTGTAGGCATCTGAATAGTTTTATGCAGGAGGAATCTGTCAAAGAGCAAGAAGTTAAAGAACCCAGGAAGAAGGAGATTGAAACAAAAGTAAGAGTAAAGTGCAAACTAGAGGGAACAAACAGGTTGAGTGAAGATACAAATTTTAAAGTATAGAGATGTTGAAGGAATTCACTCTTTCTGACTTATAAGTAAATCATGTTATGGTTGATGCAGAGGTACAGGCTCAAACTAGGAACCAGAGAAGTAGAAAAAAGATCTAATTTGAAAATAAGACTTGTTTGTAACTTGACTATCTTTTGTGACCTTTGTCCTTTTTTTAATGAGTAGTAAGTTGAGGTAAATGTCCACACATTGAATTAGGCATAGTAAATCTTCTATGTACCTGTGTGTCTACAGAAATCATGTTTCCTAAAAGTATTTGAGAGTAAAAAATCCAATGTATTTAGAGAAGTATATTATTTACAAGGTTACTGAAGACCTTTTCTGTTCTCTTCTTCTTTTTTTCTGTGTCCCTGTTCCCCTAAAGTGCCTAGTTCTTCTCTGTCCGGTACACATTCGGCATTTGTCTTGGTTTTCTCTAAGTAACGCACTCTAATTAGCATTGATTTCTGATAATGTTAGTAAATTGTAAGCTTCAAGTTACAGGTATTACAACTGAGTAATCATGTGTTTTTTAAACTTTGGGTGTAATTTCACTTAATTTTTTAATATTGAAATATGGATATAATCTTATTAACATATAACTTCTGCATTGATGCTTTTTTTCTGGATTGTTGGTTTTGTGGTTGAAAAATCCATTTAATTATGTTTTAATCCTTAACTTAGAAGTTAACAGCTTGCAAACATTTGCTATTCCGGGCTCTATATTTCTCAGTATACTCTCAGGGTTTCTTTATCCCTTTCCACTAGCCTTATTTCTTGTTTGTTTGGTAAGTATTTAAAATGAAATTGGGAGGCTAGAAAAAAATAACTTTAAATAGAATGATGGAATGATGATGGCATTCTAGTCTCTGGAAGCATAAACTTAATTAGTTTTAAGAGCTGTTTAATGTTAAAGTAATAATTGTCCCTCCATAAGGAGATGTTATAGTTTGTCTCTTTTCTAGAACAGGGATATCACAGACTTAATTGCATTTATAGGCTCTGTTCTAGCCTTTGCTTCCAGTACTGTTTTGTAATTCAAACAGTCCAAGAATGTTGTTGGTGGGCACAAGGAGTTAAGTCCCAAGGCTGGGGGTGGTGTTTTCAAGCATAGCAATTGAAAACATATTGGCTGTTGAGGTTTTATTCATAGGCTAATGGCTAACATGAACTATTTGGATATAGTCTCTCAGTTTAATCACAAGTTCCAGTTTGTTTTAGCTGGTCTCATTTTAGTTATAATTTGGTGAGAGAAAACACTGGATTAGATGGGTTCTTGCTCTCTGCATTAGAGGTGTTATGCAAAGTAACCTCCCTGTACCCCAAAAGAAAGAAACTAGTTGAGTTTTGCCTTAGAGGAATATATCCATGTGAGTAAGATGGAAAAGTACAAAATGCTTATGAGTTTTTGTTATTTTCTAGTGTTCTGGACTCGGTGCCTCATTCTGCTATATGCTCTCCTATTTAGTTGGGAGGCCAGTTGTATATAAATACCTAACGGAGAAAGCAGTAAAATGGTCACAGCAGGTAAACATGTTATTTTTAAATTATTTGATGTAATTCTTTGGCTACTTGGGAGGTCAGTGTATAATATCTACATAAATGAACTCAGACTCAGGGCTTTGATAAAAATAATCTTTTGTCCAAAATAAAATTAAGTGGTAGGCAAATAATGAATGTTAAGAATTTCAAATATGAAGTTTTTGTGTCTATAACAGTAAATTCTGTATTGCTAGTAAGTTTAGTCAGAGCAGAAAAATCCAAGGGTCAATGTAAAGGCATCCATGTATTTAAACACCTCACTTGTGTTGATGCAGGATGCTGTCAGTGGGTCTCTGAAAAGCTTGGATCAGCCAACTCCTTTAATGCATTTCATTAGTGGGAAGAACTGTTATCTTCTGTTAGGATCTCTGCAAAGACTACCACTGATAAATATTGATATAAACACTACTACACAGGAAAGTCTAACATAGTCTTTCTAAGAAAAAAGCAGAAGAAACATTATTAAATCAGAGAAATTTTAGATATTTACCCCTTTGTTTTATAGGTTAAGAAATTAAGAGAAATTAAGCATTTTGCCCCAAATCAAAATCATTATTTATATAGCAAGATCTAGGAAGTATAAACTGCATTCAGTGCCTTTATTTAATCAGCTGAATGTTTCCATTTGCTTATTTAATCTCATTTATCAATGATGAATGTGAAGTAAATTGTAATAACAAAGATTATCTGAAATTTTTTTAAAAAGTGGAGGCTAGGTTTATTGATGTACTATACTAGCCCTTCCTTTATAGGAAGTTAAAGGCATTAAAAAGTTGACCATTGGATATCTTATATATAGTTATAAATTTAATTTTGCCTTTTTAGGTTTAAAATGTTGAGCCATATTATCTAGGCTGATGTAGAACCGTCTTTAATAGTGTAACATTATGCTGTAAGCACAATCATAAAAACTTTCATCTGATGTTATTTAGCTCTGATAATGAACATTTGTTGACTAGTTCATTGTCATTTCCAAATTCCTTTTTTGATAATTTCTATTGGGTAAATGCTGAGCTATCAGGGATGAGAATTTGAAATAAGGTATTTTATAATAAGCAATTTATTTTCAGGATTGGCTTTGTCTTCATCCTGATTTGTTTCTTTCTTGTCACAGGTTGAACGTCACAGAGAACATCTCATTAACTACATTATATTTTTGAGAATAACACCATTTCTGCCTAATTGGTTTATTAATATTACATCTCCTGTGATAAATGTGCCCTTGAAAGTTTTCTTTATTGGCACTTTTCTAGGTAAGGCCAAGGCCTCTCGTTCTTCTGATCCCATAAGTGTAATATTATTTTATAAAATCCAAAAGTACCCCACTAAGATTTTTTTCCCACTTTTATGGAGAACCTGCTAAGACTTTTATCTTTGTCTATGAATTCACGCACGTTACAGAACTCATTGTGTACATGTCTAGCCGTGTCCAACTGGGGTAGGTTTATATAACTGGTGGTCACAGAGCCCGGTCTATGTAAATTGATGTTCAGAAATGTTTGTTGGATTGGGTTGATTTAAATCTTTTTTGTTACTTTTTAAAAATAAGAGCACTGTCTGCTGGATATTCTTTTAGTCATACAGAATTATGCAGGACTTCTTAACTCCATTCTCTCCCTCAGTGGAGAGGAAAAAAAATGAAAGTGCCTCTTTTGAGTACTTTCTCCTTTGTCTTCTAATCAGGTACTTAAATAATGAACTTTAATTTTCAATAAAGAATTGATCCTTTCTTTTTATTGACATAGTACTCATTATGGGCATTACCAAAAGTATAAGGGAAATAAGGATCAACAAAAAGATTCTTGCTTTCGAGGAGCTAACACCTAGTTTTGAAATTAATCAGTGGACGTAAAGATTCATTTATATATTTTGTGAATTCTGGTAGTTCTTTTACTAAGAATATTCTGTGTTTCTTTTAAAGTTAAGTTGAATTGTTTAGATATCAACAAAATGAGCAGATTCCTCAAGTGTTGAGTGTGTATTACATTAAACCTTTAAGTTAATACTTAATTTTTTTGCTACCTTTAGAAGAATTCATAGACAAAGCTGAAAGTCTTAGGTTCTCCATAAAAGTGGCAAAAATATCTTAGTGGGGGTACTTTTGGATTTTGTAAAATAATATTACATTTATGGGATCAGAAGAGAGAGTTTTTGTACTGTCTCTCTATTTTACAGATGAAATACCTAGAGATAAAATTAACTTCAGCTTTGGCTAAAGTAATTTTTCCAGTTCTGATTTTTAATAAAATACGGTTGTTTCACTATTCTTTTGTATAAAGTGCCCTTTTTAATCATATATTTTGAGTATCTTTTTATTTCTGAGTATCTCCTACCACTCATTTTTATTTTAAATGTACTCTATCAAGAGTGAATGAAAACTTACTCAATCTTATTTTCAACAATGGAGGTTTTTTCCCAGATTTTTAAATTATAATTCTTAGATGAACATCCTTGAGACCAAATCTTTGCTTATATACATTAGTATATAAACTTATATATAGTTGAAATTGGCGAATCATAGCACATTCTTTTTTTAAGGCTGTTGATAAATTTTGTAAAATTATTTTCTGGAAACTTTCCTTGGGTTTTTTAATTCAATATCCTTAAGAGGTGATTATGAAAAATTGAATTCTTTATATGGAAATAAACTTGAGGGGCTTTAAATTAAATTAAAAGTTAAAAAAATGTAAGTCACTGTATTCTTACAAGAAATTTTATACACACAGAATTTTAATTTTTAACAAGAATTGATTGTTTTTCTAATGTATGTTTTTACTTTTAATTTTAGGTGTTGCACCTCCCTCTTTTGTAGCAATTAAGGCAGGAACAACACTATACCAGCTTACAACAGCAGGGGAAGCTGTTTCCTGGAACTCAGTATTTGTTCTGATGATTTTGGCTCTTCTTTCTATTCTGCCAGCCATCTTCCAGAAAAAACTAAAGCAGAAATTTGAGTGAATAATCCTCTGGGTTTTAATTTAACCATCATCATCATCATCATCTGAGGACTGGCAGGTTTATGTGTTACAATCACCTCTTCAGTAATTGGAACAGGAGTTTGTAAAATAAAATATCAGATGGTTAAAATAATGCATTAAAGTGGCAAAGGAGAGAAGAAAGTAAAAGTGGAAATTGGTATACCATAGAAAGTGCTGTCAGTAGTTATGATAGACATCTCCTAAATTACTGTTCCAAGACTATAGGTATTAAACATAGCAGGATGGTAGGAAATTCTTGACCCAGCTGATTAATTCAGTTTAATATATTTCATGAGCTTGCCATAAATAGTTAAGGGTGACTCGATAATTTATCTGTTCAGTACTATAGCTAAAATAGGAAAAGCAAATACAAAGTTCAAAAACAAAGATATAGTATTGCTATTCTGACTAATGTCAAGCTCTTTTTTGAGAGCATAAACTTGAAAACTAAAGCTCAAAAGAGATTTACATTTTCTTCTTCTTTTTACCTTTGAGACGATAGACTTGTTTAGAAGTTGCATCTTCAGTGGACTACTGAATTTGGAAAAGATATCAAGTTATGTCTATTTGGTGAACTTTATTTTTATCTTCTGTTCTAGATTATCATGGATTAGTCTGAAATTTAAAATTCTGACCAGTCTATTTTCATCTTTTTTTGTCCAGTTTTCAAAATATTTACACTGTGCATATACAAAATTCCAATTACATAATAATTGTATCATATTGGTGTTGATAATTTATATTCAGATAATATTTTATTACATAGTTCCCCTTTACTGTCTCAAGAGGGGATCAAAAAAGCAAACATTCAAAGTATGCAGTTTTTAGATGTTAGATTAATTATATTACTTAATATTTTGAAACAGAAGCAGTGACAGCATAACACTTAAGTAGTTGAACATAGTTTATTTGTTCCAATGACTGTAACATTTATCACATTTATTTATTAATCTGGTCATTTAAGTATGTATTATGTAATTATCCTTTTTATGCATGATACATAAGAATGCCTTGTTTCATTTCTCTATTGATGGCTTTATTGTTTGGGGCTGCTTTTGATTAATGCAGTTTCCCTATTGAGGGTTTTTACTTTTTATATCTCAAAGTAAAATTAAATTCGCATATGGTAACTACTATATTTAAATAGTCCTGGAAAACCCAACAGCTTTTTGCTACTTGCTTAATGGTAACACCCTCGATTCCTCGATTCTAAGACGTGAAGTATTTGGTCAGTTTTGCCTTCACCCAAGACTGTCATGTTGAAAAGTACTTTAGCTGTGGAAGAAATCCTTGTATGTTTTTATTGTGACAGGTATGATCAGCCTCAAAGCCTGTTTCTACTGTATAATGTGGACTGATTATTTTTTCTATCACAGTATTAACAAATGGATTTATTGTAAATACAAAGAAAATATATTCATTAATATACTATTCTTATGTCACCTGGCCTTTTGTGTGAAATTATTTATTGTTATTTCTAGCAAGGTTTTCTTCCTTTCTTATTGACCAGAGACTGATAAAGCTTTTGTTATTTTTACAAGCAAACTTAAAACATAGCCTTTTTGGACAAAGCTCAGTAAATATTACTGTATAAAATGTAATTGAGTAAATTTTTATCAGACTTTTAAAAATAAAAGTAAGCGTATGGACTCAGGAGCAGCCTATTTACTCCATTATGTATATGTACTTACTCTATTCTCAGAGTATTTTCCTTATTCTTATCATTGATCTTTTCCCTTTCCTAATTGTTTTTTCTGTTAGGAAACTGTAGCTGTCACTTAAGGTGGGGTATATTTTCTTCTCCCAAGAGAATATCCAGTCTTTCCACATTCATCATCATTGACTGTCAGGAAAGAGCCTTCTGCAGGCTGTACCCTAAATGCAGTTGATGGCCAGTATTCATGGATTCACAGACTTGGCCTGATGCCAGATGTAGATTCAAGCTTCAACCACATCTTGAAGACAGTTGCATAGTAATAAGCACCAGAGAGCATGTGAATAGTGAGGAGGCCAGCAAACTAACTAGGGAAGTTGACTTAGTGAGACTGCTCCTTCTTAGTTAATGGTCTCTGTCTGGAAGTCTATTAACTTTGAGTGTAATATTTCTAAGGTATTTAATAAATGTAAATTAAAATGTAAGAAGAATAAATTGTACTGAAAAAACCTCAAATATAGCACTTGGGATTTATTTCATGTAAGTATTTATATTGAACAAAAATATTCTTTTGAAATTCTGATGCACATTTTCATCTCTAAGAACAAAGAAAAAAAATTTTAAACCTTTAATTTTTATAGTTGGCTTTGGAGAATCTTAAAGCATTTAAATTTTAAATTGTAGAGGTAAGTACAAGTAAACATTTATATAAGTGGTATATGTAATGATTTCTCTATAAAGCCATCTTTTTAAAGTTCTCTTTGGCTTTTTGAAAATGAGTAGAATAAGTCAAAAGGGCTGAAACTTCCTGGTATTTAAATAATTGTTCATTGATTGTAGTTTAGGTGTTTGAAGGTGGGTCTTATTGCAGTTTCGATGCTCTATTCTGATTTTTGCCTTTTCCCTTTTTTCTTCCTTTCCTGGGAGAAACTTGCTAAGCTGGGTGACTTAAAGAGATGTTGTTTAAGCTCTAGGCCTCATTTTTCTCATCTGGAATAAGTGAACTCCAGGTTCTTTACAGCTCAGACATGATAGGATTTTTCTGAAATTAATGCGATATGTTAATAGGCCCTTCTAACTAAAAATACTAAATTAAGCAATCCTTTGTCTAGCTTGTTTTATAGCTGGCAGTGTGCTTTCACATCATCACATTTTGATAAATTAACCATTTCATTTGTAATGAAATACTTGAGAAAACAAAGCAAAAGCTATTCCTATTTGGTTACTTTACTAGTAGTATAAAACAGGGTAAAATAGTAATTGTTAAAGGAAGTAAAAGGACTCTTCTGAAGAGTCTTCATCCTAGCAAAGACTTGGTGTTAAAAACAGAAACCATAGTCCCAAGTTTGATGACCACTTCGAGTTAGCAGGGATGATACTTTGAGAATAAAATGTGGGAGAATTCACTGAACTCCTATATTACATTTGGGGGGCTTTAAAGTTCAGTATCATCTAGCAGTTGGAGATCTGCCAAGTGGGCACTCATCATCATGACTGAACTGTTAGATAAAGAGTGCTGGGGAATAGAAATTGATCCAGTGTTAGCCTCTGATAGCTCTGGAATGCCACCTGAAAGTCTAATGGAATTTTTGAAAGCTACTCTTGAGATCAATATAAAACTGGAAGCTGAGAGAGGGAAATACACTATATTTTGAATGGAAAACTGCTCACATAGCATTGTCTCTCTAGAGTGAATCTCTGAAAATCTTCATCACAAAATCATAGTATGGAAGATGGTCTTTTGCCCAGCATCACCTGAAGAAAATGGATTCTTTCCTAGAAACCTGTCTTTCCTGGAAAGCTAACAGGCCCAAGGCAGACATGAGTGTGCTGAGTTAAGACCCCTACCTTACTTTTACCTTTGAGACAGGGTCTCCTGGTGACTGGATGAACACTCCGAGGCCTGCATTTGAATTCATGTTAGAACAGCAGTCAAAGTTTGTGTGTAATTGTATGTGCCAACTTGTCTGCCCTGGGTACTCCTGGTTCTCAGGCCTTCAAACTATACCACTGACTTTCCTGGGTCTACAACTTGCAGACTACAGATCATAGGATTTCTCAGTCTCCATAATCACATGACCCAATACTTTATACATGTCTCCTACTGGTTCTGTAGGCTACTGTTAAAAAAGTGAGAGTGAAAGTCATGCAGTCATGTCTGACTGTGACCCCATGGACTGTACAGTCCATGGAATTCTCCAGGCAAGAATACTGGAGTGGGTTGACATGCCCTTCTCCAGGGGATCTTCCCAACCCAGGGATCTAACCCAGGTCTCCTGCATTGGAGGCGGATTCTTTACTAGCTGAGCCATGAGGGAAGTCCAAGAATACTGGAGTGGGTAGCCTATCTGTTCTCCAGTGGATCTTCCCAACCCAGAAATTGAACTGGGGTCTCTTGCATTGCAGGCGGATTCTTTACCAACTGAGCTATGAGGCTACGTGCCCACTCTTAAGACGTTTTGAAAATAAATAGTGACAGGTATTGCAGAGAAAAATTGGCATTCCTGATGGAATTTGGAAATGATGAAACAATAGTGATTGATAGAAAAACAATTAGAATTATACATGGTCATCAAGAATTATATGTGGTCTCAAAGGTGCACATGTCTATGTCAAGGTAGTGGTAAGTAAGATATTTGGTAATGTGGATAATTGTCAGAATTTATGTCTATAGTTTATGGCTACACAAAAATAGGAAAAATCTCTACCTATATGTAAGACTTGGGAGACTTTGCCTAGAGTCATGTAATAAAAGGTGCTGTCAAATACATTTTGGGACATCAGGCCTACCTGGAAGCAAACATTGTAGGATCCATTTTTAGTGACATTTAAATGTGGAAACTAACATTCAACCTGAGGCCTAGAAGACACTTGAATCATCTTTCTTAGGTCTCAAATTTGGGTGGAGAAGCAGGATGTCACACTCCTTTAGATAACAATTCTAGCCAGCTTTGTTGGAAAGAGAGGGATCAGTTCAAATCTGAGCTGGAATTGAGTTTACAGACCTGAGTAAAGTTCTGGGCAATGGAAATAAATACATTCCTTATCTGTTAGTCACGTTCAGTTCAGTTCAGTTCAGTTCAGTTCCTCAGTCGTGTCTGCAGCCAAATGGTCTGCAGCACTCCAGGCTTCCCTATCACCAACTCCCAGAGCTTGCTCAAACTCATGTCCATCGAGTCTGTGATGCCATCCAACCATCTCATCCTGTGTCATCCCCTTCTGCCTTCAATCTTTCCCAGAATCTGAGTCTTTTCCACTGAGTTCTTCCTATCAGGTGGCCAAAGTATTGGAGTTTCAGCATCAATCTTTCCAATGAATATTTAGGACTAATTTCCTTTAGGATTGACTGGTTTGATCTTGCAGTCCAAGGGACTCTGAAGAGTCTTTTCCAACACCAAAGTTCAAAAGCATCAATTCTTCGGCACTCAGCTTTCTCCATGGTCCAACTCGCACATCCATACATGACTACTGGAAAAACCATAGCTTTGACTAGATGGACATTTGTTGGCAAAGTAATGTCTCTGCTTTTTAATATGCTGTCTAGGTTGGTCATAGCTTTTCTTCCAAGGAGCAAGCATCTTTTAATTTCATGGCTGCAATCACAATCTGCAGTGATTTTGGAGCCCAAGTAAATAAAGTCTGTCACTGTTTCCATTGTTTCCCCATCTATTCACCATGAAGAGATGGGACTGGATGCCATGATCTTAGTTTTTTGAATGTTGAGTTTTAAGCCAGCTTTTTCAGTCTCCTCTTTCACTTTCATCAAGACGCTCTTTAGTTCTGCTTCACTTTCTGCTATAAGGGTGGTGTCATCTGCTTTTCTGAGCTTATTGATATTTCTCCCTGCAGTCTTGATTCCAGCTTGTGATTCATCCAGCCTGGCATTTCACATGATGTGCTCTGCATATAAGTTAAATAAGCAAGGTGACAATATACAGCCTTGATGTACTTCTTTTGCAACTTGGAACCAGTCTGTTGTTCATGTCTGCTTCTGTTATTCCTGACCTGCATGAAGCTTTCTCAGGAGGCAGATAAGGTGTTCTGGTATTCTCATCTCTAAAAGTTTTCCACAGTTTGTTGTGATCCACACAGTCAAAGGCTTTAGCATAGTCAGTGAAGAAGTAGATGTTTTTTATGGAATTCTCTTGCTTTTTATATGATTCAATGGATGTTGGCAATTTGATCTCTGATTCTTCTACCTTTTCTAAATCTAGCTTGAACACCTGAAAGTTCTCAGTTCACACACTGTTGAAGCCTAGTTCGGAGAATTTTGAGCATTTGTTAGCGCTTGAGATGAGTATAATTTTGTGCGGTAGTTTGAACATTCTTTGGCATTGCCTTTCTTTGGGATTGGAATGAAAACTGACCTTTTCCAGTCCTGTGGCCACTGCTGAGTGTTCCATATTTGCTGGCATAATGAGTGTGGCTTTCACTGCATCATCTTTTAGGATTTGAAATAGCTCAGCTGGCATTCCATCACTTCCACTAGCTTTGTTCATAGAGATGCTTCCTAAGGTCCACTTGACTTCACATTCCAGGATGTCTGCTGTAGGTGAGTGATCACACCATCGTGGTTATCTGGGTCATGACTGTGTGGATCACAATAAACTGTGGAAAATTCTGAAACAGATGGGAATACCAGATCACCTGACCTGCCTCTTGAGAAATCTGTATCCAGGACAGGAAGCAACAGTTAGAACTGGACATGGAACAACAGACTGGTTCCAAACAGGAAAAGGAGTACGTCAAGGCTACATATTGTCACCCTGCTTATTTAACTTCTATGCAGAGTACATCATGAGAAATACTGGGCTGGAAGAAGCACAAGCTGGAATCAAGATTGCCGGGAGAAATATCAATAACCTCAGATATGCAGATGACACCACCCTTATGGCAGAAAGTGAAGAGGAACTAAAAAGCCTCTTGATGAAAGGGAAAGTGGAGAGTGAAAAAGTTGGCTTAAACCTCAACATTCAGAAAACGAAGATCATGGCATCTGGTCCCATCTCTTCATGGGAAATAGATGGGGAAACAGTGGAAACAGTGTCAGACTTTATTTTTGGGGGCTCCAAAATCACTGCACATGGTGACTGCAGTCATGAAATTTAAAGATGCTTACTCCTTGGAAGGAAAATCATGACAAACCTAGGTAGCATATTCAAAAGCAGAGACATTACTTTGTCAACAAAGGTCCATCTGGTCAAGGCTATGGTTTTTCCTGTGGTCATGTATGGATGTGAGAGTTGGACTGTGAAGAAGGCTGAGCGCTGAAGAATTGATGCTTTTGAACTGTGGTGTTGGAGAAGACTCTTGAGAGTCTCTTGGACTGCAGGGAGATCCAACCAGTCCATTCTAAAGGAGATCAGTCCTGGGTGTTCACTGGAAGGAATGATGCTAAAGCTGAAACTCCAGTACTTTGGCCACCTCATGCAAAAAGCTGACTCATTGGAAAAGACTCTGATGCTGGGAGGGATTGGGGGCAGGAGGAGAAGGGGACGACAGAGGATGAGATGGCTGGATGGCATCACTGACTTGATGGACATGAGTTTGAACTCTGGGAGTTGGTGATGGACAGGGAGGCCAGTGTGCTACAATTCATGGGGTCGCAGAGTCAGACACAACTGAGCGACTGAACTGAACTGAATAAAGTGGCAGTTAAAGGAACCTGGTATCTAAGGCTTTCTACCCTGGAAATTCTTCCATCCTCTCTCTTTAAATTCACTAGGAGAGATACTGAGACTTGGTCTTCAGTCCCTGCCCAGTAGATATTAACAGAAAGAGTAACTAATGCCAGGAGAACATGACATCATTAACCAAGATAGCTAGACACCTAAGAAAAAAAATCACTGAAAGACAAAAAAATTGAACAATGTATAATGCTTAAAACAGAATTATTGGATCAGATAAATTTTAAACAATGTATTCAAAATAGTAAATGTATTACTAATATGATATAGGAATAAGAAATCATAAGGAACTAGGTAAAATATTAAATAGATAATTGAAATAAAAATATAATAGATGAATACTTAAATATATGTTTAAGTGAAAGAATTGAAAGATAAACCACGTAATTCTAAATCAAAAGAAAGTTGGAATGCCTATAGCTGATTCATGTTGATATTTGGAGAAACCAATACAATTCTGTAAAGCAATTACCCTTCAATTTAAAAATAAATAACTTAAAGCTGGAGTATTTGATGAAACAGACTTAAAGTCAAAAATACCATAGCTGTTAAGCATATTATATGCTAGGAAAAAAGAACAGAGTGGAACATACAACGATTCTAAGCATGCTGCTGCGGCTGCTAAGTCACTTCAGTCGTGTCAGACCCTGTGCGACCCCATAGACGGCAGCCCACCAGGCTCCCCCGTCCCTGGGATTCTCCAGACAAGAGGACTGGAGTGGGTTGCCATTTCCTTCCCCAATTCATGAAAGTGAAAAGTGAAAGTGAAGTCGCTCAGTTGTGCCCGACTCTTAGCGACACCATGGACTGCAGCCTACCAGGCTCCTCTGTCCATGGGATTTTCCAGGCAAGAGTACTGGAGTGGGGTGCCATTGCCTTCTCTGATTCTAAGCATAGATGCATTAAAAACATAACTTCAAAAAAACCAAACAGTTTCAAAACATAAAAAGCTACCACCTATAGAACTGTGGGGGAAATGGATAGATTAATTGTGGTTGGAGATTTTAAGACATCCCTCTCAGAAACTGATTAACAAACATTGAATACATGAAACGGAAATTAATAAATTAAAGCATATATATGTATGATGGGCCTCCCAGGTGGCACTAGGTCGTAAAGAACCTGTCTGCCAATGCAGGAGTTGAGACACAGGTTTAATCCCTGGGTTGGGAAGATCCCCTGGAGGAGGGCTAGGCAACCATCTCCAGTATTCTTGCCTGGAAAATCCCATGGACAGAGGAGCCTGGCAGGCTACAGTCCATGGGGTTGCAAAGAATCAGACACGATTGAAGTGACTTAGCACACACGCGTGCACATATGTATGATACATATGTAGAACTGTGCACCCAAAAAAGAATACATATTCCTTCTGAACACAAGCAAAATCTTTCAAAAAAAGGGCCACAAAGGAAGTTTCAATAAGTTTCAAAAGATTGGTATCAGACGATCTTTATACTGCAGTGAATATAGAAATTAATAACAGAGAGACAACTTAAAAATCCAATTCGTGTAGTAAAGGAAACCATAAAGGATATTATGAAATACTTGAATGACAACAAATATGTTAAAATTTGTGGAACAAATTAGCATAATACACAACAAGCATAGTACTCAAAGTAAGATTGATTCAGTTCAGTTCAGTTCAGTCGCTCAGTCGTGTCCGACTCGTTGCGACCCCATGAACTGCAGCACACCAGGCCTCCCTGTCCATCACCAACTCCCGGATATCACTCAGACTCACGTCCATCGAGTCAGTGATGCCATCCAGCCATCTCATCCTCTGTCATCCTCTTCTCCTCCTGCCCCCAATCCCTCCCAGCATCAGAGTCTTTTCCAATGAGTCAACGCTTCGCATGAGGTGGCCAAAGTACTGGAGTTTCAGCTTTAGCATCAGTCCTTCCAAAGAACACCCAGGGCTGATCTCCTTCAGAATGGACTGTTTGGATCTCCTTGCAGTCCAAGGGACTCTCAAGAGTCTTCTCCAACACCACAGTTCAAAAGCATCAATTCTTCGGCACTCAGCCTTCCTCACAGTCCAACTCTCACATCCATACATGTCCACAGGAAAAACCATAGCCTTGACTAGACAGACCTTTGTTGGCAAAGTAATGTCTCTGCTTTTGAATATGCTATCTAGGTTGGTCATAACTTTCCTTCCAAGGAGTAAGCGTCTTTTAATTTCATGGCTGCAGTCACCATCTGCTGTGATTTTGGAGCCCAGAAAAATAAAGTCTGACACTGTTTCCACTGTTTCCCCATCTATTTCCCATGAAGTGATGGGACCAGATGCCATGATCTTCGTTTTCTGAATGTTGAGGTTTAAGCCAACTTTTTCACTCTCCACTTTCACTTTCATCAAGAGGCTTTTGAGTTCCTCTTCACTTTCTGCCATAAGGGTGGTGTCATCTGCATATTTGAGGTTATTGATATTTCTCCCGGCAATCTTGATTCCAGTTTGTATTTCTTCCAGTCCAGCGTTTCTCATGATGTACTCTGCATATAAGTTAAATAAACAGGGTGACAATATACAGCCTTGACGAACTCCTTTTCCTATTTGGAACCAGTCAGTTGTTCCATGTCCAGTTCTAACTGTTGCTTCCTGACCTGCATACAAATTTCTCAAGAGGCAGATCTGGTGGTCTGGTATTCCCATCTCTTTCAGAATTTTCCACAGTATGTTGTGATCCACACAGTCAAAGGCTTCGGCATAGTCAATAAAGCAGAAATAGATGCTTTTCTGGAACTCTCTTGCTTTTTCCATGATCCAGCAGATGTTGGCAATTTGATCTCTGGTTCCTCTGCCCTTTCTAAAACCAGCTAGAACATCAGGAAATTCACGGTTCACATATTGCTGAAGCCTGGCTTGGAGAATTTTGAGCATTAAACGCACTTAAATATTACATCAGAAAACAACATTAAAATTTGAAAAATCAACATAATCTACTATATTAACAGTCTGAAGAAGAAAATTCATTTATCATTTCAATTGATGCAGAAAAAGCATTTGGCAAAATTCAACAGCATATCATGACAAAAACTCTCAGAAAGATAATAATAAAGAGGAACGTTAAGTTATAGAAACCAACAGCTAACTAAAAAAGTACAGTTACTATTACACTTTATGGTGAAAGATTGAATGTTTTCCCCTAGATCAGGAACAAGGCAAGGATGCTCACTCTCACCACGTTATTTAACAGTGTTAGAAGATTTAGCTAGTCAAATGAGGTAGAAAAGGGGATAAAAAGCATACAGATCATAAAGGAAGAAACAAAACTGTGTCTATTTCCATATGACAAGATAATTTCCGAAGAAAATACAAGGGAATTGGCCAAAAAAAGCGCCTAGGATTAATAAGTGAGTTCAGCAAGGTTGCATTTCTGTCTTTTTTTTAATTTTAATTTTTAAGGTTGCATTTCTATATACTAGCACTGAACACATGGAAATTGAAATTAAAAATATAATACCATTTATAATAACTCAAAATTATATACAGGACTTGTACACTGAAAACAACACAATGCTGTTGAGAAAGGAGAAGAGACATACCATCACCATGGACTGAGAGACTCAACATTATAAAGATGTCCTTAGTGTCTCAGCAAGATATTTTGTAGGTATAGATAAGATTATTTTAAAACCTAAATGGAAAGGCAAAGGAACTAGAATAGCTAACACAATCTCAAAAAAGGAGAATAAAGTAGGAGGACTCACTCTGTCCCATTTCAAGACTTATTATATAGCTACAATAATCAAGACTGTGATATTGGCAGAGGGACAGATACATAGATCAATGGAACAGAATAGAGAATACAGGAGGAGAACCACACAAACATGCCCAACTGATTTTTGACAAAGGTGTAAAATCAACTCAATGGAAGAAAGATAACCTTTTAAACAAATTATGTTGGAGCAATTTGGACATTCATGGGCAAAAAAAAAAAAAAAAAAAAAAAAAAAATCCTCTAAATAAACCTCAAAACGGAAATTTAATTAAATAACTTGAATGTAAAATGTAACATTAAAACTTAGAAAAAAATATAAGAGAAAGTCTTTGTTACCCAAAACTAGGCAAGATTCTTAGACTTGAGAGCAGAAGCATGATACATAAAAAGAAGAACTGATAGATTATAGTTCAATTGTTTAAATGTTTACAAAAGATCTTTGTATGAGGATGACAAGACAAGCTACAGAATTGGAGAAAAATTTGCATGCCACATATCCAAAATGCCTTGGTATCTAGAATGTATGCTGCTGCTGCTGCTCCTGCTGCTGCTAAGTCACTTTAGTCGTGTCCCACTCTGTGTGACTCCATAGACGGCAGCCCACCAGGCTCTGCCATCCCTGGGATTCTCCAGGCAAAAACACTGGAGTGGGTTGCCATTTCCTTCACCAGTGCATGAAAGTGAAAAGTGAAAATGGAGTCGCTCAGTCGTGTCCAACTCTTAGCAACCCCATGGACTGCAGCCTACCAGGCTCCTCCATCCATGGGATTTTCCATGCCAGAGTACTGGAGTGGGAAGCAAACCCAAAAATCCAATTAGAAAATGGGTGAAAGATATGAACTAATATTTGATCAGAAATGATATACAGATGACAAATAAGCACATGAAAAGATATTCAACAGTGCTCGCTTAGCCAGTGCATATACTAAAATTGGAACGATACAGAGAAGATTAGCATGGCCCCTGTGCAAGGATGTGCAAATTTGTGAGGCGTTCCATATTTTTGTAAAGTAATTAGCCTCCAATTAAAATAAATAAATTTATATAAAAAAGATATTCAACACAATTAATCATTAGAGGACTACAAATTGAGCCACAATAAGGTATTCTTATACAACTATCTGAGTGACTAAATAAAAAATAGTGGAG
This sequence comes from Bubalus kerabau, assembly GCF_029407905.1. NCBI lineage: Eukaryota > Metazoa > Chordata > Mammalia > Artiodactyla > Bovidae > Bubalus > Bubalus kerabau. The sequence continues at coordinate 43,348,528 of NC_073638.1, forward strand.
ATACTAAATATTGACAAGGATGTGGAGAAGCTAGATCACTTGTTTATACATTGCTGGTGGAACTGTTAAACAGTATACTAATCTGGAAAACAGTTTTGGAATTTCTTAAACATGGAACTATCATCAGTTCAGTTCAATCGCTCAGTCGTGTCCAACTCTTTGCGACCCCATAGACTGCAGCACGCCAGGCTTCCCTGTTCATCACCAACTCCTGGAGCTTGCACAAACTCATGTCCATCAACTCAGTGATGCCATCCAACCATCTCATCTTCTGTTGTCCACTTCTCCTCCTGCCTTCAATCTTTCCCAGCATCAGGGTCTTTTTCAATGAGTCAGTTTTTTGCATCAGGTGGCCAAAGTATTAGAGCTTCAGCTTCAGCATCAGTCCTTCCAATGAATATTCAGGACTGATTTCCTTCAGGATTGACTGGTTGGATCTCCTTGCTGCCCAAGGGACTCTTAAGAGTCTTTTCTGACACCACAGTTCAAAAACATCAATTCTTTGGCACTGAGCTTTCTTTATGGTCCAACTCTCATATCTGTACATGACTACGGAAAAAACCATAGCTTTGACTAGATGGACCTTTGTCAGCAAAATAATGTCTCTGCTTTTTAATATGCTGTCTAGGTTGGTCATAGCTTTTCTTCCAAGGAGCAAGTGCCTTATAATTTCATGGCAACAGTCATCATCTACAGTGATTTTGGAGCCCCCAATAATAGTCTCTCACTGTTTCCATTGTCTCCCCATCTATTTGCCATGAAGTGATGGGACTGGTTGCCATGATCTTAGTTTTTGAATGCTGAGTTTTAAACCAGCTTTTTCACTCTGGTCTATCACTTTCATCATGAGGCTCTTCAGTTTCTCTTCACTTTCTGCCATAAGGGTGATGTCATCTGCGTATCTGAGATTATTGGTATTTCTCTTGGCAATCTTGAGTGCAGCTTATGCTTCATCCAGCCTGGCATTTTGCATGGTGCATATAAGTTAAATAAGCAGGGTGACAATATACAACCTTGATGTACTCCTTTCCTGATTTGGAACCAATCTGTTGTTCCGTGTCCAGTTCTAACTGTTGTTTCTTGACCTGCATATAGATTTCTCACCAGGCAGGTAAGGTGGTTTGGTATTTCCCTCTCTTGAGGAATTTTCCCATTTGTTGTAATCTACATAGTCAAACAATGGTTTGTGATCTACACAGTCACACAATGGTGTGATCACTCACCCAGAGCCAGACATCCTGGAAGTTGAAGTCAAGTGGGCCTTAGGAAGCATTACTATGAACAAAGCTAGTGGAGGTGATGGAATTCCAGATGAGCTATTTCAAATCCTAAAAGATGACACTGTGAAGGTGCTGTACTCAATATGTCAGCAAATTTGGAAAACTCAGCAGTGGCCACAGGACTGGAAAAGGTCAGTTTTCATTCCAATCCCAAAGAAGTGCAATGCTAGAGATTGTTCAAGCTACCACACAATTGCACTCATCTCACATGCTAGCAAAGTAATACTCAAAATTCTCCAATCCAGGCTTCAACAGTATGTGAACTGAGAACTTCCAGATGTTCAAGCTGGATTTAGAAAAGGCAAAGGAACTAGAGATCAAATTGCCACCATCTGTTGGCAATTTGCAAGAGATTTCCAGTAAAACATCTACTTCTGCTGTATTGATTACACCAAAGCATTTGATTGTAGATCACAACAAACTGTAGAAGAGTTTTCCGGAAAAGCAAGAGAATTCCGGTAAAACATCTACTTCTGCTGTATTGATTACACCAAAGCGTTTGATTGTAGATCACAACAAACTGTGGAAAATTCTTTAAGAGATGGGAATATCAGACCACCTTACCTGCCTCCTGAGAAATCTGTATGCAGGTCAAGAAGCAACAATTAGAACTGGAAATGAAACAGACTGATTCCAAATTGGGAAAAGAATATGTCAAGGCTGTATATTGTCACCCTGCTTATTTAACTTATATGCAGAGTACATCATGCAAAATGCCAGGCTGGATGAAGCACGAGCTGGAATCAAGATTTCCAGGAGAAATAGCAATAAACTCAGAAAAGCAGATGACACCACCCTTATGGCAGAAAGTGAAGAGGAACTGATGAGCCTCTTGATGAAAGTGAAAGACCAGAGTGAAAGATCTGGCTTAAAATTCAACATTCAGAAAACTAAGATCATGGCAACCGGTCCCATTCTTCATGGCAAATAGATGGGGAGACAATGGGAACAGTTTAATTTTATTAATTTTCTTGGACTCCAAAATCACTGCAGATGGCGACTGCAGCCATGAAATTAAAAGACACTTGCTCCTTGGAAGAAAAGCTATGACCAACCTAGACAGCATATTAAAAAGCAGAGACATTACTTTGCCAGCAAAGGTCCATCTAGTCAAAGCTATGGTTTTTCCAGTAGTCATGTATAGATATGAGAGTTGGATCATAAAGAAAACTGGGCGCCGAAGAATTGATGCTTTTGAATGGTGGTGTCACAGAAGACTCGAGAATCCCTTGAGCAGCAAGGAGATTCAACCAGTCAATCCTGAAGGAAATCAGTCCTGAATATTCACTGGAAGGACTGATGCTGAAGCTGAAGCTCTAATACTTTGGCCACCTGATGTGAAAAACTGACTCATTGGAAAAGACCTTGATGCTGGGAAAGATTGAAAGCAGGAGGAGAAGGGGATGACAGAGGATGAGATGGTTGGATGGCATCACTGAGTCAATGGACATGAGTTTGTGCAAGCTCTGGGAGTTGGTGATGGACAGGGAAGCCTGGCATAGTGCAGTCCATTGGGTCACAAAGGGTTGGACATGAGTGAGCAACTGAGCTGAACATAGTCAAAGGTTTTGGCATAATCAATAAAGCAGAAGTAGATGTTTTTCTGGAATTTTCTTGCTTTTTCAATGATCCAGTGGATGTTGGCTATTTGATCTCTAGTTTCTCTGCCTTTTCTAAATCCAGTTTGAGCATCTGGAAGCTCTTGGTTCACGTACTATTGAAGCCTGGATTGGAGAATTTTGAGGATTACTTTGCTAGCATGTGAGATAAATGCAATTGTGCAGTAGTTTGAACATTCTTTGGCATTGCCTTTCTTTGGGATTGGAATGAATACTGACCTTTTCCAGTCCTGTGGCCATTGCTGAGTTTTCCAAATTTTCTGGCATATTGAGTGCAGCACTTTAACAGCATCGTCTTTTAGGATTTGAAATAGCTTTTAGGATTGGAATATCATATAATCCAATAACTGAGCTCCTAGGCCTTTTTCCCAGAGAAATGCAGACTGTTCACAAAGAAATTTACATATGAATGTTTATAACAGCTTTTTTCATAATAAAATTGTTTCCTAACTGGAAACAATGTAAATGTCCTTTAATGGGTGAACCATTAAACTGTGTCCCATCTATACCATGGAATATTTCTCGGCAATAATAAAGAATGAGTTATTGATTCATGAATCACCTGAATTAATCTCCAGAGAGCTATACTAAGTGAAAGAAAGCCAGTCACAATATAATAGATATGGTATATCTCTGTAACATCCTAGAAATGACAAAATTATAGACATGGATAGATACTAGTGTTTGCCAGAGACTAAGGAAAGGGTAGATGTAGGACAGGAATGGGTGTGGCTATAAAAGGATCACATTAGAAATTGCTGTAGCATGAAAGTGTTCTGTGTCTTGACAGTAACAATGTTGATATTCTGGTTGTGGTATTGCTTTGCAAGGTACTGCCTTTGGAGGGAAATGGGTAAAAAGTAAATGAAATCTCTCCATATTATTTTTTAAGTGAAAGGTGCTCAGTTATGTCCGACTCTTTGCGACGCCATGGACTATAGCTGGCTGGGCTTCTCTGTCCATGGAATTCTCCAGGCAAGAATACTGGAGTGGGTTGCCGTTCCCTTCTTCAGGAGATCTTCCCAACCCAGGGATCAAACCCAGGTCTGCCGCATTGCAGGCAGATTCTTTACCATCTGAGCCACCAGGGAAGCCCCATTGTTTTTTAAAGCAACACATAAATCTACAATTATCTCAGAAAAAATGCTTAATTAAAAAACAAACAAAGTGCAGTACATTGTTAAAAAACCAAAACCAAAATGATGGAACTTTCATGGTGGTCCAGTGCTTAGGATTCCATGCTTTTACTGCCAAGAGCTGAGATTCAATCCCTGGTCCACAAACTAAGATCCCATAAGCCACACAGCTTGGCCAAAAAAAAAAAAAAAAAACCTAACAAGCAAATTATATAAATGTGTTGGAAACAGAAAAAAGTCAAAGGCCAAAAGAAAACAAACAAAAAACCAAAAAAGAATAACAGTACAAATTAATGAAATAAAGAACAAAAAGGCAATAGAGAAGATTAACAAAATAAAAATTAGTACTTTGAAGATTAAGTTACACGTTTGACAAGACTGATCAAAGCAAAAAAGGAAAATGTGCAAATAAATAAAATACAGACAAGAAAAAATGGCTATATGTACAACAGAAACTTTTTATATTTCTGAATTAAATATATACTGAAAAATCTAGATGAAATGGATAGATTCTTGGAAAAACTTCAAAAATATACAATGGGGACTTCCCTGGTGGTCCAGTGGTTAAGAATTGCCTTTCAATGTGTGGGACATGGGTTCAATCCCTGGTCGGGGAACTTAGAGCCCATACGCCATGGGGCAACTAAGCTGGCATGAACCTCAACTAAAAAAAATACAGTGCCACAACTGGCAGAAGAAAAGACAGAAAACCGTACAGAGCAAAATGTATTAAAAAAAATTGCAAAGAGAATCAGACACATAGGTCTCAAAACCCAGGTGTTTCTCAGATAAGTTCTAACAAATTTTGAAGGAACAGTTTATTCCTGTCTTATACAAGCTTTTCTAGAGGGTAGAAAAAGATAGAAAACCTTCCAGTTCAATGTGCAAGCCTTTTATAATTTTGATTCCCAAACCTGGTGAGACTAATTCAGGTAAAACAAAATTATAGACATTTTTTTATGAACACAGATGCAAAAATTCTAAATATTGTATATCTAAATCCAACTCTTATATTTAAAAAATACATTAAGAATGAATAGAATTTATTCTCAGAGTATAGTGATAGTTCAACATAGGAAAAATTTATCAGGGTAATTTGCTATATTAAGAGGAGAAAACTATATATTATCTTGAGACCTACAGAAAAATTTTTTTATAAAGTTCAATATCTATATATGATAAAATTATAATTTTTATAATGACAAATCAGTAATAAAAGATTATTTCTTTAATTTGATAAATTGTTTACCAAAACCTTATAACAAATGCTATTCTTTTTTTTTTAAGATTTTTTTTTGATGTGGACCATTCTTAAAGTCTTTATTGAATTTGTTACAATATTGCTTCAGTTTTATGCTTTGGTTTTTGTCCTCAAAGCATGTGGGATCCTAGCTCCACACCAGGGATCGAACTTACACCTCCTGCATTGGAGAGCATAGTCCTAACCACTGGACTACCAGGGAAGTCCTCCAAATGTCATTCTTAATAGAAAATTTTAGATGCATTCTCTTTAAGACTTTATTTGGGAACCAAAATAAAGATTCCCACTGTGATTGCTACAATTTGATGTGGTACTGAAGGTCTTGGCCTAATGCTATAAGGAAAGACTAAGAAATATTAGGTGTAAAGAAGGGAAAGATATAACTGTCATTATTTGGAATTGCTACAATCATTGACTTTAAAACAGCAGAATAAACAAAACAACTGAAGCTAAAACGAGGCTGTAGCTGGCTTGTCAGACACAAGTAAATGGCATACTGGTTAATAGACTCTACCCTGTTAAAAGATTATCTTTGGACTCTCAGCCTTAAACCACAAGACAGCCTCCTCCATGAGGAAATTTTGTACAGCTGCTAAAGGAATAAATATTCTCAATGTGCTGCTGCTGCTGCTAAGTCGCTTCAGTCGTGTCTGACTCTGTGCGACCCCATAGACGGCAGCCCACCAGGCTCTGCCGTCCCTGGGATTCTCCAGGCAAGAACACTGGAGTGGGTTGCCATTTCCTTCTCCAATTCTCAATGTAGTTAGGTCTATTTACTCTTAACTAACCATGAGTATTTTGAGGACAAGAACTTTGCTGTTGAGAGGGAAAGTTGATGAAGTCCCAATCAACTGGTATTCCTTCAAGAATGGAGATATAAACTTCCAGCTGGAAAATAAATGAGTCATCTGCCAGGAGGAAATATATAGCATGGGGAACACAGTCAATAATATTGTAAAAAAGTTGTATATGGCAAAAAGTAATTTGATCACATTGGTCATTTTGCAATGTATAGAAATATTGAATCACTATGCTGTACACCTGGAACTAACATAGTGTTGTAAGTCAATTATACTTGAGTTAAAAAAAATAACCATGATCAAATGGATGTGGAGGCAGGGAAGTTTGCCAAATTCCTTTTAGCAGCATCCTGTTCCTAAACATAATTAGATAAAGTTGTGGGAAAAAGTTGCATTGAAGTCTCACTCAGCTATAGTGTCTGTATTCCAGATCCCAAGTCCAGCTCAAATGCCATCAGACAAGACAGAAATCACCAAAGCATAACAAAAATGTGATGCTATCTCTGAGGGTGGAATTGTGGGTCATTTTATTTTCTTCCTTATACTCTTATGTATGAATAACTTGTATAATAAAGAATGGCATAAAAAAACAAAAAAAGTGAAAACAGAGTCCTTGATATGGAGATAAAAACAGGTGGTTGCCTAAGGAGAGCAGGGTTTGTAGAGGCAAAATAGTGGAAGGGGATTAACAGGTACAAACCTCCCATTATAAAATATAAGCCACAGGGATGTAATACATAGCATAAAGAATATGATCAATAATATTTTAATAACTATGTTTGGGGAAAGATGGGTACTAAACTTATCATGGTAATTATTTCATAATGCACGCAAATGTCAAATCACTGTGTAGTACACCTGAAACTTACATAGTATTGTACATCAGCTATATTTCCATAAAAAAGAAAACAAAATGCAGAACTCCTTTTTCAAAAAGCAGAAAAGAAATAGTGCTATTAAAGGTACTAAAATGTAGAGATTTTTCCTTCCTTCCAGGATCTTCTTGATATGTCCTGGCGTTTTTATTTAATGTAGGTCTGCTGCTGCTGCTAAGTCGCTTCAGTCGTGTCCGACTCTGTGCGACCCCATAGACAGCAGCCCACCAGGCCCCGCCGTCCCTGGGATTCTCCAGGCAAGAACACTGGAGTGGGTTGCCATTTCCTCCTCCAATGCATGAAAGTGAAAAGTGAAAGTGAAGTCGCTCAGTCGTGTCTGACTCTTAGCAACCCCATGGACTGCAGCCTACCAGGCTCCTCTGTCCATGGGATTTTCCAGGCAAGAGTACTGAAGGCAACTGGAGTTGCCTTCTCCCAATGTTGGTCTAAGCAAAGAAAAATTAAAATAGTAAATTATGAGCTTGAATTTTATATTTGATTTTATATTGTGCAGTGGCAGTTTTAAATGCAAATATCAGAGGATTTTACTGCATGTAGAATTGCCGAAATTATATAGTTCTGCTTTGAAACTCATATATGCGTTTGCATTTCATTCTTACATGAATAGTGGAAATACTGCAAAAAGTAACTCGACAGATTTTATTTCACTTCTTGATGAGCACATGTTCTACCAATATTCTTTGACTTACTGATAAATGAGAAAGGCCTGAAAGGAAAAGAATTATGGGTTGCCCTGTTTTTCCCTTTCCTTTTATGTTGCCAGTTTTGGCAAGTCATCAGTTACTACAAGGAAGTCACATAAATAAGAATATGCTAGGGTTCTTCCATTGTCTGCATTTTTTTATCTTGTTTTAAGTATTGTTTTATTTTCTTAACTAATAAACAAAAATTAGATTTTGAATATAAATTAAAATTCTTATTTTTCCAAGTGAAAATGCTGATGCTAGCTAAAGTTGATAATTTAAGAAAACAGTACTAGTAGATTACTTAGAATTATGGTAGCACCCACCAGAGGAAATAGCAATCAGGAGGACTAGGAATGAGACGGTACTTTTCCTTATGTAGAACTAGGCAGCAGAGTCTCTTAAGATGACTTGGGCTTACATACAGTATGATATATAACGTACATCAGGATTTTAAATGCCTTCAAGAGTTTAGTAAATCATCTTAAGTAAAGCCAGGCACATAAAACAAAAACCAAGAAGAACCAATTGTATATATTAGTTGGATACCCAGTAACTGAAAATAGTTTGTTTGTTTTTAAACAATTGTTTAAAACAGTTGTTTTTAAACAAACAACTTTTATCCTCAAGTGGAAAGTTCGGTTCAGTTCAGTCACTCAGTCGTGTCTGACTCTTTGTGACCCCATGAACCGCAGCACGCCAGGCCTCCCTGTCCATCACCAACTCCAAGAGTCCACCCAAACCCATGTCCATTGAGTCGGAGATGCCATCCAACCATCTCATCCTTTGTCATCCCTTTCTTCTCCTGCCCTCAATCTTTCCCAGCATCAGAGTCTTTTCCAATGAGTCAGCTCTTTGGATCAGGTGGCCAAAGGATTGGAGTTTCAGCTTCAACATCAGTCCTTCCAAAGTGGAAAGTAGCCACGTTCAAATGCGTTAAGAGATAAGTAAAAAGGAATAAAACTTTATTAAAAGTAAATAAATGTAGCATATAACATGTACAGATGGCCCATGGTGCCAATTTTATTTGCAGATAGTATTCCAAAGTTCACAAGTTACACTGTTGCCACAGCCTTGGCTAAATCTTGAACTAGTGCAGAATTCAGCTGTGCTGATCATGCTTAGATGTGGCATACCTGTTCTTGATAGTCATGTGCTTTGTAAGCCCACGATTCACCATGACCGTATTTTTGCCAGGTGTTGCATAACAAGAAGGGATTCTTCAGTGTATGACAGGTAATGCTGTAGAGATGGTGTCCATTCACCATTATCAAGAATTTTCAGTGCTAAGCAAAAAGCTCCCGCTGCAATCCGAGGAGGAAAGTACACCATATCATAGTCCAGCATAGTTAGTTCCATCAAATATTTGACCAGAGTATGTAGCTCAACATTAACCTCTCCAATCTTAGATGCTCTCTGAAGGAAATGCAGGAGTAGAGAGTGACCCTGACTAAAATTTACAGCTCTTAGAATCTTCATTTCTGTCTGTCTGATTTGGAACTTGGAGTAAGAATTGTCAGTCACAAAGGCAAAGTCACCGATTTCTGGAGGGTACGTTTCCTCATATTTGCTTGGAACAAACACGGCAGTGACTCCAGCCAGCTGCAGCATCTTCTTGGGCACACAATTATCCTGCATGAACCGATCAGTTTTGGAACAGTCATGTACCTGTTCTCCTGCAGTAACCTGAATTTCATTTGAACATGCACCTAGCCAGTCAATTAGGATGGCTCTCATGTTTCCAGTGACTTCATGACCCATTGGGTATTTTGGTTTGACTGCTTGCTCTTCCTCAAGTTGTCTCAGATAAGCATAGATATCTTTTACATATTCACTACAGAGGTTTGGATCCACTCCGTCTTCTGCATCCACATCACTCACTGCAAGAATTACATCCAAGAAAGCCTGACACAGATATTCTTCTGCAGGGGCACAGCTAGATGTTTCCATGGGGCTTGGAGAGGGAGTATGGACCAAAATGGGCTCAGGGGAAAGTTTCTCTTCCTTAACAGGCTCTGGTTCTGTCTCCGGCCTCGGCTGGGGCTCCGGCATAGGTACAGGAGCCTTTTCCAGAGGTTTTGCTACTTTTTTAGCAGTAACTTTTCCTGCAGCTAAAATTTTTGCTTCCTTTTTCAGGGGCAGTTTGGCCTGCGGCTGTTTACTGACTTTGTAACGGATGTCTCCAAGAGCTGTTCGGGGCCTCAGCCCAGGCTTAGAGGTTGCAACAGTAGCCACAGGCAAGCGCTTTGCCCCTGCCATACTGATCTTCAGCTTATTTTCAGCATTAGTCTTTGTGTTCTGGTGATCCAAAGCACCATGGCTTCTTCTGCAACAGGCAGCAGCTCAGTGAGGGGAAGGAGAGCACTGGAGCCCCAGACCAGCCTGGAACTTGATGGTTGCACCACAGGCCAACCCATTGTCTGCATTTTAAAAGGTTTTTTGTATTTTGCTATGGTGGACATGGAACAACAGACTGGTTCCAAATAGGAAAAGGAGTTCGTCAAGGCTGTATATTGTCACCCTGTTTATTTAACTTATATGCAGAGTACATCATGAGAAACGCTGGGCTGGAAGAAGCACAAGCTGGAATCAAGATTGCCGGGAGAAATATCAATAACCTCAGATATGCAGATGACACCACCCTTATGGCAGAAAGTGAAGAGGAACTCAAAAGCCTCTTGATGAAAGGGAAAGTGGAGAGTGAAAAAGTTGGCTTAAAGCTCAACATTCAGAAAACAAAGATCATGGCATCGGTCCCATCACTTCATGGGAAATAGATGGGGAAACAGTGGAAACAGTGTCAGGCTTTATTTTTCTGGGCTCCAAAATCACAGCAGATGGTGACTGCAGCCATGAAATTAAAAGACGCTTACTCCTTGGAAGGAAAGTTATGACCAACCTAGATAGCGTATTCAAAAGCAGAGACATTACTTTGCCAACAAAGTTTCGTCTAGTCAAGGCTATGGTTTTTCCCGTGGTCATGTATGGATGTGAGAGTTGGACTGTGAAGAAAGCTGAGTGCCGAAGAATTGATGCTTTTGAACTGTGGTGTTGGAGAAGACTCTTGAGAGTCCCTTGGACTGCAAGGAGATCCAACCAGTCCATTCTGAAGGAGATCGGCCCTGGGATTTCTTTGGAAGGAATGATGCTAAAGCTGAAAGTCCAGTACTTTGGCCACCTCATGCGAAGAGTTGACTCATTGGAAAGGACTCTGATGCTGGGAGGGATTGGGGGCAAGAAGAGAAGGGGACAACAGAGGATGAGATGGCTGGATGGCATCACTGACTCGATGGACGTGAGTCTCAGTGAACTCCGGGAGTTGGTGATGGACAGGGAGGCCTGGCATGCTGTGATTCATGGGGTTGCAAAGAGTCGGACATGACTGAGCGACTGATCTGATCTGATCTGATGGTGCGTCTTCATTGTTACACGTGGGCTTTCTCTTGTTGTGGTGTGCAGGCTTCTCATTGCAGTGGTTTCTCTAGTTCTCAATACAGAGTCCTGTGCATAGGACGTACATACACCCATGGAGGTGGCCCTGGGTATAATAGAAGGTAGTAAGAATGGTTGTAGACTCCAATTACTATATCCAGTATAGTGCACTTGTAAACAGGTGAGTAAGGAATGTGGATGGAAGGTGAGGGGGAAGAAAGAGCAGAGGAACTGAAAGAAGCCAAGAGAGACACAGAGAGAGAGAGAAAGAGAGAGAGAAACTGGTGTTGACTTTCTAGTTCTGTGAGGCCCAGTTCTACTTCGTGTGTCCTGCTGTTTACCAGCACTACATTGGGCAATGCAAAGAAAATGGAGCCCCACTGGTAGTTCATGCGTGATTTGGGGTGAACTAGAAAAAGATGCCCCTTTCTTAAGATACTTTACTGCCATCTGTTGGGAAACTGTCATAATAACTATGTGAATGAATAGTGACCACAATGAATCCTATCTCTTGGGCAGAGCTCAGTCTGTATACTTGTGAATGGCAGCCCTGCCTGTTACCCTCAGGGTCCCCAGGAGTCAGAGGCACGAATGGGGATAACTTACAACCTGAGCTTAGCAAACTTAGTGGGTAGCAGGCAGCAGGCCTGCCCACACGTGGGTTGAGACAACAGGCCAAGGGGTGGCCCAGGCACACCTCTGAATAGCAGCTTCAGAGACATTCAGTTGAGAATCAAAGCCAGTTCTTCACTTTATATCGCCTTGCCCCTAGGAGCTTATGAAAATTATCTTGGTGAGGGCTTTTGGCCAATTCCAACATTTGAGAAAGTTTAGTGGAGGAGATTGGAGAAGGAAATGGCAACCCACTCCAGTACTGTTGCCTGGAAAGTCCCATGGATGGAGGAGCCTGGTAGGCTGCAGTCCATGGGGTCGCTAAGAGTCAGACATGACTGAGCAACTTCACTTTCACTTTTCATTTTCATGCACTGGAGAAGGAAATGGCAACCCACTCCAGTGTTCTTGCCTGGAGAATCCCAGGGACGGGGGAGCCTGGTGGGTTGCCGTCTATGGGGTCACACAGAGTCGGACACAACTGAAGCGACTTAGCAGCAGCAGTGGAGGAGAATAATATTTTTATCTAGGAGAAGCCTGTGCAGGCTAAAAAATCCCACCAAGCTTCCTTTTCTTTTGCTTTTAGCTAGAATTACATTAACTTGTTGTGGTCTACACATCTTGTGTTAATAAAAAGGTCTGAAATAAGATTAATGTATCTTTTATTAATAAAAAATGGGAAAACTATCTATGCAGTTTTTTTCAGAGATATCTTTCTAATTATAGGGTATCTGAGGTGGGAAAGCAATAAAAGGACTCTGAAAGTTGCAGCTATTAGAAACTGTACTTCTCTGTAAAACTGGGTAAGCCAAAGACTTGAGAGAATGAGAAATCTGCCGAGGTCACTTCATCCGAGCACATTGCATAGTGGGGATTCTAACCCGGGTTTCCTGGTTCCTGAGTGTCGTTCACTGAGTATTTCCAGTCCCCAGGAGCGGCATCTGCATCTTTCTTCCTCCTCCTCCTCTTCCTGAAATTTCATGAAATTTTATTCAGGCTCAGAAAAAACCCAAACCATTTCTTTAACATTTGCTAAAATCTATTGAACATTGTGAATGTATTGCATTGAATAGCAATTATTAATAATTCTTTTGCAAGCTCCACAGTTACCAGCAACACAATAATATCTCTTCTTTGTCCACAGAGTACATTAAACTGTACTCTTAAAAGAGAACATCTCGGAAATTCCCTGGCTGTCCAGTGGTTAGGACTCAGCGCTTCCACTGCAAGGGGCATGGGTTCGATCCCTGGTTGGGGAACTAAGATCTGGTATACTGTGTGGGACAGCCAAAAAAAAAAAGGAACATTTTCTTATGTGTGAATAAAAACAAAGAGGTCCCCAAATATAAACTAGGACATAATTCTGTGAACTTTTTTAGAAATTCAGTTTGATTATAGTTAATACTTGATGTGTTAAAAAGTCTTGTGCTGTTTAAGTCTGTCAATTCATTATACATTTAATCATTTCAACAACTAAATTTCTTTAATTTTTCTATATGTAATTACTCTTACATGTTTTTTTTGTCTGCCATACTAAAGACAAATTGATATAAACTAGCAAATTGATACTGTGACACTGGTTTTGTTCATAGCTGAAAAAATATTAAATTATTCAATTGTCAATTGTACAGACTTTTTCCTATTTTTTAATTAAGATATGATTTACAGTAGAATTCACTTTTTTGGTGTACAATTCTGTAAGTTTTGACAAACATACACAGTTATGTAACCACCATCACAATTAAGATATATAACAGTTTCATCACCTCCCCCTCCAAAATCTTTGCAAGCTCAGCCACAGTTAAATATATCTTCCTCTTGGGATCTGGTCCAAAGGCCTTTCACTTCCCCTCAGCAGACCATCTGGCCTTTCTCAGAAAGCTCTTGGCTCTCGAGTTGATGGGAATAGTAAGGGGCTGTGTTCACAGCCTAAGGGATGCAGCACATATAAGGTCATCCACCCAGACTCGCAGGCTTTCCTGGTGGCTCAGATGGTAAAGAATCTGCCTGCAGTGCAGGAGACCTGGGTTTGACCCCTGGGTCAGGAAGATCCCCTGGAGTAAGGAATGGCTACCCACTCCAGTATTTGTGCCTGGAGAATTCCATGGGCTGAGGAGACACATGGGCTAAAGTCTATGGGATTGGAGTTGGACATGACTGAATGACTAACACTTAGACTTTCACCCAGGCTCTCAAAAGACTCTCAACCTAGGAGGATAGAAGCGACAAGGGGACAGAAGGGACCACCAGTGAATCACTCCTAGGTTTGTCAAGAGCCTCTGCTTATCTGGTCTAGCAACTTGTTCAGCCTTCTCAGATATACACAACACACACACACACGCACACACTCACATGCTACACACACATATAATTTTTGACGCCTGCAAATATGAAGACACATCTAAAATATTTAAGTGCCTATATATACATGATCAACTCTGTATACAAATGTTCACTCACATATAAATAAACAGACACATACATAGATAAACACATGCACACGATCATGCACAACTTCTGGGAATGTTGCACCATTGTGAACATTATCGGCAATTTGCTCTTCCTGTTGCTCAACTTTATACCTCCTCAGGCCATGGGGCAGGGACTCTTCTTTGGGGCTTCTTGGTTTCTGTGAGTTATGGTGGCTAACTGTGATATCTGGTTTTCAACCAATTTAGAGCTCTTGCGTCAACAAGCGACGTGAGGAGCCTGATGCTGGTCATGAGTGAAGTACTGGGGGCTGGTGGGGCAGCAGGGCATGGATCAGTGTACAGAGGGACCTGACTGCCTGAGATGTTGTGAGTGTGTCACTCTATACCCAGCAGTGTTTGCATTTTCTTGTGTTAAGAAAGCCTGTATTGGGACTTCCCTGGTGGTCCAGGGCCTAAGACTCTGAGCTCCCAACACAGGAGGTCCAGGTTCGATCCCTGGTCCAGGGAACTAGATCCCACATGCCGCAATGGAGAGTTCACAGACCACAACTAAAGACGTGATAGGGCACAGTGAAAATTGAAGATCCTGCGTGCTGCAACTAAAAGCCAGCATAGCCAAATAAATAACTTTTTTTTAAAGGAAGAAAGCCTGTATTATGAAGCTTGCATTTTTTTGTATAATCAGTGGGATTCATTTCAGTTTGTACATGGTGAACTCTTCATTGAACATTGGAGAGGAGGGGTTTTGAGCACCTGTGAGTTCACCTGCAGGCCTTTCTTGAATGCTGTAATGTCATCTGGGAGTGGGCAGGTTCAAGCCACCCCTCAAGCCCACCCCACTGATCTGCCCCTACCCTCATCCCATTTAAGGGATCAACTCACTCCCCTCAGGGAGTGAGCAAGGACCCCTATTACCTTGTACTACAGCAGGAGTCCCAATAAAGCCTTGCCTGAATGTCTCATCTGGCTTCTTATCAACTTCTATCTGTTAAAGCGTCCAAGGGTCTGTTACCCTGGGTGGGTAACAGAGGAGGAGCCACAAATGAGTGATTAACTCTGGGCTTTCCAAATGAGGATTGGTTATGGGTACTTCATCCCAAGTCAGGTGACTGCTGGGAAAGTAGTGAGTAGTAAATCTTGACTGGAGATAGATGGTGTGAAGGGGGATGTTGGAAGAATAATAAGGTGGGTGGGTTGAGCCTGGATCATACAAAGCCTTAGCAGTCACACTGGAAAGAGTTTGTGCCCTACCAAGGATTCTGACTGGCCGGGTGTAGCATGACCAGAGCCATGTCTCCAGAGGATTAATCTTGCTGTGTGAATAGGGGGCAGTGGAGGAAGGGGATAGCGTTTTTAAAAGTTTTAATATTGTCTGTTCTTGAGTAAATAATGCATTCTTATGGTTCAAAAGTCAAAAAGTAAAAAACAATGTATAATGAAATATTTCCCCTCTAGATCCCTGTGAGTTTCCATTTCTAGAACAATACATTTTAACAAAATTATTTATTTTTCCAAAAATAGTATATGCATATACAAGAAAGAATAAAGTACATATTTCTTTTATTCTTTTTACACAGATGATAGCACAATACATGCACATTCTTTTTTACGTGTATCACTTTAATTCACACAACAAACATATGAGACAAATAACATTATTGTTTTCCTTTTACAGATGAAAAAATTAAGGCTCAGAGAGGTTAAGAAATTTACCTAAAAATACAGATTTCATAAATGGTAAAGCTGAGATTTGAACCTTGGGTGTCTGACTTCAGAGATCTGTTTAGAGCTCCACTCAGAGCTCTTCTTTAATAAGTCAGTTTGCTTCTTCTACATTTTATTTATTTTTACTTTTTGAAGAAGAGTTGATGTAAAAATTATGAAAGTTATAAGTGTACAATATAGTGATTCACAATTTTTCACATTCTTATGTCATTTATATTTATATTAAATATTAGCTGTATTCCTTGTACAATATATCCTTGTAGAGTATTTTCTTGGAGAAGGCAATGGCACCCCACTCCAGTACTCTTGCCTGGAAAACCTCATGGACTGAAGGGCCTGGTAGGCTGCAGTCCATGGGGTCGCTAGGAGTCAGACACAACTGAGCGACTTCCCTTTCACTTTTCACTTTCATGCATTGGAGAAGGAAATGGCAACCAACTCCAGTGTTCTTGCCTGGAGAATCCCAGGGACGGGGGAGCCTGGTGGGCTGCTGTCTATGGGGTCGCACAGAGTTGGACCCGACTGAAGCAACGCAGCAGCAGCAGCATATTTTCTACCTAATATTTTGTGTCTTTTAATCCTCTACCTGTATATTGTTTTCTTCCACATTTTAATTGTATCTTTAGCTCATATCTACCTTTTCATTTTTAAAAACCAGTGTCCAAGAAATAAGTTCAGAATAACTGAAGAATTGTGCGTTACTTTGAAATTATTTATTTATTTATTTATGGCTGCGCTAGGTCTTCGTTGCTTTGCTTGGGCTTTCTCCAGTTTCAGTGAGCAGGGGCTACTCTTTGTTGAGTGCACAGGCTTTTCACTGGCGGCTTCTCTTGTTGCGGAGCACAGGCTGTAGGCCTAGGGGTTCAGTAGCTGTGGCTTGGGTGCTCTAGGAGCTTTGTTGCTCCGCAGCAGGTGGAATTTTCTTGTACTAGTGATTGAACCTGTGTTTCATGCATTGGCAGGCAGATTCCTGTCCACTGTACCACCAGAGAAGTCTACCTTGAACTTTTATTTTATTTTTACTGTGTAATTTTTTTCGTAATTTGAGAAATTGTGATAAAATACACATAAAATTTATCATTTTAATCATGTTTAAGTGTACAGTTAAGAGGCATTAAGTGCATTCATAATGTTGCGCCACCATCATCATCCATGACTCTTTTCATGTGCAAAATAGGTACTCTATGCCAATTAAGCAAAAACTCCTCATTCCTCTCCCCCGCCTCAGCCCCTGACAACCACCACTCTTTTTCTGTGTCTATGACTTTGACTCTTCTAGGTACTTAAATAAGTGGAATCACACAGTACTTGTCTTTTTGTGACTGGCTTATTTCACTTAGCATGATGTCCTCAAGCCTCACTTGTGTTGTAGCATATGTCAAAATTTCCTTCCTTCTTCAAGCTGAATAATATTCCACTGTATCTATATACCACATTTTCCTTATCTAGTCACCTACTGATGGACACTTATGTTACTTCCATGTTTTAACTATTATACACAGTTTTGCACCTTGCTTTTTACATTAGCAAAGCAACTTGTATTTTTTTCTGTATCAGTATCTAATGAGTCTCCTTTTTTTCTTGTCTTTTCTTTTATCCTTTCTTCTTGTTTTGTTTTACAGGTGCATATTTCAGTATTTGTACAAGCTGTAGTTTCTTTAACCTGTTCCCTAAAGCTGCATATTAAGATTGTTTCCAGTTGGTTTTGTTTGTTTTCTTTTGTCTTGTTTTGCTCTTACAATCAGATCAGATCAGTCGCTCAGTTGTGTCCGACTCCTTGCGACCCCATGAATCGCAGCACGCCAGGCCTCCCTGTCCATCACCAACTCCCGGAGTTCACTGAGGCTCACGTCCATCGAGTCAGTGATGCCATCTAGCCATCTCATCCTCTGTCGTCCCCTTCTCCTCCTGCCCCCAATCCCTCCCAGCATCAGAGTCTTTTCCAATGAGTCAACTCTTCGCATGAGGTGGCCAAAGTACTGGACTTTCAGCTTTAGCATCATTCCTTCCAAAGAAATCCCAGGGCCGATCTCCTTCAGAATGGACTGGTTGGATCTCCTTGCAGTCCAAGGGACTCTCAAGAGTCTTCTCCAACACCACAGTTCAAAAGCATCAATTCTTCGGCGCTCAGCTTTCTTCACAGTCCAACTCTCACATCCATACATGACCACGGGAAAAACCATAGCCTTGACTAGACGAAACTTTGTTGGCAAAGTAATGTCTCTGCTTTTGAATACGCTATCTAGGTTGGTCATAACTTTCCTTCCAAGGAGTAAGCGTCTTTTAATTTCATGGCTGCAGTCACCATCTGCTGTGATTTTGGAGCCCAGAAAAATAAAGCCTGACACTGTTTCCACTGTTTCCCCATCTATTTCCCATGAAGTGGTGGGACCGGATGCCATGATCTTTGTTTTCTGAATGTTGAGCTTTAAGCCAACTTTTTCACTCTCCACTTTCACTTTCATCAAGAGGCTTTTGAGTTCCTCTTCACTTTCTGCCATAAGGGTGGTGTCATCTGCATATCTGAGGTTATTGATATTTCTCCTGGCAATCTTGATTCCAGTTTGTATTTCTTCCAGTCCAGCGTTTCTCATGATGTACTCTGCATATAAGTTAAATAAACAGGGTGACAATATACAGCCTTGACGAACTCCTTTTCCTATTTGGAACCAGTCTGGTGTTCCATGTCCAGTTCTAACTGTTGCTTCCTGACCTGCATACAAATTTCTCAAGAGGCAGGTCTGGTGGTCTGGTATTCCCATCTCTTTCAGAATTTTCCACAGTATGTTGTGATCCACACAGTCAAAGGCTTCGGCATAGTCAATAAAGCAGAAATAGATGCTTTTCTGGAATTCTCTTGCTTTTTCGATGATCCAGTGGATGTTGGCAATTTGATCTCTGGTTCCTCTGCCTTTTCTAAAACCAGCTTGAACATCAGGAAGTTCACGGTTCATATATTGCTGAAGCCTGGCTTGGAGAATTTTGAGCATTACTTCACTAGCATGTGAGATGAGTACAATTGTGAGGGTAGTTTGAGCATTCTTTGGCATTGCCTTTCTTTGGGATTGGAATGAAAACTGACCCTTTCCAGTCCTGTGGCCACTGCTGAGTTTTCCAAATTTGCTGGCATATTGAGTGCAGCACTTTCACAGCATCATCTTTCAGGATTTGAAATAGCTCAACTGGAATTCCATCACCTCCAATAGCTTTGTTGGTAGTGATGCTTTCTAAGGCCCACTTGACTTCATGTTCCAGGATGTCTGGCTCTAGGTCAGTGATCACACCATCATGATTATCTGGGTCATGAAGATCTTTTTTGTACAGTTCTTCTGTGTATTCTTGCCATCTCTTCTTAATATCTTCTGCTTCTGTTAGGTCCATACCATTTCTGTCCTTTATCGAGCTCATCTTTGCATGAAATGTTCCATTGGTATCTCTGATTTTCTTGAAGAGATCCCTAGTCTTTCCCATTCTGTTGTTTTCCTCTATTTCTTTGCATTGATCGCTGAAGAAGGCTTTCTTATCTCTTCTTGCTATTCTTTGGAACTCTGCATTCAGATGTTTATATCTTTCCTTTTCTCCTTTGCTTTTCGCTTCTCTTCTTTTCACAGCTATTTGTAAGGCCTCCCCAGACAGCCATTTTGCTTTTTTGCATTTCTTTTCTATGGGAATGGTTTTGATCCCTGTCTTCTGTACAATGTCACGAACCTCATTCCATAGTTCATCAGGCACTCTATCTATCAGATCTAGGCCCTTAAATCTATTTCTCACTTCCACTGTATAATCATAATACTGCAATGCAAATATATATAATTTTGCAGTTAGTGTTGATCCAAGATATACCAATGACCTCATTCCAGCTTTTGAAGGAAGGTTCGTGTCTGTAAGCGGACCTGTGTGGACCATTCCTAGGGGCTCACTTCTCTGCTCTTGAACTGATCTATTGGGATCACATCCTCCTTCCCTCTCTTTACTTTGGTGCTTCTATGTAAGGTACAAACTTGCAAGATTAGCCCTGCTATTCCTACATTTCTCTAGGGAAGAACTGACACCCATGGGAGTTATAAGGCAAGTAACCCTGTGTATTTCAAACTGATATTTTAGAAATGTTTATTGACTATGTATTAAGCAAAGGGAAATAAACTGACATTAATAAAATTACCTACTTTTTTCTTTATATTAAAAATAATGGATTTATTATCGTAGCTATCATTATATTTTATACAGTATAAATTTGTGTTTTTCCTCAGTTTTTCCATTATTGATATCATTATCCAGCAATACTAACTAAACATACGGGTAACTTATAAGATATAGTTACAAAGTGTTGGGTCGGTCAAAATGTTCATTCAGATTTTCCCAATAGATGTTATTGAAAAACTCAAATGAACTTTTTGACTAACCCAATATTTTTCAAACCATGCTTAGTGATTTTCTGGAATTCACGTAACCAAGATGTTTCACACTTTCAGAAACCTGTTCTTTCTCCAGCTTCCTTTGATAACTTTCTGAACCAAACAAGGGTTAAAAGTAGACAACTTGCTATGCTTTACTTTGTTAAAATTTTCAAAAGCAATAGACTTTTCTAATGGATATGATGTGGTATGTGTGCATACGTGTGTGTCTGTGTGTTTGTGTGCATGTGGTATAAGAGTGAGGAGGGAGGGAAAGAGAGAGAGAGAGAGGAACGAGTGTGAAGTTTTTGAAATGAACTGAAAGCATGAGGTTGCCAATTACTGAGATAGGGAAAGTGTATGGAAGGGGCATCGTATTATGGGTGTAAATTAGAAATTTGATTTGGAATATGTTAACTTTGAGATGTCTCTTAGCGACTTCTAGATTTATATGATAGAAGTCGGTTGGATATACAAATCTTGAGTTCAGGACAAGTTCTAGACAGAGTTAATGTATATAAAATGCTTAAAATGGTACCTTTTGTTGTTCAGTGGCCTAGCCGTATCCAACTCTTTGCAACTTCGTGGACTGCAGCATGCCAAGCTCCTCTGTCTCTCACTATTTCCTGGCATTTGCTCAAACTCATGTCTATTGATGATATCAATATTGATACATTCAATAGCATAAATGATGCTATCTAACTATCTCATCCTCTGCCGCCCCCTTCCCCTTATGCCTTCAATCTTTCCCAGTATAAAGGTCTCTTCCAATGAATTGGCTCTTTGCCTCAGATGGCCAAAGTATTGGACCTTCAGCTTCAGCATCAGTGCTTCCAGTGAATATTCAGGGTGGAGTTCCTTTAGGATTGGCTAGTTTGATTTCCTTGCTATCCAAAGGACTCTCAGGAGTCTCTCCAACAGCACAATTCCAAAGCATCAGTTCTTCGGTGCTCAGTCTTCTTTATGATCCAACTCTCACATTCATACATGACTACTGGGAAAACTATAGCTTTGACTATACCTTTGTTGGCAAAGTGATGTCTCTGCTTTTTAATACACTGTTTAGATTTGTCATAGCTTCCTTCCAAAGAGCAAGTGTCTTTTAATTTCATGGCTGCAGTCACCATCCACAGTGATTTTGGAAAGTGAAAGTGTAGTCGCTCAGTCGTGTCTTACTCTTTGCTACCCCATGGACAAGAGCCCACTAGGTTCCTCTGTCCATGGAATTCTCCAGGCAAGAATACTGGAGTGGGTTGCCATTCCCTTCTCCAGGGGATCTTCCTAACCCAGAGATCGAACCCAGGTCTCCCGCATTGCAGGCAGATTCTTTACCATCTGAGCCACCAGGGAAGCACAAGCAAAAGTGATTTTGGAGCCCAAGAAAATAAAGTCTATCACTGTTTCAATTGTTTCCCCATCTATTTGCCATTAAATGATGGGACCGGATGCTATGATCTTAGTTTTACGAATGTTGACTTTTAAGCCAGCTTTTTCATTCTCCACTTTCGGAGGCTCTTTACTTCCTCTTCACTTTATGCCATTAGAGTGGTATCATCTGCATATTTGAGATTGTTGATATTTCTCCTGGCAATCTTAATTCCAGCTTGTGAGTCATCAGCTCAGCATTTTGAATGATGTACTCTGCATTTAAGTTAAATAAACAGGGTGACAATATACAGCCTTGGTGTATTCCTTTCCCAAATTGGAACCAGTCTGTTGCTCCATGTCTGGTTCTCACTGTTGCTTCTTTACCTGCATGCAGATTTCTCAGGAGGCAGGTATCTCCATCTCTTTAAGAATTTTCCACAGTTTATTGTGATCCACATTGTGGATCTCCAGTGACTTTTCATATTATTCAGAGACAAAGGTAAAATGTTTACAATGTGCTTACAAGGCTCTCTGTAATCTGTTTCCCCCACCCCAATGTCTTCTACTTGAGTGATGGTAATGCTGGTTGCCATAACAAAAAACAACACACTACCAGTGGCTTAACACAACTGAAGTCTATTTTCTGTTCACCAAACAGTCCTATGGGGGTATTCTTGGTCAGCGAGAGCCTTTCCTCCATGTAATTGATTCAGAGATCCAGGTTTCTCTGTCTTCTGATTTGCCGTTCCTTAGAACCTCCGAATTCTTTACTTCTAGCTGGTGGAAGGCAAAAAAGAGAGACAGAAAATGTCTCATTTGTTTCTTAAAATTTTAATTAATTAGTTAATCTCATTTGCTTCTTTTTAAAATTTTATTTTTTTTTGACATATAGTTGATTTACAATGTTCTGCCAATGTCTTCTATACAGCAAAGTGACTCAGTTATACGCCATGTAGACATTCTTTTTAAAAATATTATTATTCTTTTTTAGTATAGTTTATCACAAGCTGGAATCAAGATTGCCGGGAGAAATATCAATAACCTCAGATATGCAGATGACACCACCCTTATGGCAGAAAGTGAAGAGGAACTCAAAAGCCTCTTGATGAAAATGAAAGTGGAGAGTGAAAAAGTTGGCTTAAAGCTCAACATTCAGAAAACAAAGATCATGGCATCCGGTCCCACCACTTCATGGGAAATAGATGGGGAAACAGTGGAAACAGTGTCAGGCTTTATTTTTCTGGGCTCCAAAATCACAGCAGATGGTGACTGCAGCCATGAAATTAAAAGACGCTTACTCCTTGGAAGGAAAGTTATGACCAACCTGCTGCTGCTGGGGCTGCTAAGTCGCTTCAGTCGTGTCCAACTCTGTGCGACCCCATAGACGGCAGCCCATCAGGCTCCCCTGTCCCTGGGGTTCTCCAGGCAAGAACACTGGAGTGGGCTGCCATTTCCTTCTCCAATGCATGAAAGTGGAAAGTGAAAGTGAAGTTGCTCAGTCGTGTCTGACTCCTAGCGACCCCATGGACTGCAGCTTACCAGGCTCTTCCGTCCATGGGATTCTCCAGGCAAGAAGATTGGAGTGGGTTGCCATGCCTTTCTCCAGGGGATCTTCCCAACCCAGGTATTGAACCCAGGTCTCCTGCATTGCAGAATGCTTTCCCATCTGAGTCACCAGAGAAGTCTAGGAGTATTTCCTGTATTTACCTTCCCTCAGATGTCGACTTGCTCTCTCCCAGATCCTCGGTGCTGAAATGGGTGCTCCAAGTTGCTGCTTATTAAGAGTATGTTATGGGGACTTCCCTGGTGGTCCAGTGGTTAAGAATCCATCTTGCAATGCAGGGGACATGGGTCAGATCGCTGATCAGGGAACTAAGATCTCACATGCCATGGAGCAACTAAGCCCGAGCCACAACTACTGAGCCTATGTGTCACAAAGATCCTGTATGCCATGACTAAGACCCAGTGCAGCCAAATACATAAATAAATATTAGAAAGAAACATTGGTTTAAGAAGAAAAGAGTATATTATGTTCTAGATATTTAAATTCCTTTCTTCATTCATTAAAAAAAATTAAGAATCTTGAAAGCAATCTTGTGGGGGTAAGAATGATTATTCTCAATTCAGAGAAGTTAACTGATGTACCTCTGCTCACATAACTAGCAAGAGTGGAAGTGAGGATTTAATCTAAAACAAGAGCACGCAGCTCTGTTGTTTTCCTCTGAATCTGGAAGAAGCAATCACTCTGCCAAACATATTTCCTACTGGAAGGAGATCACTTTATTCTGGGCCTCTGAGCAGTTACATTCCCCAGGGCAAATTAATATAGTCTTTTGTTTCTAACTTGTTTTATGAGTTCAGTTAGTCTGAGAGGTCTCCTAGCACCTGATCACCCTGGACACATTGAATAAAAAGTTTCTAGACTTCAAACTGAGGATAATCAAGGCCTTTTTAAGTCTCTTCTTCCACATGACTCCCAGAGGGAACATTCTAAGATGTAAATCAGATCTTGTCACGCCTCAGCTTAAACTCCTCCAGGTTACCATTCCTCTGACACAGGGTAAATTCTTTAGCCTGGCATTTGAAGCCTTTCCTGCTTTGTTCCTCCTCTCTCCCTGGTTTCATCTTTTAATTCTCTGTCTTCCAGAGAAATGAATTACATCTTGTTGCTTCTATGTAACCATTTCAACCTGTCATTCCCTGTGTGTTGTTGCACATGCTGTCTGAAACATCTTTCTCTCCCTGTTTCACTTGAGATATTTCTTTTGGTCCTTTGGAACTCAGGTCGGATTATATCTCCTCCTGGAAGCCTTTCCTGACCATCACCCGTCCTGGAAGGATGCCCCCTTTCCGTGCATTGTAACCATTTAGCTCTCTGAGCCTCCTCTCCTGTCTCTGTGTCCCCAGCATGCAAGAGAGGGTGAGGCACCACCCCCAATGTACTTTGTAAAGCTATCTTTTCTGCACTTTTTTTCTTACTGGTTCAGGCAGGTTACATACAAAGAGGATCAGGTGCTATGGTTCCAAGTGATGTTGGCTGTGACCTCCAAGTCACCCTCCCCGCGGGAACCAATACTTGAGAGAGGTACCCAGGAGAGAACTCAGGGTGAGCCTTTGGGGAAGCCAGCTGCCTTCTCAGGCCTTTAGCAGCAGCCTGTCAGAACAGTCCCTAGGCACACCTCTTGTTGGAATAATAATATAATCTCTAATATTTATTGAGTGCCTTCTACTTCCAGACACTATTCTGATCACTTAACCCATATAAGCATTCATTTTATGTAATCACAAGAAACACGATTGCTGGCACCTGGAAACTGCCCAAGGTCACACAGTAAATGATAAAGTCAGGT
The DNA here is from genome assembly GCF_029407905.1 of Bubalus kerabau. Taxonomy (NCBI): domain Eukaryota; kingdom Metazoa; phylum Chordata; class Mammalia; order Artiodactyla; family Bovidae; genus Bubalus; species Bubalus kerabau. The sequence continues at coordinate 43,373,516 of NC_073638.1, forward strand.
TTCAAATCTGAGCACTGTTTCTAGAGCCTACTAGAAGTAACCACTATACACATTGCCTTCTTGATTTCTGATCTCCAGTTTTCTGCTTAGATTCTGTGGGAAATCAAATCGGAGAGTCCCAATCCAAGTACCAGGAAGCAAGTTTCTCTCCTGGTCCCCCACTTCTCTCAGGAGAACTTGCTTAGGGATGGAACTGAGAATTGTCAGAAGCAGAAGGGGAGCTCGCAGTAACAGGGGCCTCTGGAGGCTCTAGGAGAGAGAAGGGCACAACCATGTGCAAGGAAAAAGGCCTGCTTGGAGTCGGGGTGAGAGGGCAGGGACTCTCCTCAGACAAGCTCAGGATTCAACTCCAGGCTTTGTCTTTCAGAGTTTACGTAACCATGGGGAAAGGCCTCGCTTCTTTCTGAGCCTTAGTTTCCCCATTTATAAGCCAAGTGTAAATACAGAGCAGGCTGATTCACATCTGGCGAAAGAGGAGACATCACCAGCTCTACTAGAGAAAAAGCCAGCCATGGACGTCAGGGAGCGGGGCTGGGGAGAAGGCTATCTGCGGTTTAGGCCGGTGGGCTTCCTAGAGTTAGGATGAACTGGGCTTCCTAGCTCAATCTTAAAACCTATTCCCGAGACAGCGCGTTGGACCTTTAGTGGGAGGCGGGGGTGGGGGCGGAGCATGGGCCAGGGGCCAGGCTCTGAAGGATGCGTCCACTCATCCCGCACCTCCGCTGCCCTTCCTAACGGAGTCGCAGCCCCGAGGGGGTGGCGGATGCGGGCGATCCAGCAGTTGCCTGCCGCGCTGCGGCGACCGCCTCGGAAGCCGCAGCCCGCCAGGCCAGAAGAGCATCACGTCATCCTTTCGGCGAGGAGCCCGCCCCCTCCCCAACGGCGCCTGCGCAGGCGGGAGGGAGCCGCGGTAGGGGCTCTCCTCAGCGCTTTCCGCCCTTCTCCGAGCTCGCTCCGGCCGCGGCGCTCTCGGCTGGCGACAGCGGCCGCGAAGCGGAGGGGAAGGAGTCCAGGATGCGGCGCGGGGCGGCCCGGTGCCCCCCTGCCCCGTCACGGCAGCCGCGGCGGCCGCGGGGACCGGGCCAAGGCCGGGGGCGGCGGCCGGAGCCGCGGTAGCGGCGGCGGCGGCGGGAGGGGCGGCCTGAGGGCGGGCGGGCGCCCGGGTGCGGGGGCTCGACGCTCCTCACGGCCCGGCCCGGCTCGGCCCCGGCGCCATGAGCGGCGGCGGCGGCGGCGGCGGGGGCTCGGCGCCCAGTCGCTTCGCCGACTACTTTGTCATCTGCGGGCTGGACACCGAGACCGGGCTGGAGCCGGACGAGCTGTCGGGTGAGTGCGCGCTGAGTCCGGGGCCGCTTCCCCGCGCCCGCGGCCGCCGGCGACCCCCGAGAAATCCTCCCTCACCCTGGCTTTGTCCCGGGAGGCGGGCGAGGGGCGAGCGCCGGGAAGGGGGCGTCGGGCTGAGGAGGGGAACAGGCAGAGGGGCCCTGAGCTATAACGGGTCCGAACGGTCCCTGCTCCTCGCCGCTCTTGTGGCCAGGTCCTCCCGGCTGAGGAGGGAAGGATTGTGTTCTCAGTTCGGTGAAGGTTGACTGACTTAGTGTAAAATAAAAGGGAAGCTTGTTCTCGAACACCCGTTGGGGAGGGAAGAAGGCATCCCACTCCTGGTGAAAGTAAGTTCCACCAGACTTTAAAAAAGAAAGGAAAACAAAAACTTGGTGAGTTTTATTTGGCCTCCTCCCAGGAAACCTGTGATCGCAGTTCCTCAAAACATTTCTAACCCAGCCCTGGGCTAGGCCCCCTGAGTTGATGGGACGTGAAGTAATAAAGTGAACTTGGGCCACACCAAGGAGGGCGAGAACTCCCTTCGTTCTGGAAAGGGTTCGTAACCCGGGGCCGTGCCGTTTTTTTTTTTAATTGAAAATAATTTATGCCCTTTATGAGACCAGCGTCATTGGTGAATAAAAGGGCAGCAGCCTACTTGGAGAGCCTGGGTTGCGTAGTGATGCTTCTCAAGTCATCTTTCAAAGGGAAGTGGTGGGGAAGTGAAGATAAGGCCCAGATCAGATCTGGCACTAATTGCACATGAGTGTCAGAATTGTAAAATCCCGTGAATTCCACTGCACCGGTGTCAAAGTTGTAAAGTCCCCGCGAATTCACCACTGCACCGTCATTGGTTTTGGAAAAGTTTTCGTCTGGAGTGTCCAGTTTGCAGGTTTTATGTAGGTGGAGGTTTGTTGTGTCATCCTGCTTTGGATGAGAGAGATTCCTTTTTACTGTTCTGTCATGATGTGTTTACTGTAGAGTTTTTCTCCTGAAAGCGAATATCCTGTTGACTAATTTTCCTTTGCTCCAGAGATGACAGGACAAGTTTTGTGTGTCCCCCCACCAACCAGAAAAATTTCAGTGTTTCTTATGAAAAAGAATTAGATGCATGCATCAAAATGGACTGTCTTTTAAAAAAATGATAAATCGATGACCTTTAACAAGGTCAGAGCAAATACACTACTTCCTCAAATTAATAGCAGGTGGAGAAAAAAATCATGAAGCAGTAATACAATTAATACTTGGTCTATTGTTGGGGTAGTTTTAAGTTCTCTTTTTTAGGTCTTTGAATTCCTGTAATCTGATGCTAATTTTTCATCTGTGTTTCCTATTTGTTAAATTTATGACTTTGATATATAGTTGTTGGAATTCAGTTCATGGTACTGGAGCTGGAAGGATCTCAGAGAAGAAAATGAGCCCACGAAGGACAGTAAATTGCCTCACTTTGATCCAGTGCCCCTCTTGTGCCATAAACTGCATTTCATTGCTTGGCTGGGATTTTAGAAAACACTAACATGTTGACAAAAAGACTTAAAATGATACAGTTCTCCTCAGTAAAAGAAACTTTAAATTGGTGAAATAAACCAGTGTTATTTTTATGCTGTGCTTTTGAGTGTCTTATTTGATTTTCAAAAATAAAGAAAATGATTTGCAGATGATAAAGCTTATGAGTCGAATTGGGAATGATTTGATTTGTTAGTGAGAACATGGGTTTTGGGGTTAAATATTCTCACTCTGCTATTGACTATCTCTGTGACTGGAGGCCAAGTTATATAACTGCTGGGGTCCTCATCTCTAAAAAAGAGAATTTAAATAAAAAGTGTCTTATTAAGTAGACTCTCAAAAGTGTTAGTTCTCTTTTAGTGAATATCTGTTAATTATCTGGCTTTTCAGGAAGCTAAAATTATATCCTTGTGAAAGCTTATTGAGAGAATAAAGAGGGGGATGAGATGTATAAAATGTGTAAAGAGGGGTATTTTTCTTTTTAAATATGGTTGCAGTAGTGGAATGCCAAGACTGTTTATTCAGTAGGTGGCCTTTGCTAGAATAAGCACTGATTGAAGGATTTCTTTTTTTTCTTCATTTCATTTCTGGTAGGTTCATAGGGGAATCTGGACCCCAGAGGGAATCTTTAAGGAAAACAAAACAATACAAATAGCTCTATGCGGGTCAGTGTTGAAGCTCTCCAGGGTGTATTTTCTCTCTGCCTTATAGCTCCCAAACTGATGATGTCATAGTAAATGAAACTACAGGAAATTGTGAGTTGCACCCAGATTCCCTAGGGAGGTACTGAGGCGCCTATGTTCTCTTCAAACAAATTAAGTTATATACTTCAGATAGATTCTATATCTTAGTAAGTAAATCCAGAACAAACAGATCAAAGATGCTGTGTTCTTCTAGCTTTATGGAGAAAGATTAAGATTCCTTCTTTTCTGTTTGCAGCAATAACCATAGAACTTGCACTGTCAAAAAAACACTTTGATCATTTAATTTTATATGAAGTTTCTCCCTGTCACCTCTTCCCCTTTCTTGTAGACTTAAGCATTTAGGCAAGTTATGTAGTTACCTGTTGTGCAGGAACTGAAGAAGGTATGAAAATTTATTTTGTTTCTCTTTGAGTTCGTTGAGGAATTACTACTTTGGGCAGAAGGAAGGAAAGGTAATCTGTTGGTGAAGCACAGGTCTAGCCGACTGGAAGAAATGGTATCTGCTTGTTTGGGTTTTGAGTTTGTCAAGGAGATAAAAGCAATTCTGGAAGGAACATTTTTGATTTTGATTTTACAAAACGTTGGCCCCTTCTAAGTGGGGAGGCAGATGGTCGTAGATTCCAGGCTCTCTTTCTACCTCTTTGATAGATGGGTGTTCTGGACATCTTCATTTTTGCTTTTTCTTCTGTGATCACCACCAGGTGACAGCAGCAGCAGGTTTACCAGGATATGGGACTCTTGAGTTCACTTTCCCTATCTCTGTCTGAGAGTTAAGTTTCCGATATGCTTATAACTTATTTCTTACTTTGGAATCCTTATATTCCTTTTCACTGACCTGCACCCAGCATTGAGATATAAGTATCCTAGGTTCATGAATCCGCTACTCCAGTTTCTTAGGCTCTGAGTAGTGGGTCTTGCCAAGAATTAAAGAGAGGGCTTGGGAACATAGATGGGAAAATAACCAGTGTCCTGTATGAACCTACTTAGAATACAGACAGTACCCTGAAATCATCTTTTAAAAAGAGAAAAAATGGTTCACTGTCCAGGAAAGCCAGAGGACTGGACAGATCTTACTGCTCCTTAACTATATTGGGCAGTGAAGTTAGAACAACAGAATCATGGAATGTCAAACATGGAAGCACCTTTTTTTTTTTTTTTTTTTTTAATATGTATTTATTTGGCTGCATCAGGTCTTAGTTGTGGCATGCAGGATCATCATTGCATCATGTGAGATTTTTGTTGCCTTGCTGTGCAGACTCTCTAGTTGTGGCACGTGGGCTCAGTAGTTGTGGTGCATGGGCTTAATTGCTCCAAGGCATGTGGGACTTTAGTATTGCATGGCGGGTACATAACCACTGGACCACCAGAGAAGTCCTTGGAAGCACTCTTAGAGATTATATAACCTGATTTTTACTGATGAGGAAACAGGTCCTGAGAAAGTTGGGGAATATTTATCTCACTTGCTACATTTTATCCTTTTTTTTAGAGTGATGTTTTGTATGCTTTGCAGGAATTTGATGGGTGGTAGGGAGACAGTAAAACGTTTGGCAGGAGCAGACATTCGATTCTTTTTTTCTAGGGCAGGTTTCTGTTTCATGTTAAGCAAGGATACTGTGTGATTAACAAGAAAGAGATGGGTGTTTTTTTTTTCTTTTTTTTTTTTAATTTTTTCTTTTGATGTAACTTCACACCAAATGTTGTCATTCAGTACCAAGAACTTTAGTGCATCCTTTTTCCGGACTCAGTGTTAACATTTTGCTCCATTTGCCTTATCACTTAGTATACATCACCTTTCTCTTTCTAATATATAAAAATGTCTTTATTGAGATATGTCTTCTATTTAAAATACACAATTCTGTGTTTTTTAGTATATTCACAGAGTTGTACAATCATTACTACAATCAATTTTAGAATATTTTCATTACTTGCCCTTCAGACCTATATCCATTAGCAGTTACTACCTGTATCCTTCCAACTCCCTAACACCCTAGCTGTAAACACCCACTATTCTACTATTTTTTTGTGGGGGGAAACCTTTTATTTTTTTATCACCAAATCAGTACTAGTTCACATCATTATTCACATCCATAGTATAAGAAAAATGTAATCTCTTCATGTAGAAATAGTAGTTAACATTTTAATATAGATTCTTCTAGACCTTTTATTAAAATGAAAGGCACTCTTATTATTGTAATTATAATTTTGTAAAAACAAGTGCTGATGAGTTTGAGAAAGAAGAGAGTTTGAGGGCGATAGGTTGTTGGACAGGGAGGCCTGGTGTGCTGCGATTCATGGGGTCGCAAAGAGACGCACACTACTGAGCGACTGATTTGATCTGAATCTATCTTTGATCTTTATGGATTTGTCTATTTTGGACATTTCATACAATGGAATCATATAATATATGGTCTTTAGTGACTGGCTTCTTTCACTTAGCATGTTTTCAAGGTTCATTTATGTTGTAACATGTATCCGTACATTGTTTCTTTTTATGGCAGAATGATATTGTATAAATATACCACCTTTTGCTTATCATAAGTTGATGTACATTTGGGTTATTTATATACTTTTCATTTATTACAGATAATGGTATTGTGAACATTTGTGTATGTATATTTTCATTTCTCTTAGGTATATGCTTAGGAGTGGAATGGCTGGGTTAATGGCCAGTGTTTAGCCTTTTGAGAAATTGCAGACTGTTTTCTAAAACAGCTGCATTATTTTACATTCCCACTAGTGGTGTTTGAGGGTTACACTCTCTGTACCCTCACCAGCACTTACTATCTTTTTGATCATGGGTGGCCTAGGGAGTGTGAAGTGGTATCACAGTGTGGTTTTGATTTGCATATTCCTGGATGACTCAGAAGGATATTTTACTTAGAAGGAAAAAAAAAAGCTCATCCCTTCTCAGAGATGGAGTATAAAAAGTTTGATGAGCCAGTTTCAAACAGATAGTCAGTTTGAACTAACCTTAGATTTTATTTTCCTCTACCAGTCTGGTCAGTTCTGGGCAGATTCTCTCAGATTCTTTTTATAAAATGGTCATTTTTCTGAAGCTCAGACTCTTAGCTGAAGCAAAACTCAGATCCTGATGGCTTACTTCAGGCATTTGTGGATACTTTCAGGGGTAAGAGTAGGAGGAGGCGAGTTCTTAGTTGGGTCATGTGTTTCCTTTTATAAGGTAGAGCAAAAAAGAAGTCAGAAGGAGAGACTAACACACAGAAAACAATTACACAGCCCCAAGGCAGTTTAGAATTATATGCTAAATTTAGTTGGAGAGACTGTGTTCTTAACAGAAGAGCACCTACTTCACACACCCTTAGGTAGGGAGGATCACATTGAAGGTAAGTGGATTTCACTTTAATAACACTAGGGCTCTGCTCCTCTTTTTTTAGGAGGAAATCCTGAGTAACTGTCTGGTGTTTAAACCAAATTCTTAGACTCTGTTTAGCCCTTCCTTCCTTTTGTAGTAGATTATAGATAAAGTTTTTCTAGCCTGGTCCTCCTTTGGTAATGCCATTTCCAGTCCTGTATCCTTTTATAAGTCTAGTCCTATATCCTTTTTTATATCCTTGTTTTTTTTTTTGGCTGACTGGTGGAAGATGGACTTGACTCAGCTCCTCAATTCCCATTGCCGTCCTTGGGTTTGAATTATTGTCAGTTAGTCTTAGAAGTCTCTCAGGAACCTGGGTACACAGGAGGGGACCTATACTTGACATGTTTTAGGTTACTGCTGGATAGGCATAGGACCTAGTCGAAGAGAGAAAGCCTTGCCTTTTGGAAGCTGGTGTCTTCTTGTGGAATTCATTGATAACACACAGGCTATCGCTACTAAATTTTTAGATTTAGTTCTCAAAAGTTTTTAGGTGAGGCAGATACTGGTTAAATGTCTGTGTTCCAGATGTTTTGTGATGACTGATTTTAGTTTGGAGTATGTAACCCTGGATGTTGGAGTCCTGTCATGGTGGAAAATGAGGGCATGCGCTGGCTCTCAAGCTATTTTCAGTGTGCTTCCTAGGAGTCGGCTATGGCTCCAGGAAGTTAGATGGGAGTGGCTATTGTTTAGACCATCAAGTTTTCAAATATTACACTTAGGATATTTGCTTGATTGTCATCCATGGGATCTATCATAGTTTCCTGTTAAAGAAAGCCAGGTTAGTAATTTGTTTGTTTTGTTCATTAGCGTGATGGGCATTTCAGGTCAAAACTTTGCTAGGCCATCTGTGATATACTCAATGGACTGACCTAGCTGCATTAATCTAAAATGTTTTCATGGAGTGCTGAGGGGCCTTGAGCAGGGAGAATATGTGTGGAGGTTCCTCTTATTAAGCTTCATCCCTCTGTGAGTGTGAGTCCAATTCCTTGTTTTCTAAACTACTCCTAGTTGGCAAAACATAATATGAGTATGAATTCATTTATCTTGGTCATAGAATCAAAAACTGTCAGAGCCAGATCTGAGATAATCTGGCTCCCACATTTGACATATGGTAATGATTAATATTTATAAATGACATAATAGTTTTTAAACACTTTTTAATGTTTTCAGCCCCATTTGAGAATATATTTTTTGGTCCACTGTTCCCCAGCAGTTTAGAAAGAACTGTTAGAATCCAGGTCTTTTTTCTGCTTCTCACCATTGATGAGATTACTCCTTTTTTTTTTTGCCATTGCCAAGTGGCTTGTAGGATCTTACCTGGGGTTTGACCAGGGATCAGACCTCCCGCCTTGGCAGTGAAAGTGTAGGGTCCTTACCACTGGACCATCAAGGAATTCCTGAGATTATTATTTTGAAATGATAGATTTGTCAATACTTAAGAAATGACTTAAGTATTAATACCAGACCACATTACCTGCCTCCTGAGAAATCTGTATGCAGGTCAAGAAGCAACAGTTAGAACTGTGCATGGGACAACAGACTGGTTCCAAATTGAGAAAGGCTGTATATTGTTACCCTACTTACTTAACTTATATGCAGAGTATATCTTGCAAAATGCTGGGCTGGATGAAGCACAAGCTGGAATCAAAATTGCCAGGAGAAATACCAATAACCTCAGACGTGCAGTTGATACCACCCTTATGGCAGAAAGCAAAGAAGAACTAAAGAGCCTTTTGATGAAAGTGAGAGAGGAGAGTGAAAAAGTTGGCTTAAAACTCAACATTCAGAAAACTAAGATCATAGCATCTGGTCCCATCACTTCATGGCAAATAGATGGGGAAACATGGAAACAGTGACAGACTTTATTTTCTTGGACTCCAAAATCACTACAGATGCCATGAAATTAAAAGACGCTTGCTCCTTGGAAGAAAAGCTGTGACCAACCTGGACAGCATATTCAAAAGCAGAGACATTACTTTGCCAACAAAAGTCTGTCTAGTCAAAGCTATGGTTTTTCCAGTAGTCATCTATGGATGTGAGAGTTGGACTATAACGAAGCTAAGTCCCTGAGAATTGATGCTTTTGAACTGTGGTGTTGGAGAAGACTCTTGAGAGTCCCTTGGACTGCAAGGAGATCCAACCAGTCCATCCTAAAGGAAATTGGTCCTGACTATTCATTGGAAGGACTGATGCTGAAGCTGAAACTCCAATACTTTGGCTACCTGATGCGAAGAGCTGCTTCACAGGAAAAGACCCTGATGCTGGGAAAGATTAAAGGCAGGAGGAGAAGGGGATGACAGAGGATGAGGTGGTTGGATGGTATCACTGACTCGATGGACATGAGTTTGAGCAAGCTCCGGGAGTTGGTGATGGACAGGAAGGCCTGGCGTGCTGCAGTCCATGGGGTCACAAAGAGTTGGACACAACTAAGTGACTGATGTACTCCTTTTCCTATTTGGAACCAGTCTGTTGTTCCATGTCCAGTTCTAACTGTTGCTTCCTGACCTGCATATAGGTTTCTCAAGAGGCAGATCAGGTGGTCTGGTATTCCCATCTCTTTCAGAATTTTCCACAGTTTATTGTGATCCACACAGTCAAAGGCTTCGGCATAGTCAATAAAGCAGAAATAGATGTTTTTCTGGAACTCTCTTGCTTTTTCCATGATTCAGCAGATATTGGCAATTTGATCTCTGGTTCCTCTGCCTTTTCTAAAACCAGCTTGAACATCTAGAAGTTCACGGTTCACATATTGCTGAAGCCTGGCTTGGAGAATTTTGAGCATTACTTTACTAGCGTGTGAGATGAGTGCAATTGTGCGGTAGTTTGTGCATTCTTTGGCATTGCCTTTCTTTGGGATTGGAATGAAAACTGACCCTTTCCAGTCCTGTGGCCACTGCTGAGTTTTCCAAATTTGCTGGCATATTGAGTGCAGCACTTTCACAGCACCATCTTTCAGGATTTGAAATAGCTCAACTGGAATTCCATCAGCTCCACTAGCTTTGTTCGTAGTGATGCTTTCTAAGGCCCACTTGACTTCACGTTCCAGGATATCTGTCTCTAGGTGAGTGCTCACACCATCGTGATTATCTTGGTCGTGAAGATCTTTTTTGTACAGTTCTTCTGTGTATTCTTGCCACCTCTTCTTAATATCTTCTGCTTCTGTTAGGTCCATACCATTTCTGTCCTTTATCGAGCCCATCTTTGCATGAAATGTTCCCTTGGTATCTCTAATTTTCTTGAAGAGATCTCTAGTCTTTCCCATTCTGTTGTTTTCCTGTATTTCTTTGCATTGATCGCTGAGGAAGGCTTTCTTATCTCTTCTTGCTATTCTTTGGAACTCTGCATTCAGATACTTATATCTTTCCTTTTCTCCTTTGCTTTTGACTTCTCTTCTTTTCACAGCTATTTGTAAGGCCTCCCCAGACAGCCATTTTGCTTTTTTGCATTTCTTTTCCATGAGGATGGTCTTGATCCCTGTCCCCTGTACAATGTCACGAACCTCCGTCCATAGTTCATCAGGCACTCTATCTATCAGATCTAGTCCCTTAAATCTATTTCTCACTTCCACTGTATAATCATAAGGGATTTGATTTAGGTCAGGCTATGGTTTTTCCAGTGGTCACGTATGGATGTGAGAGTTGGACTGTGAAGAAAGCTGAGCGCCAAAGAATTGATGCTTTTGAACTGTGGTGTTAGAGAAGACTGTTGGGAGTCCCTTGGACTGCAAGGAGATCCAACCAGTCCATTCTAAAGGAGATCAGCTCTGGGTGTTCTTTGGAAGGAATGATGCTAAAGCTGAAACTCCAGTACTTTGGCCACCTCATGCGAAGAGTTGACTCATTGGAAAGGACTCTGATGCTGGGAGGGATTGGGGGCAGGAGGAGAAGGGGACGACAGAGGATGAGATGGCTGGATGGCATCACCAACTCAATGGACGTGAGTCTGAATGAACTCTGGGAGATGGTGATGGACAGGGAGGCCTGGCGTGCTGCGATTCATGCGGTCGCAAAGAGTCGGACCCGACTGAGCAACTGAACTGAACTGAACTGAACTGATACCTGAATGGTCTAGTGGTTTTCCCTACTTTCTTCAATTTCAGTCTGAATTTGGCAATAAGGAGCTCATGATCTGAGCCACAGTCAGCTCCCAGTCTTGTTTTTGCTGACTGAATAGAGCTTCTCCACCTTTGGCTGCAAAGAATATAATCAATCTGATTTCAGTGTTGACCATCTGGTGATGTTCATGTGTAGAGTCTTCTCTTGTGTTGTTGGATGTGGGTGTTTGCTATGACCAGTGCGTTCTCTTGGCAGAACTCTATTAGCCTTTGTCCTGCTTCATTCCGTATTCCAAGGCCAAATTTGCCTGTTACTCCAGGTGTTTCTTGACTTCCTACTTTTGCATTCCGGTCCCCTGTAATGAAAAGGACATCTTTTTTGGGTGTTAGTTCTAAAAGGTCTTGTAGGTCTTCATAGAACCGTTCAACTTCAGCTTCTTCAGCTTCAGTGGTTGGGGCATAGACTGGGATTACTGTGATATTGAATGGTTTGCCTTGGAAATGAACAGAGATCATTCTGTCATTTATGAGATTGCATCCAAGTACTGCATTTCGGACTCTTTTGTTGACCATGATGGCTATTCCATTTCTTCTAAGGAGAAACGTTGGGCTGGAAGAAGCACAAGCTGGAATCAAGATTGCTAGGAGAAACATCAATAACCTCACATATGCAGATGACAGCACCCTTAGGGCAGAAAGTGAAGAGGAACTAAAAAGCCTCTTGATGAAAGTGAAAGAGGAGAGTGAAAAAGTTGGCTTAAAGCTCAACATTCAGAAAACGAAGATCATGGCATCTCGTCCCATCACTTCATGGGAAATAGATGGGGAAACAGAAATTTGATGGGGGAAACAGTGTCAGACTTTTTTTGGGCTCCAAAATCACTGCAGATGGTGATTGCAGCCATGAAATTAAAAGACGCTTACTCCTTGGAAGAAAAGTTATGACCAACCTAGATAGCATATTGAAAAGCAGAGACATTACATTGCCTACAAAGGTCCATCTAGTCAAGGCTATGGTTTTTCCAATAGTCATGTATGGATGTGAGGGTTGGACTGTGAAGAAAGCTGAGCGCCAAATAATTGATGCTTTTGAACTGTGGTGTTGGAGAAGACTGTTGGGAGTCCCTTGGACTGCAAGGAGATCCAACCAGTCCATTCTAAAGGAGATCAGCTCTGGGTGTTCTTTGGAAGGAATGATGCTAAAGCTGAAACTCCAGTACTTTGGCCACCTCATGCGAAGAGTTGACTCATTGGAAAAGACTCTGATGCTGGGAGGGATTGGGAGCAGAAGGAGAAGGGGATGACAGAGGATGAGATGGCTGGATGGCATCACCAACTCGACGGACGTGAGTTTGAGTGAACTCTGGGAGATGGTGATGGACTGGGAGGCCTGGCATGCTGCGATTCATGGGGTCACAAAGAGTCAGACATGACTGAGCGACTGAACTGAACTCAACTGAACTGAGTGACTGAACTGAACTGACTGAAGCAATAACTTAATCATTGACTGGCAGAACTGTTGTGTGGCCTCTTTGATTCAGTCCCCAAACCACAGTGCAGCAGAGGAACTCTGTTAGGAGAGGAGTCAGGTCACTTGATTTTTGAATTGTCGTGGCTGGTTGGTGTTTTATATATATATATATATATATATATATATTTTCCTATCTCCCCATTCTTATCAGTTCTGGAAATGTTTTTTTTTAAGACCAAATAGTTATTGGGGCTTTGTTTCTAAGAAGCTGTCTTTTGTAAGTCTGTTTCAGAATGTTTTATGCTTTTTGTCTGAAGTCAGTTTTCTTTGAAAAGAAAAAAAAAAAAAGGTTTGCATTTGCTAACCTCAGAAATCCTTCCCTGTAGCCTGCAGTTTGCATCTTTTTCTGATTGTCGTTGGGTGCTATCTGTGACTTCTTTTTTTAAAAAATAATCTTGTTTATTTTTGGTTGTGCTGGGTCTTTGTTGCTGCGAGGGCTTTTCTTCAGTTGTGGCGAGTAGGGGCGCTACTCTGTTTGCAGTTCATGGGCTTCTCATTGCAGTGGCTTCTATGTTGAGGCTCTCGGGCTCTCGGGTATGTGGGCTTCAGTAGTTGTGGCACGTGGACTCCATAGCTGTGGCTCCCGGGCTCTAGAGTACAGGCTCAGTAGTTGCAGTGCAGGGGCTTAGCTGGTCTCCACAGCATGTGGGATCTTCCCCGATCTTGGTTCAATCCCGTGTCCCATGCATTGGCAGGCAGATTCTTTACCACTGAACCACCAGGGAATCCCTGGACTTCTGATTTACCATATTCTTTATAATGAAAGGATATGGAAAGCAACTAAGAAACTTTTAGGATTTTTAAAGTCAGAAAGACAGAAGAAAATGATTTAGAAATAACAATCATAAACCACATGGATAAACCCAATTTACAACAACTTTGAATCTACATTAGAATTACTTTTCCAGTAATGTCAGAAGAATTCCTTTCTCAGTTGTGTCATCTCTGGTGTCCTTTTCCCCCTTGTTTTTTGTAGTTGTAAAATAGCTTTTTAACAGTGTCATGAAGATAGGTATTAATTATTGCTATACTGTTGAAGAAAACCAAAGGTTTTATTGTGAGTATGTTAGATGTCTCTTTTCTTCTTTCCCCAGAGTCTTTATTTGACAATGACCATTACATTAAAATTTTTTCCTGATTATAAAGACCATAGGTCTTTATACAAATTAAAACATGTTATAACTTCACTTATCCTAGAGTCAGGTAGACAAATTTCTTAGCTTTGCTAGAAGACCATGCTTTATCTAGTAGGTATTTGATAAATATTTGTATTAATTATGAAAAGATAAAGCCTGCTTATTTAGGCTTTCAAAGAATTGTATGTAACCATGCTTTTTTTTCCTGATAATAAGGCATAGTACTTAACTTTTTAAAACTTAAATAAGTCATACTTCCACAGCTTTTCCAAGTGCTGAGTAATAAAGAATGTGGAGGTTTGTAGAAGAGTAGCAATGATTGTTTTCCCATATTCAAAAAGCTAAGGGTCAATGGCAGATTTGGAGTTAAAATGGTGATAGGAGAGGTATTTTATATTGCTGCTGCTAAGTCGCTTCAGTTGTGTCAGACCCTGTGCGACCCCATGGATGGCAGCCCACCAGGCTCCCCCGTCCCTGGGATTCTCCAGGCAAGGGTACTGGAGTGGGTTGCCATTTCCTTCTCCGATTTTGTATTGTGCTGTGATTATTTTGTAATTTTTAATAGAGCTAAATTTTATAATAGTTTGGATGAACTTTTTTTTTTTTTTTAAAGTGAATCCATATAGTTTTAGTTATTTAACCAGTCCTATTGACAAGTTGACTTAGGATCACAGTCTCTTTTTGGGAAAAATAAAACAAAAACCTAGAAGTATCACCTGCCAAATTAACCAGTTGTGCTTAATTCTAAGATTCTGTATGTTCAAATGGTTCTTAATCCTTTTCTTTGCTAAATAATTATCTAGGATTTATCCTTTACGCCCACTGTGAAACATTCTTTTTGGTGCAGTTTTATTGTTTGAAAAGTTGATATTTAAGCATTTGTAGTTTTATCTTCTAGAAGAATGTTTAGTGTTTTGTGGAGGATTGTTGATCTGCTGGTCTAGCTCTGTTGGTTGCTCAGCTCAGTTGGTAGTGAATGTGATGAATTTAATGAGGCCAGGGTCATTGAATCAATCTTCCTAAGGACCAGTTAGCTTTGTTCTACCCATTTTTATGCTACCTTCTGCTGATCATCCCACTCACAAGTACAATGGGTCATGGGGAACACAGTCAGCTCCATGCCTAATAATGAAATTAACATATTATTTATTGAATAGATTTCATTGCTAGGTACCACTAGACATTATCCTCGCTTTACAGTTTATGAAAGCGCTGGTAACTACTGAGCCCACACTTTGGAGCCCAGGAGCCTCAACTACTGAGCCAGTGTGCTGCAATTGCTGGAGCTGGTCCGCCTACAGCTCTGGGTCTGCTACAGGAGAAGTCACTGGAGTGAGAATCTCCTGCACCACAACTAGCAAACCCCATGTGCAGCAACAAAGACCCAGTGCAGCCAAAAATAGCTAACTAAGTAAATAAACAAGTGTTAAAAATGAAGTGAAAGTAAAAGAGATATTGCCAAATCACCTTCCTCAAAAGGTTAGACTCTTTGTGCTCAAGTCACTCAGTCATGTCAGACTCTTTGTGACCCTACAGTTTTTAAGATGCTACCCATTTTTTTCTCTACATGTGTAATGGAATATTAGCTGCTTTTCTAAAGTGTTTTCAATCTTCTAGGAAGAAAATGTCTGCTTTAATCTAAATTTAATTATTTGTGAGGCTGAACATCTTTTCATATAGTTCATGTACATTTGTATATTTCTTCAGTGAATTACCTGTTTAGTACTTTGTTCATGATTTCTGTTGTGTTGTTTATCTTTTTCTCATTGACTTGCATAAACTGTCTTTTGGAATATGTTGATTGTTAGGAAATATTTCAAAAACACTTGCAGTGAAAAAATATATGGACACTAATATAGATTTATAAAATTGAGATCATAAGAGAAAAAATGTATCCTGCTTTTTAAATTTACTATTATATGTTGATCGTTTTTCCATATTTTTAAATGTGTCTTTAATATTTTTCCATGTCATTAAATATTCTTCATAAACATGATTTTAATTATTATTTTTTTAACAAATAAATGAAATTGTTACTTGGTTTTATTTTTAATTTGTTATCCAGAGTATGAGTGAACTATACAATTTTTAATGATTAACTGGCACTTGGGTGGTTTGTTTCGGAGAAGGCAATGGCACCCCACTCCAGTACTCTTGCCTGGAAAATCCCATGGACGGAGGAGCCTGGTAGGCTCCAGTCCACGGGGTCGCTAAGAGTCAGGCATGACTGAGCAACTTCACTTTCACTTTTCACTTTCATGCACTGGAGAAGGAAATGGCAACCCACTCCAGTATTCTTGCCTGGAGAATCCCAGGGACAGAGGAGCCTAGTGGGCTGCTGTCTATGCGGTTGCACAGAGTCGGACATGACTGAAGCGTCTTAGCAGCAGCAGCAGCAGCAGTAGCAGGGTGGTTTGTTTATACTCTATTATGATAAGTAATTTTACAACATATATACTTTATATAAATCTGTGTCTGTTGCTCTAGTATAACAGTAAGACAGTTATTTAAGCACATTTCATATGTATGATGAATTTCTTCTTGGAAGTGCTGTGCCAATTTATGCTCACTTCTAGTGTGCTATCATTTCACCATATATATATATAAGTTATATATATATTATTTGGAGAGGGGGTAGTAGATTACATGTAACATAAAATTTACCGTTTTAGCCATTAAAACATGTACAGTTTGGTGGCATTTAGTACTCTTCACAATATTGTGCATCATCATTATGTAAGTGCTTAACAGGTTCATCGCCACAAAAGGAAACCTCCATCTATCGAACAGTCATTCCCTATTCCTCCCTCCCCCAAGCCCCTGCCAACCTCTGACCTGCTTTCTGTTTCTTTGGACTTGCCTATTCTGGATATTTTTGCCTTTTCATACTTCAGGAAAGTTAGAGATACCAAGGGAACATTTCATACAAGGATGGGCACAGTAAAGGACAGAGCAGCAAGGACCTAATAGAAGCAGAAGATATTAAGAAGAGGTGGCAAGAATACACAGAAGAACTATACAAAAAGGTCTTAATGACCCAGATAGCCATGATAGTGTGTTCACTCACCTAGAGCCAAATATCCTGGAGTGTAAAGTCAAGTGGGCCTTAGGAAGCATTACTCTGATCAAAGCTAGTGGAGGTAATGGAATTCCAGCTGAGTTATTTCAAATCCTAAAAGATGATGCTGTGAAAGTGCTGTACTCAATATGGCAGTAAATTTGGAAAACTCAGCAGTGGCCACAGGACTGGAAAATGTGTTTTCATAACAATCCCAAAGATGGGTAGTGCTAAAGAATGTTCAAACTACTGTACAATTGTGCTGATTTCAAGTGCTAGCAAGTTAATGCTCAAAATCTTCAAGCTAGGCTTCAACAGTATGTGAATCGAGAACGTCCTGATTTAGAAAAGGCAGAAGAACCAGGGACAAAATTGCTGACATCCATTGGATCATAGAAAAAGCAAAGGAATTCCAGAAAAACCTCTACTTCTGCTTCATTGACTATGCTAAAGCCTTTGACCTGTGTGGATCACAACATACTGTGGCAAATTCTTAAAGAGATGGGAATACTAGAACACCTTACCTGCCTCCTGAGAAACCTGTATGCAGGTCAAAAAGCAACAGTTAGAATTGAACATGAAACAATAGACTGGTTCAAAATTGGGAAAGGAGTACGGCAAGGCTGTATATTGTCACCCTGCTTATTTAACTTATATGCAGAGTACATCATGAGAAATTCCAGGCTGGCTGTTCTAGAAGCTGGAATCAAAATTGCTGGGAGAAATATCAGTAATCTCAGAAATGCAGATGACACCACCCTTATGCAGAAAGTGAAGAGGTACTAAAGAGCCTTTTTATGAAGGTGAAAGAGGAGAGTGAAAAAGCTGGCTAAAACTCAACATTGAAAAAACTAAGATCATGGCATCCAGTCATATTACTTCGTGGCAAATAGATGGGGAAACAATGGAAACAGTGACAGACTTTATTTTCTTGGACTCCGAAATCGCTGCAGAGGGTGACTGCAGCCATGAAATTAAAAGACGCTTGCTCCTTGGAAGAAAAGCTATGACCAACCTGAACAGCATGTTAAAAAGCAGAGACATTGCTTTGCCAACAAAGGTCCGTCTGGTCAAAGCTATGGTTTTCCCAGTAGTCATGTATGGATGTGAGAGTTGGACTATAAAGAAGAATAGACTATAAAGCTGAAGAATTCTTCAGCTGAGCACTGAAGAATTGATGCTTTTGAACTGTGGTGTTGGAGAGGACTCTTGAGAGTCCCTTGGACTGCAAGGAAATCCAACCAGTCCATCCTAAAGGAAATCAGTCCTGAATATTCATTGGAAGGACTGCTTCTGAAGCTGAAACTCCAGTATTTTGGCCACCTGATGTTAAGAACTGACTTATTTGAAAAGACCCTAATGCTGGGAAAGATTGAAGATAGGAGGAGAAGGGGGCAACAGAGGATGAGATGGTTGAATTGCATCACCAACTCGATAGACATGAGTTTGAGCAAGCTCCGGGAGTTGGTGATGGACAGGGAGGCCTGGCGTGCTGCCATGGCCTCATGGGGTCACAGAGACGGACATGACTGAGTGACTGAACTGACTGACTGATTGATGGAAGGTCTTAACGGGTGAAGATAATTCTCTTCTGTTATTGAGGGTAACCTGACAGGAGGCTCACAGATTCTTAAATCTCTTCACCCGGGGAAGAAGACTGTTGAGTGCTTCCTGATAAGCTGTGGTTTTAAGTTTGGATTTAGGGACATATTAGTGTTCTTGGTGCAGCCGTGTTTCCTTCTCTGAGTTCTGCTTCGGTCCTCATTCTGTGAAGCTGATATATATGCTGTCACTTTCATGCAGTAGAGGCTTCCTTTTGGTGAAGCATTTGAAAATTTCCAGGGCATTTCTGTCTGTGTCTTGTTTCCGTGGTTAAAGATTTAGATGTGATTCTTGCATGTTTAGGATTTCCCTGGTGGCTCAGACAGTAGAGAATCTGCCTGCAATGCAGGAGATCTGGGTTCCATACCTGGTTTGGGAAGATCCCCTGGAGAAGGGAATGGCTACCGACTCCAGTATTCTTGCCTGGAGAATCCCATGGACAGAAGACCTGGGGGCTACAGTCCATGGGGTGGCAAAGAGGTGGCCATGACTGAGCAACTTTCACTTTCACATATGGATTTTTTTTTTTTTTTTGCCTCTGTGCTCCATACAAGAATATGGTCATAAGGAATGTCTCCCATATTCTTTATACATATTTACACACTCAGTCCTCTCAATAAACCTGTGAAATAGGTATCATTATCTATATGATACAGATGACAAAACTGAGATTTATAGGAGAGAGACCTTGGTCAGATTAGTTAAAATTCAACAAGACATGGAACTAGTATTTGAATTTAGATTTGCCTGTCATTAAAATCCTGTTTGTTCCACTATAGTATCTATAACACAATACCTTCCTTAGCTTCCTCTGAATGAGAGGCCCCTTCAGATCTGTGAGGCCTGTCTGCTTTGGAGAAAGAGATACAAGGTTATTCAAATTGTGTTCATGAATTCCAGGAGTGGTTGGTTTTGAATGATAAATTTTTGTGTCTCTGTAGCACTTAGCCTCGGAGAAAGCAATGGCACCCCACTCCAGTACTCTTGCCTGGAAAATCCCATGGACGGAGGAACCTGGAAGGCTGCAGTCCATGGGGTCGCTGAGGGTTGGACACGACTGAGCGACTTCACTTTCACTTTTCACTTTCATGCATTGGAGAAGGAAATGGCAACCCACTCCAGTGTTCTTGCCTGGAGAATCCCAGGGACTGGGGAGCCTGGTGGGCTGCCGTCTATGAGGTCACACAGAGTTGGACACGACTGAAGCGACTTAGCAGCAGCAGCAGCAGCAGCACTTAGCCTAGAGCTGGGTGCCACACAGTGGGAAGGAACTCAGTGAAGATTGAGAAATTGCTTGAGTATGGAATAATGTAGTAGTGTCACATAATAGGCAAGTGTGGGGTAGACAGTGTCTCTGTCCCATGGTGGCTGAGTGGAGAAAACATCATTCTTTGCCTATGTTTATAGCTTGGATTTTTTGAGAGGGTGTGAGTATGATGTTAGGTTTTGAATGAATAGTTTTGATTAAATGCCCTGCACGTTTAGTAAATATCTGTTGGTTTATATGTTGACGAATTATGGGGATATTTTCACCTTGAGAGACAACTAAAATTTTTGGCTTGACACATTTTCTTCCCTGTCTGTGGCAGCAGTATATTCATTTTCAGAATTCTTTAGCCTGATTTTGTAATACATTGACTAGTTTGGTGTTGGCTGCTGTGGTAAGAAGAACTGTGCTATAATTAGCATTTCTGCTTCCTCTAACAGTTTTATGGATTTGCTTTGAAGAATCGTAAAAAAAAGAGAAAGTTTTATTGTGATAAATATTTCTTCAGGAAGGATGTTTTATACAGAGTGATATTCTAAATGTGAAATCCCAAATAACCACATTTGAAAAAAATATATCCACAAGACTGAAATGGCCCCAGAAGCCCTCCCCACAACGCCCATTGTCAGGGTAAATTATCAGTAGATTGGCAAGGATAGAACTGAATTGTTAAGAGGAGACTGAAACCTGAGATCATTAAGCATTTACATAGAAGCATTTAATTTCTGTGAATAAATTCAAGTCTCATGACCCAGACAAATTACACCTTAGTGTTCTGAAAGAATTTTGGGATGATTATAATGATGATTAGTCACTGTCAGTAATCTTTAAGGAATGATAGAATTACCACAGTAGACATATTTTCAAGTCTGAGAAGAAGGTAAGAGCTTGGCGTATTCCTAGTCAAAATCTCAGATGGTTTATTAAGGATGTATTATGAGGATTTAGAAAAGAAAGCTGTGATTATTAGGAGCCAACATGGACTCACTAGGAATGTGTTGGTGACTTAATAACTACCTTTTCTTTATTAAGGGAGTAGACTTCTAGAGGAGGGGAATACCGTCAGCTATCATTTTTTGATTCAAGAATGTTTTGAAGGGAATGATTAGAATATAGTTGGGGTTAAGAGATTTGAGTTGTGTGGTGAAATAGGTCATGCAAGGAGCTCCCAGACGATTCAGTGGTTAGAACTCTGTGCTTTTACTGTCATGGCCCTGTGTTTAGTCTCTGGTCAGGGAACTAAGATCCTGCAAGCCGCTGAGGAGGGGAAAAACCTAAGGAGGGGGAAAAGAAATACGTGATGCAGAAGTATGGTGTGATAGAAGGGAGGACTTAATAGCAACACAAAAATGTAAGGCTTGTAGTTGTCTGTAAATTGGATTTATGGCAAAAATGTAGTTTGGTTGACAAAAAGTTTTGGTTTTAGCCAGCATTAATAGCTACTGTTGAAAGAGTGAGTGGATAGTGTTGTTTTAAACGATGTTAGACCACTCCAGTGGTCATGTATGGATGTGAGAGTTGGACTGTGAAGAAAGCTGAGCACCAAAGAATTGATGCTTTTGAAAAACTGTGGTGTTGGAGAAGACTCTTGAGAGTCCCTTGAACTGCAAGGAGATCCTACCAGTCCATTCTAAAGGAGATCAGCCCTGGGATTTCTTTGGAAGGAATGATGCTGAAACTCCAGTACTTTGGCCACCTCATGCGAAGAGTTGACTCATTGGAAAAGACTCTGATGCTGGGAGGGATTGGGGGCAGGAGGAGAAGGGGACGACAGAGGATGAGATGGCTGGATGGCATCACTGACTCGATGGACGCGAGTCTGAGTGAACTCCAGGAGTTGGTGATGGACAGGGAGGCCTGGCGTGCTGCAATTCATGGGGTCGCAAAGAATCAGACACGACTGAATGACTGAACTGAACTGAGACCACATCTATCTAGATAGATTTTAGTTCTAGGAGCTCGGATGGTGAGGGACCTGAAAATATGAACTACTTTCAAAGGAGCAGATTTGTTTTTTGACTAGTTAATATCTCTGACAATAGCTTCTACAGAAGAGTTCCAGAAGAACTTGGAGAAATGGCAACATTGTTGGAATACCGTAGATTTTGATAGCATTCATTTGAAAAAATGTAAATTTTGGCTAATCAGAGGTCATGCTAGGCAGGGAATAGCATCTGCAAAAAGAATGAAGGCATGAAAAAGCATGCCACATTTGAGGAACAAGTGAGTTAGTACAGATGCTGTGTAAAGAGGAAGAGGTGGGCTATAAGAGGTGAAAGTGGGGAAATTGGCAGGTGTTGTATATGAAGGTGGAGAAACTGGAATCCAGGAAGATAAAGTGATTTGCTTAAGTCTTGATTGTGTATTGAACCAGGCCTAGAATTCCAGGCTTTCTTGTGTCCTTTCAGGAGTTCGTTCCATCTTTCTTTTCTTTAGGTATGTTCTACATTTACTTTAAAATGGCCAGGGCATGCCCTATGTTTATGAACGGATTCTAAATAATCATGTAAGACTATCTTTTACATTCTTTAATAAACTAAAAGAACTTAAGTAGCTGTGATCTATAAGCAGTATAACTTTCCCAGTTATCAGTGCCAGATATTATGGTTTTAACTTTTAGAGACCAGCAGCCTATATTCTGGGTCATGCTAGAATCAAGAACTCTTTCTACTTTCCCATGCTATTTGTTTAAAAGAGGATTCTTTCTTTGCCTAGTTCAAATGATAGATGCTTGGATTAACAGTTGCAGCTATAATGATCAGTTACAGTGTTGTAGCCACGCGTTCTGGGAAACAAACTCACTCAGAAGGACAATGCAGATAGTGGAGTGCAGTTTATTACACCAGCGGGCCCAAGGCAGAGTCTCCTCTTAGCCAAGGACCCCGACCAGCATTTGTGAAAATCTTTTATACCCCATATGTACGTGTCTGAACCCACCACTCCAAATTCCTTGAGACTTACATAAACCGAGGAAAATACAATCCCAATAACCCCATCATTCACGTGCTGTGTGATCAAACAGTCAAACAATTAGCCAATAATCAATAAACCTGAGGTTATAATCCAATAGATACAGAAAAATTCATGGCCTCTCTGGAGGGAGGGGTGATTAGTGTATGTTTTCTCTTAGGCGATAAGTAACCTAGATACGATCTTCAAGGTTCCCCTGTCTGGAGGGGGTCTTATCCATCTGTTGTTGTTTTCATAGGCACTAAACACAGAGTTCAGAGTCCATTGGAAAGGTGGCTGAGCATGATCAGCATGAACAGGCCTAAGATGGAGTCCAGGCCCTATGAATTCCTTCTTCCAACAGCTGTGCAAAGTAAAAGATAAGTTTATCAAGAACTTGTGGCAACTTTGCTTGTGACTGCTGTGGTTGTAACTTGTTGTTCCACTGCAGACAGGGGTGAATTTCACATGGGAAGCAAGTTTCTGAGGCCTCTCTGTTTGTTCCTTAGTCACAGTTCTATCCAGGTTTGATGTCCAGTCAGTATACCATATGTGAATATGTATATGGCCAGCATTTGTCCTGACTGGTTGGTGCCCACATTGTATTGATTGTTAACTATTTTGAGAATCATGTCTAACTCTCACCATCCATCTTTCCTCATTTTATGCCAGATCAGAAGTTTCTCTAATTTGTTTGTGGTTTATTCATACAGAGAAATTCCTACCTTTTCTTCTCAGGCTCTTAAATAATTTTATTAAAAAAAATTCCTGGAAAGACTTACCTGACAGTCCATTGGTTAAGAATCTGCCTTCTTAACCACTTAACCAGTCTTCAAGGGGACACAGGTTCAATCCCTGATCTAGGAGCTAAAAGTCCCACATGGGCGCCCCGAGCCGACATTGATAGGTCTTCGCGATTCGGCCCGACACGCCCCCTCTCGCGACATCATGGTGGCGTACTGGCGACAGGCTGGACTCAGCTATATCCGATACTCCCAGATCTGTGCAAAAGCAGTCAGAGATGCACTGAAGATTGAATTCAAAGCAAACGCCATGAAGACTTCTGGCATAAAAATTGTGAAAGTGAAAAAGGAATAATCTACCCTGAGTACAGCCTGAATGCTGCATGTTCAAGGTGAAGCTGTGGGCACGTATTATAGCAGATTGGAAACCATCTCCCTTCATGGAAAAAAAACAAAATAATACCTGTCTTGCTCATAGATTGACAATGCCAGTAAATTAAAGTACAGTTCACTCTAAAAAAAAAAATAAAAAAATAAAAGTCCCACATGCCCTGGAGATAGCATGTGATCTGGAGTTGCAGATCTGACCCTGTAATGCTGTGCGCTGCAACGAAGAACCCATGTGCCATAACTAAGACCTGATGCAGCCAAATAAATTAATATTAAAAAAATTCCTGGAAACAAAATTTTTTAAATTATGAAGACCACTATGTTCTATTTTCCTTTAGGTCCACTTAATGATTGAAAAGCTAGTTTCAAACATTTATGTGACAATTAAGGAAATCTGAACACTGATTAGATATTTAGCTTTAAGTATTCTTTTGGTCAAATTTTTTTAGGTATATTAATAGAATTGTGGTTATGTTAAAAGAAAAAGAAGTCTTATTTTTAGAGACACATGGTGAAATATTGTAGATATGTCTGGATTTGCTTTAAAATAATTTGGTATGAGGGTGTACAGATATAAAGTAAGACTGGACATGCATTAATATTTGTTGAAATTGGGTGATGGATATAAGATAATTCGTTGTACTTTTTATAATAAAAAGTTATAAATAGTTTATTTTTAACCCCCTGAATTTATAAAATTATAATTGGATTTTTAAAATTTTCAAAGGTATATTATTGGCAATTATAACTTCTGATTGCCTTGAAATAATTAGAAGTACAACTTGGGGTTAGTATGGGCATACCTCATTTATGTGCTTCCCTTTATTGGACTTCACAGATATTTCATTTTTACAAAGTCAAGATTTATGGCAACCCTGCATCAAACCAGTCTGTCAGCACCATTTTTCCAACTGTATTTGCTCACTTCATATCACTGTGTCACATTTTGGTAATTCTGGCAGTATTTCAGACTTTTTTTCATTATTATTATATTTGCTCTGGTGATCTGTGATTAGTGATCTTTGTCTTGCTGAAGGCTTCAGTGATGGTTAGCATTTTTTAGCAGTGAAGTATTTTTAATTTAGATCTGCATATTAATTTTTTAGACATAATACTGTTATACACTTACTAGACTACTGCGTAGTGTAAACATAACTTTTATATGCATTGGGAAACCAAAAAATTCGTGTGACTTCCTCTTGCTTTATTGTGATAATTTGCTTTACTGAGGTGGTCTGGAACCAAACCCACAGTCTGTCTCAGGTTTATCTTTGTACATGCATGCTAAGTCGCTTCAGTCATGTCTGACTCTTCGTGACACTATGGACTGTAGCCTGCCAGGCTACTCTGTCCATGGGATTCTCTAGCCAAGATGATGTGTGGGTTGCCATGCCCTCCTTCAGGGATTGAACTCATGTCTCTTAATGTGTCCTGCATTGAAAGGTGGGTTCTTTACCACTAGTGCTACCTGGGAAGCCCAGGTATGTCTGTACTTCCAGCCACAGGCAAAGAAATTTGACCTTTTAATTTATGTAATATTTAAAAATATGTTTTAATGTAGCTTTTTGAAATATTTAAAGTGGTCCCCCTATCATTACCATTTCATTTATGAGCCTCTAGTTGGGAGCCATTAACTCTAAAAAATTTTTTTTCTATCTTTTGGCCATATCATGTGGCATGTGGGATCTTCTTTCCCTGACCAGGAATCATACCCTTGTCCCCCTCAGTGGAAGGGCAGAATCTTAGCCACTGGATTGCCAGGGAAGTTCCCTGGCTCTAAAAATTTTGATCAACCTTGTTTGTATTTAGACTTCTTAACTCAATTGTATTAATATTGTAATTAATACAGAATTTTTTCTTTTCTTGTGTATATTGCTTTAATGGATAGATTGTATCCCTTTGCCTTAATGTACCTAACTTTTTTTTAAAGCATTTGCTTTTCTTCTTTTTCCTGCAGTTATAAATATCTTTACCATGAGAAATAGCTTTTCTAAAAAATGCTCCTTGAGTGCTATTTTAGTGGGGGCTAGTTTTTTTCTTGGTGCCTTTTGGGTGGTATTTTAGTGGATTTAGCAGATCAAAGGGTATTTTTTTTTTTTTTTTACAGTTTTTGTGGTGTCGTGCTACTTTGGTTGAGCTTCTTTCAAAGGTGTCACTTTGTGGGTTGGAACCATTTCAGTGTTTAAATCTCGACTGCTGAACCAAAGTTTTAAGGCATGTTAACAGTCTCGAAAAAATGATAAATTGGATCTATTCAAAACTGAGCTTTCATTGGAAACAGGTGGAAGGATGGAAATGCATTAACTGTAAATCTTGAAGTCAGTTTATTAAGATACTGCTGTTTAGCTTAATTAGAGAGCTGTATAACAGAGGTGGCATTTGAATGAAGTATTGAAGGATAGGAACGACTTAAACTTGAGGATGTGAGTTGTTGTTTAGTTGCTAAGTTGTGTCCGACTCTTTTGCAACCCCATGGACCATAACCTGCCAGGCTCCTCTGTCCATGGGATTTCCCAGGCAAGAATACTGGAGTCAGTTGCCATTTCCTTCTTCAGAGGATCTTCCTGACCCAGGGATCAAACCTGCATCTCCTTCATTGAAGGTGGATTCTTTACTGCTGAGCCACTGGGGAAGCCTGATGATGGTGGGGATGGGTAAAAGGTGGGTGAACGTGGAACTCTGGGGCATGTTTAGGCAATCTTGAGTCATACTATTTGGCTATAACATATGCTATTTAGAGTATAGTAATGGAAGCTAGGATTAAAGAGTTAGTTAGGGGAACAAGTAAAATAAATAAGACTATACCAGGTAGATTGTGAAAAAATAATAGTGGGAAAAAAAGAAATGATGGTAATTGATTGTAATAGCTTGAAGACTATTGAGAGGGTAACAGGCAGGAAGGCCTGGGGATCAAATCTATTCCAAGTTTTTCAGGATACAGTTCAAAGGAGTGAGGCTGGAATTGTTAGCTCCCATCTGTAAGAGAGAAAAAAAGCCACCAGCGCCATCTTTCTACCAGAGGCGTCCCTTGCTGTTCTAGATGGGGGTGTAGACAGTCTGTACACCAAAGCTTTTCTTTCCTGGTTAGACTTAGTCTGTCCCTTACCGACGCAGGCGTCATACTCATCCCTCCCGGTTCTACCACCGAGACGGGGTGGGGATGCACTAGGGGTAGACCTGATGGCATCCCTGACCGATGTCCAGCTCCTCACCATTAAAACCTTATTTGCCTCTGATGTCACCTGGGTGCAATCAGAGTAAGCTTCTGGAATGTCTCCCAAGCTGAGACCGCTGGGGGAAACATTTTTCAGCTGAGTGCCTGTGCACGACCCTGAGTATATTCCTGACCACTATAAGACCAATACCAACATAAAACTGAGATGTTCCTTCCAAGCGTCACCACACCAGTATAAGAGCCTCCTCTGGTCCACTAAGAGCCAGTGTTACTAAAGGAAAAAACCCATTGTAGTTCCAATCTGAGTAACCTTTAACTTCAGAGATATTCTGGGAGCTAGAGCTCCATCTAGCTTCCGAACTTCCGATTCCTAGCGAGGCTGGGTGCTTCCTGACTACCAATGCAAGAAAGGCGCCTGCTCTTTCCCTTGGCCCGTGGGTTACAGAATGCCGGTCTGACGGTGTGGTTCCCACAGTGACTGCTCCTGGGAGGCCACTGTTAATCGGTCATTTTGGTCTTCGTGTGTGATCCTCACATTCCTCACCATCAAACCTAATCAAGCGTAGGTTCCAAAAGTGCCTTGAGGTTCCCCAGGCACACAGGGCTCATAAGCGTGTGGCAGTTGCGCATTTGTCCTCCCCACCTTGGTGGGGATCCTGGTGGCACAGGAGAGGGGGCTCCTGATTGCTGTCTCCAGGGGCAGTGCAGCTGGAAACAAAGGGCTGCCCACCCACAGCTCCTCCCGGACCTCTCCACCCAGTATCTTCTTCATCGTGGTTGAATGTCCCCTTTCCTGCCTTATTTGTTTGAAGATTTTTGAAAAGCCAACTATGTTTTGTAACCTCAAATACTTTCTTAATTTACAATTTTTATTATAAAAATTATGTAACCATGCTATAGGAAATTTGGAGAAAAGGAAAAGAACCACTCTAATGTGACAACTATTAATTATATTATATTTCATGTTAAGTCATTTTCAGTGGATATTTAAGATGCCATTGTACAACTTTGTTCTTCAAAAAAGCATTTATTTGATTTTTTTTTTAAGCCAGTGAAAGTATTCATGGAGCCATAGATCTTCTATATTCAGGGTTTACTATATTAATAAATACGATATTATTCAGATTTAAAAAAAAAAAAAAAGGGGGCCCCCAGTTTAACCTCATTTATTACTCTCTCTGGATCTCTAGTGCCAAGAGAAGACTCTGCCAAGAAGACAGTACACAGTAACAGCATAGATCACAAGTCCCTTGAAAGTCTATGATCCAATAGATTAGGTTAGTACTTCTGATTCCCAAGGAGTTATGAAATGGTCAAAGAGACCGAAAAGTTTGACCGAGAAAGGAGAGTTCGGTCCACACACTTTGCCCATTTCTGGTTGGTCCCCAAAGGAGACATTGGGTGCCTCTTGGGATTGGCAGGTCAGTATAAACTTCCGACAGGTTTCTGCCATAAGCCATATGAGATCACCGTAGAACCACAGAGCAGGGCTCCTCACTTACTTCGTGCAGGGCGTTTCATTCATTCACACAAGCACACCGTAGAGTTAGTAGAGTATAGCAGAAAACGTGTTCGCTAGGAGAACAAAGAACTAGAGCTCCAAGCATCCTTACCTTGTCCTGAAGGATCCCGGACGAGCCCCCAAGATGAAAGGTTGTTGTTGACCCACGAAAAGACGCCGTGATTCTTGGCCTCCGGAGGAGAAAATTCAATCCGGGGCCAGAGACGAGGCTTGATCACTCAGAGCTTTTGTGTAATAAAGTTTTATTACAGTATAAAGGAGATAGGGAAAGCTTCTGACATAGGCATCAGAAGGGGGCAGAAAGAGTACCCCCCTGCTAGTCTTCAGCTGGATGTTATATAGTCACTGGCAGTCTGTTAGGAGAAGGCAATGGCACCCCACTCCAGTACTCTTGCCTGGAAAATCCCATGGGCGGAGGACCCTGGAAGGCTGCAGTCCATGGGGTCGCTAAGAGTTGGACACGACTGAGCGACTTCACTTTCACTTTTCATTTTCATGCATTGGAGAAGGAAATGGCAACCACTCCAGTGTTCTTGCCTGGAGAATCCCAGGGATGGGGAAGCCTGGTGGGCTGCCATCTATGGGGTCGCACAGAATCAGACACGACTGAAGCGACTTAGCAGCAGCAGTAGCAGCAGTCTGTTAGTGAAAGAAAGGAATGTCTTAAAACTCAGAATGGCACTAGGCCCCTCATCCATAAGATGTATTTTGGGATAATCTTGGCACCAGACGATTCATCCCAGACCATAAAACGGTTGACTTGAATCTTGTAGAAGGGCAGATTACCATACAAATAGTTTCGTTTACATAGGTTAGGGGAACAATGAGTATAACATACTGGTTTGTCAAGTAGGTTCTGAGCCATTAGGCAGAACCGACTTGAAGACAGAGTTTGGGGTAAATGCATAGTACATTAACATAGCTTAAGACAAACATTTCCATAAGAAAAATGCATTGGTTAACTCAAGGTTTGAGAATAGTTAACTTCAGGTGAAACCAAGAGTCATTATGGCAACACAGTATTTTAAGAGAAACCTCCTTTTAAATTTGTATCTAAATAGCATATTCAAAAGCAGAGACATTACTTTGCCAACAAAGGTCCGTCTAGTCAAGGCTATGGTTTTTCCTGTGGTCATGTATGGATGTGAGAGTTGGACTGTGAAGAAGGCTGAGCGCCAAAGAATTGATGGCTTTTGAACTGTGGTGTTGGAGAAGACTCTTGAGAGTCCCTTGGACTGCAAGGAGATCCAACCGGTCCATTCTGAAGGAGATCAGCCCTGGGATTTCTTTGGAAGGAATGATGCTAAAGCTGAAACTCCAGTACTTTGGCCACCTCATGCGAAGAGTTGACTCATTGGAAAAGACTCTGATGCTGGGAGGGATTGAGGGCAGGAGGAGAAGGGGACGACAGAGGATGAGATGGCTGGATGGCATCACTGACTCGATGGACGCGAGTCTGAGTGAACTCCAGGAGTTGGTGATGGACAGGGAGGCCTGGCGTGCTGCAATTCATGGGGTTGCAAAGAGTCGGACGCTACTGAGCGACTTATCTGATCTGATCTGAGAGAAGGGAAAAAATATCACTAGTTTGTTTCCTCCTGCCGCTTCCCAGAGATAAAATGTCTGACACTTGCAGCCTATTTCCTGCTTTGGAGACCCCTGGCCTTCCTGCCCTTACCCTCTCACTATCAGCTGCCACTATTGCTACTATAAATAACTCTTGCAGGAAAATTACTACTCTGTTAGTCATTCTGCTAGGGTCCTCATTTTAGCAGACCTGTGATTTTCTAGGAAAAGTAGGGTCAGTGTTTGTTTGTAGGGTTGTTGATATAGGTGGAACTGATTCATTTTCATAGTCTGTTCAGATACGAGACTATGAGAGATACAGAAGACAGTGGACATTGAGAAGGTGGAGAGGAAAAAAAAAGTGAAATAACGTTTGCTTCTTGGGCTCTTTCTAAGAAGCTTTTAATCTAAAGCTTCAGCAACAATGGTGGCTTTTAGTCTTGGTTTTCTTCCAAGGACTGATAGAAGGCCCTAGTCTCATGTGTTCGTGTTACTCTTACTAAACTCAGTTACTGGCAGGTTGGGCCCCCAGTTTAACCTCATTTATTACTCTCTCTGGATCTCTAGTGCCAAGAGAAGACTCTGAGGGGCCATCTTTGTCGTAACTGCAACTTGAAGATTGATGGTGCTTGGAGCAGTGAAAGGATCCAGGAGACTTGGGTTGCTTTAGTTGGGGAGGAACCCCTCTTATGACCTGTGGGTTGAGGATGCTGCTTTGTATCACAGTGTAGAACTTGAGGTTTTAATGGCTTTTTAACCTTCTGATGAAGATTACTTACTCTTAACATCGAGATGTACTTCGTAACAGCTCCAGATTCTAAAGTTTTAAGAGACATCTGCGCTCATGCAGTAGGTGTAAAGAACATTGGATGGGATGTCTGGAGAGGTTTCTAACCCCATTTTGCCTTATATTCATTGGTGACTTACTCTCTCTGAGCCAGTTTCCTTATCTGTAAAAGCCCTCTGAGGGTTGTGATGAAGCTTAATGAAATAATATACAATATGAAAATGTTTTCAGTGGATTTCAGGTGGTATATATGTTTTTCCCTTTTTCTTCTTCAAGGTTTCTCATTCCATATCTTGCCACGCGAGTAGGAAATATGCAGAAGTAATGTGTAGATAAGTATGAAAATTTGGGTTCATGTAATTGACCTTTTGAAAAGGAGTGCTTTTCACTTAAAAAGATGTATAGAAAACTGTGTCCTTACTGCAAAATTCAGGGTTAAGAAAGTAGGGAAAGAAGAAAGTAGGGAAAACCACTAGGCCATTCAGACCACTAGATGTAAATCAAATTCCTTATGATTGTACAGTGGAGGTGATGAATAGATTCAAGGGATTAGATATGGTAGATAGAGTGCCTGAAGAACTATGGACAAAGGTTCATAACATTGTAAAGGAAGCAGTGATCAAAATTAACCCCAAGAAAAAGGAATGCAAGAGGGCAAAGTGGTTGTCTGAGGAGGCTTTACAAATAGCTGAGGAAAGTGAAAAGCAAGGGAGAAAGGTAAAGATATACCCAGCTGAATGCTGAATTCCAGAGAATAGCAAGGAGAGATAAGAAGGCCTTCTTCAATGAACAATGCTAAGAAGTAAAGGAAAACAATAGAATGGGAAAGACTAGAGATTTCTTCAAGAAAATTTGAAATATCAAGGGAACATTTCATGCAAGGATGGGCACGATAAAGGACAGAAACGGTAAGGACCTAACACAGGCAGAAGAGATTAAGAAGAGGTGACAAGAACACAGAAAAACTATACAAGAAAGGTCTTAATGACCTGGATAACCACAATGGTGTGGTCACTCACATAGAGCCAGATATTGTGGAGTGTGAAGTGGGCTTTAGGAAGCATTACTATGAACAAAGTTAGTGTAGGTCATGGAATTCCAGCTGAGCTATTTCAAGTCCTAAAAGATGGTGCTGTTAAAGTACTACACTCAGTATGTTAGCGAATTTGGAAAACTCAACAGTGGCCACAGGACTGGAAAAGAAGGACAATGCCAAAGAAGGACAGTGCCAAAGAATATTCAGACTGCTGTACAGTTGCACCCATTTTGAATGCTAGTAAGGTTATGCTCAAAATACTTCAAGCTAGACTTCAGCAATATGTGACACAGAGAAATTCCAGATGTACAAAATGGGCTTAGAAAAGGCAGAGGAGGGTCAGGATGGGGAACACATGTATACCCATGGCTGATCCATGTGAATGTATGGCAAAACCACCACAATATTGTAAAGTAATTAGCCTCCAATTAAAATAAAAATAAAAAGAAAAAAAGGGCGGGGGGAGAGCAGAGGAACCAGAGACTAAATTGCCAACATTTGGTGGATCATAGAGAAAGCAAGGCAATTCCAGAAAAACATCTACTTCTGCTTCATTGACTGGGCTAAAGCCTTTGACTGTGTGGATCAGGACAGTGGAAAATTCTTAAAGAGATGGGAATACCTGAACATAATACCTGTCTCCTGAGAATCCTGTATGTAGATCAAGAAGCAACAGAACCAAACATGAAACAAAGGACTGGTTCAAAATTGGGAAAAGAGTACAGCAAGGCGATAAATTGTCACCCTGCTTATTTAACTTGGATGCAGAGTACATCATGAGAAATTCTGGGCTGGATGAATCACAACTGGAATCAAGATTGCCAGGAGAGAAATATCAACAACTTCACATATGCAGATGATACCACCCTAATGGCAGAAAGTGAAGAGGAAGTAAAGAGCCTCTTAATGAAGGTGATAGAGGAGAGTGAAAAAGCTGGCTTAAAACTCAACATTCAAAAAACTAAGATCATGGCATCCAGTCCCATCACTTCATGACAAATAGAAGGGGAAAAAGTAGAAGCAGTGACAGATTTTATTTTCTTGGGTTTCAAAATTACTGTGGAT
The DNA here is from genome assembly GCF_029407905.1 of Bubalus kerabau. Classification (NCBI taxonomy): domain Eukaryota; kingdom Metazoa; phylum Chordata; class Mammalia; order Artiodactyla; family Bovidae; genus Bubalus; species Bubalus kerabau. The sequence goes on from NC_073638.1 coordinate 43,406,303, forward strand.
GGTGACTGCAGTCATAAAATTAAAAGACACTTGCACCTTGGAAGGAAAGCTATGACAAAAACCTAGACAGCATTTTAAAAACCAGAGACATCATCTTGCCAACAAAAGTCTGTATAGTCAAAGTTATGGTTTTTCCAGGGGTCATGTTCAGCTGTAAAGATGGCTGAATGCCGAAGAATTGATGATTTCAAATTGTGGTGATGGAGAAGACTCTTGAGAGTTCCTGGGACTGCAGGGAGATCAGACCAGTCAATCTTAAAGGAAATCAACCCTGAATATTCACTGGAAGGACTGATGTTGAAGCTGAAGCTCCAGTACTTGGCCACCAGATTCGAAGAGCTGACTCATTGGAAAAGACCCTTTTGCTGAGAAAGATTGAAGGCAAAAGGAGAAGGGGACGACAGAGGACAAGGTAGCTGGATGGCATCACCGACTTAGTGGACATGAATTTGACCAGCTCTGGGAGATAATGAAGGGCAGAGAAGCCTGGTATGCTGCAGTTCATGCTTTATTCATTTGTGGTAATCTGGGAAGGGAGAACCATGCTGAGTCTAGTTGGAAACTGAACCTAATTGGAAACTGAACTTAGAGTCTCGTTAGAGTTTTCATCATAAGGTAGTATTGGGTCATGAATTTCAGATACTTTTTCCTCCTAAGAGGAATTTTAGTAACAAGGCAGGAAGTGATGTTTCTTCTCCCTTTTGCAGTCAGTGAGTAATATAGCTATGCAAGTCCCTTTTGTAGTTGATGAGTCAGGACTCCTACAGTTGTTTTGGCTTTGAGTTAAATTTTAAGTTTTATTCATTTCAGTTTTCAAATACTGTGTTAATATTGTGGAACTATTTTAATATATGTTTCTTTGGTTTAAAAGAAATCATTTCATTGGAAATAGATGGGGAAACAGTGGAAACAGTGTCAGACTTTATTTTTTTGGGCTCCAAAATCACTGCAGATGGTGATTGCAGCCATGAAATTAAAAGACGCTTACTCCTTGGAAGGAAAGTTATGACCAACCTAGATAGCATATTCAAAAGCAGATTACTTTGCCAACAAAGGTCCATCTAGTCAAGGCTATGGTTTTTCCAGTAGTCATGTCTGGATGTGAGAGTTGGACTGTCAAGAAAGCTCAGCGCCAAAGAATTGATGCTTTTGAACTGTGGTGTTGGAGAAGACTCTTGAAGAGTCCCTTGGACTGCAAGGAGATCTAACCAGTCCTTTCTAAAGGAGATCAGTCCTGGGTGTTCTTTGAAAGAACTGATGCTGAAGCTGAAACTCCAATACTTTGGCCACCTCATGTGAAGAGTTGACTCATTGGAAAAGACTCTGATGCTGGGAGGGATTGGGGGCAGGAGGAGAAGGGGATGACAGAGGATGAGATGGCTGGATGGCATCACCAACTCGATGGACATGAGTTTGAGTAAACTCAGGGAGTTGGTGATGGACAGGGAGGCCTGGCGTGCTGCGATCATGGGGTCACAAAGAGTTGGACATGACTGAGCAACTGAACTGAACATGATATATTAGTCTTCTAATATTCACCCTTAAATTGGTATATATAAATAGGAAGAGTTTCTCTTTGTTTTTTAAATTTTTTTATTTATTTAGCTGTGCTGGGTCTTAGTAGTGGCATGTGGGATCTGGTTCCCTGACCAGGGATCAGACCTAGGCCTCCTGCCTTGGGAGCACGGAGTCTTAACCACTGAACCACCAGGGGAATCCCGAGTTTTTATTTTAATCCTGTACTTTAATATTATTAAGACATGTAAGTTTTGCAATGTAGAAATTAGGAATAAGTTAGTATTATAAATCCAAGTTGAAAAGAATCTCTTACCAACTGGAGAGAAATGTGCTATTATGCATATATATATATATATATATTTTACTATAATCTCTTTATCTTGGGATCATATGTGCTCAAAGTAGGAAATTTAGAAAGTACATAAAAAGCATAAAGAAAAAATAGCAATCACCCATAGTCCAGCCTTCTAAAAGTAACTTGAAAGTGAAAGTCTCTCAGTTGTGTCTGACTCTTTTCAACCCCATGAATTATAAAGTCCATGGAATTCTCCATGCCAGAATACTGGAGTGGGTAGTCTTTCCCTTCTCCAGGGGATCTTCCCAAACCAGGGATTGAACCCAGGTCTCCCACATTGCAGGTGGATTCTTTACCAGCTGAGCCACAGGGGGAGCCCAGAAGTAACTTAGCCATGTTTAATATTTTGTGTATTTCTTTCCATAATTGTTTCTGTGTTGAATTACAAATACATTGTAATTCACCTCAGTGTTTACAGCAGCATTATTTACAGTAGCCAAGACATGAAAGCAACCTAAATGTCTCTTGAGAAGTGAATGGACAAAGAAGATGTGGCATATATACACAATAGAATAGTACTCAGCCATACAATGGAGAAGGCAATGGCAACCCACTTCAGTACTCTCGCCTGGAAAATCCCATGGACGGAGGAGCCTGGTAGGCTACAGTCCATGGGTCGCTAAGAGTCAGACATGACTGAGCGACTTCACTTTCACTTTTCACTTTCATGCATTGGAGAAGGAAATGGCAACCCACTCCAGTGTTCTTGCCTGGAGAATCCCAGGGACGGGGGAGCCTGGTGAGCTGCCGTCTATGGGGTCGCACAGAGTTGGACATGACTGAAGTGACTTAGCAGCAGCAGCAGCAGCCATAAAAAGAATGAATTAATGCCATTTGCAGCAACATGGTCAGAAAACTAAGATCATGGCATCTGGTTCCATCACTTCATGGCAAACAGATGGGGAAACAATGGAAACAGTGGCAGACTTGGGCTCCAAAATCACTGCAGATGGTGGTTGCAGCCATGAAATTGAAAGACACTTACTCCTTGGAAGAAAAGCTATGACCAACCCAGACAGCATATTAAAAAGCAGAAACATTACTTTGCCAACAATGGTCTGTCTAGTCAAGGCTATGGTTTTTCCAGTGGTCATGTATGGATGTGAGAGTTGGACCATAAAGCAAGCTGAGCACTGAAGAATTGATGCTTTTGAACTGTGGTGTTGGAGAAGACTCTTGAGAGTCCCTTGGACTGCAAGGAGATCCAACTAGTCCATCCTAAAGGAGATTAGTCCTGGGTTTTCATTGGAGGGACTGATGTTGAAGCTGAAACTCCAATACTTTGGCCACCTGATGTGGAGAGCTGACTCATGTGAAAAGACCCTGATGCTGGGAAAGATTGAGGGCAGGAGGAAAAGGAGACAACAGAGGATGAGATGGTTGGATGGCATTACCGACACAATGGACATGGGTTTGGGTGGACTCTGGGAGTTTGTCCCTGGGTGGACAGGGAGTCCTGGCGTGCTGCGGTTTATGGGGTTGCAAAGAGTCGGACACGACTGAGCGACTGAACTGAACTCTCTGTATTTCTTCTCTTTGAGATTTGCAGCATCTGAAAGATTCTTTTTGTTACAGGAGTTTGTTGTGGTTTGACTCTTGAGTGAGACCTGTAATGCATACTTTAATTTAAGGTAGTTGTTGGTTCCCAGATCCCTTTGAGAATCTGATACCAACTATGGATCCTTGCTCTAGCTTTGTCAATCTGTTTCATTTGAAATCTTGGCTTGCCTATTGCACAGATAATATTCATACCTTAGGTTGTCCTTTTACTTTATCTTGAAGTTATTCTTGTGACACTTTTCTGTGATAGATTCAGTTTCCTGTATCTCATATATACATCTTTCTTGGTTAATTTAGTTTTGGCAGAGAACCTTTTAAATTTCCACAAAGCTTGCTGTTGTCTCTCTTTTTTTAAGAAACTTTATTGAGATATAATTTACATACCATGAAGTTCATATTCCCCCCAATGTAGGCAACTACAAATCTACTTTCTGTCTTTGTAGATTTGCTTATTCTGGACATTTTGTTTAAATGGAATATAATTTTTAAAATCTTTAAATTTATTTATTATTTTAGAATAGATTTAAACTTACAGAAAAGTTGTGAAGATAGTACAGGAAGTTGCTGTATGCCTCACACGCAGTTGCCCCTAATAGTAATATCATTACACTCATTTGTCACAGTTAGTGAGCCAGTATTGACACATTATTAATTAAAGTGTGGATCTGTTTTCATCCACTCTGCTAGATCTTTGAAGTGCACTTTCAAATTTGGGAATTCATGGCACTTCACTTCTGGAAGAGTTTGTTGAATTATTTTTTTGATCTTCCCCTTAATTTTCTCTTTATGGGATTCTGTTATTTGGATATTAGACTTCTGGACTGACTAGATACTTTATTCATATTTTCTTAGTTTTTGCATAACTCTCCTTCTGTTCCAGTATTCCCGTTCAGGATACTGTATTATAAATAGTAGCTATGTTTGCTTAGGCTTCTTTTAGCTAAATCGTTCAACTGGCTTATTTTCTTTTTGATGACTTCAGCAGTTTTTAAGAATATTGGTCAACTGTTTTGTAGAATGTCCCTCAATTAGGGTCTGTGTGATATTTTTCTTCTTGATTAGACTGGGATTATGGTGTTTTGAGAGGAAGATTACAGAGGTATGTATATCAGGAGTACACACATATTCTGAACATGACTTATCATTGTTGACGTTTATCTTAATCTCCTGGTAGCATTTATCAGACTTTTCCAATGTTTATCAGGTTTGTCACATTTGGTAGTGTTTGTCAGATTTTTCCTATGAGCAGCCCATACTTAAGGAGTGGGGAGTTATTTTCCACCTCTTTGAGAACAGAGTATTTATTTACATAAATTATTTGGAATTTTTCTGCACATGAGATTTGTCTATTCTCCCTCTATTTAATGACTTATTTATATTAGTATCACTCATCACTCATGGATATTGATTTTATTCCTTGGGTTATAATTCAACTTCTTTATTATTACTATTATTATTGGCCATGCTGAGCAGCTGGCAGGATTCTGGTTCCCAGACCAGGGATCAAACCCGCCGCCCTCAGCACTGAAAGCATGGTGTCCTGATTATTAGCACGCCAGGAAATTCCCTCAGCTTATTTATTTTGTTGTTCAAATTATTCTAGCTTTGGCCCTTGGAAGATGGTTCAGTGGGCTCTTGTGTCTGATGTGCCTGAATCATTGTGGGACTTTTTTGAATACTTCCTTACTTTTTGGCTCTACAAGATGTTCCAGGCTCCTCCTTTATATTTCCTGCTCAGTTAAAGAACCAGCTGTTTCTCTAAGTAGCCTTAAGTCATTTTATTGGAGAATAATATTAGAAACTAAGATCTCGGTATTAGTTGTGCTCATTGTTAATGGGGTACTCTTGCCTTTAAGCCTAATCAATAGTATTTTTGAAACTTTTTTTTCTATATAATTTTCTGTTTCCTCAGAGTTGCATTAATTGATCGATTGGGTATGCTGTGCTTGGTGGCTCAGTCATGTCTGACTCTTTGCCACCCGTGGACTCTGTAGCCTGCCAGGCTTCTCTGTCCATGGGGATTCTCCAGGCAAGAATACTGGAGTGGGTTGCTATGCCCTCCTCCAGGGAATCTTCCCAACCCAGGGATCAAACCCAGGTCTTCTGCATTGCAGGTGAATTCTTTACCATCTGAGCCAAGAGGGAAGCCCTTGATGTCTTTCTTTAATTGTAGTCTTTCCCCAAATGCCTCATGATCTCTGGCTATGCATTCACATCTAAGAATAATGCACCAGGAAGATGATTGGGAAGCTATGTGTTTGTAGGTGGGGTTTGGTTACTGAGAGGTTAACTATAGAATTGATTTGGCTACATAGTTTTTTTTCCTGGGCCACCAGTATCTCTGGGTCTTTTTTCTTGTGCTGGTCAGATTCATGTAAAAGGCTGCTTAGATCTCCGCCTTGAAGTCATAATCCTCGCTTCCAGTTTTCTTGAGAGCCAAGGGTTTCTTGAAGAGAGGCCAAGGGAAGAGTTCTGGGGGGCTCAATGTTCAGTATGTAAATGTTCTATTTTCCTATTTTTATTTTTTAAAAAATTTTATTTATTCGTTTATTTTTGGCTATGCTGGTTCATTGCTGCACAGGCTTTCTCTGGTTGTGGAGAGCAGGGGCTGCTTTCTAGTTGTGGTGTGTGGGCTTCTCATTGTGGTGGTTTCTCTTGTTGCCGAGCAGGGGCTCTAGGGCATGTGGGCTTCAGTAGTTGTGGCACGTGCCCTCAGTATTTGAAGCTTCCAGGCTCTAGAGCACAGGCTCAGTAGTTATGGTACATGGGTTTACCTGCCAAGTGGCATGTGGGATCTTCCCTGACCTGGGTTGAACCCATGTCTTCTGCATTGGCAGGCAGATTCTTTATCACTGAGCCACCAGGCTCAGACACTCCTTATATTTATATTGTGAAATGATCACATACGTCTAGTTAATATCTATCACCAGACATAGTTACAAGTTTTCTTCCTCGTGATGAGAACTTTTACCCTTGAACAGCGTTTAGATATATAGTATATTACTGTTAACTATTGGAAGGACTGATGCTGAAACTGAAGCTCCAATACTTTGGCCACCTGATGGGAAGAACTGACTTATAAGAAAAGAACTTGATGCTGAGAAAGATTGAAGGCAGGAGGAGAAGAGGACGACAGAGGATGAGATGGTTGGATGGCATCACCAACTCAATGGACATGAGTGTGAGCAAAACTCTGGGAGTTGGTGGTGGACAGGGAAGCCTAGCGTGCTACAGTCCATGGGGTCGCAAAAAGTCGGACACAATTGAGTGACTGAACTGAATTGTTAACTGTGGTTCAGTTCAATTCATTCATTCAGTCGTGTCTGACTCCTTGTGACCCCATGAATCGCAGCACGCCAGGCCTCCCTGTCCATCACCAACTCCCTGAGTTTACCCAAACTCATGTCCATTGAGTTGGTGATGCCATCCAGCCATCTCGTCCTCTGTCGTCCCCTTCTCCTCCTGCCCCCACCCTCCCAGCATCAGGGTCTTTTCCAGTGAGTCAACTCTTCCCATGAGGTGGCCAAAGTATTGGAGTTTCAGCTTTAGCATCAGTCCTTCCAGTGAACACCCAGGACTGATCTACTGGTTGGATCTCCTTGCAGTCCAAGGGACTCTTCAAGAGTCTTCTCCAACACCACAGTTCAAAAGCATCAATTCTTCAGCACTCAGCTTTCTTCACGGTCCAGCTCTCGCATCCATACATGACCACTGGAAAAACCATAGCCTTGACTAGATGGACCTTTGTTGGCAAAGTAATGTCTCTGCTTTTTAATACGCTATCTAGGTTGGTCATAACATTCCTTCCAAGGAGTAAGCATCTTTTAATTTCACGGCTGCAGTCACCATCTGCAGTGATTTTGGAGCCCTAGAAAATAAAGTCTGACACTGTTTCCCCATCTATTTGCCATGAAGTGATGGGACCAGATGCCATGATCTTAGTTTTCTGAATGTTGAGCTTTAAGCCAACTTTTTCACTCTCCTCTTTCACTTTCATCAAGAGGCTTTTTAATTTCTCTTCACTTTCTGCCATAAGGGTGGTGTCATCTGCATATCTGAGGTTATTAATATATCTCCCAGCAATCTTGATTCCAGCTTGTGCTTCTTCCAGCCCAGCGTTTCTCATGATGTACTCTGCATAGAAGTTAAATAAGCAGGGTGACAATATGCAGCCTTGACATACTCCTTTTCCTATTTGGAACCAGTCTGTTGTTCCATGTCCAGTTCTAACTGTTGCTTCCTGACCTGCATACAGGTTTCTCAAGAGGCAGGTCAGGTGGTCCAGTATTCCCATGTGTTTCAGAATTTTCCACAGTTTATTGTGATCCACTCAGTCAAAGGCTTTGACATAGTCAATAAAGGAGAAATAGTTGTTTTTCTGGAACTCTCTTGTTTTTTTGATGATTCAGCAGATGTTGACAATTTGATCTCTGGTTCCTCTGCCTTTTCTAAAACCAGCTTGAACATCAGAAAGTTCACGGTTCACATATTGCTGAAGCCTGGCTTGGAGAATTTTGAGCATTACTTTACCAGCGTGTGAGATGAGTGCAGTTGTGTGGTAGTTTGAGCAGTCTTGGCATTGCCTTTCTTTGGGATTGGAATGAAAACTGACCTTTTCCAGTCCTGTGGCCACTGCTGAGTTTTCCAAATTTGCTGGCATATTGAGTGCAGCACTTTCACAGCATCATCTTTCAGGATTTGAAATAGCTGAACTGGAATTCCATCAGCTCCACTAGCTTTGTTCGTAGTGATGCTTTCTAAGGCCCACTTGACTTCACGTTCCAGGATGTCTGGCTCTAGGTGAGTGCTCACACCATTGTGATTATCTGGGTCATGAAGATCTTTTTTGTACAGTTCTTCTATGTATTCTTGCCACCTCTTCTTAATATCTTCTGCTTCTGTTAGGTCCATACCATTTCTGTCCTTTATTGTGCCCATCTTTGCATGAAATGTTCCCTTGGTATCTCTAATTTTCTTGAAGAGATCTCTAGTGTTTCCCACTCTGTTGTTTTCTCTATTTTCTTGCATTAATCACTGAGGAAGGCTTTCTTATCTCTGAATTACATCTCCAGGACTTACTTATCTTATAACTGGAAGTTTGTAGCTTCTGACCACAATCACCCGTTTTGCCTTGCCCACTTATTGTTTTATTTACTCACTGTAAAGGATAAATTTTCCTTTTTCTTCTGCAATGGAGGAGCTAGGTGGAGTGGGAAAGGTGTGGGGTCAGGTGGGGTGGGATGGGATGGGGTCCAGCTGGTTGTTTTCTTTTTTAATTGAGATATAATTCATGTAACATAAATGTGTCATTCTGAAGTGTAGACTTTAGTGGTTTTTAGTGTATTCACTGTGTTGTGCAGCCATCACACTATCTAGTTCCAGAACATTTCCATCATCCCCAAAAGAAACTACATAGCTATTAGCAGTCTGTCCCTTGGTACTACTTTTTGTTTCTACGAATATGCCTATTCTAGACATTTCATATACGTGAAATTGCACAACATGTGGCCTTTTGTGTCTGGCTTCTTTCACTTAGCATAATGTTTTCAAGGTTCATTTGTATTGCAGCATATAACAGTACTTCATTTATTTTTATAGCCAAATAATGTTCCATTGTGTAGTTATACAGTGTTTTGTATTATCTGTTCATGAGTTGATGCCATCTGGTTCTTAAATAGACTTTCAATTAGTCCTTCTGTTTTTAGCCCCATCTTAATCCCTACTTCCATAAGTACCTGATGCTACAAGTTCTTGAGCTTTTTGGAGATTACCTTCAATTTTTCATTCTGTAGGTTTATGCTTCCCTAATTCTGGTATTGTTTCAGTGGGATTTGGGGAAGAGACAGGCAGCAGAGGAATAACCAATGCTCACAATTTGAGAGGTAGGATTTCTGTGCTTGGTCAGACCCAGTAGTCATTTAGTCATGGAATGATCGAGCTGGAAAAACCTTTACAGATCACCAGTGAGTTCTCCACTTTTTAAAAAAAATCTTCTGTTGAGGAAAGTAAGACCCACAAAACTCAGTAAATTGTTACGAGTCGTACATCTGGTAGTCAAGGTAGGACCTTGACCCTCTCTCTTGCCTTCTACCCTAGTTTCTTACACTCAGTTTAGACTGCTAATTTTAAAATTTGGTATTGAGAGCATGGGAACTGTTGCTCAGATTTGTCCTCTGCCACTTCTTTCTTAGAGATTCTAGTCCAGTGGGTTTGCCTAAGCCTGGTCTTCTGGACAGCCCAGCTTTTAGAGAAAAGTACCCCAGTGTATGCATATGTATAGCCTCTGGGAGCCCTCACTCTGTTAAGAACAGTATGTGTATTTCCAGCTCACAGGACTGGGTTTGTTAGACTGGCCTGAAATACCATGAATTTGAGAGCTTTTTACTTCCCCCACTAAACACCAGCAAATTACATGTCTTAGTTCAATATGTTAGCTCAACAGATGTGTCCCCTGCAGGGTATTCAGCTGGGCTGAAAGGGAGGCAGTCTGCACCTGATGCCTTGCTACTTAAATTCTGTCTTATCTGTGGTTTGGGGCAGTCCTCTTTAGATAGGTACTCAAATCTCAGTCTCTTGTTAAAATTGGGTACGTGAGAAGTTCAGCCATTTTAAGAATACTAATTGCATGAATTGGACTAGGGTGGTGCCCTGATGATATCAAGTTGGAGGCAAAGCATCAATAAAGGTAGTGGCCATATGTACAAATCTCAAGTTAGTCTGCCAAAGAAAATACATTGAGAAAGAAAGTGAACAAATTTGCCCCAGGGGAACACATAGGGGTAACAGATGGTTTCTGTTGCGCTTTCTTTGAAAGCCTGGTAAACAGCTTTCCTGGGTTAATAGTGCCTTAGAAGAGGCCTGTGGCTTGTCCAGATGGGGGGCAGCTCACTATCTGCATTGTGGATATTTGTGAGTGTCTGTCTCCTGAGCATCACAGTCATCTGGTGATGGGGGGCCAAGGTACAGGCTGTCTCTTCAAGGAGTGGTTGTCTTCTTCACTTTATGCAGGAGCTGTGAATTTACCTCAACTTTGTGTGTACAAGAGAGAAAGAAGACAGTGATGAGAGCAGTGTAAGATGGTTTTCTTTAGGTACCAAAACTCTGCTTGTTAGTCTGTGTTATTTTAAAGCTGTCTCTTATTTAAAAAGTGCTGATAGTAATGAAGTTGTCATCTAAAAGTAATAACAAGTTAATTTAGTTAGAAATTTGCATTTCCTTCTCTTTCTACATTGTGCCCTGTTAGAGTTGACAGAAGGTGATCTCTGATTCGTGCACAAGTTCAGAAATTATCTAGAAGACAAGGAAAATTGAAATGCTGGGGCAGGAAGTGAATCGAAGATACAACAGTTGGTTTTCAACATGCACTGAAAACCTAAATTGAGTTGGGCAATCAATTTCAGAAATGTTTATAACAGGAAAAATATAGTGAAATCTTTTAATGCAGGAAAGAAATTGATTATAGCATGAGTAGCACTGAATTGGTGACCAGTGTCACTAACAGGATCAGTTCTAGGACATCCCAGGTTGTCATTATGCAAAGGATAGCGTAATCATCTGATTATATCCATTCCCAAGGGCTTCTCTGGTGGCTCAGTCGTAAAGAACCCCCCTGCCAATGTAGGAGAATCAGGTTCAATCCCTGGGTCAGAAGGATCCCCTGGAGAAGGAAATTGCAACCTACTCCAGTATTCTTGCCTGGGAAATCCCATGGACAGAGGAGCCTGGCGGGCAACTGAGCATGCTCACACGCATGCATATATCCATTCCTAGGGAAAAAAAATTTCATCACTCTTGCTGTAGATAATGTGAACTAGACCTTATAGGATTGGTGGTGTTGTGTTGAGAAGAGGCAGTTTATATGATGCTTCTGTCTTAGAGAGGGAGAACATAGCTGTCTTCAAAGAACTCTGTCCCAGGTATAGCTTTGAATGCTGGGTTTGTGTTGCCTGCAGTTTTGGCTTTAAAACCTTGGCCGGTTGTTTAAAACATTAAAACACTTTTTTAAAATTAAAAATACACTTTTTAAATACATTAAACTTTTTATTTGAGGTAATTGTAGAATCAGTTATGCTGCTGTAAGAAATAATACAGGGAGATTATTTTCCTTTACCCAATGGTAACATCTTGAAAAACTGTAGTATACTGTTACAACCAGTACATTAACATTGATACATGTTAATATCAGGACATTAACATCCTGATATAGTCAGGATACAGGATAGTTCCATCACCACAAGAATTCTTGGAGTTGCGCTTTTATAGCCTCCCTCCACCCATCCCTGACTTCTGATCATTCATTTCTGTGATGAATGAATGAATACCACTCTTGATCTGTTCATTTCTATAATTTTGTCATTACAAGAATGTTATAAAATGGAATCATACAGTATATAACCTCTTCTCATTCTTGTAAGTGCAGGTCTGCAGCAGTGAATTCTCTCAGCTTTGTTTTACCTGAAATGTGTTAATTTTTGCCTTCAATTTTGAAGGATTTTTGTTTGTAAAGTTCTAGATTGACAAGGCTTTTTTTTTTCTTTTAGTATATGTAGAATGTTTTCCATGTCTTATAATCCCTACTGTTTCTGATAAAAAGCAGTAGTAATTTCAGTCATTTTTCTTCTTAATGTAATGTATTCTTTTTCTTTGGCTCCATTCAAGATTTTCTCTTAAAATTTTTCTTTTTTCAAAAATTTAATTGCATATCATTTTCTTGGTATTTATTCTGCTTGGAATTCTTGACTGAGCTTCTTGACTCTGTAGATTTATATCTTTTACCAAACTTGGGAAATTTTTGATCATTATTTCTTCAAATATTCTTTTTAACCTCGTTTGCTCTTCTTTCCTTTGGGGCTCCAATTATATGTATGTTAGACTTGCTGTCTCCCATGTCTCTGGTTTCCCTCCCTTGGCCCCCCTTTTCTCTCTAATCTTTTTTCTTTCTGTTTTACAGTTTGGTTACTTTGTGGTTGATTTGTTTTTCAGTTCACTAACTCTTCTGCATCTCCATTCTACTTTTCCCATCAATTTAATTATAGTATTTATTTCTTTACTGAGATTTACTGGCTTTTCATTCATTATGAACACCCCTCTTTTAAATCCTTGACTGCTAAACCAAACATTTGGGTCAATGCAAAGTCAGTTTCTTTTGACTCTTCTCTTGAGAATGGGTCATGTTTCTTGTTTCTTTATATGCTAAACAATTTTAGATTGTGTCCTTGACATTGTGTATGGTATGTTATAGAGACTCTGAATTCTGTCACTTTCCTTCAGAGAACATTGAATTTTGTTTGTTTCCCAGCAGTGAGCAGCAGCTTAAATCTCAGTTCAGTTCTTTTAGCCCTAATTTAGCTGTTTGGGGTCTGTTCCATGCACTTATGGTTCAGGGATCAGTCAGAGACTTGAGCAGCATTTATACAGTTAGTGGTACCCCCTCTCTGGCTCTCTTTGGAATTTCCCTCCCTCACTTCTCAGCTGTTATGGTTGCCTTTAAAGTCTGTTCTCTGGTTCTTCAAGCTAATAAGACTGGATTTTTATCTGAATTTTAGCCACCTCTCATGGCACAGACTCGGACCTGCCTAGCCAAAAGGGGACTCTTTTCCAGTGTTATTACCTTTTCCCCAGAGTTGGCCCTCCATCTCCTTTCATAATCTGTTTGTTTTTTGTTCTCTATTACCTTTGGATGGGCTTTCATAGTGGCTCAGACTGTAGAGAATCTGCCTGTAGTGCAGGAGACCCGGATTTGGTCCTTGGATGGGAAGATGCCCTGGAGAAGGGAATGGCAACCCACTCCAGTATTCTCGCCTGGGAAATTGCATGGACAGAGGAACCTGGTGGGCTATGGTCCACGGGGTTGCAAAGAGTCAGACAAGACTGAACTACTAACACACACACACACACACCTTTGGGTAGTTGTTTTTTATATTTTATCTGGAGTTCATAGTTTATCTGCAAGAGAGTTGGTGTCATAGGAGACTTTCTGCCATGGCTGTAAGTAGAACTTCCATCAAACTAGATATAAATTACTCTTTTGACAAAGTCATTTTTTTGTTATTGTTTATTTATTCTTTTAGTTTCACCGATATTTATATTATCCTCCCTATGTCCTCCAAGGGACCAGATATAAAAATGTTCTTAGCTTTTTTTTTAAAAAAAAAACTTCAAATTTTATATAAAGCTCCTTTAGTGTATCACAACTCTGACTACTGATAGTTTAGAAATTGAATTTATTCATTTTATTTGGTGTATCTAATCCAAGATGTAGGTATAACAGATATATTCTATAAACAGTTTCCCAACTCTGACTACTGATAGTTAAGAAATTGAATTTACTCATTTTATTTGGTGTATCTAATCCAAGATGTAGGTATAACAGATATATTCTATAAACAGTTTCCCAGGAAATAATGGTTACTTTTATTTTGCTTGAATCTAAGCTATGATCTGGAGAAGTTAGGTGGTTCAGCATAAACCAGGTTGAGATTTAACTATATTGGGTCTTCCTCAGGTAGACCTACCTTTTCATATCTGCTCTACCACTTAAAAACACAAACATAATAAGTTTAATATAAATGTGGAGGTCTTGATGAACATTTTCTGATGACCTGGATTTCAGACAGAAGTTTTGAGGTATTTTCTATTTTAACTTGTTCACATGAGGCAATCAACATAGGCTTTTCATGGTAAGAATGGAGAAAATAATGTCCTAATTTGGGTCATTATCAACCTGGAAAGCAGTTATTTAGTAGTATGTGTATTTCATTTTAGACTCTGTGAAAACCTGCTCATTTAGGTTAACTTTTAAGTGGTCAAAATATTTTCTGCCCAAATCAGAAATATTTGGAGCTGTGGTTTTAACTTTTTTGAGTCATGAAATCCTTTGAGATCTGATAGAAATTGTGTTTTCTCCCCAGAAAAATGCAGACGTCTTCCTACAAAAATTTGTAAAGCATTGCAGAGTTTAGGGGTTCCTTTGAAGCTTCTCAGCATCAGCATCCCTCATTCAGGGTTATTCAAATCAAGCTAGTACTAAGAAGCTAATAGCAATACAAATGTCAGTTTGTTTCTGGCTTGGCCAAAGCAGGACAAGTAAACAAAGAACCTATTAGAAGTCCTTGTAAGGCATGCAGGCTTTTAAAGAAAATCTGTTGTGATTTTATCTGAACTGTACTTTCCAGGGGGCAGGTTCACAAAGATAGATTGATACCTAGTTGACTAATTTTTCAGTTGTTGTTAGAAATGGGCCTTAGTTTTGATGTTCAGACCTGCTGACATTTGTGTTGGGCAAATAATTAGTTATTGTTTATAGAACAATGGAACAGCTGTGGTTGTGATGTCATATTCCTGGTATTGTTTGAATTTCCAGAGGTCTAAATAACTGAGGATTTAAGGGACCTGTGACATGTGTAGGTTTGAGGAGATAGGGCTATCTAGATGTTCCTGAGGCAATATGTGTGTGTTGCTTATTCTCTGAAAAACTCAGCCCTCAGTAAATGAACAGTGATTAAGTTGTTTTTAATAAAAAGATCTTAGGTTTGTGATCTCCTTCCTCTATTACTTTATGACACTTCATATGGTGTCTATAATGAACATGATTTGGTCTCAGGGCCCTTATACCTATTCTTTACACATCATCTTTCCCCTTGCAGTGAAAATACTATGCTCCTGCTACTGGTTCAGTCTAATACACAGCAGGACTTTTGTCTAAGAGGCACTGTCTGCTGTGCATTTACTCAGAAATTGACTATTTAACAAGACTTCTTTACTCAGCTTGTTTAAAGAAGGAGTAGGAAGTGGAGAGGTGGTGGTGGGGACAGATGATCTGAAGACCACTTCTGTGATCATAGCTTTCCTCCTCCTCTTTGTCTACATTCCAGGTCAGCTCATCATGTTCACTTTTGGCTCCATTCTTCATCTCACTGCTTTGAAATTCTTCCCCTAAATAGTCCCCTGTTCCATCTTTTGAATGCTCTTCAGGTTTTAGGGGGTACCTCATAGCCATCTGAGGAAAATGTCTTTCTCTGAACGCTTTCATATAGGACATTGCTAACCACCCTGACTCCTGTGTATGTTCAGATGTTTTGTGGTTTTTACTGAGGGGATTTTTTAGCCTACTAAGAAAGAAATGAGAAAACTGACAATTAAAAGTAAAGAAGCTTATGAGGAAGAAATAGTTTATCTTCTCTCAGAATTGGATTCAGTTTAAAAATACATTCTGAGAATGTCAGAATGTAGACAAGATCTTTTGTCAGCTGCTTGCAGTTTAATTACTTTGTACAGTGAGTGCAGGCTTGTATGGGTGGGCTCTTTGCACTCTGCAGGTGTTAGTGAAAGCTCTGAGACTTGCTTGACATAGCTGTAGGGCTTTGTTGCATTGCTTCCAGTATCACCAGCTGCCTGCTGATTTTGCAAGTTTTCTTCAGTGAACATTACCAAATGTATTTTGAGAAATGAAACTTGCTAGATACGAGTTTCAGAAAAATCAGTTTGAAAGAAGGGATTGAATGTGAGAGAAATTGAAATTGTAGAACTTGCTTTATTAACAGAAAGAAGGTTGGGTCTTGTCAGAAGTTGAAGATTATGAATAAGTGGGCTTATGATGACAATGATGGACAGAACCTGACAGAAAATGGATGTGAAGGTTTTAATTATAAAAGCAGTAACTTTCTGACTGGAATGATTATTAGTTTCTGGAACAGGTGCCTTAGAATTAATATAAACTTTTTTTCCCCCAGAAGCTTTCAAGATGCCTCTCAGTTCAGTTCAGTTCAGTCAGTCAGTCATGTCCGATGCTTTGCGACCCCGTGAATCGCAGCACGCCAGGCCTCCCTGTCCATCACCAACTCCCGGAGTTCACTCAGACTCACGTCCATCGAGTCAATGATACCATCCAGCCATCTCATCCTCTGTCATCCCCTTCTCCTCCTGCCCCCAATCCCTCCCAACATCAGGCTGATTTAAAGTGAAGGACTGTCTGACTTTAGGTTCATCCCAATCTTGTGTTGGTGAGAAGTGCATCTTCCTTAATAATCACCAGCCTCCTGGGGTTCTAAGCCAACTTAGAAAAACTTTAGTTGGAGCAGAATTTATTCTGGCAACTGGAGCACATGAACAGGATCCTGTGCAAGTGTGCTCTGAATGGATAGATCACATAAGCTGGAGCCTCCCACCTAATAACCTCCCTGCAAAATTGTTATTTGTGTATGTTCTTTTTCCTATAGAATGTTTCATATACGTTTGATGGAACGGTTCTTGAGAATAGGTGGTTCATCTCTATCCTCCACAGTACCTAAGGCCCTTGTATAACACGATTACTCAGTAAATAGATACGTAATTCAATTGAATTGTCCTTGGTCATGTTTCCCACATATTTTTCCATGATTACTAGTAAATTTATATGTTTGAAATATTTAGGTGCATTTAATTTGTCCCCTTCTCCCTCATTCCTTGGGAAAAACAATATTTGGTGGTATACTGTCAGAGAAAGCACTAGTGGCTTTATAGTACTTTAACTAATCTATTGAGCTCTTTATCCCATTATACTATATTGTAATGTTTTTCAAACTGTGAATCGTGGCCATTAGTAGGTCTGCAGGTAGCATTTTGGTTTTAAATGATATAGAGTAGAAATTATTAAAAGATATCTCATGTAGTAAGGGTAAGTATTTTTGGGGTGAAATTTTTGTTTTAAGTGAATTTATATATACATATTATGTATGTGTTTATTGCTTCATGATGTAAACTTTGTTTCATACTGGAGTTATGGTCAAAAAAGTTTGAATAACATTGCTTTATTGTAATCCTGTGTTATTTTATTTATCATGTAGCATTATGCCAGTACATACAGGCTTCTAAAGCCAGGGATGGTGCCAGCTCTTTCATTTCAAGTACAACTGAAGGTAAAAACAAACTTGAAAACACCCGTAGCATTCTGGTGGCTCTTATAAAGTCTCTCCGGTGGCATTTTGTACCCTTTGACATTCTAACTTTCTTATGCCTTTTCCGACCAATACATTTTTCATATTCCTATCCTTCTAGGTGGTGGGTTCTTTGATTCTTCCTCTTTTCTCCTTAATGTCCTTATTTCTGTGTATTATTAATGCTTTTAGGAGGGGACGGAGGAAACAAAGGAGAATTTCAGAAATTTCAAATGATTCTCAACTGACAAATAACTCATTTATCCTGAAAAATCTGCCTTGTATTTTTTCAGAGATCATAGAAATGCATACTTTATTTTGAATTGAAAATAATTTATGCTTCTGTCATGTTTTCAGTTGACTTTTATCAAAGTAAATGTTGCTTTTAGGGGAAAAAAAATGATATAATCTTTCATCTTTCCTTGTGTTTTCTCCCCTCTTCTCCCAGTAAGATTAACTATTGGATTTGTAGTAATGATTTCATTTTAAAGAAAAGCCAAGGTATCTAGCAGTGTCCAGTATTAACCATGCTAAACTTTTCCAGCTTCTTTACTGATCTATAATCTAATAACTATAATGCCTTTCCTGTTCTTAGATGGTTGACATACTAACCTTTTTGCCTTCATTTCTGTACCTTGCTGGACTGCCAAGCTCAGATATTCATAACCCTGTGTTTCAAGGGACTTTGTGGAGATGATTTGCTTCGTTTTTTTTCTTGCAGGAGAAAATTTTGAGCAGACACCATTGAGACGAACATTCAAGTCTAAGGTCCTTGCACGATATCCTGAGAATGTGGACTGGAATCCCTTTGACCAAGATGCAGTGGGAATGGTTAGTATTTGTTAGCTACAAGTGTGAGATAATTTACAGAGTAATTTACAGTAGGATTGTAAGTCCAGACTATGGTAGCTGTGATTCCACCTAGTATCAGTAACTTCTGAAGATGGGGTAATATGCATGTTGTTCATGATTCTGCATTTTGATCACTGTATCAAATACTCAGAATATATCAGCTATACCAAAAGTCACAGTGTGCTTCTGTTGAGTCAGACAAGTACTTAGTATTGGGTTAGTGAACTTTTTTGTGAGATTGAGCTGTTAGTTGCTTATAGCACTGATACTGTATGATGAGATTTAAAGCAGTTTCCTCTTAATTTGTACTGTATATATCTGAGTAATATGGCAAAAATGAATCTTTTTTAGTATAATTTTAGCACCCAGCTGGTGCCAGTGGTAAAGAACCTGCCTGCCAGTGCAGGAGACCAAAGAAACATGGGTTCAATCCCTGGGTTGGGAAGATCCTCTGGAGGAGGAAATGGCAACACACTCCACTGTTCTACTTGGAAAATCCCATGAACAAAGAAGCCTGGTGGGCTACAGTCCATGGAGTCGCAAAGAGTCAGACATGATGGAAGTGACTTAGTACACAGATAGGGCAGCATTTTTAATCTCTAGAAGAATACTACCATGAATAACGTTTATTGAGTATTCAACTTATGCTAGGTACTGTGATAAGTACTTTACATGAATTAACTCATTTAATTCTCATAGTACCCCTTAATGTGGGCTACCCTGGTGGCTCAGTGGTAAAGAACGCATGTGCCAATGCAGGAGATGTGATTTTGATCCCTGAGTTGGAAAGATCCCCTGGAGAAGGAAATGGCAACCCACTCCAGTGTTCTTGCCTTGGAAATCCCATGGATAGAGGAGCCTGGTGGGCTGCAGTCCATGGGGTCACAATGAGTTGGACACAACCTACTGACTAAACAGCAAAAAATGAAATCCTTCATGTAGATATTATTAAATAAACACAGACACATGTATTTTATGGGTAAGGAAACTAAGATCCAGAGAGGTTAGGTAATGTGTTCAAGTCACATGGCTAAGGAGCTGTTTGAGTAAGCTTAAATACTAGTTCCAGAACTCTGCCCTTGACCACATCTTTGTACTTTGTTATTTTTTAATAGCTTTGTGAGGATGATCTTGTTTGATGGACACAAAAAGCCTGTGAAGTAGGCAGAGTAAACAGTATTATCTTCATTTTACAGGGGAGGAGTCTAAATCTAGAGAGCCTCAAGTGTTTTGACTCTTAGCAATGGCACCCCACTCCAGTACTCTTGCCTGGAAAACCCCATGGACAGAGGAGCCTGGTGGGCTGCAGTCCATGGGGTCGCTAAGAGTCAGACATGACTGAGTGACTTCCCTTTCACTTTTCACTTTCATGCATTGGAGAAGGAAATGGCAACCCATTCCAGTGTTCTTGCCTGGAGAATCCCAGGGACGGGGGAGCCTGGTGGGCTGCTGTCTATGGGGTCGCACAGAGTTGGACATGATTGAAGCGACTTAGCAGCAGCAGCAGCTGGTGCTTATTTCCTTTTAACATGGTATATTCTAGAAACATTTAGGCTTTGAGAAGTCAAGTTCAAGAATAATGGGAATACTATAATGTAGCTCCTTGTACTTGTTAACCCAGGTTCCTCAAAGTCCATTTGTATGACTAGGTTGGTGGAAAAGTAGAAAATGAAAACTGATTGATTCAGGTCAGTTTGATTAGCTGTTCAGTTTCTTTATATAACCCATCTGAGTTAAAGTGGAAAAAGTACATCTTTATCCTGATTATGTCATCTCTTTGCATTGTATGAAATGAACATCTCCCCCTTCCCCCCTTTTTTCCCTCTGAAAAGAGAAGATTTTGTTGATGACAGAATCTTGTGAACTGGATAGAGTCTAAAACTTGGTTTATTTTTAGGTATGAAGTTGCATCTATCTGGTTTTTAGATATGTTTCTAGCATCATTTCCTAATACATGCTGTCATGCTTGACCACCTACCTAAATTCTCCAAGCTTTCTTTAACCTCCTTGATGCATTTTTTTTTTGTGCCCATTAAATACCCTTCTTTCTCTTGTCTGCCTAATGAGTTCAGGCATAAGCTCATCTCTGAAGCCTTTTCTGATGAAGACTGAGACTGAGTTGTTTTGTGTTCCTCTGGTACTTTGTGTATACTTCTATATAGCCTTGATAACTACATTATAATTTTGGTTATGTGTGTGTCTTAGAATGGGAGTTCTTTAGGGCAAATAGTTTGCTGTGTTGGACTTGATATTCCAGACACACAGCATAGTAGGTGCTCTTTAAGTGTTAATAAATAAGTAGTGATGGTGTTCTGAGAAGAGGAATAGCAGTGTGTTCTCACTCGTTATTTTCTTGTTGTCTTTTACAGCTATGCATGCCCAAAGGGCTGGCATTCAAGACCCAGGCTGATCCCAGGGAGCCTCAGTTCCATGCCTTTATTATCACTAGGGAGGATGGCTCTCGGACCTTTGGGTTTGCTCTCACGTTTTATGAGGAGGTGACTAGCAAGCAGATCTGCAGTGCAATGCAGACCCTCTACCACATGCATAATGCAGAGTATGATGTCCTCCATGCTCCACTTGCTGATAGCCGAGACCTCAGTGGCATGGAGGATGGTGATGGCACTCCTGGGACCAAGCTGCAGCGCTTCAACTCCTACGACATTAGCCGAGATACACTCTATGTCTCTAAGTGCATCTGCCTCATCACGCCCATGTCCTTCATGAAAGCATGTCGGAGTGTGCTGGAACAGCTTCACCAGGCAGTCACTTCACCTCAGCCCCCTCCACTGCCCCTTGAGAGCTACATATACAACGTACTATATGAGGTGCCACTCCCACCTCCTGGCCGGTCCTTGAAGTTTTCTGGGGTCTATGGGCCAATCGTCTGCCAGAGACCAAGTACCAATGAGCTTCCCTTGTTCGACTTTCCTGTCAAAGAGGTCTTTGAACTGCTTGGGGTGGAGAATGTGTTTCAACTTTTTACTTGTGCCCTTCTGGAGTTTCAAATCCTGCTCTACTCACAGCGTAAGTCAGTGCTTACTAAAGCTCTCTTCCTGACTAGGGCCTCTCTTTTTTTCCAATTCAGGTAACAGTGGGGGTGACTGTAAAGGCCAAGGGCTGTTAGAGTTTGAGCAGAATCCAGATCTTTTGCTTTCCATGACTCATCAGCTTTTGTAAATTCCAAGTATGTGAATTGTCAACCAATTGCAAAGAACAAATACAGAATTCCCTATTTAGCATTAACTAAATTAACTTGTGGCGCTAGTGGTAAAGAACCCACCTGCCAAGGCAGGAGACAGAAGTGATGTAGGTTTGATCCCTGGGTTGGGAAGACCTCCTGGAGGAGGAAATGGCAACCCACTCCAGTATTCTTGCCTAGAGAATCCCATGGACAGAGGAGCCTGGCGGCCTATGGTCCATACAGTTCCAAAGAGTCAGATATGACTGAGGTGACTTAGTATGCACACGTGCTAGATGGCAAACTAATGGAACATGAGAGGTCTACCATTTCTTATTGACTATCATCATGGCCTTTTGCTGGACTCTCCAGTCTGGGAGGAGAACCCTGTCTCCTAAGTCTGGCTGATGGCTGAAAAGAGGAGGCAGGAGTTGATGTTTGTGGGACACACTTTCTACCAGTTTGTCCTGTCACTCTGCAGAGTTGTTTCTGCCCCTTCCTCAGCCTGACGGTAGTGATGACCCTTCATATATTTGGAAAAAATATATTTGAGTAAATGAGGATGTGTTGCTTTTTTCTGTTGTTTGTTATAACTGAATTGTTTTTATAAATGAGAGGTTAAGTGATTTTGAGCAGTGGATATGGACAAAACAATAAAGTAGAGCAGAAGGAAAAAATATTTATTAAGGGAGTGAATTAAGTAACAAAATTCGTTCATTCAGAACATATTTACTGAGAGTATGTTGTGTGCCAGGCATTATTCTAGGGGCTAGAGATTCAGGGTGGACAAAATAGATAAACATTCCTGCTATAATAGAACTTACATTTTAGTGGGAAAGAGGTGATTTTTGCTTGCTTGGCTTGTGAGCTCTTAGTTCCCCAACCCCAACCCTAACCCAAACCCCAAATCTAGGCCCTGGCAGTGGAAGCACAGAGTCTTAATCATTGGATTGATAGGGAATTCCCCCCACCCCTCTCTTTTTTGGAGAGGTGATTGAATAGATAAATGTACAGTATGTCAGGTGCTAATAAAAATAATATAGTAATTTTAATAAAAAGTTAAACAGTAAAGAGGATAGTATTGGGGGAAGGCAAATTCCAGTTTTTAATAGAGTGATTAGATTAGACCTCTCTGAGTGATCCATATTAATGTTTGTAGGAAAAGTTTTCCAGGCAAAGAGCACAAGAAATAGAAAGGTTCTGAGACAAAAATGTAGTTGGTATGTCCAGAAACAGTGAGGGTGCTTGATGGATAAAATGGTGTGAGAGAGCAGGCGCTTAATAGCAGATGGTGTTAGAGACTTAACAGGAGGCCAAACTGTCGAGTCCTGTAGGCCACTGTAAGGACTTTGTTACTCTGAGATGTTTAGTCATTGGAGGTTTTAAGATTTTTGACTTTTTATTTTGAAATCATTCCCAGCTTATAGAAGAGTTGTAAGAAATGTTCAAAGAACTCTTGTATACTGTGCCACAATTCACCAATTGTTAACATTTGGGTGCATTGTTTTATCATTCCCTCTGTATCTCTGTATGTGTGTGAACATAAATGAACCATTGAGAGTTACTGTAGATTCCATGTCCCTTGACTCCTTAGTACTTCAGCTTTTATTTTGTAAGAACAAGAACATTTTTTAACATAGCCATAATATGATTAATAAATTTAGAAAATTTAACATTGACAAAATAATAATACTGTATTCAGCTTTTATTTACCATTGTTCAATAATGTCCTTTATGATAAATTTTTTAAAATTGAGGGATAGTTGATACACTGTTACGTAAGTTTCAGGCATACACCATAGTGATTCATGATTTTTAAGGGTTATATTCCAGTTGTAGTTGTTATAAAATACTGTCAGAGAATACAGACAACATTCCCTGTGTTCCCTGCATTGTACAATAGGTCCTTGTAGCTTATTTTATACATAATAGTTTTTACCTCTCATTTGTTTGTTCTCTATATCTATGAGTCTGTTTCTTTTTTGTTATAACCTAGTTTAATTTCTTAGACTCTACATAAAAGTGAATGATAATTAAAAAAAAAATTCCTGGTTCAGAATCTTAGTCCAATAACATATGCAGTATGCATATTGCTTTTAGTAGTCAATTCTTCATGTCTCTCATGACTGACGTTTTTGTAGAGTACAGGCAAGGTATTTTGTAGAATGAACGTCCATTTGGGTTTTCCTTCTGATGTTTCCTTCTGGCTAGATTCAGGTTATACATTTTTGGCTGTGATATCACAGAAGTGATGTAGTGGTTCTCTCAGTGCATTATATCAAGAGGCACATCATGTCTATTTTTATCACAGGAGGCACATGATGTTCGCTTGTCCCATTTTTTGATAATGTTAATTTGATCACTTGGTTAAGATGATGTCTGCTGAATTTCTTAACTGAACATTATCATTTTTTCCCTTTGTAATTAATAACTGATTTGTGAGTTGATACTTTGAAACTCTGTAAATTTATTGTTGCTCTTCAGAGTTTTACCTAATAGCTTTAGCATTCTTTGATAATTCTAGTCTGAATTAGTTACCAGGCTGGTTGCTTTTTACTGTGAGGAAGAACATTTCATTCTCTCTTGTTTATTATTGTACAGACTCAGATTTTTATTTTATTCAGTAGGTTATATGGTCCATTACTATAATTAATTTTTTTTTATTTTGAGGTCAAATTGTCCCAGATCTGGTCCATGGGCCAAGTCTGAATAATGTTAGTTAGGAGGCCATTGTAATAATTGCAGTGAGACTCTATGTTGTCTCTTCACTAAGGAGGTAACAGCAAAGTGGTGTGAAATGGTTGGATTCTGGATATGATTTGAAGTAATAGAGACTGTGTTGAATTGAATAGCATATACCCCATCTAAAATGGACAGCCAGTAGTTAGCTCCAGTTAATTCCTTTGGAAATCCTGGCCTGATGTTT
The DNA here is from genome assembly GCF_029407905.1 of Bubalus kerabau. Classification (NCBI taxonomy): domain Eukaryota; kingdom Metazoa; phylum Chordata; class Mammalia; order Artiodactyla; family Bovidae; genus Bubalus; species Bubalus kerabau. The sequence continues at coordinate 43,430,608 of NC_073638.1, forward strand.
CTAGATCTTCCAGTTTTTCACGAGGACCCAGATTTTTTATGTGAAACTTTTGATTTTTAAACATTCATAACAATGTTCTTGTTAAACACTGCAGAACAAACAAGAAAAGCCTCTGTTGACTGAGTGTGGTTCCTGAGGCTTCACTTTGCAACTTGTTTTAAGTAATGATGTTTCAGACTCCTGTCTCTGGGTGATGTATAGACTTGTGTAAGTCTTGTTGTTTTTTAGTTACTGTTTCTTGACTGTGCTCAGTCACTCAGTCGTGTCACACTCTGCGGCCCCATGGACTGTAGCCCGCCAGGGTACTCTGTCCATGGGATTCTCTAGGCAAGAATACTGGAGTGGGTTGCCATACCCTCCTCTAGGGGATCTTCTTGACCTAGGGATGGAACCTGTGTTTTCTGCATTGGCAGGCAGATTCTTTACCACTAGTGCCACCTGGGAAGCCCATGTTTCTTGAAACAGCTGACACTGAAAAACATGGGTTTGAATTACATGGATCCACTTATATGTGGATTTTTTTCAATAAATATGTACTATAAGAATGAACAATCCATGGTTGTTTGAATCCTTGGATGTGGAACTGTGGATAAGTGGAGTGAAGTGAAGTGAAGTGAAAGTTTCTCAGTCGTGTCTGACTCTTTGCAACCCCATGGCCTGTAGAGTCCATGGGATTCTCCAGATCAGAATGTTGAAGTGGGTAGCTATTCCCTTCTCCAGGGGATCTTCCCTGCCCAGGGACTGAACCCAGGTCTCCCTCATTGCAGGCAGCTTCTTTACCAGCTGAGCCACCAGGGAAGCAGAGAGCTACCTGTAAATGTTTGAGATGATGAAGTTTTAGTCATCAGTTTTTAATTATTGCATTACTAGTTAAACAAAAAAAAACAAAAACTATTTCCAGGTCATGCTTAGTCAGGAACAACGTGTAAGCTGCTCCAGAGTTTTATTGGTGACCACACAGGATGCTTTGCTAAAACTTCTCTATCTAGTTGATGCATATCAGCTTCTGCTCACTTCCTACTCATTTGTCTTCATTTTCTGGAAAGCTTTTTGTTACTTATAACTCCTTTAAACTGGGATTTGCTTAAATGGTGGGCTGAGTTTTTAGTGAATAGAGCTGTTTAACCCCTGTGAAAACTCACTCATTTGAAATCAACCATTCCAAGAGGATATTATTACTCATATGGTTTTAAAATTTTTGTTCCTACTTTGTCCTTAAGTATCTGAAACCATCGTACCATTTGTAAATAGTAACTTGTTAAATTTTGATTTTAATAAATCTATTGTATTGGCTTTGCTTATTTAAAAAATAAAACTCCAAAAACAAAAAGAAAAACAAGTCTAGAAATTGCATCCTGAAGAAAAGCTAAACTTTGAACATAAGCCTTCTCTTCCAAGCTATGCTCCCTGACCTAGAATAGGCTTTTGAGTAATGAAAATCAGTCTTCTGAGCCTGTCAAGTTCTAGGGAAGGTTTTCATCAAAGTGTTAAAATGACACTTGCATACTGTTTCTATTCAGGCTAGGTTGTCAGGTTGGGGGCAGACTTGGCTAAGAGTAGAAAACCAGCTTCTGCTTGGTTGGTGGTTCTTTGGTCTTGATCTTGACTGCAAAGTTCACATCAGCTCTTTATAGAATGCAGATTCATGTAAGTGGTAAATGAGGTGTTTGACATTCATGCTGAATAGAAACCAGACCACAGTTCCTTTTCTTTTTGTTCTAGTTCTCTACCCTCTTTCTACCTAAGAGAATCTACTTAACATTCTCATTTAGTATTTAGAGCAAGTTGCCATTTATGAATTCTATTGTATTTCTATTAAATGTTATAATGAGTATGGACCTGTGTGTGTATTGGGGGAGGGTATACTTCAGCATGTGATCCACTGAGGTTTCTGGGTTGTCTCTCTGATACCCATAAGAGAATCATGCTCTGAGCATACCCTTGCTGAAGTTTATACTGTTCTTTCTACATGTGGAATTGTATTAAAAATTTTTAATTGCCATTGGAGAAGCAGATGCCTTGTTTTTGACTGGTTTTTGTGTATGTGTTTATTTTTTTGACCTAGATTACCAGCGACTGATGACTGTGGCGGAGACAATTACAGCTCTCATGTTTCCTTTCCAGTGGCAGCATGTCTATGTTCCTATTCTCCCGGCTTCTCTCCTACATTTCTTAGATGCTCCTGTGCCATACTTGATGGGCTTGCATTCCAATGGCTTGGATGACCGGTCAAAACTGGAGCTGCCTCAAGAGGTAAGAGAAATGTGGAGCTTGAGTACTGGTGCCGGTGGCCCTGATACAAGATTTGGGAGACAAGGGCTTTGGGATGAGTCCAGGGTGGTATTGCCAAGTTTGTTTTCTTTTATTTTGGAGAACATAAATAACTTTCCAGGAAAAAAGTAAAAATAATGAACATTTAGCTCAATTTATATCATTCCGGAAACACTTGTTTATCACCTGACATACGTTTATTGTAATCTCTGTGTTTATACTATTATGAACTGCCTTTTTCATGCACATTTTTTTAAACACAGAATTTTATGTATTTTTAAGACATTTATTAGAAAATCTTATTATGTAAAATTTTAAATTTACATGGAAGAGTAGCATAGTGAATCTGTTTTCAATACTTAGCTTCAACAGTTATCATACATTTAAATTGTATTTTATTTCTATACTATTTCATATTATTTAAAGAAATTCCACATAATATAATTTTATAGCTACTTTAGTAGCCAGACTTATGTTAATAAATCATTGGTTTTCTTTTATAGGCCACAGTTGCTCTGTAAAAGTTGACCAGATCACAGTGATTCTTGTAGTACTGAGACATCTTTGAAAATTTTCCTTGCTCAAGATAATTTAGGCCTTGAGATAATGCATTTCCTCTCTTGCTGTGAGAATGGCCTGTTCAAAGTCTTTTCTATTGTTTCAAATACTACCATAACTGTTTATTTATTTAGTACTTCATTCTAAAATAAATTTAAAGCACCCTTAGAAATAAGATTGTTCACTGTTTATTTTCCTAGAACTACAGGTAAAACTCATCTACCTCTTTTGGTCATTTGGTGGTGGTATGAAACTAGCTGGGGGAATTGGGCTTTACTACTCTGAATTTCATAATCAGTGGAAAGGCCTGGGAAGAATACTTTGGAGTATTCACACAATGGTCTCATCCCTCTACCAGTGATTTTTTGGGGTAAGATTTTTATGTATAACTGAGGAATATGAGTAAAAGGACCTCCAAAGAAGAGGCCATTCTCATGGAATTGGGTCTGAGCAGCTTCATGTTGTTGGGCATGTCTGGGTAGCCACAGTGATGAACAATCCTGATAATTAGATCATACCTCTAATATTTAAATTATATTCAGATGCATCTCTTTTTCTCTATCCTTTGGTTTTAGAATCAAAATGTCTTCTTTGTAGTTTTTGCTTTTTTACCTCCTTTGCTGCTTTGATTTCATAGTGCTTTGTGCTTCTTGGGGTGGGACAAGGTGAATTAAGAAAGAAAAGATCTAAATGATGTCAGCTAAAAAAAAAATTCAGAAGTCTGCAAAAAGAACAGAGTTTATTTGGGGACTTAAGATTTGCAATTGGGGAGAATCAGATTTGGTAACCCCTGAAAGAGTGTTCCAAGGAAGAGAAAGAATCGGGGCCTTATAAGGACAAAAAACCATGAAGTTGTTAAAAGTTGCCCTGTGAGAGTTGGGATCGACTCTAACCTAAGTCAGAATATTTGTCCTTAAGAAATCGCAAGTTATCTTATGGTAGGGGTCCTATAAATAATATAGACTGTCACAAATTGTTTGAGGGTAAGGACCTTTTAGTATCTTGAGTTTTTGGAGGTGTTCTGGGTGACTTCATCAGGACAAAAGATCTGAATCCATCCAGACTGAGTCGTGCAAACATGATACCTCCTTAGTGGCCTCCTGACTCCATTTTAGAGATCTCTTTTAGCAATACTGACTCCATTTTGATTTTCACAATGATGGAGAATACCATTGCATTTTTGGGTATTGGGTTTTTATATGTATTTGTCTACTGATAAATATGCCTGAAGAGTAGATATCAAAGATTGGAATGTGGAGAGCTTTTTGTTGTTGCTTTAAATGATTGCATATTTAATATTGACACTTCTTACTGGTAAACCTAAGTATAATTTTGTAGAAGTCAAATAAGAATAACAGTAGAAATGATTCAAGGTAGAAAGGCAGAGAGGCATGCATAATCTGATAAATAGGTCACTAGGCAAGAAGCCAGATTTCTGTTTTATTTTCATCTTTGGCATCAGCTGGCTGTACACTTGCGGTCAAGTTCTATTTCCTGTAGGGTCTCTCAGTATCATTCTGTGTGTGCTTCGGGTATGTGGGTGTGTGAAGAGGCTGCTGGGAGACCAGCAGTTTTCTTAACAGGACTGTTTGAGAAACTGTGGGTTGTTTGAGAAACCCAGAATCTCACTCTGTTCTGGGATGTTGGAGCTTCCACTTGGCAGCCGCCACTGTTGCTGCATCTTTTGTGCTCTGCCTCTCCTTGTGGCCCCCTTGAGAAGGAGTGGTAGGTTGGAGATTACCTGTGTGTAGTTTATAAGCAGTTCTAGGGTTTCAGAGTCCCACTTCAGCCAGCCAGTCCCTCTGAAGATCATGTGTTTGTGGGGATAGTTACACAGCTGGGTATTGTCTACCTTAATTTTTAGCAGATGACCTCTGGGATATCTGAGTCTGTGTAGTCCTCCTGGTAAACTTTAGGCTGGTAAGGAACGAGGGGGTTTCTCAAGGAGTAAAGCATCATCAAAGGTACACATAATGAATGGAGAGTGATAATATTTTTGAAAGGTAATTTTAAGATGTCTCAGAGATGATACATTTATAGTTTCAAATTCTAACAGTGCACAGAAGTATAAAGTAAAAAATTACCTCAGATTTTACCACCCAGAGATAACTAAGGCTGGGAAATTCACTTGGGCCTTTGCAAGTGGGCATCATTAGGGTATTGGGGTCGGGCACACTCGATCTATAAAAGGGACTTTATCCAGAGGCATAAAGAGTGTACATTCCCTAACCCCCCCAAGTCAGAATTCATCAGTTGCTGCCCCATCTTTGGGCATCAGAAGTCTGTGAAAAGCTCTTTGTTTCTTTTTACACCAACACATGAGCTCAGCTGGCCCTGAGCAAGTGAGAGTGCTGTGCTGCTTTTGTGAAGCTTTCTTTGTCCTGTGCTTCTCTTTTGGGTTTCATTGTCTGAGCACAGGAAGGAGGCAGTTCCTCCACAACTGTGTTGGGGGAGGGGGTGTTCCTTCTTTCTGTCTTGGGTCCCTCTTTCTTCCCTTCTTTTTCAGGATACTTTGTCAGTAGCTTTTCCCTAGTAATCTGTTGAGACTAACCAGTGAGGCTGTCTGTGATTTGGTGCTAGGAACTCAGGGCTGGGAAAGACCGTTGTGACCTTTTGCAGGAAGGGATTTGGGAAACTTCTGTGGTTTGGGATATCTCTGTGATCACTGCCGCAGAGTAGCTAAGTCTTCCCATGGCCTCTCCTGATGAGATAGAAGGTTAACTGAAGAAAACTGATCACTTGGGTTCAGTGCCTCTTCCAGGCTTCTTCTTGTCCCTCAAGCTGTTTGCAGGAGTTGGCCTCTTTTCAGATAAGGAAAGGGGTTTGAGGTAGATTTCAAGTTATTTCTATTTGTCAGAGCCCTCTGTGTCCTGACAGGAAAGAGCATGAAGCTGTTGTGTTAGGCTGGTAGCTGAATGGCCTTCTTTTCATTTTACCTTCTTATCCCTACCGGCCTCAGCCCAACTCTGAAGAATGGCTAGTAGTTTTGTCTCAGAGGCTCCTGTCTTAACCTCCGAAGTGCGCGTGAGCTGCTTTCTTTTCTCCAGCCGCCTCTGTCCAGGAGTATCTGCAATATGTGGATACAGCATTTGGAGTTTATCAGATTCTTCACAGATGTTCTGTGTTTGGTCAAGAGCAGTGGGAGAAACGGCAGCCAAGCATTGTTGAGTGGATGTAGTTGTGTTTAGCTGCCTCTATGTTTCCTATTGAACAAACTGTTTTTTCCCTCCTCTAAAGAGAGGAGAACCAAGAGGATAAGTAATTGCACTGTGTGCCTCTGGGGGGAGGGGTCACAGTGCTTTCTTCCGTTAGCTGTATGGACAGGGCTTGTGAGGCAGGTGATTTTCAAGACTAGATGATTTAATTCTGTCTTTACTATATTTTTTAATTGCTTGATCCAAAGGCATTTATGATTTTAAAATCTTAAAGGAATAAACGTAAAAGTAGGTGTTATTTTTAGGTGTTAAACATGTATTAGCTCTTTAACAAGGAAGCATTTAACAAGGACGGAAGGGTTCAAAGTTGTTTTCTAGTGGAGGAACTCTGGAAGGTGGAATTTAAAGTGATTCTTCTGATTTTTGAATCTTGGTTATGGGAAAGTTCTCTTTAGTTATGGACTTGTTAATGGAGTAATTTATGCAGTCAGCAAATGTGTTGTATTGAATAAATGCATACATGGCACATGGACATGTTAAAACATGAAATTTTCATAGATTGAGAGTCTGTGGAATAGTTAGATAAAGCTGGACTTACTATATGGTCCTCCTGCCTCCTAGAATATAAGACTTACTGATACAGGGATAAATAGCAGAAACAGTGGAATAGCATTTTGATATATAATAATACATACCATGCCAAAGAACATTTTAGTAATGGAGCTGGAAAAATTGCTTGTCCATAGGAAAAAAAGGATTCTTACCAAAATCGCATAACAAAGTCAACTTGAGATGGAATAAGCATTTAAATGTCAAAAGCAAAAATTTAAATCATCTAGAAGAAAACATTAGTACAGTCTTGATCTCGGGGTAGGAACTTTGTGAATAAGATGAAGAAAACACTTTCCATAAAATAAAAGATTGACAAATTTGATTTTTTTAATTAAGAAAAAGACATTTTAAAATGAAAAGATAAAAGCTAGGAGAAGATATGTGTAGGACACATACAGCCTATAAGGAGTTAGCATCAGGAGATTATAAAGAACTTTTGCAAATAGGTAAGAAGATGAGCAACCCAATAGATAAATGGGCTAACCATATGAAGAGAGATTGCATAAAAAATACACATATCTTGAAATCAGGAAAGTGTAAATTAAATGTACCCAGTCAAGTGGAAACATTATCTGACTTTATTTTCTTGTGCTCCGAAATCACTGCAAGTGGTGACTGCAGCCATGAAATTAAAAGATGCTCCTTGGAAGAAAAGCTGTGACCAACCTAGAGAGCATATTAGAAAGCAGAGGCATTACTTTGTCAACAAAGGCCCATCTAGTCAAAGCTCTGGTTTTTCCAGTAGTCATGTATGGATATGAGAGTTGAACCATAAAGAAAGGTGAGCACCGAAGGATGGATGTTTTTGAACTATAGTGCTAAAGAAGACTCGAGAGTCCCTTGGACTGCAAAGAGGTCAAACCCTAAAATCCTAAAGGAAGTCAGTCCTAAATATTCATTGGAAGGACTGATGCTGAAGCTCCAATACTTTGGCCACCTGATGCAAAGAACTGACTTATTGGAAAAGACCCTGATGCAGGGAAAGATTGAAGGCAGCAGGAGATGGGGACAACAGAGGATGAAGTGGTTGGATGGCATCACTGACTTGATTGACATGAGTTTGAGCAAGCTCCGGGAGTTGATGATGGACAGGGAAGCCTGGCTTGCTGCAGTCCATAGGGTTGCAAAGAGTTGGACACGACTGAGCGACTAAACTGAACTCAAGTGGGTATATTAAGAAATCTGATGATACCAAGTTTTGGAAAATACTTGGATTATTAGTAGGATCACTTTAGATTGTTGGCAAAAATGTAAATTGTTAAAACCATTTTGGAATGCAGCTAGGACTTATCTTGTAAAATTGAACATTTGCATACATTATGACATAGCAGTTTCACTCCTAGGATATAACCAAGAGAAGATCTTGTACTTGTGTCCAAGAAAACATGTATAAAAGTGTAAAAGCAATACACAGGAAGCTAGTTGAAGGCCTTTTGATGAGAAGATTGATAAATTGTTCTATATACACACAGTGGAATATTGTATAAGAGTGAAAATGAATAATGGATAGTTAAATAAAACAAAACGGCTGATTGTTAGTAACTTAATGTTGAGTGAAGAAAAGTAGTACCATAAGACTACTTAAAGAACAGTGATCCTTTTACAGAATTTAAAAACAAGCAAAGAATCTAAAGACATGTATACATATGTGATAAATGAAAAAAGGCAAAAAGATAACATAGAATTCAGGATAGTAATTACCTGGGGGTGAAACTGTGTAGGTTGGGGAGAAGTACATTGGTAGATAAAAATATTGGTAATTTCTAGTTTCTGGGTTGGACTGGTTTAAAAAAATAACGTCTTTAAGATTGTTCCCAGAAAGTTGTCAACTCATATTCCCAGTAACAGTCTTTGTTTCCTAGTAACTTTGCCAGGGTTGGACACTGTAAATCTTTTACATTTTTGCTAACCTAGTAGGTAAAAATATTTTGTTTGCATTTCTTGGTTTATTAGTGAAACTGAACATCTTTTCATATATTTGAAATTAACAGAAACTTCTTCTGTTTGCCTTTCATAGCCATTTTCCAGCTGGATGAATTAGCTTTATCTCAATAATTTCTTTGAATATTAATCTTTTACATGTTATGTATGACAATTATTGTTTGCCAGATTATTAAAAAAATTTTTTTAATGGCAGTGTTTATACAAGGTTTTTAACCTTGAATAAAGTTTAAAGCTTCCCTCGTAGCTCATTTGGTAAAGAATCTGCCCACAATGCAGGAGACCCGGGTTTGCTTCCTGGGTTGGAAAGATCCCCTGGAGAAGGAAATGGCAACCCACTCCAGTATTCTTGACTAGAGAATCCCATGGACAGGGGAGCCTTGTAGGCTACAGTACCTGGGGTCGCAAGAGTCAGACACGACTTAGCAACTAAACCACCATCACCACCACCACCACCAGAGTTTAGAAAGCCCAACTCTCTACCCTAAGGCTTAATAGTAATCATTTATATTTTCTTTTAATACTTTTGTGAATGTTTTTATATTTTTTCACTTTTTGTTATGGAAAATGTTGAACATACGTAAAAATAGAGAGGCTAACATCCATCATTGCACAGTAATCATCAATTCATGGCCAACTCTTCTTACTGTATCCTCTACCCTTTCCCCATTTACCCTTCTGGATGAACCTACTGGATTATTTTGAAGCAAATCTCACACAACATTATTATGTCATCATGTATTTCATATGTGTCTCTAAAAGGTAGAAATTTTTTTTTATGACAAAGTGGCTTTATTTATATTTAAATCTTCAGTCTATCTCAAATTTATTTTTGAGTATGGTATTATACTTTTAACAATTTCTAAATGTCCATTTGTCCCCAAAACATTTATTGAACAATCCATCCACAATAGATTGGTCTGTTCAAGACTATTCTTTTCCAACAGATTGTTGTTTTACATTTGTATTAGAATCCAGCAAGGCAGTTCAGTTCAGTTGCACAGTTGTGTCTGACTCTTTGTGACCCCATGGACTGCAGCACGCCAGGCCTCCCTGTCCATCACCAACTCTTGGAGCTTGCTCAAACTCAGTCAGTAATGCCATCCAACCATCTCATCCTCTGTTGTCCCTTCTCCTCCTGCCTTCAGTCACTCCTAGCATCAGCGTCTTTTCAAATGAGTCAGCTCTCCGCATTGGTGGCCAAAGTACTGGAGCTTCAGCTTCAGCATCAGTCCTTCCAATGAATATTCAGGACTGATTTTCTTTAGTGTTGACTGGTTGGATCTCCTTGTTGTCCAGGGGACTCTCAAGAGTCTTCTCCAGCACCAAAATTCAAAAGCATCAATTCTTTGGCACTTAGCTTTCTTTATAGTCCAACTCTCACATCCATACATGACTATTGGAAAAACCAAAGCTTTGACTAGATGGACCTTTGTTGGCAAACTAATGTCTCTGCTTTTGAATATGCTATCTGGGTTGGTCATAACTTTTCTTCCAAGGAGTAAGCGTCTTTTAATTTCATGACTGCAGTCACCATCTGCAGTGATTTTGGAGCCCAAGAAAAGAAAGTCTGTCACTGTTTCCATTGTTTCCCCATCTATTTGCCATGAAGTGATGGGATCAGATGCCATGACCTTAGTTTTCTGAATGTTGAGTTTTAAACCAACTTTTTCAGTCTCCTCTTTCACTTTCATCAAGAGGCTCTTTAGTTCTTCTTTGCCTTCTGCCATAAGTGTGGCCTCAGAATTTTCTTGGATATTTTTTTCTTTTATTTTTATAGGTAAGATTCAGTCAGTTCATCAGATATGCCCTTCAAAAAAGTAAAAATCTTTCTGGGAGTTAAAACCATTTTACATTAAATTTACAAATGTGGGGATAATTAGCATCTTTTCATTATGGAATTTTCCTATATAATAATATATAGTGTGTACTTGTGTGTATATTCATTTATTGAAATTTTATATTCCACAGTGATAATAACAGTGTCGATTGACATTTATTGTATACTAACACTGTCCTAAATCCTTGATGTTGGTTGTCTCTTTATCCTTGTTATAATAAATGCTTAATTAAGCACATAATAATACTCTGCAGTGAAGCAAATGACAATCATCTTGGCAATTGGTTCATGGTTATAAGATAAATATACAAAGATACTTGGCAACAGGTTCATGGTTATAAATATACAAAGATAGAAGACTTTTCTAATTTATAGCAGCATTACTCGAAAATTCCAACATGGTTGAGAACTATGAAATATTTAAGTTAAACTGAACAAGAAACATACTAAGACCTCTCAGGAGAAGAGTGGATGGTTACAAGCTTGAGGATACGACTGAAGTCAGGCCAGCTGAGTTCAAATCCCGGATGTACTACTTACTAGCTGTGTGACTTTGGACAAGTTACTTAACCTCTCTGTGTCAGTTTGTCTGTAAAATAAGGATAACTATTGCCAGGTTGCTTTTTGTTTATCTAGATTACCTGCCTCCCCAGCAGTGTATGAAAGTACTGTCTCTCTGTATCCTCTCAGAAGCAGTCTTAAAGGCAGAAGGAAGCACAGAAATCAAGACCAGCCACCAAATCTTACAAATCAGGAATGAGGCTCAGAAAGAAATACTGGCATGCTCAGGACCATATAGGGAGATAGTGACAGAGTCAGATCTGGTACCCAGACTTTCTGACACTCTCCTAGTACTCTTTCTACTGTTGTAAGAATTTGTGAGTTCAGTAAATATTCTATGAGCATTTACTATGTGAGAATTTGGTGCTAGATACTAAGCATCTATGTACTTATATAATCCTTATCACTAAGGTAAATATTTTTATCTTCATTTTATAACTGAGGAAACAGAGTTTCATAACTTTCCCAAGATCCCAAGACTGGAAAGCATCAGGGCAGTATTGGAACTCAGGTCAACCTCCTTCCACCCCATCTTTATGCCACACCTAATTTATCTCCATTGCAGATGTTTGCTCTTTCCTCTCTTGTTCATTATTCCTCTAAATAACTCTGGAGTTGTTCACAGTCCTCCTCCTGTTTTGACTACCAGGCTAACCTCTGCTTTGTGGACATTGACAACCACTTCATTGAGTTACCAGAGGACTTGCCTCAGTTTCCCAACAAATTGGAGTTTGTCCAGGAAGTCTCTGAGATTCTCATGGCATTTGGCATTCCCCCTGAAGGAAACCTTCACTGCAGCGAGAGTGCTTCCAAGCTGAAGAGGCTCCGGGCCTCTGAGCTCGTCTCTGACAAGAGGAATGGAAACATCGCAGGCTCCCCTTTACATTCCTATGAGTTCCTCAAGGAGAATGAAACTATTGCCCGTCTGCAGGCCTTGGTCAAGAGGACTGGGGTGAGCCTGGAGAAGGTAAGATGTTGTATATGGGTCTGAGCTAAGGTGATGACCTGGTCAAATAAAGTATAGGGTAAGAAAGTACCCAGTGCATACCTGTGAATAGTGAAAGGATGCTCTGTGTGGGAGACTCTGGATTTGGCCCTGGCAAACATGATCCTATGTGAATGCTACTTGAATCTAAATCTGGGTAGCTTTTCACTTGGACATCAAGGAGAAACTGCTGTCATTCTCTAAACACTGCTGCAGAGACTTAGAGGGGTGATGGTGGCAGTCTGAGTTTGGACCTCTTTCAGATCCATTGCCATGTGAATGTCACAGCAACCTAGAGCACATAGAGCAGGGATTGTTGACTTAGAGAGCCAGAGTGTTTTGCTTAAGATTAAATGCCTCTATGTGGTTGACTTGAAGTTAGAACCTGGTCCTCTTGAATTCTAGTCCTCTGCTTTTCCCGGGGATGTATTAGCTTTCCATTGCCTGACTTTGATGAGACTGTCTGCTTTCCGTAGTTGTTTACTCATCTCTTCACCCTCTCCATTCTCACTGTTATATCACTTTCTTAAATTACATATAAACAAAATAGGGTAATCATTTTGTTGGGCTTTTTTTTTTTAGTGCAGTATGAAACATGTCATTTTCCTGGTTTGTTAGTAGAGCAGATATTAAAAAAGAAAAATAATGGCCAGTTAAAAAAGAGCAGAGAAATATTTAGAGAGATTTAAGAGGTTAAAAGAGACCAGTAAGGAAAAATTTTTAGGGAGAAAGGAAACGTTAATATGGGGGAGAAAAAGAGATGAAGGGAGAATGAGAGTCTGACCTTGGTGCTTTGCATTATCATTTTCTTATTGCCTTCCCAAATTCCTTCTTTCCTGACCCTTGGGATAACTAGTGCCTTTTCTTCTATTGCTGTTTCTCGGCCTGTAATGAGTTTCTCTCCACTTTCATTGAGTTGCTGGATTCCTGCGAGTGGAACACCCTCATTTATCTCTTCTTCATGTCAGAATTCCTTCCATTTTTCCCCCATTTTTTTCTCTTTTGAATGACTCTTGTGGGGAAAAAAGGATGAGTTGCCTTTCTTTGGGATAAAAAGAAAAACTTGGGTGTTCTCAACTGTTTTATTTTGTTTTGTTTTTGTAGCTGGAAGTGCGTGAAGACCCCAGTAGCAATAAGGATCTCAAAGTTCAGTGTGATGAAGAAGAACTCAGGATTTACCAGCTAAACATTCAGATCCGGGAAGTTTTTGCAAATCGTTTCACTCAGATGTTTGCAGACTATGAGGTGTTTGTCATTCAGCCCAGCCAGGATAAGGAGTCCTGGTTTACCAACAGAGAGCAGATGCAAAATTTTGATAAGGTAAGTATTAATATAGTCCTGCTGGGGAGGTGGTAAGAAATGAGAACATTTAAAGATGTGACTGAAGATGAGTTTTTCTTCCATAAAACGTGCTGGAAACAAGTTCTCGGTCCTTCTGGTGTTGGTAAAGTGTTTGGTTGCTTTAGAGCAGAGTGTGGGTTATTGCTATCAGGTGATTTACCTTCTTTCGGAGCTCTCTTAGGCACAGATGCACATGCAGGTTGAACACTAGGATTCTGGTAATGTTGATTGCCACAGTAGGTTACCTGAGTAAGTTTAGGCCGGTGTGTCAAAGTTTCAGGATATTTGAAATATATACATTTTTTAAAATGATGAGGTTTTGCGCTTTGCTTTTTATAAAGACCTAGGAAGCTTCAGAGAACAATTAACCTATATGTAGGCTTGGTTGATTGAGGCTGACATGACCTCTTCACTCTCGATGACTCTCTGTTTCCTTTTGGTCCCACCAGGCATCTTTTCTGTCAGATCAGCCTGAGCCCTACCTGCCTTTCCTCTCAAGATTCTTGGAGACTCAGATGTTTGCTTCTTTCATTGACAACAAAATCATGTGTCATGACGATGATGATAAAGATCCTGTGCTCCGGGTGTTTGACTCCCGAGTAGACAAGATCAGGCTGTTGAATGTTCGGACACCTACTCTGCGCACATCCATGTACCAGAAGTGTACCACAGTGGATGAAGCAAGTGAGGCCTCCTTGTTGCTAGCTTTCTAGCCTCTTGGATTATGTCACTAACATGTCCTTATTCCTAAACATGCCAGCTTCTTTCTCTTGTTTTCTGCTTTTGCATAAGTTGTTTCCATTGCCTGCAATGCTTTCCTCTGTCTTTTTTGCCTGGCAAACTTTTTCTCATCGTTTAACACTGTGTCAGTTAAGAATGGGTCCTGCTATAAGTACTAGAGAATCTAATTAGCAGCACATTAAATAAATGGGGGTTATTGTTCTCAAATTATCAAGAGGGGCAGAATTGGTGGTGGTTCGGCTGCTCAGCAATGTAATCAGGAAATGAAATTCTGTCTTTTCATTCCGATATTTTTAACATGTTGACTTTTATTATATTCATGCTTATTGCCTCATTGTTACAAGAAGCCTTCTATGTTCAAATTCAGGGCAAAGGGGAAAGTTGATGCCAGCTGTATCGTCCCTCTTATATCAGAAAGCAAAAGCTTTCCCAGAAATTCCCAACAGCTTCTATTGTCTCATAAAAGCATATTATGTGACTACTGTTAAGTGCAAGGGAAGCTATGAAAGTGAGTATTGACTTGGTATAATGTTAGCCCAAACTGTATTGAGATTCTATTAGCAAGAAAGAAGGGGTGAGTGAGTTATGGGTAAGTAAGCTGCTGATAGAAATCCAGCTGATGTTTCTCTTCCTCTGAAGCCTTCTCTGATGCTCTCAGTCTGAGTTGATTTCTTTGCTAAGCTCTTTTGTACCTTATTCTTGCCTCCCCTTTATAATCTCTGTTCTGAGGTATCATTATCGGGGAACAATTTAAGATCTGAGACTGTATTTACTCATTGTCTTACTCCCACTCCTCTAACATTATACCTAGAACATATAGATGTTAAAAGTAGTTTGCTACTTGCATGGTGGAGTACACCTTTTTGTTCACAGAGATTCTGTCTGGATCAGTTTAGCTAGAGAATAGTCTCAGCCTGAGGTGCAAATTAAGTAGTGTGCTCACTTCATGAGTGATATTCAGTGTCCTTGTGGCTTATTGGTATGTTTTGTTTGTTCATTTACTAAACGTAAATACTTTGTGCCCAGTGTATGGTAAGTGCTCACCAAGTATTTACTAAATGAATGAATGACTGTGCCATGCATTTTTTTAGGTTTTGAAGATACAAGTGGTGACAGTTTGGACAATGTCCTGGCTTCCTCAACCTTATGCTTGGTAGCCTTCTGACTTTATCTTTCAGCTCATGCTCTAGGCCTTTCATTAAGATGATAGTCCTCTTGGCCAAGACTTGAGGACATGTTGCCCATGCAGGTGGAGTACTCTGACATAGTCATCTTTGCCTCCTAGAGCACACATCCAGTTTCAGATTCCAGAACACTGCCTAAGGTTTTGGTCCTGGGGAGCAAAGTGATCTCCTAAACCATCACTTTAAAGCAGGACTTCCCAATCTTTTCATGTTGTGTTACACTTGAAAATGACAATATTTATATATGGCTTTGAGAGCCCAGGTCTACCACTTAAGGCCAGGAAGCCTTGAATTTGGGCCTGCTTGGTCAGGATGCATGTCCTCTCCCCAGGAGACCCACATCCTGAAGTGTTCTCCAGGTCTGCCCATTAGAGCTGGTCAGGCTGGTCCCCCACAGAGCACAGATTGCATGCCCGCACACATGTGGCCTTGGCACTGTGTGCAGAGCTGACCTGCCTGGGTGTGTGTTTTCTGCAGCCAAGAGTGTCCAGAGCAGGAGCCTGCTTTTGTAGATAGCTCTGTGGGGTCAGAGGGCTTCCCAGGTGGTGCTAGTGGTAAAGAGCCTGCCTGCTAATACAGGAGGCATAAAAGATGCAGGTTTGATCCCTGTGTCGTTAAGATCCCCTGGAGGAGGAAATGGCAACCCACTCCAGTATTCTTGCCTGGAGAATCCCATGGACAGAGGAGCCTGGCAAGCTATATAGTTCATAGAGTCTCAAAGAGTCGGACACAGCTGAAGTGACTTAACCTTAACATTGTGGGGCTAAAGGGAGGAGTCTGCTTATACTGGAGACTAAAATGAGAGGCTGTGGTGACTTGAGGCCTTGTTCTCCTGCCCAGAGGTTGAGGCAGTCAGTCCTCAGCCCATCTGTAATCCATTTGTTGAATACCAAATACTGATATGAATTACGCTTGTCTCATTTGTGGCCAGGACATGAATTCTTGTGGTCAGTTAGAATGTGGGGTTTGGGATATGGAAGGAGAGCTAACTAACCCTCATTTCTGTGACTCCTTTCAGAAAAATGAGTATCAAAGACCCTCCACGCAACTACACACTCTGTTCCCAGGAGTAATGCCATTGGTATATTCCTGAGATACGTAATCCAATAATGCTTGTTCAGGGTTCTTCCTGCTGGCTTCAGATTTCTAGCCTAGAGTAGCTCAGCTACCTCATCTCATTCTGCATGGACAACTCAGTTTCTTAAATCAGTGTGATTGGAAAATGGTAAAAACATAGCTAATGGTGACTTTTTAGAGATTCTTTAAAATGTGACATTTAGAGGGGATCTTGGAAATTCTTTTTTAAAGAATGAAGTTCCACAAATTTTGGTATCTTGTGTTTTCCTTTTTATTCAGCTCAAAATATTTTATTTCCTTTTTTGATTTCCTTTTCGACCGCTGGTTTATTTAGAAATGTGTTATTTAGTGTTAAGGTATTAATGATTGTTGTTGGTCACAGGACTTAACTGTCTGATTCAAGTTATTTCAGATTTATTGAGACTTGTTTTATGGCCCGGAATTTGATACATTTTTTAAAGTACTGGACTTTCTTTTTCATTCTTATCCAGAGAAAGCAATTGAGCTGCGATTGGCAAAAATTGATCATACTGCGGTTCATCCCCATTTACTTGACATGAAGATTGGACAAGGGAAGTATGAACCAGGCTTCTTCCCTAAGCTACAGTCTGACGTGCTTTCCACTGGGCCAGCCAGCAACAAGTGAGTCAACCCCAGAGATTCCCTGGTGCAGCTCCCAGGTCACAGTGGTAATATAGTATCTGGACCTAGACTGTCATTTCCAGAAGACCTTGACTTTTATAAAGCAAATGTGGAGAAGATACAAACTGTCCAGGTTGTTCACTTGTTTAAACAAGGAAACAGGTGACAGCACATCATCAGCTCCTGTCTCCACTGTGCAAATTGGGATAGCTCCATGTATCAGGACCTGTAAAAGGCCAGACTGCAGATGGGTTAAAATCATCTGCAAATCTCATAACTGGGCCCAAACAGCACCTAGCTAGCACTGTAAGTGGTGGAGTAGAGTAAGTGGTGGTTGAAATAATTGAAGTCTGACCTGAAACTCAGTAACTTAGCAGAATTGTTTTTCCTTTGTTAACTTTCGGAGATGAGTTTATCGAAGGCCAGGCAGAGATGAGTGAAAATAGTTTTGGATCTGCAAGTGAAGTTTCTGTAGATGTTTCAAGAGAGAGAACGTCTTGGTTCCCTGGAAAGATATCTCTTTATTGCCCAGTCACTGATCTTTAACCTGCCCTTATATCAAGGTTTCTGAGCTACCTCTGATGACTTCTTGGTAGCTTCCCATTGGTCCCTAGATGTTTAAGTTTTCTCCTATAAGTTGACCTTACTTTCTTAGCCGAATATTCTTAATTGTCTGCTTTGATTCTATCAGGTGGACAAAAAGGAATGCTCCTGCCCAGTGGAGGCGTAAAGACCGGCAGAAGCAGCACACAGAACACCTGCGCTTAGACAATGACCAGAGAGAGGTAAGACACCTTGAGAATGATAAGAAATGACCCTGTTACCATGCTGTACCCTCCTTCTCTTTCATATGTCCTTGGTCTCTGATCTGATTCAAACATCCTTTCCACAGGGAAGGGTTAATAATGAGTTAGTTCCTGATACGTGATACAGGCCTGGCTTGTGACAAGGATGTACAGTGGTTCACAAGTGGCAGCAGCCACTAACCACATGCATCCTCTCCTGAGCCAGACTTGCACTTGTGTTTAGTGATGCTCCCAGTACTTGGAAGAAAGCCTTTCACTATTGTTTCAGTAGTCACTCATGCATGATACTCACTCTCTCCCAGGTGTAGGGAGAGTGGTAGGGGTGACAGGAACATCAGGGAGTAAGATTCTACAACTTGGGAAAATTCCTTTGAAAATTTTTGAGGCTTTTGTGTGTGTTTGGTATGATAGAAAAGAAGTTAATTTGTTAGAATGAGATGGAGGAAAAGCTGAACTTGGGTTAATGCTGTGAATCTCTGAACCTGGGGAGGAGAAGCCTTTTTTACCTATTTTTTTTTCTTCATCTTAATTTAAAAGAGATAATCTTGACTTTTTTCTCAGAGGAGCCAAGGGAATATTATTATCAGGTGCCTGGGGATTGAGGATTCTTCAATTGACCTGAGTCCTCATTGCTTGTAAGCAGAGTTTCTCAGCACTTCTGTAACCTCAAGTTATAAACCTCAAGTTGCAGACCTTGCCTTACTGAGTTGCAGTGAAGTTGTGAAAATGGAGCTTAAGCTTCAGAAACCTATTTCAGCAACTTCTCTTTAAGAAGAGACCCTGCAGTTTGCATTTTATACAAAGTCAAGTAAAGCATATTATTTTCATATGTGTCTAGCACCTCAGTGGATGGGAAAATATTTTGCTTTTGCTGTTTTTTAAATGAATAAATTAAAATTGCAAAGTATGGTCATGAATTTTTAACTGCTGGTTTATAGGGTACAGTTGCACTTAATGTTTTTGTGAGGATGGCATAATGGGTGTAGGGTGTGGGTGTTATTTTTAAAGTTCTCCTCCTCTAGGTCTTCCACCTAACCTCCATAAATATTTCTTTCAGCAGGGTTTATTGAGCACGCTTTCTTGGTCAAAATCACTGTAGTAAACACTTTGAAATATAAAAATGACAAGGAGATAGCCTTGTCCTCAGGGAATGCCAGTTTACTAAGGGAGCAAAGGCAGGTATGCAACTGTCTTTAGTAGAAGAATCTTTTGAAAGAGCTGTATGGGAGGCATGCCAGTGTTTGATTACTGATTAGAGAAAACAGAGTTCCATTCTGTCTGGGATAATCTCAAACAAGACTGCTTAGAGGAACTAGCATCTGTTTTAGTCTTGAGGATGATAGGATTATTAGGAACAGAGATGAGCATTGCAAGTAGAGGAGATGGCAGGACCCAAAGTGTGGTGGTGGATTGTGTAAAGTAGACCGTGGGCAGAATATTTTGGAAGCAAGAGGTACTGGAGGTAGCTAGCAAGTTAGAAAGCAGATGGCAGTAGTGCAGGTGATAGTAATTGAAGCCTAATCTTGAGGGTTGATAGTAGGGGCAGAATGAGGGGCCAGAAAGTAGAATGGACAGAATTGTACTTATGGGATAAACATGGGCAAGAAAGAAGTTGGGTACAAATGTTGGTTGTGAAACTGGGATACTGAGAAGGTGTCAGTGTACAGTTTATTGCATTGATGTGGGTTCTGTGTTAAAACAGACAGCATGTGGGGAATCACCAGCAAATTATAGAAAAGCAGAAAATGCATTTGTTTTGAGTGTGCACACATGCAAGAGTACTTCATGTAAGATGCCGGACTGGGTGAATCACAAGCTGGAATCAAGATTGCCAGGAGAAATAACAGCAGCCTCAGATATGCGGATGATACTACTCTAATGGCAGAAAGTGAAGAGGAACTAAAGAGCTTCTTGATGAAAGTGAAAGAAGAGACTGAAAAAGCTGGCTTAAAATTCAACATTTAAAAAGCTAAGATCATGGCATCTGGTCCTATCAGTTTATGGCAAATAGATGGGGAAAAAGTGGAAGCAGTGACAGATTTTATTTTCTTGGGCTCCCAAATCACTGCAGATGGTGATTGCAGCCATGAAATTAAAAGATGCTTACTCCTTGGAAGGAAAGCTATGACCAACCTAGATAGCATATTAAAAAGCAGAGACATCACTTTGCCAACAAAGGTCTAGTCAAAGCTATGGTTTTTCCAGAGTAGTTTACGAATGTGAGTGTTGGCCATAAGGAAGGCTGAGTGTTAAAGAATTGATGCTTTCAAATGGGGTTGCTGGAGAAGACTCTTGAGAGTCCCTTGGACAGCTAGGAGATCAGACCAGTTAATCCTAAAGGAAGTCAGCCCTGAATATTCATTGGAAGGACTCATGCTGAAACTCCACTGCTTTGACCACTTGATGCAAAGAGTGGACTCATTGGAAAAGACCCTGATACTGGGAAAGATTAAAGGTAAAAGGTAAAGGGAGTGGCAGGTGATGAGATGATTACCGTCACTGACTCAATGAATATGAATCTGAGCAAATTCCAGGAGATAGTGAAGAACAGGGGAGGTTGGCGTGCTGCAGTCCATGGGGTCACAAAAAGTCTGAGACAACTTTACAACAGTTTAGCAAAGATGGATATCTTTGATATGAGCAGAGGGCTAAAATTCCTCCCAACTTGGTGGGGAAAATGATTTTTCTCAATAGTACTCTGAGATTATAGTTGGTTTGTCCACACATAGGAGTTTGCACATACGTGTTGCAACTGTGTATTTTTTACCTTTTGTATTATTAAAGCCAAGATAATTCCAGCACTCATGGAGTGCTTTACCTCAGAAAAAGAATTAATTCACCCTGTTCTCTTAGTTTTCCCTAAGATACAGTTGCTTTTTAAACTGTCCTAAGCCTAAGATTGAGGCAGTAAGATAGTGCAGGAAGATAGTGCAGGGTGATAGTGCCCTCTTCAGGCACCCATCTGTACTGGTTGTCTTTGATTTTTCCTTTTGCTTTAGAAGTACATCCAGGAAGCCAGGAATATGGGCAGCACCATCCGCCAGCCCAAACTGTCCAACCTCTCCCCATCAGTGATTGCCCAGACCAACTGGAAGTTTGTGGAAGGTCTGCTGAAGGAATGCCGCAACAAGGTGAGCTGTGGGCTCTTCTGAATGTGTATTTTCCTTGGCAGCCAAGGTGAGACCAAGGCTTAGCTCTGACCATTCTTCTCTTGATTTTTAAAATATTGTTAATATAATGAGATAGTACTAATGTTAAGATCCTGTTAACTTGGAATTAGATGTATTTGTTTTACATAAAATGTAACATTGATTGAGAGCAAGCATAGTTTGCTTGATAAAAATTTAATATGTATTCTTTAAAGCTGAGAGGCAGTGGTAGTTTTTAATTTTAGACATCTTGTGTTACTTACTTAAAATCATTAGTTTTAATGTAGTTAAATTGTCAACAGATTCATTTTACACATATGCAAATATTTTTGCCCCTCTAGTTTACTGATAACACTGATCTCATGTGTTTAGAAACAAAAGAATTCACTGAGTGCCTGCTGTGTGTCAGTGTGTTACTCAGTTTGTTTGCTGTTGGCATGTTTTTTTGCCATTCTACAAGAATCTTAATTTTTTTAAAGGTATTTTATTGAGGTGTAATTGATATATAAAAAATGGCACACATTTATGTATACATCTTGATCATTTTTTTTTTTTGGAGGTATCTATAGGTGATTAAAATTTAAAAAAAAATTTTTTTTTAAACAGAGAATAATTGCTTTACAATATTGGTTTCTGCCATATAGCAACACAAATTGGCCAAAGGTATACGTATATCCATGTGCATACACTGGTGATGCCACTAGTACCATCAGGATGTCTGTCACTTCCCAAAATTTCCTTATATTCTTTTGCAGTTTTTTTGTATGTGTGCAAACGCAGCATATTTATAACCTTAACATATTTTAAATTGCACAACAGATCTGTTCAGTGTATATGAATTTCACAGACATAAAGTAGAGTGAAAAAGAAAAGAAAATAAACTATATTGTTAATCATTTCCTTGCTTTTCTGTAGTTGTATTGTGTAAGTCAGGACAGTGATCACTTCTAGAGTGGGAAGGTGATTGGAGAAGGCACATAGGGTTCTTCAAAGGTATAGATGGGCATTATTGTTTTTCTTAACCTTAGGTCATGTTAGTCTAATAGTATATACTCACATAAACACATACATGTGTATGTATATGAGATATATTTCACAATAAAAATGTTAAAAATAGTAGTACCGGAAAAGAAATATGCCAGAGTGTTAAGAGTTGTTGCTTCTGCAAGGTAGAGTGTGGGGTGATTTTTTTCCTTGCTCAGATTATTATATGTCACACATTTATAACACAATTAAATCTTCCTTAAGAACTTGGATTCAATATTCAAGCAGCTTTAGATTCAAAGACCAGATCTGCTACTACTTTGCTGTGTGAATTTGGGCAAGTTACTTAAGTTCTCTGACCTCAATTTCATTATCAATAAATTGTGAAAAATAATAACTTCTTACAGAGCTATTTGGCTTAACTGAGATAATGTTATACTTAGTACAGTGCCTGGCACATAGTGATGAAACCTGCAATTATCATTATACAGCATGGTTTTTGTTTTACAGTGAGCACATGAAAATTTTTTTACCTAAAAGTAAATTACTTCTCAACTTTTTTTTTTTTTTTTTAATTTTATTTTATTTTTAAACTTTACATAACTGTATTAGTTTTGCCAAATATCAAAATGAATCCGCCACAGGTATACATGTGCTCCCCATCCTGAACCCTCCTCCCTCCTCCCTCCCCATTCCATCCCTCTGGGTCGTCCCAGTGCACCAGCCCCAAGCATCCAGCATCGTGCATCGAACCTGGACTGGCAACTCATTTCATACATGATATTTTACATGTTTCAATGCCATTCTCCCAAATCTTCCCACCCTCTCCCTCTCCCACAGAGTCCATAAGACTGTTCTATACATCAGTGTCTCTTTTGCTGTCTCGTACACAGGGTTATTGTTACCATCTTTCTAAATTCCATATATATGCGTTAGTATACTGTATTGGTGTTTTTCTTTCTGGCTTACTTCACTCTGTATAATAGGCTCCAGTTTCATCCACCTCATTAGAACTGATTCAAATGTATTCTTTTTAATGGCTGAATAATACTCCATTGTGTATATGTACCACAGCTTGCTTATCCATTCATCTGCTGATGGACATCTAGGTTGCTTCCATGTCCTGGCTATTATAAACAGTGCTGCGATGAACATTGGGGTACTCGTGTCTCTTTCCCTTCTGGTTTCCTCAGTGTGTACGCCCAGCAGTGGGATTGCTGGATCATAAGGCAGATCTATTTCCAGTTTTTTAAGGAATCTCCACACTGTTCTCCATAGTGGCTGTACTAGTTTGCATTCCCACCAACAGTGTAAGAGGGTTCCCTTTTCTCCACACCCTCTCCAGCATTTATTACTTGTAGACTTTTGGATCGCAGCCATTCTGACTGGTGTGAAATGGTACCTCATAGTGGTTTTGATTTGCATTTCTCTGATAATGAGTGATGTTGAGCATCTTTTCATGTGTTTGTTAGCCATCTGTATGTCTTCTTTGGAGAAATGTCTATTTAGTTCTTTGGCCCATTTTTTGATTGGGTCATTTATTTTTCTGGAGTTGAGCTGTAGGAGTTGCTTGTATATTCTCGAGATTAGTTGTTTGTCAGTTGCTTCATTTGCTATTATCTTCTCCCATTCTGAAGGCTGTCTTTTCACCTTGCGAATAGTTTCCTTTGATGTGCAGAAGCTTTTAAGGTTAATTAGGTCCCATTTGTTTATTTTTGCTTTTATTTCCAATATTCTGGGAGGTGGGTCATAGAGGATCCTGCTGTGATGTATGTCAGAGAGTGTTTTGCCTATGTTCTCCTCTAGGAGTTTTATAGTTTCTGGTCTTACGTTTAGATCTTTAATCCATTTTGAGTTTATTTTTGTGTATGGTGTTAGAAAGTGTTCTAGTTTCATTCTTTTACAAGTGGTGACCAGAGTTCCCAGCACCACTTGTTAAAGAGATTGTCTTTAATCCATTGTATATTCTTGCCTCCTTTGTCAAAGATAAGGTGTCCATATGTGCGTGGATTTATCTCTGGGCTTTCTATTTTGTTCCATTGATCTTCTTCTCAACTTTTTATCCCCTTGGCAGGTACTTCAGATATATTTCTGGGATTAAATGTTTTTAAAGATTTGTTTAAAAGGTCAGTTAGGCAATGAGAATCAGAGAATGTCCGAGATAAGCATGACCAAAGGGTTTTATTCAACTCTTTTCATCTCATAAGTAAAAACACTGAATCCCGAGTGATGAAATCACATGTCCACGGTCAGTGATTTCTGTGTTTTTATCTTCTTTAAAGAAAGCACTTTACTATATAACCTGACCGATATGGTGAAAAATAAATACACTCTTTACCTGTGGGTCTTCCTCTCAGTCCAACAGATGTACCTGGCAGATGGCCACAAGCCTGTCTAGTTGAACGTGATCTGGCTAATGTGGTGTCTAATCTTACCGACTGATTTCTTATAGACCAAGAGGATGCTGGTGGAGAAGATGGGGCGAGAGGCTGTGGAACTAGGCCATGGTGAAGTGAACATCACAGGGGTGGAAGAGAACACATTGATTGCCAGTCTTTGTGACCTACTGGAAAGGATTTGGAGTCATGGGCTACAGGTGAAACAGGTAATGAATGTCTGGCCTCTCCCTTTTGAGCAGACTGTCTTCCTGTTTTTGCATACTAGTTTCCCCACTTTTCCAGCTGGCTGGCTTTAAAGAATAGCACATGGTGCTTGTGGAATGAGACTTGAAATTTATTTTTTTTTTGGTATAGAAAATTGTACACCTAATAAGTGTGAATTTTATGGTAATATGAATTATGTCTCAATAGAGTTTTGGTTTTTTTTTTTTCAATTCAGATAGGATCATCCTGTACATAATATTTTGGAACTTGTTTTTTCTTGCCTCAGAATGTCTTCTCCATGTTCTTAACTAATTTAGGTGATAGTATGGTAAGTATTTAAGAGCTGAGACTATAAGTCAGATAGTCCTGGGTTTAACTCCTGCTTTCAGTCTGTGAAACTGAGCACGGTACCTAGCTTCTGTAAGATTCTTTTTCCTCGTGTCCATGATGGAATTGTAAAAGAACACACCTCCATAGGACTCTTATGAAGATTTGAAAAGATAATTTGTGTGAAGCACTAAGTTCAGAGCTTGTTATAACTGGGAGGTTCTCTAAAAATGTTTGTGGTTATTCTTCTAAAAGTTCAGTTTTAATTACTGTTTTCACTGTATAGATGTGCAGTACTTAAATCAATCCTTTATTATTGGTTATCTAATTTATTTCTGATTTATCAATATTAAGAACAGCACTGTGATTATAAGCTTTTAAAAATGTTAGTAATTGTATATCACATCCCTAAAATGTTGAGAGTTTTGTAGTAGAGCAGCAACACTATAGGCATTGAAATCAGAAAGACCTGGTTTTTAATCCTAGCTCTTCTTGATAACTTTAAGTGACTTAGAATTTCTGAGTCTCATCTTCCTTATCTATACTACAGAGTTAATAAAACCTAGCTTTCAGGGTTGTTATGATAATTAGATATGGTTAAAAAAAAAAAAAGTACCTGGCATGTGGTAGGTATGCACCATACAATAACTCTTATTATGCCAGGTTCTATGTGATGGATTTATATTTCTTTCCTTTTCTCTGTAATAAATGAGTAGACTATATATGATCATTTTATCATTTTCTTTTAAGTTTAGCAAGCCTGGCAATATAGTTGAGCTCTTTCAGTTTTTTAGTAAAATATACGCTCCCCCCAAACTTCTTATTCTCCATAAAAGTCTTTAGGGAGTTAGGTATTAAAAAATAGTAATACCGTATCATCACAGGTGTCTTAAACTTGTCCTCTGAAGCTTTGCAACCATATCCTTTAGGAGTTCCCACAGCCTGGGGAATTTTGTTTGGAGCCCATTTGATCCCCCTCTCAGTCTGGATAGACAGAGGCTACTTACTGGTGAGCAACCAGTACAGAATAGTGGGAACTTTTCAGTTGAGCTTCCATTTTATCCTGAGTTCTGATTTTGGAGCTCTACATGTGAAGCACTGACGGTGTCACAGAAGGAATTGAAGATCTCGGCCTTCTGACAGGGACATGTTCAGCTGGGGATTGAAATCCCTACAGCGTGTTCTCCTTAGGCCTCCATTTTGTTAACCTTCGTTTAGACCACTTTTCTCTCCTGCTGAGAAATTCCTCAGTTATGTTTCAGTCCAGGGATTATAACCTGGCTCCCTGGTCCCCTCAATCATGTACCCAACTGTGACCAAATTCACTCTCAAAGAGTGATCATCTCAGTCCCCTCTGGGGGCACCTTGTTGAACAACTACTTACCTGCTTAGAAAGTCAAAGAGAACCCAAACCACAGTTTTTGCTGCTAGTCTCAGTTTGTTACCAGCTGCCTGCCTGAAAGGCTGCCAACAGCAGGTCCTCATAAGAACCTGTGTTAACCTCACCACTCTCTTTGGCTTCCTGTGACATCTTCCAAGGATATGGACTTCCTTTAGTATATTTTTCTGAGGTTTGGTTTTTTCATACTGGTTTAGTAACTGTTGCCATTTCAGGACTGATCAGTGAAAAGGGGTTGTTTCTCATCTTTCATGCATGTGACATTCTTGGAGAATCTGGTGCTGTATATTGTTTGGCCACATTCCCAAATGTGTAGTTGGGCAATATTGAATCTTGAAGTCCCAGTCAGCCCCTTTGCAATCGCTGAGCACCTGGGTGTCCTTCTGGCACCATGGCTGGTGTTCCTCTTGCCTTTGGCTCTTTGGCATCATTACATGTGAGGACTCTGGTGACCAGCTATATTTCTGTGTCACATCCAGACAGTTGTGTTAAAGGAGGCTGCCTTCTTAGTCTGCCTAGATTTAGGGGATACAGTGATGAATAAGGCAGTCTCTGCTTTTTCAGAAGTTAATAATGCTTTTGGTAAATGGATGGATATATGGGTTTCTAGAAGTTGAATTAACTAAATCAAAGACTGTGAATATTTTGAGCTCTCATATTGTCTTCTGCTTTATAGTATTAATAAACCAGTTCGTAACAGTATAAGAATTGTAAGTCTCATTGATTTTGTTGAACATCTGTTTTCTCAAACATTTGGTATTTCAGTGAATTTAAAAAATGGTCTTTTCTAGTTGTGTGTTTTTTTAAAAACTGCCATTAAGGTTGTTGGGTTTTAAGTTGGTTAAATCTTGTAGGAAATCCAAACCTACAGAAAGTTAATGTCAACAGCTTGCTGATCTGTAGATGGGGGATTTTTCCCATTCACATGCTTGATTCACCCCCCTCCCCAAATCAGGTTAATTGGTGGATAAAAATAAAATAGATCTTCCATATTCTCATGGGAAAAATCTTGAGACTTAATTCCCCACATTCATTCCCAAATATAAAATTTTCTTCAGAAAATACAGCTGCAGAAGTTAAATGCTATCTTCCAGAAGCTCCCCATATAGCATCATTATTAACAGTAATGGTTCTAATATTAGCTGTACTTAAACTTGCATCCCAATACTCTACTTACTAGTTATATGATCTTTTACAAGTTACTTAGTTGATTCTCAGTTTGTTCTTTTCTAAAGAAAATGAAGGTAGAGGTACCTACATTGTAGGATTGTCAGAAGCATTAAATAAAATATTGTATTTTAAACTTTTAACATAGTGCTTAGTTCATAGAAAATGTCAAGACATGGTAGTTTCTGTCATTATTACTCTTGTAAACTATAGAACTAAATCACTTGTAAAATGACCATAATAAATGCTACTATTAAAATTATACTACATTTATATCTGCTATGTGAGAATATTTATCATGAATCTGAAGTAAAATTTTTAATCCTATAACAAGTTAACATAGAGACAAGCGTCTCTATGTACACAAGGATAACTAGACTAAGGAAACAAAGCAGTTGCTGGGTGGCCAGCTGGGCTCACTTACTTTATAGGCAAATTGCTCCCTTAATATCAGGCTTGAAAATGCTATTCAGATTTGTGCCTTGGTAAAACGCAAAATGGAAAAGTAGGAAGTCAAGAAACACCTGGAGTAACAGGCAAATTTGGCCTTGGAGTACAGAATGAAGCAGGGCAAAGGCTAATAGAGCTTTGCCAAGAGAACACACTGTTCATAGCAAACACCCTCTTCCAACAACACTAGAAAAGACTCTACACATGGACATCACCAGATGGTCAGCACCAAAATCAGATTGATTAATTCTTTGCAGCCAAAGGTGGAGAAGCTCTATACAGTCAGCAAAAACAAGACCAGGAGCTGACTGTGGCTCAGATATGAACTCCTAATTGCCAAATTCAGACTGAAATTGAAGAAAGTAGGGAAAACCACTAGACCATTCAGGTATGACTTAAATCAAATCCCTTACAATTATACAGTAGAAATGAGAAATAGATTTAAGGGACTAGATCTGATAGACAGAGTGCTTGATGAACTATGGCCAGAGGTTTGTGTTCTTGATTTGAGAACAGGAATCAAGACCATCCCCAAGAAAAATAAATGCAAAAAAACAAAATGGTTGTCTGAGGAGGCCTTACAAATAGCTGTGACAAGAAGAGAAGTGAAAAGCAACAGAGAAAAGGAAAGATATACCCATTTGAATGCAGAGTTCCAAAGAATAGCAAGGAGAGAGATGAAAGCCTTCCTCAGTGATCAGTGCAAAGAAATAGAGGAAAACAATAGAATGGGAAAGACTAGAGATCTCTTCAAGAAAATTAGAGATACCAGGGGAACATTTCATGCAAAGATGGGCACAATACAGGACAGAAATGGTATGGACCTAACAGAAGCAGAAGATACTAAGAAGAGGTGGCAAGAATACACAGAAGAACTGTACAAAAAAGATCTTCACGACCCAGATAATCATGGTGGTGTGATCACTTACCTAGAGCCAGACATCCTGTAATGTGAAGTCAGGTGGGCCTTAGGAAGCATCACTACGAACAAAGCTAGTGGAGGTGATGGAATTCCAGCTGAGCTATTTCAGATACTAAAAGATGAAGTTGTGACAGTGCTGCACTCAATATGCCAGCAAATTTGAAAAATGCAGCAGTAGCCACAGGACTGAAAACGGTCAGTTTTCTTTCTAATCCCCCAAAAAGGCAATGTCAAAGAATGCTCAAACTACCGCACAATTGCACTCATCTCACAGGCTAGTTACGAAATGCTCAAAATTCTCCAAGCCAGGCTTCAACAATATGTGAACTACGAACTTCCAAATGTTCAAGCTGGTTTTAGAAAAGGCAGAGGAACCAGAGATCAAATTGCCAGCATCCGCTGGATCATCAAAAAAGCAAGAGAGTTCCAGAAAAACATCTATTTCTGCTTTATTTGACTATGTCAAAGCTTTTAACTGTGTGGATCACCACAAACTGTGGAAAATTCTGAAGGAGATGGGAATACCAGACCATCTGACCTGCCTCTTGAAAAATCTGTATGCAGGTCAGGAAGCAAGTTAGAACTGGACATGGAACAACAGACTGGTTCCAAATAGGAAAAGGAATATGTCAAGGCTGTATATTGTCACCCTGTTTATTTAACTTATATGCAGAAGTACATCATTCAGCCCTGAGAAACGCTGGGCTGAATGAAGCACAAGCTGGAATCAAGATTGCCGGGAGAAATATCAATAACCTCAGATATGCAGATGACACCACCTTTATGGCAGAAAGTGAAGAAGAACTAAAGAGCCTCTTGATGGAAGAGAAAGAGGAGAGTGAAAAAGTTGGCTTAAAGCTCAACATTCAGAAAACTAAGGTCATAGCATCTGGTCCCATCACTTCATTGCAAATAGATAGGGAAACAGTGAAAACAGTGTCAGACTTTATTTTATTGGGCTCCAGAATCACTGCAGATGGTGACTGCAGCCATGAAATTAAAAGACACTTACTCCTTGGAAGAAAAGTTATGACCAACCTAGACAGAATATTAAAAAGCAGAGACACTACTTTGCCAACAAAGGTCCATCTAGTCAAAGCTTTGGTTTTTCCAGTAGTCATGTATGGATGTGAGAGTTGGACTATAAAGAAAGCTGAGTGCTGAAGAATTGATGCTTTTGAACTGTGATGTTGGAGAAGACTCTTGAGAGACCCTTGGACAGCAGGAAGATCAAATAGGTCAATCCTAAAAGAAATCAACCTTGAATATTCATTGGAAGGAATGATGCTGAAGCTGAGGCACCAGTACTTTGGCCTCCTGATGCAAAGAGCTGAGTCATTGGAAAAGACCCTGATGCTGGGAAAGATTGAGGGTGGGAGGAGAGGGGGACGACAGAGGATGAGATTGTTGGATGGCATCACCATCTTGATGGACATGAGTTTGAGTAAACTCTGGGAGTTGGTGATGGACAGGAAGGCCTGGTGTGCTGCAGTTCATGGGGTCGCAAAGAGTCGGACACAACTGAGTGTCTGTACTGAACTGAAAATGACAAACTACTACATGTCTCCAGCAGTTTAAACTGCAGCTTTTACATTTTCAAGTGCCAAGGTTCTGCTTTGTTGACAGTAGTATATCTTAGACGTGCAGTTAAGTACCAGCTGCCTCTTCTGCAGGCTTCTTCAAAATATCTTTCACAGTAAATCCTCATCCTTGTGATGATGTACTCTCCCTAGGCTGCAGAGGGCAGGAATGCTTTTAACTACTTTAGGAAATTTGGGAGCTATTATAGAATCTTGTAGGCTGGGTATCTGTTCCTCTGCAAAAGCCATTATGCACTACCAAAGCTGACCTTCAACCAACAGACCATTTAGAGATTGATAGGTTATTTGCTTTTTTCTTTCTTATCCACTGGTCCATTCTCAGGCTCTTTTTTTGACCATGTCCTTCCTATTCCTAGTGGGGGACCATTTCTTTTTTCTGTTCCCTTCCATTCTTTGTATTTCTCCTTAATTTTAGGTAGGGGATATATATTTATATACATTGCATCTGGGCATACATTGAGATAAAAAATAGGACAGATACTTTTTAGCAAAAGCCCACATCTGTATGTTCAAATTATCTCTGACTTTGCTCACTAGATGACTTACCCTTAGAAATCTAAACTGATAGATATTTCTCCCTTGCATTGGTTCCAGGGGAAATCAGCCTTGTGGTCCCACCTGTTACATTATCAGGAAAACCGGCAGAGAAAACTCACATCAGGAAGCCTCAGTACCTCAGGTAAGATGGTCTTAGCACCATTGGGCAAGCTCCTTCCACTCACTTTCCCATCCCCCACTGAAGTGATCCTCTTTAGCAGACTGTTCCACGTCAATGAAGCCTTCACTCTGTAGTGTTTAAGCCACAGGGCTCTCTGGACCACAGGGCATGCCAAGGTCATGGGGTTTGCTTTTATTATGTGTTTCTATACACTTTTAACAGAGAAGGCAATGGCACCCCACTCCAGTACTCGTGCCTGGAAAATCCCACGGACAGAGGAGCCTGGTGGGCTGCAGTCCGTGGAGTCGCTAAGAGTCAGACACAACTAAAGCGACTTAGCAGCAGCAGCAGCAGCATACACTTTTGATCAGTGAGATAGAAGATTTATATCAGCAAGAGGCCACCCTTAGAATAAATTTGGATTTTAAATGAATTTGGATTGATACTGATGTCCTGTGTTTGGAGCAAGTGTTTTCAGACGCTTTTGTTTTATTTCTCTGAGATGAGCGTTGAGATGATTTCCCATCACTTAAGAGAGCCTGTTTGTCAGTGTCGTGCCTTGGAACTTCTCAAAGTCCAGGCCTGGTATGCATGATCCCTTGAAGTTGCTTTCTGTTTCTATTTAATAAAAAATATCAAAGTTGGCAAGGACCCCAGAAATCATCTAGTCCAGTCCCCTTATTTTACAAGAGACAGAAACTGGGATCCAGAGAGGAATTGAATTTACTTAAGATCACACAGTGAATTGATAGAAGAGGCCAGATCAGGAGTCAGGCCTCTCGTCTCCTGGTCTGCTGTTCTTTATAACCTTGTGCAGTGTCTTTTCCAGGACTGTCTCCCTTCTTCCTTTTCTTCTTGGCAGCATCTCCTCTTCATACCATCCCTCATTCTCGTCTCTCTGCCAGGGAGTTTGTTTACTTTTCTTAAATGTTCTTGTCCTAATGGTAAAAATCAGTTTAAGTGGAGGTGAAAAGGTAGTCATGAACTCAGTGTTTGTTGTCTTTGCCCTTGAACTAGTTGATCTCAATAAGCACTCACTGCACGTGGGGAAAATATCAATAGTTGGCAAAAAACCAGATTCAAAAGCTCCCTGAGTAACCTCATAAGGAGTTTTTGAGTCCACTTTCTGGGTATGAGAACAGAATCTTCTTAGGAAAGCCATGTAAGTTATTGCCAAGGGATAAAGTGTAGCCACAAAGTCTCAGCAGCTGAATAATGAGGATACTAATTTTAAACATTGGGCTAGACATGGGGATATACAGGTATTGTGTCTAGAAGTCCTAAGCATTCCTTACACATTCCCTTGGTCTTTCTGTAGTCCATTTTGAGGCAGGAGTAGGACATGAGTATAGCTCTGAGCGGAAGCACTGCTTCCAAGGATTATGATGAGAACATGTTGGATTAGGAGCCAGAGGATCTGTGTTCCTTCCAGTCCCAACTTTGCTGCTTGCTGACTGGGGGCAAAGCAGCTCACCTCTCTGAATTTCAGTTTTCTCCTCTGTGATACTGTCCATGGCTATTTTATAAGTTATTAGAGAATTAAGTGATACAACATGCATAAAAGTGTAGACTCTGGTACCTAATAGGTACTTAATGTTCATGAAATGGTTGATTAAAGTGTTTTCAAAGTAACCAGCTTTTTTTCTGTAGAAATTTGTGGTTTGAGATAAGAAGAGTACTTAGCTATTTCGGTAGTCAGATCTCTTTGGACTTAAGCAACTTTTTTTTTCCCTAGGAATATTTCTTGATTCAGAGCGGAGGAAGTCTGATGCCAGCTCCGTCATGTCTCCCCTGAGAATCTCCCTCATTCAGGATATGAGGTCAGTCTGGGCTCATTTGTAATTAGCCACTCAAATTCTGTTTTCAGTTGCTGCTTAGGAGTCCACTTTAAATAGCAGAGTCTCAGTGACCTGGGCTTCTACAACCTCTCGTTTAACCAGGAAGCCTCCTCATTGGTCCTGTGTTTCATGATGCATTTGTAGAGCTGTACAAGCAGTTGTGTTTCCATACATTTTTGGAGAATTACACCAGAGTGTTTCAAGGCCTAAGAGCTCTGGGGTTAGCCTTGCTTTTTGAAAGCTGTACTGTCTTCCTCACCAACCCCCTAAATTATGGTGAGCCTATCTTTTAAAGCTTCATGGAAGCTCAGGATTTTGAGAACAAGAGAGATGGAGTCTCTCAGGACGGGGTGGGACTGCCTCACCAGACTTCCTTTGGCATTACAGGGGAGGTGTTGGTAGTGAGTTCATTTCCCACCCCACCCTCCACTTCACTTTCCCCATTTGTCCTTCAGGCACATCCAGAACATTGGGGAAATCAAGACTGATGTGGGAAAAGCCAGAGCGTGGGTGCGTCTGTCCATGGAAAAAAAGTTACTTTCTAGACACCTGAAGCAGCTTCTCTCAGACCATGAGCTCACCAAGTAAGGCCATTCCACTTGGAGTAGAACCAGCTCCTGGGAGTGGCGGGAGGGATTGGAAACCCACGGGAAAGGAGAGTATGTGGTGTATCATTACTGCTGAGTTCACCTAAACTCAAATTGCATGTGAAGGTTTTGCAGCGTTTCTTCTTTTTCTTTATTCCTTTCTGTGTAGAACACTATTGTACACTTATGCTGCAAAATGTTTTCTGTTTTCCTGTTGTTGAATAATAACTCTTTTGGCAGTGCTCAACACAGCATGCTTGTTTTAGTAGGAACATTCAGACAAGCAGTTGACTGGGTGCTCTCTGAACTGAGTTCTGAAGGCCTGGATTCTTCAGACTAAGCCACAACCACTACAGGAAGCACTGATCCTCCCTTTTGGCTGTTGGTTTCTTTTATGGGACCTCCTATGGTCTATTCTGGCTCCTTTAGCCGCTGGTCAGCCAGTGAGCTCTTGTTGAGTTCTACCTTGGATCAGTTCCCATAAAGATGGGAGGACTTTTCTTGTTTGGGTGATTTTTGTGATGCAGCATTTCTTCTTCTTCTTCTTTATCTGTAGAAGAATAATTCTATTATTATCTGTTATCTATTCTTCCTATCTTCTCAACCTGCATCTCTCACCTCCCCAAATAGCTTTCTTGCAGAGGTAGTGAGAAGAATGGAATCCTCATTGGGTACCTCAGAGTTTTGGGGGTCCTCCTCTCTGTGGCACTCAAATGACCTGCATACTTCCTGGGCATAGGATGTTTTATTGGTCTCTTTCTTGTCTTCAGGGAGAAAGGATTGGAGAATTAAAAAGAAACTTCTAATATATCTGCTTATCTTTTTTGTTCTCTCCTGAGCCTAGGGCCAGCCCAAAGTAGCTAGGTTCTCACTTTTCCTTGCTCCTAGAGCCGCTAACCCTACAGTTCCCTTCTCTTGATTTTATGTTTGCATTCATTCTGTACCCGGGTTACTAGAGCAGAAGGGAGAAGAAGGCTGTCCCCCTTCTCTGATTACCATCTCTCAGTCTTCTCCTATATATAATACGTTTGATTCTTTCATCATCAGCAAATCTATTGGGCATTTTTCTTTTTGGCGTTTCCTTGGGCATCTTTTAATGGTATCCTTTAGTATGTGACTTGCCTGTTGATGATAAAGCAGAGAAGCAGACCTTGGGGAAATTTTGTGTAAGTGAATTGATTAAAACTGCAGACTCTGTTTTTATTTAAAGTGAAACTGATTTTTTTAAAGACTTTATTGTATGTTTAAACCACAGCAAGAGACTAGTTTCAAAAGCTTGATAGGTTAGGGAGCTCATTTTGAGAGGTTATGAAATAGCATTTCTTAAAGTTACTGAATTTGATTCCCTTTAAGGATGGAAAGGTATAGGAATAAAATTTGAAGATTGGGAGACAACTAAAAGAAAACAAGTGAACATTTAAGCCTGGAGTTTGGGAGGGAGTCAGTTGCATACCAGTGTCTAGAGGCCAGTTGTGTGTCCTGGAAAAATCGGTGGCTGTGTGGGCTCTGGGGTCTGACAGGACAGGAGAGATTCCTGTGGGGTAGGGTGGGCATTGTCTGTTAGGAGATGGCTGCAGGTTGGCAGGAGGACAGGGTACAGAGGTAGCTGAAAGGGGGCCCAGTTCAGGAACTGTAGGATAGAGTCCAAGGCAGTAGGTAGGTCTAGGGCTGTGAACTTAGGGGTCTAGGCAGGAGCAGACAGGGCCCAGACCTTGGTGAGGAGGCTAATTTTGGTTTTTTAAAACTGTGACCCTGTTAGAGGACGACAGCTCAGAATTCATTTACTACATAGTAACTTCTCACATGATATTCTGACCCCTGTGCAACTTCAGTGACTAGAAAATGAGGAGAGTTTTGCTGCCACAGACTGCATTTTGGGTGGGGTATAGGGAGAGAGAAAGAGGTACTTCATCAAAACCTACCTACTCCTCCATTCTACCCCTTTCATCTTTTTTCTCAGTTTGCTTACAGCTCCAGCCACTTCAGACCCCTCATACTTCTCAGGATGTGTTAAGCTCTTTCAGGGCCTAGTCACAAGTTTTCTTTGCTGGAGTCTGCCCAGACATCCCAGCGACCTGGTCCATTCCTCCCCAGGCACCCATAGCATTTGTTACAGACTTGTTCATTCCTTTCTTTTTTTTTTTAAACCACAGGTGGGGTGTGTTATCATTATTTTTACTTGTTTGCCACTTATTGAAATTTGCTTTCTTTGCAGCAAAAGAGACACAGATGTATAGAACAGTCTTATGGACTCTGGGAGAGGGCAAGGATGGGATGATTTGGGAGACTGGCATTGAAACATGTATATTATCATATGTGAAATGAACCGCCAGTCCAGGTTCAATGCATGATACAGGGTGCTCGGGGCTGGTGCACTGGGATGACCCAGAGGGATGGTATGGGGAAGGAGGTGGGAGGAGGGTTCAGGATGGGGAACACATGTACACTTGTGGTGGATTTCATGTTGATGTATGGCAAAACCAATACAATATTATAAAGTAATTAGCCTCCAATTAAAATAAATAAATTTATATTTTAAAAAGTATAAATTAAAAAAAAAAAAAAGAAACTGATGCTGGGAAAGATGGAAGGTAAAAGGAGAAGGGGTGAGAGAGTCAATTCCTAGGCGGGTTGATAAGAAGTCCAGGGTACCAGAGGAGGAGAAAGGGGTCTGTGGCTCTCAAAGCAGAGGTAGGCATCTGAAATTCTTCAGAAGGAAAGGACAAACCTCTTTTTTCCTTTTTTTTTTCTCTACATTCCTTAGTCTTAGTCACATAAAACATTTTTTTCTTTCAGCCAGGAACTGAAGATTATACAACAAACAATTCAGTTTAAACTCCTACTAATGATTATATAACAACAGTGTATCCTGATTGAGGACAGTTTCTCCTTCCTGAAACCTTCTGGCTAATCCTGTTATCTTAAAATATAAATTATGGGAGTGGGTCTAGTAAGATCTTTACAAACTTGAGACGTTCTTTTGATTTATAACTAATTTAAAAAGTATGTAACTTCCTTGCATAGACTAGTGAGGGGGGCATTCTCTGCCCCCTTCTGATGTCTATGTCAGAAGCTTTCTCTGTCCCTTTTTATACTTTAATGAAACTCTGCTATACAAAAAAATAAAATAAAATTTGCTTTCTTTGGAGGTGTGAACCATACACCTTTCCCTGTATGTATTTTCCCTACTTAGGTTCCTGGTTTTGAGTCCGTGTGACTCCTTGCTTAGCTTTACCTCCCACATACACATTTTAGGTCCTTGGCTGCTGTTCCATCTGTCTCCTTATTTATTGCCACTCCCTGGGTTTCACTTTCATGTCACTTTTACCCTTCAGCTGTGCTAAGTTTAAATTTCTTTAAGTTGGTCATGTCTTTCCCTTTATCCCTAAGAAAACTATTACTTTTAGGGCAGATTGCAAACTCTTTAGCCTGAATATTTAGGCCTACCTTCATTTTACCCTAGCCAGACTTTTCAGTCTCTTGCTAACTGTTTACTTCCCCGAGCCCTCAACTCTAGCCAAACTGGCTTTTATACCCTGTCCTTCTCCTTCTGCAACCCCTGTCTAAATGTGTACTGTCCTTCAGGCTCCTTCTGTTCTAGAACCATCAAAGCTTATGGCTCTTTCAATTTCCAGAGAGAACCTTTTAGAGCCTTTTATTTGGCAACTTGTTATGTTATATATTGTGGCCTTGAGCAGGTTTATTCATCTAGATCGTATTTGAGGATAGGCTTCCCTCTCTGGCTCCTGGGTTGGTGAATTATCTGTGTGAAGAACTGTATAAACTGTCTAGGTAGACCCTCACAGGTCTGCTGAATCCCATACTTCTCTGGCATGGTGATGGCAGTCTGGGCAGGCAGGACAGGGATCTTGCTTTGTTCTCTGTGTGTTTCTCTGTGCTGTGCTCCTCTGCATTGGGCTTTTTGTGTCCCTGATACTTGGGAAAGATAGGCCTTCTGTGCCTGCAGCGTCCAGCAGAGGACTGAGCAATGGACGGATAGGGATGGGAGGAGGTTTGAAAAGAGGGTAAGAACATTCTCTGTACAGCTTTTCCTTATCTGTGACCTGGATCATTCCATTCCTTGCCTCTGACATGTTCAGAGCAGTGTTCTGACCTCTGGGTCTCAGGCCTGCTGAGGGTCTGAGACTAGCCCTGGTAGGAATGCTGACCACGACCTCCTGCCATTGCTACTTGCACGCCACACGCTGGGACGATGCCCTGTAGAAGCCTTCAGGTTAGGAAAGAGGTCCCACAACCTCTGACACTTTATAGTAACGTCAGCTCTTGGACACGAGTAGAGCTTGGCTTGTGTTGTTCCTCTGTAGGTTAAGCCACTTTCGCTCTAGCCCTCAGATGGAGTGGCTGGCTTTGTTCCTTTTTTAGGTGGCTACAGAACTTTGAGGCTTGCCCTCATGTTCTTTCCTTAGCCATCTCCCTCCAGAACTGAATACTTCTGGCCTCTTTCCCGCGCTTTGGGCTGAGAGACTGATGTGTTACCTCCTCTCCGACAGAAAACTCTACAAGCGCTACGCCTTCCTGCGCTGTGACGACGAGAAGGAGCAGTTCCTCTATCACCTCCTCTCTTTCAATGCCGTCGATTACTTCTGCTTCACCAATGTCTTCACGACTATCCGTGAGTGGCCCTGTGCTCCCCACTAGCCTTCCCATTGCCAGTCTTCATGAACCTGTCCGAGGCTAACTTACTATCCCCTTTTTAAATAAAGAAGATGATCACTTGTCCTTTCTTCTGTGGGGAGAGAGGTCTTTACTAGCCCTCCTTGGAGATTGTTTTTTCTCTGAAGTTTCTTCTTGTTTTGAACTAGGATGTTCATACTTTTGGCCATTGTGTTATCACTGTGGTTTTGGTCACAGCTCTGGGGGCCTAAGATGGAATGGGGTGGGGATGGTGAAGTTCACTGCCCACTCTGCACACCTGTAAAGAAATCTCCCTTTTGTTTTGGGTTGAGAAAGTCATTCAATATCAGAGAAAGTTTCAGACTGGCCCTCAGGGAAAAACAGCTCCTGAAGTAGCAGGAGGAACTCCAGACAGCTCTGGGAGGTTTGGGTCTGGGCCTTGTTCTGCCCTAACTCACTATGGATCTGTGAGCAGTGTCTGCCCCTGCAGTGGGCCTCCATCTCCCTATTTGCAGAGTGAGGAAAAGGGTTTGAAATGGTCTCAGAAAGGCCCTTGGAGCCTCTTTGTTCTTTGGTGCCAGAATGCTCTGTTAGGCAAACAGTTGCTGCAGTCCATAGGGTCACAAAGAATCAGACATGACTGAGCGACTGAACTGAAGTGAGTCTGAATTTGCCCATGGTTAGTTGTTTGGCTCGGAGAAGGCAATGGCAACCCACTCCAGTACTCTTGCCTGGAAAATCCCATGGGCGGAGGAGCCTGGTAGGCTACAGTCCATGGGGTCGCTAAGAGTCAGACACAACTGAGCGACTTCACTTTCACTTTTCACTTTCCTGCATTGGAGAAGGAAATGGCAACCCACTCCAGTGTTCTTGCCTGGAGAATCCCAGGGACGGGGGAGCCTGGTGGGCTGCCGTCTATGGGGTCACTCAGAGTCGGACCCGACTGAAGCGACTTAGCAGCAGCAGCAGCAGCAGTTGTTTGGCTAGTGACTCAGCATTGTGGACTCTTGTTTTCATATGACACTCATTCTCCTCCCCAGGGAAGAGGGTCATAGGCTTTGGTGGAAGCAGCACTGGACTGGAATGTAGGAGGCCTGAGGGAAACTGTTTCCCTCTTGGTGCCTCAGAAAAGGATTGTGATACCTGCCTGGCCTCTCTGGAGATTGTTACCAGAGTCCTTGGGATGACAGATAGAAAAGTGCTCTGAAAAGCCATTTAGTACAGTGTTGAGTTGGCGATCATGTTTAAGGGACAGTTTTTCTTAGCTCTGAGCTCACAGATGGGCTTGTGTGTGGATGTTTGGGTGATAACCCTGGGAGGAGTGAGATTGAGAAGATTGGCTAATATTCTAAACTGGCCTCAGGCCCTGCTGCTCCAGGCGCCACAGACATGCCAGCACACCTGGGGCAGGTCAGGGTCAGGTACGGGAGGGATTCCTGATCCCCTGCAATGCCTTATGCCTTCCCCTAAACAGTGATTCCTTACCACATCCTGATCGTACCGAGCAAGAAGCTGGGGGGCTCTATGTTCACCGCCAACCCATGGATCTGCATCTCAGGAGAACTGGGTGAGACACAGATCCTGCAGATTCCCAGGAACCTGTTAGAGATGACCTTCGAGGTATGTGTTACCCAGGGACCACATCCCCAGGCTCTGGGGGTCTGAGTTTCAGCTGGCAGTACTACTTTGGCACCTTCCTCCAGGGTTTTATGGAGGCCTTGCTCTATACAGTATTATGTTTCAGCACAGCTGACCTGTCCCAGGATGACCAGAGGCCACAGTCAAGGGTTGACCTGAGGAGAGGGAGCCTACCTCTCTCTGTGTAAATGGTCTCTGGCTGGAAGGTACCCATTGGGACTTGCAAACCTCCCTGCCCATGGTGTGTTGAGGAATTCTCAAGAGTTCTTTCAGCTGCTGAACCCAAGGATTCACAGAGACCTCAGACTGCTCTGCCACTTTCAGAGCTTTCTGTTCCCTGGCCCTAGTTCTTCCTCTAGGTTGTAGTATCTTTCTTTCTCAGCATCATTCCTCATGAGATAGTACTGTACTGCCAGCTTTGGTGGCAGGTGGAGCTCTGAGCTCTGCCCCTGCAGATAGTGGGGCAGCTTGCAGGCAGCCAGTCAGATCTGTGCCTCTGAGCAGTGTGGCACTTTTCTCCTATTTCTTGACCTTCCTGTCATCTCTGTTTCCCTGTTCTCTTACAGTGCCAAAACTTGGGGAAACTCACTACTGTGCAGATAGGCCATGATAACTCTGGACTCTATGCCAAATGGTTGGTGGAATATGTGATGGTTAGGAATGAGATCACCGGACATACCTACAAGTAAGTGTTCTTCAGCTTTGCTCTGAGACAGTGGGGCCTGGTGTACTACCAGAGGCTGTGTTTGATGCCTGGGTATGTGGACTTCTCAGGGAGACCTTTTAGGTGTGATAGGCTGAGGCTTCTTGTTGGAAGAGAAAAAAAGGAGGGTTTTCCAAGTGGAAGTGTCTGCTACCACTGTCCAGGCCACCCATCACTCAGGTGGCTTCCCTGATGCTACCCAGTGGGATGAGTAGCTGGACCACAAAGGGTCCCAGGCCAGTTTCAGAGCCTGTCCCCAGGGATTGGCTTTGTTGATGGCCTTTGTGGATCGACAAAGGGAAAGACACTGAAGGAGCTAACAGCTCTGACAGGCTATTGCCTGAACCTCAGGTTTCCATGTGGCCGCTGGTTGGGGAAGGGCATGGATGACGGGAGCCTGGAGCGGGTTCTGGTCGGGGAGCTGCTCACATCCCAGCCTGAGGTGGATGAGAGGCCGTGCCGGACCCCGCCCCTGCAGCAGTCTCCCAGCGTCATCCGGAGGCTCGTTACCATCTCACCCAACAACAGACCCAGTAAGTGGAAGGTGGGGCTGGGCCCTCACTCTGCCCAGCCTGGAGAGTGGGCAGATTTCTGGGAGCCCTGATGAGGGAGCCCAGATCCGCGCCTACACAGCTGCCTCAGGAACCACCTCTGCAAAGCAGCATCAGGTGTTGCCACCCTCCTCTCATGAAGCAGTGCAGGGATTTGGCACTCCCGTTAGAGGACTGGGAGGAGAGGAGAGAGCTCCTGGAGCCAGGCCCGATCCTCTGTGCTATTTGTATGTGACCCTATGGAGGAGAGGGGTCTGCTTTCTGGCCTTCCCTGTTTTCACTATCAAGTTCCTGGCTTCACTGACAAGGCTTGGCACTCTTTTGGTTGCCAGAATTCCAGGGCAAAGAATAAATTTTACTAGCGTCTATTAGAGACTAGACTCCAAGGTATTAGCTGTTACTTTTTGTCCTAAGATTTTAAGAAGAGCTAGCTCCACAAAGTTGGGTAAGCCAAGAGCAACACAACTCTTCCCAGGGTCCAGGCTGCCCCACCTCTCCTGTGGTCCTTCCCTATGTCCTGAGTCTTTTGCTCTATCAACCAAGCACTATTAACCTCTGAGATTGGATATCTGCTTGATTTTTAATCAGAGCTGAACACTGGGCAGATCCAAGAGTCCATCGGTGAGGCAGTCAATGGCATCGTGAAGCACTTCCATAAGCCTGAAAAAGAGGTGAGCCTCCCTACCTTCCAGTCCAGGGCCTTATATTGAATAAGAGAGAATAACCTTGTTCCAGGCTCAAAGATGTGCCTCAGTTAGAGATAGCATATTCCTTCCTTCGGGGACCTGTGCCTAGGGTTACCCTATTTTCCTTACATTTTGACAACATAGCAGAGTCCAGTGAGCTGTGTGTATTTCTCTTGTCTTATGAATCTGTCTGCGTCTCCTTAATGGTGGCCACATTGGCTTTGTCCCCTGCTGGGGACCCAGAACCATCATCTGTTCACTCAACAGCTTTTCACTGAGACCCGCTCTGAGTTGGGCCCTACCAGGTGCTGGGAGACTAGACAAGGTCCCTGCCTGTGTGTTGCTGCCCTCCCAGGTTTGGGTGGTGGGCTTGGGGTGTAGTGGTTGGAGGGCATCTTGACCAAGGCTAGCCTGGCACTCTCCCCTGTTTCCTTATATAGCGAGGTAGTCTGACGCTGTTGCTTTGTGGAGAATGTGGCCTTGTTTCGGCCCTGGAACAGGCCTTCCAGCATGGATTTAAGTCACCACGGCTCTTCAAAAATGTCTTCATTTGGGATTTTTTGGGTGAGTTGGGCTAGGATTTGAGGGTGGGAAAAGCATGCAGACATGAGGGGATCATCAGCCTAATGTGTGGGTGCTCACCACCGGGGTCTGAGATCTAGAAGCCAAATCAAGTGAGTCTCAGGTTAGATCTGTTGTTTGGTGGCCCTGGCTTTTCTTGAAGGTAATGAGACAACACCCCTACCCCCACCCTACCCCACCGTTCACCCCTCATCTCCTGTGAACTGGATTGAAAAGACTCTTTCCAGGCATCTGTTACATATAATACGGGCCTAGTCATGACCCCTCACACTTCCTGCTTGTGGGTCCGAGATGCCAGTTGGTAGCATTGAAGTCCAAGCCCTTTGTTAGACCCACTTGGAGAAATTGATGCAAGAAGCTTCTTCTTCAGGAGTTTTGTTGAGAAAGGACCATCCTTATATCAAGGGTCACATTAAGGAATTTAGAACACAGAGCTAGGGAACAGAAGGATCATTTTGAACTGTGACCAGGGACATCAGAACACCCTTGTTCTCACCTGCATTGACATGGAGGGGCCTGAGGTAAGACAGTCAGGGATAGGTTCGTTTTGAAAGCCTCTGTCACTGGCAAGCTTTTCTCTTGTTCACAGAAAAAGCACAAACCTATTATGAGACTTTGGAGCAGAACGAACTTGTCCCTGAGGAAAACTGGCATACGAGGGCCCGGAACTTCTGCCGGTTTGTCACGGCAATCAACAATAATCCCCGGAACATTGGCAAGGATGGCAAGTTTCAGATGCTGGTGTGCTTGGGAGCCAGGTACTGCAGCCCCGTGGCCCGGCGTGCAGGCAGCCAGCCTTGCAGGTGGTGCTGGAGGTGCCGGGGGTGGGGAGTATCCTATGAACAGGTGCCCTTGGGTGGGTAAAGCCTTGT
This sequence comes from Bubalus kerabau, assembly GCF_029407905.1. Classification (NCBI taxonomy): domain Eukaryota; kingdom Metazoa; phylum Chordata; class Mammalia; order Artiodactyla; family Bovidae; genus Bubalus; species Bubalus kerabau. Next base: position 43,473,674 of record NC_073638.1, read on the forward strand.
GGACTTGGTGGAAGCCCTTAATTTCCTTCATGTACCATGTGTGTGTGGGGTGTGGGGATGAGAGCGTATGTCTGGATGGGGAGGAAGGGCCACATTTTGATGGGAAGGAATAAAGCTGCCCCCCCTGGTAAAATCTGAAGCAGAGTATATGTATCTAGTCACTCCTTCAACAAACATTTGAATGTGGTAGGTCTCATGGAAGGCGTGGGAATAAAGCTGAATAAAACATGGTTCCTACCATTTAGAAGTTCACTTGTCCTAATTAAGTACAGTACAAAGCAGAAGTTTGGGAGAGTTTGAAAAAGTACTCATTGATAAGGTTTGCTGAAAATGTAGAGGAGAAAGACCAGAGGAGGCTTCGAGGAAGAGGTGGTGTTTGAGGTGAGCCTTAACAAAAGGGTAGAAGTCAGGAGGGAGCTTGAAGCAGACGAAACTAGCAGAGGGGCCCTAAACGAAGCAGAGGATGTGGGGTTAGGAATTAGCAGGCAGAATGTGGGAAGGGCGGCAGTAGGATGGGGGCCTTGAGGAGCTGGGACAGAGTTGATTAATCAGGGGACTGAAATGATAGTCATTTGATATCAGGGATGGTACACCTCAGAGTGGACAGGATTGTTGGGGGTTATTCCAGGGGTCAGGAGAGAGCACAAAGACCAGATAAACAGGGCGGTTTATTTAGGCCATGGAAGGGAGGAGTTGGCATAGTGGTTAAAGACAGACTCTGGAACCAGAGTCACAAGGTTCACATCTCACATCAGCCACTTACTGGCGGTGTGCTCTTGAATAAACCGCTTATCTCCATCAACCAGTAGATGTTTCTTCATCTCTACTGTGGGGATAATAATAGCACTGATAGCAGCTCCCTCACATCATAGGGTTGTCATGAAGGTTGTCTCTTACAAAGGGGCCTGGCACGTGCTAGGTGCTATTTGTGTGTCAGTTTGTTGTGTATTTTTGGCGGTGGTGGCTGTGGAGAGGAGTGAGGTTCTAGGAGATGGAGGATGTGATGCAGAGGGGACGTAGTGTCTGGTTGACGGTGTGTCTGGAGGGAAGAAGGGGCAGCAGGGGAGGAGGAGCAGGCCTTGTGCGGATGACAGGGTCTGTTTGGATCGGCATTCCTGGGGTTGGGTAGCCCCCACGCAGATCCTGACTGTGCTTGTGCTCAGTTGTGTCTGACTCTTTGTGACCCTATGGACTAGCTGGTCAGGCTCCTCTGTCCATGGAATTTCCCAGACAAGAATACTGGAATGGGTAACCATTCCCTTCTCCAGGGATCTTCAGACCCTGGGATTAAACCCAAGGCTCCTGCATTGGCAGGTGGGTTCTTTACTACTGAACCACCTGGGAAGCCAGGTACCTCCCAGTAGGAGCCTTTTAAAGCCTTATAAGGCATCTTCACCAGGTGATCTTAGGGGAGGGGGATGGGGACTGTGGGGAGAGACCTGCTTCTCCTGCTTCACACTTGGTTCAGGAGGTGATGGGGCAAGTTTCCCCTTGGGCTTTCGCTAACTGTCTCCTGTCCTTCTGACCCATCGGAATGGATCCTTCCCTGCCAGAGACCACCTCCTGCACCACTGGATCGCCCTGCTGGCCGACTGCCCCATCACCGCACACATGTATGAGGATGTGGCACTGATCAAAGACCACACACTTGTCAATTCCTTGATCCGCGTGCTGCAGACACTGCAGGAGTTCAACATCACGCTGGAGACGTCTCTGGTCAAGGGCATCGATATCTGACCTCCCAGCACCAGCCAGCAGCAGGACCCAGAGACTCGCCTGCAACTTCGCCCCTTCTTCACAGAGGGACCTAAGCGAGCTGTGCAGGAGATGAGAGCAGATGTACACTCACTGTAAAAAGAAAAGTAGAGGATTTTTGGAATAAATAATCTATTTTAGAGTTTATTTGCTGATTTGCTTTTTACACACTTTCATGTGAAAGAGCGATAGGGAGAGGGAGACGAGGTTGGTGCCGCTTATTTTGAAGCTGGTGCCCTCCCTCGCCGTGGCCACACTGGAGCCTGCGGCCTCCCTGGACTGAGCCTGCGGCGCCGTGGGGCAGTTCTGCCTCCTCGCCCTGCCGTGTTAATGAGGCCATTCCACATCGTTTTTAAACTAATGTTTTCTATATTAACATTATTATAGATATTTGGCTTTCATGGGCCACACAGGTGTGCTGAGCAGGAATCCCCACACTCCAATCAAAGGGATTTTTAGTAGTGCCTCTGTAAGCACTGATGAGTCAGCCCTACGTCTTTTCTGTTTTGTCAGTATTATTTGGGAAGGTGACATGCCGGGATATATCATCGTGCAGAGAATCACGTTTCCTCTTGGCACACAGTTGCACAGAAGTAAATATAAGCATGTTTTAACAGGTTTTCCTTTTTAAAAAAATGTATTATTTATTTAACCCTCCATTGTATGTTTTAAGTCTTTTTCTTTTCTTTTTTCTATTTTTTTTTAAGGAAAGAAAAATCTGTCCCAGTCTTACTGGCTATGTTATTACTGTTAAATTTATGTTGTTTTGCAACTTACAAACCAGCTGCAGTATGGCCCACTTAATAAAACACCTGAAACAAAACTGTGTGGGCCCCTGACTTTGGCATGGGGGCTGTGAGGGGTGGTGGTGGAGAGCACAGTTTGATCTGAGAGGAAGGGGCTGTAGCACTGCCTGCCCCACCAGGCCTGCCCACATGGGTGAGGGGCTTTGGGTCCTGGGTCCTACCCGAGTGCCAGGAGCTTCCATGGCTGTTTGCGAGGAATGCAGACAAGGGTTATTTTCCCACCTTCCAGAGGAGAAAGCTGAGGCCGGGGGGAAAAGACCTAAGTTGCAAAGATGGTCACTTGATTGAGACCGGATGGGCCATTTCTTGAGGGTAAGAAAGACCAGATAGGGGAACACTGGACACATGAGATCCTGTCTGCCCTCGGGAAAGAAAGCTTTTTCCCAGTGTGGCAGGTGATAGAGCTTTGCAGGTGTGGTGTGCTCAGTTATGTCTGACTCTTTGCGACCCCATGGACTGTAGCCCACCAGGCTCCTCTGTCCAAAGGATTCTCCAGGGAAGAATACTGGAGTGGGTTGCCATTTCCTCCTCCAAGGGGTCTTCCTGACCCAGGGATTGAACCTGTGTTTCCTTTGTTTTCTACATTGGCAAGCGGGTTATTTACCTGCTGAGCCATTGGGGAAGCCCCATAAGTCAGCTTGATTTGGTTTTATTTTTCAACCAAGCTGCTTTGGCAGGAAGCTCCAGAGGTGTAGCACAATCAATCACATACAGCCCCTCAAGCCAATCAGTGTCCTCTTGTATGCTTCCCTGACTTGGTATGTTCTGTTCCCTCTGCCTGGTATGCCTACCCTCATGTCTGCTTGAGTTCTTTGTTGAGGGTTTACTTTAGGAATCACCTACTGACTCCTCCCTGGGCACTGTTAATCATTCTTTCATTGTGCTCCTGTAGTTTCTTAGATGCTAGGACTTCCTTTCTGGGTTGGCATTGTCTGCTTTCACATTGGGCCCACTTCTTAGACTGAGCTTCTAGAGGATGGAGAGGGTCTATGGTTCATCTCCCTCCCTGGTGACAGGCATTCTTCAGGTGAGGCTTTTTGAAGAGGTGAGGAAGCAAGTGGAGGTTTCAGGGCAGCTGCAGTGCACCATCCTGCCAGCAGGGGGTATGAGCGGGTCGCTGGAGTCCAGGTGTTTTTGGAAGCTGGGGCTGGGGGGAGTGGGAGGGAAAGTGCCTCAGAGCATACGTGTGTTGTGGGCGGTCGCCCAGAGATGACCTTAAGCCAAATGCTTTGCACACACACCTCTCCCTTTTCCTCACAACTTGCAAGGCAAATTTAGATTATTCTCTGTTTATAGGTGAGGAAATTGAAGCTTGGAGAAGTTTAGTCACTTGCCCAAGGCCACACATCACTTCGGCAGTTACCGTTAAGTAAGTTAAGTCGTTGGCAGTTACCAGAACTGTTTACTCCAAGCTTGTGGCTTTAGAGCTGCTCCCTTACTGGATTCAGGTCTCTGCTCAGATGTCCTTAGAGAGACCTGCCCTGATCACTCTAAAATACCAAGTCACTTTTTATTCCCTGTTCTTTATTTTCCTTCCTAACACCTATAACCTGCAAATACTAGTTATTTGCTAATTTTAAACGTAAGCTTTATGAGGAAGAACCCGATCGACTTTGTTCATGAAGTACTAACTGGCACCTGTTTTGTACCAGTAGGTGTCTGTGGAATACGTGAATTCATTGGAAGTTGTTAACATCACAAACTGTGGGCCAAAGTCCTTTGGTTGAATCCTTGCTCTGCTACTGGGACTAAGAAAGCAAGCTCTTTACTTACTGTTGATGAAATGGGAATGGTAATAGTGACTGTGTCATAGGCTTGTTGTGAGGACTGAATAACTGTATACCTAGAACAGTTCAAGTATATGTAAATGCTGGTCATGGTTATTACCGTATTGTATCAAGCCCTGTCCTTGTTCCTATGACCCAGACCCCCTGTCCTCAGAGAGCTCAGAGGCAAGTATTTTGGGGGGAGTATGACATCAGGAGACATACTGCTCACCATGACTATATCTGCTCAGGATGGAGGATTTTCAGATGAGTGGAGATTGCGTGTAGAGCAAACTGCATGGGCAAAGGCGTGGTGATGTGAATGTGCCCTCCCAACTGGGATGCTTGGGGAAGCCTAGTACTAATGTTGAGTCAGACAGGGAGCAGAGCAGATGTGTGAGCCCACAAAATGGGAGACAAAAGGCCGACAGGTATCCCAGGGCCTTGAACGTTGCTGGTGCTCAGTAGATGTGGACTGAAGGAACAAACGAATGCAGGCTGCAGACACCAAAAACCAAAGCCATGCCACCTGTATGCGGCCCTCCTTGTGCACACGTACACCTGTGAAGAATGCTGCTGCTCCAAGCCCGCCTTGTCTGATTGTGGAATGGAAACCTGGGGTCAGAGCGTAACTACTGGGCTAAGACATGACAACTGCGTGTCCCCAATGCAGCGTGCAGTCTGAACAGGTCACCTGGAGTATGTGCTCATAACCATGTGTATGGTCTCACTGAGGGCGGACTCACCCATGACAGGACCCCATCTCAGAGCAGCAAGAGGGGGCAGTATCATATAGGTAACCTGGGAGTCTCCTCTGCCTCCTTCCAGCTTGTGGGTGCTGATTACCTGAGCTAGTGCTCAAGCCAATTGGAGATAAATGACCTTCCTGGATGTGGTGATGTGACTGACTTGTGAAACAGTCCAGTGGGTCTTTGCTATGTGTGGTGGGTGCATGGCACCCTGCTCTTGGTTATGTGCTTAAGCGGAGGATGCTGGTGGCCTCAATAAGCCAAAAGCAGTGGAGAAACAATGCCCTTTCTAGCAGATGCTGCTGAGAAGGTAAGTGTGAATCACGTTTTACAAATCAGGGCTCTCCTGGAACCATCCAGCTCTCTGCCCCTTCTAACAGCTGATTGTGCTGTGTCTCATTTTCTACTGTGTTTTGTTTTATAATCTGCTGCAAATCCTTTTTCGAATGACATGGTAGAAAAGAACAGACACGCTTGGTAGCTCAGTGTTTCAAGGACACTCAAGTCAACCGCCTCTCCAGCAGCTCTGGGGAGGTCAGATGCATTCAGTTTGCTCAGCAAGCAGCCCTTCCTGCCTCAGCTTCTGCACTTGTGCTAAATCAGTGCTTCCCAGACTCGGAGATTTCAGGGACTGTCAATAAACAAGCAGATGAACTCAGTGAATTGTTAGAAAGCGAGCACCCTTGTAACCCTGGCCTCCACCACCAGGCCAGGAATAGAGCTTTACCCACATTCCCAGGTTCCCCACTCTCCTCCTTCCAACTTGACCGTCACTGAAACCACTTCCTTGAGTTTCTTTCATCACTCACGTGTGCATCCCTATACTCTATAGGGTAGTTTTACTATTTTTTAAAACCAGAAACCCACTTTATTATTTATTTATATTTTTGGCCTCACCTCTCGGCTTAAGGGATCTTAATTCCCCAACTAGGGAGTAAACCTGGGCCCCCGGCAGTGAAATGACCAGGTCCTAACCACTAGACCACCAGGGAACTCCGTAGTTTTACTATTTGTTTTTGTTTTTTAACTTGATGCATCTCTTAATCTGAAGAGTCTCCTCTATCCCTGTCTTTTCCTTACAGTTTATCTGTTGAGGATCCTGGGCTGTTTGATCTGTAGTTATTCCACAGCCTGGATTTTGCTAGTTTTACCCTGAGGGTGCAGTTCAGTTTGCTCTTTTATTCTCTGCATTTCCTGCAAATCAGCAGCTAGAGCCAGAGACCTGATTCACCACAGGTTGGATCCCTCTTGAGAAACCTGTATGCAGGTCAGGAAGCAACAGTTAGAACTGGACATGGAACAAGACTGGTTCCAAATAGGAAAAGGAGTACATCAAGGCTGTATATTGTCATCCTGCTTATTTAACTTATATGCAGAGTACATCATGAGAAATGCTGGGCTGGCAGCAGCACAAGCTGAAATCAAGATTGCTGGGAGAAATATCAATAACCTCAGATATGCAAATGACACCACCCTTATAGCAGAAAGTGAAGAGGAACTAAGGAGCCTCTTGATGAAAGTGAAAGAGGAGCATGAAAAAGTTGGCTTAAAGCTCAACATTCAGAAAGCTAAGATCATGGCATCCGGTCGTGTCACTTCATGGCAAATAGACAGGGAAACAGTGGAAAGTGTCAGACTTTATTTTGGGGGGCTCCAAAATCACTGCAGATGGTGATTGCAGCCATGAAATTAAAAGACACTTACTCCTTGGATGGAAAGTAATGACCAACCTAGACAGCATGTTAAAAAGCAGAGACATTACTTTGTCAACAAAGGTCCATCTAGTCAAGGCTATGGTTTTTCGAGTAGTCATGTATGGATGTGAGAGTTGGACTATAAAGAAAGCTGAGCACTGAAGAATTGATGCTTTTGAACTGTGGTGTTAGAGAAGACTCTTGAGAGTCCCTTGGACTGCAAGGAGATCCAACCAGTCCACCCTAAAGGAGATCAGTCCTGGGTATTCATTGGAAGGACTGATGTTGAAGCTGAAACTCCAGTACTTTGGCCACCTGATGTGAAGAGCTGAGTCATTTGAAAAGACCCTGATGCTGGGAAAGATTGAGGGCAGGAGAAGGGGATGACAGAGGATGAGATGGTTGGATGGCATCACTGACTCAATGGACATGAGTTTGGGTGGACTCCGGGAGTTGGTGATGGACAGGAAGGCCTGGCGTGCTGCAGTTCATGGGGTTGCAAAGAGTTGGACACGACTGAACTGCACTGCACTGATGAGACTCTAGGCATGTGCTCATTTACCAAGTGGTACATCATGTCTGGTGTTCACTTCTATTGGTGTTGGCAGCCACTGATGTTCAACACCTACATCTGGTGACCAATGCACTGGAGGTTGCTAAGCTATTATTTTGTTTTCATTTATTAGAGGGAGTAATTTTATAAGGAGATGCTACCCTCTCATCTATTTGATTTCTGAATAGAGTTTGTATAGGAAAGGTAGGATAAATACTTAATTCTTTCCTTTTATTTACTCAACTTTTAAGATAATGAACTGGACTGGTTCCCTGTTATCCTCAGAAGGTGGCTATTTAAAACAATTGTTATGAACTTAGAAATTAAAACCTACCTGATGGGTTTCGTTTCATGACAATTATTGTCTTTATTGTCTCATCTTGGCTGTTGGGAGTCCCTTCAAGTTGGCTCCTGAGTTGTTTGCCATGACTCTTGTGGTTGCTGTCTGGCATTTGCTAAGTTCCTCTTGTGTGTTTTCTATCCTAAACTTGGAATCAGCTATTTCTCTAAGAAGCCCTGGGTTTCACGTGTGCTTTGCCCCTACATATAAAGGCAGTCCTGCCATGCCCTGCTGTTCAGGCTTAGTTATCTTCACCAAGATGATGACTCCTTGTCTATGGGTCTTCAGACACATGGAATGCAAAGTGCCCTGGTGGCAGCTGGGACCTGTAGTTCCATGGACTGGGACCTGTAGAATGTAGTTCTATGTCCCCTGGAAAGCGTGTGCTCCCTTTGGAGAACAGTGCTTCCAACCACACAGAACCCAGAACCACAGAAACAGGAAGCACAGTGGCCCTCAGTGGACTCTTGGAAGTGAGAAGTGTGGCCACTTCTTATGCCCTTTTGTTCCTGGAACCAGGTATTCTTCCATAGGGACAGAGCAGCACTTGAACTTCTCTGATTTAATGCATATGCTGGATCCTGAAGGATGACATACCATTCTTGCAGATTGTTGCCTCAGATGCCTTCAGAAGGCTATTCCAGGGCTCTTTGGGGCTGATATCTTCTGGATGGCACAATCAAAAACAAACAAACAAACAAACAAACTATGAATGTGTATCTGTCAATCACCAGTAGATCCTAATGTCATGGGCCCACTTCCTAACTTCCTTCCCTGCGAACTGGGTGTGCTGGTTGGATGCAATGGAATTCCATACCTGGGGATCAGGTATTCTCTAAGCTTCTGGATATTGGTGCTGACTGGCTCTGGGCAGGAAAGGCAAACTTATTTCAAGAGTAGATCTCTATCCCTGCGAGGATGAACTGCTGACCCTCCCTGGATGGAAGGGACCTGAGATAGTTGATTTGCCACCAAGGGATTTGTTGGTCTCCTCAAGGAATAATGCCATATCTGGGGCTCAGCATTTGTTTCTTTCACTGGCAGAAGGCAGCAGCAGCTAGATGAGCTTTGGTACTTGGGCATCCGTGCTGGTGGGCCTATGCATAGCCTCCATGTCTATCTTGTGATAGACAACTCCATTCACCTGCTTATTGTGCCAGTTCCAGGATGGCCAGTGACAAAGTGGCTGAGTCATTTAATCTACTTAGTTCAGTCCTCTTCTGTGATGGATGCTCTCTGGTGAGTGGTGATGAAATGACACCAAAATCTTCATACTGCCTGCCTCCTTCTAAATGTCCAATCACATGTCTCTACCCCAAACCTTCTTGTCCCCAGTCTTCCAGACCCTTCCAGTCCCTTGACAAGGCTGCTATACTACTGACCACTGCCGAAGAATGTGTATCTAGCCTCCTGTATACACTTCTGCCATTACCAGGGGCAGCTAATTGGGAAGACTTAATGCTTGATCATTACCATTTGCAGCTCTTTGGCAAGATTTCCCCTTTCTTCCCACTGTCTTTCAAGGCAACTCCTGGATGTGACTATCACACAGCCCCTGTTCTTTTTGACTTCCACCCACATACCAAGCTGACCCATCTGCAAACCAAATGAGGTTACCATTTCCATCTTACAATAAACTACTGCCGGCTGCACTTGACTTTGTCTTGGCCAGCTTGATGGAACCCAGTTTATAACAGGAAGTTCATGATGTATTTTCACTTGATGCTCAGGGATAAGCATTTCATCTAAACCAGGGCCCGGTCACATGCCAGGAGCTGCTTCTCAAAAGGTGTGTAATTCTCTGCTATAGATGACATGACTTTGCTCCAGACTCTCAGGGGCCAACTTTATGATTCTTTTGCTGGGTTTTGCAGTGAGCTCTAGATTGCATCTTTCCCCATCATTGCCACTTCCAACAATATAGAGTCTGCTGGATCTTTACCCCACACACACACCCCTAAATGCTCAAAAGATTTTTTCCTTTTCTTTAAAGTTGAGTAATTTTACTAAAATACATCTTGGTGTTGGTTGCCCTAGGTAGTTGTCTCAGGTACATGGTGTGCACTTGCAATGTGAGGGGCCTTGGGTAGCTTTCCTTTCATTGTGACTGTAACACCCATCTTGGAGGAAACAAGCACTCTGACCCAGGTCATACCTTTCATGGTTTGAATCCAACTTAAAATTTTAGACACCATCTTGGCATCTTCTCTGCTGATCAGAATTCCTGTAGTTCCATATGGGCCTGCTGCCACTCTGCACACTGCAAGGTCTTGTTCACAGGTGGTCCAGTAGATCAGCATAGTCCAGTCTTCTAGCTTGACTGTTAAAACACCAAGAGTATTTTAACTCACTTTTCCAACAAATATTTATTAGATGTGTCAGCCACTGTTTGAGGCACTTAGGAAGAAATTGTGAGCAGATACTATATAGTGAAATACATTTCTTCAAAATCATCCAAGGTAAGGGGAGTGAGTGAGAGTATAGGGAAAATAAAGCTGCCATGAGTTTCTAATTGTTGAAGCTGGGTGAGGAACATGGAGGTTCATTATACCAATGGGTGTCTCTACTTCTGTATGTTTGAAACTTTCCATAATAAAAAGATTAAAAAATACATATGGTTCTTGCCTTTAGGCAGTTTGCAATCTAATGAAGAGTTAGATAATAATTTTTAAAAATCATATAAATGTCAAGTTGCAACTCTGATAATTTCCTTGAAGATATCCAGTGCTATAAGAGCCTACATGAGGGGTCAGGAGGACTTCCCTGAGGGTGAAGTTCAAAGTTAACTAGGCAGATGGGCAAGGAGGAGAGAAACTTCTAGGGAGAAGGAGCAACCTTCTGCCAAGTGTCTCTTTCTGTGGTGGGAAGGAGCACAGAGCACACAGGACTCAAAAGGAGGTTTGCTCAGTTGAAGCAGAGGCTGGTGGGGAACGTGGTGGGAATGAGGCTGAGTGACTGCTGGAGCCCAGCTGTGCGGGGCCTTCGAGACCACCTTGAGGGGATTTTGTTTTTAAACATTGAAAAGAATTGATGCTTTTGAACTGTGGTGTTGGAGAAGACTCAGAGTCCCTTGGACTGTAAGGAGATCAAACCCAGTCAACCCTAAAGGAAATCAGTCCTGAATACTCATTGGAAGGACTGATGCTGAAGCTGAGGCGGCAATACTTTGGCCACCTGATGCGAAGAACGGACTCATTGGAAAAGACCCCGATGCTGGGAAAAACTGAAGGCAGGAGGAGAAGGGGACAACAGAGGATGAGATGGTTGGATGGCATCACTGACTCGATGGACATGAGTTTGAGCAAGCTCTGGGAGTTGGTGATGGATAGAGAAGCCTGGCGTGCTGCAGTCCATGGGGTCACAAAGAGTCGGACGCGATTGAGATACTGAATGAACTGAACTGATTGGAGCTCTGAGAGGTCATGCAAGGGTTTCCTGGAGGTGGATGATGCATTCAGATTTGCATTTTTCACCTCCCAGCTAGTGGCCAAAGGGAAGATAAGAAAGATGAAAACAGCTTGAACTAATGGTGGTAGAATTAGAGGGAAAGGAAAGGATTTTACAGTTGCCTCAAGAGGCAAGGCTGACAGGACTTGGCCACTGACAGGTGAGGAGTTATCCAGGTTGTCTCCTAGGCGTTAGGGGTGCATCATCTACACCCAGACTTGTGCTGTTAGCCAAGCTAAAATGTGTGGGGTAATGGTGAGTACATCTGTGCTTCATTCACCTGTAGGACACCTTGATCTGTTTTGAGCTTCCTTTACTCGTACTAACTCTGTAGGAGGTGGGACTGCCTGGGCACAACAGAATCTTTGAGCTTGAGGTTCCTTCCTGCCCTCTCCTTGACTCTGCTGTTTCTTCCGGGGTGGGGCAGCCCCTGAACACTTCTGTTTAGATTTGGGTCTCAGTGATCTCAACTTCCGAAAGAGGCTTATTATAGGGTCTGACCTTTAACTTGAGCTTCACAAGCTGGACAATTCCAGCAATCTCGGAACTACAGGATTAATTGCTGAGAACCTGGTTTTGATAGCTTAAATGCTGACCCCAGAGCTAGTCCAAGCTGGACCAAACTGTTATTTCCTATCTTGGTTCAAACTCTTGATTTCTGATCTCCTGCTCTGCCTTAGTAAGTTCTGGCCTTGGGGGACAGGCAACACCACCCTTACCTCTAAAGGCAGCCATGGGCCAGGCAGCTCTTTGAATCATGATGCTTCAGTTGTTGAAAATGTTAGTTATACCCTAGAACCATAACACAGAACATGGTAGGCTCAAGCTTTCCAGTAAAGAAACCTTTAGCCCAGATCGAGTAAGATTCTGTAAAAGCTTCCTGGTTTTGTGGTTGTGCTTCATTATTTCGGTTTTGGTGTTTGGAGGCACCTCTGGCAAGAGCTGGAATTCTGTGACCTCAGCCCACCGTTGTTACTCAGCAAGCTGTATAATTTGCTAAGCTTAACCCTCTAGTATCATGAGAACACATGGGTTTATATACCTTTGTAGGAAAAAGTAATCATAAAATTGAATTAAAATTGGTGCTTGGTTTTATTTGCAACAGATTCAATGTACTGAATTCACAATTGTGGGCAGTGCTCATGGATAATGCTTTACTTTGAATAAGGTTGCTGAACCCCAAAGGCAGGCTTTAATTTGGGAAGCTGAAGAAGCTAGATTTAGTCTTAGAATACTGTGGGTTCCACATACCCAGATTGTGTGCCTTCCTGCTCCTCGTATATAAAATAAATAATTTAGCCTTGTGTTATTGCTGTGTGCTAAAGAGGAAAGGATCTAGCAAATAAATGCCTTTTGAAAACAAGTCCATAGCAATTAAGAAAGTAAATGCAATAAAAAGCATTCATATCAGAAATTGGAATTAAAAACTGTCTCTATTTGCAGATGACATGATCTTGTATACAGAAAATTCTAAGGAGTCTACTAAATCTATGAAAACTAATAAATGAGCTTAGCAAGGTTTCAGGATACAAGATCAATATAAAAATCAATTGTGTTTCTCTACAGGAACAATGAACAAACTGAAAGTAAATTATTAAAACAATTTATAACAGTATCAGAATAAAATACTTAAGAATCTTTAACAAAAGATGTATATTCTGCAAAATACCAGACATCACTGAAGGAAATTAACAAAGATGGAAATAAATAGACTATGTTCATGGATCAGAAGACTTAATATTGGTAAGATGGCAATACTCCCTAAACTGATCTATAGTTGAATGTGTGCATGCCTGCGAAGTCGTTTCAGTTGTGTCTGACTGTGCGACCCCGTGGACTGTAGCCCACCAGGCTCTTCTGTCCATGGGATTCTCTAGGCAAGAATACTGGAGTGGGTTGCCTTGCCCTGTCCTCCTCCAGGGGATCTTCTGACTCAGGATTGAACCCGCGTCTCTTATGTCTGCTGCACTGGCCGGTGGGTTTTTTTTTTACCACTAGCACCACCTGGGAAGCTCCACGGTTGAATGCAGTTCCTACCGAAATTCCACCTGACTTCACAGAAATTGATAAACTGATTCTAACTGAAAATTCATGTGGAAATTCAAGAGACCTAGAATAGCCAAAACAAGCTTGAAAAAGAAGAACTAAGTTGGAGGACTCACACTTCCTGATTTCAAAACTTATTACAAAGCTACAGTAATCAAGACTGTGGTACTGGCATAAAGATAGATGTTGGAATAGAACTGAATTCAGAGATAAATTCTCACATTTACAGTCAATTAAGTTTTGACATGGCTGCCGAAATAATTCAAAGGGGAAAGAATAGTCTTTTTCAACACATGTGCTGGGATAACTGGATAGCCACATGCAGAATAAAGTTGGACCCCCTACCTAGCACCACATACAAAAACGAACTCAAAATGGGCTTCAGGGAAGATAATGCTCATCTGTGGTTTCTCGGCTGGGCTGTTTCTTCTCTCCAAAGTTTTAGTCAAATAGGCGTTGAGCATAAATCCCATCTGGTGCTTGTGCTGGCTCTGATAACAGAGATAAATCACAACCAGGCTCTCCCCGGGGCAGCCTCCCACACCTGCCCATATGCTGTCTTCATCGAGGGCAGAGTCTGTAGACATGGTGACAAGAATAATGATGGTGATGATCGCTAGCACTCTGAGTCAAGCACCATTCCAACCATTTTACAAGTACACTCATTTGATTCTTACAAATATTAACCCCGTTTCATAGATGAGGAAATTGAGGCAGAGATGGACTAACTTGCCACACAGCTGATAAACAGCAGGGCTTCTGAGAGGGTGGGTGGGGAAAACTTGCAGGGGAAGGGCTGTACCTATGCCAGGACTCGGCCGATGATATCAATAGAGAGAAAAGGGGCTGGCATCATAGTCGGCTGGGGCAAGGTGACCTTGATGACAGTGGCCACGGGTCTCCTTGGAATCCTGTTGCTGACCTGCCCAAACTGGATTCAGCAGCCCCATGGAACTCTGGGCCTGCTATGGCCTCCAAGTCCCATACCGCCCTAATGAGCATCTCCTCAGCCTAGCACAGAGCAGGAGCTTGTGGGTAGTTGCTGGGGTCCAAGAACTTGACATTTCCACTTGCTCATGGCCTGAACTCCTAACTTCCATGGTGCTTCTCCTCCTGAAAATGTGATTACAAAAGCAATAGAGTCATTATAGAAAATGCACAGCCATTACACAAGTAATGGAAAGACAAGCAGAAGAGCTGGTTCTGGCGTCTAATTCAGCCTGGACGAGGGGACTTTTTAAAGGGTTCTTGATGGTCTTTAGGATATGAAAGCTCAGGATATTCCAGCTGGAAAAAGCACATTCCACAAGGGAGGCCTCATACTCCATACAGGAAAACAAAGGACTTGAAAATGTTAGTGGCTCAGTGAAAGGTAAGGACACAAAGTGGGACCCCGGGGACAGAAGTGAGGGTATCCAGAGAGGGACCCAGCCACCCGTGAGAGGCAGGGGCCAGAGAAGGAGGATGTCCGGTGAGAACCCCCCAGAAACAGGATCAGCCTGGACACACTAGAACACAGACACTCCTGCTGATTTTAAGTTGTCTACCACACCATGCACAACAGTAGCCCCTCAGCAGTGCCTCGTGCAAGATATTCTTAGGAGAAATCAAGGAGAAGGGGCAGTGTTTCATATTTGTGTTAATTATGGACAGAGAAAGGAACAGCTGTGGAAAGTGAGATGCCAGGGAAACTGAGACTGGCAGGAAGAGGAAATGGGAGTAAACAGAACTTGTTGTGGTTCTTGAGCTGCTCAGTTGTGTCTGACTCTTCTCCAACTCCATGGATGGTAGCCCTCCAGGCTCTTCTGTCCATGGGATTTCTCAGGCAAGAATACTGGAGGGGGTTGCCATTTCTTTCTCCAGGTGATCTTCTTGACCCAGGGATTGAACCCACGTCTTCTGCATTGGAAGGCAGATTCTTTACCACTAAACCACCAGGGAAACCCAAACAGGAGAACTAGGCATCTGGAAATTCACACCAGTGTGGAGGAGGGCATTGGAATTTGCACATATGTATACTTGCTTACATACATTTGCTATATACTTTCCTTAGTATAGAGGAGGATGGTTTCAGCCATTTTTATTTAAATGTTAAAAGAAGGGATGATCCTGTGAGGCTGGAAGACTGCAGGATACAGAGATAAACAAGATAAACAAGTGGAGGAAAATAAAAATCCCTCTCTACCAGGTAAAGACAATAACTCCAAACATTTTGGCATATATATTTCAGACTTTTTTCTATGCACATATGTAGTTCTGTTGTTCAGTTGCTCAGTCTCATCTGATTCTTTGCAACCTCATAGACTACAGCACTCCAGGCTTTACTGTCCTTCACTTCTCTCGGAGCTTGCTCAAACTCACGTCCATCAAGATGGTGATGCCATCCAACCATCTCATCCTCTGTCATCCCCTTCTCCTCCTGCCTTCAATCTTTCCCAGCATCAGGGTCTCTTCCAATGAGTCAGCTCTTTGCATCAGGTGGCCAAAGTATTGGCACCTCAGGTTCAGCATCAGTCCTTTCAATGAATATTCAAGGTTGATTTCCTTTAGGATTGACTGATTTGATCTCCTTTTAGTTATGAATCTAATTTTAAAAGTCGATTGAATGTGCACATCATTTTGAAGTCTGCTTTTTTCCTCTTAATGTAGTATTATGAACATCCTTCTGTTTCAATAAATATTCATCTTGTGTCTTTTCTAGGGGCTGGGTGATATCTTGTATGAAGATACTAGAGTTGACAATCAAGCCTTAAAGTTTTGATTTTAGTTGTATTTTTATGAAAGTTAGAAATGCTCATAGTTTGAAGAGTCAAATAATTCTATAAATCTTGCTATGAAAGATAGCAATCCCTTACACATTCTCTGTCTTTGCCCAGGAGCAGAAGCAACCACTTTCACGTCCATCCTATTAAGCTAAGTACTTTGGTATTTACTTCTGCACCTCTGAACAACAGCCTCGAATTGCTGTTTGTTGATTTTTTCATCTTAGGTATGATTTCTTCACTTCTTGATATGGAAATTGAGGACTTACCTCACGTTCCTCCTATATTCCCAGGAGACATCTCCCTATGTCTTCCTGATAAAATGATACGGTAGTTTTGACTAGATCAATGTGTAGAGTTGACATTATTATGGTTACGTAAACACTGTTGATGGCTGCGTGGTGTAATAAAATATGATGAATTGTCCTTTCCCCTATAGATTTTCTTTTCTCTGGATTGCCTTGTGTTGCAGGTTGGTGTTTCCAGAGACAAAACTCTGAGATGGATCTCCATGTAGGATGTTTATTACAAGAATACCCTGAGGATCCACACCTGTGGATAGAGGGCGAGCAGACAGAATTGAGGAGAGAAAGAAGTCAGAGTGCCATGCAGGCTGAGCACAGCCTTGACTGATGCCCTGGGAGCTCTGGAGCCAGAGGGTAACTCAGGAATAGTCCCTTCAGTGTTCATTTACATGCATTAGTCACTCATTTAACCCCTAACCCTTGGTCAGTTGGCAAAATCTCCTCTCAAGGCATTAGTTTGCACCAGATTTTCAATGAATTCCTATCTTCTCGAAGAAGTGTCTCCTGGACCCTCGCACCTACTCCAGGCTGCATTGGTACTCCAGGCTGCCCTGCACTGCACTCCAGCCCCTACTCCTGGGGCTTTTGTCGCTCCCGGCTCTTGTTTCAACATCACTCTGGGCTTCAGGGCAGCCCATTGTACAGAGGTTTCTGGTTCACTGTACTCCCCTGTATTGGATATTCTGTTTTCATGTGTTCCATGCCATCTTCTTTCTTAGTTTATTCTGTTGTTTTAGTGGAGCATATCTTCCAGTCACATCCACAGAAAGCAGAATAATGGGCTACATATTTTTTTTTGAGATCTTAAATATATGAAACTGTTGTCATTCTTTCCTTGCAGATTCCTAGTTTGGAAAAAGACTTCTAGCTTGGAAATACATTTTTTTTTTTCCAGTTTTAAATGCATTGCCTTGTGCCTTCTAGCTTCCAGCGTTGCTACTGAGAAGTCCAAAACCACTCTGATGTCTGACCTTTTTCTGAGACCTGTTTTTCTTTTCTGAGAACTTGTAGAATCTTTTCTGTTTATGATGATAAAATTGGCCTCTGTGTGGGTATTTTCTTTCATTCATTGTAGGCACATGAGGGACCCTTTCAATTTATTTGGAAATTCATGGGCTCATTCCCACAAAATTTTCTTAAATTCTTTTTCTTGGATATTTTCCTCTCCTTTTTCTGTTTCATTTTATATTTTTCCTGGAATGTCTATGATTAAGACACTGTATGTTCTGTACTTCATCTTACCACTCACTCATTTTTCCATCTTTTGCTTTTATTTTTGGAAAATTTCCTCAGTTTTATCATCTAGCACTTCTCTAGTAGAGTTTTAAAAGGAAACCTGACACATAAACAGCAAAGTGTAAAAATCACAAGTGTGCATTTAGCTCAGTGACTCATCAGAAACTGAAGCTTGCATAGCTCCAACCCAGGGAAAGGGTAGGTGATGACTATTACCTGCAACTCTTTCGTGCGTTTATCTCACCACCACTCCCTTTCCTCCCCCAAACAATCATGATCCTAACTTCTAACACCATAAATCAATTTTGTTGTTTTCAAGCTTCAGCTTACATCAGAATCACCTGGAAGATTTGTTAAAACAGATTTCTGGCACTCACTTTCAGAGTTTCTGATTCAGTAATCTATGTTGGAGTCTAAAAATTTTCATTTCTAACAAGTTACCAGGTGATGCTGATGGTGGTGAGAACTACTGGCCTATTCCTTAACTGAAAACAAATGAAATCATACAGTGTTTCCTCTTTGGTGTATGGTTTCTTTTGTTCAAAATTAACTTTATCCTTTTTTAAAAAACATGTAGCTGAAGATCATTCATTTAAACTACTGAATAGTATGACTGTACCCTATAGTATGAAGTTATTTATCCATTTTACTGTTGATGGTCATTTGTGCCATTACCAGTGTGTTAGTACCAGTGTTACTATGATTAATGGCTCTACAAACATTCTTTTGGAGTATTTTGGTGAAAATGTGCACACATTTCTGCGGGGTATGTACATGTAGGAGAGGAATTGCTGGTACACAGTATGGGTCAAGCTCTTTTCCAAAGCAGTTGTACCAATTTTTACTGCCAACAGCAGGGTGTGAGTGCTCTCTGTGCTCTGCATTCTACACAACACTTGATGTCATCAATCTTTTTATTTCTAGCCATTCTGGTAGGAGTGCAGTGGTATCTCACTGTGGTTTATCTCATGCAAAATGGTTTTGCATTTTCCGGATGACTGATATTGATTGTTTTTTCATAAGTGTATTAGTTACTTGGATACCCTTTTGGATGAAGTACCCCTTCAAGCTTCTTGCTCATGTTTCTCTTGATTTATCTATCTTTTTCTTATTGACTTGTAGTGATTCTTTATACATTCTGGATATGACTATTACTTGGTAATATATATTGCAATAATTTATTCCATTCTATGGTTTACTCTATTAATGGTGAATTTTTATAAATACAAACTTCTGAGTTTTATGTATGTAGTCAGAGCACCTGAAATCTATTTTTAAAAGCAAATTTCCAGTATATTATACAGTATTATGTAACTATAGTCAGCACATTGTACACTAGATTTCCGGGCTTATTCATCCTACATCACTGTAACTTTGTACTCTTTGACCAACATCTTCCCACTTCTTCCACATCTCTGCCCTTGGTAACCACCATTCTATTCTCTGCTTCTATGTATTTAACCTTTTTAGATTCCACATATAAGTGAGATCATGTAGTAGTTTTCTTTCCGTACCTAGTTTATTTCACTTAGTGTAATATCCTCCAGGTTCACCAACATTTCCATAAATGGCAGGATCTCCTTATTTCTTAAGGCTGAATAATATAACATTATATACATGTATATAGAAGACACAGAGCAAGACTATGAAAAAGTGGATGTAGGAATGGATTGAGAGTTAGCAATAGCAAAGAAATTTACAGTTGAAAAAGCTAAATTGTAAACTGTGCTCTCACCATTTGGATGCTATGAAGAGGGAATGTGTGAAGAGAGAGTGTGAGATTTAAGTCACCTCCTTTTAAGAGACTTGCCTTTGTACCGATGACTATGGCCAAGAAGATGGAATGTGCTAATTTGTCAAAAACAATGAAGGCACACTCCTGGAGATGGGGTTGGGGTCCTTTTTCCAAAGCACACAGGGGGCTTAGGGGAGAAGTGGATACCTGAATGAAAAGAATGAATGAAAGTCCATGCATTGTTAGGAAGAGATCATGGGTAATGGATGCTTGAAGGGCAACAGAAAATATCCACCACATTTTCCAATGACTTTAAGCCTTGAATATTCTTGGAGCCCCTGCAGCACAAATAGGCATTGGCAGGGAAATTAGTTCTAAATTTTGCAGGAACTAAATAACTATGTGATGAATTTGTCTGTTTGATAGTCAGCACTGACTTCCAAATCCTTCTAGAATACCTTTCTGCACTGTGTAAGCTGACAAGCTAAAAAACCTCATCATAAACAGCATTTCTAGGCTCCCTTGCAACTAGGATCCTGGATATGACTTATGTCCTGCCAGTGAAATGTACTTACATGAGATTGAAGAGTAGGAGTGATTCAGAGGCTATTTTCCAACTGCTTCTGGTTTTGTTTGTTTGGCTTTGGTCATAAATAAGTCTATGGAGATAAACCTGACAACCAATTTCCAGGTACTGAGAGGCAGTTGCTATGATGGCAACCTCCTTATCTTGATTCTTGAGAGTTTAACTTGTTAAAGGTACGTAGACAAAAAGTTGACAGAGTCCAAGCTCAGGTGTCTGAATTCATAGCTATTTGGAGAGCTCTCAAAGTTTGCCACAGTTGCACAGTTGTTGCTTCCCTGGCGGGTTAGGTCTGGGTACTGATCCTGAAGACCCAGCCTAGACCTCACCCCATTCACCGCTTCCAAACTTGATGTAAGTGCTTAGTTTTTTCTTATATACTTTCAGAGCTACTTCAGTTTCCTGCACTGAAACCTTCTCACTAACATAATAAGGGAAACACCCTGTCTCCCCAAATTCCAGGTTTCCTAATTACAATCATGCTATGGGTATGGAATAATAGCCAAGTTTCTCCCAACAAGCAGGGGCAAGTACCTGTGCTTTGGCACAGCTGTAGAAGAGCCCTGATAGAGGAAGTCAGGAAATAGGACACCAGCCAGGTGTGGCTTCCATGGGTCCGATGGGTGTGTGGCAGGATGAGAATTGCTTGTACTATGTGCCCATTCTGCCAGCACTTATACTCTGTGCTTCAAAAACCTTACCACAGCCACGATTCGGTGTAGCCCTGCAGGGCAGGTATAATTACTTTCAGTTTACATATGGGGAAACTGAGGATCCGAGAGGTTAACAGGACCTGATCAAGATGCTTGGAGTTGTCTACACACTTGGCATATACACATTTACAGTTTTAAATGTTCTTCTCCTAATTACAAAAGTAATGTATGTTTATTGTAGAAACTTTGTCATCATCCCTTTGCTGTCATGGTAGCAGGATGGAAGCAGGGGCTACATTTTCTACATGTGTATTTACATAATTATAAAGTCTTTGCTTCTTCTATTATATACGCTGCCCAGTTTTTGATGTAAGATATATGAACTCTATTTTCTTTTTTTTTCTTTTTAAAAAATTGAATGGCATGAAAAATATTTCAGAAATGAGAAATAATTGACAAACTGGCTTGTGTTGGCCTCTTAATAAATGAAAGGGGTGAGATAGTTATCTGCAGTAAAATTGCAAAATAGATAATTGAAAGGAATCACAGGTCACATCTTAACTTATTATCTTATTAATAGGCTCTATGAGCTAATTTAAAAAGATTATAGCATCTCTCATATCAGTAATCTTACATGACAATTTTAATGACTCACCAGTGTGTGTGTGTGTGTGTGTGTGTTTTGGTTGCCCATTCTCTTCCCACAGGCTTTAGGCAATAGTTAAAAGTGTGGCCACAAGAATTTAGAAGATGTTATCTGTTGCCTGTCAAGCCTAAATTGGTCCAGGATGATAACTCACTATAATCAGGGGTCCACATTTTGCAGGCAGCATAAAAAATGCATGTATACTCTGTGGCTTAAAAATGAACTACAAATAAGACTCCCATTGAAAAGTCCTATGATCTTCAAAAATGGCTGGGATCTAGATTTCATTCAATTTTAAGTTACTTTTGTGGTCATGACAATAAAAACTACTTCTGCTCCAGTCCTCCTCTTCCTCCTCCTCCTTCTATTGCAATATATTAATAGTTAAATGGTTCAACAACTAAAAAGTATAAAGACAATCACTGAAACTTCCCTTCCATTCTTTACCTCCACCTACCCAGCCATCTTCCTTATTTCTTATATATCTTTCTATAAATTCTTTATGTATATTCAAGAATAAACAAATATAGATTCTTATTTTTCTGTTTTCCCCCACAAAAGGTAAAAATATATATACATTGTTCTGTAGTTTGTTTTTGTTTTTTTTCATTTAAAAGAATATCTTGGAGAACTTTTCATATGCAAACAGATTTTCCTCCTTTCTTTTTATAGCTATGTTAATGTTCTATTTTATATATGTCATATAATTTATATTTCTGTCTGGGATTTTTGGTCATTTAGTTGTTTTTAATCTTTTGCTGCTACAAACATGCTGTGATGAATAGCTTTGTACATAATATCATTTCATACATGTGAGAATTAACATGTATTAAATGTTTCAGTTCAGTTCAGTCGCTCAATCGTGTCTGGCCCTTTGCAACCCCATGGACTGCAGCACGCAGGCCTCCCTGTCCATCACCATCTCCCGGAGTTTATTCAAACTCATGTCCATTGAGTCGGTGATGCCATCCAGCCATCTCATCTTCTGTGGTCCCCTTCTCCTGCCTTCAATCTTTTCCAGCATCAGGGTCTTTTCAAATGAGTCAGTTCTTTGCATCAGGTGGCCAAAGTATTGGAGTTTCAGCTTCAGCATCAGTCCTTCCAATGAATATTCAGTACTGACTTCCTTTAGGATGGACTCATTGGATTTCCTTGCAGTCCAAGGGACTCTCAAGAGTCTTCTCCAACACCACAGTCCAAAAGCATCAATTCTTCAGTGCTAGCTTTCTTTATAGTCCAACTCTCACATCCATACATGACTACTCGAAAAACCATAGCTTTGACTAGATGGATCTTTGTTGGCAAAGTAATGTCTCTGCTTTTTAATATGCTGTCTAGGTTGGTCATAACTTTTCTTCCAAGGAGTAAGTGTCTTTTAATTTCATGGCTTCAATCACCATCTGCAGTGATTTTGGAACCCCCCAAAATAAAGTCTATCACTGTTTGCACTGTTTCCCCATCTATTTGCCATGAAGTGATGGGACAAGATGCCATGATCTTAGTTTTCTGAATGTGAGTTTTAAGCCAACTTTTTCCACTCTCCTCTTTCACTTGCATGAAGAAGCTCTCTAGTTCTTCTTAGCTTTCTGCTGTAAGGATGGTGTCATCTGCATATCTGAAGTTATTGATATTTCTCCCGGCAATCTTGATTCTAGCTTGTGCTTCATCCAGCCCAGCGTTTCTCATGATGTACTCTGCATATAAGTTAAGTAAGCAGGGTGACAGTATACAGCCTTGACATACTCCTTTCCCTATTTGGGGAAAACAGAAAATAGTCTGTTGTTCCATGTCCAGTTTTAACTGTTGCTTCCTGACCTGCATACAGATTTCTCAAGAGGCAGGTACAGAATGAAGAAGGTATACAGTACAGAATGAAGCAGGTCAAAGGCTAACAGAGTTTTGCCAAGAGAATGCACTGGTCATAGCAAACACCCTCTTTGAACAACACAAGATAAGACTCTAAACATGGACATCACCAGATGGTCAATACTGAAATCAGATTGATTAACTGTTTATTTAATTTAAATAGATATTTTAAGACTGCTTTTTGTAGAGCTTATGTCAGTGTATACCCTCATCACTAATATTTAAAGTGCCTGTTTCCCTAGACTTGCCATGAGAATGTTGTTGTCAAACTTCAGATTTTTTGTGTCATATGTTTAAGATTTATTTACATTTTTTTGTTTGTTTGTTTTTACTTTTTATTTTATTTTATTTTTAAACTTTACAATATTGTATTGGTTTTGCCAAATATCGAAATGAATCCACCACAGGTATACATGTGTTCCCCATCCTGAACCCTCCTCCCTCCTCCCTCCCCATACCATCCCTCTGGGTCATCCCAGTGCACCAGCCCCAAGCATCCAGTATCGTGCATCGAACCTGGACTGGCGACTTGTTTCATACATGATATTCTACATGTTTCAATGCCATTCTCCCAAATCTTCCCACCCTCTCCCTCTCCAACAGAGTCCAAAAGACTGTTCTATACATCAGTGTCTCTTTTGCTGTCTCGTATACAGGGTTATTGTTACCATCTTTCTAAATTCCATGTATATGTGTTAGTATACTGTATTGGTGTTTTTCTTTCTGGCTTACTTCACTCTGTATAATAGGCTCCAGTTTCATCCACCTCATTATTTACATTTCTTTAATTGGCCATTTTTCTATTGTGTAACTGGTCTTTACTTATTGACACCTAGGGGCTCTTTACATACAAAAGAGATTACTCTTTTGTGATCTGATATGAAAACATTTCTCCCAGTTTCTTATTTATTCTTTAACTTTACTTATAATGTTAAACATTAGAGTATTTTTTTTTTGTATGGTTGATCTTATTAATTGTTTATGGCTTCTGGGTTTGGGGTGACAAAAAGACTTTCCTTACTATAAGATGAAAGGTATTTTCCCATTTTTCTTTTAAAACTGTTGAGGTTTTTTAAAAGTTAACTTTTTTTTTTTTTTTTTTGCCACATGTCTTGCAGTATCTCATTTCCCCAACCAGGGATTGAACCCAGGCCAAGGCAGTGAAAGCCCAGAATCCTAACTAGGCCACCAGGAATTCCCCAAAAGTTTAATTTTGTATTCTTTTGAAGTTAACTCAGTGAGGCATGAGGAATGGATTCAACTGCATTTTGTCTAAGTGGCTACCCATTTGTCCCAACACCATTTATTTAGTGGTCCATACTTTTCCCAGTGATTTGAATGTCGCCTTTATTACATTGTGTCTGTGTATGATTTTGTGACTATTTTTGCCTGTCTTTGTATAAGCCAGCATTACACCGTGCTGATTGCTGAGATTTGATGATATCTTTTACTAGTACTAGAACTGCTAATCTTCCTTCCCTGCTGTGGCTCTTCCTTTTCACACTTTTCATCACTGTTCTTGCTCCTTTCTTGTTCTATATAAACTTTAGAATCAACTTATCTAATTTTTTAAAAGCCTAATAGAACACATTAAAATTTTGAAATAAGTTATGGAGAACTGACATTTTCATCATGTTTCATATTCCTATCCAAGAGCATGTAATATTTCTACTTGTTCAAGTTTTCTTTTGGATAGTGTTTTAAAATTTTTTATTTACATAGAGCTTGAGTGTTTCTTATTGTCTTTATCTCCAGGTATTTAATTTTTTGTTGTTGTTGCAATTGTAAATAGTCTTTTCTTCCATCACCTCATTTATATTGAGAAAACTTGATTTCTACACATTAATTTTGTTCCCTACTAGTTTATTGTATTCCCTTACTGCTTGTTGGTAGTTTTTCAGTTGATTTTTTTCAGTTTTTCAGATATCCAATGATATCACCTGCCATATTTCCTCTCTTCCAATTCTTATACTTCTAATTTATGGTTGTCTACTTGATTTGACCATTATATTCTGTAAGCTATAGTAAATTGAAATGATCATCTTTGTCTTGCTGCAGAGTTCATTGGAAATGCTTCCAGTATTTCACCGTTAAGTCTGATGTTGGCTTTTGAATTGGGATAGATTTTTTCCTCATGTTTAAGAAGTATCTATTTGTATGTTATTAATTTTTTTTTAAATCAAGGATGTTTGTTGTTTAAAATCCCTTTACAATCTATGAAGATGATCATCTGATCTTACTCCTCAAATCTACTTATAAGATTAATTATGTAAATAGATCTCATAATATTAAACCATCCTTGCATCCTGAAATGTATCCCACTTATTTATGATATTGAATTTTGACTGCTAATTTTTTGTTTATAGAGTTTAATTCATGGTAATAAATAATATTGATCTATAGTTTTCTTTTTTGTGTACAATATTATGAAGCTTGGGTATTAATGATATACTTCCTTCATAGAAAGAATTTGACCTCTTTTTCTATGCTCTGGAACAATAAAAAAAAATTGGAATAATTTGTTCTTTAAAAGAACGAATTCTTCATTAGAATTTTTTCTGTTAAATTATCTGGTTGGTCCCGCCACTTTCTTAAGAGGTAGGGTAGCTCTTTGACAGCTCCTCTTTTTCTCCCATACAAATTGGTTTCTACCATTTCTCTCTCTTCTGAAGCCAGTTTTGTATGCATGGCTCTTCTAATGTTTAGAAATCTTGGATTTTCTTCTTATAAGTTGCCTTTATAATTACAACCTTTTATGATATCCTTCATCATCCATTTCTTTAGATAGTATCTGTGGCTTCCCTACTATGAAAATAATAAAACTAGTTCATATCCTAATACAAGACCCATACTGGCAGCTGAGCTGTGGCAGCCACAAGGAGAGAGCAGGGTCTCTGTATGGGGCACTGCTAAGACCCTGTCCATCCACAGAGCATGTTCCTACAGTGTCCGCACAGTTATTAACTCCCGCCTGAGCACTGGGACAGGAATTGCCAACACTCAGGCAGTAAACTGTCAGTAAATTATTATGAAGGAAAAGCAAACACATGCACGTGGCAGTCAAACATAGCAGGGAGTTAGACTTCTTTGAGGAGTTCAGAGTCTCTGGTTTTTAAAACTACAACATTGTGAGGCAAATGGTCACAAGCCTAGAAATAGAAATCAAGTATAAAAATCATTCCAATAGATAAAAAAGAACAATTTTTACATATGAGGCTTCTGCTCAACCAAGTATTAACAAGGAAGACAATTTTAAAATTAATTTTCCTTATAATTAAAGGTATAGCAATGGATATATAAACATGTATTTTGAATTGTACACAAATCATGAAGCCACTTTTGGTTTCTTAAATGACCCTCACAAATTACAGGAAATGTGAACGAAAACAACAACTGCAAATTATGAGCTGGTTCTGCCCACGTGTTTGGTCTATCGTACAACTAATGCAGGCAGGGGAGCATCAAAGGTTTTTAAACAAGAATTATCTTAGGGACTTCCCTGGTGATCCAGTGGCTAAGACTGTACTCCCAATGCAGAGCCCTGGGTTCGATCCCTGGTTGGGGAACTAGATCCTGCATGCCACAACTAAGAATTCGAAGGCCAAAACAAAAGCCCACATACCACAGTGAAGATCAAAGATCCTGAGCACCAAAACTAAGGCCCAGCAAAGCCAAATAAATATGTAGATAAATAAATAAATATATTTTTAAAAAGAATGATCATGTTTAGATTTTGACAGTAGTGTTGAGGATGAACACTCACTATGTCCCTTTTCTGTTGGACCGTAAGCTCTCTGAGGGCAGGCCTTGCCTCTCATTCATCACTGTATCTCCCATTGTGCCTAGCACAGCACCTGGGGCACATTCAGGCTGCACGGGGCAGTGGTTAGGAAGGAGGATCTGATGCCAGATATCTTGGCACTGATGCCTGTTCTGCCACCTCCTAGCAAACTACTGAACCTCTCTTTGCTTCATTTCCTCTATCTGTGGAATAAGGATAATGATGATATCTACTTCGTAGTTTCCATGAGGATTAAATGAGCTGATGCATGTGAAGTAGTTAGTATCTGACATTTAGTATTCACTTAAATGTTAACTACTATTACTTAAAAAAAATATTTATTTACTTGGCTGTTCCAGGTCTTAGTTGCAGTATGTGGGATCCAGTTCCCCAACCAGGGATCAACCCCAGGCCCCCAGGCTTGGGAGTATGAGTCTTAGCCACTGGACCATTAAAGAAATACCAAATATTACCATTTTTAAGGAAAAATTTATTGGAAGAATTTTTAATCCTCTGTAAGTGAAAGAGAATGTTGGTGAAGTTTTCAGAGCCATTGAAGAAACAGAGTCCTGGTATTTAGACCAAGATAGCATCAACTTTGTGAATAAAACAATCATTTGCTACTTAGGCTCCCAAGAGGATTCAACCCTACCCCACTGTCTTTCTCCCATCTTACTCACAGGGTCACCTTCTACCCAGCCAAGTTTCCTAATGGAAGCTTATCTGGAACTGAATAGGAATATTTTTTTGCCTGTAAATAACAGAAAATCCAATTCAAAAAACTTCAATGAGCTACTGCTTCACATTCATTTTGATGGCTATTGTTTAAAACAACACAAAACAGAAAGTAAGTTTTGGTGAGGATGTGGAGAAACTGGAATCCCTTGTGCATTGCTGGTGGGAATGTAAAATGGTTTAGCTGCTATGGTCATTAGTATTGTGGCTCCTAAAAAAATTAAACATAGAAACATCATATGATCCAGCAATTCCACTTATGAATATCCACTCAAAAGTATTGAAAGCAAGCACACAAATAGATATTTGTATACCCACATTCACCGCTATATTATTAAAATAGCCCCAAAACAGAAGCAACCCAAGTGTTAATTGACAGATGAATAGATAAGCAAAGTGTGGTATACACATACAATAGAATACTATTCAGCCTTAGTATTTATGTTACATGAAATAAGACAGTCACTAACACTGTATGATTTTATTAATATGAGGTACTTCAGTTCAGTTCATTTCATTCACTCAGTTATGTCTGATTCTTTGCAACCCCATGTACTGCAGCATGCCAGGCCTCCCTGTCTATCACCAACTCCTGGAGTTTATTCAAACTCATGTCCATCAAGTTGGTGATGCCATCCAACCATCTCATCCTCTGTCATCCCCTTCTCCTCCTGCCTTCAATATTTTCCCAGCATCAGGGTCTTTTCTAATGAGTCAGTTCTTTGCATCAGGTGGCCAAAGTATTGGAGTTTTAACTTCAACATCAGTCCTTCCAATGAATATTCAGGACTGATTTCCTTTAGGATGGACTGGTTGGATCTCCTTACAGTCCAAGGGACTCTTAAGAGTCTTCGCCAGCACCACAGTTCAAAAGCATCAATTCTTCAGTGCTCAGCTTTCTTTATTTTTTTTTTATTATTATAATTTACTTTATTTAACAATCTAGGAAGTTCGCAGCCATCAGCAGTTCCAGTGCAATTTCAGGTGCAATTGGGAATTCAGGAATCTCTGTGGGGCTGTTAGTGTAGTGAACCTTGTAGGTAAAACACATGCATACTTTCGATAGCACGTGTGAACGGATCTCTCTAAAATTGACTTCATTAGTTTCATTCTCCGCAAACTGACCTGGGCCACTCAACATGGCTTTTATTGTTCCTGATGTTAGCGCATGTTCTCTCTTTACAATAAACTCATGACCATCTGAAGATATCAATTTGACATACATGGCATCAGGGCCCTCACAGCCACCATAGGTTTTCTCTTCTCCATCCATTATGTTCTTATGAAATTCTACTTTGCGTCCACAGGAACTTGAGTAGTTTCTCGTCAGCTCCGCAGCTACCGCAGCCACCGCACCAGGTCCCCGCGCACCGCCACCTCAGCTTTCTTTATAGTCCAACTTTCACATCCATACATGACTACTCGAAAAACCATAGCCTTAACTAGATGGACCTTTGTTAACAAAGTAATGTCTCTGCTTTTTAATATGCTGTCTAGGTTGGTTATAACTTTCCTTCCAAGGAATAAGCGTCTTTTAATTTCATGGCTGCAGTCACCATCTGCACCGATATTGGAGCCCCCGAAAATAAAGTCTGCCACTGTTTCCACTGTTTCCCCATCTATTTGCCATGAAGTGATGGGACCAGAAGCCATGATCTTAGTTTTCTGAATGTTGAGCTTTAAGCCAACTTTTTCACTCTCCTCTTTCACTTTCATCAAGAGGCTCTTTAGTTCTTCTTCACTTTCTGCCATAAGGGTGGTGTCATCTGCATATCTGAGGTTATTGATATTTCTCCCTGCAATCTTGATTGGAGTAGTCAAATCCATAGAAACAGAAAGTAGGACGATGGTTGCCAGGAACTGGGGCTGGGTGTAGGAGTGAATAATTACTGTTGAATGAGTACAGAGTGTCAGTTTTGCAAGATGAGAAAAGATCTGGATGGTCGTGATGGTTGCACAACAGTGTAAATATACTCAGTGCCATTAAACTGTGTACTTTAAAATGGTTCAAATTGTCAATGTTATGTTATATATTTTTTACAATTTAAAAAATAAAGAATAACTTTAAAAACCAATTCAAACAATAAGGAAGGGGCTTACCTGGTGATTCCATCTGCCAATGCAGGAGACAAGGGTTTGATCCCGGATCCAGAGGACCCCACTTGCTGTGGAGCAACTAAGCCTGCACGCCACAACTACTGAGCCTGTGCTTTGGAGCCCAGGAGCCGCAACTACTGAGCCTACATGCTGCAGCTACTGAGGCCAGAGTGCCCTAGAGCCCATGTTCTGCGAGAAGAGATGACACTGCAATGAGAAGCCAGTGCACCGCAACCAGAGAGCAGCCCTTCCTCTCCACAACTAGAGAAAGCCCGCACAGCAGCAGAGACCCGGCACAGCCAAAAATAAACAAATAAAACTAACAACAACAACAATAAGGAAGTGTACTGGCACACATACCTGGAGATCCTGAGGTGGGGTGTACCTGTGGGTTGGCTTCAATGTTCCTCTTGATTTATCCTCTTTGGGTTGGTATCAAGATGGCTGCCACGGTCTCTCACTCACCACATCCATATCATAGCAAGAAAAGAGGACTCTTCCATTCCAACCTTTCAAGCAAAGAGACTGAAATGGCTTCTGATTGGAACACCATCATGTGTTTATCCCTGAACCAATGATTGCCGTGGGGAATGGAATGAAAGCACTGATCTTCTTAAACCATCTCCTGAGCCTGAAGTTGAAGGTGGGGCAGCTTCCCTCCGAGGAACAGGGGCTGTCTGGGGCAGGGGAAAACATCTGTTGTGAGGGACAAAAGATCAAATGGAGATGGGTCCAGATCAAACATACTGGAAAGGTTTTTCAGGAGATGTGAAAGCCATCCATGGAGGAGAAATGAACGTGTGTATGGGAGCTGATGGGTTTTCTTTTGTGCGTTAGTTCTCAGGACCTGCTAACCTGCAGACTCTAGTACTTTCATCCATATTTCATTGCTGTCTGGGGGACATCTCAGCAAACACCTTTCCCCTGGGGTACAGTATCATTTGTTAATCAAGACATTGCATTTTATTTATTGAGACCCACTTTGTGTCTTTTAGGCAAAGGGAAGAGTGTGAGCAAAAGAAAAGATACATGAGGTGGGAAATGACAAACTCCTGATACAAGTAGTTCAGTGTTGCTGGAGCATAACTTGTGGGTAGGAGAGAAGTTGGAAGGGCAGAGGGTGTCAGTCAGACCACAAAGCTCTTTGGCTAGGCAGTTCTTGTTTTAACTTACTTTTTGAGGTAAAACACATACAATAAGGTGCATAAAGTGTTTTAAGTGTAAGCCAGCGCCTCAGTGAATTTTTACATATGTGTACATCCATCACCCAGATCAAGATCTAAAGCATTTCTAGTGTTCCAGAAAGTTCCTTCATGCTTCTTCCCAGTCAACACCCATTCCCAGAGGGAATTACTATCCTGGCCTCTATCACAATTCATTAGTTCTATCTGTTCTTAACCTTCATAGAAGTGGAATTGTACAATACGCACCCTTTTGTATTTGGCTTCTTTCATTTAATATAAATAATCATGAGATGCCTCTGTGTCTTTGAATGTGTTAGAGTTTGTTCATTTTATTGCCCTACGGTATTCCGCTGAATGAATATCTCACAATTTGTTTCTGCATCCTCTCTTTAATGGAATTCGAGTTATTTCTAGTTTTGTGCTGGTGTGAATACAGT
This sequence comes from Bubalus kerabau, assembly GCF_029407905.1. Classification (NCBI taxonomy): domain Eukaryota; kingdom Metazoa; phylum Chordata; class Mammalia; order Artiodactyla; family Bovidae; genus Bubalus; species Bubalus kerabau. Next base: position 43,504,850 of record NC_073638.1, read on the forward strand.
CATTATGAACATTCTTGTATGTGTTTTTTTGAGTAAACCACTCATTTCTCTTGGGTATGTACCTAAAAGCAGGTAGTCATGTTTTGCTTGAGTAGATACCGCACAAATGTTTTTCAGAGTGATTGAATCAAGCAAGTTTGGACTTTAGCCTGAGAAAGACTGGGATTGGTGTGACAAAATTTACATTTTACTCCCACAGCCACTGTGAAGATGCACTGAAGGTAAAATTCTAAACAGGGAGATCAATAAAGAACTGCAGACTAGGAACAACAGACCAAGAGAGGGATGATGAGGTCCTGAGCTCTGGAAGCTTGCATGAAGGAAGAGGATGGTTTTGAGAGATGATAAGAAGGTTGGGTTGACATGAGGGTTTGTATTTTGTATGTTGTGGGAAGAGAGAAAATGGACTCTGGTGTGACTGACAGGTCTCTGACCTAGTGTCGGCAGAATGACGGTGTCTTTCTATCAAGTGCTATCAAGAGGAAGCACTTGATAAGGAGCAGGTTTGAGGAAGAAGATGAACTCTGTTTTGAACATCTTGAATCGGAGGGACCTGTGGGTGATCAAGGTGCGGGTATCCAGTAGACAGCTGGAGACAATGCACAGAACTGAAGCTAAAGGGAGATTTTTATTATAGAAACAAGTGAATGAACGAACCATCGGGGAGAGGGTGTTGAAAGGGGATCTCAAAAAGATGACTGAGAAGGTAATTCCTGAGAGGCTGGAAGATCAGGAGCTTGCCTGCTGCCATGAAAACCCAAGGGAAGGAGAATTTCTAAAAGGAGTTTCCAAAAGCTGCTGAAGAGTAAAAAAAGTGAGCATTGAAAGGTGTCCAGCGAATGCAGAGTTTACCTCAGCCATATGCAGTTCAGGGGCACTCGCAGCTTTTGCTTTCACAGTCTTCTTACTGCCAGAAGCCCACACCAGTGAGACAAGGCTGGCTGGGTTCTCTCTCCCCTCCGGTCTGGTTCACAGCCTCTTAGCCTGAGGGAGGTGAGAGGGAGGTACAGCTTCAGTCCACGGGCAGTGTGGGGACCTCAGTGAGACAATGGAGGGCAGACAGCAGCTACCTCAGGGCCCACCAAGTCCCCTCTGATGTTGGAACACTGGAAACATTGACATTTGAGCACAAATTTCCCCTGAAGCCTTTCGCCTATGGAAATTCCCAGTTGTAAACCATATTGACTTTAATCTGAAGCGTCAGAAAGGTTGCCCAGGCATCTGGGAGCCGACCAGCTGAAAGAACGTTTGTATGGAAGTTTGGGCAAACAAAATAGGATTCACAACATTTTTGGAGGTCTGGGCCAGTGGTAAACTTTTCCAGGAAACACAAGGGAAAACTGACTCTCTTAGGCAAAGAAGCACTGGGTCTTATAATTAATTTGTATTCTTACTGACATATAAACTTGGGAAAATGGGGAAGGGAAAGAACAGTGCGTCTTATTTCTTACCAGGCACAAGGACTGGAGGAGGCTCCCATAGAGTTTAACGGGCAGCTTTATGTATTTTTATGCTTTGACTGGAGCTAACGAGGTCTGTGCCACACAATGGGCAGTTTCTAGTTGGATTTTCAAAGAAGATAACTTTGATCATTTCAAAAGCAATGAAGCCTGATGCAGCTGGAGAGAAAAAGAAGGCGGTAATTTATGGCTATTGTTAAGGACACAAAGACAAAGGCGGAGAGAATGTTTCACTAAGTGAAGATTTACAAATGTGTAAAAAACCACCCTTATGACTAGAAATAGCTGAGTGAATGTCTCTCAGCACCAAACAAAAGCGGGTGGGAGGGATGGGGGAAAGATAGAAGAAGGGATGCAACCTGCTTGCCTTAGCTGGGGATAAAAAGGTCAAAAGAAAAACAACCACAGAAAAGTTATTTTCTCCGATTCTCCATTGGACAGCAGCTCTAGGAACTAGGAAGGAAGACGTGAAGAGGCAGTCTCATCCTGGGAGTGGTGGGGGTGGGCGGGGCAGAGGCAGTGGAGGAGAGGTGCTCAGCCGGGGAGACATGTTTTTGTGCCAGAGCTAAGTGGGGATTTTTGTGATGTTTATGTTTTTTCTGATTACACACACACACACACACACACACACACACACACACACATACGTATGTTCACGTATATTCATGGGATAAAATTTAATAAATACAGAAAAGCTCAAAGAACATTGAAATCCCTGAGTATGGTGTTTTGTTGCATCTGGGAATTGCCGCTACCTTTGCTCCTGAGCCATGCTGATGCCGCTCATCATGAGCTCCAGTCTCCTGTGCCTAGGACCGTGTGGGAGGGCCCTGTGCAGGTGTGTTCTCTTGCAAGGATGTCTTGCTTGGAGGGCCAGGTGACAAGTACTGCCTTGTATATGCAGCTGGTCAGACCTGATGTTTATTAGCTCAGGTGGTCGTACATACTACTTGTGCCGCTGTTGGGCTGTCTCTTGTTCCTGGTGGCTCATCCTTGACCTCCGGTCCCCCTTTCCCTTCACTTTAGGCTCCAAAAATACATTTAACCAGTTTTCAATGAAATGAACATTTTCTGTTATGATTCTGGGCCCAGCATTGTGCCAGAGACGGACTGTCTCAGCAGTGTGTGTGTGTGTGTGTTGCGGGGTGGGGAACAAGTGGGCCACTGTCATCCGGGACTTTGGGCCAGGGGATCAGAGAAGGCCTGGGTTGGGCAGAACCAAGAAGGGTGTAGACAGAGTGCCTGCTGAGGTGAGCAGAGAAGCTAGGGTCCCACTCTCCAGGGAGCTCTTCTGAGGCTCCGAAGGACGCGGATCACTTTCATTCCATCCATACTCCCCTCGTAAGCGGAGAGAAGGTCAAGGCCCATAGGTGGCGTCGGGGTTTGGGGACTATAGGACTCTGAGATACACAGGACACTTTCCGGGTGCCCCGTGTCCGAATCTTTCAGCCCCAAAGTGCTGCTCGTCTTCACAAGAGGGATCGGGTCAAGTTGGAGGACATCGCGAACGGGCGGAGCGCGGTGGCGGTGTGGGAGCGGCGGGTTTGGGGCGGAGGAGCCTGCGCTGGGGACTCGGGGCCCGACCCCGCCCCGCTGACAGCCGCCCTCCGGCCACTGCGGCCGCGCCCCCTCCGCCCGGACCGCGAGGAAGAAGGGAGGGGGCCGGGAGGGGCGGCCCGGGGAGGACCGTGTGAAAATGAGGCCGGGGCTTGGGGGCCGGGCGGGGCCGGGCTGGGGGTGTCAGAGCGCGGCGGGCAGAGCGCCCGCACACACCTCCCGGAGCCGCCGCCGCGCTCGCCGCCCGCGCTCCCCTGCCTCTGCCCGCAGCCGCCGCTCCTGCCATGGGGGTCGCGGGCCGCGGCTGCCCTAGGGCTGCCCCGGCGCTGCTGCTGCCGCTGCTGCTGCTGACTGCGGCCGTCCCGCCCGATCGGGGCCGCGCCGCGGGGCCGCCGGAGGGTGAGTGTCTGGCCGCGGGGACGCACCTGGCACGCCGGGCGGGACGGGCGCCAGGAAGGGTCCGGGTCCCCTGGCGGAGGGTGAGGGGCGCTCGGGAAGAGCGGGATCGCGGCTCGGATGCGGGGCACCGCGTGGCCCCTGCTTCCGTGGGGCCCCAGCCGCCAGACAGGCCGAAGCGCCGTCACCGCGCGGGTTAGAGGCCGGGGCCTGAGTGCGCGGCCGGGCCTGGGACCCGGGGCTGATGACAGTTCCCGCTCCGGTCTGCGTGGAACGCCTGCTGGTCAGACTCGCGCGGGCGGAGCTTGGGGAGCAGGGCTTGGGAGTCTCCTCTGCGGAGATGGGGAAACTGAGGGCTCTGGCCGCAGGCCAGAGTGAGATCGGGGCCGGGAAGTTCTCCGATGGGCTTCGGGAATGTTTCTATCCGTGGAACAACTGCTGTTGGAGAATCGGGGAAGCCCCGTTCTGCACTAACTGGCCTTGCAATACTTTCAAAACGTTTGTTTTTAGTTCACATGCTAGAGGGTTATCAGCCAAGCAAATACTTCTGCCCAGGCGGGTTTCCAGGTTGAGAGGGTAGGCAGCGGCGAGGGGCTGCGGGTGGGGGCACCACTTCCGCTTTGCCTGGTTGGAAGGCTCAGGGTGCTGTGCTCAGAGCCCAGGGCGAGCTGTCCCCCCATATCGCAAACCCTGAGAAAGCTGACAGACCCTGCTCGGTTTCTCAGATCATCTTTGCCAACTTGGTCTTTCCTTCAGTAGGCCTTTACCATCGCCTGCTCATGTGCCAGGCACTGTACGTGGCCTCAGGGACGCAGACCCAATCTGTAATCAACTGTCTAGATGGCAAGACAGGCAGGAAAGCAGTGACAGTGTGATATGCGAGCACATCTGGGGGGGGCATCTCACCTGCACTCTGGGCTCCTGGCACACTCCCTAGGGGAGGTGGGTCTGAGCTGTGTAGAGAGGTCATCCCAGTCACAGTGAACAGTCTGTGCCTGGAAACAGGGGCCTGGAAATCATATGTCAATCCCAGGACTTCCAAGATGGTGAGATGTGAGGCAGGGTGGGCTGGTGCGAGATGATGCTAGAGAGGGACCAAGGCCAGGTCATCTAGGGAGACACCCTAGGAGCTGCTGTACTCTTTTGCAGATGTGGACGAGTGTGCCCAGGGGCTAGATGACTGCCACATCAATGCCCTGTGTGAGAACACACCCACCTCCTACAAGTGCTCCTGCAGGCCTGGCTACCAAGGGGAGGGCAGGCAGTGTGAGGGTAAGTGACCTGGTAACCAGTAGTGTGTGGGCCACCAGGGGAAGCCCTCCACCTCCTCAGCGCTTGTAGTGGCCACTCGTGTTGGTAGAAAGGCTTCTACTCCCACGCTCCCACCCCAACCCTGGGTCACATCACCCATTCTCTGAAATGTATTTCAGATCCTTAAAAAACTGGGAACATCAGGTTTTCCCCAGAGCTGATCATAGTTTCATCTGCCTCTGGCTCTGAAATGCCCTTTTGTCTAGCTTCTGCAAAGGAAAAGTGGTGCTTTAGTAGTGTCTTTCGGTCCCACTCAGTTTGGGGGCAGAAAGTGAACAGCTGTGTTGATCAGACAGCCATGCCTGCCAGAGCAGGGCTGATCCTTCACCTCCCTGGGGCAGCTTGTATTCTCACTCTGGAGTCTGAGTGCCAGAGTTCCGCCCTCCCTTGCGGCTCTAGTGACTCCATCTTGTCCATGACTTTGGGCGGTTTGGCGTTGTGACCTGCCGAGCTTTACAGCTGCCCCAGGAGGCTGCCTCATTTGGAGCTGCAGGTTTGCCCCAGCCCTGGAAAAGTGTATGTGGAGGGGTGTTTTAAGCCCTTAGAGGTCCAGATCTGGGAGCCTGAAGGCTGGACTCCACTATATTGTGTTCTGGGCCACTGGGGATTAGCTCATGTCAGGAATTCTGAAGTTGGGAACTGGCCATAGAGTGGACTCTTGTAGGAGCAGGCTGCTCCAGGGAATGGAAGTCGTAGCATGTTGGAGCTGTCAGGGCTCTTCTGGGAGCTCTGAGCCAATCCTGTCTCTCATGTTACTGATGAGGACATGGGGCTCAAGGGAATTGGGAAAGGGATTGTGGGCATGCTCACACAATTAGCCTGCAGGTGAAAGAATGTTAGATAAAACTCCAGCTCCGTTGCTGGCCTCACATCTCTCCTGTTCACTCAGCTCCTGGTGTCCCTCTTTGGTTGAGTGTGAAATCCTATTATTTACAGTCTCCTTTGTGCATGAGGAACAAAACTCTCAGTTCTTGCATCAGAGGAGATGTGCTCCTGGTCAGGTTCATAGCAAGTGGGGTTGGTGGACCATCCAACCTTCTGTTTCTTCAAGCTCATCTTTTCCTGGAGATAGACCTCCATTTCTCTCTATCTGCCCTACATCATGGGAGGCCAAAAGACTACCTCTGTCTGAAACATTTCTTTGTCAATTCCTCCATACCACATCCTCACTGTATTAAATATTCTATGTATAGTACTGGAATTCACATATGTTCATATCCTGCTTGGGGATAAAAATGTTCACTTTTTCACTGTGACTTCCAATCACTGTATGCTTTCTGGGGGTAGAAACCATGCCATGGTTTCTTTTGAATAAAATACATATTTAGTAAATGATATTGAATGACAAGTGGCAAGAGTTTGGTGATTCTTAGCTGTTGAGTTTTGCTTATCACAATTGAAATTGAATTACTAACAGTTTAGAGTGAAAAGTTTGCTATTTAGTTTAAAAGAATTAAAGATCAGCATTGCTGTTCTTATACCTTTAAATTGGTTTTCAAAATAATTTGTGATTATTGTTATAAAAATCAATACAATACAATACAAAAATGTGTGAAATAGAAAAGTAAAGGTCCTCCTCTTCCTCTCTCTACAGGTGCTCCTTGTTAACAGGGGGCATGTATTCTTTGTACTGTCATTTTCAACCCAAACCCTAGGAGGATCTGATCTTTTGAATATTTGTAGTATTTATAAACCTAGCAAGTAAGGCTCTCCCTGTTTAGTTTGGATTTCTTGGCACGGGGATCCATAAGTGGAAACTTTCTTCCAAGAAGGGAAAGGAAAGGAAATGAGGATTGCAAAGACTCAAAGATACAGATATTCAAAGATGTAACTCCTTCATGTGTACTTTCTGGCTTATTAGTTTTTAAGCCTCTTGGGTCCCGTCTGTGTGTTTGTGATAATCACAACACAACAACATTTGTTGTGATTATCACCAGAGTCACTTGGCCCTATTTAAGTTCAGGGATGGGAACTGGTTTGCTCAGAGTGAACAAAATTTTCTCCTCCACAAATTTCTTCTGCCAAAATGTTGGAAAAATGAAAGTATGGGACCTGAGTATTTTTAAAATAATGCGATTCAGAAGTGACTTTAGGTGAAGGATGTTATATTCTAAATGATCTTTGCTTATATCCCAGACTTTGGAGAGGGGATGTTTCAGTGGTCAGTATTCATTATATGGTCCTTATTTCTCAGTTTAAGGAACTGAATCATCTAGGGATGAATCTAGACTTGGCCTTTGTCATTTTTTTTTTTTTACTTTTTAATTTGAACTAATTTTAGACTTCAGAAAATTTGCAAAAATAGTGCAGAATTCTTTACATATGTCTACTACTTATTTTACCCTAGTGTTAGCAACTTACATAACTGCAGTAGAGTATTAAAACCAGGAAATTAACATTGGCACAATATTATTAACTATATAGACTAACTCAAATGTCACCAGTTTTTTCCTAGTGTTCTATTTTTTCCCTTCCAGAATCCGGCTCAAAGTCCCACAGTACCTTTAACTGTTGTCTCCTCCTCCCCCTCTGTGACAGCTCCTCAGTCTTTCCTGGTCTCTTGACAATGACACGTAGATGAGTACTGTTCAGTTCTTTTGTTGGTGTTATGTTTCCACATGATAAAAAGTGAGATGGTAGGGACAGACACAGTAAGAGAATGTCCTGTGTTTTCTCGTTCTGCATTTGTGATAATACAAAAGTGAAACTTTGGGCAAAGGCTGCTACAGAAGTATTTTTGTGTGCTTTTCAGCACATCACAGCTGGGGCACACGATGTCACCATGTCCCACTACAGGTGATGTTAATCTTGATCACCTGGTTAAAATGATATATTCTGTGTTTCTCCACTTCCGAGTTACTTTTTTTCCCCTGTTTCAACAGAGCTATATCTTGAGGCAGATACTTCCAGCCCATGCTGATATCCTGTTTGTTCTCACATTTCTGTCCGCTGATTTCAGCGCCTCACCGTGGATCTTGCCTGCATCAGTTGTCACTGTGAAGTGTGCCTCTTGGTGGTTTTCTATTTCTCTTGTTCCTTGCACATCTATTAATAGGGCATTTCCCATTTATTTAAGCATTGATTTATGTGTTTACGTATGTTATGCCAGTATGGACTCACAGGTATTTATTTAATTATATAGTTGTTTATTTTTGGCTCAAGTTGTTCCAACTGTAGCCATCGGGAGCTCCTTCACATGGTCTCCTGTGTCCTGTTGACATGCCCCCATCCTTTTTTGAGAAACTCCTAATTTTTTGATACCACAAAATGCTCCAGCTTCAACCTGTATTTTCGTCTCCCTAACCCTGGAATCTGGAGAAGGCAATGGCAACCCACTCCAGTACTCTTGCCTGGAAAATCCCATGGACGGAGGAGCCTGGTAGGCTGCAGTCCATGGGGTCGCTAAGAGTCGGGCACGACTCTTTCACTTTTCACTTTCATGCATTGGAGAAGGAAATGGCAACCCACTCCAGTATTCTTACCTGGAGAATCCCAGGGACGGAGGAGGCTAGTGGGCTGCCGTCTACGGGGTCGCACAGAGTCGGACACGACTGAAGCAACTTAGCAGCAACAGCAGCAGCAGCAACCCTGGAATCAACCACTTCTTCAAGGAGCCCTGGCTTTCCTTTTATTGGGAAATGGTGTATGGAAACCAAGATCTGGATGCTTGATATTTTCATTGTTACTGGGATGTCATTCCTCCTAGGCCCTCTCAGTGGACAGAGCTAGGAAATATATGTATGTATACTAACCCACACATACACACTTATCTATTTTTATTCCTTTTATCTATGCATTTCTCTATATATTAAAAACAGTGAGTTACACAGATATTTCAGATTCCAAAGCAGTATCACAGGATTATTCTAACCTCCCTCTTGGCTTATTTGTAACTTCTTTCTCTAACAGTGAGAAGCCTGGCTCTCATTATTTGCAATATATGTATGTTTGTTCAGTCCCAGTATACATATAAAGTATATACAGAATTGCTACTCCATAATCCTGTGGGTAAAACAGATATAATAATTAGGGTATGGTATTTATATACAACTGTTTTTGTTTTCAGCCTTACAATATCCAGTCAAGTTATTACTTTTTGAATTTACTTAGGCTAGTACTTTCCTTCCCCATCCCCTTCAGTGTGGTTGTGTTACTCGTTTATAGTACATTTGGATTCGTTTCTCTCTGTATTCCATTTTTTATCTCCCCTCAGTCCCCACTTCTGCTGCCTGCTTGATGTGTGTGTATGTAAAACATCACCATGGTTCTGAGTCAAAGCTGTACAAAAACCAGAGAAGTGTTACTCCCTTGTCCCGTTCCTATCCTGCTTACATTCCTCATTTCCACGCCTTTTCCCACAAGCACGGGTCACCAATCTCTGTGCTTTCTGGTTTCTCCTTCCTATGTTTCTTTTGTACAAATAAGCAGCTGAATATGTATTTTCTTTTTAACTACTTCACTGAGTTATAATTTACACAGCATAAAATTCACCAATTCTAAGTAATGTACAAATCAGTGATTTCGAGTAAATTAGTTGAGGTGTACAATTACCACGTAATACAGTCTTCAAGTCTTCAAGGTGTCAAACCCATGTCCCCTGCATTGACAGGCAGATTCTTATCCACGACACCACCAGAGAAGTCCCTGTCTGTCTTTTTTATTATAACTGTCTAGGGAGTGTGGAATGGTATCTCGTGATTGTAATTTGAATTTCTCAAATAACTAACGATGTACCTTTTTTATGTGCTTATTGTGTTGGAGTGGAGTGTTAGTCACTTAGTAGTGTCCGGCTCTTTGTGACCCCATGGATTGTAGCCCACCAGACTCCTCTGTCCATGGAATTCTCTAAGCAAGAATACTGGAGTGGGTTGCCGTTTCCTTCTCCAGTGGATCTTCCCAACCCAGGGATTGAAGCTAGGTCTCCTGCATTGCAGACAGATTCTTTACCATCTGAGCCAGCGTATTGTCTTTGGTAAAAATGTTTATTCAGATCTCTTGCCCATTCTAAAATTGGGTTGTTTGTCTTATTGAATTATAAGAGTCTTTTACGAGGTATGTGATTGGCAAATATTTTCTATCAATTTGTGCTTCTCTTCACTTTCTTAATGATGTCTTTTGAAATGTAAAAGTTTTAAATTTCCACAAAGTCCAATTTATTAATTTTTTAATGTATGGATTTTGTGTTTTGTGATATATTTAATGTTGTATCTAAAAAAATCTTTACCTAACCCAAGGTCTCAAAGATTTTCTCATAAAACCTTTATATTTTTTTCTCTTAAAAGTTTTCTAGTTTTATTATTTTTTTATTTTTTAAAGTTTTATAGTTTTAGCTCTTACATTTAGGTCTCTGATGCATTTTGTGACTTTTGTGTATGATATGAAATAAGGGCCTAAGTGAATCTTTTTTGCATATGGATATCCAGTTGTCTCAGCACCATTTGTTAAAAAGACTATCATTTCTCCCAAAAAATTGCCTTAGCATTTTTGCCTAAAATCAAGTGACCATAAATACAAGGTTTATTTCTGGACTCTTGATTCTGTAACAGTGATCTGTTTGCTTGCCTCTATGCCAGTACCACACACTGTCTTGATAACTGTAGCTTTATAGTAAGTGAAAATCCTCCAAATATGTTTTCCTTTTTCAAAATTGTTTTAACTCTTGAGTCTTTTGCATTTCCATGTAAATTTTAAAATAAGCTTGTCTAATTCTGAGGGAAAAAAAGCATGTTGGAATTTTATGTGTATTTATATCTCCTCATTTTTTACATGAAGACAACATATAACAAATAATCTTATGCATTTTTATTTTTTTTTACTTATTAGTATATTCTAAAAATCACTCCAAATCAGTTTGTAGAAATCTTTTCCATTGTTTCTTTTTAACAGCTGCACAGTATTCCACCAAGTAAACGTACCTTAATTCTTCAACTACGTTATGGACATTTAGGTTTTTTCCAGTATTTTGTAATTACAAATTCTGCAGTGAATAACCTTATATATGTTAATTTTACTGTTGTTGGAGATTCCTAGAAGTGGGATGGCTGGTTAAAAGGTAAATATATACTTCTCTACACTAAAGAAATAGTGCCTGTGTGGCTTACTTCTGTTTTACTCCTCAGATATTGATGAATGTGAAAATGAACTCAATGGAGGCTGTGTCCATGACTGTTTGAATATTCCTGGCAATTATCGCTGCACTTGTTTCGATGGCTTCATGCTGGCTCATGATGGTCATAATTGTCTCGGTAAGAAAAACGGGTAGAAATGGTAATTATCATTTACCTCCTCTCTAGCACCCCACCCCTTTCTTTTCTTTGACAAAAACATATTCATTAAAAGAAAACTGGGATAATAAACTTGTGTTTTCTGGCTCCCCAGAAATCATACTCCCTAATAGAAAACCAGGGTAAGTATTTTAGTTTTTATGTGGTCATTCATAATATAAACCCTCCATTGTCCAAGGAGGTGGGTGGATATTGTCATTAGTACTTACTGACTTTCTGGCATTGACTTGTTACTTATAAGATCTTTAGTCTTGTGTTAAAAGGGTCTTGACTTCAAGCTATTTCTTTAATCCTGTTAATACTTCTATTCCAGAATCATGTAAAACTATTTGTTGTAAATATTCCACATGTGTGCTTGGAGCTCAGCCAGATAGACTCCTCTCTTTTTTCTTAAAAGAGAGAGAAATTCAAACAGAAACCTTCCATTAACATCCTCCTAGTATCCCACGAACCAAAACATCTGTTAGAGTTTCGGTCTCTGAGTTAGGAACTGCAAAGAGCATTGTTTACATTGGTTCCTTATGCTAGGAATAAAACAGAATTTAAAAATAGCAAGCAGTTGGATAGGGTTGAATGTTGGATGGTCTTAGAAGATGTGGCACACCTGGAAGGCAAGTGTTTATGGTCTATTTGCACTTGAAGGCTGATGTTAGCAGTGGTACAGAAGGACATCATGGGACTCAGAGGACATCAGATTCCTTTGGCATCAATCCTTCATGTGGTTGATCCACTGATGTCCATTTGGCTAACCAAGAGAAGTTTGAGCCAGGCCCCACCTCTGCGGAAACAGCTAATTCAGATGCTCCCTTGCTGTGCAGTGGAAATGGCCACTTGATCAAATGCTTTGAGATGAGCATGGCGGTGGTGGCGATTTAGTCACCAAGTCCAACTCTTGCGATCCCATGATCCTGTGGACTATAGCCTGACAGGCTCCTCTGTCTATGGGATTTCCCAGGCGAGAATGCTGGAGTGGGTTTCCATTCCCTTCTCTAGGGGATCTTCCCAACCCAGGGATCAAACCTGCGTCTGTCTCCAGCATTCCAGGCAGTCTACTGTATTGCAGGCAGATTCTTTACCGACCGAGCCACTGGGGAAGCCATAAAAGTCACTGAGTGAGTATAGGCCAAACTTGTGTTTTGAGTGTTGGGGGAAGGAGAGTATTTGGGACTTAGGCCTGGTATGACCTTTGTCATGTCACCTGGAGCCCCATCCTGGTGTTGATTCTGTCCCTTTGTGTCTGTGTGTGGTATGAGAGGTCCAGCACTGGTTAGACCACTTGGCCTTCCAAGCCTGCAGCTCTCAGGGAGAAGAGATTGAGGGCTGGGAGTCACTAACCCCTCTGCAACTTTCTAGGTCACCAGCACCACAAAAAGACACATTACAGACACAATCCTGAGAGAAGCAATACATTGAGATTAATTAAAAATTTAAAAAAGAAATAAAGAAATTATGTTTAGTGTGTAATTTACAGTATGTTGTTTTAAAAAAAAAACAAACATTTTCTGGGGGAAATCACTTATTTCCCTTTGATTAGCCAATGGCATGTTGAGGATCTGTAGTTGATGGAAGACCCATTGATCACAGTTGTGCTCAAACTCACAGCCTGGGGAAAGTGTAAACTTCTGAAGAACAACACGCAGAACCTTCCAAGAGTTAAGGACTAAGTACCTTGGGTGGGGTCATTTGAAGTAAAGGCCTGCTCAGAAATCCCGAGGCCCCAAGTTCTTCCTTGCCTGGCTGCTAACTCAGATATTTCAGCAGACTATTTCCATTTCCCCCTCTCTGGGCTCTCTTTCTGGGTTTGGTAGCAAGAGTCTGCCTTGCAGAAAGGCCCTGAGCATCCACTGAGTACCTCTGAAGGGACTCAGGATTATATGAAAAGGAAGGCCAGAGAAAATACAGTGATATGTGAAGATCAGGGCCAGCACACGGAGAAACCTCTCTGCCGTTTGGACTCAAAAGAGCAGAAGCATTTTGTGACAGGGAAGGAGCTCAGTATCAAAATTTAGGAGTGGCAGTTTCCTGTGTTCTCTTGGATGGCCCCTACCTCTCCTTGGCCCCTGACCCTACACCAGCTGCCGATATATGAGCCAGGATATGCAGAGGACAAACACCACTGAGTTCTGGCTCTCTACCCAGATTGCTCCAGAATCTTGGGTGCCTGTGAGCCTGAAAAACAAAATGTAGCTCTTCCAGACAGCTCACCCCACCTGAATTCCATTTCTGTTTATGGAATAGCTACTAAGTCTTGTAGCCTATTAGCAACACTTGAGAAGTTTAAAATGACACCAGGTCTCATCCAAGGCTAGTTAGACCAGTGTGGTCCGGATATCAGCGTTCTAACCTGCGGCCAGGTTGTGAAACACTGTTTTATGCTCTGAAGAAACTCACCAGCTTAGTGTGCATGTGAACTTTTGTATTAATTCATTCCCTGATAGCTCAATTGGTAAAGAATCCACCTGCAATGCGGGAGACCTGGGTTTGATTCCTGGGTTGGGAAGATCCCCTGGAGAAGGGAAAGGCTACCTACTCCAGTGTTCTTGGACTTCCCTTGTGGCTCAGCTGGTGAAGGATCCACCTGCAATGCGGGAGACATGGGTTTGATTCCTGGGTTGGGAAGATCCCCTGGAGAAGGGAAAGGCTACCTACTCCAGTATTCTGGCCTGGAGAATTCCATGGACTGTATAGTCCATGGGGTTGCATAGAGTTGGACATGACTGAGCAACTTTCACTTTAATCCGAGTGCATCACCAAACTTGATACATTTCTGATTGCTTTGGAGAAAAGGAATAGTGGGTGAAGCACGGGGTAGGGTGAGGCAACTCAGAGCCAGGCCAGGTGTTGGTGCCCAGAAAGGCAGATCGCTCCTGCTCACCCCAGTCCTCTCTGCAGGAACAGCCGGGCCAGGTGTGTCCCAGCGTCTCTCACCCTCTGGAATGTGCTCCCTTCACCCTTTGGCACAGAGAAGGGCGAGTTTGTTAGGCTTCAGGGGATGGCTGGAGTCCCATCAGTTTAGAAAGGCATCTGCTGGGTAGTGTGGGAGGATGGATGACTGTAAGATCTGAAGCTTGAAACCAGATAACAGGTATTTAAATGGGAATGTTCTTGTTACAGATGCCCCCAGGAGCTAGTGATAGGCACATGGGAAATCAGGGCTGGAGAAAATAAATTGCTTTTTACATTAGCCTTCTCCTCGAGCCTCTATCAGATCTGAGATTTTTCTGGAAGTTTCCTCTTCTTTAGCTTTGATGATGCTATGCTCTTCTTCTTGTTTGTTCATGCATTGAAGAGTTAATATGTGCCTGCAGGTTACAGGGCTTTGCTAAATATATATATTTTTAAAAATCTGTCTTCAAGGAGTTTGCAATCTAGTGGATATGGATAAATAAACAATTTTGAGGAGTCAAAAGGCACAAATTTAAAAAAAAAAGATTTTGAGAATGCATAGCGGTAAGTGTATTGATGGAGCCGTGTACAGGAGTGTGTGTGACTCAGTGGAAGAAAGGTCCTCTAACCTTGCCGTGGGGGCACAGCACTGGGGCAAGGCTCCCTCCCTCCCTGCTGATGGCTTCTTTATTGGGGCTCCTGCTCTCTCATCCTGCTACCCTCAGTGTTCTCTAAATTCTTCCTCTCCTCTCTCTCCTCTCCTCTCCATTCCTACACTCCTGTGTTTGACTTGCTCAGCTGCCTCCAGCATTTTATCAGGACACCACGAGTAAGTGGTTTTCAGAGCTGTCTTCACACCGGGCTCAGGGTTCCCACAGCCTACTGGATCAAGCCCTGGATGTCAGCGTCTCACATGTATCACCTCCCTGCCCTGCTGGGACCAACCAGTCTCCACCCCCAGTTCTTCCCCATGTTTCTCAGCCACCTCACCCTATGTCCACATGACACCTTGTCCGCAGTTCTCTTTTATTTCTTCCATCCTAGGCACCCCCTCTGTGGTCCCCTTATTCTCCTGCCCTCAATCTTTCCCAGCATCAGGGTCTTTTCCTGTGAGTTGGCTCTTCACATCAGGCAGCTAAAGTATTGGAGCTTCAGCATCAGTCCTTCCAATGAATATTCAGGGTTGATTTCCTTTAGGTCACCAAACTCAATGGGCATGAGTTTGAGCAAACTCCAGGAGATAGTGAAGGACAGGGAAGCCTGATGTGCTGCAGTCCACGGGGTTGCAAAGAGTCAGACATGACTGAGCAACTGAACAGCAGCAGGCATCCTCACTGCCAGGCCCCAGGTCAGGTCCCTAACTGGCACCAACCAGGGCTATATCAGGCACATGTTTGAAGCTGGACTCCCAGGTTTCAATTCTTCCCTTCCCTGAGTGCTGTCTTATCCTTCCCAACATGAGGGGCTGACCATGTCATCCCAGCTCTGGTGATTTCCAATTGCCTCTCTGATGAAGTGGGAACTTCTTCGCCTGGTATTTAAGGTCCTGTGCAGTGTGACCCCAATTTGTTTTCCCAGCTCTATCTCCTGTAACTTCTCTACCTGTACCATGCTTCAGTCAAATTGAATGACCCACAGTTATCTGGACATACTCCATGTCCCCCAGCCTTCCTGCTACACTCACACCCTTTCTTCTGCCTCCAGTCCCCACTCCTGATTTAGCATTGAAGAAAGACTGCAAGGCTCACACCTTCATCAGCTTTTCCAAAGAACCATCCTGAAGCCCACAGCCAGATGTGACCTCCGTCCTCTGCACCATTTACCTTACCTCACCATTACTCCTTCAGTGTCTCTTCCCCTTTGCTGAAGGGGATGCTCCTAGAGCCAGGGAACTGCATCTTACTTATCTGTGTTTTCGGAGAAGGCGATGGCACCCCACTCCAGTACTCTTGCCTGGAGAATCCCATGGATGGAGGAGCCTGGTAGGCTGCAGTCCATGGGGTCGCGAAGAGTCGGACACGACTGAGCGACTTCACTTTCACTTTCATGCATTGGAGAAGGAAATGGCAACCCACTCCAGTGTTCTTGCCTGGAGAATCCCAGGGGCAGGGGAGCCTGGTGGGCTGCCATCTATGGGGTCGCACAGGGTCAGACACGACTGAAGCGACTTAGCAGCAGCAGCAGCATCTGTGTTTTACTGTCTCCTCTAGTGCTGAGCTTTGGAGAGAGAAGGTAAATACTTACTGGACTGATTACCTTGTGTCCAGGGGGACGGCCTGTTTAAGGGAGCCACGGACCTGTGAGGGCTGGAGTTAATTACCTGCAGTCCCACTGGCTTCAATTCTGAGAGCTTCTGTGACACAAAGACCGAAGAGGGACCTCGTCTGTGCTTAGCAGGAGCCCCTGAGCTGCTGTGCAGTGGGGTGGGGAGTAGGGTGGGGGATGGGAGGTGCTGGGGCGGGTGTGTGTGAAGCAGCCCCACACGCAGAGGCTCAGCCTTCTCCCCCTGCAGACGTGGATGAGTGCCTGGAGAACAACGGTGGCTGCCAGCACACCTGCCTCAACGTCATGGGGAGCTACGAGTGCCGCTGCAAGGACGGCTTTTTCCTGAGTGACAATCAGCACACGTGCATTCACCGCTCAGAAGGTATCTCTGCTCGGCTGGGGGGAGGCGGGGAGAGGGGCAGGGTCACACCTGAGAGTCCCCCTACGCCCAGTGACTCTAGAGGGAAAGCATGCCATGTATAAAGTCTGGAGGCCTGACGGGCAGGGTATTTCAGCTTCACCTTCCTCACCTGGCAAAATGATGGAGTTGGTCTGGGTGAGTTCTGAGGTCTCTTCAGACTCTCACAGTTGCTGATTCTAATCTCTAAATAGACACATTTCAAACATGACGATGTCTCAGAAGAAATGATGATCTGCCAAGTTTTTAGAAAAGGTGCTGCAAAGCACAGCCTGCTTTTTCAAAGTGCGAGCCCGCTCTTCCTGGGGAGGGAGGGAGGGGCTGGAGCCTTCCCGTGGACACTCAGTAAACGGCCCTGTTTTCAGCAAGAGCGGGCCTTCCCTGTATTTTGTATTTTTGAACTCTGACCTCTGGGATTCCAGGGGGTAGGTGGACCCCTTCCCCAGACTGGGGGGGTCTCTATTTTAGGGTTTCCTTCACCCATATTGCCATTCACCATTTCTCCATAAATTTGCAGAAAACTCCTCTCCTCTGATGGCTTTCGTTCTCTCTGCTTTGTGTTTATACCTATTTTCTTTTTCTGTTAGTTCAGTGGATTGTGAAGAGGGACAGGCATTAACTTCTTGTGGCCAACCAACCATTTTTAACTCAGTGATGTGGTTTTAATCCTTCCCTGCTCTTTCTTAAGCCACAGAACCACACTTTGATGGTGGTATGTCTCCCATGGTTGCCCGTGCCTGTTTTTAAGGGAAGTGCTCCAAATACTAGACTATTAACTCCTTTGTGCTGCTTGTTCATCCTCATAAGTTAAAATGAGGTGATTTTCAGTTTTTCTACTATTTAATCACAAGATTTATAGATTTATTATTTTAATTGTGGTGGTTTTAGTAATTTTTCAAGGGTTTCTTTGTGGAAGATGATTTTTGCCTCATTTTCCAAGAATGATGGCTTCTTAGCCCTCACCAGCAGGCCTGTTTGGGTACTAAGAAGAGGAGTCAGATGCTCTTATCCCCCAGCTTGCTTACTGTCAGAGTGTGAGCTGGTTACTCATAGCCCCTGGCTCTAATCAGGTGATCTCTTGTCTCATTTAGGTGTGGCCCTTGACTGAGTAGCAGGTTTGATTTTTGTTTTCCCTGTGGGGTTCTCTGGACTCTTCCATGAGCTGTACCTCTTGTCCAAAGCTGAATTAAGATGCCAGCAGCACGAGGATGATCCTGATCTCAGGGCACCTCCCCTTTGGTTGCTCAAAGCTGCTTCCTGGAAAGTCCCTCTGGCTTCCTCTTCAGGTGGCAGGAGGTAGAGCTAGTGGTCCTGTAGGCAGAGCTGTGCCTGAACACCCCCAGTATGGGTCCCACCTCTCGTGAAGCCACTGGCGGTGATTAAGACCTTCTCTTACCCTCGCTCCTCCAGAGCAGAGATTCAGCCCCTTTCTCCTGTCCCCAAGTCCCCAGACTGACTACAGACACAAGCTCCTCAGACTGCAAGACCATAAGAGCAGTTCCTTTCCACAGTCTGTGTTTTCTAAATTTTTTACAATTCAGACATTCTTAGAACCCCTAAAGAGTATTTAAAATGAGGATATTTGTTTGGGGCTAAAATCCAAGTCCAAGTATTGGAGTTGTGGTCTGGAAGCACTCTGTGGTTTTCTGTTGTGTTTCAACCTGGCTGCTGGGTGAATTCATGGTGGCGTGAGCCCACAGATTAGAGCAGTTTGCAGCTGCCCACTTCCATTGTAGGGTTTTAACTCTCCAAATAGAGCCAGCTGTAAACAGTATTCCTCTAGGATGCCCTCCTTGAAGTGCACATTAAACTCCTGAAATCTATATTAAAGTAGGCTTTAAAACCCACAGCTGATCCTTTAAAAATGGTTGAAAGAAGGTAAACACTGCAAGCTAGTATTTTCTAGAGTCACCAATGTTGTTATTAATAATTATATGCTAAATGTTCTTTAATATAAGGGATCATACTAGTTAACTCTGAGAGAAACTCAAGCTATTTGTGTGTTTTTTTTCATCCTTAGAGACCCCAAAGTTCTGGTAAAGAGACCGTGTGTTTTCACCCATGTAATGGGGGTAGGCTGGAGAGAGACACATGGCCCCAGCCTGCCTTTGTCCCTATTCATGGGTGCTCAGGCTCTCAAAATGAGCATTCCTCTTTTGTTTTGTCTGCTCTGAGAATATTTCTAGATGTTTGCACTGCTGCCTTTTTAGAGTAGTGGGCAAGGTGGCAGGTTAGTGAGTAACGGGCCGTGCTGTTAGCAGGGTCTGTTTCTTCCTTTTCATGCCCTATTTGCAAAGCTTATTTTTATTCAGTTCCCAATAATATACTTCAGTGAGACCCTGGGCCAGGGGTCCCCCAGAATGGGATATTTCTCAGGTTTCTGAGCTGTTTCCTTCCTGGTGAACTAACAATCCTAAACATAACTGTCCAGGTGGTTTCTGGGTTAGCCAGGACCCTAGCTGGGTGCTCCAGTTTGGACCAGTCCATCTGCCTACCCTAGCAGTGGCCTTGTTTTGAGTCAGGGTACTCTGAAAAGCTTCGGGCGCCCCTCTTAAAAAGCCCTTAGCATTTCCAGAGCCATTTAAACCTTCAGTGTCTTCTGGTAACTTTAGGTCTTGCTTGGTGTGCTGTGACATCAGGGGCAGCTTCTTTGTGCATCCCCATGGCATCTGGTGCACAGTCAGCTCTTACAAAATGTTTCTTGTGCAAATGAATTGCTCTGAGAGGCAGTAAAGGTCACTTTGCAAACATCTTAACAGACTTGTAAATGAAATGAAAAAGAAAAAGAGGAAGAAGCAGCTGATTTGTAAGGGAATGTGCTTTGGGGTGCTTCCCCTCACTCCCGACCCTGGGAACCATCTTGTGCGGCCCAGCATCAGAAACATCAGGAAGCAGCCGGCATGAGATGTTGAGTTTGTCTCCCATAGGGAAGGAAAATGATGTTTCTACTGCTGCCTTTTCTTGGGCACTGTTACATTTACCACTAGATGCTCCTGGAGCCTGTTAGTGTAAATGCCCTGCTGATCCAAGAACAACTGTAATGCTGGGTGGGCCTTCTTTGGAGGACAGGACGCTTCCTGGAGGCATCTCCCACCTCCTGTGCCATCTTAGTACTGGGAGAAAATAATGTCTTCAGAAATCACCGGCCCAAGCCAAGAGAGAGCTCCCCTCTGACCCAGTGCAAGCTTCTTTCTGTGTTAATTGACAGCAGCCCTTTGCACGGATGAATGGATCCCAACCACCTCCAGCAGATTGAGTGCTGGAGCTCAAACAGCTCATAACTGTCAGATAAAAAACAAGAAGGTTTTAAGAGAATGTGAGATGTATTAGCTGTTGCCCTCTCTTTTGGAATAGAAATGACATCTGTTTGTATTAAAACAATCATTCCAGTTAAGCATAGACCCATGGGTCCCATGGTGAGATTTGGAGAGAAATGACTTTTGACTTAATTAGAACCAATTGGCTAAGGTTTTAGGGGCACAATACAGAGCAGTATTGGATCCTGGAGAAGTCGAATGAAAGCTTTTTGTACTCATGTTAAAAGAGTGCCACTTCCAGTATTAGAAAATGTCTTGTCAGTGGAGAATCAATGAGAACAAAATCCCTACTCTTAAAAATGTTTTAGAGTTACATTGCACAAATGCAAAAAACCATCACATGAATACATACCTATTTAGTTCAGTTCAGTTGCTCAGTCGTGTCTGACTCTTTGCAACCCAATGGACTGCAGCATGCCAGGCTTCCCTCTCCATCACCAACTCCCAGAGCTTGCTCAAACTGATGTTCATCGAGTTGGTGATGCCATTCAACCATCTCATCCTCTGTTGTCCCCTTCTTCTCCTGCCTTCAATCTTTCCCAGCATCAGGGTCTTTTCTAATGAGTCAGTTCTTTGCATCAGGTGGCCAAAGTATTGGCGCTTCAGCTTCAGCATCATCCTTCCAATGAATATTCAGGACTGATTTCCTTTAGGATGGACTGGTTGGATCTCCTTGCAGTCCAAGGGACTCTCAAGAGTCTTCTCCAACACCACAGTGCAAAAGCATCAATTCTTCGGTGCTCAGCTTTCTTTATGGTCCAATTCTCACATCCATACATGACTACTGGAAAAACCGTAGCTTTGACTATATGGACTTTGTCAGTAAAGTAATGTCTCTGCTTTTTAATATGCTGTCTAGGTTGGTCATAGCTTTTCTTCCAAGGAGCAAGCATCTTTTAATTTCATGGCTGCAGATACCATCTGCAGTGATTTTGGAGCCCAAGAAAATAAAGTCTCTTACTGAACCCCATGAACAGTATGAATAAGAAAAAAAGATATGACATACCTATTAATGTTGTGCAAACCAGGGAGAGGTTTTGAGAATACTCTTGGGTGTGATAACAGTTCCTGCAGAGTGCTAGGATGTGGCAGAGTCCTAAAGAATTGGTATTGAGAAGAGGCATGATGCTGGCAAACCACACAGATGTCTGCTTTGCTGCGACCCCATCAGTTAGATAGACGCATGCTAAACCATCGAGGAAAATAACTCCCTTCCCACCATATTTACCATAAGATCAGGCCTAATGAAAATTACAGTTTACCTGGGAAGGATTTTACAGCAGCTCAAGGAAACCACATATATGAGGTCTCTCTCTCTGTTCTTTCTGCTGTTGACCTCTGAGCCTGCTGAGGGAGGGCCCAGGAACTAACTGAAGGTGGTCACATAAGAGAGGTCCCTGGGCAGGTGTCCACGGGGTGACGCCAAAATACAGAAGTAATCACAGTCACCTCCAGAGTGTGGATTTGGTGGGGGTAGAGAGGAGGGTTGAAATTTTCTGAAAATCATCTTCGAGAATATATGAAAAGGAGGACTTCCCTGGTTAAGACTGTGCTCCAAATGCAGGGGGCTTGGGTTCAATCCCCGGTTAGGGACCTACGATCCCACACACTGCAGAGCATGGTGCTCCCCTGCCCCCCAAAAAGAATATGTGAAAAGGTTGAGAATCTTCACCTGTCTATCTGCAGATTTTTGTAGAGAGATTCTCCTTTTCTGTTTGCATTCTTGATCAGCATGGGTAAGAGCATGGCAGAGACAAGATTTCCTGGGGTCCACAGGTTCTGATTCCATACCCAACAGAGAGCTCCTAGTGGTACTTCTTTTTTTTAATTTTTTGATCACACCACGTGGGATCTTAGTTCCCTGACCAGAGATTGAACCCAGGCCCTCTGCAGTGAAAGCATGGAGTCCTAACCACTGGACTGCGAGGGAATTCCCTTCTGGTGGGTACTTTCTTCTAAGTGTATTGAGTAGGCTCCTATCTCTTTTGGAGAATTGAAACATCCTATGTTTTGGGTGACATAAGAAAATTTTCATATCTCTGTTAACTGGCTTGATATGAATGACATATTCTTGTAAAATGTGGGGCTGATGGACACCGAGGCAGGCAGGTTTGTGGCCCGCCTGCCAGCCCCTCCAGACACTCCAGGGCTCTGGATTCTGGTGCAACCTGGTCATCGGCTGCATGCCGCTGTTTTGCAGAGGGTCTGAGCTGCATGAATAAGAATCACGGCTGTAGTCACATCTGCAAGGAGGCCCCGAAGGGCAGTGTTGCCTGCGAGTGCAGGCCAGGCTTTGAGCTGGCCAAGAACCAGAGAGACTGCATCTGTAAGTACAGACTGGTACCCCACCCCTCCCTGCACCCTGGGAACCATGAGCCATCCTACCCCAGAGGTTGTCTTGTGCAGCCCAGCATCAGAAACATCAGGGAAGGCAGCTGGCATGAGATACAGAGAATAGTCTCCTGTAGGGAAGGAAAATGATGTTTCTAAAGGGACCAGTCAGAAGGAGCTCACACTCAGGAGTGAGGAATGTGAATGCTGGGGGACAGGTCTCCCTCTTTCCATGGAGTAAAATAAAATTTCCTCATTTGGCAACTCTTTGATACCCACTTCCTGCTTCTTGTACAAGCTTCACCGACCTCCTTTCTCCAAACACCAAACTTCTTGCTTTTGGAAGATAGTTCCCATTCTTTCATGCCTTCAAGGCTTTTCCAAGTCTTCCTCCCTTCCTGGCTTGGTGAATTCTCACCCAATATTTATTTACTTATTTTTGGCTGTGCTGGGTCTTTGTTGCTGCATGTGGGCTTTCTCTAGTTGTGACGAGCAGAGGCTAACTCTTCTTTGTGGTGCTCGGGCTTCTCACTGCAGAGGCTTCTCTTGTTACAGAGCACTGGGCTCCAGGGTGCACGGCCTTCAATAGTTGCAGCACCATGTGGGATCTTCCCAGACCAGGCATCGAACTTGTGTCCCCTACATTGGCAGGTGGATTCTTATCCACTGTACCACCAGAAAAGTCCTCACTCAATTTTTAATATCCTGCCTAACTTCTAATAATGATAAAGATAATAGGTACTTTGGGAGGGCATTTATTATGTGCAAAGGCTTATCTAAAGAGGTACCATATTCCATTTAATTCTTACAGGCATCACCTTATGAGCCAAGTTGAGAAAATTGTGGAGAAGGTAAAGCTATAAGGTCACAGAGGGAGCAAGAGGCAAATGTAGGATTCACACATAGATCTAGCCTGACTGTAAGGCTTGTGCTCCTAATCACCATGCTACACGACCTCAGAGGCAGTCCCCGATGGCCTCAGACAAGGCCGCCAGTTGGTATTTTGCCTCCCGCAGTGTTGTTTATTCCTCAATTATAGCACGTGGCTCTGTGGGTTGAATTCTATGTTTATGTGTTTTTCCCCCAGCCATGAACCTCTCCAAGTCAGGGATTTTGTCTTACTTTTGCCTCTTGGTCTTGTCCTGGATGTGTTCAATACACATTTATATAATGGATGAGTCAGTACATGGTGTACACAGTCCAGATGCAGCTGCCTCGGGATGAAGAAACACAATAATAGCTCCGATGGATAACAGGAAACGACCACCATTAAAGGTGTTTCTAAACCACTATTTATGCCAGAGGAAACACTGAGGGTTTCCTTTTAGGAACTCTTCCCAAAGTCATTGGGCTTCCGTGGTGGTTCAGCTGGTAAAGAACCTGCCTGCTAATGCAGGAGACACAAGAGATGTGGGTTCCCTCCCTGGAGGAGGAAATGGCAACCCACTCCAATATTCTTGCTTGGAAAACTCCATAGACGAGCCTGGTGGGCTGCAGTCCGTGGGGTCTCAAAGAGTTGAACATGACTGAGTGAACATGCACCTCTATTACATTTTGGGGTTTCTCAGGTGGGTGAAGAATCTGCTTGCAAATGCAGGAGATGCAGGAGTCACGGATTCGATCCCTGGGTCAGGAAGATGCCCTGGAGAAGGGCATGGCAACCCGCTCTGGTATTCTTGCCTGGAGAATCCCTTGGACAGAGGAGCCTGGCGGGCTACAGTCCATAGGGTTGAAAAGAGTTGGACACGACTGAAGTGACTGAGCATGCACGCAGCATGCCCAAAGTCATGGACCTTCTAGAAGATGCCTGCAGTTTGCTAGGGTTGGTTGTTTACAGTGAGTAGACCTCCGTGGTTAAGAGATGGAGAGACAGGGATTTCCAGTGGTGGAAGCCACTGGACAGGCGGTCCAGTGGCTGAAACTCCACACTCCTAATGCAGGGGGCCCAGGTTTGATTCCTGGTTGGGGAACTAGATCCCACATGCCACTACTAAGACCTGGTGCAGCCAAATAAATAAATATTTTTTAAAAAATAGAGACAGACAGTTTTGCTGGTGAGACTTCTGTCTGATACCTCCATCACAAAGCAGAGCACGGCCTCATAGCCTGACAATCTAGGCTTATGCCACCATCACCATCAGCAGGTTCTGACAGCCTCATAAGCCCCTAAAAGTGGGACTGGCTACAGCTATCTTCAAAAAGAAGGCCCAGGTCTCTGCAGGAGACTCACCTGTGGATGAGATTCAGCATTTTACAGCCTTTCAGGAGCCAGTAGACTAACTGAGAGTTTATTTGTAAAGATTTAAAATGTTTTAAAGATATCATTGCTCAAATAATACCATAAGATTATATTCAGATAATATTATAAAACTTAAAATAATTAAAAAACCCCAGAATTTCACCACATAATCCAGCTGTTTTGCTTTTCTCATATTCCTATTTAGTTGTTGATATGCATATGCAATTATTACACAGCTATAATCACAGAACATTTTCTTTCTCACAGCACAAATTTAGTTCTTTTAAATTAAAAAATTAAAAATGACTGTATAAGAATTTAAACAGTCCAAAGAAACATATAACCTTCCCCCCTTCCCATTTCCTTTGCCAGAGGTAACCACTGTTCAGTTTGATGAATAGATAGTTTTGTGGTTGGCTTTCTTCCCCTCCTTGGCTTGTTATCAATGTGTTCATACACAGTCTTTGTAATTATTGGTTAATGTTGCATTAACTGTGCGTGAAGAGTCATCATTTCCTCTGATTACCCTCCCTTCTAACTAATCAGATGTAATCTGATGAGAGAAATCCTAACATATACGTATAAATTAAATACCATCTGTTCCAGACATAAAACGCGATAGCATTTCCAAATGTCCCAGTACTTCTTCTGATAGAGCAGAGCACTAGTTTAGAATCCTTTGGTATCATTTCCTTTAAATGGTGAAAATCTCCCTTCACCTTCACATCTCTGTCTTCCTATGTAGTGTTGCTCAGATCTGTCATTCAGCATTTCTACAAGTCTTATTGTGACTGTTTGCTCACATAGACAGGGATATGGACTGAGTCAAGGGTCTTTTACACACAGTCCCTCGTACATGCTAGGTGCCTGAAGACCTCCTGAATGAGAATCAGAGCTCTTCCGGAGGAAACACAGCCCCAGGTGTGGACATCTCAGTGTGTGATGTGTCGATTCATTCTCTTAGTGACCTGTAACCATGGAAACGGTGGATGCCAGCACTCCTGCGAAGACACCGCTGAAGGCCCAGAGTGTAGCTGCCATCCTCGGTACAAGATGCACTCGGATGGGAGGAGCTGCCTCGGTGAATGGTGACCCCAACGCTGGGTTAGGGTCTCCCCTAGCCTGCTCACCACTAACCCAACCCTAACCCAACCCTAACTATTAATAGCGTTTAGAACCAGAGGTAGGGTGTTGCCAGTGCACATGCCCTCAAGCGGGTTCCATGCTGCTTCACATGGGGCAGGGGCAGTACTCCAGACCTGGAATGGGGGCCCTGTTCTCCCTGTGAGAACTTGGAGAGCCCTTGTTCCTTTCCTGGACTAGGCTGCTCCCGGAGCTGATATTCTGGAGATGGGTCACCTCCCAGGAGAGCTGTTCATGATGACAGGGTGGCCTTTGCCATCAGCAGAAGCCAGAGTTGCATGCTTATGGCTGGATGCCTGCCCTGTCCATCGTGATGTGTCCTTTGCTAGCTCCATTTTAGAGGTTCCCCGATCCAAGATTCTTTTTGTCCTGAACTAGGGGTTCTGAAGTGAATCTGAAGCTTGCATTCCCCAGGGTCTGTGGTCAGTACAATATAATAAAAAAAACCTCTTTCCCGTATTTAATGTCTATTAAGGCTCTGTGGCCATGTAACACAGAGCCTCATTGCAACATGTTTTTGTTGAGCAAAGAGTCACATTTCTCACATTGTTCTCGTGTCTGGGATTTCCAAGGAAGTGGTTGTGCTGGGGACGAACAATCTGACTCATTCAGAGAACTGTGCTCTTTGCGTCTCTTGCAGAGCGAGAGGACATTGCCCTGGAGGTGATGGAGAGCAACGCCACATCTGTGACGGATGGGGATAAACGGGTGAAACGGCGGCTGCTCATGGGTAGGCGCCTCACACACACCCCCAAGCCCAGCTGCTGCATTGTCCCTTTCTGTCCCCAACTTATGGCCTCAGGACTGAACCTGGGGCCATGTGCCCCAGACCAGTTGGACCGGAGTCAGCAGCTCCTGTCCAGCTGAGGTGTGTCGGTTCTCCACTCACTGCTGTTGCTAAGTCACCATCCAGGACCCCTGGTCCAGTGGGAAGAACATTGGTTCAGCTGTCAGCGTAGCTGGTTAGCATCTGAAACTTGCCAGACTTGGGACTTGGAAAAACTGTGTCCTGGCCTTCCTCTAAAATGGATGTAATACAGTTGATCTCTTCGGGCTATCAGGAAGCTCAGCTAAGACAATAATATGCCAAAGTGCTCAGAGTCCACTGCCTGGGACTTAGTGGGTGGTCAGTACATGTCAGATCCCCTCCACCCTGAGTAACTATGAAGAGAGAGGCATTTTGGGCAGCCCCTGCTTAGCATGGCACTTTGGCTGGGTGTTTGTCCACTGAGTCTTCTAGTTCAGACTCAGCCATGTTAATGGCAGGAGAGATGAATGGAGAAGAGCGGCACTTGGCTGAGGGACACAGGGACGTCTGCCAGCAGGCCCGCTGGAGCTGGAGGCCACAGACAGCAGACACTCAGCCTTGGCTGTGGGGCGAGAATCAAGCAGCTCCTTTGATGTTATTATTCTGGAGAAAGCTTGGCTTGACCTAAATGAAACTGATCTTTGGATAGCTTCTGGATGTAACGGTCAGGTAAGATATTAAGCAGCCATTGGTTACCAGGCAGGTGACATTTCTGAGCTCTTTTCTGCTCTGCCCTATTAAAATTATTATTTTTAATTGCCTTAGAACAGTATGTATGAATAATATGAAAACCTTAAAGAGTTAATTAGTACTTAATAGTACTTATAATGAAATAGATCATTTCCTTGTCTTATAACTTGCCATTTGCCAGTGGCCACAATTTTTAATTCTCCTGGTTGTTTCTTCTTTTCCTGACTTACCCTCCCCCATATTTCTGAAAAGGAAAGTGTATATAGTTATTTCTTGATGTCGGGTGTTTTTTTTTTCCCTGCACCACAGGGTTCATGGGATCTTAGTTCCCTGACCAGTGATTGAACTTGCATCCTAGGCAATGAGAGCACAAAGTCTTAAGCACTAGACTGCCAGGGAATTCCCCTGATGCATCAGTTTTAAATAGTAGTTTTTGACTTCCTACCACAGAGGATTAAGTTGTTAAGCTCCCTTTGACCCCTCCCCCAATACACACACAGACTCCCTCATACCCTTAATATGTTGTTATTCAGTCACTAAGTTGTGTCCGACTCTTGCAACCCAATGGACTATAGCATGCCAGGTTCCTCGTCCATGGGATTCTCCAGGCAAGAATACTGGAGTGGGTTGCCATTTCCTTCTCCAGGGGATCTTCCCAACCCAGGAATCGAACCCAGGTCTCCTGCATTAGGGCAGATTCTCTACCAACTGAGCTGTGAGGGAAGCTAGTTTTCTTAGTACCTCTTACCATTTTTTTTCCCCCAAATTTCTGGCAGACCTCTAAAACCCTTTACAATGACAGCAGATAACTTGCCAATTCCATTTTTTACGAAAAAGTCCCTTCTGAGGATTCCACCCTGCTCCAGTGGGGCCTCACTCCTGGGCCAGTTGCATATCTGTCATCTTGGCCTTTCCTGGAGCACCCACTTGGAAATTCCCTTCCCCATGCTCCTGCTTTGCTGGATCCCATGGCTTCTGTTTTGTTAGTTTGCAAGGGTAGATAGAGATTTTTTGAAAAACTCTGCACACTTGAAAATGCCTTTATAGTTTACCTTCCCCCTTTCTTAAGAATTTGGCTTAGAAGAGTTCAAAGTTGGGAAGAATATTTCGTCAGAGTTTTGAATAATGCCCTGTTGTTTTGAACATTCAGTGTTCTTTCCAGAAGTCTAATTCTTGATTCTTTGTGTGAAACCTATAAGAGCTTCTCTCTGGGTGTTTTCAGGGTCTTAACGTTGTCCCTGGCGATCTGAAATTTCGCGACAGTGTCCCCCACTGAAGGATTTGTCTCACCTGTTATACTGAGCACTCAGTAGGCCTTTTCAAGAAGGACATTCGCATCCCTAGGTTCCAAAATGTGAATTCCCCAGTGGCTCAGAGGATAAAGCATCTGCCTGCCATGTGGGAAACCAGGGTTCGATTCCTGGGTTGGGAAGATCCCCTGGAGAAGGAAATGGCAACCCACTCCAGTATTCTTGCCTGGAGAATCCCATGGACAGAGGAGCCTGGCTGGCTACAGGCCACGGGGTCGCAAAGAGTCGGACACGACTGAGCGAGTTCAAAGAGTCAAAGAAAGAGGTTCCAAGAAATTTTCTTTTATTTTTCTTTCAATAATTTTCTTTACTTTTCTCAGTCTTTCTGAAACTCCTATTAGTTGACTATTGTAACTCCTGGTTTGCTCCTCAAATTTACTTCTTTTTTCTCTTCTTGATATTTACTTCCTAGGACATCCTTCATTTCCCCCCCTAAACTTTCTATAGGGCTCTTTTTATATTTCAGCCTTCATATTTTAATTTTTCAAGAACTTTACTTTGGTATTTTGTTGTTGGAACTTGTTCTTATTTCATGGATGGTTTTCTTACCTCCCTGAGGAAATTAATGATAAGATTTTCTAACTTCTCTGTTGTTCCCCTTTATTAGCTTTGTTTTCCCCAGATTCCTTTTCCCGTGTTCGTTTGACTTGGTGTATTATTTCATACTAGAGGCTTTCCTGAAATGTCTGGTGATCCTCGGCTGACTTTTCATATTTAAAAGTGGAATATTGAAAAGCTACTTGGATAATCTGTCAACTGGTGGGCTTTATGCAATTCATGGGGTCGCAAAGAGTCGGACACGACTGAGCCACTGAACTGAACTGAATGCTTGGTGGACTAGGCAGTGGCTTAGTCATTTCATCTGGAGATCTTCAAATGCCAGTATCTGCAAGTCTTTTACTTGGGCAGGTCAGTTTAACTGGAGAGGAATCCTTCAGTCTCCTGCTGGGGTTATTTAGGCTTGGCTGCCAGCATCCCAGGAAATAGGGAGACAGAGGATGAAAGTGAGAGATCGCTCTTTTCACAGTATAGACTTTCACCCAACAGCATCTCCCCTTCCTTCCTCTGCTATTTCTGGCGCCCATGAGTCCAGGGTTTCTCTGGTCTGACTTTTTCAGAGACTATATTAATCTGCTTTAGCCTGAATAGGGATGAACTATGGGCTATGGAATTAAGATGGCCATCTGGGGGCTTATTTGTTATACGGACTCTCAAATCAGTCTTCATATTTTAACTCCATCCTTACCTCTGCCTCTCGAGCAACTTTAGTGTTTCCAATTCCCCAGCCCCTCTGGGATTCTGTGGCTCACATGAGCTGACCAATTGTTGGCATCTCTCTGCAGACTGCCAAGGTTTAACTGCTAGTTAGCGTTCCTCCATTGATATGCCACTTCCAGAAGATTTGACATCTTTCATCTATTATTTTCTATTTTATTTGTCCTTAAGGATTTACACTTAAAATTTTATTTACTCTCTTTTTAGTGAGGTTTGGAGAGGAAACAGAGATAAACATACTTGTTCTATCTGTCATATTTAATCAGAACTAAGTTTGTCCTCCAAGACTTCAAAAAGAGGTAGTTTTGGGTGTAAAGTCAGTTTCTGGTAGCTAAATGCTAACAGTTGAATGAATGTTGAATGCGTTTGTGTATTACTTGGAATTAATGCAGAGCTAAAAGGTTAGATACGATTTCGTAACTGCAGCTGAGTTTTCACATAGCCATAACGGGTCTTTCTCCTTCCAAGGAAAGGTAAACTTCTAATTTGAGTTACTGGGCAGTTGCCGAGGAAGTCATTGGTCTGCAGGAAGAGAAGGGCTGGGATGGGTGATATTTCCCCTTTCTCACTTTGCCCATAGCACACAGTGAACAGAGAAGGTTCAGGTTAAAGGAAGGAACATCCCCCTTGGCTCTGTTCCGCATTCGCATCTAGCCTGCTGGAAGAGGTTGTCATGCTCAGCCTCTTTAGTGTCTTCGCTAAAGAACATTTGGTTCTTTAGTGTCTTCACACCTGCCAGGAACTTTTAGTGTTTTCACATCTGCCAGTAGAGAGGAAAGCAGGTTGGCAAGGGCGTCTGTCCTCCTGTCATCCTGTCAGGTTTCCTGGGGAGATGTCACTTATTTATTTGGCTGCTCTGGATCTTGGTTGTGGCATGTGAGGTCTTTTATTTGCAGCACATATGATTAGCTGCAGCATGTGGGATCTAGTTCCCCAACCAGGGATTGAACCTGGGTCCCCTGCATTGGGAGCGCAGAGTCTTAGCCACCGGACCACTAGGGAAGTCCCGATGTCACTTATGCAGATAGGGGATGGGGAGGAGCTGCACTTGCTCTTCCTCTAACTCACTTGTGGGTGGCAGAGACTTGGGGTATGGCTGTGAGTACCCCACACACTCCCTGATGTTCATGAATTTTTGTCAAGTATTACCACTGCACGGATGTCCCTTTCCTCCCAGCTGTGTCAGCACTTCTCTTCGAAGCTAACTGCCTCTTTCTTACCTCCTTGGCAGAAACGTGTGCTGTCAACAATGGAGGCTGTGACCGCACCTGCAAGGATACTTCAACAGGGGTTCATTGCAGTTGTCCCGCTGGCTTCACGCTCCAGATGGACGGAAAGACCTGTAAAGGTAGCCTGGGCCTCTCCATGCAGCTCACCTGGGGGAGTAAAGGCAGTTCTCCCCCTCCACGCCTCCTGAGCGACTCCAGATTTGCTTATGATTCATATTGATCAAAAGGAAGCATTTCTTCCCTAGGCTAGTAGAAGGTTATAATTGAGGAAGCTTAATTAGAACCGACTTAATTACAGTAACTGTAGAGAAGGTCAGCTTCTACAGGCACAATCCATTTCAGGCAGTGGCCTTATTAGAAAAAAGCAGTTGTTCACGGAAACATTCATTTCCAGGAGATAATATCATCCTATCATAAATAACAGCCAAGATTGTTATCCAGAGAACTTAATGAATGTACCATCAACATATGGTAATGAATAGAGACCCCAGTGACTTAGTATTTCATGGGCAAGAGTACAAAGGCGTCGTTCTTTAATGTAATTTTAAAAAAGTAGATAAACAGTTACCAGATGAAACAGAAAATATAAGATTAATCAAGTATCAGAAATCATTTAAAAGCATTGAGGCTATTTAATCGTTATGTAATTTGCCAAAACAAATATTCTAGTTCCTTATAGTTTAAATCGTTAAACTGGAATGGGAAGTATAGGAAAGGAAGCCATCTCATCTTGAGAGACCAGTGCAGGCATGAGGGAGTAATAGGGCATCCCCATTTTCCCTCCGTTTGTTTCCTTAATTCCGGTTAAGAGAAGGGCAGCCTAAGTCCGAATTCTCCAGGGTATGAGGCACTTGTCTTTCAAAACGGGTTAAGCCAGGCAAGAGAAGGTGTGTAAGATGGAAAACATCGGTAAACATCCTTAAATGCTTTTATGGGTCTCTTTCTGTTTCAGAGAATAACGAAGCACACACGATAGCACTTCAGGGATTTGTGGCTAACAAGGCAAGTACCGCTGTCTGATTTGCCGATGCTTGCCTGTTACAGATATTGACGAGTGCCAGACGCGCAACGGAGGGTGTGATCATTTCTGCAGAAACACCGTGGGCAGTTTTGACTGCAGCTGCAAAAAGGGATTTAAATTATTAACAGATGAGAAGTCTTGCCAAGGTATGTGCTGAAACATAGCTGTGCCCTGCAGTGCCCACTGGTTGGATTGGAGAAGATGAAACCTCACCCGGGCCGAGACCGGCTGGCTGGGCTTCTCAAATGGAGTCGTTAATCCAGCCTCCAGCCTGTGCTTCACTTTTTTCATCTGTTAGGTAAAATACAAACATAAGTTAGCTCACAGGTATATTTTGGAAGTTCAGTTGTTGATGATTAGAGAACACCTCAAAGAACCTATGTGGTGTGATTACAGCCCAGAGCGTGCTGCTAGAAATGGATCGCAGAATGCAGGCAGGGTTGTGTTAGGGTTGAGATGAAGAATACGTTCCCTTTTCTAAAACTTCCTTGAGTGTTATGGATTTCCTAACAAAATTTGGTGCAAAACGATGTTGATTTAATTAACATATCTTTTCTCAGCAAAAAGTTGGGGTCAACTAATTGGTCCCTTTCTTATAGGCCTTGTTTGAATGACCAGCCTTTGGTGTTGCGGCAAGGGTAGGGGATGAGGGAGGGAGAGGACTGAGTGGAGGAGAGGCTGGGCAGTCCTTGGGCAGGATGTCAAATCCCTTCTCAGACACATTCTTCCCACATAAGGGATATCTTAAGGGAACTTCTCTGGGTAGCTGTTATTGATATTAATAATTGTTTTGGACAGCGATAAGCTGTTTTGGGTTGAGGGGGCATCATTTATATTTCCAGATGAGCACCTTTTATGCCCTATTGACATGCAAAAAGAAACCCACAGGAAAGATGTGCTGGCATTATTCCTGTTTCATTTCTGAGAATAAGAACAGCCTAACTTATTTGGTTAGAAGTCCCACAGTTAAATCAAAATCAGAAAAAAAAAATCTGATTTCACTTCAGATAATAAAGATGCAACATTACTTTTAAAAAATCTTACAGTCTTAAAATCTTAAGTTTCTCTCTTGGTTTTTTCCTTCTTGATACATAATTTGTCAGACTCTTCATATATAGCCCCCTTTAAAGTCAGCGAGTTCATTTTAGATAACTACTGCGTGATTTTCTTCTGTTTGACTTGGAAAGAAAATTTACTGTTCCATATGATGTTTCATAATGTATAGAGCAAGAAATACTATTTAAGCTGTGTAAACACATTAAAAAGGAATTAGAAAAGTGATTTCATTATTTTTGGCAAAGCAAGAGCCCTTTGTGAGCAGCCAAAGTTAGCTACCGAACAAACCCACATTCTCAGTAACTGGCTGATATTAATAACAGAATTCATAGAATGACATCAATTGCTACGGAGCAAATAGACTTTTTCTCATTTTTCACTGGTCAGTCTTGGTAGAACAAATATTTGCACAGAACAAACTTACTGAAGAAATTTCCAGGACTTCTGGGAAAAAGTGGATGAAGAGATTTTGTAAGATTTTGCCCTTTTTTATTTCATGTTTTTCATTCCTCCAATTCCTTCCAAATGTTTGTTTTTTATTAACGAAGTTTCTCATGGCACAGTTGGTGTTGAAAAAGGGATCTAGCAATGGTCTAGTTGGCTTGCACTGAGTCCTGCCCTGGTCCTGGTCTATCCATCTGGGGACACAAGTCATAACTGTTAAAATCTTCCCAAGAGTTGAGGAAGTGAAACACTGAAATTCCAGCATACGGGAAAGATGTGAGAACAGACCAGGGAAGAAGAGATGATTAGATCGATGAAGGCAGCCTCCTGAGGCTAGTTTCCATGACCTCAACTGAAGCCAAGGAGGCTTCCATGCTGAACCAGGAAGGGAGGGGTCTCCTGGGACTGAAACAGGAGGGAGGAACAAAGCCAAAGGATTGGCCAAAAGGATCTAGTTTGGTGCTTAAGCACCACATTTCAGGGTCTGCAATAGAAAATTACTGAGGATGTTAATGTTAATGATTTTTTTTTTTTTTTTTTTTTTAGTGCAGAGGGCATTAAAGCTCAAGATCAACTGGTCTCCTAGGGCCAGAAGACAAATTCTGGCTAGACCCAAAAGAGATATCTCCAGCTCAAGTGTTTTCTCTTTTTAATTGAATATAGCTTATAACATTACTATGGCTCTTTTACCAATTAGTAATAGAATAGTAATAACGCACAGTTCAGTTCAGTTCAGTCCCTTAGTCGTGTCCGACTCTTTGCGACCCCATGAATCGCAGCACTCCAGGTCTCCCTGTCCATCACCAACTCCCAGAGTTCACTCAAACTCATGTTCATCGAGTCGGTGATACCATCCAGCCATCTCATCCTCTGTCATCCCCTTCTCCTCCTGCCCCCAATCCCTCCCAGCATCAGAGTCTTTTCCAATGAGTCAACTCTTCGCATGAGGTGGCCAAAGTATTGGAGTTTCAGCTTTAGCATCAGTCCTTCCAATGAACACCCAGGACTGATCTCCTTTAGAATGGACTGGTTGGATCTCCTTGCAGTCCAAGGGACTCTCAAGAGTCTTCTCCAACACCACAGTTCAAAAGCATCAATTCTTCGGTGGTCAGCTTTCTTCACAGTCCAACTCTCACATCCATACATGACCACTGGAAAAACCATAGCCTTGACTAGATGGACCTTTGTTGACAAAGTAATGTCTCTGCTTTTCAATATGCTATCTAGGTTGGTCATAACTTTCCTTCCAAGGAGTAAGTGTCTTTTAATTTCATGGCTGCAATCACCATCTGCAGTGATTTTGGAGCCCCCCAAAATAAAGTCTGACACTGTTTCCACTGTTTCCCCATCTATTTCCCATGAAGTGATGGGACCAGAAGCCATGATCTTAGTTTTCTGAATGTTGAGCTTTAAGCCAACTTTTTCACTCTCCTCTTTCACTTTTCATCAAGAGGCTTTTTAGTTCCTCTTCACTTTCTGCCATAAGGGTGGTGTCATTTGCATATCTGAGGTTATTGATATTTCTCCCAGCAATCTTGATTCCAGCTTGTGCTTCTTCCAGCCCAGCATTTCTCATGATGTACTCTGCATATAAGTTAAATAAACAGGGTGACAATATGTAGCCTTGACGTACTCCTTTTCCTATTTGGAACCAGTCTGTTGTTCCATGTCCAGTTCTAGCTGTTGCTTCCTGACCTGCATATAGGTTTCTCAAGAGGCAGGTCAGGTGGTCTGGTATTCCCATCTCTCTCAGAATTTTCCACAGTTTATTGTGATACACACAGTCAAAGGCTTTGGCGCACAGGCAGCACCTTAATAGTTTACAACCATTTTTAGGTATGTTAGGGCTTCCCTGATGGCTCAGATGGTAAAGAATTTGCCTGCAGTGAGGGGGACCAGGGTTTGATCCCTGGGTGGGGAAGATCCCCTGGAGGAGGGTATGGCAACCCACTCCAGTATTCTTGCCTGGAGATTTCCATGGATAGAGGAACCTAGTGGGCTACAGTCCATGCGATCACAAAGAGCTGGACACGACTGAGTGACTTTCACTTCTCTTTCACTTTTAGGTATGTTATTTCACTTGACTTCATTTCAGTATCTTGAATTGCTCAGCCCTGCAAATAAGCATGGGTGAGAGAGACCCACTGAGCTTTTTAGTTTGCAATAGCACTTGGAAATAAGGGTCCTGGCTGTGAATATACTTATTGTGAGTTGCTCAACACTTTAATACAAGTGAGCAGGGAGAGCTGATAGATAATTCTTTGCTCTGTTTTTTGTTTTTTTTTTTTTGTTATCGGTCAGCAACTAGTGTTCTTATAAGCGTGTTTTTCTCTCTGCTTGTCCCTCAGAGTCAGTTTCAGCTCCCCTCTCCCTTTGACAATTACAGATGTGGATGAATGCTCTCTGGATAGGACCTGTGACCACAGCTGCATCAACCACCCGGGCAGCTTCACATGTGCTTGCAACGAAGGGTACACCCTCTATGGCTTTACCCACTGCGGAGGTGAGCAGAGTCCCTCTAGAGTCACATGAGGCTGGGCCTTACTCCTAAGGTTTCCTGAGATCAGGGCCAATTTTTCTAGCTTGGGAACTGAACTGGACATACCAGTCACTTAACAGTAGTAGGGAGTCCCTCAGTTCAAGGTAAGCATCTGCTATGGGAAATCTTCTCACATTGATGCCTTTAATTCATCAAGTGTGAGATGGAGCAGAGAGAAGAGCCGAGTTCTTTCAGTGGTGAATGCTTTATGGACTTTATTGATGCTGTTGTACTCAGAGAATGGAGGGTCTCTCAGGAGCTGATGTACTGTCTGCTGGAACTTCCCAACAGATAGTAAAGTCACAGTCCTCAGAGAGGCTTGGCGGTGCACCAACTGATTCCACAGTCTTACTGCGCATAGGGGCTGGCTGTGGGGCTTGGTTTGAGCTCTTTGAGCTGGTCTTTGTGTAGGTCTCTCATCTGGAAGTGGGACCACAGACCCTATCTCTCTGCTCTGAGCCCTTGAAGCAACATCTTCTGATGTCTCATGATCTTACAGCCAAGTCGACTATAGCCCAAGTCAGATTTGGTGTCACTGCGCCCTCTAATCATCAGATGCATTTAGCAATCTTTGAGAATGCAGATTCTGATTCTGATTCTAAATGGCTAGACTTCCAAGGTGATTTTGGGGATCTGAGGATATGGGAACCACTGGTCTAAGTATTTCCTACCCGATCCTTGTGTCCTATGTCCTTAGGAAGAATGGATAGTAGTGATTTGTCATAAATAGTGTTGTTTCTCTTCCCCTTTTCAAAACATACCCGTCATGGCTGAAGACATACTCTCAAGTCCATCAAGAAAGTTCAAGGAAATGTTTCCTGAATGTGAATATGTATCTGTGTTTTAGTTGGAGTCACCTTCCAACTTAGACTCAGTCTCAGGTTGATGGGGATTAGTGCACATCATTTTTCTTTTTTAATGCCAAAATTTTGACAGCATAACTGCTTTATTTTTTAAAATTTTATTGTTTATTTATTTAGCTGCATTAGGTCTTCGTTGTAGCACACAGACTCTCTAGTTGTGGCACATGGGCATTTTTTTTTAATCTAT
Source organism: Bubalus kerabau (assembly GCF_029407905.1). Classification (NCBI taxonomy): domain Eukaryota; kingdom Metazoa; phylum Chordata; class Mammalia; order Artiodactyla; family Bovidae; genus Bubalus; species Bubalus kerabau. The sequence continues at coordinate 43,541,879 of NC_073638.1, forward strand.
ACCCTAAGTTTATAAACTATCAAGTGGAGAATCCTCATTCTCTCTATCTCCCTTGGGATGTAACTCAGGAAGACAGTGGAGTTTTAACTTAGGGGCCTGTGCTGTGGCTGAGTTGGACCCTGAGAGTAGAGTGTGACCCTTTCTCAATGTGCTCGTTGGGGCAACTGTTTGGTCAAGAATGGAACTTGAGATCATCCTGGTGAGGTTCCTGCCAGGAAATCCACTGAATGGGGAGGGGGTCAGCTGGTTCCAAGTGCACGCTCTGAAGGCAATCAGCACGTCCCCTTAGTGAGTTTCAGTCACATGACTCCCCTCCTGCTTCTTCCTTGATGGAGGGATACTGTCAGCCTGGTCAGCGACAGACGGCTGTGACAGGAGAGTGTTTTACTTCCCAGACACCAACGAGTGCAGCATCAACAACGGAGGCTGTCAGCAGGTCTGTGTGAACACTGTGGGCAGCTACGAATGCCACTGCCACTCTGGGTACAAGCTCCACTGGAATAAAAAGGACTGTGTGGGTAAGAGTCCCCGAGGCTCAGGCTCAGTGCAGCCCAGCAGTTCTCGCCACACCCCCTGGACCCGGCGTGTGCCGGCCAGTCCTCTACTGAACTCTCTTGCCCTCAGCTGCAGCAGCCCATCTTTAAATAGTTTAAAAACAGGAGATACTTTGCAGGCTCTTTGGTGTTTCCTTCTGTGCTTCAGCGTAGGTTGGAACTCACTTCTGTTTGCTTTTCCATATGAAAAGAATAGCAAACCAGACGCTCCTTTACCCTGGGGGGTGGTGGGGAATAAGCGAGTGTCTGTGTTTTGGGCTGGGCATCAGCGCTGCCTTCTTCGCTCGGGTCTGTGGTGTGTGGGAGTCAGCTGGCCTGGTCTCACCAGGAAGTGTCCTTCTCTCTCTGTAAGTGTCTGCATTTTGTCCTGTCTAGAAGTGAAGGGGGGCCTGCCCACTAGCCTGTCACCCCCCGTGTCCCTGCAGTGCGGTAAGAGTGGTGGAGGAGACAGGTGCTTCCTCAGATGTCACTCTGGCATTCACCTCTCTCCAGGTGAGTGGGTCCCAGGCCCGGGGCCAGGCCCTCCTGGCTCGAGGTGTTAGAAGCCCTCACAGGTCTTCCAAGTATTTGACCAGCTGCTCCCTGACCCCTGGAGGCCTGTGCTCTGAGACCCTGTGTTCTGGGGGTTTTTCTAGTGGTTCACGTGGAGCGGGGGGAGGGAGGGACTCGAGCTTCTGGCAGGAGAGCCTGTAATCTCGCCCACATGCTGACAACCCACCTTCTGTCTGTCAGGACTGCAAGAGGCCTATTCTGTAACCTGCGGCTCTTCCTCTCCTCTCAGGAACAAACAGCAAAAATCAAATGACTCCGCTTTCGGGGGTAATTACCAAATCTGCGTGTTGTCTCTGGGGCTCACTGTGTTCGATGGGCTTCATTTGTGGGGTGCTGTTCTTGGGTGTTGACTTTGTTTTCTTTTCTCCTAATCTCTCTGATGCCACGAGCATGTTACAGGATGTTCTTGCCTGCAGCCTCGGTGCCTGTGATCTGACTCACCACATAGCAGACACTTACTGAGTGTCCACTCTGTCAGGAGGCTCTGTGCAGCCCTGGTGGGTCATCATATTGGGCAGAGGGCCATGTAGCTCCGGGGCCAGGAGACTCGGGTCTCCCCAGCTCCAGGTACCATAAAGCCCCTCAGAGGCCCAGCAGGAAAAAACAGGTACTTGGGGTGCATGGCATTGGTGGAGACATGAGCATGACAGGGGAGCAAGGATCCTGTCAAGAGAAAGAAGCCCAAACCCTTCTCGGTTTATCAAAAGACAAAGAGTAACCTTTAAAGCTCTTCAGAGGCCTTGTTCTTCCAGATTTAGATGGGTTTGTGATGACGTCATGAGAATATCTAAATAAGGAAATGGTTCTAGATGTCCATACTATGCGTTTAAGCAAAGATAGAGGCTCAAAGCATGATAATAACAGCTTGTGTGAATTGATGGAGCAGTTAAAACATATGTGAGCTGATTTATTATAATCCACACGATAGCCCTCTGGGGCTATTTTATTGTTATTTTTATTAACCAGATGAAGAAACTGAGGTTTAGAGAGGTGAAGTAGCATATCCAAAGTGAGTCAGATGGGACACTAGCAGAGCCAGAATTTTGACCAGGCAGCCTGGATCCAGAGTCTTGGGCATTGCCCTTCACTGCTTCTCTTGTGCGATGCTTACGCCCAGTCAGAGGGGACACTATGGTCTGTTTCACTTAGAGATTAAGGCCACCCTAATGGGCAAGCAAATTGTTAACAGTTATTCAGTTCTTACTACGTACCAGACAGTAGGCTAAACATTTTTTGTTGTTGTTGTTTTGCGTTACCTCCTTTAGTTCTCGTAACAGCTTCAGTAGTGTAGGGACTGTCTGTTTTGTGGATGAGGACACTGAGGCTTAGGGAGACTGAGTAACCTGCTCAAGTTCTCATCACAAATCGAAGGGCTGGAATGGGAATCCTGGTCATTGGCTCCAGAGTCCAACACAAGGTTAAGACTGTGGAAGGAGAGCAGAACGTTCTACGTGAGGCCCTCAGAGCAGGCCCTTTGCTCCCTCGCAGACCCTGAGAGTCCTGGCCGTGTTTAGTGATGCTGTCCTTGTCTGGAATGGTGGCTCCCTCAGCCCTGCCCTCCCAGGACGGGCTTGTTGAGGAGAACCTGCCTGTCCATTTTTCTCCACTGTCTTGTCCAAATGTGAACTGGGGGATTCTGGCCTTCCTTCTTGGAAAGGCACAGAAATGACCTCATTTTTCATCTCACTGCTGAGGCTGTTTTTGGCCCTTCCTTTGTTATGTTTGAGCGCTGGATTCATCTTAGATGAAGGGACAAGTGTAACTCTTAGGAGGCTCCTGGTGCCGTTCATCCCAGGGTCATGGGTGCCCCCGGATCCCAGTCTTCCTTGGTCTCAGAGTAAGAGAGGGGCTCAGGGTATGCTTCCAGCAATGGACAACTTGCCGTGACCCGCTGGGATTTTCATTCCTTTGCCTCCAGAGGTAACCTCTCTCACTTGTTTCTTTCTGAAGATGTCGCCACCGTCAGGACAAGTGTAACCTTTAAGCTAAATGAAGGCAAATGTAGTTTGAAAAAGGCTGAGCTGTTTCCTGAGGGTCTGCGACCAGTCCTCCCAGGTATGGAATCAGATGGCTGGTGCAGGAAGTGTGTCTGCATGCCGGGGAAGGGATCTGTAGCCAGCGGAGCCCTTCAGATGGGATCCTACGGTTCAGACTCTCTATGCACTCTCTTCTCAAGAGGAAGAAGACCCCTGCCTGGCAGCTCCATATGCCCCTGGGGTTACACATTAGGACTTCCTTTGCAGGGTACAGAGGGTGAACCTCTGGGGAAATCTGTGAGTTAATAGCAATCAATATGGGCTTAAGATGCATTAGTAACTTGTGATCATATTGGGTTAAAATTTCTAGATCTTAGAGTTTGCTTAAAATATAATCCAAAGAAATGAAAAAAGGTTTGGCTCAGAAAGGATCATCTTTGGTGAACAAAAATATCATATCCAGCTTTTCTGCTGGATCTCATCTTTGGAGGCAGTGATGCCATTGGCTTCAGCAGAACAAATACTTTCCAAGTAGACCTGGCTTTATGGAAAGAGCAGAATCCAACATTCCTCTTTCTCCCCTAGCTCACATTTCCAGTATTAGTTCATAGAATAATTTTAGAGAATAAAAGAAAAATCACGATTCATGTATTAGGGAGGGTTCTTTCCCTAGTCTACCCTCAAATAAATCATACAAACAAATAAAAGCATAGTCACTCTAGTCACATCTGGCTGCCTATTTTAAGTAACTAACCAAGATTAATTTGGGCACCTCCATTTGATGGAATTGGAGAAGGAAATGGCAACCCATTTCAATATCCTTGCCTGGGAAATCCCACAGACAGAGGAGGCTGGGCACTACAGCCCATGAGGTAGCAAAGAGTTGGACACAACTTATCAACTAAGCAGCAACATTTTATTGAATATTACACAGCTATTAATTATGGGTTTTCTTGATGGAATATTATGCAGCTGTTAATTATGGGTTTTCAAAGAATGTTTAATGACATTAGAAAATGTTATAATAAAGATGAAAAAAAGAGTCACATTTTGTATATCTAATACAACCTAAACTGTGCAAAAAAAAAAAAGCATAAGTAGAAGAAAAACAAAGAAAACTCACCATGTCCATATTAGTAGGTTAAATCTAGGTGGAAGGATGTTGAGTGATTTTAATTTTTTTGCTGAATTTTCCAAATTCCCCAATAGTGAGCATTTATACTTTTAATCAGAGGGTGAAAGCATTATTTCAAGATAGATTTGGTCTTTAGTTCATTTAGTGGTATTATACTAATGTTAATTTCTTAGTTTTGATAAAGATACATGTAAATATAAGATGTTAACATTAGAGAACACTGGATGAAGAGATGTGAGAACTCTGAATACCCTCTCAGAAACTTTCCTATACATCTAAGCTTACTTCAAAATAAAAAAATTTTTAAATAGATATGGGAAAATAGAAAGTGAAAGAGGTTCAAAATGAACATCTATTCAGTTTGAGATTTGAAGTGAGCCTTTTGAGAGGTAAGATGGATCTTTAGGGAAAAACTAATTTGCCTTCTCCTTCCTTTGACCCTGATGCCCTGCTGATTTGAACATCCTTATAATGTTAAGAGAAGAACATGATACAGATAATTCATCAGTTCAGTTGAGATTAGTTCATTGTGCGGATAGTATGTGGATCTGCTCTTTGGTTCTGGTTAACAATCATTAGTCAAAAGATTCACTGGAAGTCATGGAATGAGGAGTGAGGGTCAGAAACGAGCATGTCCAAAGCCCCGCCTTACATAACACCTTCACTCCCGTCCTGTGTGCCTTCATGACTGCTTGGATCTGTTGATTCTTTGTGCCATTTACTGCTCCTGGTTATTTCAAAATGAGTCGTCACTGTTGATGTGCTTTCCAGCTTTCCCTTTGATTGGAATTACTCCAAGGTCAGTTTGCCTGAAAGCAGGAGTTAATTTCCTTTCTACTCCCATGCTCGTTCTGTACTTGAAGACTTAGCCCCTGCTTGAGGCATCATAGTTCAGCTTTAAAGAAATGAACCCTGAGAACATTAATGCACCTTAGCAAACCACCAGTCAGGAAGGCAAGACAACCTTTGGTTCCCGTCTTCCACATGTGTGGCTGGTCATTCAGAAACATCCAGCATCTGTTTATGAAAATCAGTTTTGAGAGCTAAATGGTAAAGTTACATAGGAGGCAGTACTGGCTCTTCAAGATTATAATGTCATCGTGCTCCAGGCTGAGGGCTTGCAGTGTCTTGGCATCTGGAGTTAATCATCTGGTCCCCGGAGAGCTGTTCTAATGAAATGTTTACAGAGTTTGAGCGAATGTTCAGCCGAGTGCTTTGCCAGGATTTGGCTTCCGATAATTTTGTTTCTCCATACAGAGAAGCACAGCTCAGTAAAAGAGAGTTTCCGCTACGCAAACCTTACATGCAGCTCTGGCAAGCAAGTCCCAGGAGGCCCTGGCCGACCGAACGCCCCTAAGGAAATGTTTATCACTGTTGAGTTTGAGCTTGAAACTAACCAAAAGGAGGTGACAGGTTGGTTTGAAAATAGTCTCTGGTGCCAGGTTTCTTACAGCTTTCTCCTGTTTCTTTGCCTTTCGCTCTTCATCATTCTTGTGGGGGGAAATTGTACATTCACTTAAGTATCTCCTGTTTTTTTTGGTTTGTTTGTTTACCCCCAAACTACACTGAATTTGTTTGGAACCTGATGATTTTATCTGCCTCATCAAAACTCAAAGCTACCATTTTGGCCAACAAATTTCTGTTTGAATCAAATGCTGCCCAGCCTGCTAGGTGCCCAGCTCCATGTCTCTCCCCACGCTGTCTGCAGGGGGCTGTGAGTGTTGGTAGGCCCTGTAGTTGGTCTAGACATAGTCCAGCAGATACGTACAGCAGCCTGAACTCCCCTCCACTGCACTCTCTGGTTTCTACAGTGTCTTGTGATCTCAGTTGCCTGGTAAAGCGAACAGAGAAGCGGCTCCGGAAGGCCGTCCGCACTCTCCGGAAGGCTGCCCACAGGGAGCAGCTGCACCTCCAGCTCTCAGGTGTGAACCTTGAAGTGGCTAAAAAGTCTCCCCGAACATCTGAACGCCAGATAGAGTCCTGTGCAATGGGCCAGGACCATGGAGGAAACCAGTGTGGTGAGTGGCCTGCTAGCCGGGACATTTTTAATAGAACTCTCTTGAGCTCCAAACACACTAAAGGTATCCATAAGCAAGTCTGGCCCATCCTTTCTCCCCAGGCTCCTTCCAGAGAACACCCGGGATCCCCACCCTCATTTGAGATCTTTACTTGGTACTGCCCTTGCCTACTGGATCAGGAGCCCCTGAACACAAGGAGTAGTGCCTGGCACTTAGTAAATGTCAGCTGAGTTGAGGGATGGGATGGAAGAGGCAGGGCTGATGAGAAGAGAGAGGGTTGTCCTTTAAGGGTCTGAGGGACCGTGGTCTTCAAAGCGCTGTGGTTCCCCCAGCTGGGGCAAGACTGCAAATATAAGGCGTCACTGAGCCTTCTTGACACTCCACTCTCAACAATTCCCCTATCATCTCCCTATGGTTTGACCCATGATGGCAGTTAACAAACTCTTGTCCATAATTTTGTGGAGGGGAGAGGCTAGAGATCCTCAGCTGCCTTATGAGATCCCTGAACTATGGCCCAAGCTTCTGATGAAGTTCCAGGCAAGAGGAATCTGGGCAGGAGGTTCCAAGGTGGTCAGTCTTGAGGTGTGTTTGTTGTGAGAGATTGTTCTGGGCAATTATTGGAGACTCTACTGAAGGAGTCTTAGATGAGGGAAAAGTAGGGTCTCACTTTATAGTAATGTAATGATTTGAGGCTTCACCTGTGACAGTCATAACACTAAGCACTTTATCTGCATTACCTCATTCAATCCTTATAGTCATCTGACCAGGCAGTATTATTATCTGCATTTTACAGAAGAGCAAACTGGAGTTCAGAGGGGTAAGTGTTCTTGCTTAAGGTCACATGGATGGTCCTACTCCAAACCCTGTGCTCTGGTCCCAAAGAAAGGTGAATTTCAATAAGCAGACCCCTCCAGAGTAAAGTGATGTCCTTTCTAAAGTGTCATTAGAGGAACAAGGCCTGAGAAATGAAGCTTGAGCTAAGGAGTAATAAATCAGTGTTTCAAAAGAAGCAAAGCTAAGTCCAGAGGCACTTGTTCAGAAAAGTTGTCAGCAATAGCTCCACATCCCTATTCTGTTGCTTTGCCAAAACATACTGGAAATCATGTGTAAAATCAAGCGGTAACTGTCTACCAGGGGGCTGTTCTCAAATAGTTGTAACTCTCATTCCAGCTGACTCACTTGAAAAAAAAAAAAAAAAAAGATTAAAAACAACCCAGCTGGTTGATTTGTTCTCACTTAAAATTCGAAGAGTTCCAGTTTTCATACCAAAATGGTGATGAGAATTGGCTGTTGCTGCCCTGGTTTCCAGGGTGAGCTGCAGAAACTGTCAGGGACAGGCAGGTCTGTCCTGCTTCTGGCCTCTCAGAGCTGTATTGTACCCCTCATCCCCCAAGTGCTGTCCTGGAGGTAGAGGCCCTGCAAGCTCGCCAGGGAGCTTTTATGGCCAATTAAGAGTTCAGAAAAAGCTAATGTCAAGGGCCTTGGGGAACAACTCCCAGTGAGAGTATTATTAATACTACTATGGGCATGCTTCTGGGGAATAAAGAGCTCACAGTGAGGATCAGGAGTTACTTAACAGAGGCCTCGTGACTGTGGCCACTTGTGGAAGACACACAGTACGAGGTCAGCGTGGCTGTTGTGCGTGTGAATGTGTCCTGAGGTGCTTGTCATGCCGAGTTGGGTTGGATTTGCTTCTACAAGAGGCCACGTGTCTTGTCTCAAGAGCTCCCTCTAGCACTGGATGAATTCTGTAGCCCGCAAGGAACTACAGGTTCACCCTGTCTGAGAGCAGTCTTGACGATTTTACAAATGTCAAGGAACACAACCCAAGGAACTACCAGTGAAGCTTTCCTCCTGCTGGAGGGAGGAAGTGGGTATAAAGAAGGGTCAGTTGAGTTAGCTGGAAAGGCTTTTTACTCAGCAGACTCCTGGCAACAGCAAACCATGGTGTGTGTGTATGTGTCTGTCTTATATTCCTGGTCGATTAACGCAGTTGTGTCCGACTGTTTGCAACCCCATGGACTGTAACCCACCAGGCTCCTCTGTCCCTGGAGTTCTCCAGGCAAGAATACTGGAGTGGGTAACCATTCCCTTCTCCAGGGGATCTTCCCGATCCAGGGATCAAACCCACAGACCCACATCTCCTGCATTGCAGGCAGATTCTTTACCATCTGAGCCACCAGAGAAGTCCCGCATTAATGGTGTTAGAACCTCATAAAGACCAGGCTTACTGGTATATTTTGAACTCTGATAGCACATGCAATGAAGACAAACGGAGGATAATTCTTTTGAGGAATTATTTTATATTTCTGGGACTTCTTTGGTAGCTCAGATGGTAAAGAATCTGCCTGCAGTGCAGGAGACCTGGGTTTAATCCCTGGGTCAGGAAGAGCCCCTAGAGAAGGGAATGGCTACTCACTGCAGTATTCTTGCCTAGAGAATGCCATGGACAGAGGAGCCTGGTGAGCTATTGTCCATTTATGTTTCTAGAAAAGAGCCCAAAGAGTGTTTTGAGTCACCTAGAAGGAGAGATGGGACCGTTATGTTTTTCCTTTAAAATACTTTTTATTTGGTTTTTAATTACCTAAAAGTGGTACATGTGTCAAATGATATAGAAATGTACACAGGATGGAAATTTTCCAGTCAGCTTCTAACCCCACTCCCCAGAAATAATCACTGTCAATAGTTTGCTGTGGATTTTTCTACATCTGTTTCTATGCAGATATAAAAATGAAATTTTATTTATTCATTCAACGAATATTTATTGGGCACCAAATGTGTGCCAGGCACTATTCTAGGTGCTGGAATCCAGCAATGAGACAAAAAAGAGCAAAAATCTCAGCCCTTGCCGAGTTTAGAGTTCTAGAAGAGGGAGACAGACCACAAACCAATAAAGAAGAAAGTATATCCTGTAGCAAATGGTGTTGAGGGAGTGAAGAACAGGTAAGCAAGGAAATGCAATAGAAAATGCCGAGGTAGGACTTCCCTGGTGATCCAGTGGTTAAGACTCCACACTTGCAATGCAGGGGGCTCAGGTTTGATCCCTGGTCATGCCACGCAGCACAGCCATAAAATAAAAATAAATAAATAAAAAGAAAATGCCAGGGAACGGGGAGGGGTGGGGAGGAAGGTACTCTGCAAAATGCAGACTATTCTCAGGGGCTGTGGTCATTGAAAAGTGATATTTGGGGAGAGATGTGAAGGGTGGGAGGCACCGGCAGTGAGGACTTCTAGGGGAAGAGCCCCAGGTAAAGGAAACAGCGAGACTAAAACCCCGAGGCACCGAGGAGAAGGCCGGGGGTGATGGGAGCTGGGGAAAGGAGGGTGGAGGAAGAAAGTCAGAGCAGAGGCACAGGGCCAGAGCATGTGGGGAGTGGAAACAGTGGTGAGGACTCTGAATCTGAGTAAGAGAAAAACCTGAGAAGGGGTTTTAGCAGAGCGATAACAAGGTTCTGACTTATGTTTGAAAAGGATAACTTTGGCTGCTGTATTAAAAACAGGCTGAAGGTTTGTGTGTGATAAAACAGTAAAAAATATATCAATGCAATTTTAATGTACTGCATATTGTTTTTAACTACAGAGTAGATCATGGCCACCTTCCCATGCTAACAGAGGAGCTGTCGTACTTCTTTTAAAGCTTCCTGGTCTACGTTTGTTTTAAGACACCAGTATTATTAGCCATACTCCTGAGGGTGACATTTAATCAAGCTATTCCTAATTTTTCTATTACCAACAATGCTGCAATAAATATTCTTTTTGTGCACAGACCAATATTTCTGGAAGATAGACTTGTAGATGTTTAATTGCAGGTCAAAGGACGTACATGCTTTAAACTGAATAGATACTGCTCATTCAACCTCCAAAAACATACTCATATATACTCCCCCCAACTTTGTGATTGAGTGCTTATTGCCCCACATCATTGGTAACATGGATTATATTTTATTGATCTTTTTAATTTGCAAATCAGATTTGCAAATCTGATAAGTAAAAATGATGGTCATTTGAACTTGTTTTTCTTTGATTATTAGTAAAACTGAGTATGCTGTCATATGTCTATGGCCATTTTGATTTCCTCTTCTGAGAATATCCATTTTCTTTAGCTATCTTTCCATTGAAGTTTTTGTTTTTCCAACATAATTTTTAAAAAATAAAATTTAAGGCCCCAAGTTTTATCAAAGAACATAGTCACGTCTGATCAAACATTTTCTTTCTTATAATAATTTTATATAGTAAAGTCTCATTATTTAAGGACTTTGAGGACAGCCCGTTCTGCAAGTGATCTTTGTACCATCTGTGATCAATTTTAGCAAGATGGCAAAAAAAAAAATAGGGATTATATTCTCCAAGGAACAAATTCCTCAAGCTTGTAGTAATTCATAAAGTCCTTTGTATCTAAAGAAAAATTAATAATGACTTGGATTTCTCTTTTTCTTTCATAGCTATTTATCCTTTCATAAAGGATACATTATTTAAGAAATATACTTGCTAAAGTATAAATTTTTGTATTTTATTATTTTGAAACTTGTCGAAATTTTAAAAAGACAACCTAGACAACTGGCAAACTGGGAAGTATTCTAGTGCCTGGGTCCTAGAGAAACTAGAGAAGTTTAATTCAAGTTTTAATAGTAGCAGCTTTCTTCTGCAGCAGTTGGGAAAAATTAATTCAAATAGAATTTATTGAGATCCCACTCTGTGCCACAATAAGAACTTGGGATGAAGCAATAAGAATATAATGGGTGAAAACTGTGCTTTTATGAAGCTCACATTCTAATGGAGAGAGATGGGTAATCAAAAAGTAAAGGAAAGGATAGTTTCAGAAATTATAAGTGCTATTGAACTAATAGAACAGAAAGTGTCAGAGGGGAGGAGAGATTTCTGCTCTTTACAGGGTATTCAAGGAAGGCTGCCAGAGCAGATTGCGTTTGAGCTGAGACCTAAGTGAGAAGGAAGAACTGAGCATGCAAACCCAATGGAAGCAGGGGGTGCGTGAACAGAGGAGCCAGCAGCACGTGCAAAGGGCCTGAGGCAGAGAGAAGCCAGGTATTTTCTTCTTAATTTTTTCAAAACAGAAATTACTTGGAATTGAGCAGGTGGAAAATTTCTGTTTTAAATCAAGGAAAATGTAAGTGGTACATATAGACCAATATTAAACTAATATTTATCACCTAGACTTGATAGGAAATTCATTTAATTAAAAAAGTTTAAAAAACATAATTTAGTAAAACGTTGACATCTATTGAACACTTAACGCATTCAGCCCTTTGTTAAGCACCTTACCTGTGTGCGTGTTTAGTCCCTTCAATCACGTCTGACTTTTTGCGACCCTGTGGACTCTAACTGACTTCTCTGTCCGTGGGATTCTTCAGGCAAGAATACTGTAGGATACCAAGAATGGGTTGTCATGCCCTCCTCCAGGGGATCTTCCTGACCCAGGGATTGAACCTGAGTCTCTTATGTCTCCTACGTTGGCAGGTGGATTCTTTGCCACTAGTGCCACGTGGGAAGCCCTAAGCACCTTACACGACTCTTCTAATTTAGCCCTTGTCACAAGTCTATTCTGCATCATACCATTTGTATAGATAGGGAAACAAAGGCATGAGAAGGTAAGCAGTTTTCTCAATGTCATGCAGCAAGCAAGTGGCAGAGCCAGGATTCAAATTCGGGTCTGACTCAAGAGCCCATGTTCCTAACTCTCAGTTTGAATACTCTCAGCTCTCCTGGGTACTGCGTATGCCCTGTGATTATCCTACTCATACCTAACTCATATGGAGACTCCTCTGTGGGCCAGCTTTGTGGTGGGTGCTGAGGAGGACTGAATAAGTAAGATAGCATCCCTCAAGTTGTAACCCTCCCAGGGAAGAGTCAGAGAAGCCTTCCCCAAAGAGGGAAAGCCTCAGTGAGCTTTAAAGGGAGCACAAAGGGAGCACAGATGATGCATAAATGGGTAGAGGAACAGCCTTGGGGAGTGAGGACCAGCAAGATGTGCACAGGGGATCTTTGGCATTTCAGTATTACTATCCCTGGAGTGGAAGGTAGGATGTGGTGGGCAGCAAGGCTAGTGGGAAAAACATGGCCAAATCATGAGAGATCTTGAATATGTTTATCTGTAGGTGACAGGTATCATTAGAGGCTTTAATCAGGGAGCATAAAGTCATATTTATATTCTAGAAAGAGCCCTCCAACTGAATTGAGGGTCAGGACTAGAGGCAGAAAAACCTATTTGGGAGCTTCTGAATGCTTTGCATAAGAGATATTGAGAACATGAAAGCACTAGATGGAATAGAAAAGCAACAGTGGATTAGAGAAATATTTAGGAGGAGACGTGAACAGCATTTGGTGATAAATTGGATTGGGACTGAGACGAGGAAAGGGTTGGGGTGAGCTCAGAGGTTTCTGACTTGGCCTCTGATCCTGCATTTTCTTCCCATACGTCCCCCATCTCACCCAGCCCTGTTTCATATGCAGGAGGCACCGACAAAAAGCCTGTGGGTTGGTTGAATGGTAAGATGAATGTGATCACTGGGGAAGAAATAATCAAAAGATTTATAGGAAAAGCAGAAAAAAAAATGGGCTCTTGAGAGGGCATGAGAAAGAATGAAAACTCATATACGGAAAAGGAGACTGAAGGGTGAGTTTGAGTTGAAGACACTGAAAAGTGCAGGTTGGCAAGTCGAGGAGGCTTTTGAGGCAGGGAGTGAAGCAGTCAGAGAAGTACTTTAGGAAGGTGAATCTGTTGGTAATAACAGAGCTGGGGCCAGGAGGAACGGCCAGCAAGGGAGTGCACTGGAAGGTTATTGCAGTAATCTAGATATGAGATGGTGACGAGCAAAGGACACTAGTGCCATAGGGATAAAAAATCGGGGACAGACAAAAGGGACCCAGGTATACGATGCTGCAGCAGGGAGAAGAGAAGTCTGGGATTATGTGGTTTGAAGCCTTGGTGACTGGGAGTGTAGAGATGCTGTTTATAAAGAGGGTAAAGTCAGAGGGGTAGGAAGCCTTGGACAGGGGAAGGGAAGAGAAGCATTCCCCTTGGGAAAGTAGAATTTGAGTTGCAACAAGACTCCTAGGCAGAAATGTCCACAGGCAGGTGGGAGTCTAGGAAAATGACGTTACTGCTCCATGTATAGACTGACCCTCCCACCCTGCGTCTGTCCACACTGCTCTGACTTGCCTCCTGTTAAAAGCGATGAACAGCCCATGCTCCTTCCTAAGGCCCACTCTTCCCCTGGGGCTCCAGGGCCCATTCCCTCTCACCATCTCAAGAGCAATGTTCCTGCTCTTGTCCCCACCAACCCTGCATCTCAGAATTCTCTTTTTCTACTGGATCATTTCCAACAGCACACAAACCTACTCCTGTCTTAAAACCCACACAAACCCTCCTTTGACTTCTTTTGCTTCTCTCCAGATCCTGCCTCCTTTCTTTGACCCCCTGTCAAGCAAAACTCCTTGAAAGACTTGTCTAAATTCCCTGTCTTTGCTTCCTCATCAACCATTTTCTCCTCCACCCTAACCAACCTGGTTTTCATTCCCAACGTCTCCAGGGAAACTGCTTTTCCCAAGGTTTCTAACAGCTTCCATGTTACCAAATCCAGGTTGCCAGCTGTCACCCAGAGTCTGCTGACCCCTCTCTCCTCCCGGAAACTCTTCTCATGGGTTCACACACCACACACCTCTGGTTCTCTTCCTGCTTCACCGGCTGCTCCCTTTTCATTTCCCATGCTGGGGGTCCCCTAATTTTTTTATCTCTAGACATCAGGGATCCCAGGGCTCAGTCCTCCGTGCCCATCCCTTATTTTTTTTTTTTTTTACTCTCTTCGATGACCTCATTCAGTGCTTCGATAGCTTTAAATACCACCATATGCTGGTGACTCCCAAACTGCCCTCTACAACTCTAACCGCTGAACTTACCTGTCCTAGAGGTGCCGAATGTTTTATCACACATGCACACACACACACAGAGTGAAATATTTTTGAATTTATGAATTTTTACTTATTTTAAAATTATAAACTTATACTATTGCCTAATATATTGTATGCATCATTTAAAAAAAAAGAGATACAGATTAAATAAACAAAATTTTAAATAGCTGGCTAGCCTCTGAAGGCACCATGCTGACAACTCAGCAAGGTTTATTGTTAACAGTAGTGGCTGTAAATCACTTTTTTCAAATAGTCTTTTGTTCGTTGCTAGTGTTTTGGCTCATTCTTGTCAGAGCTGATTAAATCCTCACTGTTCCTATCTTGGGATATGGTTTGACAAGAGCTGGTACCAGGAGAATAAGCAGTGTCAGTTCTGCGCTTCCCTGGGGCTCACCTGCGCCTGCATCCCTGGTCCTGCATCATGGTCCAGGATTTCTACAAGAATTGTTGGAAGCTGCTTTCTACTTCGTGATGGTTTGTATGTTTTAGACCAGATAATATAATCAGGAAACCTGTTCAAAGAGGCCTAATTGAAGTTCTTCTCGAGACACGGAAAAGAAGTGAGTCAGTTGGTACCTCCCCACTCTCAGGTCTCTTTCTTGGGGACTTTGTGTCTTCACATGTGTGTCTGACTTGTGGAGATGTGGACCGACTGAGGGGCCAATCTCTCTTCTCTTTTGAACAGAAGAACTTAAAAAAAAAAAAAATATATATATATATATATATATTTCAGTTTTATTGAGATATAATAGATATGCAGCAAAGTATAAGTTTAAAGTGCACAGCATAATGATTTGACTTACGTGCATCATGAGATGATTACCACAGTAAGTTTAGTGAACATCCATCAGATCAAATAGTTACAGCACTGAAGAAATATGAAAACAAAAGTTTCCCCTTGTGATGAGAACTCTTAGGGTTTACTCTCTTAACAACTATCGTGTATAGCATACAGCAGTGTCAGTTATATTTATCATGTTGTACATTATATTCCTAGTACTTATAACTGGAAGTTATTAAGTACTTATTGACTTATAAGTTATTAAGTACTTAAGTACTTATTGACCACCTTTATCCAATTTCCCCATCTCCTACCCTGATCTCTTTTTCTGTGAGTTTGTTTGTTTGTTTTTGAATTATAGCTGACCTATAGCACTATGTTAGTTCCTGGTACATAGTGATTTGATATTTCTATATATTTCAAAATGATTACTGTGGTAAGTCTGGTTTAGATACTAAACCAATGAACCTTTCTTTATTTTTTAGATAAAATTTAATATGCATAGATGTGAAAATACTTTGTAAACTGCTGAGATGTAGTATTCTAGCTTGGAGGCCACCAGCATGACAAATGCCTTCTCAATACCAATACTTGCATGGCCTCAAAGTTTCTTAAACTCAACATGTCTAAACAAAACCTTTTCTTCTCCTCCCTCGCTCCACACCAAAACCCCCTTTACCCTCATCTCTTTAACTAGCTTCCCTGTTGCTCAGTTGCTCTAGTTGAAAGCCTCAGTTTTCTTGACCTCTCTTATTCGGTCATGCTCCTTATTGAATCCGTTAGCAAATCCTGTCAGATCCGCCTTTTTACCTGAGTCTAACTAGTTTTCTCTTCCTCTGTTTTTACTACTCTGTTCCAAACCACCACCATCTCCTGCCCAGTCTATTGCAATGGGCTCTGAATTGTTCACATTACCCTTGCCTGCCTTCCATCTGTTATCCACACGGCAGCCAGAAGATCTTTTAGAAACGTAAGTCAGATCATGTCCCTGCCCCATTCAAAACCTTCAGCACAATTTGAGTAAGGGCTAATTTCCTTACCGAGACCTTCAAGAATCTATGTAATCTGCCCCTTGCTTGCTTTTAGAGTTCGTCTCCTATCACCCAGCACGTTTCACTATGTTCCTGCTGCGCTGGCTCTTTTGCTATCAGACAAGACCATTGCAAGACTGCTTCCCTCATTTCACTCTGATCTCTGCTCACAGAGGCCTTTCTGAGCTATTCTTATAAAATAGCATTCATGCAGACCACTAGTCTTTGCCTTACTCTCTTCCCTGTTTGAATTTTCTTCGTTGCACTTACCTCTCGTTAGCATTCTACTATATATTTATTTGTTTGCTCATTTATTGCCCATATTCTCCACTAGAGCAAGAGCCCCTTTAGGGCAGGGCCATGTCTGTCTTCTCTGCTGTATCTCCAGCTCCTAGACAGTACTGGTGCTAAGTACTTAATTGAATAAATGAGTAGGTGAATCTTCACAAGAACAACAGATGACGTCCCGAGGATAGTCACCAACACTAAGAAAAAAGGGGGCCGGGGTAAATCTTTGGGGAAATAATTACAATGAGGGCAAAAGAGACATTTTAAATGCAGTGAAATCAGTCCCATTAACCAGGCATGAAGAAAACGTAGCATACCCTGGGATGTCAACAAGGAAGGCATCAAGTTGGGCTCCTCTCTCCGCCTCAACTATGAGAAAGTTTTCAAATAGGAGACCTGAGAACACTCCAAAACCCGGACAGACGCGACAAGTCAACCTCTTGGCCCAAGAGGGTGCTATCTCCTGTCACTCTGAAACACTCATTTAAAAGGTGTTCAAGTCGGGATCCCTAGGCCACAGCACTGCCTCGGGTGCCATTGCCTCTGAGCCGGGACAAAGCAGCAGCTCCAAGAGACCCTGGGAATTCGTGTGGGCCGCCTGAGGCTCTCCAGAAGGTAGGGCGTGATCCTTAAGAAAACAGTCAAATGCTGGGGAGTGACCTCTTTTATTAGGTTCACCATCTTAACCGCAGAGAGACCATAGTGTTTGTCCATAGCCTGAAATACTCAAAGGCCATGGTGTTGAAAAGAGGGCCAGCCTTCAGGTCTCTTTGTCACCATTAATCCTGGTCCCCACTGGTCTCTCCCTTTTGCATCAGAAAAGCTTTCTTTTTTTCTGTTTTTTGAAGAGGAGGAGAAAACAGCTGTGTGGGATTTGAGAACGGGATTTTAATGGTCACTGAAGACACACAAAAGCTTTGCCATGATCGTGAAGTGTTCTGGGGGCAATTGGCTCCTTTGTCTGGGGCAGCAAAACAAGCCGGCTGCTCAAGGAGAAAAGAGATGCAACTGGAACTGGGATGGAGGTCTCTTGAGGCCAGATCTTCAGCACATTTGCAAAGAGCTGTTTTCGGGCATCTTGCTTTTTAGTGTTTGGCTCATTTTTACCTTGAGAAAGAAACAAATTAATCTGGAAGGTTGTTGGCATGGATTATTTTTGTGGGTCTGTAGGTATTTCTCTCTGGAAGGAAAATAGAAACTGTGAGTGACGAGTTTGTTAATGTGGAGCAGGCCTTTCACTCTGAGAAAAAAGAACCAGTGCTTTCTTTTTGGGCGGGGGTGGTGGGGGGGTGGCGGCCTGAGGGGCATTTCTCAGTTCTTTGCTCACTTGAAAAATTGTAGCAGATGTGGGTTATTGTGAGGCTTCCCAAAATGTAACCTTGGGGAAAAAAAAGGTTTTGGAGGGGGGGCAGTCAGTAGTTTTAAGGAGGAGTGGACATCCAGAACAGCAGGAGTCCATTCAGTTACTCTTTACAGTAGAAACCAGGTCATTTTAATCCACTCACAGAGGGGGTCTTTTTCTGACAGAGGAACTGTGATGGAACAGACCAAGATGATCTGACTCCAAGTTATGATTGGTGGGGCTGTTGGAATCATTGTTGTCCATATGGGCACTGTCCCTTTAGGTGAATGGGTGTTACAAAAACAGCCTTTCCCACAATGGACATGGCTTGGGCTAGAGGAGCCCCAGACAGCCTTGGTTTTATTTACTTCTTCCAGTCTTCATGACAGTTGGCTTGATAGAGTCATGAAGGGGTTAGCTCTCATTTGCTGTCTGTTGTAGGCACTGGAATAGTCAGGTGGGACCCAGGATAAAAATCCATGAATTCCTAGTACATAATTCAGCCCTGCTTTTCATGGGAGATGAGCTGCAACAGAGTAATTATGGAAACCATTATCCAGTAGGCCTACATTTAGAGACTAAGTCTGGAATCACAGGCTCTGTCTGCCACAGTTCCGTGCATCATATCCACTATAATGTCCTTTGCCAAGAAAGGAAGAGTTTAGTTCACTTATAATTTTTCTAAAAATATCATAAAATTAAATTAAAAAGTGTGAATATTATAAAAGAACATCCAAATAAACAATATAAAAAAGTACTAAGATTTAGATTTTAGTGTAGACTTTCTTGATTGATATCTTTTCATTGTAAAAGTAATATTTAAAGTGGCATTTTTCAGCTTACTGTGATTTTTTTTAGTCTCATTTTTGTTTTCTTTAGATTATGAAGTAAATAATGAAAAGATTTTTATTACTGGTAATAGAGAAAAAGTACATATGCAAATTGCACTTGTAGGGTAGGATGAAAACCAATATTACCCCTTACACACATTCAAGGGCTATAATAACTAATTTTATTGTGTGATATTTTGTTTTGTAGTTCTGGGCAGCTTAGATATAAAAGAAAATGTGTTTATTCTGGTCAAACTCCCCATATGCCCCATAAAGAATCCTTGCAAAGTCTAGAATTGTGATTCAGTTGGCACTTTTGTTCAATGATCGTTTTCCTCTTTAAACTCAAAGCTCTTGATCTCATTGTAGGTGTATTTCACAGATTAGTTGTGGAACCTTGGCAAAATTATTTAATGTCTCTAAGTCTCTGTGAAATGAAGCTAATCATAGCACCTTGCTCCTTTGGGTTGTTTCCAGGACTAAGTGAGATAATGTATGTAAAGCTTATTGCACAGTTGCCATGCCCATCTCCAGAGGATCTTCCTGACCCAGGGATCAAACCCGTGTCTCCTACATCTTGTGCATTGGCAGCTGGATTCTTTACTACTAGCGCCACATGAGAAGCTCCAATAGATCACAAGTAGTCAACAAATGTTAGCCATCAGAAAGCCTGTTTGATGGTTCTGATGATGTTGTTTAAGTATTATACTAGGGAACCCACTTCAGTGTATTTACTTTATGTTCATATCCTAAATGGAGAAGGCGATGGCAACCGGCTCTAGTACTCTTGCCTGGAAAATCCCATGGGCAGAGGAGCCTGGTAGGCTGCAGTCCATGGGGTTGCTAAGAGTTGGACACCACTGAGCAACTTCCCTTTCACTTTTCACTTTCATGCATTGGAGAAGGAAATGGCAACCCACTCCAGTGTTCTTGCCTGGAGAATCCCAGGGACGGGGGAGCCTGGTGGGCTGCCGTCTATGGGGTCGCACAGAGTCAGACATGACTGAAGTGACTTAGCAGCAGCAGCATCATATCCTAAAATAAGATATAAGATGTTTGTTGTTTAACAACACCAAAAAATATGATCAGAAGCATTAACTTCCTTGTAGTTTATTCTTTCAGGAGATGCTTACTAGGATTTGCTGTTTGTAATGTATTATTACAAACATGAAGCATCCTATTTTGCACTGCTCATCTGTAAGACACTTGAAATCATCCTCCCCATAGCCAACAGTCAGTTTAGTTCAGTTGCTCAGTCATGTCTGACTCTTTGCGACCTCATGGACTGCAGCACTCCAGGCTTCCCTGTCCATCACTAACTCCTGGAGTTGCTCAAACTCATGTCCATCGAGTCGGTGATGCCATCCAACCATCTCATCCTGTCATTTCCTTCTCCTCCTGCCCTCAATCTTTCCCAGCATCAGGTCTTTTCCAATGAGTCAGCTCTTCGCATCAGGTGGCCAAACTATTGGAGTTTCAGCTTCAGCATCAGTCCTTCCAATGAATATTCAGGACTGATTTCCTTTAGGATTGACTGGTTGGATCTCCTTGCAGTCCAAGGGACTCTCAAGAGTCTTCTCCAACACCACAGTGCAAAAGCATCGATTCTTCAGCACTCAGCTTTCTTTATGGTCCAACTCTCACATCCATACATGACTACTGGAAAAACTGTAGCTTTGACTAGATGAATCTTTGTTGGTAAAGTAATGTCTCTGCTTTTTAATATGCTGTCTAGGTTGGTCATAGCTTTTCTTCCAAGAAGCAGGCATCTTTTAATTTCATGGCTGCAGTCACCATCTGCGGTGATTTTGGAGCCCAAGAAAATAAAGTACCCACAGCCAACAGAGAGTGAGCATTTCAAAACACAGCTTCTGGTCATATTCCTTGCCTTTCAATGGCTCTTTCAGGATAAAATCCAATCCTTCAGGATAAAATCCAAAGGCCTGACACTCAAGGACTTTTTCAATCTATTTTTCTTCCCCAAACTTTCTTCCTCCCCTTTCCTCCCATATGTCAGACATGAATCTTTACAACCTGCCCCTTTGCCTATCTGGGGAGCTCCTACTCATCCTTCAAGCCCTCTTGAAGATGTGGCCTCTTCTAGGAAGGCTTCTAGAATGCCACTTGCCTGAATTAATAGCACCTGCTGCTGCTGCTAAGTCGCTTCAGTCATGTCCTACTCTGTGCGACCCCAGAGATGACAGCCCACCAGGCTCCCCCGTCCCTGGGATTCTCCAGGCAAGAACACTGGAGTGGGTTACCATTTCCTTCTCCAATGCATGAAAGTGAAAAGTGAAAGTGAAGTCGCTCAGTCACCTACCTGTCTATTATTCCAATACCAATCCTATGTTCAGTGAATGATTTTCACCTTTATACTCCTGACAATCCCATGAAGTAGGGGATGTCATCAAGTGCTTGTGTTCAAAACTATTGAGGACCACTGTGATCCCTGCCCTCAAGGAACTCAAGGTTTAGGGAAAGAGGACCTGTAAACACCCCTAACAGAGGGTGACAGGGATCATGGCAGATGAGTGTGCACAAGGAACCCAGAGATGGCACATGTTCTGTATTCAGGGGGATTGTATAGGAAAGTGTGTGGTCAATGCCAGCAGTTGACCTTCATCCCCAGCACTCATATCATCCTTCCTTGGGCTCTGTCCTCTCACTGACCAGATCATTTCCCCCTTTGGCTAGTCAGTTGCAGGGCTGGGACATATTATGACGGAGCCCAGGAACGCTGTATTTTATGTCCAAATGGAACCTTCCAAAATGAGGAAGGGCAAATTACATGCGAACCATGTCCAAGACCAGGAAGTCCTGGGACCCTGAAGACCCCAGAAGCTTGGAATGTGTCTGAATGTGGAGGTAAGAATTCTGTCTGTCCCTTCTTACTCCTCCAGTCTCTGAAATCATTGTTGATACAGAAGGCATAAATAACATCTTAATGCAGAAAATATGTACTACACCATGGAATTCCTACTGGTAGAAACTTTACTGGGCTCATCTTATTTGCTGAATAAATGAAGACCTGATATAATACATTGGCAGAGAAAATGTGTATTTGTTGCAACTGCGTGTTTCATCACTGTAAATAAATACCCTCTGAGACCTGAGTGATCAACCAGTGTGGAGGGACTCTCTGAAAATGTCAAAAAATGGAGAAAGTAGCTCTGATTATTTCAAGATTTCATCTCAAAGTCATAGATTATTGATTTTTTTCTTTAAATTGGAGGGTAATTACTTTACAGTGTTGTGTTGGTTTCTGCCATATAACAACGTGAATCAGCCATAAGTATGTATATATCCCCTCCCCCTTGAACTTCCCTCCTACCTCCCACACCATCCTACCCCTCTAAGTCATCACAGGGTACCAAGTTGAGCTCCCTGAGTTATATAGCAACTTCCCACTAGCTGTTTTACATATGGTAATGTTTATGTTTCAATGCTACACTTTCTCCTTGCCCCGCTGATTTTTTTAAAAGTGTCCATCTGGCTATTTTGTTAAAACTCCATGAAGAGTTTTTAATCATCTATAAAATATTAACTCTGGAGCCACACTTACTTGGGTTCTATGGGCTTTTTTTCCTATTTTACTGTAAATGTCTTTATTAAACAGTAGAAGGGCCAGCTGTCCTGACACTCTGTGGGCTCAAATGAATGGTGTGATTTGATCTGGAAATTTTTAGGTGATGTCCAGGGCTGAGTGCACCAGGGTCCTGGCAGCCCTGCCTCTCTTTCTAGTGACCTCTGGGGCCAACTTTAGTTCCCACCTTAATGACTCCAAACTCAACTACAGGACCTTTTCTGATTTAAAAATCAGATCCTCAGACTGACTGTGTGACTTCTAGCATAAACTTTGGCCTGTTATGAAATCCTAGAACCAATGGTAAGATTGATAAGGAGGTACTTTGGGGGCATCTGTTCACACTTGTATGTGATCTCAATAATATACATATTTATAGTAAATAAGAACACTAGTAATAATAATTTATTGAATACTTACCTGTGTCAGGCATCATGCAGGCATTCATGGATAGTTCAGTGAATTACTCATGTGGTTGCTGTATCACTACAAAAATTTTATGAGGTTAAAGTGACTCATTCAAGGTCACACAGCCAAAGAGCAGAGGATTTAGAATCAGAACCCAGGTCTGACAGACTCCAGACTCCTCCCTCATGTGTATTTGTTAAATACTGTTATATCTATAACATGGTTAGAAATAAAACTGTGAAAATTAATAGAGGAGAGAGGATTAGGAATATGAGACAACAGATTTCTTTTTATAGCATCTTGCTAATGACAAGCTACTTCCTAAGTAAATACGTGCTTTTAGAAATCCTTTTGTTTATGGCAGTAATTCTTGTCATAAACTAAATAAATAATAAGGTGTTTAATGCTTCCCAGGTGGCGCAGTGGTAAAGAATCCACCTGCCAGTGCAGGAGACGCAGAAGACCTGGGTTCAGTCCCTTGTTTGGGAAGTCGCCTGGAGAAGGAAATGGCAACCCACTCCAGTATTCTTACCTAGAGAATCTCCATGGACAGAGGAGCCTGGCAGGCTACAGTCCATGGGGCTGCAAAGAGTCGGACATGACTGAGCAACCCAGCATGCACACACATACACACACACACACACACACACACACGTGTTTAAATAAATGCCTCTGGGTCCCTCTGTTACTGTGGATGGGATTGGCTGTTTTTAGGAGACTAAATGAGGGAGGCCAGGACTCCTCAATGTAAGGAGATGTAACTTAGTAAATAAAATTGGTAAAAACCGGTGGACCCTTCCATAACCAAGAGTCTTTTTATCCCAGGATGCAATCAGCTGGGTGACTGCAGGCAGAGAACCCTCTCTCTGGGGGCTCCAGCAGTGCGGTGGCTCCCTGGGCCCATGTGCTCCTCAGCCTGCAGCATACATACTCAGGCCTGCTCCATATTTCAGAAGAGTCAACACTTGTCTCCATCTTTGCCCTGTGGGTAAACATCAGGCACCCACATGCCACTTCATCGGAGTCAGCCGAAGGGCAGGACAAGGCTTCTGCTTGCTGAGGTGGGAGCCGAGGTCAGCATAGGCGGACAGGCCTGACCACATCTCTCTGATCTCACTTGCAGAGAGGTGGGGCAGGCTCTCCCCGGGGGCCTTGCTCACCTAGGGTCATTCCTCCCCCAGGTCTGTGCCAACCTGGTGAATACTCTGCAGATGGCTTCACACCCTGCCAGCCCTGTGCCTGGGGCACATTCCAGCCTGAAGCCGGCCGCACTTCCTGCTTTCCCTGTGGAGGGGGCCTCCCCACCAAACACCCTGGAGCCACTTCCTTTCAGGACTGTGAAACCAGAGGTGAGGACTTGGCAGCTTGCCTTTTCCCCAAGTGGAATTTTCCTTTTGAGGACCAAGGAGTCTAGTACAGCTCCGATCAAGCCCAGCCCGAGGCACCCTGTGTGGAACTCAGCGGCAGGGAGCTTAGGTCTCCAAGGCAATTCATTCCTGCAGGATGGGCAGAGAGCACAGGAACTGCCCAGACATGGGCCTCCTTGCCCTCCCACCTTGGCCCCTTTGGATGGGGCTGACTGCAGGGAGACCGGGGAGAAGCACGCAGGTTTAGTCCCCAGCCTCCCTCTGCTCCTTCCTTCCAGGTTCCTCTAGCACCTCTCCCTTACCTAGAGCTCCCTGCTCCAGAACAGACCCTGCCCCTTCTCTGGAGCCTTACCCTTTCCTGCCAGAGTTCAGCCTGGACCCTGGGGTCGGCTCTGTGCCCCTCCATGCTCACAAGCTGCTGTGCGTGAAGACAGAGCTGTGAGCATTCGTGTCTGATGGCACAGACCCCAAACTCAGAAGATACACCCATACCTCATTCCCTTTGTAATTTTCTCGGTGTCATGAGTCACAGGTCCCACCCAAGCGGGCTATTTAGGGAATTAAGTGTTGATTAGCCCCAGATTAGTAGGAAAGCAGTACTTCACTTGGGAATAAACATTTCTTTCATGAACTGCGAAATTTCTTGTGTTGCATTTGATAAAAATAGTCTTTTGTTGTTGTTCTCTCCACCCTCCCCCACTCCTGCAGTTCAGTGTTCACCTGGACATTTCTACAACACCACTACTCACCGATGCATTCGTTGCCCAGCAGGAACATACCAGCCAGAATTTGGAAAAAATCATTGTGTTTCCTGCCCAGGAAATACCACGACTGACTTTGATGGCTCCACAAACATAACCCAGTGTAAAAGTAGGTTTCCCTCTAAGGCTTTTCACAGTGGTGCTTAAGAGGGCAAGTGCTTGGGCCTACCTGGGGGTGGGGGATGGCAGGGGTCCATGGTTCACTCGGGACCATGGAGCTGCTCTTAGCCCTGCTCAGGGCTCTGCCGATCAGTGCTGGACCCTCAGGTGCTCACCTGTATCCATCCAGTCTACTTCTCCAGACAGGCAAGCTGTACCGGCTGTAATTTCCTGCTAAGGGCAAAATGTCAGGTCGGCCCTGTTCAGCAAGCATTGTTTGAGGATCTGTACTGTGTCAGGCACTGCAGACAGAATGAGTCCTTGGTTCTGCAGCAGCACCAGCTGTGGGATTGCGGAGGAAGGAGCCACGCCTTCTGTCTGGTGCTGTGCTATGCTTAGTCCCTCAGATGGGTCCGACTCTTAGCAACCCCATAGACTGTATGTAGCCCACCAGGCTCCTCTGTCCATGGGGATTCTCTAGGTAAGAACACTGGAGTAGACTGCCATATTCTCCTGCAGGGGATCTTCCCAACCCAGGGATTGAATTCAGGTCTCCCGCATTGCAGTTGGATTCTTTACTGACTGAGCCACCAGGGGAGCCCTCTGTCTGGAGAGATGAGGAAAGGCTTCAGGAGGGTAGGAGAAGGTTTTGACGGGGAAGGTTGGCAGAGAGAAGAAGAATGAGCCTCAGGCCCAGGAGAGCAGCTGGGAGGAAGCACAGACTCAGGAGAGTAAAAGGCTTTATGGGAGGAAACCCCTGGACCTGATCATGGAATGCGCAGCAGGGAGGCTGAGCAGACCAGGAAGGGAGGCCTTATTGACCAGAAAAGGAAGAAAAAGCATAACCTAAAAGTTGAGAATTATGTTTTATTTGGTACACAAAACTGAGAACTTAAGCCTGGAATGCAGCCTCTCTGATAAGCTGTAAGGAACTGCTCCAAAGAGGCAAGGGAGGAGCCAGATACACAGCAGTAAAGAGAGACCAGGTAGTCGGAGCATCAGAAGACTACTGTTAATCAAAGAAAACCAGACATCTCAAGTTAAGGAATTTAACACTTTTCTGTGTATGGGAAGCTGCAAGCGTCTGGGCTCACTGATATCATTCCTTCGATATGCACCTCAGCTATCTGGGGCCGGTGCCCTCTGCTTTCTCATCCTGAGTCTCCTCAGGGTGCATCCTTTGGGGTGCCTGCAGTGTCTCGTGGCTTGATGGCCGCAACATCCTTTGTTTCCTGCTATGGCAGGCAGCATTTTTTCACTGTGATCTTGACTGCCAGGCTAGAGAGTTTGGTTTGTATTCTGTAAGAATGGAGAGGTAAGTCATTCAACAACTTGTTGTGTGGTTTGTTTGATTGTTGTTTATAACCACCATGTGAAATTCTCTAGTAAAGGCCAAAAGACAAACTAAGCTGATTCAGTGTCATTAAGACTGACATGAAGGGGAGCAGAAGGCTTCTCCAAACTGGAAGAGTAGGGGATTGGAGGGGTGAATCATTGGAATTTATGACTGGAAGAGTATCTAGTTTTCTCTCTATCCCAACGAAGTCCTTTTAATAACATCCTCATAAGTAGCTGTCTAGTCTCTTTTTGACCATTGGCCTTAACAGGAAGCTTACTGCTGCTCATAATATCCTAGTCTGTTGGTAGATTAGACTTGGTCAGTTCACAGTGTGAGGAGATAAGGTTTTTCCTCCCTACGGAGATGAATCTGTCTCCTTGTCCCCCATCCCTGGCCCTCAGTTGTTTTTTAGTTCCTCGGTTGGCCAGTCAGGCTCAGAGGCATCCAGGGCTCTCCCCTCCCCTTTTTCTCTTCCAGGAACAAAAGCCTATTTATTTTTTTCTGCCAGGAATAATAAATCCAAGTTACAACTAGAGAGGCCAAAGGTAGTCCCTCCAACATCTTCTTGAACACATTCACCTGATAGTTGTAAACATAAGCTCCTTAAAGGGCAAGAATATTTGTTGGATGAGTGGAGAGATAGTTAGTGAAGATGTGGCTGAGGTGGAGCGTATGTGTGTGTGCGTGTGTGTACCCACAAGTGTGTACCCACATGTCTTTGGTGCCAGAGGCAAATGTGTATCACACCCCATACTGACTGATAGCTGAATGGAATTTTCTTCCCCACTTGAAAATAAAACATGGTCTTGACCAGATAGAAAAGTGAGAGTATGGCTGTCAAGTCTTCACCAGAGATGTCTAGGAAAGGGTAGAATACCCTCTGCTAACAGTCAGCTCTGTTCTCCCTATTTTGACAGACCTGCCAGTTCTGTACCACCCGTTCTCCCAGTGCTTGGACTTTGTAAACAAAACAGTAAAAAATAAAGTTATTCTTTTGTTTCACAAACACCTGCCCCTGACCTTCAAGTTGATGAGAAAATGATGCCCTGGGAACTCAGAGGGGTGGGCTCTGTGTGGAAAGCTAATGTACTTGGGCTCTTAGCGGGGGTTGGGGGGTTCGGTGTGGGGGGGGCGCTGGTACAGACTTATCCCCACAATGGTGTCACTTTCAGGCCCTGTTCCTCCGTGGCAACAGAGATGCAGTGGTTCTCCCTAGCCAAGCGGGTGCTGGCCGTGACATGACGATGGCTCTGTTGTACTTTCATGACTCATGGCGTTTCCTCTTCCAGACAGAAGGTGTGGAGGGGAGCTGGGTGATTTCACCGGATACATCGAATCCCCAAACTACCCAGGCAACTACCCAGCCAACACAGAATGTACCTGGACCATCAATCCACCCCCTAAGCGCCGCATCTTGATTGTGGTCCCTGAGATCTTCCTGCCCATAGAGGACGACTGTGGCGACTACCTCGTGATGCGGAAAACTGGTGCGTCTCACGCCTCTGCTCCCCTCCCTTTCTGAGGCCAGCAGGGAAGCCTGATGGCACACCACCTGGCTTTATTATTTAAAAATTTTTTATGGATGTAGAGTTGATTTACAAGATCATGTGAGTCTCAGGTGTACAAAACAGTGATTCAGAGTATTTTCCCTTATAGGTTATTACATAATATTAAGTATAGTTCCCTGTGTTGTACAATATGTTCCTATTGGTTATGCCTGACTTTAAATGGGAGATGCAGGCCTGGAATGCCACCCTGTATTAGAACAGAGATGAGACATGAGTTTATAGGGTTTTCCAAGAAAACAAAATTTAGACAAAACCACAGGTTGAGACCTCCTGTTGAACCCTAGAGGAAGCAGTGCCGCAGGTCGGTCTCCCCTCTGTGCTCACTGGGAAGCCTCTTCGGCAAGGACACAGTGTCAGTGAACCTCAGGGAGGGCTGACTTCAGGACTCCAGATGCAGGCCTCACCCTGGGAAACAGCTCATGGCTTGGGCACTGACCAAGACCAAGGCCTGGTCCAGCAAGGAGGGACCCACCTCCCGTCCTGACACATGACCCGGTGTGCATAAAAGGATACTGCCATCAACACAGCTTAGAGGCAGCATAGTGAGGGCGCTCTGCAGCCAGACTTCCTGGGTCAGAATCCTAACTCCACCTCTTATTAGTTCTATGGTCTTGGAATACATTCTGGAACTTTCTGCCTCAGTGTGCTCATCTGTTAAAATGAGGATAATAATAGTTGCTACCTCATAAGGTTGTCATGAGGAATGGATCAGTTTATATTTGCAAAGCACTGAGAACAATAATGACTCACCAGGCCACCACAGAGTGTTGGCCATTCTTGTTAGTGGTTGCAATGCCTGAAGTCAGGTGTGAGTCTGAGTCCCGATTTTTCCACATATTGGTTGTGTGACCCTGTGTGATCCATGTACTTAATCTCTCTATAAGTGAGGGAACCACTGCACCAACTTCCTCTTGTTTGGGGGAGGGCAGGGTTAAGTGAGATAACGTCCATAAAATGCAGAGCACGCTGCCTGGTCCTAGGAAGCATGCAGCCAATGGTGGTGATTATCACTAGGTTACAGCTGGTTGGCTCTAGAATGTGAGGGCCCTAACTCAGCTCCTGCATGACTGCTGCAGCCTGAGCTGCTGCCCTTTGCCAGCCAGGGGCCTTGCAGTGAGCTGTCCATAGGGCCCACCATCACCAGCTGCATCTACTAGATGTCCAGGACTAGATTTCCAGTTTCCTTCTGAGGACTCCACTGGTTCTGAAGAACCCTTGCACATGACTTGTTCTGTGGTCTGAGTATCTGAAAAGATGAGTGTCCATTGTCTGCAGGCTCAGTGGTGACTTGAACCCCATCCTCTCCAACTTCCCTTGGCAGCTTCATCCAATTCTGTGACAACGTATGAAACCTGCCAGACCTATGAACGCCCCATCGCCTTCACCTCCAGATCCAAGAGGCTGTGGATTCAGTTTAAGTCCAATGAGGGGAACAGCGCCAGAGGGTTCCAGGTCCCATACGTGACATATGATGGTGAGCACTGTGAAGCTCAGGCTGCAACATGTGTAAGGAGCAGCTCTGGTTTGAAAAGAACCCACTCTGGGCCAGCTGGCGGAGTGCTGACAAGCACACATGCTCAGCAATGCAGGCAGGTTATGGAGAAAGGACATTGCTGACTCACAAGTGCCAGTTTCTAAGCAGGTATTTGGAGACGCTAACTACAGGCATGAAAGGATGTTTGAGAAAGTAAATAAAAGTGGGCATAGCTTGATGGGGTGGAATGTGGGCATTGGAGTTAGGCAGGTTGGGTATCATCTCTTTTGTGACTTTGTGATGTTACCAACTCTAGGCTTCATTTTCTTAATATGTAAATGAAGATAGATAATCATTAGACTTAATGTGAGAGTTCGGTGGGATAATCCATAAAGAACTTGGTTTGGTGCCTGGGACATAGTAAATGCTCAGCAAATATTAACTTATTATGATTGTGGCTTTTCTTATATGGAATCCTAAGGATGGGGTAAAAGACCTGAGTTCTGGTCTTGTCTCTGCCACTAACTTGCTGTTTAACTTTGGGCAAGTTAGATGACCTCTGGTTTTACTTTCTTCTTGTTAAATGAAGGAGTGGCCAATGTGAGACCTGGGGCCCTATCTAATTCTGAGACTTGTGGTACAAACATTTACTAGGAATACAAAATGAACTAGATCCTGTCCTGGAGGGACTCATAACCTAGTAGGGGAAGAGTCATCTATTCATCATGAACTTATTCATTCATCCATGAAGCAAATATTTAATAGCATCTCCTATGCCAGGTATTGAGTGAAGAGCTGGAGACAGTGTGGTTAGTGACAGTCATAAAATGCATATGGTATCATAGATGCTACAACAGGGCATGTACAAGGTTCTGTGTGAGGACAGAGAAGGGGCTGCAGTTCACTTTACTTGGGTTTTTGGAGAGAATAAAGCAAAGTCTCAGGAGGTTTGAGTCAAAAGAATTTAAAAGTTTTCTTATAAGCGGCAGGAAGAACATTCAGGAAAAGGAAATGACATGGGTGAAATGATGGAGTACTTGGCATGTTGGGGCCTGATGATTTGGCCAATTGGCAGGGTGTGCGGGGCTCAGCAGTGAGAGATGAGAGTGGTAGGAGGCAGGCTTAGGCTATGACGAGACTCAAGTGCCAAGCTCGGAAGGGTAGACCTAATTGTATAGGGAGCCATTGAAGGTTTTCAGGCAGACAAGTATGAAAAGTTGCTGTTTTGGAAAGACAGTATTCTACGGAGTTCCTAAGAACACCTCACATAGTTTATTTCTAACATGTGATAAGATCTAGAATCATCATCTTGGTGCCTAAAACATGTCAGACACCAAGACAAGGGATCTCAGCATCAGACTCCTAGATGGACACACATGGCTGCCATGTGGCTGTGCTGGGAGACAGATCCTCCTCTCCCCGCAGGTAGCCAGCTGGGATGGGGAAGGCACCCAAAAGCTACGGAGAAGCCAAAACAAATGTCACCAGAGCTCACACACTTTTTAGTTCAGGCTGTTCTCAACTCTGTGACACATGAAAACATCTTGCTTTTTTAATTAAAAAAAAAATTCAAATAAAGAGTTGTTGCTTGAACCAGAGAAAATTACATATAACTCTGGTTAGGCTCATGAGAATGGATCTGGCACGTCACAGCAGAAAATAGTTGAAAAACTGCTGCTTTGGCCATGCAGAGCCTCTTAGGTCCTCACCAGAGCCTATTTAATATTTTTTCTCAACATATATTTCAGACAAATCTGATATGTGGTTCTAAACCCAGAAGAACAGCAGTTGCATTGAGAAGGGGCAGCCGAGGCTGCTACAGACTAGCCCACTGGCCGGGAGAAGCAGGAGGGCCACAGCTGCGCTATCGTGTGCCGAACTCAGGACCAGTGCCAAGTGTGCTTGACCTGGCGCGTTCCTCCCAGCTGCCCAGGCAGGAGATGCGACTGCACCTCTTTCCTGATTTATAGATGAGGCCGCTCTGGCTTAGAGATTTTAGTAGGCGCCTGAGGACACAGGAGGACAAAGTTGCAGGGCCTTTGCAGCTCCTGAGTTCTTACCTATGACACTGGAGTGCTTTTCCCATGACAACTGGAGCAAGTGAGAAGACAGTCATTCTTAAAAGCAGAGGAAAGATTAAAAAAAAAAAAAAAAATGGTGCTTTTGAGGACTTCCCTAATGGTCCAGTGGTTAAGGCTCCACACGCCCAATCCAGAGCTCCCAGGTTCAATCCCTGATCAGAGAACTAGATCCCACATGCTGCAACTCAGACCCAGTGGAGCCAAATAAATAAATAAGAATTCAAAAAAAGACCGTGATCTGGAAGGATTTGTGGTGCCAGACAGCTCTCCAGCATAGTGACAGGCATTCCTAATGGTAAACTCCTCATCAGAAGGGGCTAATTCTCTGAGGGGCTAATTCTCTAACTCTGCAGCAGAGGAATTCAAGATTAAAAAAAAAATGTACCCTTATTCATATTTTATAGACTTTGTATTCACTAAAATTAAAGGATAAGAAGAAAGAAACCAAATGAACAGAGGACCAGAGACATTGTACAAACATGTATTCAGTTAGTAATTATGAGTCTTATCCTATGAATTTCCATTTCCCATCACTTGAGGAGGGGAAACTTTTTTGAGAACTCCTCCCACACAGTTCCAGTGATGTTCTTCTGATTTGTTTGGTTTTGTTGCACATGATATGCATACAAAGAGGCACTTTTTTTCTGCCTGGAATTTTAAAGAGATTGTGTCTTGCATATGCTTGATTTGAATTATGACTGTAGGAAATAGGCTAGACTTCGAAACGCTACTGCATCAAGGAGGATGACAACTGAGAATTGAGCTTTGGGCTTTAGCAACGTGAAGGTCACTGGGGACCCCGACAAGCAGTTCTGGGGGAGTCGTGGGGGCCACTGTTGACTGGAATGGGTTTGAGATAGAAAGAAAATAGAATTGGAGACAGTGAGTGCTGACAATTCTTTCAAGGAGTTTTGCTACAAGGGGGAGCAAAGACATGGGATGCAAGCTGGAGGGAGAAATAAGGTCAAGAGAAGGTTTTTAAAAAAACAAAAAACTAGAGACACAACAGCATGTCTGTTGTGCTGATGTGAAAGACTAGCAGAGAGAGAAAAGTTGTAATGTAGGAAAGGAAGGGCAGAATGACGGGAATAACGCCCTTGATTTGGTGAGAGAAGAGGGAGCTGGTGAGCAAAGTGGAGGGAGGAGCCTTGGCTGGATGCTCTGAAGGTTCATCTGAGGGAAAAGGATCAGGAGAGGGTGTACAGGTGCCGGTGGGCCAGACAAGAAATTCAGGCAAGGCTTTACTGGGGCCCTGCTGCAGTGGCCAGGGGATGGAGAACAAACAGGTTCCCTCGATTGCTTGCTCGTTGCTCCCTGCTCCCCAAGAAGGTGCAAGCTTGTTCCTTATGTGGGGTGAGAGTAGGGGTGTGTCCAGGGGTTGGGCTGGAGGGGTGGCTTAGGTGTTTTGCCCACCCCTTTAGTGGTGTTATATGCAGGGGGCATGGGCAGTACCCTGCTTTTGCTCCAGGTTCTTCAAAAGTAGCAGTTGGGTTTTTTGGCCTCCTTGTATCTTTGGGGTCCAGAGTTTGCCCCAACTGAATATGCATGGCATTATTTTTAGTCCCATACAGTTTCTTTATATTTTGTTCCAGGAGTGCTGTGTCTAGGTACAAGCATTGCAGCCTGGCTGCACAGGGTCCCAGGTCCCAGCCGGTCTCAGCTACAGAAGGGGCATTTCTCAGAACATTATTTGAACAATTAAAGAAAAGAGTGAGCTTGGAAATAACTAAACCATAGCAAAAAAAAAAAAAAAGTGTCCTTTTTTTCAAACAGAGGACTACCAGGAGCTCATTGAAGACATAGTTCGAGACGGCAGGCTCTATGCATCTGAGAACCATCAGGAAATACTTAAGGTGAGTATACCTAGGTGGGCATGGCAGTTACCCATGCTGAGCACCACAGAGGAAAGTTTCCTCTGCCACCACGTTGCTGCCTTTCAGACATTGAGCCTGCTCTGGGCTGAGGGCAGTTTTATATCTTCACCAGACTTGGTTTCTTTAAAAAACAACAAAAACAGGGAGTTGTTTTTAGTGTTGTCAAGTGTTTGTTGTGTTGTTTCGTCGCTAAGTCATGTTGGAATCTTTTGCGACCCCATGGACTGTAGCCCCACCAGGCTCCTCTGTCCATCGCATTTTCCAGGCAAGAATACTGGAGTGGGTTGCCATTTCCTTTTCCAGGGGAGCTTCCCAACCCAGGTCTCCTGCATTGGCAGGTGGATTCTTTACCACTGAGCCACCAGGGAAGCTGTTTTTAGTGTTGTCAAGTAAAATTGTATTTTTTAATCTAGAAATGTGAGGAAGAGCAGTGGGAAACTTGTTTATCATAAATCCAAGCCAGCAGCAAATCATGTTTTCATGTTTATTCTCCAAATAGTTGAAGAGTCTTGGCTCCTTGTTCATCCTTCAAGCCTGAAGTTCACCAACTTTCAGATACTTATAAGTATAAATAAACACTTGCCACATCACTAACCCTAAAAATATTCCCCAAATTCCAAAGTTATCATGTGGTTTAGAAAAACAATTTTTTACATATTAAGTTTTCTGTTATGAAACTAATATGTGCTTTTTAAAGATCCTTGGGGGGGAAAAACTGGAAAAAAGGGTAAAAATCAGAGGAAACAATTTTCACAAAGTGTTTTTCAGCCGATCAACTTACTGTCTCACAGTGGGACATTATAGTTCCATTGGCAAAATGTCATCATGTTTAAATATTTTGGCCCAGTAACAAGAATTCTGTTCTTTTTAGGATAAGAAACTGATCAAGGCCCTGTTTGATGTCCTGGCCCACCCCCAGAACTATTTCAAGTACACAGCCCAGGAGTCCCGTGAAATGTTTCCACGATCCTTCATCCGATTGCTCCGTTCCAAAGTGTCCAGGTTTTTGAGGCCTTACAAATAAGACTGCCCACGTGCCACTTGACACAGTGTTTGGCCTGTGGGCTGGCAGGACATGGCCATCTGCTTCTGCAGCCAGCATAGATGGATCACGCTGCCTCTAGTAGCAGTGACTGGTTAGAGTTCAATTTTTATAGATAATACAGATATTTTGGTAAATTGAACTTGGTTTTTCTTTCCCAGCGTTATAGATGTGGACAGAGAATGGGTTTGAGTCTCACCCGCTTCTCATTGGTGGGGACAGCCGTCTTGGATACATCTAGGGCTGGCTGAGCTGGATTTCAGTCAGCTTAGGTGAGACTCACCTGTCCTTCTCGGTCCTCACTTCTCCTCGAGGGGGCTGCCTTGTCTGAAACTTCAGCTTCTTCCAGCATAGCCCTCCCTAAGGGAGCCCTTTGTACTCGGGTGTTGGCTTTGACCAGGCAGAGCAGGAAAGCGGGGAGGAAGGGAAGGGGAGCCCTCCAGACACCGTCCACCTCCCCCCGATCTGAGACCTGGGAGGATCCAGTTTTCTCCACAGCCTTCTCCGGTCTGTGTGACTTAAATTTGATCCCAACAGCTTGGATTCCAAGCAGTGATCACCAAAAAATACTTAAAGCAGAAAGAATTAGAAATAAGAAGGTAGAAACTCAGCACTTCCACAGACATCATAATGTGGACCTGTTGATGACCTTTCGTGTTGCCAGTTTCCGTCTCGTAGCAAATGCTCTGTGCGTGTCTTACACCTGCAGCTGTGCCTTCAGGGCACCGAGGTAAGGCCCGGACAGTTCAGATCCGATGTGATCTGATGGATGTACCTCCATCCATCATGAAAAGGAGATTCCCACAGCCTGAGTCAGTACCGCCAAGGGTCCTCCTTCCAGCTGGGCTTCCCACCACGGGGCGGTGGAGGTCCAGGTGGTGGTGGTATGGCCCGGCCTGTCACGCTTGCCTTCCTTCCCCCGCTCCAAGCTCAGAGACTGACTGAGGGCATGAGCTGCACAGCTCAGGGTGGCCTCACTCCCTTAATGGTCACACCACCGCCAGAAGCAGCTACACTAACCCCAGCCTCTGAGTACCGCAGAATCATCTCACTTTCAGTCAACACAGTGGGACTTCACAATCATTTTCTCCTACAGGAATCTGATTTTTCAATACTATTGAATTTTTAAAAGCTGAAATCCACAGGCAAAAATCTTATTACAGTGAATAAAAAAATTCTATCAAACAAGCTGCCGTTTCCCTAATGAAAGGGTTGCCTACAGGCAACCATATTGTTTTATTTCAGTAACAAACTAACTCCACACACAATCAGCTCTCTACACCAAAGTACCAAAAAAATGATCAACAAATGTTTCTGAAGAAAACAAAGATTATTTCATTGTTGAATTCACTTTTTACCTCAGTGATTTTTTTAACCTATAAGCAATATTGACTTTTTTAAAGCCCTTAATCAAAGTTTTTTAATTTACTTGAATGGTCCTAAATACCCTTTTCTAAGTCTCTCATGAAAAACGTGAACATCTTCATTTTTAAAGGTATCATTAATACAGGTCCTTGTAATTTATAATGCCGGAACTTGGCCTACATTTCTGAGTCTGACTATAAGATGAAAATTCAGATGTAACATAACATGAGTTAGTGACCTGACCGATGGGGTGAGCTGAACTGCACCATTCTGTCAAAGCATGTTAGTAACTATATGCTCAGGACTGTCTGGTTCTGTACTGCTGATTTCATAAGAAGGCAGCTGATGGCAGTACCTGGGGGTTGGAGGGATGCTGCATAAACCTGGTCTCTGTGAAACATCCTCCAGGAGCCGGACCATGCACAAGCCACTGAGGTCCTCGTGAAACTTCCTGTCTGTACCCATCAACCTCTCTGAGAGACTCTGTGGTCCCGTTGGAAGGCTGGTGGGCAGGGGCTACTGATACTACCTGCTAAATCAATAAATAGTTAACTAATATCACCTCTTTGCCTTAGGGTTGCACAGTGACAAGACAGACAAGGTCTTGTCATTTTAGAGCTTACTATTTAGAGGGAGGAGACAGAGAATAAACAAATCAACAAGAAAAGTATCAGCTAGGAGTAAGTGCTGTTGAAAATTAAAATAGGTTAATATAACGGATGATGGTATGGCTGTTTTAGGTTTGGGAATCTGTGAGGGTCCTTCTGGGTAAATGATTTTTCAACTGAAAAAAAAATGGCAAGAAAGAATCAGCCTTGGGCCAATCATGGGGAGGAACATTCCAGAGAGAGGAAAGTCGGGTGCAAAGGCTATCCAGGCAGGAAAAAGCATGTGTGTGGATCACAGACTAGTGAGAAGTCAAGTGGTATGAGATGAGGCCAAGAAACCAGATAGGGCCAGAGCACACCGGGCTTTGGAATCCAGAATGAGGGGTGTGGGCTTAATTCTAAATATGCTGTGAAACTTTTGGAAGGGGTTTAAACAGAAAAGCGGGGTGATCTGATTGATGTTTTTAAAAGAGAGCTCTGGTTACTATATGAATAGGTTTTAGAAAGCAGGCATGGAGGCAGAGAGCAGTTAACAAATTATTGCCACCAATCAAGCAGCCATCCAGCGAGAGGTAAGGCTCTCTGGGCTAAGACAGTCGTAGTGGAGAGGACAGAACAGAAGGATTGTGGACATGTTTTGGGAGAGAGTCCCCAGAACTTCTGATGATTGGATGGAAGTTAAAGGGAAAGACAGCAACTAGTTGCCCAAATAACTGGTAGATGAAGATTGCAGAAGAAGCAGGTTTGGGACATGTGACAATTCAAAAACCTGTCTACAAATTCTCTGATGCTTCTTCCATGGAAAGTTGGGGGTCTTTTACCCCTCCCCTTGAATCTGGGATCTGTGATTGATGAACCAAT
This sequence comes from Bubalus kerabau, assembly GCF_029407905.1. Lineage (NCBI taxonomy): Eukaryota > Metazoa > Chordata > Mammalia > Artiodactyla > Bovidae > Bubalus > Bubalus kerabau. Next base: position 43,578,742 of record NC_073638.1, read on the forward strand.
ACTCTATGGCAGAAATAACATTTTACCAGTTCCTGGATCCGGGACTTAAGATACTGGCAATCTCCACTTCCTCTCCTTGGGAAACTCACTGGGCCCTCAGTCACTGTACCTTGAGGAAGCCAGAGCAGCTGGTGAAGAGGACCCCCCACCCATAGCCTAGCTGACTCTCAGGTGACAGCTAGCAAAACTTGCCAGCTAGGGGAATGAGCCACCTTAGAAATGGATTTTCCAGCTGATGCTTTGCTGAGCAGTTCCCACTGAACCGTACCCAAATGACAGACTTGTGAGCAAAAGCAATGATTATTATTAGATCATAGTGATTTATTATGCAATACGATGCTGGAAAAGGAGATAAGGTCAAGAATTCAATTTCGACCATTCTAAGTATGAGATGTCTATCAGGTAACCAAATAAAGAGTTCAAATAGGCACCTGGTTCTATGAAGTCCCAGGAGAGCTCAGGGCTGGAATATGAGTTTTAACGTCACAGGATAAAGGATAAGACAGATTGAGGTCACATGGGAAAAGTATGTAGATAAGACCAGGCAACTCTGAATTCTGGGGTTCCCTGTGTGGACAGAACTTACAGGAGCCATTGATTAAGTCAACAGGAAGAGGTCAGAGCTGAGCTTTGCCTTCTCAGAACTGAGTGGGAGAAGAGTCCGAACACATCCTTCCCTCCAGCTGTGGATATTGTTCTCAAGCTATTTACTGAAGTGCTGCTTTTGTTGCTGTAGCCACGTTCCCCTTGAGTTTCCAGTGCTAATAAAAGAGTGCTTGCCGCTTCACACAAACAGATGATTATCTTCACTTTGGAAAATTACTTCCTCTGAATCACCCTCGGAGCTGTTAAGTGTGTCGTCTGTAGGTACTCACTGGATTTAGGTTTGCAGGTGATTTTATAGTTGTCATGTGGGAACTTGGGAAAGGCAGCAGCTGTACAGAACAAAGATTTGTGGATCTTTGCAGGAAGATAAGCCTGGGCTCATCCTGGGCTGCTGCCTGCTGCCCTCCACTGCAGACTCCTGTAGCCTGCTGGGAAGCAGGGGCGTCCCACACCCAGCCCATCCTCCATCTCCTCCTCAGCTCAGGAGACAAGCCTCTGGCTGGGGCTGTCAGTATCTCCGCTTCCTTTCACACAGCAGGATGGATGCCGGGAGCCTTACCCGTCTGCATCACTCTTGGTCAATGTTTGGGAGGCACGTGGATTGGGTGAGGCTCCAGTAAAGCAGTTCCTTAGCAAGTCAAGTGGAGAAGGCAATGGCAAGCCACTCCAGTACTCTTGCCTAGAAAATCCCATGGATGGAGGAGCCTGGTAGGCTGCAGTCCATGGGGTCGCTATGAGTCGGACGCGACTGAGTGACTTCACTTTCACACAATGGAGAAGGCAATGGCAACCCACTCCCGTGTTCTTGCCTGGAGAATCCCAGGGATGGCAGAGCATGGTGGGCTGCCGTCTATGGGGTCGCACAGAGTTGGACACGACTGAAGCGACTTAGCAGCAGCAGCAAGTCAAGAGAACTTTGTCACCTGGGGCCTTCTTTTAGGCAAGGCATCAACTGACTCTGAACCCAGGTCCTGGGCATGGCCAGTAGGGGCCCATCCAAAAGAAATGTGAAGCCATGGTGTGGCTTTCTCTCTGTGTCATCTTCTACTTTAGGGTCTTGTGAACCCAGCTCAGGGTTGTCCTGGGTATTTGTGGTACCCTGCTTCCTTCTCCCTTCAGGCAGTCGTGATTGGCCTATGGGAGACCAACCTCAGGGCCCTGATAGCCCAACAAGGCTGCTTCTATAATTGACAGCTACAAAGACATAACCACCTAGCAAGGATCACTTTCCAGAGAACACAGCAGGATTGAAATAGATTTAAAAACTGAAACCACTCTAATTCACAGGCAGGATGCTCTAGTGGAATAAAACCCATCTGCCATAAACAATGATCATAACTCAGCATCACTTGATTTTCAGAGAATCTCATTAGGGGCATGTGCCTACAGACCTTAGTTTCTAATCATTCTTTGTTATGTGTTTGCTCATTCATTTGTTTATATATGTTTACTGAGGGCTTAGAAAGCATTAGGTATTGAGAAGCTGGTGATACTGTAGTGGGAAAGATGCTCTTGTGAAGTTTAGATTCTAGTCGGGGGAGAATATGCATATAGTAAAGTCAAGGGTGATAACTGTTGTAGAGAAAATTTAAAAGAGTGAACATATAGAGAATGAGGAGGTGGTGGGAGGGAGTTGCTACTTTAGATAGGATGAGCTCATCATTGGAATCGTGAATCCAGTTCCCTCCCAGCGTGCTGGCTTCTTAAACCAAGCCTGGCAGCACTGGCCCTGGCAAGTTCCTCTACCTACCCAGCAGGAGCTTGCCAGTTGGTCTCAGGCCAGGCTGACCACAGCTCCAAGTAGAGAAGGAGGCGTTTTGCAATTCCTAGAACAGGCGCCACCTAGTGATTATAAATGGGATCTACCTGCGTTTCAGTCATCCCACTGCCTTGAAGCTTAAATGACATGGGGGCTTAAATGCTCAAAATTCAAGACAAAATGTTACCAATGGGATGCTGGGGGCTAGGGCTGTGGTTTGATAACAGATTGATTGCATGTTGAATGCATCTGTTTAGATCGTTTCCTTCTCTCTGCCTGTCCCAATGACTAATGACCAGGTAAGAAGTTACTGATCTTTGCATACGTGCTTGTGTGCGTGTGTGTTCAGCCACCTAGTCGTGTCCGACTCTCTGTGATCCTATGGACAGTAGCTCACCAGGCTCCTCTGTCCATGGAATGTTCCAGGCAAGAATACTGGAGTCTCTGTCCATGGAATGTTCCAGGCAAGAATACTGGAGTGGGTTGCCATCTCCTCCTCCAGGGGAACTTCCCAACCCAGGGATCAAACCCACATCTCCTGCATCTCTTGCATTGGCAGGTGGATTCTTTACCACTGAGACACCTGGAAAGCCCACATTGATCTTCAGGTCCTTTCAAACTATCAACAATGCTCTGAATCATGTCCATGTCCAAAGACACACACACATTGCATTCATTCATTCATTGTTATGGTTGGATACATATTCCTGAGACAAGAGGAAGAAGGACTTGAAAGAATGAGGGGGAACAATTATTCACAAATTGTAATCTTGTGTAATTTTCACTGCATGTCGTTTCAAGAGCTACCACTCTCCACTGACTTGGACTGTCCTCTGATCCTATATTCTTTTTTTAAAGTTTTGTTTGTTTGCTTATTTGCTTTTATTATATATATATATATATATATATATATTTTTTGCCACACCACATGACTTTGGGATCTTAGTTTCCCGTTCAGAGATGGAAACCAGGTCCATGGCAGTGAAAGCCTGAGTCTTAACCACTGAACCACCAGTGGTTCAGTTCAGGGAATCCCCTGATCCTATAGTCTATCCTAGGGCTGAAGGATAACTTGGAGGCACAGTTTGGAGTTTTCCATCTTTCCCTTGTGCAGTGCAAAAAGCAGAAATACAAACCTATCTCAAATCTGAGCTTTGTTGCTTGGTTTGCCTTATTAAACACACTTTGTGGTTGAAAAAATTTAATAGTTTCTGAGCAGGAAATGGAACCAATATCCCAGGGAGGACAGACCCAGCAATGTGTGACGGACACAGTCACAGCCAGCAGAAGAGAGTGGCAGGAAAGAGTGTGAGGTAGTGGTGAAGCCTGGCCAGGTTTGCTGGGCTCAGCCCCCTGCAGCCTCGTATGCAGCTCACTGTGGGACCGCAGACTGGCCGTCGTCACACAGGCTTGCTGGGCTCAGTCCCCTGCAGCCTCGTGTGTAGCTCACTGTGGGGACCGCAGACTGGCCGTCATCACACAGGCTTGCTGGGCTCAGTCCCCTGCAGCCTCGTGTGTAGCTCACTGTGGGGACCGCAGACTGGCTTGCTGGGCTCAGCCCTCTGCAGCCTTGTGTGTAGCTCACCATGTGGGACCGCAGACTGGCCGTCGTCACACAGGCTTGCTGGGCTCAGCCTCCTGCAGCCTCGTGTGTAGCTCGCTGTGTGGGACCGCAGACTGGCCGTCGTCACACAGGCTTGCTGGGCTCAGCCCTCTGCAGCCTCGTGTGTAGCTCACCATGTGGGACCGCAGACTGGCCGTCGTCACACAGGCTTGCTGGGCTCAGCCCTCTGCAGCCTCGTGTGTAGCTCACTGTGGGGACTGCAGACTGGCTTGCTGGGCTCAGTCCCCTGCAGCCTCGTGTGTAGCTCGCTGTGGGACCACAGACTGGCCGTCGTCACACAGGCTTGCTGGGCTCAGTCCCCTGCAGCCTCGTGTGTAGCTCACTGTGGGGACCGCAGACTGGCCGTCATCACACAGGCTTGCTGGGCTCAGTCCCCTGCAGCCTCGTGTGTAGCTCACTGTGGGGACCGCAGACTGGCTTGCTGGGCTCAGCCCTCTGCAGCCTCGTGTGTAGCTCACCATGTGGGACCGCAGACTGGCCGTCGTCACAGAGGCTTGCTGGGCTCAGCCCCCTGCAGCCTCGTGTGTAGCTCGCCGTGTGGGACCGCAGACTGGCCGTCGTCACACAGGCTTGCTGGGCTCAGCCCCCTGCAGCCCTGTGTGTAGCTCGCCGTGTGGGACCGCAGACTGGCCGTCGTCACACAGCGCCAGCGCAGCTGCAGTAAGTGGTGCCTGTCCATCCGATGAAACTGGACAGCATAGCAGGATGGTGACGGTGGCAAAGCAAGAATCTGTGGCCAGAACCTCAGTGTTAGATCCAGGTGACTTGGTTTGAGGAAGGCAGTTTTTAGCAGCCACATCAGGCACCAAAGCTGAAGTTTTGGGAGATGTGAGTACAACTAGAAGAGGCTTGGTAAATCATCACTCAGGGTTTCCAATGAGGAACTGAGGGGACTCAAGCAGCATGAGTCACCTGATAGTCCCCCTTTCAGTATTCCTAATGTACTTTTCTGAGAATACATTCATTTTCTTTATCTAAATGGAAGAGTTCTCTAAAATCTATATTTCATAATGTTCATTTTTCTCCGAGACTCCCATTATGTCCTCTGCAGTACCTGGATTTGTCCTCTACATCTGCCACTTCATAGCTGTGTGACCTTGCACAAATTACTTGACCTCTCTGTGCCTCAGTTTCCTTATATAGTGTCTTTTTTTTTTTTGGTCTGGCTATTGATTGTGAAAACTGATAAACATCTTTTACTATTGTGATTATATAACTATTTGTTTTAATACCATTGTATCATGATTGGTCAACAGAAAATAATAGAATTCTATATCACTAAATCTAAAAACAAAAGAAAAAAAGATAAAGATAGTCCTTACTGGATAGGGTTTTGTGAGAATAAAATGAGTTCAAACATGGAAAACTCTTGGAAAACTGCCTAGAAGGTAGTATGGACTCAATAAATTTTGGCTATCATCATTATCATCATCATTATCTTCCACTACTTGAGACTAGAGAACTTAAATCCAAGACACATTTTAAAAATGGGTTCATAATCTGCTAGTTTCTCCCATTTCACTGAAACAGAAAATCCTTTGGTTACAAGCTTTCTGGTGGGATGTGTTCTAGGAACAAAAGAATTAGAGCTTGAAGTAGGAATGCAAGGCCATAATGTCAGACTTGGGTTCTCTCCCACATGACCTTCTGAAAACCCTAGACTCCTGAACTGGAAAGGAGAAATGTGCTCTTCCAGTCTCCCAAGACTGTCTCTCTCAGGTCAGAAACCGCACCCATGCACAGAGACCTGTCAGCCCTTCATCTTTTCTTATCTCCAGCCCTCACCCTGTGATGTGTGGGCATGGCAACACGTCTCCTTGCTGAGCTCAGAATCACACATTTCCCAGAACTGCTCCGTTCAAGTTTAATGTTTCCAGTGCGAAGAGGTCCAGCCTTCCTTCACTCCCAAGAGGCTGTCTCAGGGCTGTAGGCAAATAAGACCAATGAAGACACCTACTTTGGCAGGGTGTGAATTCCACCCGAACTGAGTAATTTGCATGAGCCCTTGTGGTCAGTGGGACAAAGTCCCTGATGAGACTGGAGGACATAGGCCTGGCCAAGGTGGTCTGAGCTATCATGCAGCATGTGTCTTGGAGGGCACAGAACTCAAAGTGAAGTGTGTAATGGAATGTAGATAGCCTGAAAAGAGAGAATTTCACCTTTCAAAAATGCATGAATGGGAGAGGGGGAAAGGCAGTAATTATACAGTGCAGAAATCAAGCAATACCTTGATGAGGTGATCAAAATTAGCATCTTCATTAAAAGGCAGATGGACAACGTGTGGCTTTGGAGGAGCACGACATCACCTACACAGTACTCAGGCCGGGAATACAACCCTAACTGGGCAAACACAAAATGAGAAATACTCTGTTGTTTAAAAGAGAGGGGAGTTGAGACACAAATCACTTGCACATCAAGGAAATTTAAAACGTTCATGTTTCAAAGGACATAATCAAGAAAGTAAAAAGGTGACACACGGCACAGGGAAAATTTTGCAAATCATTTACCTGGTGAAGGACTTGTTGCTAGAATATATAAAAGCTCTTACAATTCAATAATTAAAAGACAAGTAACTCAAAATTATCCGAAGAAATATTTTTCTAAAGAAGATAAATGGCCAATAACACATGAAAAAGATGTTCAACATCATTAGCCATTAGGGAAATGTAAATCAAAACCACAATGAGACACCATTTTTTTTAATACCCATTAGGTCAGACACGACTGAGTGACTTCACTTTCACTTTTCACTTTCATGCATTGGAGAAGGAAATGGCAACCCACTCCAGTGTTCTTGCCTGGAGAATCCCAGGGACGGGGGAGCCTTGTGGGCTGCCGTCTATGGGGTCGCACAGAGTCAGACACGACTGAAGTGACTTAGCAGTAGCAGCAGTAAGTTGGCTGTAATCAGAGACACACAAGTGTTGGTGAGGGTGTGGAGACACTGGAATGCTCATACATTGATGGTTTGGATGTAAAACGGTATAGCCATTCTGGAAAACAGTCTGTTAGTTTCTCGACAGATTAAACATAGAATTACCTTCTGCTGTGCTTAGTCCCTCAGTCGTGTCCAGCTGTTTGCTACCCCATGGACTGTAGCCTGCCAGGCTGTCCTCTGTCCACGCGGATTCTCCAGGCAAGAATACTGGAGTGGGTTGCCATGCCCTTCTCCGGGGGATCTTCCCAAACCAGGGATGGAACCAAGGTCTCCCACATTGCAGGCAGATTCTTTACTGTCTGAGCCACCAGGGAAGCCCAAGAATACTAGAGTGGGTAGCCTATCCCTTCTCCAGGGGATCTTCCTGACCCGGGAATCAAACCAGGGTCTCCTGCATTGCAGGCAGATTCTTTACCAGCTGAGCTACCAGGGAAGCCCAGAATTACCATATGACCCAGCAATTCCACTCCAAGAAATGAAAACGTGTGTCCATATAAAAAACTTGCACACAAAAGTTCACAGCAGCGTTAGTCACGATAGCCAAATGAGGAAACAACTCAAATGTTCATTATCCGATGAATGGATAAACAAACTGTGATAGTATCTTTACAATGGAGTAGTATTTGCCATAAAAATAAATGAACTACTGATGCATGCTACAGCATAGATGAACCTTGAAACTGGCTAAGGGAAAGCAGTCAGTCACAAAGGGTCATATATTGTGTTGTAGTTATATGAAGTGTCCAGAATAAGTAAATCCATAGAGACAGAACCTGTAGATGACAGGCTGCCTAGGGCTGGAGAGGTTGGGAGGAAATGAGGAATGACTGCTAATAGGCACATAGTTCCTTTGGGATGATGAATATGTTCTAAAATTGAATGTAATGATGGTTCCCCAGTTCTGTGAATATATTAAAAATTATTGAATCATGCACTTTAAGTGGTACATTGTATGGTATATGATTAATGTCTCTAGAAAACAGTTAATAAGAAGATGGAGGAATGCATTCTTCAAAAATGTCAGTGTCATAAAAGACAAAGAAAATTGTGGACATGTTCCAGATTAAAGGAGGCTAAAGAGACATGACAAGTTCAACCCCTGACCCTAGCCTGGATCCTGTACTAGAGGAATATGTCAAAAAGAACATCATTAGGTCAATTGAGAAAACTGAAACAGGAACAATAATAAATAAAATTATTGTACCAATGCAAATGTATGAGGTTTGTATTTGTACTGCATTATACATGAGAAAAATCCCTATTCCTAGGAAATACATAATGAAATCTTAGTGGTAAAGGGTCATAATGGATGTAACTTTTCCTCAAATGGTTCAGAAAAGTTTTTTTGCTTGGGTGTGTGTTTGTATGCCTGGAAAATCCCATGGACGGAGGATCCTGGCAGGCTGCAGTCCAGAGGGTCGCTAAGAGTTGGACACGACTGAGCGACTTCACTTTCACTTTTCACTTTCCTGCATTGGAGAAGGAAATGGCAACCCACTCTGGTGTTCTTGCCTGGAGAATCCCAGGGACAGGGGAGCCTGGTGGGCTGCCGTCTATGGGATCGCACAGTCAGACACGACTGACGCGACTTAGCAGTAGCAGTGTTTGTATGTGTGTGGACATGTGTACTGATATAACCAATGGAGTAAAATGTTAATGGATATATAGGCATTCTTTGTATTGTTTTTATTTTTGCAAGCTTTGGTAAGTTTGAAATTGTTTCCAAATAAAAACTTAAAAAAAATAATCACAAGGACTTATCTTAATCACAAGGCAGTGCAGAGCTGTATGAAAATAGGTCAGTGAATGCTGTGTGAGTGTGTGTGGTGTGTAGATGTCTGCACGCCCAAGCATGGAGCCCTTGGCCTCTCTGCTGCCATTGCCCCCAAACCCAGAGCTTGTCCAGCAAGGGCCACTGGCCTGTCACTATTACACCCAAGCGGCATGCTTACTTACTGAGGCAGAAGGCGGTGGTGGCCTTCATGCTCCTGAGGTAGACAGAAGTAACCAGTGTGCGCTGAGCTGCCTGGTGGCCCTCTCACCCTGGACAGGGGTGACAGAAAAAGATCTGGATACAGCATGTCAAGCCAAGGTTGTGCTGCGTTCTGAGAAGCTCACCATCTTCACACTGTGTGCATGCATGCTAAATCACTTCAGTCATGTCCAACTCTTTGCGACCCTGTGTACCGTAGCTGGCCAGGCTCCTCTGTCCATGGGATTCTCCAGGCAAGAATACTGGAGTGGGTTGCCATGCCCTCCGTCAGGGAATCTTCCCAATCCAGGGATGGAACCCACATGTCTTACATCTCCTGTATTGACAGGCAGGTTCTTTACCACTAGCGCCACCTGGGAAGCCCCATCTTCACAGGTGTTTCCAGATGGAAGAATTCTCCCTTGGCCTGTGAAGGGCACCCTTTCTGCAGGTTCTCTACTTGTGTTGGGCAAAGGAAGGAAAGTGGAACAGGACTCATATTAATTGAAGGCTCACTTTGTGCCAGGCCCTGTGCTTTACATGGTATCTTATTAAAACGACACAGAGCCTGGCCAGATGGATGAACTGAGGCTCAGAGAGCTGCAGTAACTTGGCTGAGGTCCCACAGCAAGCAAGGAGCAGAAAACGCCAAGCAAGCCTCTTTCCACCAGATGCTTGAGGTATTGAGATTTTCCCCTCTTTTGCTGTCTTATTTGAGGTCACAGGCTGTCCTCATCCCAGGAAATGAAACAAAATCGTCGCTGACAGGAATGGATCCAAGAGGCCCAGCCAACTTTGGAAAATGTTGGCGGGGCTGCCATCAGCCCTGTTTAGGGAGGCTGTGGTGATGTTGGCAATAACCCTGAAGGAAGAAGACGGAAATAACGCTTGTCTTTGCAGTAACCTGCCAAAGTCGACACAGTCTTCAGGGCTGGATGCCAACTGGCAGGCACCGCGTAGCCAGAGATATGGGTAGGCATACAACACCCGCCGTGGACAGCTGTTTGAAGACTCTTCCTGCCAGAGGGATTTGGGGTGGCACTGATGACACCAGAGGAGGAAGGGGATTCTGCAGTTACAACGGTGGAGACGGGGAGTGAAGGGCCATGCAGACAGTGCCCATTACCTCCAGGGTGTGTCCCAGGGCAAAGTCAGAGCAGAATATCCATAGGTGGGAAGGGAAGGGGGATGAAAAGTCCTTGACTGTCTCTCCTTTCTCTTCTTCTCTTCTCATCTACTTTTCTGGCCTCCCACCTCCAGCACTCATCCTGTAGACCATCCTCCAAGGTCTCCCTGCGACCCAAAGGAGAGTTTCTAGGTGGACAGATGATAAGCCTGGAGCTGCTGCCAGCCATCACACTAGAAGAACCTGCTTACAGTGGCATCAGCTCAGAGCTAAAACACAGCAATGATGTTTGAGCCTCTGGATTCAGCCATGCCTGAAATCCCTGCATTTTATTTTAATCTTACTTTTATATTTTTGCTTGCATGACATGTGGGATCTTAGTTCCCCAACCAGGTAGCAAAGCCTTGCCCCCTGCACTGGAAGGGGAAGCACGGAGGCTTAATCACGGGACCACCAGGGAAGTCCCTGCGTTTTTACACTAAAGGGACAAGAAGTTTTCCTTTAAAAAAAAGTGAAGTATAGTTGATTTACAATATTGTGTTAGTTTTAGGAGCAAAATTTTCATTTTTGCTTAAGAAGTTTTCGACTAGGTTTCCTGTCACTTATAATAAGCAGAACATGAATAAAATCGGAACTGAAACAGCATTAGCTTGTTGAGCATAATTTTCAAGGACAGATTCTCTATAACAACCCGGGAAGGATGTAGAGGATTTTAGAACAGAGCTACTTGACATGGTAAATTCAGAATTCAGAGGCATCTGAGAGAGGAAGAGAGGGGGCCAGCTCCTGCCCCAGCACGCCTTGGTTTCGGGAAGGGGGCAAGATGCTCAGGTGTGTAGGGAGGAAGCATAGGACAGAGCCCATTCTTCAGCTTGGCAATCCTGAGACTGTCTCAGGTAATGATGGTAGCTGCCTTCTGCTGAGCCCTTCCTACTTGCCACAATGTGCTATGTGTATGATTATTTCATGTAATCTTCACAGCATCCCTCAGAGGTAAATATATCGCCAGCACCATTTTCTAGACGAGGAGCTGAAACTCAGAGTGGTGAAATATCTTGTTGCATACTATTGAGTAGCAGAGCAGAGATTTAAACCTAGTGCATCAGACTCAAGAAACTTTGCTTTTAACAACTACATTATACTTTCCCCAAATGTGTTAGTGGGACAAGGGAGGTTATCAAATGGAGAATTAATCATCTTTCCTGTTGGTATAGCCTGCCAGAGTTTACAAACTCCAATTTTATTAGCAATCTTACTGCATCCATTTTATCGATGTAGAAACTGAGGCTTAGAGGTAAGAAGTGACTTTCTCAAAGTCATTTGGTCAAATGGGATAAACTACCAAGAGGTCTGCAGTCTTCAGAAACTCATAGGGTATTTGCAGGGGGTGGGGTTGGTCTTCTACCTTGACCCATGCTTAACAGCAGTGATGATGTAAGTCTGGCTGAGGAAGATCTCTGAGACACAAGGTGACCAATCGTGGTTGTGGCCATAGATCCAACTGCAGAACACAAATCCCACTACAGCAAAGAGCTCTGCATTCACAAAAAGATTCTCAGCTCCAGCCAAGGCCCTATTTACTTTCCCATAACACTTGATATGGACAAATTCCAATTCAACTGGAGACATTCAGCTCCTGGCTTTTTGGGTAGGAGTGTGGAGGGAATCTAGTGATGAAAGGAGGCCCTTTCTTCTGTCGGGACATTCCCAACAAAAGGCTGCAAGACTGAGCTGAGCTGCTGGTGGATGGGAAGTTGGAATCTGCCTGCCTGGCTTCCTCTCAGAGGAAAGTAGCTGTCCTGGCTGGAGCCCCAGGGGCCCTCATTGTCGGACCTGTCCTGATGGTTTACTGAGCTTGGCGGCACCTGTCCTGGAGAGACAAGGCCAGTCTTTCACTGTTGCCTGGGTGACTCAGGCTTGGTGAAGTGACCAGGCAGCGATCCAGGAGACAGGACAGAAGGGACCAGGGCAGCCACTGTTGTTTACTGCTGGCAGCGTGCCAGGGGGCTGGAAGGTGAGCTGCAATCCCATGGCCCCTCTAGGAGACTGTGTGTTCAATGTGTATGTTGAGGGACAGGGAATCCCTGGGGCCTCCCTGAGGCCAGGTAAGCAGCCTCTGCCCTTCTGGATTTACTTCCCTGCAGAAATATGTGAACTCTGAGTCGAGGGCAAGTGCTAATAGCAGGAACTGAAGGAAAGCAGCAGGAGATCAAACCCAGCCCTTCTGGATCTGGGAAGTTCAGCACAGGTTCTGGGGCAGATAGTCTGGGGTTAAAATCCCAGCTCTACCAGCAGCTTTACTTGGACAAGACTTTAACTTTTTGCTGTACTTATACTAGTGTTTATTGAGCACCTTCCGTGAGCTAGGGATTCAAAGGTAAGCAAAAATGGACTCAATTGCCTTCTTGGAGCTTATGGTTAATGAAGGAGGTAAATATTCACCAAACAACCAATAACATCCCCACCTCAACCACCAAAAAAAAAAAAAAAAAAAAAAATCTAGGAGAGATGCATAGTTTATAATTAGCAAGAGTGTATTCTCTCTGGGAGGTCAGAAAAGGCTTTCCTAACAAAAAAAATAATGATAGCGAAACTGGGTCTGTTTACTGCACAAGGTAGGAGGGATCATTCCATGCAGAAGGAACAGGATATTCAAAGGTAAGCCATTTGGCAAGAGAGCATGGCTCCTCCAAGGAACTGCAGGAAAGACAAATCATGAGGCTGAAGTACAGAGTGGAGATCCACGTGGGTGCAGACCAGGCAACAATGTGAGTCTTTAAGAGCAATAGGAAACTTTTCGCAGTGCTCTAATCAGGGATGTGAGATGACCATATTTGCAGTTTGAAAAGATTGCTCTGGCAGCAGCACACTATGGATTGGAAAGGAACCAAGGCACATTCAGGGGACCAGTTAGGTCTCAGATATTTGTCTGTAAAATGAGGATAATGAGCAGGTGGCGCTAGTGGTTAAGAACCCCCTTGCCAATGAAGAAGACAGATGTGGATTCTATCCCTGGGTGGGGAAAATCCCCTGGAGGAGGGCATGACAACCCACTCCAGTATTCTTGCCTGGAGAATCCCATGAACAGAGGAGCCTGGTGGGTTACACTCCATGGGGTTGCAAAGAGTCGGACAATACTGAAGCCACTTAGTACCCACAATAATACCCTCTCATAAACTGATGCCAGGATTCAATGAGAGACTGAATTTTAAGTATTTATTCTGGTGCCTGGCACATAGTAAAGGCTCAGTAAATGTTACTGTTACTTTTGTTGGTTCTCTCCAGAGAGCAGATCTTTCTGCTTCATGCCTGCTCCCGTGAAATGGGGTGATAGAGGGTAGAGGTGGTGGTTTCTAGCCTTGGAAACGCGGTTTGTACTAAACCACAGCGTCGAGGCCAGGGCCCAGGACGCTTGAAGGCTCCATTAGAAGGCTTGAAAAGATGAAAAGATTCACAAAGAAAACCGGGTTCCAGTTGCTCCGGGGCATGCTGGAGAGACCGGTGAACGACCCTCTGGACCGACTGCTGGCTGAGAAAAACGTGCTTTTCTGCCGGGTTTTCCGAAGAGCGAGTGCAGGACTCGTACTCTTGTGCAGTCGCGCGAGGACCCTCGCCACTCCTCAGCCCCAGGCTGACTGGCAGGCATCCGCCTGGCCCTGCTTCCCCAGCTCGGATGCGCGAGTACTGGGAGGAGGAGGGTCCCCAGAAGGCTGACTCTGGCCGGCCCGCATGGGCTGCCCCCTCCCCAGTCACGTGGCGTAGTGGGTGGGGACCGATCTGAAGTTGGAGAAATCCAGAGCTATCCCAACTTCAGAGTGCGCCGCCCGTTCCTCCGGATCCCGGGCTCAATTTGAGCGCTGGGGCTCCAGGAGGAGCGCGGAGGTGGGAATTGGTGAAGCCGAGCAGCGGCGCAGACGGCGGGACTCCGGGCATGGCCCAGCTGTCGGTGATCCCGGGGTCGGCCACGGCGTGGACAGGTGAGCTGTAACCAGGTGGTGGCGGCGGCCGGCGTGGGCGAGGCTGCTGGGAAACTGCCCGCCCCCCACCTCCCCCCCACACACACCTCATCTCGGTCCAGGGGATGCTGGGCACCTACAACGGGAGGGACCGGTTGGGTAAAGTGGCCGCAGTAGACTCTTGGCTCTCCGAGTCAGTCCCGCTAGCGCCACTCCTCCTCGCCCCCACTGTCCCCGCAGCCCGCTGACGCGGTGGTGTGCAGCTGCGGGAAACGCTGGGGAGCCGCGCGCAGGCTAGGAGCGCTGTGCCGGCCCCGCCCCCCGCCCGTACAGACTGCTCCGCGTGACGTCACGCTCGGGTATAAAAACTGAGGCGCGCGGCTCTCGCTGCGCTGGAGGAGCTCGAGGCTGAGGGCTGCCGTGGAGCGGGGAGCGACGGGGCCGCTGGGCCGCGGTCGCCTCAGCGATGTTTTACTCAGGGCTCCTCACCGAGGGCGGCCGCAAGGAGACAGACATGCGGGAGGCGGCGTCGCTGAGGCAGCAGCGCCGAATGAAGCAGGCCGTGCAGTTCATCCACAAGGACTCGGCCGACCTGCTGCCCTTGGACGGCCTCAAGAAGCTGGGTTCGTCCAAGGACACGGTGAGCCCCCGCGGCCGCACCCGCCTCGGGGACCCCGCGCGAGGCCGCCTGTCACCTTTGCGCTGTAAGGTCTCCTGGGGCCCGCCCTTCGCGGCTTTCACTGAGTCACCAGCCCGGCCCCCTCCGTCTCCAGCGCTGTCCGCTGTCTCTGTAGCTCTGTTGGGGTTTCCTCTCCATCCAGCATCCCCCTGCTTCAGTTTCTCTCGGGATTCCAGAGTAGCTTTTCCAGCTCGCTCTCCCTTCAGCACACCCTCCTCCCTTCTTTCTCCTCTGGAGTAGAAGAGACCCTGCCTTCTTGTCCTCAGCTCCCCTTTCCTTTATTCGTAGTGCCGAGTTTGGTTGCCCGGGCCTTGAGCCTCGCGGCCAGGGTAGCTCCAGCTGCCTCCTAGGCTGCTTGGCCCGTCTTGTGACTCCTAGTGGGTGTGAGGAGGAGAGAACGAAGTGGGAAGGGGGCTTTCTGGGCAGTCACCATATCCAGATCGCTTTTGTTGAATCCATTTCCCCTCTGTGCAAAATCTACTTCTCCTTTTGATTTTGGTCTCATCTACCCTTGACCTTCCAACGGGAGGGGGCGGGGAGAGAAAAAGGGTGACCGTGAAGGTTTCCTGAGCCCCAGACCTCTCTTCATCATTTTCCTCTCCTGCTGCTCCATCCCCA
Organism: Bubalus kerabau; assembly: GCF_029407905.1. Classification (NCBI taxonomy): domain Eukaryota; kingdom Metazoa; phylum Chordata; class Mammalia; order Artiodactyla; family Bovidae; genus Bubalus; species Bubalus kerabau. The sequence goes on from NC_073638.1 coordinate 43,594,020, forward strand.
AAGAGTGGATAGAGGGAGAAAGCCAGGCTGCTCCCTCTCTTCAAGGGCTAATGTGTGGAGCTGGATCTGTGCTGGGGCTCCCGCAGTTCTTTCTTTCTTTTCCTAGCAAGGTTGTGCTTGGCATTAAGAAGGAGAAACTCCAGAACTGGAGGTCTGAGTTCAAAGACCATACTGTCCTCTATCTATAGGGGGGATCTTATAGGGGGATAAAGGTTACTAGTTTAAAGAACTGTATCAAACTCCCCTCCTTAATTCACTGTAGTGGTGCTGCACCAAATTGATGTTGAGTTTTGTACTTTCATCTGGAATTTTCTTGTAGTTTAACTTGTTTTCTTGAAGTTCATAATCACTTTATTCATCTAGGCAATAATTTATGAAGCATTACTTAAATGTCTTTTAAATGAAGTGGATGCTTTGTATAATTTTGCCAGTATTTTTGAGCTTTTGGAATGTTTAATTTGTCAGGGAAGAGGGTATCAGCCTGGACCACTGAAATTGCCATTTCCAGCCACATGTTGGGTATGGACGGCAGAGCTGCTGAATCCACTTCTCTTTTTTAAAAATTTTATCAACTCTAATGAGACATAGATATCAAGATCAGATTTGCCCTCCCCCATTGTGATAGAGAATTATTTTTAGCTATTTATGTGCAGGGGGTGTCTACTCAGTTATCCCGCTATGTTTTTTAAAGAATGTTTTACTCGAACAAGCCACAGGATAGGTAATCTGATTCATGCTAACTTAGAGTGGTGGATAAATGAAATGTATTCTTAGAAAAGAGATGACTGTTTTTCTTCCTTCCTTCCATTTTACAGCAGTCGAAATTCATTTAGGAAATCTGGTACAAATCTTCTTACTTTCAGGCCAAAATAATCCTAGTTCTTGGAAGCCTCAGGAGCCAATAAACAGTAATAGAAAAATAAGTCAAGTGTGGAATTTTCCCCCCTTCATGCTGAATTTAAGATGTTTCACATTTGGTTTTCCTGGGATGTCGAGGAGTTTCCTAGCCCCGAGGAACTGCCTCTCCATTCTTCTGCCAAGCATTCTTTATACTGCTTCATCCTGTGTAGGAAGAATTCCATCTGCTTTTCTGACTCCAGTCTGTCTCAGTTGAGCCACACAGGAGCTGCTAATATGGAACAGGCAGTAGGCCAGAAGGAAGAAACATCCTCAAAGCAGGTTATTGCCATGGATGTGACACACTGCAATTTACTGTGAGACCCTAACCCATGGTTCACAGTTTCTCTCCCCACTGCCCTCCACTGCCAGGGAGCTGATACTCTCTCACTGTTCTCACACCTGGAGTATGCAAGTGATTGCACAGAAGAGTTAGAACCAGTCACAGATGCCGAGGCAGACTGAGATAGGGCTAGGAGAGCTCTGAGTACTGGGGTGAAGTGGCATGCTTAAGCTTTCTTGGACCTTATGCTGCTGCCTCTGAATAATCTTAGAAATAACCTTAGAAGTACTGTGTCACTTGTCTTTATGGATATAGCTGGTGGTATAGACCAGTGTTGACTCAATGTTCTGTCACCGAAGTGAAATTTGGAGGATACCAAAATTGATTAAACAAGTCTATAGTACAAAACAGGCAGATTCTTTACCACCTGAGCCACTACTGAAGCCCAAAATTGATTATATAAGTCTATAGTACAAACTCAATAGAAGTGGGACAAGAAAAGGAAGGGGCGGCACCAGAGGAAGATAGGAGGGAAAGGATGAATTAGTTCTCACTGACTTTGGGGTTTGTGCTAGTGAGAAGATAGGTTGTTTTCTTCATACTGGTGACCTATATTAGAATTATATTGTTGAGTATTCTGAATTATCTACCTTTTACCATGCTGTTTCTATAATATTCACTATTTGAATCCAGCCTGCCAACTTTTGTTTTCTATTGGCAAAGAGCATCCATAGACAGTCAAACGTGGTCTTGTTCTCTTGGCCCCAGGGAAGTGCCTTTGCCCTATTCCTGTTTGTGTGTAGTTGGCTGCTGCAAAGTCTACTGTGGAAATTAATCTTATTTCTTATGTCTGACTCTCTTATTTTGTTTGTCCTTTCATCTTGTGCAGTTTGTGTGTGTGTGTGTATTAGATTAAGAACTAAAATCAGAAATATAAGTGAGTAATATTTTATTTCACTTATTATTATTATTCAAGTTGATGAAGCTAGAAAAAAACCACTCTTGGAACTTTGTGTATTCTAATTTCTTTTTTTTAGCTATCAGATTAATAAATATTCTTCTCATTGAGGTGAAGACTTTTCAACCTTTAAAAATAGTCATGTCATGGTATAATATGCTGTCTTTCTTATATAATAATAGTACTGACCATCAGGGTATATCCTTACTTATTCAGGAATAAAAAGAGAGTTTTGCTTTTTTATCTGTGATTGCTTCTGTGTATAGCCAAGTGCTTTAAGAAAACTCACTAAAATTAAAAGGCTGGGGAAGGAAATAAAGCAAAGCCAACCGACTGTGAAATAACCAGCCCTGTACTCTGAGTATGGATTTACCTGGTGGCTCAGTGGTAAAGAAACTGTCTGCTAATGCAGGAGATGCAGGTTTGATCCTTGGTTGAGAAGATCCCTTGGAAAAGGAAATACTGCAGCCCACTCCAGTATTCTTGCTTGGGAAATCACATGGACAGAGGAGCCTGGTGGGGTGCAGTCCATGGGGTCAAAAAAGAGTCAGACACAGCAGCCACAAGGAATACTCTGAGTATCTGATCCTCCTGATCAGAATCTCTGTCAATGAGGGCAGCCTTGGGTGTTACTCTATAGATTAATTTTTCATAATGCCACAAGACATCCATAATGCTGTAGATTTTGATCCAGAGGACTTTGGAGTTTTAGAAGAGGAGCATGAAATAGCAGTATAAATCAGTATCTAATGCAAACTGAAGATTTCCAGAGCCATGATCAAATCCTAATTATAGTAAACATTATTTGAACACTAGCTGCGTTCAGGACAAAGTGCTAGGAGCACACAGAAGAAAACAGCAAAGTTTACCTATACAAGGAGTTTATAGATTGGGGGAAGGATAGGACCAATTGATTTATTTATTCCCCAAATATTTATTGAGCACTTTTTACATGTCAGGCATAATCTAGGTATTGAAGATATAATAGTGAACCAAAACGGGTTTCCTGCCCTCACAGAACTTGCATTCTTGTGGGCGAGAAGGTAGAAAATAAATCAAGTAAATATATACTATATCGCGTTGTAATCAGCGCTATAGAGAAAATAAACCAGGATAAGGGAATAGAGAGTATAATGGCCAGGTAGGATGAAGTACAGCCTTGCTGTTTTATCTAGGGTGATCGAGGAAGGCATCTCTGGTAAGATGACACTATAGGAGATATTGAAGGAAGTGAGAGAGCAAAATATCTTGGGGAAAAATGTTATAGGCAGAAGGAACAGCCACTGCAAAGGCTCAAACATCATTGTGCTCGATGTGATTGAAGAATTATAAGAAGGCCATTGTGGCCAGAGCAAAATGAGCAAGAGGAAGTGATAGGAGACAACATCAGAGAGATAGTGCGAGGCCACAGTACTTAGAGCCTTATAGGTCACTGTATAGATATTTAATCTGATAAGGGAAACGGGTGGAAAACTTTTTGCAAAAGGGTGAGATGATGTGACATTTCACAAACCAGACTATTGTGTGGATTAGGCTGTAGGCAGCAAGCATGTAAGCAGGCAGACTAGTTAGGAAGCTGGTTAGTTAGCATTTAGATAGTAATCTAGGTAAAGATGATGGTGCCTCAGAGTAGTGTGCTAGCAGTGAAGAGTCCAAGAAAAGACCAGATTCTGGGTTATTTTGAAGACAGAGCTGACAAGTTTAGTTGAGAGTTGGATTAAAGATCTGAAATAAGGAGTAGTCAAGAGTGACGCTAATGTTTTGATCTAGTCATTGGAAGAGTAAAGTTTGTCATACACTGAAATGGCTAAGAGGTGCAAGTTAAGAAATAAGAATCAGGAATTTGATTCTTGAACAAGTTAAGTTTGGGATGTCTATTATTTATTCAAGTGTAGATGTTGAATAGATAGTTCCATGAGAAGATGAATAATACCACCAAGAAGCTTATGCCATGTCAAGATATTACAGTCAATCAACACTAGAGATGTTCAGTGGAAGCAGTGACTACTCTGACCTGGTATGACAATCGTGATGGAGAACAACATCTGATTAGAGTTTTATCATCCCCTGGAGAGTCAACTGACTGTGATATATAGAGAGGAGGCTGCTTCCAGAGCATGCCCTAAAGAACCTCAGAATAAGAACTTTATAGGTTATCTGGTTGAATTCCCTGCCCCTGTATAAATCCTTTCCTACAATAATGCAGCCCACCAGGGGTAACTGAGAAACTACTGTCTCAGGAATAAGGCTGTTCTCTTTGAAAAAGCATGACTATTGGGTCATAAGGCAAAAGTAGAGACAGAACACAGAAGGCCTGGGGCAATGTGACAGACTGCCTTAGGTAGAGTCCCATGTGATTTTGAGCAGCTGTAATCCCAAGGATAATCTGTGTTTCTATGGTGTAGAAAGGGTCACGTGTTGTATATTCAGCTTGTAAATAAAGAGAAAGCACAGAAATTAGTGCCCCTTTAGATTTCCAAGACCAGATAGAGACATATATATTGGGCTTGAAGTAAGAGTCAGTCAGGAGTCCATGTCTGTCTACAAACTATACATGAGGATGAAAACGGAGTAAGCTGATTTCATGCCCTTTTAATAAAAAAAAAGTGATCAGCTTCAATTTTAAGTTGAACATGAGGGTTTAAAATACATATATACACATACATATAATTATTAACATTTGCATGCTTACTCTATACCTGACACAACGTTAAATGCTTCATATGGACCATCTCATTTCATCCTCACAAAAGCTCTGCAGGGTACTTACTAACTTGAACCCAGCTTTGTCTGACTCCAAAGCATATATATTTTAAACAATACTCTAAGTCAAGAGTTGGCAAACTTTTTCTGTAAAGGACCAGATAGTAATTGTTTTTGGCTTTGCAGGCCAGTCTCTGTCTCAGCTACTCAACTGTGTTGTTATAATGCAGAAGCAGCCATAGATAGTAAACAAATGGGGTTGATTGTGTTCTAATAAAACTTTATTTACAAAAGTACACAACAGGCTGATTTGACTTGTGGGCCATATTTGCTGACCCCTATTTCTGAGTGTTCTATTTTTAAGCTAGAAATCTTGGGTTTCTCCTTTGAGAGTAAATACTACAAAGAAGGCAGACTTCTGTAATTTCTTCTATTTTCCAGTCTGGTCCATCCTATAAAGTGAAGTCGCTCAGTTGTGTCCAACTCTTTGCAACTCCATGGACTGTAGCCTACCAGGCTCCTCGGTCCATGGAATTTTCCAGGCAAGAGTACTAGAGTGGGTTGCCATTTCTTTCTCCAGGGGATCTTCCCGACCCAGGGATCGAACCCAGGTCTCCTGCATTGCAGGCAGACGCTTTACCTTCTGAGTCACCAGGGAAGCCCCATCCTATGGACCACAGAGATCTATTAGACTGATTCTGTGTGGATTCAGTGCAGCATAGGTAAGTGATTGAGAAGGTGACCTTAGAAGTTCTTGTTTAAATCATGATCCCATGGTATCCTGTAGTATAGCCTGCTTCCTCTCAACTCACTTTTCTTCCCACTCTACAGGCTGGTTAGAAGAAATATTTAATATTTAACCTCAGCTGTGCTACCTAGAATACAACACTGCCCACAAGGCTCATTTCCTTCAGAAGCTCCTGGTGGTGATAAAGACCTCACATTTGAGCTTGCCTGCTTAGGATTTAGATGCCTAAATGCTGGTTAAGGTTTAGCAGTCACATTAGCGGAAACAGTAGAGAACCTGGGACTACTTAGGTTAGTAGTTGCCTTGTTGAACTAAAACATAAAGCAGGATCCACATCAGGAAGGTGACTTGATAGTTATGTCCAAAAGGCCACCATAGTATCTGCAGCAGCTATCTGACTAGTGCAGTGCATCTTGAAGGATATCTGGAAAGTAGAAGATAGCCCTTGGAAAGCCAATATTTCAATAGACATAAAATAAACTACTTAAGCAAATTTACAAAGCAACACTCAAGGAGTGGGAATGCAAGTAGTACAAACTATGTAATGTATGAGTATTGAAGGGATTCTGAAAGAAAGAACTAGATGATGTTGATCAAGAAAGCTTTCTGAAAAAGTGAAGTGTAGAGATTTGTTCATTCAGTATTAATTCTGAAAGGAAGAACTAGATGATGTTGATCAAGAAAAGTTTTTTGAAAAAGTGAAGTATAGAGATTTGTCCATCCAGTATTACATCAAGACCTGGAGATATAGCTGTGATCAACACAATCAAGGCCCTTGCCCTTGTGAAATTAATACTCTAGTGGGGGGAGTGAAATAAGAAACAACTAAATAAGCAAAATAATTCTGAACTTACAATTACTACAAAAGAAATAGTGGGATATGTTAGTAAGAGGTGGAGTACCTCCTTTAAATAGTATGGTCAGGGAAGATATTTTTGAGGAAGTAATGTTTGAGCTGAGACTTGAATGATGAGAGCAAGCTAACTATTTGAAGTATTAGGGGGAGGACATTTCAGACAGAGGGAATGGCAGGTGCAAAGGCATTAGAATGGAAAAGGGATTTTGAGTGTATATATAGAATGTATGAGAAGTTGGCAAGACTACAGAAAAGAACTGCGCAAAAAAGCTCCTAATGACCCAGATAACCACAATGGTGTGGTCACTCACCTGGAGCCAGACATCCTGGAGTGTGAGGTCAAGTGGGCCTTAGGAAGCAGTACTATGAACAAAGCTAGTGGAGGTGATGGAATTCCAGCTGAGTTATTTCAAATCCTAAAAGATAATGCTGTTAAAGTACACTCATTGTGCCAGCAAATTTGAAAAACTCAGCAGTGGCCACAGAACTGGAAAAGGTCAGTTTTCATTCCAATCCCAAAGAAAGGCAATGCCAAAGAATGCTCAAATTACCACACAATTGCACTCATTTCACATGCTAGCAAGATTATGCTCAAAATTCTTCAAGATAGGCTTCAGCAGTATGTGAACTGAGGACATCCAGAAGTACAAGCTGGGTTTAGAAAAGGCAGAGGAACCAGAGAAGAAATCGCCAACATATGCTGGATCATAGAAAAAGCAAGAGAATTAAAAAAAATCTACTTCTGCTTCATTGACTATGTTAAAGCCTTTGACTGTGTGGATCACAACAAACTGTGGAATATTCTTAATGAAATGGGAATACCAGACCACCTTACCTGCCTTTTGAGAAACCTGTATGCAGAACAAGAAACAACAGTTAGAACTGGACATGGAACTACAACCTGGTTCCAAATTGGGAAAGGAGTAAATCAAGGCTGTATATTTTCACCCTGCTTGTTTAATTTATATGCAGAGTACATCATACGAAATGCCCAGCTAGATGAATCACAAGCTGAAATCAAGATTGCCGGGAGAAGTATCAGTAACCTCAGATATGCAGATGATACCATTCTAATTGCAGAAAGTGAAGAGGAACTAAAGAGCCTCTTGATAAAGGGGAAAGAACAGAGTGAAGAAGTTGGCTTAAAACTCAGCATTCAGAAAACGAAGATCATGGCATCTGGTCCTATCACTTCACGGCAAATAGATGGGGGAAATGTGGAAACTGTCAGGTTTCAGGGAAAATATAGAAACTGTCAGATTTCATTTTCGTGGGCTCCAAAATCAATGCCTATGGTGACTGCAGCCGTGAAATTAAAAGTCGCTTCCTCCTTGGAAGAATAGCTATGACAAACCTAGACAGTGTATTAAAAAGCAGAGAGATCACTTTGCCAACAAAGGTCTGTCCAGTCAAAGCTATGGTTTTTCCAGTAGTTGTGTATGGATGTGAAAGTTGGACCATAAGAAGGCTGAGGACCTAAGAATTGATGCTTTTGAACTGTAGTACTGGAGAAGACTTTTGAGAGTCCCTTGGACAGCCAGGAAATCAAACCAGTCAATCCTAAAGGAAATCAACCCTGAATATTCATTGAAAGGACTGATGCTGAAGCTGAAGCTCCAATACTTTGGCCACCTGATGTGAAGAGCCGACTCATTTGAAAAGACCCTGATGCTGGGAAAGATTGAGGGCAGGAGGAGAAGCGGACGACAGAGGATGAGATGTTGGATGGCATCACTGACTCAGTGGACATGAGTTTGAGCAAACTGTGGGAGATAGTGAAGGCCGGGGAAGCCTGGCATGCTGCAGTTCATGGGGTCACAAAGAGTTGGACACGACTTAGTGACTCAACAACAATAATGGTATGTATGTGGAGGTTGGAGAAATAGACAAGGACCAGATGGTGCTGAGCCCTATAGACCATGGTAAGAAGTTTGAATTTTGTCTGAAGAACAATGGAAAGTCATTGAAGGTCTTTGAAGTAGGGGAATGTATTATCTCACATATTTTTAAAAGCTTGCTCTGGTTGCTGTGTAGAGAATGATTTGGAAAAGAGTGAAGGAAGAGGTGGAAGACAAGCCAGGGGGGGCTGTTATAGCACAGATAAGGGATGACAGTGGCTTAGATTAAATTAGAGGTAGTAAAGATGGGGAGAAGTAGATCGATACCAATTAAATTTCGGAGGAAGCAGCAACACTACAGATTGTCCTCAACCTACGATGAGGTTACATCCTTATAAACACATCATATGATGAAAATATTGTTAAGTCAAAAATTCATTTAATATACCTAGCCTATTGGACATCATATTTTAGCCTAGCCTTCCTTAAACATGCTCAGAACACATTACCCTGAAATTGGGCAAAATCATCTAACACAAATCCTATTTTATAATAAAGTATCAGATATCTCATGTAATTTATTGACTATCACACAGAAAGTGAAAAAAGAGAATGGTTGTATGGGTCCAAAAGAGTTGTAAGTGTATCAGTTGTTTGCCCTTATGATCATGAGGCTAACTGGGAACTTCAGCTTACTGCCTCTGCCCAGTGTCATGAGAGAGTGTTGTGCTGTGTAGCACTAGCCCGGAAAAGATCAGGATTCAAAGTATGTTTTTTACTGAATGTGTATTACTTTGGCACCATCACAAAGTTGAAAAATCAGAAGTTGAACCATTGTAAGTTGGGGACCAACTCGGGATATACTTGGGATGGAAAGTTAGGAAGTTTGATTCTCTTCTGAGAATCAAAAGAATCAAAATGGGTGGGTGGGTAATGGTGCCATTTTACCAGGTTAGTGGAAAGGAAGTAATCCAGAACATTAAAATGGAACAGGACTTTGAAGCTCATACCTCTTTTATTACTGATGAAGAATATGAGACTGATAAAAAAAAGTAATACTTAGAGAGATTAGTGATTTACTCAAGGTAGTATGTGACAAGTGGTCATTTTGCTGAAATAGAAAACCTTCATGGAGGAAATAAAGGTAAGATTGGGGAGCAGGATGAGTTAGTGGAAGGTCTTAAATGCTAAATTGCGTATTTTGTGTTTAATACAGCTGGCAAGAGAACCACTGCAGGAGAAGGAGACCATGATACAATGGTTTAGGAGATTATTTGAACTTAGCTATAACAGCAGAAATGGGGAGGAATCTGTGAGGTGTTAAAACAGCAGAATTTCACTCACCAAGATGAAGATTATGGGAGAAAGCACAAGTTTTGTGGGAAAGATCAGTGGGACAAGTTAAGTTTGAAAGTGCCTGTGAGGTGTCTAAGTGGAGAAGTTCAAAGAGACAGTTGGTTCTATGGATCTGAAACTCAGAAGCAAAGGGGGGCATGAGACAGAGTCATCATCATAAAGGCAGTTATTTACACAATGAAAGTAGGTAAGATTGCCCTTAAAGGTTCTGTCAAGTGAGAAGGGGACCCAAGGAGAGCAATGAGGAACACTAACATTTAGGAAATGAGCAGAGGCAAAAGAACCAATAAATGATATAGATGTAGAATAGACAGAAAAGTGGTTTTGGAAGCCAGTGGAGGAGAGTTTCAAGAAAAATGGAATGTTGTTTATTAAAGCATTGTTTCTAATGGCAGATATGTAGAAACAATCTAAATGTCCATTAGTAGTTATGTAAATTGAGGTGTGTTTGTACCACAGACTCAAATGTTTACAGATGATGTACTGTTTTAAAATGCAGAAAGTAGGGCATATGTGAAAAAAAATAGGTGCTAAGGGTTTTGGATAATCTGACATTACATCTGCATTGGACTGCAAGGAGATCAAACCAGTCAATCCTAAAGGAAATCAGTCCTGAATGTTCATTGGAAGGACTGATGCTGAAGCTGAAGCTCCAATACTTTGGCCATCTGATGTGAATAACTGACTCATTAGAGAAAACCCTGATGCTGTGAAAGACTGAAGGCAGGAGAAGGGGACGACAGAGGATAAGATGGTTGGATGGTGTCACCAACTTGATGGACATGAGTTTGAGGAAGCTCTGGGTGTTGGTGATGGACAGGGAAGCCTGGCATGCTGCGGCCTACGGGGTCACAAAGAGTTGCACACAAATGAGCAACTGGACTGAACTGAACTGAAGTTATATTATTGGGGTGTGTGGGGGGGTATCAGCATGCATACATGTGTGTGCATATGCACACATGTACATGCACTTTAGTTTTTGCACAATTTGGCAGACAGAGTTAGTTGGCTAAATTAGAAGTAGCCATGTGAATTCTGACCAAGAAGATACAGGCAGAAAACTGCTGAGGGAACTTCTGGGAAAGCTTTTGCTTTCCTGATAAAAAGGATAGATGACAGAGAGTCCCCTCTTCCTTCCTCCTTTTTTGGATGTGGATGAAATGCCTGGAGCTGGGGCACCCATTATAAGACCATGAGGGAATATCCATGAAAATTACAGAAACAATAGCCCTGAAATTGTTAATCAGTTGAATTAATGCCTGCAGCTACCTACCTCCATCTTCTTGTTATATGAGAAGAAAATATACCTCCATTCAAGCCCCATAAAGTTGGTTTTTCTTGTGGCTATATGCTTTCTTAATGTATAGGGTATATTTTTAAAATTTATATTTTATCAAAAATATACATGTATATAATTTAAAACTTTAAAAAATTTTTGAACTGTTCCTTAATTCTCTTATTACTCTCCATCATGTCCCCTCTCCTACTATGCTAATATTGTAATATGTTCAGTTCAGTTCAGTTGCTCAGTCGTGTCCGACTCTTTGCGACCGCATGAACCGCAGCACACCAGGCCTCCCTGTCCATCACCAACTCCCAGAGTTTACCCAAACTCATGTCCATTGAGTCGGTGATGCCATCCAACCATCTCATTCTCTGTTGTCCCCTTCTCCTCCTGCCTTCAATCTTTCCCAACATCAGGGTCTTTTCAACATCAGGGTCTTTTCAGCTCTTCTCATCAGGTGGCCAAAATATTGGAGTTTCAGCTTTAACATCAGTTCTTCCAATGAACACCCAGGACTGATCTCCTTTAGGAGGGACTGGTTGGATCTCCTTGCAGTCCAAGGGACTCTCAAGAGTCTTCTCCAACACCACAGTTCAAAAACATCAATTCTTCAGCACTCAGCTTTCTTTATAGTCCAACTCTCACATCCATATATGACTACTGGAAAAAAACATAGCCTTGACTAGATGGACCATTGTTGGCAAAGTAATGTCTCTGCTTTTTAATATGCTATCTAGGTCAGTCATAACTTTCCTTCCAAGGAGTAAGCATCTTTTAATTTCATGGCTGCAATCACCATCTGCAGTGATTTTGGAGCCCAAAAAAACAAAGTCTGTCACTGTTTCCCCATCTATTTGCCATGAAGTGATGGGACCAGATGCCATGATCTTAGTTTTCTGAATGTTGAGCTTTAAGCAAACTTTTTCACTCTCCTCTTTCACTTTCATCAAGAGGCTCTAGTTCTTCACTTTCTGCCATAAGGGTGGTGTCATCTGCATATCTGAGGTTATTGATATTTCTCCCAGCAGTCTTGATTCCAACTTGTGTTTCTTCCAGCCCAGCATTTCTCATGATGTACTCTGCATAGAAGTTAAATAAGTAGGGTGACAATATACAACCTTGAGGTACTCCTTTCCCTATTTGGAACCAGTCTGTTGTTCCATGTCCAGTTCTAACTGTTGCTTCCTGACCTGCATATAGGTTTCTCAAGAGGCAGGTCAGGTGGTCTGGTATTCCCATCTCCTTCAGGATTTTCCACAGTTTATTGTGATCCTCATAGTCAAAGGCTTTGGCATAGTCAATAAAGCAGAAATAGATGTTTTTCTGGAACTCTCTTGCTTTTTCCATGATCCAGTGGATGTTGGCAATTTGATCTCTGGTTCCTCTGCTTTTTCTAAAACCAGCTTGAACATCTGGAAGTTCACGGTTCACGTGTTGCTGAAGCCTGGTTTGGAGAATTTTGAGCATTACTTTACTGGTGTGTGAGATGAGTACAATTGTGCGGTAGTTTCAGCATTCTTTGGCATTTCCTTTGTTAGGGATTGGAATGAAAACTGACCTTTTCCAGCCCTGTGGCCACTGCCGAGTTTTCCAAATTTGCTGGCATATTGAGTGCAGCACTTTCACAGCATCATCTTTCAGGATTTGAAATAGCCCAAATGGAATTCCATCACCTCTACTAGCTTTGTTCATAGTGATGCTTTCTAAGACACACTTGACTTCACATTCCAGGATGTCTGGCTCTAGGTGAGTGATCACACCATCATGATTATCTTGGTCATGAAGATCTTTTTTGTACAGTTCTTCTGTGTATTCTTGTCACCTCTTCTTAATATCTTCTGCTTCTGTTAGGTCCCTACCATTTCTGTCCTTTATTGTGCCCATCTTTGCATGAAATGTTCCCTTGATATCTCTAATTTTCTTGAAGAGATCTTTAGTCTTTCCCATTCTATTGTTTTATTTCTTTGCACTGATTGCTGAGGAAGGCTTTCTTATCTCTCCTTGCTATTCTTTGGAACTCTACATTCAAATGGGTATATCTTTCCTTTTTCCTTTGCTTTTTGCTTCTCTTCTTTTCACAGCTATTTGTAAGGCCTCCTCAGACAGCCATTTTGCTTTTTTGCATTTCTTTTTCTTGGGGATGGTCTTGATCCCTGTCTCTTTTACAATGTCACGAACTTCCGTCCATAGTTCATCAGGCGCTCTGTCTATCAGATCTAGTCCCTTAAATCTATTTCTCACTTCCACTGTATAGTCGTTAGGGATTTGATTTAGGTTGTACCTGAATGGTCTAATGGTTTTCCCTACTTTCTTCAATTTCAGTCTGAATTTGGCAATAAGGAGTTCATGATCTGAGCCCCAGTCAGCGCCCGGTCTTGTTGACTGTATAGAGCTTCTCCATCTTTGGCTGCAAAGAATATAATCAATCTGATTTTGATATTGACCATCTGGTGATGTCCATGTGTAGAGTCTTCTCTTGTGTTGTTGGAAGAGGGTGTTTACTATGAACAGTGCATTCTGTTGGCAGAACTCTATTAGCCTTTGCCCTGCTTCATTCTGTACTCCAAGGCCAATTTTGCCTGTTACTCCAGGTGTTTCTTGACTTCCTACTTTTGCCTTCCAGGCCCCTATAATGAAAAGGACATTTTTTTTGGGTGTCAATTCTAGAAGGTCTTGTAGGTCTTCATAGAACTGTTCAACTTCAGCTTCTTCAGCATTACTGGTTGGGGCATAGACTTGGATTACCGAGATATTGAATGGTTTGCTTTGGAAATGAACAGAGATCATTCTGTTGTTTTTGAGACTGCATCCAAGTACTGCATTTTAGACTCTTTTGTTGACTATGATGGCTACTCCATTTCTTCTAAGGGATTCTTGCACACAGTATTAGATATAATGGTCATCTGAGTTAAATTCACCCATTCCAGTCCATTTGAGTTCGCTGATTCCTAAAGTGTCAACGTTCACTCTTGCCATCTCCTGTTTGATCACTTCCAATTTGCCTTGATTCATGGACCTAACATTCCAGGTTCCTATGCAATATTTCTCTTTACAGCATTGGACCTTGCTTCCATCACTGTCTTTAAGCTTCCATTATTACCATTGAGTAGTTGTATGTAATTCTGATTCCTAATCCTTTGTGTTTGAATCTTCTTTTTCTCTCTAAAAAGTTTTGGAATCTTTGTCATCCATGATATTCCAAAAATTCTTAATTGTGTGAAATCTTGGTGTGGATCTTTTATCTTTCATTATGCAAGGCTCCATGTGAACCCTTTCAATCTGTAAGCTCATATCTTTCAGTTCTGGTGTAGTAGGGTGCTCCACCCTCATCCTCAGCTGTTGTAGGAATCTGTTCTAAGCCTAGCCAAACTATCAACCAACCAAAATCTTTTGATTTACTCTTACAAAAAAGAATAAAATATTGGCATTCTTCCCAGTTGTCTGGGTCAAGTAGGAGTCCCATGCAGGCTTTATATTAATCTCTTTCCAGCTCTAATTGTACCCTCCAACTGTAGTTTCTAATATCTCTAAGATTCATCAGCTTTCCCAGGGTTTTTAAGTAGGAAAACTGCGTTTACAGCTAGACCCCCAAGTATCAGTTCAGTTCAGTTGCTCAGTCATATCTGACTCTTTGCAACCCCATGGACTGCAGCACGCCAGGCTTCCCTGTCCATCACCAACTCCCGTAGCTTACTCACACTGATGTCCATCGAGTCTGTGATGCCATCCAACCATCTCATCCTCTGTCATCCCCTTCTCCTCCTGCCTTCAATCTTTCCCAGCATCAGGATCTTTCCAATGAGTCAGTTCTTCGCATCAGGTAGCCGAAGTATTGGAGTTTCAGCATCAGTCCTTCCAATGAATATTCAGGACTGATTTCCTTTAGGATTTACTGATTTATCTCCTTGCAGTCCAAGGGACTCTCAAGATTCTTCCCCAACACCACAGTTCAAAAGCATCAATTCTTTGGTGCTTGGCTTTCTTTATAGTCCAACTCTCACATCCATACATGACTACTGGAAAAATCCTAGCTTTGACTAGACAGACCTTTGTTGGCAAAGTAATGTCTCTGCTGTTTAATATGCATATATATGCTTTATACCCCCAAGTATAAAATAGTTCAAATATAATAATTTATTGTTTTAAAAGTAACAGTTCTAGTGGAAAGGTCAACAAGATAGCCCTCTTCCATGTAGTCATTTGGGGACTCAGGCTGATGGTGGCTTTTTATCTTAAACATGTTACCTCCAGGAAGGTTACCCTAGGGGTCATCTCCATTTCAGCCAGTCAGAATAGGAGAAGAGTATGGAGGAGTGTGCACAGGAGAGTTTTATGAGCCAAGCCTAGAAGAGGTGTGTGTCACTTTTCCTCACATTCTGCTTGCCAAACTCAGTCATACGGCCTTATCTAACAACAGGAAAGACTGGGAAACATAATCTACGTATCTGTCCAGAAAGTAGAGGAAATCATGGATAGCTGGTGGCCTCTGCTACTCTAGTGTTCCATGAAGTAGAATGGTGTGAAGAATTTAGCTTTCTCTAGTCTAGTCATTTACCAGTTTTTGGTCTGTTTTTTAGATTCCAAGATTTTGTCAATGTCTCTTTTGTTGTTGTTTACTATTCTTTTTGTGAAAGGTTTAGGCCTTTCTAACTCCTTGACTATCATTTTAGTGAAATTTTGGTTGGGAGCAGAGGTAAATGTGCAGTTACATTGTCATTTAAAACATGAGGCCATAATTAATTGACTACAGAGAAGCATCTCTGAGATTCATACGAGTTTATTGGCTGTGAATTTTCAACTCCTGAACTGTACTGTGAATACTTTTAGTTATAAAAATAAATGAAAATAATTATATGTACTGACATGGAAAAATGCCTTTCATATATTAAAAAAAATTTTTTTTAATTTAGAAGAGTATTATGATGTGATCCTATTTTTATTTATGTTTGTAAATGCATTAAAATTTGGGGGGACTTCCCTGGTGGTGGTTGAAATTGTGCATTCTCAATTCAAGGGGCACAGGTTCAATCTCTGGTTTGGGAACTAAGATGTCACATGGAACTAAGCAAAAAAAGGAAGGGTATTCTTCTAAATTTGATGGTTGTCGTTTGTAGGGAGTGGAACTAAGAAGGGTGAGGTGCTGAGGAAGCTTTCCCTTTTAATTGTATATGCTTTAGTGATATTTGAATATTTTACATTGAACATGTGTTATGCTTAAACCTTTTTTGGTTACTAAACAAAGGAATAGTCACCAGGGCCAAATGCCCTAGAGAATGAAGGCTGAAAAATGTCTATCAGATTTGGAAATTAGGAGATCATTATTGGTATTGTGGGATCATAAGTGATTTCAGTGAAAAAATATAGAATGTCAGGAAATAGAATAGTGATTTCAACCTTTATTAAAGGCCAATTAAGACAAGGGTGTGATTAGATTGGGCTTCCCAGGTGGTGCTAGTGGTAAAAACCTGACTGCCAATGCAGGTTCAATCCCTGGGTTGGGAAGACCTCCTGGAGGAGGGCATGACAGCTCACTCCAGTATTCTTGACTAGAGAATCCCATGGACAGAGGAGACTGGCGGGATACAGTCTATAGGGTGGCAAAGAGTTGGACAGGACTGAATGACTTAGCACATGATTAGGTTAGGATGTGGCATTGAAGAGACAGGGTCTGGAGTTCTGTGGAGTTTTCTCCCCAGTATATGAGAACTTGGAGTGTGTATTAATATATAGGCTGTGGAGAACGGGTCTAGGAGGAATAATCAGAAGAGAGATGACTCAAGGGAAATGATTTCAGAACCTTCCTCATTTGCCTCATCTGTCTGATGATTAGACTCCTCTCAAGATTTAGAGTATCCAGGTAAAGTGGTATTCAGCAAGACCACTGTAGAAGGAAAGCCACAAACTTTAGGTTAGGAGGGCCTAGGTTAGACAGCCTTTGAAGTCCCTTTCAGTCTTCAGTTCTACAAATCCAACTTATCTGAGTTGGTTCTGCTAAGCATGGACCTGACAGAAACAAACACCTGCTTTCATATAAATCTAGGCTTATTAGTGAAAGAGATAAGAATGAAGAATTTCTGTTTCTTTTGCAGAGCAAAGCATTCTCCCAGGGTCAAATTGGGAAATCTGACAAAGTTAGCACTTCCTGTAGCTCCTTATCAAGTTAAGAATCCCTCATTTTCATTTAAATGCACCCCCCTCCTTTTCCCAAGGATGCTAATTTAGAATCTGCCTTGCCAAGAATCAGTGTATTTTGGGAATCTATTTCTTCGCCTCACCAGGGTTACAGTGAGTCATGGCTCTGACTCCTTTCTTCCTCAGTAATTTGTGAGATGGTGGATAATGAAGACTTCTCCAATTCTACCCCCTTGCTAGGGAATGTTCTAGGCTCTGGGCTTCTAGGAGTGACTCTCTTCCCTTTAGAATTGAAATGCCATCTAGAATGTGTCACGAAGATACTTGGGATAAGGCTTTATCCTCTGAGGGATTTTAAGTATTATTGTAAACTGGGAATAATGTGCTCCTGTAGAGATTTCGCAGGTCAAATGACTTCAAGAAGTGGCTTACACTTTCTGGAGGCCACTTGGAGTAGAAAGAGTAGAACATAGTTCTATCTACCCTAGTAACTCTCCTAAGCACTATCAAAGAGCACACTTGAATTCACATTCCTTATTCTGCTTCCTAACATTATGTGCCCTGGCATGGATATAAGGTCTAATTAAGCCCCCTACTTCTTGGTCAGTTTCTGCCCCCTTTATACTCCACTTAAGAGTGGCCCATTAAGAGAGAGAATGGATAACAAGCATATGGCAGGAGAAGCCTTATGCTTCTTGAAGTCCAGGGGATAATGGTAAGGATGATTCTCATGGCTTCTGCCAGGTTCTAATGTGTATCTCCTAAGAGGGTTATTCAGCAGGTATAACCTGTCTTCCCACCTCATCCACCCCATTGGATGACTCAACCAACAGGAGAGAGCCAAGTCACTAAGGCATATGCATTTGAGTCCAAAAGATAAAGACTGTGAGGAAGTGAGACTTGAAATAGAAGTATACAGAACTCCTGAAAACCAGTGCTAAGAAGGTTTCTTTGGCCTGTGAGAATCAGCTGCCCTTACTTATAAGTCCTCTGGAAAGATATATTTATCCCACATAGACTAAAGCCACTTTTCTCCTGAAATGTTCTTGTAAGGGAAGGGAAGGCAGCAAGCCCAGGTAGTACAAATCACAAGAGTCCCTTACTTTTCTTTAGCCATGGAATACTGGCCCTGTTCACATTTCCCAGAATCCCATATTGCTTTTTCATTTGAGGTTGGTCTACTGTTCTGATAGTTCCTGCTCTGATAATACTCATGAAATCTGTACTTGAGGGAAGAATAAATAAGAGGCAAAGGTGGAACTCCGTTATGTGAGGCTCCTTCATTATTTCCATGGCACCTGGGAGACAATAGGGGAAGGGGAACATGGCCTGTCACTAAGAAGCCTTTGCTTTCTGTTCCCCAAGCAACCTCATAACATTCTGCAGAGGCGCCTCATGGAAACCAACCTATCTAAGCTCCGAAGCAGTCGTGTCCCTTGGGCCTCCAAGACCAACAAATTCAATCAGGCCAAGTCTGAGGGGCTGAAGAAGTCTGAGGATGATGACATGATTTTGGTTTCTTGCCAGGTAAAGTTCTGATAATAACTTTTCCAGGTTTTCTGCAGAGTAGGATTCAGGTCTAATAAGATCCCAATAATGGGGCCCTTTCCTCCAAATTGTATAGAATGTGGATGTTATCATGGAATTCATAAATGAGTTTTAAGGGGGCACTCTGTGCATCACTGGAAGTGTATGCAGTATTTTGTATGCATGTTCGTCCTTTATGAGGAAAAGGACTAAATGTTTCATCAGATTTGCAAAGGGATATGTGATACACACACACACAATTAAAAGCCACTTTGTGTATACAAGGAAACATCCCAAAGTCCTTTGGGATCCTCTGTCAGCTCTACAATCAGCAGGAAAAAGAACCCCTCAAAGGAGACACCATAATGGATACAGATGGGACACTATCCTCCATAAATGTGAGGATGCTCTCCAACCCTGCCTTTCATGTGACATCTTGCTGCTTGCTCTTTGGATTTCTCTTCCTTTTTGAATCTCTGGCTTCTGTTGAACAGTATATTTTCTCTCCACAGTGTGCTGGAAAGGATGTGAAAGCCTTGGTTGACACAGGCTGTCAATATAATCTCATCTCTTCAGCCTGTGTGGACAGACTGGGGTAAGTAGCCCCTTGTACTAGAAGTCAGATGCTATATGCTCTTTGCTTGAATTTATTTTGAAGTTCAGGCTTTCCATTAAAACAGAAACTGTTAGTCACTCAGTCATGTCTGACTCTTAGCAACGCCATGAACTGTAGCCAACCAGGCTCCTCTGTTCATGGGATTCTCCAGGCAAGAATACTGGAGTGGTTTGCCATGCCCCCCTCAAGGGGACCTTCCCTACCTACCCAGGGATTGAACCCAGGTCTTCCACATTGCAGGCAGATTCTTTACCATCTGAGCCACCAGGGAAGCATTATCTCCCATCAATTGAGTTTTGAACAAAGACCTTTGGGCTCTGGAATGAGAGAATATGAAATCCTTGACTCATTGCATGCCATGCCCTGATCCTGATTTGTGCCCTTCCCAGACAGCAAATTAAAAAGAGCTGCCCTGTAGGTATAGCCCAGAGAAGTAAAATCAGGGATGTGGTTGACCTTGGCTTACTTGGAGTTCTGGAGGTCACCCTGCCTGTCCCAAGAAGCATCAGTCAGACCGTGGAATAGAGCTATTGGGCCTGAACCATCACAGGTGTGATTAGTGTCTTTCCTTTCTGCAAATAACATGTAAAATCAGATCTTACTGCTGCCCCTGCTGTGGACTGGATGTGAGGCAGACACCTCATATATTGAATATATTAAGTTCTCTAAAAGCTGGAATTGGGTTCTCCCTCTTTTTTAGTCAGAGAAAGGCATTTTGTATCTTTCCTCCTTTTCACTCAATCCGTTCTTTCATTCTCTTTCTTCTTCCTTTTCTTTTCTTCAGAATACCAGGTGGGCCCTGAGGTCTAGCCCAGAATTGGGAGGATCAGTCCAATATCTTTTTCCACTTCTCTAGCTCTGAGTACAACAAAGCATCCCCCAGCCCAGATCTCTGTATTGAAACAATGACTAGAGTAGATGTAATGGCCCATTTTAAGCTACTTTAAAAAATATTCTTGTTCTTAGGCAGGACTTGCACAAATCTTGATTTGTATATCAGTGACTTCTGCCCACAGGACCTGTTCCTTCTCGTTTCTACCTTCTCACCCCTCACCGCGGACTCTTTGCAGCTGGCTCTATGGGTTTTGTGCATTGCTATTTAGGGTGGTGGGGGAGTCCAAAGACACAAGTGCTCCTGTGGGAAGAATCCTGAGCCTTTTTATGCAGTGAAGAGATGAGCTATAGTGCAACATGATGTTTCCAGAAAGACTAATAGTGTCCTGGTGCATAATTAGGCAGTAGACTGCCATGATTCCAGAGGAGTTAATAACCATCTATAAAACTGCAATTATTTTCCTTTTGCATAGGCTGTAACACCAAAAGAGAGAAAATGGAGTAAAGCAGAAATATCGGCACAGAGAGTCCATAATTAAGTATTTATCCACCAACTCATAATAGCTCGGATGCTGGCTGTTCCAACCAGCTTACATAACTGTGTGAAACCTTGGTGCTGTTCTTTCCTTTCTCTTCTAGACAGACAAGTTAAATTAACTAGGAATTAACCAATATCAATGCACTCAGCAAGTAAGTACCTACCTCTACCAACCTTATAGCCTAAGACTAAGTGAAGAAGATAGACTAAAACAAACAAAGAGAAAATTAGACATTGAACAAAGCATCTTCTAAAATTAGGACTAATCTGTCCACTCTGAGATCTTTACCCACAGATGTGTAAAAGGCTCTGCTAAGTCACTACAGTCGTGTCCGACTCTGTGTGACCCCATAGACAGCAGCCCACCAGGCGCCCCCGTCCCTGGGATTCTCCAGGCAAGAACACTGGAGTGGGTTGCCATTTCCTTCTCCAATGTGTGAAAGTGAAAAGTGAAAGGGAAGTCGCTTAGTCGTGTCCTGACTCTTTGCGACCCCATGGACTGCAGCCTACCAGGCTCCTCCGCCCATGGGATTTTCCAGGCAAGAACACTGGAGTGGGTTGCCATTTCCTTCTCCAATGTGTGAAAGTGAAAAGTGAAAGGGAAGTCGCTCAGTCGTGTCCTGACTCTTTGTGACCCCATGGACCGCAGCCTACCAGGCTCCTCCGCCCATGGGATTTTCCAGGCAAGAGTACTGGAGTGGGGTGCCATTGCCTTCTCCGTGTAAAAAGCTATGTTAACTAAACTGCCTTGCACATAGGTGGGGATGTTTGAATGCAGAAAAGGATTCTCTGAGTGTGTCCCACGAGTGCAGATAGTGACATAGCTTTCTAGAACAGGAGCTAAATCTTTATATATATTTTTATATACCCCCTGGCATGTTTAGGATAAAGTGCTCAAACAAGAAATGTAGGCTAACATTTTCTTTTGATAAATTAACCCAGGAAATCCCTGGAATATTCCAGCTGTGTGTCAGAAGGTAGGCATTGCCAGATCCTCTGCCAAGGGGATTCTGGTATTTGCTCTCTGGTGCAGACTCAAGGAGCATGTCAGATCTCACAAGCATGAAGGAGAGAGGCTTTCTCTACCCCGGCATCTGAAAGTTGTGGGCCAGATTGAGCACCTGGTGATCACACTGGGCTCCCTCCGCCTGGACTGCCCAGCAGCTGTGGTTGGTGAGTTGAATTGGGGACTGCGCCTGTGGACCCCTAAGGTAAACCCTCTCCGTCCTTCCACCAAACCCTCATGGGATCTCAGGCCTGTAAGTACTGACTTCTTCAAAACCCCAGGTTTCCACTTTTTTGTACTATAAACCTTGTCCCAGTTTTTGCCTTCCAAAGTACCAGATGGGCCTTGAGCTACATTCAAGACATGTTGAAAATCACTCAGAGAATAAAAAATTTCAAGGGGTAACAAAACAAAAATTTCTGTGTGCCAGTAAAAGTGGCTCCTGAGAACTTTCCATGGGCTAGTTAGAGGTAGAGGGCAAGATCCTCTTACTCCTTTGCCATAAATCCCATCATAACTTCTCACCAACTCCTGTATTTTCTCTCATGTACTCTATTCCTCACTACTCTAAGTTCCTGGTTTTTGTCCAAAGGCCTTTCTTTGTCCTTTAAAGTTAAGAAGACCTGGGTTTGAATCTTGACTCTACCACCTTTTGTCATTCAATCGTGTCCGACTCTTTGAGACCCTATGGACTGTAGCCCACCGGGCTCCTCTGTCGGATTTTCCAGGCAAGAATACTGGAGTAGGTTGCCATTTCCTTCTCCAGGGTATCTTCTCAGCCCAAGGATTGAACCTGGGTCTCCTGCATTGCAGGTGGATTCTTTACCACCTGATCCACCAGGGAAGCTCAAATTATAATGATCTGGGGCAAATTACTTAATATAAGAAACTCAAGTCTGCAGACTTCTCCAGCAGGCGAGAGGCAGTCCACATGGACCCATGGCAGGAAGCAGGTTGCCTGGCCTGCAGAGGGGCACCGCGACAGTACTTGGACCCTGGTGGCTCCAAGTGCGGTGGGCGGGGTAATAGCAGCTTCTCATAGGATTCAGAAGCAAGCCATGTATTTTGATGTGGCTTGTTGCTGCTTTGAAGGGTTTCTGAACAATTTATGAGCAAAAATGGTGTTTTAAAGTTTGCCATTTTAGTGAATTATGGGATGTAAGATGGAAATACTTGTGAGGAGGCAAGGGGAGTGACAAAAAGGTGGCCATCAGTAGAAAGTGAGTGGCTTTCATGGATGCAGCAGCAGCTTATGGCAGGAGATTAAGACTGTGCTTTCAGGAATCATCTTTATAGTTCACTGCTAGAGAATTTTTCTTGAGTGGGTATTGTACTCTTATTGTACCCATAAGCCACGAGGGAGAGGTACAGTGTTCCTTACTGAGTGTGAAGCCAATTCTTGGTAGTGTGTTTTTTCTTTGTAACTGCCATTGGTTATTGATGATCTATTTTCTAATTATCTGGGAAAGTAAAAAAAAAAAAGGGTCATGTGAGTGGCTTTGTATGAAAATAAAAAAGAGAGAAATGCTTGCTGCTAAGTCACTTCAGTCGTGTCCAACTCTGTGCGACCCCATAGACGGCAGCCCACCAGGCTCCCCCGCCCCTGGGATTCTCCAGGCAAGAACACTGGAGTGGGTTGCCATTTCCTTCTCCAATGCATGAAAGTGAAAAGTGAAAGTGAAGTCGCTCAGTCATGTCCGACTCTCCACGGCCCCATGGACTGCAGCCTACCAGGCTCCTCCATCCATGGGATTTTCCAGGCAAAAGTACTGGAGTGGGGTGCCATTGCCTTCTCCTAGAGTAATGCTTAGTAGATGTTTATTAGATGGATGGGAGAGAGGGAAGTTGTATAGAACCTAAAGGTGATAAGGCTGATTTCTAAACAACATGGGAATGGTTAAATCCTAGGTGTTTTTTTTGTTTGTTTTTGTTTTTTTTTTCCTTATTAGAGGATAATGAGAAGAACTTGTCTCTTGGTCTGCAGACTCTCCGATCCTTGAAGGTATGATTGGTTCTATAACCCACTGGTACCTTTTGCCTGAGGTAAGGGTTCTCTTACACAGTGAAATCATTGACAGTAACCAGTGATCCTGTTTTGTTTTCAGTGCATCATAAACTTGGATAAGCACCGGCTGATCATGGGAAAGACAGACAAGGAAGAAATCCCTTTTGTGGAGACAATTTCCTTGAATGAAGATAAGTGAGTGCCAGAATGGGTCAGGTCAAGTCAAATCCATTTGTCATTAACTGGAGGGGTTCTCACACAGGATATTGGATTGTATCCTGCTTTTGACTTTCAATCACATAACAATGACACCCCTCCTCACCCCCAGAGTTCACAATCCCACACAATTCTGTAGCCCGTGTTTCAGAATGAGTAGTGATTGATATTGCATAGTGTGGTGGAGGAAGTGAGTAGCTTTTAAACTAATATTGTACGTGCCTTCAGCCTAATTTCTTTGAAGTTGGTATCATTTCTTCCATTTCTTTCTCATTTCAGCACTTCAGAAGCCTAACTACAGCCTACAGCATGTCTGCACGTGTGCACACACACCAGGTTGACAGATTGAAAAAACTGGGTTTGAACCAAATGCAGCAGCAACTTGCTGTGGACCAAGTCCTACCCTTTAGTAGAAGCTCCAGGGGCTCATTCCCTCCCAGACCTCTCTAGACTTTAGTCTGTGCTTAGAGATCTTGTCTGGTTATAGCCATTGTTTTTTACTCCTTTGACCACTTAATTTATAGATCTTTTTGACACTGCCAGGTCTCACTTATGGCCTATTTCTTTGCTTCTTAAAGGAATTTGCTTTTATTAGTCAAATATAGGGGCTGCCGGGTTCTATTTCTCCTCAGATAACTTGCTGCTTCTCCTAGAGCTAACATATGTAATAAACAGAAACCTGACCTTTACTTCTTATGCAGAATACCTATGGCTCTGAATTAGAATCTCTTCTAATTCATTTGTTGATTTCTCAAGTATGAATTGAACTGAAAGAACTCAGAGAGATGGGCTAGTCCAACCCTTTCATTTAAAGGACCAGAGAGGCAAGTGAATTGTCTAAGCTCATATACTGTCAGTGGCAGAGGGCACCTAGAACTCAGACCAGACAAGCCAAAGCCAAGGCCATGTTCATTTTCATTTGTGGCTTCAAGCCTTGAGAGGAGGATGAAGAGGTAAGGGTTTGTAAAAAGGCAGGGTAGGGGAAGGATATGCTTTGGGGATGGATGCCAGAGGACCTGGATAGCCCTCCCTCCTGTGTGCTACGCCCACTAAAAGTTCCCTGACCCAAGCTGTCACATTTAGGTGCTTATCTTTGTGCCTAAAAGCCACAGGTATAAGGATGAATGAGGTGGCTCCTCACCTTGAACTTCTTGGAGGGGAGAAGGAGGAAGGAATCACAGACAGAAGTACATTAACCACTCTCAGATGGAATTGAAGGCTTCAGTAAATAACCTGGGCATTGTTGTCGGATGTTGATACCCCCAAGATCCAGTCAGTATTTCTGTCTAGCCTGTTATTTGTCTGCCTTGGACTCAAGTAGCTGGGAGCAGGAGTAGGGAAAGAAGAGAAGACCTAGAGCAGGTCCAAAACAGGATAGAGTCAGTTGGTGGGAATGCCTACCTAAGGAAACATTTCTGGGATGGCGGTCTGGGAATGAAACCTGCTGGTAGGGAATCAAGGGTTGGGGAGCTCTTCACTTCTGTCCTGGTGTAAGGAAAGAGGCATGGTAGGAGCTGGTAGTGTTAAGGACAACTTTTTCTGACTCCTCAGTACTTCCTGACCCCTTTCAAAGAGGTCACAGCCTTCCGTTGGGGTGTCAGTTGGACGTATAGATACCTGTAATGGAATCTTCCTTTTCAGTTTGGTTAGAGATGTGCTCAGAGAAGTCAGAAAAATAGCCAGCTATGGGTGTCCCTATAGGAGATTCCCAAGTCTACCCTTGGTTCATAGCAGTAGTTCCTCAAGTATTCACTGATCGTATTTCAGACTTTGCCACATCCCCACCAACTATTTTGTCCAGAGTTCAGCTACTGTTTCTACCAGACTGCTCTTTGGAACTCTGAATGTTGTTAGCTTTTCAGAAGCTCCCTAAAGACTATGAGCTTGGTGACATGACCCCCATTTGAACAGGTAGGCAGCCATACTGTAGCCAGTCGTCACTGGGTCACCCCCAGCCCCATTCTTATCAGCCTCTACAGAGAAAGCAAGATGGAAAACTAAGCACAGCCACAGCAGGGGAGGCCGCATCTGATGCTCCACAGGGGTGACCCCATATTACCAGTCTTCAGTGCCCGCTCAATTCACCCTTGTTTTCTTAACACAGGGAGCATCTGTACTTTTCCACTGAGGCCTCTGCACTCTCCTCCCTCACCTTTCATGGTACCACTTTGGCCTACTTCTTACCCTGGGACTGAGTTGAAATACTTTCACCTCTTCCTTCCCTAGTTGGAAGTCCCAGTCTGAGCCTCGACTCTTGGCCACAAGAGAGGCATGTTAGAAGTTCCTTGGCTTGGTTTATCCTGAATTCCCTGTGGACCAAGTAAGGCCAGGAATTCTCAGATACTAGAAAGATGCCGCTGAATCTGACCCTTTGAGTTCAGGATTATATGGCATCAGGGGGATGATCAGATGGCCCTTAGTGATCTTTCTGGCCTCTGAGAATCAGTCCGTGATTTTCCAATTTTGGAATAGAAACAGTTGGGGTGATCTGAGCTTAGGGTATCATAATCCCACTCCATGCAGTCAGATCATTTGAATTCACTAACCAAGTAATTGTGCTTTAAACCTTAGGTTTGATCGTGGTACCTAAAGATGTCTAAAGATAACGGTAGAAAGTCTTGAGCTTCATTAATCTTCTTTAAATGCTGCCAGGTTGATTACTCTGATAGCACCTGTCTTACCTTGATTTTCCTGAGGAAACACTGAATCCACATTTCTTGGGCTGGCTAGGTAAGCAGGTAAGGTTGGTTCTTCCCAGAATTCTAGAAAATTCTCACTAGTACCTCTGATTGACGGTGTGGGAAGAAAGTGACTACCTGGGTCACAGTGCAGAAGACACGCAGTAGCAAGAAGAAACCATGTACAACTGTAACCCTCTCATTCCTTATTAGATGTCCAAATAAAATACAGGGAGTTTGAAAACAGTATTGTTTTTGTCGTTTGGTATTTCTATGCCTGGCTTATTTGAGGAACAAATGTTTTCTGACTTTTCTATTTCCTTGCCCTGCACAGACCCCACCTGGTAAGAGTTTCTGTTCCTTAGCTCTAAGTGTCTATTGATGGATTGCTTAGTATGTCAGCTTCTCTTACTCTCGTATAGTAGAAATATCTTTCCAGGCTGGGCATGTGGAGGAGATGAACTGGATTCCTCCCTCCTCCTGTTGGCAGACCTTTCTGCATTGGCATTTTATCTGCTCAGTGTTTCTGGCTGTGTTGGGTTTATTTGTGAGATTAATGTAACAATAAAGTGAAATCTTCCCCTCCATGTATTTGTCTGACAAAGTCTCTTGTGTCAGGGCCCCTGGAAGGTGGGGGAGTGTAGGTAAAGCCCAGTTGCATCAGTGTTTCACTTATAGGATCTTCTGAACACAAGGCTTTGTGTCCTCATTTCCTCCATTGCTACCAGTCCTTCAGCTTTCTCTTACCAGCTATATGTTCTTGGGCAAATTAGTGAACCTCTGTGAGCTTGGCTTTGTAATCTATAAAACAGAAGTGATAATAGTACTTACTTCACAGTATCAAATGAGATAACCTGTGTAAAGTGGTTGGCATATGAGTCCCTCAAAGATTTCACTGTATGTGAGAACAGTCTTTTATGGTGGATCCTCAGTGTGAGAGAACATTTACTTCTAGAAATTTTATTTAGAAATTTACTTTTTATAAATTATTTATTTAGAAAGGAAATGTTTATGTAGTTCAAGCAAATAAGAGATTTGTGGAGGGGAAGTGTTGAATGAACCTTAATATATAGTAAAATGTCTAAATGATTTTCCAAATAACTGCATTTTACAGATGATAGATACTTACCTTGTGTTAATATTTTAGTACTTAAACAGTGTAGTTATGCGGAGAAGGCAATGGCAACCCACTCCAGTACTCTTGCCTGGAAAATCCCATGGACAGAGGAGCCTGGTAGGCTGCAGTCCACGGGGTTGCTAAGAGTCAGACACAACTGAACGACTTCACTTTCACCTTTCACTTTCATGCATTGGAGAAGGAAACAGCAACCCACTCCAGTGTTCTTGCCTGGAGAATCCCAGGGGCAGGGGAGCCTGGTGGGCTGCCGTCTATGGGGTCGCACAGAGTCGGACACGACTGAAGCTTCTTAGCAGCAGCAGCAGCAGTGTAGTTATGAAATAGTCAACAAGAAACATTCTATACCTATGACAGTGGTTATCACAATCTAGAATTATGTTTCTACCACTCCTCAGAAAATGCTACCATTCCATCTCAAAAGGTTTTCTGCTTTACTTTTGTCCATTTATTCTAAATATAAACATAAAAAGACTTAACCAATCTGACTCTTAAACAATGAGCCACAGAATCAAGGTTCATAATCACCTTAATAGAATGAAACCAATAAAATTAAGTACAGAGTTTAAAAAATACATCCTGACTTTCACTTTAAAAAAGTCTGTTGCATTTACACAGTGGGGGGAGAACTTTGATAACAAATTCATGTGAAGATGATATTGTTGTTTAGTTGACTGCACATTCTATATGTAGAAGGATCAAGGACTCTGTGTGTAGGAGATGTCACTTGTATTAGTAAGACAGGGATGTGTATATAATTTGTGGAGCATTTAGACAAGGGCATGGGTAACCTTCAGAGCTGTCATGTGGAAAGTGTTCTTCCTGGCGCCAGAGGACAAACATTCCCAGTAGGTGGAGGTTGTAGAGAGGCATTTCCTGATTCAGTTGCAGGGAAGCATCTACTTTAAACCAGAGACTACCAACTCCTGCAAAGAAACTAGTATTGTTCACAGTTTTGCAGAAGGAAAAGCTTAGCTGTACAGAGACATAACTATTTAGCACAATTAAATGGAGTGCCTGGAAATTCTTTTTCACTGGAAGTGAAAGGTGGGGTGATCATTTCCTAGCAATATTAGAAAGAGACTTATGTTAAATTAGGAGACTTCCAAAGTCATTTCTAATGACTAATGGCAGAATTTTCTTTGATTCTAGGACATCTTTGTTAAATGGCATTGTGAATCAAATGTAGCTTCTTTTTGACTCATTGCCATCACTACAAACATAGACTCATTGATTTGGACTGAAATTATGAGCTTTTTAGCCAGTTTTGAAGAGTTGCAGGCTACTACTGTTCTCAAGAAATCAGAAAACAGAGACATACTACTCTGTGTGTTATACTAGTCTGTGTGCTATTAGCTTGGACTCCTCTGTTAGCTTCTACTTCTTTCCATTATCACTGTATCCTGAGCTAAGCTAGTGTCTTATTTTATCCTTACTTGTCTGGTCAGTGACCTACCGGCAGCTATTTTTAAAATGGTGTCAAGCACGTGGGCATTGTGACACCTGTTTTCTCAGAGACCTTTTACTCAAGGGTTGTGGTATGTTTCAGAAGACTGGGGCTGCCAGATGCCTGACCAGAATGGAGAAAAATCTGGGTCTTTACCTGCTTTTAGGTAGACTTGTCTAAAGGTTCTAGTAGCCTGGTAACTGTTCTTTCTTTCCAGCAAATACTAGCCACCAAAATCAGAGAGGGGAATTCAATCCTAGCATTGTTTTTGCTAGAGGCAAAGTAGCCTCCCAATTTGTGGTTAATATGAAAACATAACTTTTTGGGAAACCCACATACTCCAGTGCTGACATACTCAACCCCTCCAGTTGCCCTGAACAGGAGAAATAGGTTGGGAAGAGGGAGTATGGCTGATCTAGTAGATCTGTTTTCTGGAGGAGAGACTTTGAGGACAAAGGGAATGGAGATATAAAATCTTCTGCACTGTGAGCCTGGATAACAGGAATTTAACTTTGCTTTCATCATTTGGCAAACTAATATGGGATATCTTGGGATTCTGTTATGAAATGCTGAACTCCTTGGATACATTGGATGACCTTGTACTTGGTGGGGATGCTACAGTGGTTTTCGTCTTATTTTGAAAATGGGTAAAGACATGAGAATGTCATGGTTTCTGGGGCTGACTGTATGAGGAATCAATTATGCTGTTTTGAAAGTTCTACAGAAACTATCCCACAAGTGTCTGAGTTCATAATAGTTTCTCTGTAATACACAGAAACCAGTTGGAGAATAGAAAGTACAGTAAAGTGAACAGGTTTCACAAAGATCAGTTCAGTCACAGGGGTGTATGAAGAGGGCCTGTTCTGAGGAAGGGCAGCCAGGAGGAAGATCCAGCTTGGTATGCCCCACGGAGGGTAGAATTTCATAAATAGAGGCTCAGTATCAGCAGGTAAGGCCTAAGAGGAAGGCCAGGAATTGAAAAGAGTAATAATTAAAGGAAAGGGAAAATGGGTGGGAATCCCAGCATCAGTTAATAAGGGACACCAATACTGAAGTATACCTATATACACCATGTACCTAAATTAACAAGGTATACCATATAACTAATATCTGATGTATAACATCTCATAAAATTTTTAATTTGCTCTTTTATAGTGGTAAAATATCTATCACCAAAGATTGCATGAACCACTAAAAAACAAGATGATTACTTAAAAGACTGTAAAGTTAGACCTGAGACCCTCACCCCTTAGTCATTCCATTCATTTGTTTATTCTCTGGAGAAAGTGAACTAGTTGGAGCCACCAAGAACAACTGGTTTAGTTCAGTTCAGTTCAGTCGCTCAGTTGTGTCCGACTCTTTGCTGCTAAGTCACTTCAGTCGTGTCTGACTCTGTGTGACCCCATAGACAGCAGCCCACCAGGCTCCCCCGTCCCTGGGATTCTCCAGGAAAGAATACTGGAATGGGTTGCCGTTTCCTTCTCCAATGCATGAAAGTGAAAAGTGAAAGGGAAGTCGCTCAGTCGTGTCCGACTCTTTGCGACCCCATGGACTGCAGCCCACCAGGCTCCTCCATCCATGGGATTCTCCAGGCAAGAGTACTGGAGTGGGGTGCCATTGCCTTCTCCCATCCGACTCTTTGCGACCCCATGAATCGCAGCACGCCAGGCCTCCCTGTGTATCACCAACTCAAACTCGCATCCATCAAGTCAGTGATGCCATCCAGCCATCTCATCCTCTGTCGTCCCCTTCTCCTCCTGCCCCCAATCCCTCCCAGCATCAGAGTCTTTTCCAATGAGTCAGCTCTTTGCATGAGGTGGCCAAGGTATTGGAGTTTCAGCTTCAGCATCATTCCTTCCAAAGAAATCCCAGGGCTGATCTCCTTCAGAATGGACTGGTTGGATCTCCTTGCAGTCCAAGGGACTCTCAAGAGTCTTCTCCAACACCACAGTTCAAAAGCATCAATTCTTCGGCGCTCAGCTTTCTTCACAGTCCAACTCTCACATCCATACATGACCACTGGAAAAACCATAGCCTTGACTAGATGGACCTTTGTTGGCCAAGTAATGTCTCTGCTTTTCAATATGCTATCTAGGTTGATCATAACTTTCCTTCCAAGGAGTAAGTGTCTTTTAATTTCATGGCTGCAGTCACCATCTGCAGTGATTTTGGAGCCCCCAAAAATAAAGTCTGACACTGTTTACACTGTTTCCCCATCTATTTCTCATGAAGTGATGGGACCAGATGCCATGATCTTCGTTTTCTGAATGTTGAGCTTTAAGCCAACTTTTTCACTCTCCTCTTTCACTTTAATCAAGAGGCTTTTTAGTTCCTCTTCACTTTCTGCCATAAGGGTGGTATCGTCTGCATATCTGAGGTTATTGATATTTCTCCTGGCAATCTTGATTCCAGCTTATGCTTCTTCCAGCCCAGCATTTCTCATGATGTACTCTGCATATAAGTTAAATAAGCAGGACTGGTATTCTACAGCAAAAAAGAAAAAAGAAAACTGGTAGCTGAGAGGAGAGGCATCCTACTGAAAATGGAGGTTTAAGGTTCAGCGTTGTGGAGCATCAGATTCCCCTTTCCCTTACTTGGGTCCCCAAACCCCGAAATGTGGTTGTTCTCTTAGGCCAGTACTTTTGCTGCAGCCCTCTCAAGGTAGTTTTTTCTCCCACAGTTCTATTAGTGGTCATAAAGATGGGGTAGATGGTCTCTTTGTACCCTATTCTTGCAGACACTTCTTCCTATGCTTTCCCTTAAAACTCCCCAGCTTTGAGTCTCATGCCATCAAATTATATCACTTAGGTCCCTTCATTGTTGTTAATCATCCACAAAGTCTACAAGCCCCTGGGTCATTGCCCCTCCTTTTTCAGTAAGTTCAGCTCTTGGCTCATTTCACTCCCCCCAACACTACTCCAGATTTAATTCTTGGTGATTTAATTACATATATGGATGATTTTTTTAATACTCTGATATACTGGTTCCTTGAATAAACAGTCTTCCACTGATTTTATCCTCCACTATTCCTTGCCATTCCAGAGAAGGCAATGGCAACCCACTCCAGTACTCTTGCCCGGAAAATCCCATGGACGGAGGATCCTGGTGGGCTGCAGTCCATGGGGTTGTGAAGAGTCGGGCACGACTGAGCGACTTCACTTTCACTTTTCACTTTCATGCATTGGAGAACGAAATGGCAACCCACTCCAGTGTTCTTGCCTGGAGAATCCCAGGGACAGAGGAGCCTGGTAGGAGGCCATCTATGGGGTCATGCAGAGTTGGACATGACTGAAGCAACTTAGCAGCAGCAGCATTCCTTGCCATTCATTTTCATGGTCATACCTAGATCTTGTTTATTATCCCAGACTGTAACCCCTCTGTGATTTCAGGCTCATGTTTCCGACTCTCTGACCACCAACTCTATCTTCCAGACTTCTTCTAGCAACTTGATTGCAATACTCCCTTGATTATCACCTTTCATTGTCCCTAACTTCCCTGAGTTTCTCTCGTCTCTTCATAAGCAACTTAAATCCCTGGGTCACTGGTTATGATTCACTTAAATATGCCTTTTTTTTTTTTTTTTTAAGGAACTGACTGTTCTTGATTAAATGAGAGGCATTCTCTATTTTTAAATTAATTTGGTTGGTTTGGAGGTGATTTCTTTGTGATAATATGAGAAAAATATTACAGACTTCGTAGATCAGGCTAAAAATGTGACCTGATCAGAAAACAAAGACCAATGAGAATTTTGCAAAACCACTGTTTAAATATTTGCTATTGAATAAGAAAATTCTTATCTGACATTAACTCAAAACTGTTTGTTGTGTTTTAACCATACAGAATGTTTAATATTGTACAATATTTGGGGATTAAACATACATTTTTTTAGAACAAGTATTAAAAGCATGATCAATTATATTCAGTTTTTAAGTATATCCATTTTGCATTGCATAGATGAAAAGATACATTTTTATGATTTCTCTACTAGTTAACAGTAAGAGGAAGAATGGTGTTCAATTTGAAAGCCAGTGTTTTAAGAAGTAGAATTTGAATATAAAGACATATGTGGCTGTATCGGATGGACTACTGGACCTGTATCTAGCCTCTTCATGAAATTCCTTTTTTTTCCCCCACTTGCAAATACTTTAAACTTGGTTTACCCTCTTTTTGTTACACTCACTTCGCAAAACTACAATTTTAGTCAGAGCCAGCTCTTTGCCTACTTTTATGCAGCAGCCATGCTGACTGGCCTCATTTTGAATTCATGTCCATAACTCTCAGGCCCTTAACACTGCCCAACAGTCGTATTTCGTTAGTCATTCTTTCTTATGCTAGATGCAACCTTTTTCTGCAAGAGGCCAGTTAAGTATTTTAGGCTTTTCGAGTCATACAGTCTCTTTTACAACTACTCTACTTTGCCATTGTAACAAGAAAGTAGCCAAAGGCAATATGTAAGTAAATGAAATCTGAATTTTATGTAATTTTTACATGTCACAATTTAGGATTCATCTAGTTTTTTTTTTTTCCCCCAGCCATTTAAAGTATAAAAATTATTCTTAGCTAGGAGACTGTACAAAAACAGGATTTGGCCATGGGCTCTAGTTTGATGGGTTGGGAAGATCCCCTGGAGAAGGAAATGGCAACCCACTCCAGAATTCTTGCCTGGAGAATCCCATGAATGGAGGAGCCTGGTGGGCTACAGTCCACGGGGTCGCAAAGAGTCGGACACGACTGAGCAACTTCACTCCAGTTTGATGGGCTATGTTCCTAAGTTATTTCACACCTTCTCCTTTCTTCTCGTCTCTAACATTGCCTTCTCAGACGATGGCCTTGCTTTCGTACTTCATTCATGACATAATCAGAACATTCACCACTCCTACCACATCTAGCCTCTTTCAGTTTCCCCTTGTTACTGTCTTTTCATAGCATGATACCTAAATACTGTATAACTTAACTGTGTTTATTGTTTATTCCCCTGACTAGAATGTTAGTTTCCAGGAGGGCAGAAAGTTTTATGTTTTACACATGGTTATATACCAAGCACCTAGAAGAGCGTTTAGCAGATAGAAAGTGCTCAACAAATACTTGATTGAACATTGGCTACCAGACAAGCAGGCAGGAGTTTGGAGAATTTTTCTCCAGAGAAACTTGCCTCTTTCCAAGTAAAAGAATGCATCTTAGCAGCTGGAGATCTCCTTGAGCAGCTTAAGTGGTATTTTTTCCAACTTCTTTGAAAAAACACCCACAATAAGAA
Organism: Bubalus kerabau; assembly: GCF_029407905.1. Classification (NCBI taxonomy): domain Eukaryota; kingdom Metazoa; phylum Chordata; class Mammalia; order Artiodactyla; family Bovidae; genus Bubalus; species Bubalus kerabau. The sequence goes on from NC_073638.1 coordinate 43,628,332, forward strand.
ATTCCCATTCTATGGAATTGACTCAGTACATTGTATGTGTATATGATGTATATACGTGTATGTGTTTGAAACCAAAGTTTCACAAAACAATTTTTTTTTCTGTGATGTATTCTGATATAGTATTTTCTACTCTAATCTGTCATTTGGGGAAAAAAGTTTGGTTGCAAGTGATTAAGTGGATTTTACAAACCATTAATGGGTTTGCAACCAGAAGTCTGAGAAATACTGTAGTGTGTTCTACTAATTACAAGCCTTGTCTGTGTACACAGAGCTTCCAACCCGTTTTCTAATGTCTCACTCTTCATAGGAATGGATAGACAAAGTTCTCCAAACATTTAAGAAAAGCTTCTGGAAGTTCCCTGGCAGTCCAGTGGTTAGGACTCTGCTTTCACTGCCAGGGACCTGGGTTCAATCCTTGGTCAGGGAACTAAAAGCCTGCAAGCTGCACGCCGTGGCCAAAGAAAAAAGCTTCTAATGGGAAAAAACAAATCAGAAACAGACTGACAAACTCAAAACATTAGAAATATCCTCAGAGAAGTAAGGTATATTCCCAGATGGAACAGATTGCTATTTAAAAGGGGAACGGGTGGTCAAGAAAGTAGTAAATTTAAAACACAGTAACAGAAATGTGAAAATTCCAAGGAAGAGTTGGAAGATAGAAATCTTTCAGAATAATAAAAAGGGGTAGAAATTGAGAAGAAATGATTAAATTATTCTAGGGCAAAACATGGGTGGTATGCTTAAAAATAACTAGTCCAGTATGAAAAAGGATGATGGACCCCTGGATGGTTGTCTTCAATTAAAAAAATATAAACTGATAGGCAATATGATATGTTTGAAAGTGTTGAGAGTTTGGGATAAGTTGGGAAAAGAGGCAATGGCTAACTTCAATCAAAAAAAGTAAATGAAATTATGTTATGCTAATTGGATCAACTATGAATAAATATGTACACAGTCATAATACTATAAGGAATTGTTATTTTACCTAAGTAAGATAACATAGATATTGAGGCATGATGGAGGATGAAGAAATAATACATGTGTTTATGAGAGGGAATTGGAGTATAAATACATAGCTTATTTCCTATATCAAGAAGCAAAATAATAGTCCAAACTGAAGAATTGAGAACTAGTAGTATAGGGATGCTATTAAGAAATGGAGATAAATCCCAAAAGAGCATTATAAAAGATAAGGTTATCTCTGGGGAGTAGAAATTCAGCGTGCAGAGGGCTGGGGTAGGGTCAGCTGTGAAGTACCATTTGGTTTTTTTAAATGTACTATACTGGGAACTTCCCTGGATGACCAGTGGTTAGGACTTTGTGCTTCCACTGCAGGGGGCATAGGATGGATCCCTGGTCAAAGTTCTGCGTGGCCAAAAAAATTAATGTACTATATTGGTAAAAATAAAAATGAATACAACACAGTGTTTCATTTATTTGAAAATACTAGTAGTCAGAAAGGAGGAACTATTTCCCTCAGGTATTGTTAAGATGTAAGATACTGGGAGGAGAAGGCAACGGCACCCCACTCCAGTACTCTTGCCTGGAAAATCCCATGGATGGAGGAGCCTGGTGGGCTGCAGTCCATGGGGTTGTGAAGAGTCGGACACGACTGAGCGTCTTTACTTTCACTTTTCACTTTCATGCATTGGTGAAGGAAATGGCAACCCACTCCAGCGTTCTTGCCTGGAGAATCCCAGGGTCAGGGGAGCCTGGTGGGCTGCCGTCAGTGGGGTCGCACAGTCGGACACGACTGAAGCGACTTAGCAACAGCAGCAGCAAGATACTGGGAAACCAGGAATACTGATTTAGCACCCTTCTCAAAGAAACTTTAAAAATTCTCCTTACTTTGGTACTAAACCTTCTGTTGCTGTGTTATTCAGACCCAAGTAACTTGTTAACTGTTGCTGGTAACAGCATCTCTGCTGAGTCACTTCAGTCATGTCCGACTCTGTGCGACCCCATAGACCGCAGCCCACCAGGCTCCCCCGTCCCTGGATTCTCCAGGCAAGAACACTGGAGTGGGTTGCCATTTCCTTCTCCAATGCATGAAAGTGAAAAGTGAAAGTTGTCGCTCAGTCGTGTCTGACCCTTAGCAACCCCATGGACTGCAGCCTACCAGGCTCCTCCGTCCATGAGATTTTCCAGGCAAGAGTACTGGAGTGGGGTGCCATCGCCTTAGGAACAGATATAATTCTGGCCTCATATATTGTTGTTACGGTGGTGGGAGCCAGCAAATGACAGCATGGTACACTTATGTGGCTTTCTTTACACATGGCAGGCAGCAGACAATCTCACTAAAGGGGGCTTAAGTGGGAGGCAGCACCCTGGTGATGAACATGGTAAAGGAGAGGGCTCATATAAGACATTCCTAGGGTATGCTCAGAACTTCTGGGGGGGTGTGTGTGTCCTGCTGTAACCACTGGAGACAGTCCATGGAAACCATCATATTGACTCTGCATGACTCCATTTGTTCTGTGCTGCACAGCCTGGGAGAGTGCTGAGTAGATCAGAAAGGATGATGTGGAGAAATAAGACTGGGGTGGCCAGAGAGCTATTGAGCACTGGAGGGGAAAGGGGGTGAGGGGACTGCAGACAGAGCTAGCAAAACCTTAGTCCCAGATCCATCTGTCCCAGATCCATAAATTGTCACGTCTGCTTCCTAACCTTCTGACTTCCACACTTAAAATTTAGAGAAGACTCTTCTTACTCTTCTGACTATCCCCCATCAGGGCATTTTTTAGGTTTTACAAAGTGAGAGGGCCCATGCATGGTAGGAAGGTGAACCTGGACTTTTCACTCCTTAAATGGATTAGAGTAAGAAAGTGAAAGTGGAGAGTGAAAAAGTTGGCTTAAAGCTCAACATTCAGAAAATGAAGATCATGGCATCTGGTCCCATCACTTCATGGGAAATAGATGGGGAAACAGTGGACACAGTGTCAGACTTTATTTTTGGGGGCTCCAGAATCACTGCAGATGGTGATTGCAGCCATGAAATTAAAAGATGCTTACTCATTGGAAGAAAAGTTATGACCAACCTAGATAGCATATTGAAAAGCAGAGACATTACTTTGCCAATAAAGGTCCGTCTAGTCAAGGCTATGGTTTTTCCAGTGGTCATGTATGGATGTGAGAGTTGGACTGTGAAGAAAGCTGAGCACCAAAGAATTGATGCTTTTGAACTGTGGTGTTGGAGAAGACTCTTGAGATTCCCTTGGACTGCAAGGAGATCCAACCAGTCCATTCTAAAGGAGATCAGCCCTGGAATTTCTTTGGAAGGACTGATGCTGAAGCTGAAACTCCAGTACTTTGGCCACCTCATGCGAAGAGTTGACTCATTGGAAAAGACTCTGATGCTGGGAGGGATTGGGGGCAGGAGGAGAAGGGGACGACAGAGGATGAGATGGCTGGATGGCATCACTGACTCGATGGACGTGAGTCTGCGTGAACTCCGGGAGTTGGTGATGGACAGGGAGACCTGGCTGCTGCGATTCATGGGGTCAAAAAGAGTCGGACACGACTGAGCGACTGAACTGAACTGACGGAAATGTAGTCACACGGAAGCAGGAAAAAGAGTGAGTACTCACTGAGGCCAGTCTTATCTGTAAACAGAACAACCCTGATGTGACTTGAAGGTCTAGGAAGATCCTAGGTCAGAAATCTTCCCTCTCCTATCTCCCATGGGTTGCAAAGAGTTAGGACACAAATGAGTGACAGAACTGACTGAGTGACCTACTATGGTGCCCAGATCCCACATGCACTTCTTAGGGCATCTCAGCATCGCCCTCTCATGGTCACAAAGGAAGTAGGGATTCAAGTACTGTAGGCACCTAGTTCTTGGAGACTGACCAGAGGAGCCTCTTCTATTCCTTTTTCCCTTTTCCAGGTCCCCACAAACATTTATTGGTTTTTACTCTATCCCAGTCTCCAAGAAGGCTGCAGTCCATGGGGTCACTAAGAGTCGGACACGACTGAGTGACTTCACTTTACTTGTCACTTTCATGCATTGGAGAAGGAAATGGCAACCCACCCCAGTGTTCTTGCCTGGAGAATCCCAGGGACAGGGGAGCCTGGTGGGCTGTTGTCTATGGGGTCGCACAGAGTCGGACACGACTGAAGCGACTTAGCAGCAACAGCAGCAGCAGTCTCCAGGTACAAAGATAATGAAAAGCCTTGCCCTCAAAGACTGCCAAGTTTGGGTGGAGGTTGGGAGTTCAGAGGCAGATATGAAAACATAAATTTTTTCATAACAGATTAGGTTAGGAAACAATTCTGCACAAATACAGATGGAAATGCACATAAGTTAGGGAAGGCTTTCTAGTTGAGAAGACTTCTGACCTAAGGGGAAAGCAGGAGTTATCTAGGTATGAGCAGGGCAGAATAAGAACCAACTCCTCCACTTCCACTGGATCACTGGAATCCTATATTTCGTGCCATATATGCCCCCATCCCCCCAGCCCCGCCAGTCCTGGGCTCTCGCTGTGCCAGTTCAGCCGTCGCCCTTCTCCTTACCTTCTCCTTACCCAGTCTGAGCCTTCATTCAGACTCTAGCCAGGCAACCAGTCATCGTACAGTCACTCTACTCTGGGCAGCCACATCTTACATTCTAGAACAGGTATGTCTAATATAAACATTAAATTTCCTAGTAGCTACATTTAAGAAGTAAAAAGCAAAATTGTTTTAATGTTTTATTTAACCTAATGCATCCAAAATATTTCAACCTAAATATAAAAACATTGACTTTATGGTTAACATGAGATATTTTAATATGGTTTTTATGTTAAATCTTCGAAATTCAGTACATTTTTACACTTATAGTGTATCCCAATTCCAGTCAGTCACACTTCAAGTGCTCAGTCGCCACCTGGGGCTAGTGGCTACAACGTCAGACATTGTAACTCTAAAATTCTGCCCAGACTGAGTGTACTTGCTGAGGCACTACTATATATTCCTCTAGATCTCTGTGCCTCCAGTCAGGGCGCTGAGAACAAATTTGAAGAAGGGAAGGCCTCTGAGGTTTCAGAAAAGAGTAAAAGCACTCCTTCAGATCCAGACCTAGACAGCTAACCCTAAACTGATCCCAGACTTGCTGATGAGATTGCTTTTAGCAATCAGGAATCCACAAGTGCATTACAGTCAGACACATTTGACACTGGCCAGCAGGATACCCGCTAAGAAAATCTGACAATGAAACTGACAGGGCAGCCTGGAGGGGCCTTGGTGAAAGGTCATCTAGTCCTGCCATTTGGGACTGAATGGGTCTAAAAATACTTGGCATAATATCAGACACCTTCTTGTGTTAGTCTAGCAGCAACAAGAATCACATGTGAGAAAAAAATACTGAAAAAATTCAATCTATTAAAGCATTTCCACAAACTAGGAAAAGACCAGTTTTAAGTTTTGCTTAGAGAAAGAAACACGGGTATTCCATGAAAGCAAAATTTGAAATCCACATATAAGAGTTCAATCCCCTCATATTAAGCCCAGAAAAAGGAAATGTTTGGCCCAAGATCTTTACTATGCCCTTTCCACTACTAACTGAAAAATATTTTAATTAAAGAGACTGTACGATCTCCAGGGTTCTCCCAAATTATCCTTCAGGATGACCCGCTCTGGGAAAGATCATCAGCGGTCCCCCAGTTTTGAGTTAGGAGCCAGCCGCCCTGAACAGGATTGTAGCACCGTGATCCCCTATCTTCTGAAACCTTGGGCGGAGGCGGCTACTAGGGTAATTCTTTGGCCAACTCCACACCTTCCGGAGCCTGGCCTGGCCCGACCCAGCCCCTCTGCTGTGGCCCAGTTCCTGGCGGTAGGCTGGGCCTAAGCGGTCAGCCCCCAGCGGAAGGGCAGCGAGGAGCCCCCAACGGAGGCCACACCCACAAAGGCAGCTCACAGATTGTTAGCAGCCTCCCCGGGAACGGTTTCCGGGAGGCCAGTGGGCCGCAGGTCAGTACCAAAGTGCCGGAGAGGACCCCTCGACCATCTAACTGTGGGTGGGCTTCTGGGTTAAGGGATGGCTCGGTCGGTATCATACCTGTTCCCAAGCTTAGCACCCACCCCGCCTGCGCCGGCCGGGACGGGCAGCCTCTCAGCAATTCCTGAGGCTGGGGCTCACTCCGTCCTCCTAAGGCTGGCAACGAACGGCTCCGGCCTTGCAGGGGTCACTCCGGTGAACCCCGGGCTTGCTAGGGGATCTGACAGCCAGGGCTTTCTGCGGGGGGTGGGCGCGAGGAGGGGGGGGGTCTCCCTGGATGGGAGGACTTCCCAGCTCACTGGCGGTCCGCGGCCCGGCTGCTTCTGTGCCGGGGAAAGACATCCTAGCGCCTCGAAGCTCCGCCGAGCGCAGGCTGTGGCCGCGACAGGCCGCCTAAGCTTATAGGGCACGCTGCTGCCTCCCGGCCTCCGCACCGGGAACCGTTTCCGGGTCGAATGCTTTTTGTAGCTGACCCGGCGCGGCCCGTGACGCGAGGGCCCAGACGGAAGTGCGGGCGGAGGAGCCCGAGCCGGAGCCCGGCCGGGAGCTGGTCTCGGGGGCTCCGGCTGTGGCGACTGCTGGGCCTGGCCGCGATGGCGACCCTGTGGGCCGGCCTCCTTCGTCTCGCCTCCATGCTCAGCCTGTCCTGCCTGGCGCTCTCGGTGCTGCTGCTGGTGCAGCTGTCAGACGCCGCCAAGGTGAGTCCCTCCCAGCCTTCGCTTCAGACCGGCGCTCCTCCGCTGCCTCCGGCCTTGTCCACCTGAGCCCCACCCCAGTCCTCTGCCAGCCCTGCCAGCCCGATCCCTGGCGTCACAGCCCTGGCAGACCCCCGCCCGAAACCCTCCGGACAGCCGGATGGCATTCCCGCCCTCCAGCCCTGACAGCCGGACAGCCCCGGCCCCACCCCCTCCCACCCCCGGCGCTGACACCCGACCCCGCCCCACTGGTCCAGACGGGGCCCGGACATGTCCGGCTCCTTAAATTTCCCTTCCCAGCCCCGACAGGACCCACCTCCAACTTTACAGCCTTTCCAATTCTGAGAGCTTTTAACTTGAGCTTTACACTTAAGCTCTGACAGTCTACCGTCCCCCTTCACCAGCTTCACGGACCACCCTCCGAAATTCCCCAAGCCCGTATAGGAAGCCCCCAGCTCACAGGTGTCTTACCTCTTAGGAACTAACTCCTCTCAACTCATCCCTAAACAGATTCCTTTCCCACTGTAGGAACTTGCCTCTCCTGGCAGCCTTCTTTCTCAAAAGGAAGGACCTACAGAGTCTCTCACCGGCCTCATATCCTCACCTCACTCCCTCCAGGATCTCCTAGCCCCTTTTTTGCCTTCTCTTTTCTTGATAATTTAGTGGGTTAGGGAGGATCCAAACTATAGGAGAGGTGAAGTTGTGGCCTTCCCTGCTCCATTTCTTGGCCCTTCTCATCCCCTTGGTTTCTGACGCTCATAGCAGTAAGCGGCAGCTTGCAGCAAGCAGCAGCCAGCAGTGGCTGGAAGCCAGATCTTAGTTTCACAGATGGGGAGTCCTCACCACTGGACCACAGGAGCCAACAGTTAGGGCTAGGGTCCCTAGTCATACCTGTCTAGTCAAGAACGAAAGCAGGCAAGGAGGCAGAAGGTAAAAAGTAAAGTAAAAAGTTTATTGAAAAGAAAAGTACATGCGGAAAGGCTCATGGGCAAGCTCAGAGAGTCGAGCTTTTGGGAAATTTAAATCCTTTATAAAGGGGCAGTTTTCCGGGTCTTCTTCCCTTGGCCAGCCACCTTGCTTTGTTGGCCCACCCCCACCCCCCGGTTAATTTGTCTCAGGACCCTCCCTGGGGGTGTGCACGCATACCATAGCCAAGATGGATCTGAAAGTGACGGCTTCTGGGAGGAGCAAGACTGATTATGGCCTGAAATTATCCTCTGACTTTTGATTCCAAGGAGCCTTTCTGTGCATGTGTAGTATCTCCCTTATCAGACAGGATTTTTTCCTTACTTTGTCCTTGCCATGATTATTCCCTTCAGGTAAGAGACAAAGACTGGCTATTTACCCTGTTTTTGTTGGCTGTAAATTCCTCAACTGGAGCCCACCTGTATCTTATCTCAAAAAATGCAAAGAGGACTGTTGTTGTTGAGTCGCTCAGTCATGTCTGACTCTGCCACCTCATGGACTACAGCACACCAGGCTTCCTTGTCCTTCACCATCTCCTGGAGCTTACTCAAACTCTTATCCATTGAGTTTGAGTTACTCAAACTCATATCCACTGATGCCATCCAACCATCTCATCCTCTGTCCTCCCCTTGATTTCCTGCCTTCAATCTTTCCCAGCATCAGGGTCTTTTCTAATGAGTCAGTTCTTTGCATCAGGTGGCCTAAGTATTAGAGCTTCAGCTTCAGCATCAGTCTTTCCAATGAATATTCAGGATTTATTTCCTTTAGGATTAACTAGTTTGATCTCCTTACAGTCCAAGCGACTCTCAAGAGTCTTCTCCAACACCACAGTTCAGAAGCATCAATTCTTCAGCATTCAGCCTTCTCTATGGTCCAACTCTCACATCCATACATGACTACTGGAAAAACCATAGCCTTGACTAGACAGACCTTTGTTGGCAAAGTAATGTCTCTGCTTTTTAATACACTATCTAGGTTTGTCATAGCTTTTCTTCCAAGGAGCAAGTGTCTTTTAATTTCGTGGCTGCAGTCACCATCTGAGAGGTGACTAATAGTAAATTTCCAACCTGGAACCCATCTATCTCTTACTTTACCCTCATGCTGCTCTCTAGTCCCCTTCATGCCCATACCCTCCAGACCTGCCCTGTGCTTCCTCCTTGATGAGATGGCTCATTACTGGAGGAAACAGAAGGCATTCACATTAATATGATGGGAAAAGAGAATGATATTTGCATTTTTTAAATTGGAGCTTTACTCTATAATACCTTTAAATACAGGGGCTAGGAAAGATGAGTGACAGGCATACAGATGGGGAGGTTTGGTCAGGGATTCTGTTTTTTTATTGAAATATTTATAATGCTGTGTTAGCTTCAAGTGTACAGAAAATAACTCAGGTTCGTTTTCATTATAGGTTATTATAGCAGATCCTTGTTGTTTATGTCAAGGTTTCTTTTTGAAATCTTCCCCAGTTCCCTTCAGAAAAAGGGACAGCATCAAGTCTCCTGATTTTCAAAACACTGATGGCACCTTCTGCATATCTGCCGTCATCACTTTAAGTGGTGTATTACTGTAACCATGTATTTGTCAGTCTTCTTTACTTGGGTGTGTCCTAATTGTGGGCAGGAACCATGTCTTAGACTTATCTGAATCCACCTCCTTTCGCTCAAGTTCTGGCACAGGACAAATGCTAAGTAGCTGCTGAATGAGTAAATGACTTAACAACTCTGCCAGACATACCACTATATATAGGAGTTCTGGGCTCGGTCCTCTGGAGACTAATGAGCCACTGCCTTCCTTCTGAGATTAGATTCCCCTTTGCTGAGAAAGCATCTCCTACTCCTTCTATTCATAAATTTAGTCACCTCTTCTTCACTTCTTCAAACTTGCTTTTTCAGTAGTTGTCCTCTCTGTCTCCCAGGGATTAGAAGCAAAGTTTCCTGGGAAGAGTATACCAAACTGGTCTCAGCTACATTCAAGCTACTTCCTTTATGTACTTCCTTTTTTGTTGTAGCCGAGTGCCTGTAAAACTTCTTTAGGAGTCTGGCCCAACTCACTTTATGCATATCAGTGCCTTTATACCAAAGGGTGGAAGGATGATGGGTAGAATTGTGACTTGTTCTGCAATTTTTAGTTTGATATTTCCTAATCCTTCGGTAATCAACATTCTTATTTGCAGGCACAGCTGTCCGTCTACTGTGTCTTCCTACTGGCAGATAGATGATGATAATGTTAGCACAATTTTGTCACGTGACTGAAAAATGTGATTAAACCACAGATACTAGGTATTATTTCAAAATAATTTTATGTATTATATAATTATTCATGAGCATTGCCAATGGTTTTTAAAAAATTTGTATCTCTTAAAGTTATTGAAAAATGTAAATGAATAGTTTTAGAATACTTGGCAGGGGATGCTTTACAAAATGTGTAAGTTGCAGTTTCTAAAAATATTGATGATAAACTGTCAAGCTATACTAAGTTTCTATTTTGGTTACAGAATTCTGAGGATGTCCGATGTAAATGTATCTGTCCTCCCTATAAAGATAATTCTGGGCATATTTATAATAAGAATATATCTCAAAAAGACTGGTAAGTATTCTGTGTTACTGAATTACCTGTTGCATTTCTTTCTTTGGTTGTCACTGTTAGCACTGGATATTCATCCAATGTATTGTTTTCTTTTTAAGTATTTATTTTTAAGCAAAAGTGTTGAATTCCATTTCCATTTGAAAAAATGAGAGTAAGACCCTGAGTGTATCAAGTAAGTCTAAACAAATGTAGCCAAAAGCCCCAGGCAGGGAGGGTTTTACATTGGGGTGGGGCTGAGTTTGTGGCGCGTGAACTCCCCATAGCTACCCTTCTTTCTGTGTGCCCTTAAATTTAGGCCCTTCTTGCTTCTCAGTTGAAGGTAAGCAAGCCTCATTTATCTGGATTATCATACAGATATATACAAGATATAATACAATATAATACAAGTTTTTATAACTTGTAGGTTTTGATGCTATATTGTCAGATATAGGAGACTATGTTTAAAAGTGTCAGAAGGCTCAGGAAGGAGTGGGAATGAGCCATAGATGCCAGAGTTTACCAATTGGTGGGCCAATAGGTTATAGACATGCCAAGTCATTGATCCCTTCAACCCTTGGTATATAATCCAGCAAGGACTGGGATCCTGACTGCTTTGTCACCAGCAGTCTTCTCTGTTTGTCCCAGTGAACCTTACAAATGATAGCTTTTTCTACACGTGCTGTAAAATGATTGGGAAGCAGCCATTTAAGGATAGGTGGGCTCCTTACCCTGGACTGGGACATTTTATGGTTTGCAATGGAAGATTGCCAGGATAGGCATAGAAGAAAAATAGCTCCAGATGTTATGATACTGGTAACATGTACCTGATTTCACAGTGAAATAGACCAAAAAGTTTGAAAGCAGAATTAAATTCATTCGGTTACAATATTCCAAGCTGACTTTGAATAAGAAAATGCAGACTTTGAACATGTTTAGCTTTTTTGATACCGTTGTCTATTTTTCCCATGAAATTCAGTCCGTAAGTTCCCATTTAAGTTTAATCTGACATTTGGTAAGTGTGTTCTTGAGAACTTCTGTGTTCCACTTTAAACTGTCTTGTATTACAAAGTGATAATGGCTATTCTTTTAAGTTTTATATCCGCAAGTTATTTTATATGAAAAGAAAACTCAATTAAGTTATTCCTGTAAATTTCCCAAATGTATTGAGCACTTACAATCAGTTTACTCTGTTATCAGTAATAGAGTATGACACTTGTTACTTGAGCGGCAAATGAACTCACTGTTCAAGTGTTCAGCTCTAATCTTTTCATGGACTTTTTGTTACTCCAGGTTTACAGAGAGTAAAGCGTCTGCCTGCAATGTGGGAGAACCAGGTTTGATCCCCGGGTCGGGAAGATTCCCCTGGAGAAGGAAATGGCAACCCACTCCAGTACTCTTGCCTGGAGAATCCCATGGAGGGAGGAGCCTGGTAGGCTGCAGTCCATGGGGTCTCAAAGAGTTGGACATGACTGAGCGACTTCACTTCACTGGTGAAAATAGGGAGCTTTGAAAATAAACAGCTGAAAACAAGGCTTGCTTTGGAATTTTTCTTCCTTCTCACTCTTGCTTCCTGTCTGCAGCTTAGCCTTTTACTCTGATTGGGTCACAGATGTCACTGAAAGTTTTTAACTGGCTTTAGAAGGGTACACAAGTTATGATTAATCAAGATGTTATAGTCTTCTGAGGCTTCCAGTATTTTATGTGACTTTATGTATGTGTATGTATATATGTGTGTGTGTGCATATATATACATATATATATATATGGGTATCTTATCTGACACTATATATATATATATATATACACACACACACACACACACACACACACACACATATATATAAGTGAAAGTGTTAATAGCTCAGTCATGCCTGACTCTTTGTGATCCCATGGACTGTAGCCTGCCAGGCTCCTCTGTCCATGGAATTCTCCAGGCAAAAATACTGGAGTGCCTTGCCATTCCCTTCTTCAGGGTATCTTCCCAACCCAGGGATCGAACCCAGGTCTCCTGCATTGCAAGCAGTTAGGTTTACCACTGAGCCACCAGGGAATACCAGTATTTCCCTCCTGGTAAATGTAATGTATTTACTTCCTGGTAAATATACCTATATATATATTATATATAATATAAATATATATATATAATATATATATTAAATATATGTATTTACCTCCTGGCCTCCATTTTGTCCAGTTGTCAGCTTTAATTTTTCATTAACCTATGCTGCTGTTGCTGCTGCTAAGTCATTTCAGTCATGTCTGACTTTGTGCGACCCCATAGACGGCAGACCACCAGGGTCCCCAGTCCCTGGGATTCTCCAGGCAAGAATACTGGAGTGGGTTGCCATTTCCTTCTCCAATGCAGGAAAGTGAAAAGTGAAAGTGAAGTTGATCAGTCGTGTCCGACTGTTAGCGACCCCATGGACTGCAGCCTACCAGCCTCCCCCGCCCATGGGATTTTCCAGGCAAGAGTACAGGAGTGGGTTGACATTGCCTTCTCCATCACTGACCTATACTGTCTAGCTTAAGAAAAGTTGGAGGTCCCTGGTTTATGTTGGGGTGTGATTCGAAGCGGATAATGTCCTCCTTTTGGCACTAGGGGGAGGTGTTGCCTAGTTCCTAAAGTGGCTGTATTTAAGAGTAGTAAGAGTTATGTATTTGGGTTCTGTGTTTACAATGACTGGCTAGACAGAGCCAAACTTCTTGTTTCCTTTCCCATCCTCCACAGCACTCAGAATCTCTTTGTTATTAACTGTATTTGTACTTCCAAAGAAATACTCAATAATTAGATTCCCAAGTAATTCTTAAGTATTGTGACTAAGGCTTCTGAAGCTGATCTAGGAAACTAAATAGGAGATAAATCTCATTTTCCTGAGGTTCAAAGAAATATGGGTGGGGTGAGGTGGGGGGAACTGTTAGGTGTAATTAGCTATTCATATACCACACTGTGGCAGTTTATTATTGTTGGTTAATTCATAAAAGAATTAATCTCGTATGCAAGAATACTGGAGTGGGCTGCCATTTCCTTCTCCAGGGGATCTTCCCAACCCAGGGATAGAACCCGGGTCTCCTGCATTGCAGACAGACGCTTTACCATCTGAGCCACCAGGGAAGCCTGAATAATAGTCCAGGTCACCTTAAATCATTTAAAGCAAGACAGAAATATAGCTGTCCTAGGAGGCAGGAGCCTTTTATTCCAGTCCTTTTAGCTGTTCATGTAGTCTGACCTCATGCAGGTGAGCTCTCTGAGAGTTCTGGGCTACATGCCCTCTGTGGTTCTGAGCTAGATACCCCTGCAGTGGGATTTAGCTTCCTCTGTCTGTTTTATGCCTGCATCCAGCTGGATGCATTCCTGGTCTTCAATACGTTTGGAACAGATACGACACACTTATATGGTGTAAGTTTGGGACCTTACTCTTGTTTGAAATTCTGCCAGTTGAGACTTACTTTTTCATTACTACCTTTGTTAAAATTAAATTACCTGTTAAGGAAAACTGACGGAACTTTTATCCGTTATGCCGTTTTGAGTTTTCTTTCTTCTACCACAGTTCACAGGGAACAGAACACAAAAAAGTATGTTCTGATAGGGCAAAAGGAAAGAATCAGCCTGGAGCATTGGGTGCTGCCGAGAAGGTGGGTAGAGTGAGACAGACAGGAAGCCTGAATGAGACAGGATGCTGTGGTGGTTCTTAAGGCAGCCAGAATTGCCTAAGGGACAGATGACGAGAGGGGCCGGCAGGAGGACGGGAGAGCTTTGCCTACCTTTGCTGAAGGGGATCAGAGCAGTGGGCTCTTAATAGCTGTGGAGAGTAAGAATTTAATTATTTCCTAGAATTGACAGACTTCTAGAAAATAAGATTTTCTGAGTAGAATTGCTTTTTCATAAGCCATAAATGGCAAATGGGGAGAAGATAAACAACATCCAACAACAAAAACATTCAGCCTTTTATTATTATTTATGTACTGTTGCCAGGTAATGTTTTCATTTTTAAATATTTTTGTTGTCCTAAACCTACTTCTTCATGCTTTTTAAATAGACTCCTTAAGAAAAGTAATTGTTTCTTACTCTAGTGTTCAGTTTTCAGAGTTTCATAATTTACCATCTGTTAGGTATGATTAGCCATTCATATACCATATGTGGCAGTTCAGATAATGTTAGTTAATTCATAAAAGAGGTAATCATGTTTGAATAATGCTCCAGATCACCTTAAATCAGTTTAGCAGTTTTACTTGCTAAATGAAGAAGTCTAAATATGACTTTATCTGCTAAGTAGCTTTCAGTCCCATTTGGGATTTTTAGGTGCATTTTTTTTAACTGTGAATAATAGCACTTTTGAAGAATAACTGCTACATATGTGTCTTTATGGTTGATGGCACTCAACTCCAGTACTCTTGCCTGGAAAATCCCATGGACGGAGGAGGCTGGTAGGCTGCAGTCCTTGGGGTCGCTGAGGATCAGACACGACTGAGCAACTTCACTTTCACTTTTCACTTTCATGCATTGGAGAAGGAAATGGCAACCCACTCCAGTGTTCTTGCCTGGAGAATCCCAGGGACAGGGGAGCCTGGTGGGCTGCCGTCCATGGGGTCGCACAGAATCAGACACAACTGAAGTGACTTAGCATAGCATAGCATGGTTGGATCATTGAAAAAGCAAGAGAGTTCCAGAAAAACATCTACTTCTGCTTCATTGACTATACCAAAGCCTCTGACTGTGTGATCACAATAAACTGTGGAAAATTCTGAAAGAGATGGGAATACCACAACACCTGACCTGCCTCCTGAGAAATATGTGTGCAGATCAGGAAGCAACAGTTAGAACTGGACATGGAACAACAGTTCCAAATTGGTAAAGGAGTACGTCAAGGCTGTATATTGTCACCCTGCTTATTTAACTTCTGTGCAGAGTACATCGTGCAAAATGGCAGGCTGGATGAAGCATAAGCCGGAATCAAGATTACCAGGAGAAATATCAATAACCTCAGATATGCAGATGACACCATCCTTATGGCAGAAAGCAAAGAAGACCCTCTCTGCTTTGCTAAAGAGCCTCTTGATGAAAGTGAAAGAGGAGAGTGAAATAGTTGGCTTAAAACTCAACATTCAGAAAACTTAAATTCAAGGCATTTAGTACCATCACTTCATGGCAAATAGATGGGGAGACAATGGAAACAGTGACAGACTTTGTTTTGGGGGGGCTCCAAAATCACTACAGATGGTGACTGCAGGCATGAAATTGAAAGACGCTTGCTCCTTGGAAGAAAAGCTATGACCAACCTAACTAAAAAGCATAGTAAAAAACAGAGACGTTACTTTGCCAACAAAGATCCGTCTAGTCAAAGCTTTGGTTTTTCAGTAGTCAGTATGGATGTGAGAGTTGGACCATAAAGCTGAGCACCAAAGGATTGATGCTTTTGAACTATGGTGTTGGAGAAGACTCTTGAGAGTCCCTTGGACTGTAAGGAGATCCAACCAGTTCATCCTAAAGGAAATCAGTCCTGAATATTCATTGGAAGGACTGATGTTGAAGCTGAAACTCTTAATACTTTGGTCACCTGTTGTGAAGAACTGACTCATTTGAAAAGACCCTGATGCTGGGAAAGATTGAAGGTGGGAGGAGAAGGGGATGACAGAGGATGAGATGGTTGGATGGCACCACTGACTCAATGGACATGAGTTTGAGTAAGCTCCAGGAATTGGTGATGGACAGGGAGACCTGCTGTGCTGCAGTCCATGGGGTTGCAAAGAGTCAGACACGACTGAGCAACTGAACTGAACAGTTTATTTGACTGTTGTGTGCTCAGTCATGTCTGACTCTTTGTGACCCCATAGACCAGAGCCTGCCAGGCTTCTCTGTCCATGGGATTCTCCAGACAAGAATACTAGAGTGGGTTGCCATTTCCTTCTCCATCTTAGACTGTTAGATCTTACCAAATTGCTAATATTGAGAGGAAATTATTTCACTTCCCTTACTGATTATATGTTCCTTAATGTATTTCATTGGGTAAGCTCAGTGATTATCCTGGATTTCAGGAAAGTTTTGATCAGTGTGAGTAGAAAATCCAGCTAGATTTAGACCATATTTTATCTTTCTTTTTCTTCAGTGATTGCCTTCATGTTGTGGACCCCATGCCTGTGCGGGGTCCTGACGTAGAAGCATACTGTCTACGCTGTGAATGCAAATATGAAGAAAGAAGTTCTGTTACGATCAAGGTAAGAAAAGAAAAAAATTCATCTTTTCTGCTTCTGAAACAGTTTTTGATGGTATCTAAACAGGAAAGAAAATGCTGGACATTGGAATTCTATTTAGTTATCTAAACTATTGCTCTTCCATCCTCTTCTCCAATACCCTCTTACCTACTTCTTCCTTATCCCCAGCCCCCACTCTGAAAGGAGTAATAAGCCTACTCTCCACCTGCCTCATTGAGATGCTTTGTAGATTAATTAAGACACCTTAGATGGTTGTGATATGTGAAATGGCACAAAGAAGCCCTGTGTGTAATTAGCATTTCCCAAAAAGACATTCCAGCTTCTCCTTGGTCCACGAATGCCAAAGAGTAGTGAGAAAGCAGCATATTTAGACCTTCTTCCTGCCCTCTCAACTCTTAGAAAAAGTTACATATTTTAATGACTACACTATCCTAGAAACATCATGGCTAGATTTTAAGATTTTCTTTCTTTATCTTTTATAGGAAATGGAATGTAGATCACTTTTATCTCAATTTGAACCTCTAATGAGTTCAATTACTCTATTATGGTAGCTAGTAGTTCTTTTCCCCAGTTTTAATATGGGGTTTCCCATTTCTGTTCCACAAAAAAAGGCTTCAGGGGAGTCTGGAGTGGCCAGCTGTGCCAGTTACAGAATTCCTATTGTGGTTGACCATGCCATATGGATGCCAGTAGACCATCCAGCTTCTACTCCAGCAGGATGCCTCCCTGTAGAGAAATCATCATAAACTTTTTTATTTTTTAACAAAATTTTAATGTATAATTTGCATCCTCAAATGTCACTCATATTAAGTGTACAGTTTTATAAATTTTAGCAAATTTAAATCCATTTTTTAAAATCCAGTTTTAGAACATTCCCATTACCCCCAAAAGATCCCTGATGCCCATTTATCATTGATCCCATGCCTACCTCCAGCCCTGAAATTTGTTAGTCCCTCAGTTGTGTCTGACTCTGCGTCTCTGTGGACTGTAGCCCGCCAGGCTCCTCAGTCCACGTGATTCTCTAGGCAGGAATACTGGAGCAGCTTCCCTTCTCCAGATCTTCCCGACCTAAGGATTCAACCTGGGTCTCTTGCACTGCCGGTTGATTCTTTACCGTCTGAGCCACCAGAGAAGCCCACCCCCAGCCCTGGATAATTACTGTTCTGCTTTGTATGTCTAGATCTGGACATTTCATATAAATAGAATCAGAAAATGTGTGCTTTTCTACGACTGGTTTCTTTCACACAGCGTAATGTTTTTGAGGTTTATTCATGCTATAGCATGTATCAGTACTTAATTACTTCTCGTTACTGAATAGCATTCTGCTACATGAATATACCACATTTTCTTTTTCTTTTTCCATTCATCAGTTGATGGACATTTAGATTATTTCCAGGTTTTTATTCTTAGGAATAATGCTGTTATGAATATCAGTGTATGTGCTTTGGATATATGTTTTCCTTTCCCTCAGGTAGATTCCTAAAAGAGGTAAGTTTATATTTAACTTTTTAAGAGTCTGCCAGATTTTATTCTAAAATAGCTGTACCGTTTTATATTCTTAACCAGCGATGTATGAGGGTTCAGTTTCTGTACATCCTCACTAACATTTGGTATTGTCTGTCTTTAACTGTAGCCGTTCTAGTGGGAGGTGTCACACTCTGCTGCTTGACACCACACAAATTAAGATCTCAAGAAAATCTTGTGCCTAAAATGTACTTTTGTATGTCTGAATTGATCTAAAACAGTATGCTGGTATGCTATTGAAATTCATCTAAATTTACATTTTCTGTTAGGGTTCCTAATGCAAAGTGGTCTTTACTGCAGTGCTGTTGAATCTAGGACACTGTATTCAGGTGAAAAAAGTAAACTGCTTTGCTAGCAGTGGTAGCAATGATTAGTAGTAGAAGATGGAGTTTCGAAGACTTGTGAAAAGGCCTCAAAGACAAAAAAATGCTTTTTTTCCTCTTTTTCTATAAATAATACTTTGGTGAAGAGTTGAGTTTGTTTCTTATGTTGGAATCTGGTTTGTATAGAAATCCTGTGTGCTTAACAGATGGGTCAGTCTTGACTATGGCTTTAGTATTATTATACAAAATTCTGATTTCTTGGCTTGAATAGAGATGCAACTTATTTTCAATTTCCTTTAGGTTACCATTATAATTTATCTCTCCATTTTGGGCCTTCTACTTCTGTACATGGTATATCTCACTCTGGTTGAGCCCATACTGAAGAGACGCCTGTTTGGACACTCACAGTTGATACAGAGCGATGATGATGTTGGGGTAAGTTCTTAGCATGCCCTCACTGTTAAGTCTCTGTCATCTGTTAAGTCTCATGCCAGTCTCTGTCATCATCTGATGTAAAGTACAGGTGAAGAGTAGTTCCATGTGCTGGAGCACATCCTCAGGCAGAGAAACCAAAGACGGGTCTAGTATGAATGTGTCTCTTTATGAGGAAATTGTTCCGTAAAGCCGTAAATATGGTGGCTTGGACAGATGATCCTTGGTGAGTGCGCTGTACAAGGCTTTGTTTTCTGTATCAGGGGCACAGTTTTCATCACCTTTTCCTGTTTATGTTGAGGAAAGCATCTGAGATAGTTTTCTCCCCAGGCTCCAACCTAAACGACCACCTTTCCTGTCAACATCACCAAATATTTTGAAAGGCAAAGAAGTTTTAGTTTAGGGAAGCATGAAAAGCATGATATTCTTTACTTAATGAAGAGCAGCTTGATAACTTGCTGATGTTTTGTATTTCCTATTTTACTCCTTCTTGAAATAATCTGTGGTCTTGAACTCTAGCGAAAAATAAAACTATCACTCCTGATTCTCTTCCTATCTTTAAAGCACAGATTTGAATATATAATTAATATTATATCACTCAAAACTACTGAGAAATTGACATAGTCCATAATTTGTTATTTAGTATGTCTTTATCATTATTTGGGTTTGTTTCCAAATTTTCCACTATTCCATCATTATATTTATATATATAATATTTTTTAGAAAATTATGTTGTATTTTGGATTACTTTATTGAACTATGTTTATTAAAGTGGATAAAATTTAGTAGAGTTTCAGGAATCAATTTCAAAAGCCAAAGCCAGAGTGAACCCTTGCCAACCACAGTCAAAAGTCCTTTTACTCTGGAACAGCTTGTGGGCCCATTGGTAAAAGATGAGAAAGGAGATCCCAACTGAATGGCTCAAGTTATAACTACAAACAGAGCCTGCTTGTTTCATGAATATCAATCATGAATACTCAACTTATTTGAGCAAGATTTCATTTTTGTTTTGTGAAGAGCTTTCATAGAAACACCTCTATTTGCCTCTTTTCCCCCTTGCATCCTTTATTAATTCAACCAATACATAATGAGTAACTTTTCCGTATCAGGAAGCATTAGAGTCTCAAATACTGTTTTCATATAATTTTCATTCACATATGATGTTTCCCATTGACATTTTGGGTCAGAGGAATGTTGTATTCACTGTATGATATCTAATGGCATCCCTGACCTCTACCCACTAGAAACAAGTATCACCCCTCATCCCAATCCTGACAATCAAAAATGTTCACAGACAGTGCCAGATGTTCCTGGGGGTCAAAATCACCCTCAGTTGAGAACTACTAACATATAAAAATGTTATGTCCAAGACCACGCAAACCATTTCATTATAGGCGCATAGATAAAAGCTCTGACTTATATACATTGCTTATAGCATTAAATATCAGGTTCCTGATTTTAGGAATAGACAATATTAGGGCTTCCTTGGTGGCTTAGATGGTAAAGAGTCTGTCTGCAATGCAGGAGACCTAGGTTTGATCCCTGGGTCGGGAAGATCCCCTGGAGAAGGGAATGGCAACCCACTCCAGTATTCTTGCCTGGAGAATCCCATGGACAGAGGAGCCTGACAAGGTATATAGTTCATGGAGTTGCAAAGAGTTGGACATGACTGAGTGACTAACACTGTCACTGTCAATATTAATTTAATACACAGAACATAAAATAAATGGACACACAAATGTGTAGATGAAAACATGTAGGAAAGGCATTTGATTGATGGGGCCTTGTGCTTAGTAACCATTTTGTTCACCGGGGATTGATCCTATGTACATGTCAACCATATAAGAACATTGTCTTTAGAGGCCTGGCTGACTTTTGGATATCTGTTAAATTGATTCTGCATAGAGAGAGGTTTTCTAAACAGAGCAATGAATGTATGATAACAACTCTGTACAATAAGAAGTTGAATTTAAATTCCTACAATTGTTGCTAATCCAAGATGAGAGTTCTTCACTCTTGCTGTGCCTTTAAACATGCTTTTGTTAAATCCTCAGTTAAATTCTGTTTTATTTTTTTCCATGTTTGTTGGGTGTAGAGCACTTTGAATCAGAGAGCACAAATAGTTACGACGTTCACTGCAGGTCGTCAAAATATTTACTGTATCATATATCCATGACACATCATTACTGTTATCAAAGCATTACGTTAAAACATGTTTTGAATTTATTGTAATTTTATCCGGTGTAAAAAGAGCAAATATATATAAAGGGTAAACCTCTGTGTGTGTTCTCCCGGCATACGTGAGCACAAGCAGCTAGTTCAATCTTGTTCTGATGGAGAATAGACCAAAAGGATTAACTGGTTTGTTTAGTCCTTTAATTTGTTTCTTAAGAAGATGTTTCTCCCCCTACCTTGAAGAGTAGATAAAAAGACTATGAAATTGAGAAGTACTCTGCTGGTAAAGCACATCCCTCTTCCCAGTCCTGTTTATGCCAAAACAAACCAACAGTAACGGTAATAATGTTTTATATACAAGTTCATTAAAGCACTATGTTCGTATAGTATAGTGCCATTTTAATCTCCCTGAACAAACTCTGTATGTTGACAAGATATGACACCAGGTCAAGGTTAAGGGAGCTAAGACTTGTGTTTGTGCCTATTTATTAGATGACCTTGGATTGGTTTACTTTTTCATGGGAAATACAATAATCCAACAACAGAATAAAGTAATCCGTCTTCCTTTTTCCTAACCTCTTTTCTTACATCTTTGAAACAGTTGAACTTTATGGAATTGTTTTTGTTATTTTCATTTGTAAGGTTAAAAAAAAGAATGGGATTTGTACAAGATGTTACTTAAATGAAGCGAAAAGTTGAAGCAATTTTGGTAAAGAAGGCAGGGGTAGATTCTTTATAGAAAACTCTTTGCTGTCTTTGAAATGTTGACATTATATAAATATCTTGCTATAAAAAGAAGACCAAGTGTTAAAACACTGTTTATATATAGTTATATATGTAGTTATATATATAGTTATATATATATATGTATAGTTATCCAGTTATCTCCAGCTTTCCATAGACATGCTGTCTCCTGCCCTGGGTATATAATAGAGCCTTGGCAAACATGCACAAGCAAAACAATATTCTTTTCGAGAGGCCAAGTTTAACAGCACTGACTTGTGACTTATCTCCTATGTTGGAACATTTAGAAGCTTTGCTTATTCAAGTTCAGGAAAAAGAGATCAAGGAAAAGACAAACAAAAGCAATAAATTAGTACTGAATGCCTTTTGTCATTTGGGCAGCTGTGTTTATGTCTTATTCATAGATAGATTAGCATGGTGCTTTCCTGTGTAATGACGACAAACATCAGTGGTATTGGCTTATTTTGACCAGGATAGGTTGGTTTTCTACCCGATACCTGGGTGACCCTGCAGTAGTCTCTCTTCTCAGGCAGCAGCCAACATGGAAGCTACTATGTGTTCAGCAATGGAAGATTCAAGACTTTATCAAGTCTTTATCAAGCTGAAGTAATAATCCTTTACTATCCTTAGCAATCGAGGGTAATTGTAGCACTTGACTTGAGCTATCTCTCTGTCCATTACAGATTGGGGAAGGGGATGGGGAGAATGAAAAAGTTTTAAGTGTATGTGTTGAGAGCATAAGAAGAAATTAAAACCACCCCAGTTGGGACTTCCTGGTGGTCCAGTGGCTAAGACTGCACTCCCAATGCAGGGTATCTGAGTTCAATCCCTGATCAAAGAATTAGATCCCACAGGCTGCAACTAAAGATCTTGCATGCTGCAAATAAGACCTGGGACAGACAAATAAATAATAAAGTAAGTAAATATATATATAAAAAAAAAAACCAAGATAGGATCCAGTCAACTCATCTCCCGGGATGAATGTGGTCCCAAGCTGGCAAGTAACAATTCTAATATATAAGAGAGTCAGGATAGGATATTAAAAGGACAGGTCTTTCCTCAGTCACAGATTAGCTGGATGGTATTGAATAAAGCAAGGCAAAGCCCTACTCTATCTGTAACTTGTGGATATTAACATGCAAATAGATTTTCTTTCCATAGCTCATCAAGAAAGGCTTCTCTAACATAAATGACCACTGTCTTTACATTGGTTCCTCTTTCCTAAGGGAAATGTCTTTGGAAATGGTGACTCATGGGAACATTGCACAGATACCTCATCATTACTTGTTTTATTTGAATCACCTATTTCTGTAGTTGAGTTCATCCTGCTTCTGGTATTGAGTGCCTAAGAAGGCTTGGCTAAATTAGATGGTCTGTTTAACAGTCCAGCTGCTCCAGTCTCTGTGGCTGGATAACTGCACTTGTACGTGTGTGTTTTACATGGATTATGCCGTCTGATGTTATCCATTCCTGCACTTTCAGGATCACCAGCCTTTTGCAAATGCCCATGATGTGCTGGCCCGCTCCCGCAGTCGAGCCAACGTGCTAAATAAGGTCGAGTATGCCCAGCAGCGTTGGAAGCTTCAAGTTCAAGAGCAGCGAAAATCCGTCTTTGACCGTCATGTTGTCCTCAGCTAATTGGGAATTGAATTCACGGTGACTAGAAAGAAATGGGGCAGACAATGGGAAAAAGATTGACTGAGTTTTCCTGGGTTTTGTTTTAATACCCTGTTGATTTCGCCAACTCTTGCTGGAAAATTCAAAACTGGAAACAAAAACACGCTTGTTGTTTTCTTTTCTCATTTATGTATTAATCAAGGCATTTTTTTTTAAGCACACACCTCAGACAGTGTCAGCCAATAAATCTTTTCCTATTTGTGACTTTTACTAATAAAAATATGTCTGCCTGTAAATTATCTTGAAGTCCTTTACCTGGAAAAAGCACTCTCTTTTTTTACCACACATTTTTGACTTGGTTTTCAAGATAATTTTCAGATAGGGTTTTTGTGTGGTATTTTTTGTTTTTGGCAGAGGAGGGGAGGGATGTGCGGGAAGTGCTTAACATAACTTTTCTCAAGTCACCTTACTAAACAAACTTTTGGAGATAGACTTTGCTTTTTATTTTCAAGATTCATTTATATTTTGCAGTATGCCAGCCTCTTCCGGGAGTTGGTGATGGACAGGGAGGCCTGGCATGCTGCAGTCCATGGGGTCGCAAAGAGTCGGACACGACTGAGTGACTGAACTGAACTGAACTGAGCCTCATCAAAGCCCTAACTTACCTATTTGAATTTTTGCACTGACTGTATTATCTAGACATCTGGTTGGCCTGTGGCTGCATTTTATGGTAAATTAGATCTGAAAATGCACAGTGGCCCTTCACAAAAAGCAGATTTTCTTTATGTACCGTGATGTCTGATGCAATGCATCCTAGAACAAACTGGCTGCTCGCTAGTCTAATGACTAAACATAGTCTTGGCGTGTGGTCTTTCTCATCTTCTAGTATCTTTAAGGATAAACCCTAAGGACTTGGACACTTGGATGAAGAAAGTTTCTTTTAAACCCAAGCCTCCCTGGATTGATGACATACACATATTTGTCAGCACCTCCAGTCAGGTTGAGAGGCAGCTGTTTGGGCTCTGGTGAGTACAGCTTTGAACTAGGACTGGAGTTCCGGTTGCCTCCCTCTGAAAGGTGTAGCAGTTATTGGATAACTGGCTTTTTTCTTCCTATGTCCTCTTTGAAATGTAACAATAAAAATAATTTTTGAAACATCTACCGGTGTATCTATCCCAACTTTTCTCTCCTCCCTCTTTTGCTGTATGATGAACTTGAAGATATAAAGACAAATTATACCCTGTTGAAAGACTTGTTTTATACAGTCTAATCATAAAACAGTGGTACTAAATTCTCTCTATGTGCGTGTGTCTGTGGGGAGAGAGAGAACATATGGGTACTTAGATGGGTCTCTGAAAGTACACATATATTATTTGGATAAATTGAGGGATTTAAGATGCATGAAGGAGTGCTTGTTTTAAAAAATTCTTGGCAAAGATTAGTATTTAGTATTAGAACTAAATTACATTAATTTCATGAGGGTGAGATTTTAGGAGCTATATATGGGGTTTTTGGTTAGTGAAAAACTTTTTAAACTCCAAAATTGAACCTAAAATTATTGATTTTATTGTTGATATTAAAAGATGTAAGTTTAACTACAACCAAGTGAAATTTATTCCAGTTTTTCAAGACTTTGAACATTTGAAAATTAATGAAATCCACCACATCAACAGACTGAAGAAGAAAAATGACATGTCTTATCAATAGACTCAGAAACAGCATTTGACAAAATCCAACACCCATTCATGACAAAAACTCTCAGTAAACTAGAAATAGAGGAGAACAAGATAAGGATGTTCTTTCTTAACTACTCATTTTCAACATCATACTGTAAACCCTAGCTAATGCAATAAGACAAAAGATAGGGAAATAAAAGATGAAAGACTACCATTGTTTAGAGATGACATGATTGTAAACATGTAGGAGATCCAAAAGAATTTTTTAAAAAGCAAAAAAACGCTTCTGATACTAATAACCGATTTGATTATAGCAAGGTTTTGGGATAGAAGTTTAATTTACAACAGTCAATTGCTATCCTTCGGTTCAGTTCACTTCAGTTGCTCAGTCGTGTCTGACTTTGCGACCCTGTGGACTACAGCATGCCAGGCCTCCCTGTCCATCACCAACTCCCAGAGTTTACTCACACCCATGTCCATTGAGTCGGTGACGCCATCCAACCATCTCATCCTCTGTCATCCCTTTCTCCTTCCACCTTCAATCTTTCCCAGCATCAAGGTCTTTTCAAATGAGTCAGTTCTTCACATCAGGTGGCCAAAGTATTGGAGTTTCAGCTTCAGCATCAGTCCTTCCAATGAATATTCAGGAGTGATTTTCTTTAGGATGGACTAGTTAGATCTCCTTGCTGTCCAAGGAACTCTTAAGAGTCTTCTTCAATACCACAGTTCAAAAGCATCAATTCTTCAGCACTCAGCTTTCTTTATAGTCCAACTCTCACATCCATACATGACCACTGGAAAAACCATAGCTTTGACTAGATGGACCTTTGTTGGCTTTGTTGGCAAAGTAATGTCTCTGCTTTTTTTTAATAAGCTGTCTAGGTTGGTCATAACTTTCCTTCCAAGGAGTAAGCATCTTTTTATTTCATGGCTGCAGTCACCATCTGCAGTGATTTTGGAGTGCCAGAAAGTATAGTCTGCCACCGTTTCCACTGTTTACCCATCTATTTGCCATGAAGTGATGGGACCAGATGCCATGATCTTAGTTTTCTGAATGTTGAGTTTTAAGCCAACTTTTTCACTCGCCTCTTTCGCTTTCATCAAGATGCTCTTTAGTTCTTCATTGCTTTCTGCCATAAGGGTGGTGTCATCTGCATATCTGAGGTTATTGATATTTCTCCTGGCAATCTTGATTCCAGCTGTGCTTCATCCAGTCCGGAATTTCTCATAATGTACCCTGCATATAAGTTAAATAAGCAGGGTGACAATATACAGCCTTGACGTACTCCTTTCCTGATTTGGAACCAGTCTATTGTTCCATGTCCAGTTCTAACTGTTGCTTCTACTAATAATGAACAAATGACATTAAAAGCACAATTACCATTTACATTGGTATCCCTCCAAATGAAATATGTATAAATCTTAACAAAATATGGATAAAATGCATATGAGGACAACTACAAAACTGATTAAAGAAATCAAAGAACTGGAACTAAATAAGAGAGATATTCCATGTTCATGGATTAGAAGACAATATTATCAAGATGTCAGTCTTTTCAACTTGATTCAATACAATCCCAGTCAAAATCCCAGCAGGTTATAAGCAAAAGACCCAGAAAGTAAGCACAATGTTAAGAAGAACAAAGTGGAAAGACTGACACAACCTATTTTCAAGACTTACTGTACAACTACAGTAATAAAGTCAGTATCAGTGTGGATTGGCAAAAGAATAGACAAACAGGTCAACAGAATAGAGAGCCCAGAAACAGACTCAATAGATATAGTTAACTGACCTTTGACAAAGCAACAATAGGAACACCGTGGATCAAAGTCTTTTCAATGAATGGTTTTAGAACAACTGGACAGTCACATGCAAAAAAAGTTAAGCTAGACACAAGCCTTACAACCTTCAAAAAATTATTTAAAAAAGGATCATAGACCTAAATGTAAAACAAAAACCTACACTGCTAGAAGACAACATAGGAGAAAATCTAGTTTACTTTTGGTTGGTAATGACTTACTAGACACAATATCAAAAGCACAAATTAAGAAAGACATCACCGATAGGCTGGACTTTATTAAAATGAAAAACTTCTGGTGAAAGACTGTCGAGAAAAAGAATACAAGCCACCAACTGGGAGAAAATATTTGTAAAAGACATATCTGACAAAGTACTATCTTCCAAAGCATATAAAGAATTCTTAAAACTCAACAATAAGACAAAAAACTCGATTTTAAAATGGGCCAAAGACCTGAACAGACACCTCATCAAAGAAGATATACAGATGGCAGATAAGTATTCAAAAAAATTCTCCATAACACATGTCCACCAGTGAAGTTGCTCAGTCGTGTCCGACTTTTGCAATCCCATGGGCTATAGCCTACCAGGCTCCGCCATCCATGGAATTTTCCAGGCAAGAGTACTGGAGTAGGTTGCCATTTCCTTCTCGAGGGGATCTTCCCGACCCAGGGATCAAACCCAGGTCTCCCGCATTGCAGGCAGATGCTTTACCATCTGAGCCACCAGGGAAGCCTGCCCCTAGCATGTCCACAGGGAAATGCAAATTAAAACAATGAGATAGGGGAGAGCGGTGGGCCAAGAGTGTGAGTCGCTCACCCGGAGCTGCCTGCCGTCCCGCTGCCCTCCGAGCGCAGCCATGTCCGAGGAGAAGCCCAAGGAGGGAGTGAAGACGGAGAACGACCACATCAACCTGAAGGTGGCCGGGCAGGATGGCTCCGTGGTCCAGTTCAAGATCAAGAGACATACACCGCTCAGCAAGCTGATGAAGGCCTACTGCGAGCGCCAGGGCTTGTCAATGAGACAGATTCGATTCAGGTTTGATGGACAACCAATTAAAGAAACAGACACCCCAGCCCAGCTGGAGATGGAAGATGAGGACACCATCGACGTGTTCCAGCAGCAGACGGGGGGCTCCAGGGTGGCCAGCTGCCTCTTGGGAAGCAGCCTCTAGAGCCCCCATTCCCTCGTGGCACCGTGCTGTGTTTGCTATTGAACAGTGGATGTGTGGCCAAGCCCATCAGCAGGGAGGCTCGGACACCGAGGACATTCCCCAGAAGGACTTTGCTCTGATGCACTTGAGTGCCACCGTGGTGATGGTCCCCAGCCTCCTGAGGCCCATTACCTGGTACCTGTGTTTGGGTAAAATGCGTGGTGAGGGACTTGGGCTTTGTTTTTACTTTTTCATTTTTTTCTCCCTCCTATGACATTTTCTCCAAACTTGTGGCCTGAATGCCTGCTTTCTGTCTAGACGGGGATCTTACTCCAGGTGTTGACCCCCCTCATTCCAATCATGGAGAGAAATGTCACCACTCTGGGGGTGCTTCTGTGGGGCAAGTTTTGGGGTCATGGTTGGTATGGGAGATACACTTTCACTTACTGTTTCTTGCGGGCACAGGTTTTTTTAATGCTAAATATTAGAAATGTAAGCTTTGCCAGAACATAGTAAAGTTGAAGGGAAAATACTGGAATGTTTCTTAAAAGGTAAGAAGTTCTTCAGTAACACAGCCCTGGGCGGGGTCTGGGGCCCTGGACCCATTGCCACCAACTGCCGGTGATGCTGCTCTGACGCAACAGAAATGGGCTTTTCCCCTTTTCTTAACAGAGAAGAAAGTAAGTCCCACACGTCTGCTGTGGTCACAGTGCCAGGACCTCAGATTTCCTCCAGTATTTGCTTCTGATGAGTAACAATGGTCTGTATGTAAACAAGGAAGATAGAATATTGCTGATTTTTCTGGTTTGTTTTTGTGTACAAGAGCTGCTTCAGAGTGTGGCTACAAGTGAGAGATGCCCCCGGGTTCTCCCCGAGGACCGTGCTCTGCTCCCCAAGTTGGTATGCAGCTTACACGTTACGTGTGATTTCAGTTCTGTGCATTTTGGGGTCTGTTTTGGTTAACCTCCAATGGTTGTCCTGTTGCCATTCCATGTGGACTCACTCCTGTCTGATGGCCCCTAGCTGCCTGCTTTGGTCACCTGGGCAGGATAACCACCATCATCTCCTGCTCGCCTGAGACCTTGCTGGAGAAGTCTGCACTTCCTTTGTACCTTGCTGTTCGGGCACAGGCGGGGGGGTCTGTGGCTCTGTTGTGTTTATTCCCCAATTTGTACATTATTTGTCGTCCTTTACTACTGTCAACAGTAAATATAGTTTGGTATTCTGTCAAAAAAAATAAATAAATAAAACGATGAGATACCACTACACACCTATTAGAATGGCCAAAATTCAGAGCACTGACACCAAATCTTGCTGTGGATGTGTAGCAACAGGAACACTCATTCATTGCTGATGAGAATGTAAAAACGGTATGGCCACTTTAGAAAACAGTTTGATAGTTTCCTATAAAACTAAACATACACTTACTATGTGACCCAGCAGTTATACTTCAGTATTTAATATCTGTGACCCCATGGACTATAGCCTGCCAGGCTCCTCTGTCCTTGGAATTCTCCAGGCAAGAATACTGGAGTGGGTAGGCTTTCCCTTCTCCAGGGGATCTTCCTAGCCCAGGGACTGAACCAAGGTCTTCTGCACTGAGGGTGGATTCTTTACAGTCTGAGCCACCAGGGAAGCCCATTTAATATGTAAGTTAGTTAAAATATTATATCCATATGAAAACTTTGATTGTGGGTGTTTATAGCAGCTTTAGTCTTAATTGCCAAAACTTGGAAGCAATCAAGAAGTCCTCTAGTAGGTGAATAGACAGTAAACTGTGGTGCATTCAATGGAATATTTTTAAAATTTATTTTATTGAAATATAGTTGATTTACAATGTTGTGTTAATTTCTACTGTATAACAAAGTGATTCAGATATGTGCGTGTCTATATTAATATATACTTTTTCACATTCTCTTCTATTATGGCTTATCACAGGATATTGAATATAGTTCCCACTGCTGTACAGTAGGACCTTGTTGTTTATCTATTCTAAATATATTAGTTTGCATCTGCTAATCCTCAAATCCCAATCCATTCTTCCCCCACCCTCCTCTCCCTTGGCAACAATAAGTCTGTTCTCTATGTCTGTGTGTCTGTGTCTGTTTCATGGATAAGTTCCTTTGTGTCATAATTTAGATTCTACATATGCTGCTGCTAAGTCACTTCAGTCGTGTCCAACTCTGTGCAACCCCATAGATGGCAGCCCACGAGGCTCCCCCATCCCTGGGATTCTCCAGGCAAGAACACTGGAGTGGGTTGCCATTTCCTTCTCCAATGCATGAAAGTGAAAAGTGAAAGTGAAGTTGCTCAGTCGTGTCCGACTCTTCGTGACCCCATGGACTGCTGCCTACCAGGCTCCTCCGTCCATGGGGTTTTCCAGGCAAGAGTACTGGAGTGGGTTGCCATTGCCTTCTCCATATAAATGATATCATATGTTATAAAGACAATGGAATATTGTTCAATGCTAAAAAGAAATGAGCTATCAAGTCAAAAATATGTGGAGGAGACTTAAATGAATATTACTAATTGAAAGAAGCCAATTTGGAAAAGCTGTATACTATACGAGTCCAAGTATACAACATTCTGGAAAAGGAAAAACTATGGAGTAAAACAAAAAATCAGGTATTGTCAGGTGCTGGGGGGAGGGAGGAATGAATGGGTGTACCAGACATTTTAGAGCAGTGAAACTATTCCATATGATGCTATCATGGTAGATATGTATCTTTATACATTTGTAAAGTTGCATAGGATGTACAATGCAAGAGTGAACCCTGGGGACTTCCCTGGTGGTCCAGTGCCTAAGACTCTGCCCATGCTCCCAATGCAGGGGGCTCAGGTTCGATCCCTGGACAGGGAACTAGATCCTACATAGAGAAACTAAAAAAAAGTGAGAAATAGATTTAAGGGACTAGATCTGATAGACAGAGTGCCTGATAAACTATGGACGGAGGTTCGTGACATTGTACAGGAGACAGGGATCAAGACCATCCCCATGGAAAAGAAATGCAAAAAAGCAAAATGGCTGTCTGGGGAGGCCTTACAAATAGCTGTGAAAAGAAGAGAGGCGAAAAGCAAAGGAGAAAATGAAAGATTTAAGCATCTGAATGCAGAGTTCCAAAGAATAGCAAGGAGAGATAAGAAAGCCTTCCTCAGCGATCAATGCAAAGAAATAGAGGAAAACAACAGAATGGGAAAGACTAGAGATCTCTTCAAGAAAATTAAAGATACCAAGAGAACATTTCATGCAAAGATGGGCTCGATAAAGGACAGAAATGGTATGGACCTAACAGAAGCAGAAGATATTAAGAAGAGGTGGCAAGAATACACAGCAGAACTGTACAAAAAAGACCTTTACAACCAAGATAATCACGATGGTGTGATCATTCACCTAGAGCCAGACATCCTGGAATGTGAAGTCAAGTGGGCCTTAGAAAGCATCACTATGAACAAAGCTAGTGGAGGTGATGGAATTCCAGCTGAGCTATTTCAAATCCTGAAAGATGATGCTGTGAAAGTGCTGCACTCAATATGCCAGCAAATTTGGAAAACTCAGCAGTGGCCACAGGACTGGAAAAGGTCAGTTTTCATTCCAATCCCAAAGAAAGGCAGTGCCAAAGAATGCTCAAACTACCGCACAATTGCACTCATCTCACATGATAGTAAAGTAATGCTCAAAATTCTCCAAGCCAGGCTTCAGCAACACGTGAACCACGAACTTACAGATGTTCAAGCTGGTTTTTGAAAAGGTAGAGGAACCAGAGATCAAATTGCCAACATCCACTGGATCATCGAAAAAGCAAGTGAGTTCCGGAAAAACATCTATTTCTGCTTTATTGACTATGCCAAAGCCTTTGTGTGGATCACAATAAACTGTGGAAAATTCTGAAAGAGATGGGAATACCAGACCACCTGACCTGCCTCTTGAGAAACCTATATGCAGGTCAGGAAGCAACAGTTAGAACTGGACATGGAACAACAGACTGGAATATAGGAAAAGGAGTATGTCAAGGCTGTATATTGTCACCCTGCTTATTTAACTTCTGTGCAGAGTACATCATGAGGAACGCTGGGCTGGAAGAAGCACACGCTGAAATCAAGATTGCCGGGAGAAATATCAATAACCTCAGATATGCAGATGACACCAACCTTATGGCAGAAAGTGAAGAGGAACTAAAAAGCCTCTTGATGAAAGTGAAAGAGGAGACTGAAAAAGTTGGCCTAAAACTCAACATTCAGAAAACGAAGATCATGGCATCTGGTCCCATCACTTCATGGGAAATAGATGGGGAAACAGTGGAAACAGTGACAGACTTTCTTTTGTGGGGCTCCAAAATCACTGCAATGGTGATTGCAGCCATGAAATTAAAAGATGCTTACTCCTTGGAAGGAAAGTTATGACCAACCTAGATAGCATATTCAAAAGCAGAGACATTACTTTGCCAACAAAGGTCCGTCTAGTCAAGGCTATGGTTTTTCCAGTGGTCATGTATGGATGTGAGAGTTGGACTGTGAAGAAAGCTGAGTGCTGAAGAATTGATGCTTTTAAACTGTGGTGTTGGAGAAGACTCTTGAGAGTCCCTTGGACTGCAAGGAGATCCAACCAGTCCATCCCAAAGGAAATCAGTCCTGGGTTTTCATTGGAAGGACTGATGCTAAAGCTGAAACTCCAATACTTTGGCCACCTCATGCGAAGAGTGGACTTATTGGAAAAGACCCTGATGCTGGGAGGGACTGGGGGCAGGAGGAGAAGGGGATGACAGAGGATGAGATGGCTGGATGACATCACCAACTCTATGGACATGAGTTTGAGTGAACTCCGGGAGTTGGTGATGGACAGGGAGGCCTGGCGTGCTGTGATTCATGGGGTTGCAAAGAGCCAGACACGACTGAGCGACTGAACTGAACTGAACTGAAGGTTCATATTGACCTTTGTGGTTAGCATCTTAATCTCTATTTTAAAAATATTGACAATATTTTCACATTATAAGATTACTTAAAGATATTTTCCATAAGCAATTTTGATATAAAATTATATAACCCAGGTGAGTGGAGGAAACATTCTTCTTGAAAAGAATTTGTTACAAGAGTCCAGTTTTGTAAGCAAACTTTCTATTTAGTATTGTTGCATGTTATCTTAACTACATATTAGGTAGAGAAAATCGCTAAACCAGCCTGAGCAGTTCTGTTTAACTGTAAGCTATTTTGCATGTTGTTACTAAATGATCACATATAAATCAGGTTAAGTCTAACTCAGCCCCAAATACAGAATCTTGGCAACAAAATTCAGGTAAGAGACTCTTCTCCAGAGCAGCCCATGGGAGAGAATAAGAACATGGTTTTTAAGAAAATCCCTAGGCACAGTTGAAAAATGATGATTATTTTCAGCTGATTATTCCATTATCTTAAGCTAACAATATGCTTCTGTGTTGAAAGATTCAGTTTTGCTGTTGATTAAACCATCTGGAGGAGTGGAAAGGATTTAGGGGTTTGAAAATCAGGAGACCTAGGTTCTGACCTCTGACCTCATAACTGCAACAATTTATGAGGGATTGGATGAGAGGCTTTCCTAAGGTTTCTCCATCCCTAACATTCCATAATTCCATAATTCATAATGTACAGTAGTAGCTTTTTGTTTTTAAATGCTAGATATTTATAATGGATCAGAAAGTTGAAACTTTAATGCTAAGCAGAACAATCCAGAATTTCTTAGGATTTTATCATCAAGACCTTACCCTTTATTTCCCAGAATAGCTCTAAGTCAGAAACCTGAGACTTTCACTAAAAGATAGGTGCATTTGTTTTTAGCTATGTGTATATTTGGCTTCAGAGTCCCATCACTTATAGTTTGTGCTGTTCCGTCTTTCTCTCTCTCCTTTCTAATACTTTTTTTTTTTTAATATGGACTATTTGCAAAGTCATTATTGAATTTGTTACAATATTGCTTCTGTTTTTTGGCCATGAGGCATGTGGGATCTTACTTCCACCACCAGGGATCAAACCCCCACGGCCCTACATCTGAAGGCAAAGTCTTAACTACTGGACCACCAGGGAAATCCCTGTGTTCCTCTCTTTTAAAAACTTTACTCAGTTTCTACAAATGTGTCCGTTTTCCATGAGCCTTCTTATCTTGATCCTCACTGCTGCATTTTTCATTCTGTTGCTGTTGTGGTTAATTTTTTTTGTCTTTGAATAAAAGATAAATGCTACTACATTAATTGGTAACCTTTTGGAAATGCTCAATAGAAAAAGCTCCCCCCTCAGTGTGTCTCCAAAGATACCAGGCTCATTTCCCAAGAATTATGCAAGGTCTTGTTAAAATCTAGAAAGTTTATTTCCCTGGATATGTTCCAGGGTCTCCTGGTTTATAGTCTATGGGAACTTGAATAGAATTGTGTCCTGCTGTGGTGTGAAATCTTAATTATGTTGAACTGGTTCATAGTGCTTTTAAGGTCTATGATATCCTTCTACTTTTCTGTCCATTCATTCTACTAATATTTCAGAGTTTGATATTAAAACTCCAACTAAGAATCTTAATTCATCTACTTAAAAAATA
Organism: Bubalus kerabau; assembly: GCF_029407905.1. Lineage (NCBI taxonomy): Eukaryota > Metazoa > Chordata > Mammalia > Artiodactyla > Bovidae > Bubalus > Bubalus kerabau. Next base: position 43,662,743 of record NC_073638.1, read on the forward strand.
ATTGTGACATATAATGGAACTATATGTAAGTTTGTTCTGTATCTTCTGTCTCCTGTAAATGCATTATCATACTTTCATAACTTAAAAAATAAAAAAGAAAGGAGAAAACCTAGAGACTTTTAACTACTTGTGGCATATACAAACTACTCAGATTTCATCTGGATCAAGGCTTAAGATATTATGAAAATTATCAGTCAAGATGACTATACCCAAAGACTTCTCGTGAATTAGCCTTGATGGCAGTTGTCCTATTTTTCGGTGCCCTATTGGAGCAGTTCCGGCTTGCTAGCTACAGGTAGAAAGAGGGTTCTGATGTTCTCAGGAATGCAGAAATGGGTGCTCCACACTCACTGTGCCATAATTTCATAGTTTCTACCATGCACATTTTTTACCTCTTACCCTCTAGAATTCCTAGCTCAGGAATTTCCTAACTCTTTTTCTTTCAGCAAATTTTTCTTTTTGACAGGATCCTGGCTAGTTTGTAATCCAGAACTTTTTATTGTATGTTAGTTATTTTAGGCCATTGGATCAGTAATTTGGCATCTTTCATTTTCTGTTCCTCTGTTTTGCTTTTTAATTGGACCTAAGGCACTTATCTGGAGAAGGCAATGGCAACCCACTCCAGTACTCTTGGCCTGGAAAATGCCATGGATGGAGGAGCCTGGTAGGCTGTAGTCTATGGGGTCGTGAAGGGTCGGACACGACTTCACTTTCACTTTTCACTTTCATGCATTGGAGAAGGAAATGGCAACCCACTCCAGTGTTCTTGCCTGGAGAATCCCAGGGACAGGGGAGCCTGGTGGGCTGCCGTCTATGGGGTCGCACAGAGTCAGACACGACTGAAGCGACTTAGCAGCAGCAGCAGCATGGCACTTATCTCATTCCTTCACCCCCATCCCTCTATTAGGAAGAGCTCTTCCTGACATTCCTTTTCCAGCCTGTTTCACCATGACTTATTAAACTCTCCCCACCGCTCACACTCCCCACCCCTCATCCCCCAATCCCCATCCCTTCTTGCCCTTTCTGGTTCGAGAGTCATTTGTCTTTTCAGTAGCCATACACGATAGGATAGGTTTTCGTCACAAGAGTTGTAATATCCTGTATTGCACGTGAATTCTGGTGCTTAGAGGCTGCTCCTGCCATTACATCGTGCAGCCTGCAGTTTCATTATACTCAGGTAGAGAAACAAGTGCCAGTGTTACCTACTCTTGCCCATAAACATTAGGGCTGGTTTTTTTTAGGAGAAAGAAAGCCAGATTTCCTTCTTTTCTGAAAGCCACAGTTAAATTTCACGTGGCTTTTCATTTTCCACATTGGGTACATTCTTCATCTCTCAACAAATGTGCTTCAGACAAACTTGCCAAAGGACACACAGCTAAGAAGATGCAAAGCCAAGATTGAACTTGAGAAAGTTAATGACTGAAAGAAAAATGTTCTTTTTCAGCACTTCCCTGATTTCCCATCAACTAAAGTGTAATGTCTATGTGAAATCTGTTCTGACCACATTACTACAGTTAAGGGTGAAAAGTAATGGTAGTGTAATAAATGAGCTGGATACAGATCTATTCAGAAAGGGGGAATATGTTGATAAGGGACCTTTTGGAATATAATACTTCAAGTTCCATGAAAAAAAACTTAAATAGAGTTGCACTTTACTCAATATGTTTGAAGTTCTAAGTAAATATGTAAACTGACGATGTTATAAATGTGTTAGGGGAGTTTCTCATTTAGGCAATCTTACAGTGAATTTTTAAGAGCAAATCATCCCTTATTTTGATTTCAGTTTTGCCTCTGGCATACCAGTTATCATTTAAGAAGGCTATGCCTGTGAGGTTGCATGCTCATTAACTAGTTTGTAATTTCTCCAACATATATTTGAATATTGTGGTGTTTCATTGTTTCCCAAATGTTAGTATTTGCATACACTTTCACAATCTTCATTACATTACTGCTCTACAGCACCTGTATTGCTGTTTACTTACTCTTTTTCTGTGAATTGGTTTATATTTTTAACTCAAGTAGATTTATTTTTAAAAGAGACTTTGTATCTCTACCGTAAATGTGAAATCAGCATAATTCACAATAAATAGAAATTAGTAGTAAAATACCATTAGATTCTAGCTAGATACCATTCCTGTTGAAGGCTTCCATCTGAGGAGGATTAGAAAGTATTTTGATAGTGTGGAAGACATGTTCTCACCAGACTAAAGATATAACCTTGTAATCATAAGGACTGACAGAGAATTGAAATAACTTTCTCACAAGGCAAGTCAATGTTATTTCAGGCTGTTTCTGTGTACCATCAAAAATCCTCTTACTACCCACAAAATATTGTAATCCCATCAAGTTTTCAGAATGAGCTCAAAAACTATTCCTGAAAGCAGTAAAGTCTCTGATCTCTAAGAAAGTAGATAGCTGCTCTCTTGATCTGGCCAAATTCATAAACTTGGTTCTGTTTCCAGGCTAAAGAGGAAATGATGGACAATAGAAGCTACTCTAACATGCCAGACAAACTGCCTGTCTTCACTGATTCCTCCCACTTGCCACTGACCAGGTCCTTCTATCTGGACCCCATGGTCACGTTCCACCTCTACCCAGAGGGCCCAGTGCCATCCCCTTACTCGGAAAACTTGCCATTGCTGCCTTTTTCCAGTGACTCCCTGATTATGGAAAATTACGGTGAACCCTGCTCCTTCTCCTTCCCAATGCCTTATCCAAATTACAGAAGGTGCGAATATTCCTACGGGCCAGCCTTTATCCGGAAAAGGAATGAGCGGGAAAGGCAGCGGGTGAAATGTGTCAATGAAGGCTATGCCCAGCTCCGACATCATCTGCCAGAGGAGTACTTGGAGAAACGCCTCAGCAAAGTGGAAACCCTCAGAGCCGCCATCAAGTACATTAATTATCTCCAGTCCCTGCTGTATCCTGATGAGGCTGAGACCAAGAACAGCCCCAGGAAAGCTTCCTCCATAATGGCAACCACCACCAGCCACTCTGACTCCATTTTTAGAATCATTTGATTCCATGTTTCCAAATAGAAACAATTTCACAAAATGTGGTCCCCTACATCATTCAGTAGTTTTCCTAATGTCATTTTTGTGTGGGCAGATAATAGTTTAAATGCTAACAGATGCTGGATATGTCTTACTTGGATTTCAGATGTATGCTGCGATTCATGGGGTCACAAAGAATCGGACACGACAGAGCGACTGACCTGAACTGAACTGAAACATTGTCTTATGTAGATTGAGAAAATGCTTCTTAAGCTTTGGTGATTTCTTTCAAGAACATTAGGGAATCAAAAGTCCTAAAAATTCTCTATGCCTCTCAGCTTGCCCTTCTCCCACACTTGGCCAGAGTCTCAGGTGTGAGAAACTCAAAAAAGTAATGTAAAGCATAATTAATGCCTAGTCAATGCCTCTACTGCACTTTGCAGATGTTTCATGCTAAGCAGCACAATGAGCCTTCCTTGATTTGTCAAAATTTGATGGGTTTTATTATTTGGGGTTAGCAAGAAATTTATACCTTACCCTTAACATGATGGGGAAGTATTTGGGGGCTAAAGCAAAAGTAATTAACAAAACCTTGTTGTCATTTGAAATTACTTCAGAGTCATCTTTGTCCTGCATGAGGCAGACATCCTCTGGTAGCTTAGTGTAGGGCCTAAGCGGGCAGGCTCTGCAGTCATATTGCTCTGTTTACATTCTGACTTTGCTGCCTCTCCCTGTGTCTTTTCAGTTCTTCATCCACAGAATAAGAGTAATAGCAACTACCCCATATGTTTATTATGAGGATCACCAGCACCTGACACATAATGTTTTCATAATCATTATTTTTTAAAATTATTATTATCCTTTTTTTGTCCATAGCATCATCATGCTTCAGGTTCTCTAGGCCAGATAATGTGGGAAGGACAGTGATCCCTCCTGTCTTGGAGTCTTCCTTCAAAATGTCTATTTCTCTTCCCATGATGAGCTTCAACTCTTCGGTCTTCCTTAAGCCAACAGGTCCCGTCTCACCAAGCCCAGGCAGGACTTCCGACACACTGTCACATTCATCTCCACTGTCAACTCCTTTATGAAGTCTTTCCATCGCAGCTGTTACTTGTTCCTTTATTTTGCACACATATTTCCTTGCCATTCCCATCCTGCTATTTTGACTCTGCTTGCACACTTGTCTCTGTCTTCAGTAGACTGTGAGCTCCTTGAAGATAAGGACAAGTCTTAGTCAGTCCTGTATTTCCAGCACCCAGAAAAGAGCTCACATCAGGTAGGTGTCAAGAAATATTTGGTGGCATTATTTTCCTATTTCTATTCTGTCACTTTGTGTCTGGATCACTGTTAACTCCCTGGCCTCTCAGGCTCTGTCCTCAACTGGTTCTATTTTCACTTTAATACTCTTTCTTAAAGTATTGTGTTGGCCAAAAAGTTTGTCTGACTTTTCCCATACGATGCTACAGAAAAAACCAAACGAATTTTTTTTGCCAAACTAATATGTCATGTCACTTCATTGCTCAAACCTCATGACAACTTCCTTTTGACTGTGACATTGTTGGATATTCATCTGCTTGATTTTCAAAGCTCCCACCAGTTTGGCCCCTTCCCATTGATTTTCCCATGACACTCCATTCCCCCACTCCAAAAAGAAAATCAGATGTTGCAAATGCATCCTTCTCTCTTAGCTCTTGCTTCCTACCAAGAGGGAATGGAATAATCTCCTTTTTCCTTTCACCATTGAAATCCCACCTATCTTCAGGAATCCTTTTCTCATAGCCAGAGATCTAATTAGTCTTTCTTAGACTCGAACTTTGTGCACCAAATCACTCAGCCTTTTGGGCAACAGTCATTCTCCTGGCTGCAAAGTTAAGCTCTGTGAGGGTAGACATCAGTTAGGATGCTTTTGGCTGTGAGCAATACAAAAATCTAACAAAAATTGGTATAATCAAAAAAGGGAGGATTTCCCTGGTGGTCCAGAAGTTAAGACTTTGCACTTACTCCCACTGCAAGGGGTACAGGTTCAGGCAGTGCTCAACACTGTCACCAAAAATCTGTGTTCTTTAGATCTATCCTCTCTGGGAACAGCTTCAGTGTCCCAGAAAGACTGTCGGGAGCTCCCAGAACTATAAGCTTTCTTATTTCTGTATAGGAGGAAATATAAATTCTATAACCAAGATTTCTAACAAAAGTCTTGAGATTCATGCTGACTGGAGAGGCACGGGACATGCCGACGCCTTAGAGGACAGGGGATGGAATGTGCTGATGGACACACAGCAACGAGGGGTACAGCCAGCCTCTCCCTGCCACTCAGATTCACAACAGAAACAGGAACTGGTGGAAGGGGGGAACAGATGTGGTAGAGACACTCACAGATCTGCAAAATGGCTGTCAGATGCCTCGAATACCATCCTCTGGATGTTCAAATGAGAGTGAACTCTGGACTTCTGTTCCTTTGGTCCCACTGTCCACTCCCACCACCCAAAGTTATCACCACACACCTGCTTCTCAGCAGTCCTGTCGCCTTCAGACAAATGTGCTCACAGTTTTGGTTATTTCATTGTAAACTACAAATTCTATCTTAGAGTCCTTAAGCCAACCAGTGGGTTCCCTCCACTCCAGCCTCCTGCCCACAGAGGAGGAAGGCAGATCAACAGCTTTGAGACTCTGTGGGGTCAGACCCCTCCCTCCCAAGACTCTCCTAGATCCAGGAGGGTGTCCCACCGTCACTGACTCTTTCAGCAGTGGAGAAGCATAGCTTTTGGGAACTGATGCTACACTGGCCCTTCTCCCCAGAAAGGCCGTGAATAACCAACTCCCTACCCTCTCTTCCCGCCCATGCTGCCCAAAGCCCCAGTCACCCCTCTGCACATGCTCAGTATACTCCCTCTGGCCCAGCTGGCTGTATCCATGGCAACCTGCTTGGCAACCAGGTGTCGGTTGAGCTGAGGCCGTGAACTCCTAACCGTCTGAGGGGACAGAGGCTGAGGTGGAGGAGTCTGGCTGGGGCTGTGGTGAGTACTCTTGGGGTCAGAGCATGGGCTTGGGCAGGAGCACACCCAACAGGGCCGAGCTGGGCTGGGTCAGCCGAGTGTGATCTCGGGCCCTGGGTGGCAGCTGTCGCCTCTGAGCACATCTTCGGAGGCCACCGCCCTGGGCTCTCAGCTCGGTCGAGTTAGTCCCCCAGGTGACCAGATTAGGAGGAGGGAAGTCTGTGGCTCGGGTTAGGGCTCAGTTTGTCATCAAGGGCTGGGTTTTGTAAAAGGAAGTATGTAAACCCCCGGAGTCCCAACAACTGGGGTGGAGGTGGGGGGTGGGTAAACAAAACGAACGTATATTGATTGAGCTACTTAAAGATGCCAGGTGCTTTCCACAGATCATCTCCAGGGTGTTAACTGACGCACCCAGGTGAAGTGAGCACGCAGCCAGCAGGCGGTGAAGGACTTCCAGCTGGGTTTCTCTGAAGTCAGAGCTCTTGCTCTTTCAACCCCTTCCCTATTTCCTGAGCAGAGTCTCCCCGGGCAGGTGATGATTCTGGGGACACCCTGCGCGTGGTGGGAGCGGTGGGGCCGCGGAGAGGCGGCCGCGAGCCAGGCGGCCTCTGCTGGGCTGTGGGCTGCAATTCAGGTAATAGAGCCGCTGGTTCTCAGGTGTTTTCGCGAGGTCTATGGACTCCTCCGCGGGGCCTGGGACGCCTTTGCCCAAATACTGCAGCGTGGCCACGACCCTGAAGGCCCCTGCCTGGGCCGGCACTGCTCCTCCCTGGGACCTCTCCTTCACCTGCCCCCTCGCCTGCAGAGCACCCTGGCTGACCCGGCACAGCCTCCTCACCAGGTACCCATCTGTGCTTCTTTTTTCCTCTCTGTTCTTGGCTCAAAATGGTGGGAGACACGATGGCCCAGGAGGGAGAGGACTTGCTTCCTGGGAAGGCTGAAAGGGTTCCTTACCGGTGTGGGCTGCGTTCCTTGGGTTATTATGATCCCCCCAACTGTACTCACAATAAATAAATAAGTAAATACATAGAGACTTGCCTGGAGGTCCAGTGTTTAGGACTCCAGGATTCCACTGCAGGGAACACAGGTTCGATACGTGGTTGGGGAACTAAGATCCTGCATGCCTCCATGTGCAGCCAAAATATAAATAAACTCTAATCCCAGCGACAAGGGCTGACCTAGCTTTTGTCCCGCCTTGTAGTGGAGGGGCTGATGTCAGAGTTGATATGTGTGGGAGAAGGCAGGCATCACCAGTTATAAAACTTCTGGCTCATTTTATCATCTTCTCTGCAACTTGCCCTGGCACTATATGAGGAAATTAGGTGAGGTCGCCCGATCCCGCCTCAGGTTCCCTCAGTTGTCCTAGCTTTTTGTGAATGGTACCCAAAGTTAGCTATCTACAGTGTGACTACTAGAGGGGAAGGGAACCTCAGCCGATAAGCATATACAAATCTTGCAAGTCCCATGCTATTCAAGTCAGTCTGCCCAGGCCTGAACCCTATAGTCCCTTTTCTTGTTTCACCCATGTGGACCATTTCCCTTCAAAGCCAGAGTTTAAACAGTCCTGTATCCTGGCTTGCCCACAAAATAAACACTTTTTTTTTTTTTTTTTTTTTCGGAAAACCAAAACCTGATTCAACAATTCCCTATGGCTTGGTTTTGTCTACCAGAGTTCCCAGAACCAGCTTCTCCTTTTTTCTGTCCCTCAGCCTCTTACTCAGCCCCTGTGCTTCCCCCGTTCAGACACTTCCTCCTCTCTTCCGACTCCATGGTGCTCAGCCTCTTTGCAGTTTTGCTCCTTTGTCATCACCATCCAAGCCTCCACACCTCATCCTGGAATCCCGCACACCACCTCAGGATCTCCCTTCCTGGAAGAACACTTTCCTGGCCTGCTATCTAGTCTCAGAACCAGTTAATCTGGCCATCCTGTTATATATCAAGGCTAATCCCATTCTGATTACCTTGAAACAATCCCCAGGCCTTAAACAGCGATTCCCTTCACTCTCCTCTCCTCCTTCCTCTTCCAGCAATTTACCTTATCGGAAGTCACAGATTGCCACTCTTTACACGGGCTTCTGTTCCATATCGCCTTAACTGTCAAGTTCACCCCATGGTTCTGCTCAGACCTAACTTTGAAATGTGTTTCTTGATAATTTTAGGGCTTGCTTTTCTCTGCTTCCCTAATTCCATTTACTTTCCCCCAGATATGCATCTTACTACCCGTGTCTCCACATTGCTGACCCAGCATGGCAGGGGCCTGGCTGGCTGGGAAGAGTTGGAGAGGCTGCTGACACATGGGTCCTGGCAAGAAGGGAACCAGATGGCTTTTATTACAGGGCTCAGATAAAGGCTGCTCCAGAGGCAAGTCCCTCAGTCCCCATGTCTCCCCATATGCTCCTCTGGGTGGCCCTGTCATACCTGATATGCCTCAGCTGTTCAGTGTCTTAAATAAGCACAGATCTTCCATGGCCAGGAGGTGGAAGTGAAAATGTAATGTCAGTGAGCGCATCAGTTTGCTGCTGCTGCTGAGTCACTTCAGTCGTGTCCGACTCTGTACGACCCCATAGACGGCAGCCCACCAGGATGCCCCGTCCCTGGGATTCCCCAGGCAAGAACACTGGAGTGGGTTGCCATTTCCTTCTCCAATGCATGAAAGTGAAAAGTGAAAGTGAAGTTGCTCAGTCGTGTCCGACCCTCTGCAACCCCATGGACTGCAGCCTTCCAGGCTCCTCCATCCATGGGATTTGCCAGGCAAGAGTACTGGAGTGGGGTGCCATTGCCTTCCCCAATCAGTATGCTAGGGCTGCATAACAAAGTGGCACAAACTGAGTAGCTTTAACAATAGAAATTGATTTTTTCAGTTCTGGAGAGAACCAGGTGTGGGCAGGGGTGGTGATTCTGAGGGCTCTGGGGGAGGATCTGTTCCGTGCACCTCTCCCAGCTTCTGGTGGTTTGCTGGCAATCTTTGATGTCCCTTGGCTTGTCTAAGCATCCCCCCGCACTTGGTCTTCATCTTCACTTGCTGTTCCCCCTGAGCTCATGTCTGTGTTCAAATTTCCCCTTTTTATAAGGACACCAGTCATTGGGTTAGGGGCCCACTCTACTCAGTCATCCTCAGTGTGACTTTGTCTTAAGTCATTTAGACTTAAGTGTGACACATTTTGAGGTCCCAGGGGCTAGGACATCAACATGAATTTTGGGGGGACATAATTCAACCCGTAACAGTGAAGAAAATGTACAGTAAAAGCACTTCGTTTAGGAAGATTCGGTGTGTAGAGTTACGAGCACCAGCCTAAGGGAAAGAGGAACCAACCTATGTATACCTCATGTGCGCCTGTGTCCTTCCGCATGGGAGCATAGTCCCTGTGTGCTGGGGCCAGGCCTGGGCTTTACTTTGCTGACTGCTTGCTTCATTGGGATTTTTCTTTCTTTTCAGAGTCAGACTTTGTGAATGTGGGTCCATAGAGGGAAAACTGTTGTGATTTATTAAAAAAAAATATGTTATAGAATTTCCAATCAAAAGTCATTTTGTCATTTTCCAGTAACTAATATGTGAGTTCAAATGAAATATCAGCAGGAGTTTGCTCAAATATAGATTCTGTCTAGTGACTAGATAGAAGTTAATTTGTAACCACACTTTATCGCTCTTCAAAAATAATACTGAGTTCTCCCAACAGCCTGTTCTTTTAATTAGCTCAGTATTCCTCCTGCCCTCCCTGTCAGGCCGCTCGTTCCTTCCTCGGCCCTGCCTCCCCTCATGGACATGCAGGCAGTGCACAGGGCTGCCCTGAGGGCAGCCACAGATGTCCCTGCCTGGCAGGGCCTGTGATTGATACCCCACCCCTGGCTAGTCCAGGACACGGGGACAAGGCTTCCTGGGAGGGCTGGGAGAACTCTTCCTGGGGTGCTTTGGGAAAGATGGAGAGGACCCAGTTTACTCCTGTGAATTGCAGACCAAAAATAAAGATAGGAGAAAAGAAAAACAGGAAAAGAAAGAGCACGGGAAGGGAAAGGCAGGAAGTGATAAACAAGAGTGGCCACAGCAAGAAGCAGAGGGAGAGCCTCTGCCTCATAGCCGGCCTGTCCCTGCCGTAATGGGCTTCAGCAGCACCTGGCCTGGCCCCTTCCCTAGCTGGCCTCTGCTGTGTGGGAGGGAGCCCCTCAGCCTGGCGCTGGGCGTTGTAGGGAACCATGAAGCTCCCTGTAGTACTTCCTAAGGCCAGGTATTATTCTGAATATTTTCCTTCCCACAGCTGGAGAGGCAGGGGGTCCTGCTGGTGGAATTTGAGGCTCCCCTTGCCACAGGCCCAGAGCTGCCAGCCCAGCAGCAGAGCGTGGTCTTAGAGGAAGATGTCATTCAGTTCTCGCCAACCATGGAATTCTCACTGCGACCTGGGGACAAGGTGCTGGCACCCTGGGGCCCTGACCAACAACGCTATGGCCCTGGCACTGTTCTCTTGGGCTTGGAGGCGAGAGACCCCCAGAGAGGTAAGGGAGCTGCTCTGGGGCTCCCCGGGAGCCAGGCTGGTGATCAGGCTGAGGAAGGAGCAAAGCGGCTGTCTCTACAGCTTAGGGGTCTTAGGGGCTTGAGGAAATCCTTACCCTTTCACTTGCAGCTTCATCCCGAGGGTGGCCACAGATAGACAAATCATATTTTTCCAATTATAAAATATTTGTTATCAGGGCAAAATCACCCAAGGCTACTATGTCTATGTTGGTTACCTGACCTATGGTGTGGTGAGGTTATCCAGAGGTCACACCTGTACTCGGTCCCCCACAATGTCATCCAGGCACGGATACAGTGTCCCCTTGTGTGGGGCCGGCCAGGCAGCATCGTTGTAATTCAAACCACAAAGGAGGCTTCTCCTCCCCTCCCCCTACCTGAGGAGGTGTTGGGTTTTGATGAGAAAAGTGAGACATGGAGGCACAGGACGGGGAGGTAAACGTGGGGCAGGTGAGGGACGTCCCTGGCAGGCTTTGCAGGGAGAGGTGTGCGTGAGACAGCAGGCAAAGCTGAGGGGCTGTGCTGAGGCTTTGCTTCTGGGGACAGGAGAACCTTTACCCTTGATGTAGAAGAGGCGGTTGTAACAAAATGTTGCCCTTCTCTGTTACATAGCATCCCCGAAAGAAGAAGAAATTACTGTTCATTTCTGGAATGGCAGGACAGCTCCAGTGCCTCTCAGAGGGGTCCAGTGGGTGCCCCCAGCTGTCTGGAAGAAGGCCGTGGACGGGCTGCATAAGCCTTTCGCCAGGCAGCACCCCAGGCCCCTCCTCTGGGCCCCTTGTTGCTCTCTGGTGGGGCCGGTCACTGGATTTGTCACCAGCGGGCTTCCTTTGAGCCCTCCATTCCTGTGTGCTCCCTGCTACCCACATGCTGGCTGCCAGCTGCTGGTCCAGGGCTGCCTCTGCTGCTGCCCCCTGGCTGGACCCACATGGTGGCCTCCAATCAGGACCTCAGGGGTCGCAGCCAGAGAACCTCCAGAAGCGGAGCTGAAGCCCACAGCCCAGCTTTTGCCCCTGGAGAATCCTGAGGAGGAAGAAGTGGCAGTGCAGGCTCCCGCGGCTGTTTCCTCCTCCTCCACCTCCTCCTCTTCTGAAGACGAGGATTTGGAGAATGAGCTGGAGATGGGCCCCCCTCAGAGGCTGCTGGTGGACAGCACAGTCAACACGGACCCCATCCTTCTCGAGAAGTCTCCGAGGAAGCAGGGTGGCCTCTGCCAGCCCGAATGGAGGTACTGGAGGAGAAACGGGCCTGAGCCGTACCCAGGGAAGCCAGGTAGGCCTTTTCCTAGGGTGGGGCTGAGGCCCCTGCTCCCTTCCCCTCTGTAACCCCCTCCTTGGCGGGGGTTGGTCTCTCAGGAATCCGATACACTTGTCTGCTGTGATGGAACTGGAAGTAACACTGGGGGGTGTGGTCATGTTGAAGGGGGGCTGTGATAAGAGGGAAGTAGTGGGCTTTATTGATTAAATGGAAACCTAACAAGAAAGGATGAGCCGATCTTGGTGCTAAGCTTTGCATCCCTATTTAACAACTGTCCTTTCTTTCTTCACTAGTCTACTGGAAGGACACTGCCATTGTCCGTTTCTACCCTCCCCTCCTTCACTTTTCTTGGAGGCTATGATTTTTCTCTACATGTGCAGTCAGAATGCCTCCACGTGTTGATTAGAGTCTTCAAGACCCTGAGAACTCAGAAACGTCTTTAAATATTGGTCATCAGACCCTACTCTTCATATGAGCCCCTGAAGAAGTCAGAGTGGGAAGAACCGGCGCAGCCTTAATCATCTCACTCTGCCATGGAAAGGGGAGGCAGGGTCACTGTTGGCAATCTGCAGCCACTCCCGAACTTCTTTACCCCAGCAAAGACCTGTGTGACATGCCCTCGTAGGCTTAGGGTAGTGTGTCACTGATAATGCCTCATGCCATGTGATCTAAATTCCCAATGTGGCCCAGAAAGAGCAGATACCTAAGGCAGCTTGCAGAGCTTTATGAAGGAGATGGCTTGCCCTAGCCAGCCCTCGGAGAAGGCAATGGCACCCCACTCCAGTATTCTTGCCTGGAAAATCCCATGGACAGAGGAGCCTGATGGGCTGCAGTCCATGGGGTCGCTAAGAGTCAGATACAACTGAGCCACTTCACTTTCACTTTTCACTTTCATGCACTGGAGAAGGAAATGGCAACCCACTCCAGTGTTCTTGTCTGGAGAATCCCAGGGACAGAGGAGCCTGGTGGGCTGCCGTCTATGGGGTCGCACAGAGTCAGACACGACTGAAGCGACTTAGCAGCAGCAGCAGCCAGCCCTAGACTAGTCTAACCCTAATTCAACCTTCAGTGAACTAAATGAACATTGAACCTGGGGCAGGGATACTGAGGGTTAAAGAATACCACTGCTAAGGGTATTAAGGATCTGTAGACACTGCCCACTCGGGGACTCACTGTGAGTCCCCATTGAAGCCATTGCCCTATTTCCAGGATATCTGCTTAGTCAGGACCTCTCAACCCACAGGGATTTCAGTCTTGCTCCAGGCATAAGGACTTTATTAGTCTTCCGTTCCAGGAAGCTGAGAAATTGTTTCCACAGGGAGAAACTTGCTTGGTGACTCCTCTGGGTCCCTGGCCTTTGGAGTGGGCAGGGATAGACATATTAGTTGCTGATTTGTTTTTGTTTGGCTGTGTTGGGTCTTAGTTGTGGCACCCAGGGTCTTCATCGTGTCATGTAGGATCTTTCCTGGTGCAGCACATGGGCTCTCTAGTTGTGGTACACGGGCGCCCTGCGGCATGTGCGATCTTAGTTCCCCAACCAGGGATTGAACTCAGATCCCCTGCATTGCAAGATGGATTCTTAACCACTGGACCACCAGAGAAGTCCCAACTGCTGTTGTATTTTATATGATGGTTTCTTCCTTAGATTTCAAGGTGTGGGACCTTTCCCCCATGTCTGAGAGGGAATAACTAGAGGGACAGGAATCTAGCTATGACCAGTGGAGCTTTTCCTCCACTCTCTAAGAGGACACTTTGTATAGAAAAATGTCAAGATGGGGCAGGGAGAGCTTCCTGGATGTCTTTCCTTGCAGTGAAAGGCCTTGGCAGAAGTGCTTGGAAACAGGTTTCTACAGGTGTGTCCTCTAACAAGTGATAATATAAACAAAATAGTGCCCAAATCTAGAGTTTTCAAGTTAAATTCTCCATGGCTTCCACTGCCTCCTGCTTCAGCACAGACTAGGGAAAGAAAAGCTTTATCTATCCAGAGGGAGTAGCCTGTGGGGAGCAACTGAGATAGGATGAGGCCCTGCCTCATGGAGAGGCAGGCCAGTGGGGTAACCAGAGGGCCATGGTGCGCAGACCTGCCCTGGCTCCAGGCCTGCATTCCCATGGCCTGCTCCATGGCATTCTATCCAGACTGTTCCAAACCCAACTGAGTCCAGACCAATCTTTCCTGGCCCCAAGGTACACTGCTTTTACCTCCCACCCAACCAGCTACACCTACATTCAGCCTCTCTTCCCATTACCATATTTAAACAGATCCTCTCTAAAGTACTCTGCATCCCCAAATAAAGTCTAATGATTGGCCATAAAGAGAATATCTTCAGGTACTTGCCCTGGCTTTCCTCTAGGTTATTGGACCATTTGTTATGCTCCAGGCAAAGGTTAATTCTTGGAGTGGAACCATGATAATCAGTGAGCCTGCCCTCTGCTAAGTCCCACACCTGCACTCAAAGCTATGGAGAATAAGCCTGGATGGGGTGTGGGGAAAGGGCCCGTCACCAGCCCTTGTCCCAGACACACGCTGTGCCTCACTAACCAGTGAGATGAAGCGTGTAAAAGGACACGTGTGCCGGGCTGGAAACCATGGCAAACACCAGAGGTTTTCTTTTCTCCCTTCCAAATCTTGTTCCCTTCTAAGAAAATGTGCTGCTTTGCTTCTCCTAATTGTGCTTGAGTGCCACCAAGAACTGATGCTTGCCAGTCTGGTCTGAGGGTCTGCCCACTAAGGATCCTCTTGTATGGGTCCCCGCCTGCCACACTTTTGGCTCCTTTTAGTTACAGGCTGAGAGGTTACTGTCTGATCCTAACAAACCTGGGGGCAGGATTCCTGCCAGCAGACATGCTGCTCTCCACCCTTGCTTACAACTGAAACAGGGTTCAGAGAGTTAAGGGATTCTGTGATCCATGATTTAGTCCTACCCAAGTCATCAAGACTAATCCCATCAAAATGGTAGCATATTCAACTAACTGAATTTTGGGTTCAGGAATAAGACTTTGCAGCACCCAGAAAGATGAGAAGAGCAACAGACAACAGAGAGAGAAACCTGCTGCAGCGGGGAGTCCTAGAGAGCTGGCCCTGAACGTCACTGGCATGAAGCCGCTGCAGATCCTGCCCAAAGAAGCCGGACACAGAAAACTGAGTCAGGGTACTGCTGCACATCAGCGGGGCCAGAACTCCAAGACTAAAAGCCCCAAGGATCAAGGTAGAGCAGAATGGCTGCAAAGGGGCTTCTGAAGGGCTCTCTCCAGGGTTCTTTGATCTTTTGGAGTCACACCCACAATCTTGCATATGATTTCAGAAGGCTTGCAGAACCCACAGATTTCCTCACTGGCTTCTTGGGGGTGCAAGGATCCCTGTTTAAGTGACCCTCTACCTGGTGATGGTGGGTATGGGTCTGCTTTACTAGGCCTTCTGTCCATGAGTCTGCTCTTCACTAGGAATGCTAAGACAGCTCTACTTAAAACTTTGTTTTCATCATATAAAATACTGGCCTTTTTTCTGAGGCAAAACTTACATTCAAAACGAGGTGAAGTCCTAGGCAGTTAAACTGAAATGCAACAATACTGTTGGCGTGCTAGCTTAAAGACGCTTAGGACACAGCAGTGACTTCATAATTTTAAGGATCAAAAGTCACTGATTTTTGAAGTCAGCATAAGACTCTCAGTGTTGTTGTTTTTTTCCCTCTTATAGGAAGCTAAAGAGTAGAGGTGGTAACCTGAGGAGGAGCTACAGAGTGGCTGACAAGGCACTCTTCAACGGAAATGGCATAGTGAGGGCCACAGATCACAGTCCAGTAAGCAGCAGCATCTTCACCTGTCCTGAGGAGCACAGGAGTGAGGAGCCCAGGGCTCCCTGCCAGGGGCCGGGTAAGACCTGCTTGAGGATGCCTCTTCCACAGAAGCTACAGAACATGGTTGGCCTGCTTTGGGCAAACGTGTCCACAGCCTCTCTGTTATCTTTTCATAAAGCCTCAACTGTACAAGAGCGACGTTTTGTTTCCCTTCTTAATGCCAATAAAAAGGAATTTTTCTTCATTTTCAAATCTCTCCCTTTATTGTCATAATTAACCTTTGCTTGGAAAGCAAGCTGTAAAAACTATTCAGACAGTATCATTACATTATTACTTTCAGGCAGAAGAGGGTGAAGGGACTTTCAAGTTAAAATAGGCACTGAAAGAGACACAGTCCAGTTCCTAGGAAGGCTGACCCTCACAGTCAGCACTAAAGGCAGGATTAATGTGTACATATTAAGAATATACAGTGGCTTTATTCTTCTTGATACTCAGAAAAAGGTGATGTGATGCCTGTGACGGTCCACATCATATGGGGAAGACCAAGTCCACACTTTGTCCGGAATCAACTGCTACGACGTGAGTCTTTTTGGTCAAGTCATCTGCACCCACAGTGACGGAATAGGTCCCTGGATAGACTTCTATGTAGAGGTCCTTAGAGACGCTCTCAGCCTGGAAGGAAAAGCAGGTGTTACCAGGTCAGAGGTTTATGTCCTGCTGCTGTCAGAGCGCCCTGTGTGTGACGCAGTGAGAGGCGCTAAGGTGGGAGACGGAGGTTCTGCTTTCTGCACCTGGCGTGGCCACATAACAGGACTGCCCTTCAGGCCAGTCTCACTTGCTCTTTATGCTTTTATTTCTAAAACTAGCTCACAAGAATGTATGTGAAAATGCTGAGTTGTTGCAGGAACAGGAAGAATCATAAAAGGACACACTGGCTGGAGTGTAAAGTAAGAATCAGGTGGAGGGAAAGGCTAATGACCATTGCCTCGGGGCTCAAAAGTAGGCAGTGGCACCTGTTAGCACAGACCAGCAGCAATGGCGAGGCACTGCAGGATGATACAAAGCATTCTTTTTAGGTGTGCTTTGCTAAATTCATTATTAGGATGAAACATTTCTCCTAAAGCTGAGACTCTGAATAGATTCCATTTTGTCATGCAGCAAGTCAGCTGGCTGGCTAATGTCCTCCCTTGGAGGGCTGGTTCTCCCATACAGATGGTCCTTGACTTACAACAATCTGACTCATTCTTTTTTTTTTTTTTTTTTACCATAATGTGAATGTGATATGCATTCAGCAGAAACCGTACGTCCAATTTTGATCTTTTTGCAGGCTAGTGTGATGCTGCGCCAGCAGTGAGAGATCTCCCAGTCAGCTGTGCAATCCGAGAGTAAACAACTGATACACTTATAACCATTCTGTACCCATACAACCAGTCTCCTTTTCACTTTCAGTGCAGCATTTGATAAATTACATGAATTATTCAAAACTTAACTATAAAGTAGGTTTCGTGTTAGATGATTTTGCCCAACTGCAGGGTATATAAGTGTTCTGTGCATGTCTAAGGAAGGCGAGGCGAAACTATGACTTTCAGCAGCTTAGGGATATTAAGTACACTTTCGATTTATGGTATTTTCAACTTATGGATTTATCAAAATCCAGCCAGTGTTGGAGACATCTAAGCCTAACAACTTGTACTAGAAGCAGAATAGTCTTAGTTGCTACTAAGTCTAGTATATTCTGAATCCAGGCTAGGCGTATACTGTAGACCAACAAAAATTAAACTATTACTACAACATACA
Organism: Bubalus kerabau; assembly: GCF_029407905.1. NCBI lineage: Eukaryota > Metazoa > Chordata > Mammalia > Artiodactyla > Bovidae > Bubalus > Bubalus kerabau. Next base: position 43,680,081 of record NC_073638.1, read on the forward strand.
GGGGTTCCACTCCTCAGAATTCAGCCCTTCCAAGTTCCAGAAGATTCCCTGGGTTCATGAACAAATGAGTATTTTATCCTGAAAAACTCATCACTGTATGTTTTCACATAGAAACATTTGTGGAAAATAGGCACAAACTCCTTTAAATGTTTTGGAACCCGATCTAGCTGAATGTATATGTTTCAGAATTTCAGCCACGGTTTTCACTTCATAAGCAGGGGGCAAGGCCCCTCCCGCTGCTTAAACAGATGGTGACATTCCAGCAGGGCCCAGCTGAGCTGTAGGAACGGAGTTATGAATGCTCTGCATTCTTTCCAACCACAACTATGAGTTGAGGCACAAACGCTATCTCTGAAATTTCAAGGGAAGGAAGGATACCAAGAAAATATAATTTTACAGTGAACTAAAATGCTGCACACTTTCCCCTAAGATAGAAATATCCCAACTTAAAAATAATATGAATCCAACACAAGGAACCCTGTTGTAACCCAGTCAGCTGCTTCATGGACGGCAGTGGTGGGGAAGCCCGGTGCCCTGGAAGTTCGGTACTCACAGACTGGGGTGCCTTCAGCACACACTCTGATGCCCGATGCATGCCTCCAACACTAAGGCCTGCGTCTTTTCTCTGAAGAGAGAGGTAGAAACACTGATGAGGGCCCGAACTTCGACTTCTGGATGGTAAAAATTTTTTCCAACTTAATGAGGAACTAACAATTGTGCTGTCACTGTTTTCCAAGTTGTCACTAAGATCTTAAGGCTTTTAGTGATTTCTGTGATGTACTTTTAGTCAGATGTTTACCATCATTACCTTTTATCCTTACATGGGCTTTGAGAAAGACAGACCTGAGTTTGAATCCTATGCTGCTGCTGCTAAGTCGCTTCAGTCGTGTCTGACTCTGTGCGACCCCATAGACGGCAGCCCACCAGGCTCCCCCGACCCTGGGATTCTCCAGGCAAGAACACTGGAGTGGGTTGCCATTTCCTTCTCCAATGCATGAAAGTGAAAAGTGAAAGTGAAGTCACTCAGTCGTGTCCGACTCTTAGCGACCCCATGGACTGCAGCCTTCCAGGCTCCTCTGTCCATGGGATTTTCCAGGTGAGAGTACTGGAGTGGGGTGCCATTGCCTTCTCCTATACCTGCCATTTATTGAGAGGGACAGATTAATATCTCTTAAGTCTTGATTTCCAGCCTATAACCTGGGGACACTAGACTGTAGGAAAGATTTAAAGTGCAAAAGTGATTGACGTTTAACAGGCTTTCAGAAAATAGAATTCTCTTCTGTGCTTCTCCCAGCAGTGGGAGTATTAGAGAGGAAGAGACTGAACTGAGAAAGTCAATTTCTCTTAGAGTCATCAACTTATATTTTATAGGAAGGGAGGCTGCTGCTGCTGCTAAGTCGCTTCAGTCATGTCTGATTCTGTGCGACCCCATAGACGGCAGCCCACCAGGCTCCCCCGTCCCTGGGATTCTCCAGGCAAGAACACTGGAGTGGGTTGCCATTTCCTTCTCCAATACATGAAAGTGAAAAGTGAAAGTGAAGTGGCTCAGTCGTGTCCGACTCTTAGCGACCCCATGGATTGTAGCCTACCAGGCGCCGCCATCCATGGGATTTCCCAGGCAAGAGTACTGGAGTGGGGTGCCATTTCCTGCTCCAGGTAGGAAGGGAGGGGAGGAATACAAATGACTCTTGCCCATGTGTAAGCTCTTACGGGGGCCTGGGTTGGACCAGAAATGGGAGCCCTGGATCCAGGCCTTGGTGCTGCCACTTGCACCCCAGGCCAGGGAAATGGGAGGGACTTCTGGCACGCAGCCAGTCCTTGCTCATATCCCTGTGGCCACTCTCTTGTCCCTTCTCAAAACAAGGAAGTCAGGAATCCAACCTGTGGATTAGACTCTGGACTTAAGTTTGCTACCTTTGAGTATAACTAGGGGAGCTGAAAAACAAAAACAAGAAAAACCTGCTCTTCCCAGAAACAATAACAAAGGACTCCTGTTGAATTAGTTCAACAAGTAGTCTTTTAGACTTCCCAGAGTGACATGTGGTAAGACAGGGAATTCATAGTGAGAAGCCTGTAACTGTTATCTTTAGGAAAAGGATGTTGTTAAAAGAGACCCCCCTCCTTGCACTTCCTTTTTTAAAATTACCAAAGACATGATACTTATCACTACTTTAGAGTAAAATACATGATGATTAAAAGCCTCTTTCATATCCCTAGATGTAAAAGAGGATATTTGAAGTGCTTTTTGTTAAGCCTGCTCAAGAATCCCTTGGCCCAGGATTGTCACTGAAGATCCTACAGTGGCATCAATCTTGTATTTTGGACAAAAACTCCTATTTCATGTTCATTGCTGTAAGTTCTCCGAGGAGAAACATTTCCACAAAGTGCTGTAGAGTCACCCAGCCACCCAATAACACAATCCAGCAAAAGCCCCAGGATGTGGGGCCTCCCAGTTTGGGAGGCTGAGGGCACAGCACAGCTGAGGGTACATACCTGACCACTCCCCGCATCAGAGCACAGGTGCAGCTCCGATGTCCCTCTGTGATAGCGGTAGACGTGGGTTGCCCCTCCTTCCTCTGGTGCAGATGAGTAATATTTCTAGAGAAGTAATGTGGAAGACATTGGGTAACCCAAGAGTCTGGTCAGATTTTCAAAAAGCACCCTGTTAACTTGGGCAAATTATGGTTAAGAAGAGAGGCAAGAGAGCAAAGGTAAATTACCTGCCCTCCCAAGAAGCCTCTAAAGTCATGTAACAAATCTTAGCCCGCGTAAAGTGGTTGCAGAGAAGGAAACTGCAGTTGGCATTACTTTGCTGCCATCTGCTGCCTCTGCAGGGCAAGAACTCTGGCAACTCAAGCTAGGTAGGTCCATGCTCTCTGCCAGGTTAAAGAGTTTTCACAACATCCTCACTCTGATATCAATGCACAAGCCCTTTTATCTCTATTCGTGACAAGTTCTGACAAACAGGTCCATGTTTACTAAGTCTCAGGCAAGGAGAAGAGAGACGTGCATCTCCTGGCAATTTAGAAATACAACAGGAAATACAACTGCTAAGCAGCCGTTCTCCTCATGTGGAGGAGGGAAGGGAGAAGTCTCTGATTTAGGCAAAATCATCCAAAGGATCAGAAAGCAGTTTTTTTCTTGTCTACTTCCTTCCTCCCCCTCCAGGTTAACCTTAGACTTGCCCTTGATAGTTACTAATGTCGAGGACATCATAAGCTTGCCTGTTTGGAACAAAGGGTAGGGACAATGTTTAAGTCAAGAGACCAAAAGAATGAGAAGTTGGGAAAAGCACGTCAGGACATGAAGCTAATGATGTAACTTAGGGGCTGCTTCAAAGTTCTGAAAATGAACTCAGAACACTGTTCTTGATTCTATCTCGAGAGCCAAAGAGTTCTGAGGCTCCATTCTTTAATGGAGACTTGAACTGAAGCATGAACTGAAAACCAAAGTGAAGAATACCAATTTGCTAAACCTCAAACCAAAGACAAATATTATTCCTTTTACTGAACCATGAACCAAAGTGTTTAACTTCATCACTTTATAGTAGAGCCAAAGTTACGGATTTTTCTAAAATCATTTCACAGAATAAGAACATAAAAATACTCTCTGAACCGTGTCTTGTTGGTTGGAATCCTATTCTTGGAGTCATAAGGATTTTATAAAAGATGTAGAAACAGAGGGTTTTTTTTTTTTAATTTTAATATTCATTATGAAATTGAAAAGCAGTACAGAAATAAGGCATTTTCTTCCTTCTGCCATAGAGACCAGCACCCTTACACCCACATAAGAATCATAAAATGTTAGGCTGGACAAGACCACAGAGTCTGTTTTAAGTCCTAGAAGACACAGAGTACCTTCCACGCAGGTGATTTTCTTCAATGTTGGCTGGTCCACCTTCAACATTCCCTTAAAGTACTTAGAGATGACCTTAGTGTATGCTTTTGAGAAGAGTATCTGTAAAACCTTTGTTCACCCATTTTAATGAATGGGACCGAAAATCTCATGTAGGTCCTCTATGCTACAGTTTATAGCAATTTCCTGGTGTTTATCTCTCAGTGGAAACTGAAGAAACAGACTAAAAGGGCTGGAAAGGACTTGAACATTGTCAATTTACCATGGGGAAGGTAAGGCTGAGAGAAACTAACTGGCTTAAGGCATTAGAGCCAGGAAGTGGCAGAATACAGGTCGGATTCCTGGGAGGCCGCCCCTGCCATTAAGCCACACTACCTCTGATGAGGGCACTGCGTCTGTGCCACAAAATCAGCTTTGTGGCCAACAAGTGATATGGACCCAAAGGGACATACTTAAAAACTACATTATCAGGGACTTGGAAAAGAGATTAAAATCTAATGGAGGGATTTTGTTTCAATTTTTGCTTTGAAAACAGACTCAGTTCCAATTTAGAGTGATTCTACAGATTTAAAAATTTTTAGTTTAGTTCAAAGTTTTAAAAACTCCTTATGTTTGGTCTTACTTTGGAATTCAGCAAATAAGCACCCACCTCTCCATCTAAAAATAGTGAGGGCAGAACTTTTCTGCCTTGTTCATTGCTGTAATCTCCTAACAGCTAAAGCTGCTGCTGCTAAGTCGCTTCAGTCGTGTCCAAGTCTGTGTGACCCCACAGACGGCAGCCCACTAGGCTCCTCTGTCCCTGGGATTCTCCAGGAAAGAACACTGGAGTGGGTTGCCATTTCCTTCTCCAATGCAGGAAAGTGAAAAGTGAAAGTGAAGTCGCTCAGTTGTGTCCGACTCTTAGCGACCCCATGGACTGCAGCCTACCAGGCTCCTCCGTCCATGGGATTTTCCAGGCAAGAGTACTGGAGTGGGGTGCCATTGCCTTCTCCGAACAGCTAAAGCTAGGCGGTCTGTATTTGTTGAATGAACTGTAACCTGGATTTATCACCTGTTGTAAATCCTTGGCTAATTACAACCTGCCCACGAAGGCAGGACCGGGTGAACAGATAGTGTGCAGATTCTTCCTAAATTCCACAAAAATCCACTTTGTGATCCATCAGCAGGCAGCTCAGGGGCATGCTTTGGCTTACACCAACTTACCCCACACTGACTTGAAGTATAGTTCATGTATTCAGCCATTGTTCTGAAGGAAGCACTGAGGGTCGGGTGTCTGTCTTCTCTCTATTTGAATAAACGGCAAATCACAGGTGAGATCTGTATTCCCTACTGGAGAAGGAAGTCATTTTGGAAATACCTTCCTTTTTTACTTTTTGAAAGGCCTCTGCAAGTTTAAATTAGTAAAATGATCTTATTGAGAAAGAATTCAATCTCTAAAAGGAATACACAGACATGCAATTTTTCCAGGACAAAGGTTTGTTGGCTTTCCTCGAGTATCAGATAATAGCCTCTAAGAACTGCGTTAAAAAGTAACCAAGCAGGGCCGAGCACTAGCGGTACCTATCGGTGTCCTAAAACTACCCAGTAAGAATCTGTCAAATGTCAAGTTTTCAAGACTTTCCGGTTCACTGTCCTGATACACAGCAGCTTCCGCCAAGCACAGGATCCCTCGGGTCCCGGTGTGCGGCGTGCCCTGGTTCTCAGCAAGCCGCTGCTGAGGGAATGAATGGGCTGGTCCACAGCTGAGGCCCTCCTCACCTTTCCTGGGAGAAGGCGCTGGGGGCTGGCTGCCGGCCCTCTTTCTCCACAGTGCCGCACCCGGGAAACGATCCCCACGCTGCCTTTGGGAAGCTCCACCGAAGGCCAGTCCACCGCCCTCCTCTTGGCCCGTTCCAGCACTTCCTGACCCAGCCTAGCCGAACGCTGCAGGGAACGTCGGTCCACCCCGTTCAGCGCCGCGGCCACCAAACAGTTCTCCATGTCTCCCTGAGAGGGAACACAAACACGGGCGAGTCAGCGGAGCGCCGGACCCCGCTCCATTTCGGTCGGACCCAGCGCCTCGACCTCCCTGGCGACCACTGCCCCCGGCTAGCCCAACGCGCTCTCCAGCCGGCGCCCTGTCAGGGCATAAGGCGTGCGCTCTCAGCCCCTCCATTTCCGTGGACCCCTCCCCTCGCTAGAGAGACCTCACCCTGTCGGCCTCTCAAGGCGCATGCGCTCAGCCCGCGGGCGGACTGGTTCTGAAACACCGTGAGCCGGCGCAGCAGGCCATTGGCCGGGTGGTGGTGAGGGGCGTGGCCGGTATGGTGGAGTGTGTAGCCTGCCACCCCCATGCCTTCTTGCGACCGACTTGCAACCTCTGCGAGCCGGTTGTCCGGTTAACTGCCTGAATGCAGGGGGAGGGGTCTGGCGGCGGGCGAGTCGGGGGGACCGGTGGCGGAAGCTGTCTGTCCATCTTGTTGCAGGAGCCTCTGGGTCAGGACCTGGCCCTTAGAAACTGTCTCCACCGATTAACGCGGGGAAAGTGTTAGTAGCTCTGTCGTGTCCCACTCTTTGCGACCCCATGAGCTGTAGCCCGCCATGCTCCTCCGTTCATGGGATTTCCCAGGCAAGAATACTGGAGTGGGTGCCATTTCCTTCTCCAGGGGATCTTCCTGACCCAGGGATCGAACCCAAGTGTCCTGCATTGCAGGCAGACTCTTTACCGTCTGAGCCAAATAGGTTATAGCGGGGAACCTGATGTAAAGCCAGGTGGTCCCTTGTTGGGCTAATAAATTGTGGGGAATAAGATGCGTGCTTCCAGGCACCTAGTAATGGCGTGTCTATACTTTGGGATATCGCTACTCTGAAACCTCGTTTGGTTGAGGAGATGACCAGGATAGGCCGAACAGTGCAGGTGCCACAGTGGCATTTGGAGAAGAGAGTCCAGCAGGCTGTGGGCTCTGGCATGGCCGGCCCACAGGGCCAGGGGCACCTGCATTGTGTGTTGTTGTTCAGTCGCCAAGTTGTGTCCAAGTCTTTGTGACCCATGGACTCCAGCATGCCATGCATTGTGTTTAGGGTCTCGTGACGGGGGAGCCTGGTGGGCTGCCGTCTATGGGGTCGCACAGAGTCGGACACGACTAAAGCGACTTAGCAGCAGCAGCAGCAATCCCCTCGTGGTAGCTTCCTCACTCCTCCGGTGAAAAGTAAACACTCACACCATTTTCTTCTCTTTAAAATTTATTTATTTATTTATTTTTGGCTTCGCTGGGTCTTTGTGGTTATGCACGAACTTTTCTCTAGTTGTGGCCAGCGGGGGCTACTCTTCGTTGCCTATGGGGGCTTCTTATTGTGGTGGCTTCTCTTTGTTGCAGAGCTTGGGCTCTAGGGCACGTGGGCTCAGTAGTGGTGGCTGGCTCCCAGGCTTAGCTGCCCCCAACTCACACCTTTTTGAAGGCCGTTTCTAGGCATGGGAGTTCACCTTTCAAGAATACCCACCACCCCCACCCCCACCCCCTCCATCCCTCCCCGCCACGTTTAAGTAAGGAGCTATTCATCCTTACCTTCCACTCCACGCTGCCAGTTATCTGGTAGGAGATATAAGGTCTCATTGCTAATTAATGACTTGGCTACACCACCCTGGCACGCAGCAAATCACTGCCTCTGAGGAGGGTCCAGTTTAAGAGACAGGACATTCTCAGTGTTGAGCAAAGCAGTGCTGAGCATCCTCAGCAGATGGCTAGTTTAGCAGTTCTGAGTTACCAGGTGTATATGAGGCTTTTACTACAACCCCCATCTGCCCTTTTGTTCATTTCCTGGTTTCCTCTTCCAGAACAAAATTGAATGGAAATCTTCATTATCCATGGGATAGTTTTCATTGTTGGAGTTTTCTAAAACTTTATCTCAGTAAGTGTTTATCAGGTACCTCTTTTAGAACATAGTGGTTATATGCACAGGGTCTTGAATATCCAGTCTGTAGAGCTGAGTTTGATTTCAGACTCTGCCACTTTTTTGTTGTGTGATTTGGGGCAAACAAATTATTGATAACTTCTTTGAGCTTTACTTTTCCTCATCTCTATACTAGAGAACAGCAACAGTACCAATTGCCATAGACTGTGAGCTTGAGGACAGGGACCGTATCTGTCTTGTTTACTAAGTTTATAGTGAATCTAGTATTTCTCCCTCACAGAAGAGGCTGAAAATAAGATTGAATGCATGAATAGGGCTGCTGTAAGGATTTTGTGAGAAAATTCCTATATAATGCTAAGCACAATGCCTTGTCAAGAATAAGTACTTCATCGATGTAGTGTTATGTGCCAGGTGCTATCCTAGGAGTGGCTGAGAATACAAAATACAAAGGAGAATTAAAAAGAGATGCACATAAAATCTGTAAGGCTAGAAACAAAATATTAAGATTTTGTTCATAAGCTGTTTGCCAAAAGATTGATCCAGATAAAGTGAATGAATAAATATTGTTCAGCTGGAGGATCAAGAAAGGATTCATAGGAAGGAAGCATTTGAGCTGAGCCTTGAAGGATGGCCTAGGAATTAATGGGAAGGGGTAGTTTAGATACCTGTTATCTGTTCTCATAATGACTGCAGTTAGGGATGAGATACAATTCCCAGAAACAACCTATATTTTCATGATTAAAAAAAAAAATATTGTGGTACTTAGTCCAATCTAAATTATATATCAGTTCAGTTCAGTCGCTCAGTTGTGTTCGACTCTTTGCGACCCCATGAACCGTAGCATGCCAGGCCTCCCTGTCCATCACCAACTCCCGGAGTCCACACAAACCCATGTCCATCGAGTCGGCGATGCCATCCAACCATTTCATCTTCTGTCATCCCCTTCTACTCCTGCCCTCAGTCTTTCCCAGCATCAGGGTCTTTTCCAGTGAGTCAGCTCCTCACATCAGGTGGCCAAAGTATTGGAGTTTCAGCTTCAACATCAGTCCTTCCAATGAACACCCAGCACTGATCTTTAGGATGGACTGGTTGGATCTCCTTGCAGTCCAAGGGACTCTCAAGAGTCTTCTCCAACACCACAGTTCAAAAGCATCAATTCTTCTGTGCTCAGCTTTCTTTATAGTCAAACTCTCATGAATATATAAACATATATAGATATATTCTTCTTCCCTGGTGGCTCAGCAATAAAGAATCTGCCTTCCAGTGCAGGAGATGCAGGTTCAATCCTTGGGTCAGGAAGATTCCCCTGGAGAAGGGAATGGCTACCCACTCCAGTATTCTTGCCTGGGAAATCCCATGGACAGAGGAGCGTGGCATGCTACAGTCTGTGAGGTTGCAAGAGTTGGACATGACTTAGCAACTAAACAACACAATGATATATATATATATATATATATATATATATATATATATATATATATACTGTAGGCCACAGATTAAGAGAATCATTTTTCTCTTTTTTGAGATTGGATGGAAAAAATTGTGGACCATGGCCTGCCATCAGGACCCTTGTTGATCAAACACAGCCCAAGCCAGGTACTCCTGAAAGCCCTGGTGGAGACGTGGAAATGGAACTAATCGGGGGAGCGTATATATGGTCATTGATGAAGAAAGAAACAGTTGGTATAAGTCATGATGTCTCTCTTCATAAAAGAAATTCACTGCAGATAACACATAGAAGTTATTTGTCTAGGTTATATTTGGGGGAATAGATGAGTTGGAGGAAGCCTTTATTCCTGAGATCTGAGGAAAGAGATTGATGTTGTACTTGGGACTTTTGAGAAAAAACAAATCTAGTGAAGAACAGTGTAAATTCTTTGTGTAAATTCCTTTTCTCTATGGGGAGGGGACAGAAAACGGTTAAAAACAGGATGCAAAAGTGGGTAGCATGCCAGTTAGACAATGAGTTATACTGCACATACCAAAGAATGTATAAATCATTTTGTCTGACAGGTGGTATTTTTAATCCTTCAGCCGACTTAGAGAGCTTTAGAATCATTATAGCTTTGTAAAGTAGTATTAGTCATTAGATCATGACTGAGTGAGTCATTAGATCATTCATTTTGCCTGATTACATCAACTCATTGGGTTATTGGGGAATGAAAGAAACTCATTATCAAAATTGTCATCTTGATTATATAGATTAAAGAAAATGAATCCAACTTCTGAGAATTACCTTTCACAAAATGTTAAAAATTGACTGGAAGTTAAAAAAATTGGTTGCAGAGCAGGAATGACTAGTGAAAAGTTTTGTCATTTTAAAAACTGATTAAAGAGATTAAAGGAATAGTAATTTGGAAGATATAAATAGTTGGAATCCAGTTACAGTTTTTAAAAAACTACTTTGAGGCATAATTTACATGTTATAAAATTCACTTTATTGAACTATACAATGTAATAGATTTTAGTTAACTTATGGAATTATGCTTCCCAGGTGGCTCAGTGGTAAATAATCTGCCTGCAATGTGGAAGATGTGGCAAGGAGAACTGGGTTCAATCTCTGGGTAGGGAAGATCCTCCTGGAGAAGGAAATGTCATCCCACTCCAGTACTTTTGCCTGGAGAATCCCATGGACAGAAGAGCCTGATGGGCTATAATGCATGGAGTCACAGAAAATCAGACATGACTGAGCCACTAAACAACAACAACAACATGGAATTATGTAATCATCACCACAATCCAGTTTTGGAACATTTTTATGACCTGAAAAAGATCCCTAGTGCCCACCATAGGCAGTCAGTCTTAGCTCCCACCCCTAGACCCAGGCAAACACTATTCTGCTTGCCATTTCTATAAATTTGCCTTTTCAATCCAGTTCATATAAACAAATTACACAATATGTGACCTTTTTGTCTGGCTTTTTTTGTTTAGCATGATGTTTTTGAGGTTGATCCATATTGTAACATGTATTAGTATTTCATTCCTTTTTATGACTGAATATTTCACCACTATATTAATATACTACATTTTATCCATTCTCCAGTTGTTTCCAGTTTGGGGCTATTATGAATAATAGTGCTATGAAAGATTGGGTATAAGACTTTGTATGGGTACAGGCTTTCATTTCTGTTGGGGAGATACTTAGGAGTTAAATTGCTATAGCATATTAAAAAGAAGAGACATTACTTTGCCAACAAAGGTCCATCTAGTCAAAGCTATGGTTTTTCCAGTAGTCATGTATGGATGTGATAGTTGGACTATAAAGAAAGCTGAGCACCAAAGAATTGATGCTTTTGCACTGTGGTGTTGGAGAAGACTCTTGAGAGTCCCTTGGACTGCAAGGAGAGCAAACCAGTCAATCCTAAAGGAAATCAGTCCTGAATATTCACTGGAAAGACTGATGCTGAAACTCCAATACTTTGGCTACCTGATGCGAAGAACTGACTCATTGGAAAGACCCTGATGCTGGGAAAGATTGAAGGCAGGAGGAGAAGGGGACGACAGGATGAGATGGTTGGATGGTATCACCAACTGGATGGATATGAGTTTGAGCAGGCTCTGGAGTTGGTGATGGACAGAGAAGCCCGCCGTGCTTTGAGATGTCCATGGGGCCTCAAAGAGTTAGACACGACTGAGCAACTGAACTGATGGTAAATTTCTGTTTTAACATTTTAAGGGACTGGAGAAGGAAATGGCAACCCACTCCAGTATTCTTGCCTGGAGAATCTCATGGAGTGTAGCCTGTCAGGCTCCTCTGTCCATAGCGTCACAAGAGTTGGACACGACTTTAGCAACTAAACCACCATCACCATCAATTGTTTTCCAGAGTGGCTGTACCATTTTACATTTCTATGCATCATGTTTTAAGGTTCCAGTTTTTCTACATCTTCCTCAGTCTCATTATTGTCTTTTTGATTAGAGTCATTCTAATGTATGTGAAGTAGTATCTCACTGTGATTTTTACTTTATATTTCCTTAATGGCTAATGATGTTGAACATGTTTTCCTGTGGTTATTAGCCATTCCTATTTCTTCTTTCATGAAATGTCTATTCAAAGTTCTCCATTAAAAATTTTTTTTTAATCAAGTTATAAGGGTTCTTATTCTTAACAAGAATTCTTTATCAATTGTTTGATTTATAAGTATTTTCTCCCAGTCTACGTCATGGCTTTCATTTTCATAACAGTGTTTTTTGAAGCACAAACAATTTAAATTTTGATGAAGCCCAGCTTATTAATTTTTTTATTTTATAGATTGTACTTTTGGTGTCATATCTAAATATATTTTTGCTTAACACAAGGTCATGAAAAATTTTTCCCTATGTTTTCTTCTAAAAGTTTTATATTTTAGTTTTTACTTTTAGGTTTGTGCCATTTTGCATTCATTTGTATGTGTTACGAAGTTACAGTCTTGTCTGATTATCTTAGTACCATTTGTTGAAAAGATTATCCTTTTCTCGTTAAGTTGCTTTGGCACTTTTGTCAAATATCAATTGACTGTAAATAAAAGAATCAGCTTATGGATTTTTAAATCAGTATCACAGTGTCTTGATTATTATAGCTTTCTAGTAAGTTTGGAAATTGGGAACTATAAATCCATCAACTATGTTCTTAATTTTCAAAATTATTTTGGTGTTCTAGGTCATTTGTATTACTATAAAATTTATGTTCAGTTTATCACCTTATGGAAAATGATTATTAGGATTTTGTTAGAGATTGTATTGAATCTATAGATCGATTTGAGAAGAATTGTAATGTTAACAACATTGAGTTTTTGAATTCATGAAAATAAAACATCTTTCTATTTAGTTTTTTTTTTTTTTTTTCAGTTTTTCTCAGGAGTGTTGTATAGTTACTAGTGTACTCTTACACTTTTAACAAATGTATTAAATATTCAATTTTTTATGTCATTGGTTATAGAATTGTTTTCCTGGTTTTATTTGTACATTATGTGTGGCTGCTGCTAAGTCACTTCAGTCGTGTCCGACTCTGCGACCCCAGAGACGGCAGCCCACCAGGCTCCCCCGCCCCTGGGATTCTCCAGGTAAGCACACTGGAGTGGGTTATGTGCTAGTATATAGAAATATAGTTGATTTTTGCATATTGATATCATGGGTTTGCTGAACTCATTTGCTGGTATTGGTAGGCTTTTTGTGGATTCTTGTGTTCATTGTACCTGGGATTCATTGAATATATAGATTGTTTTTCCTCAAATTTGGAAAGTTTGGGCCTTTGTTTCTACCCCTTTCTCCCTCTTTCCTCCTTACAATATGGTAGTCTGTGTTTATTTTCCTTCATCCTTTCCCTTTCTTTTTCTTAGAAGGGAATAATCTCTATTGATCTAATCTGTGAGGTCATTAATTCTTTTTTTGTGCAATCTCAAATCTGCTGTTGAGTCCCTTAGTGAATTTTCTTTTCAGTTATGGTGCTTTTCAACTCTGGTATTTGTTTGTTTTGTTTTATAATCACTATCTTTTACTGATATTTACTATTGAGTGTCATACTTTAATTTAAAAACTTGTTTATTTTTTTTCAGTTCTTTGAGCATATTTATAACAGCTGCCTTAAAGTCTTTGTTTGCTAAGTCTAATATTTAGGTCCCCTCAGAGCTACTTTCTATTATGTGTGTTCTCTTTCTGTATTTGGGCTTCCTTTGCCATTGTATTGTATGTCTCATAATTTTTTGTTGAAAATTGAGCATTTCAGATCAGGGGCCAACAAATTTTTTTTCTGTAAAGGGCCATACAGTAAATATTTTCAGCTTTGCAAGCTATGTGGTCTCTGTTGTAACTACTTAACTCTGCTGTTGTAGTGGGAAAGCAGACATAGGCAATATGTAAATGAATGAGGGTAAATGTCTTCCCCCAAACCCTTTATGTCAAACAGGCAATGGACCATCACTGGGCCATGGTCTATAATTTGCTGACCTCTGTTTTAGATAACATAGCAACTCCTGATTTGGATCTGCTGCTGTTTTTCTTATAATTCTTGTTTTTCTTTTTAAGCCTGACTTCTAGGGATTTTCAGCTAATTGATTGGCAACAGGTTGTACTTAAATATCTTGAGCCTAGTGTGAGCTTCCCTGGTGGCTCAGTGGTAAAGAATCTGCCCTGTAGGGCAGAAGATGCAGGTTTGATTCCTAGGTTGGGAAGATCCCCTGGAGAAGGAAATGACAACCCACTCCAGTATTCTTGCCTGGAAAATTCCATGGGGTAAGGAGCCTGGTGGGCTACAGTCCAAGGGGTGGCAAAGAACCAGACATGACTTGAGCGTGCGCGCGTGCGCGCGCGCACACACACACACACACACATTGTGGCTTTACCTTTGGCTGAGTATCTGTATATGACTTGGGGAACACATTTTAAGTTCAGTCAAGTCTGCTATGACTTTTATTTTCTGTATATGCAAGGCTTCCCATTCAGCCAGTGCATAACCTTGGACTCACCTTTCAGACCTCCAGTTATATGGGAGAGTTAATCAAGGTCTACTATGACTGTTGCCTGGATCTCACTTAAGTTTCTGGCTGGTCTGTTGCTTGCCCCAAACAGTACTACTGCAGTCTGTCAGCTGTAATATAAATTTTCTGTGATCATTTACCACTTATTTTCTAAGATCACTTGTTTCCGACAGTACTCTGGACATCAAATCAAGCCATCATCATAGCTTATCCTGTCCTGATAGAACCACCATGCTGGAGTTGAGGGTAGGGAATAGAGACCGGCCTCTGATGCCCCAGATTCCTACTTTCCTTACAGTTTTGGTAGTTGTTGTTTTAATTAATGCTTTTCAATTTGTTGTGTACCTCTGGTTGATTTCTCCCCCCATATCTTGAGATCATTGTGCTGATAATTTTTCTGTGGCTTTTTGGATAGATGTTTTGTCAATCTTCTCACTCATTCTGAGAGTGTTCCCAGTGTGGAGTTTTCATGTCCTAAAGACTGACACAGTGTATATCTTCACAGACCCAGCTGCTTTTTAAATAATTATTGATCTTCCTGTTCCCTTCCAATTTTGTAAACCTCCTAACTTTTAAAAATATAACTCTTAACTCTCTCTTTTTTAAAAATTGAAGTATAGTTGATTTACAATGATGAGTTAGTTTCAGGTATACAGCAAAGTGGTTCAGTCATATATACACATATATATCTATTTCTTTTCCCTTATAGGTTATTTAAAAAATACAGTATAGTTCCCTGTGCTATATAGTAGGTTCTTGGTTATCTACTTTGTATGTAGTAGTATGTTTATGTTAATCCTAAACCCTTAACTCTCAAGATTTACTTTTACATATTCTTGAAGATGAAATTTATATATATTTTTTCATCAATATCTCTTTATTTAGTAGTAATTTATGAAGACTGTGTTTTGTATTGATGTTTGGATTTATTTCCATTCCCAGAATCTCTAAGAAGTGGAGTAGGAAACCAAATTTCCAGGGTTAGAAGTTTACCAGTCCTGGAGAAAACTTGACTTATATTTCCTGGTCTATAGTAAGTTTACTTAATTATAATTATAGGTATACCCTATTTTAAGAAGTAGAAATAAATTAAAATTTTAAAGAAATAATAGATGATTATATCATTTAAAATGTACTATTTACACTCAAATATTTATATCTTTCAGTTTTGTAACTCTTTTTTTCCAGTCATATACCATCTCCTTCTTTTTTGTGGAGAGAACATAAAGTAGTCTACACACAAAGTTTTGCTTTTCTTTTTTTCCCCGTGAGATCCAACAGCAATTAAGGCAAAGATGTTTTGTTTGGGAAGGAAGGAGCAGACTGGGTGGATATTGGAAGTAACGGCTGGTGGCTGTGGAATATGGAGAGGACCCATCGTTGCAGTGGTTCAGACTGCTATCTGAAGTGCCATGAATAGAGGATGAGGCAGGCAGGTAGAGAAATATGCCGCATTTCATACTGCTTTGTTCCTTGGGCCAGGGAAACTTTGCTTTGCATTGTAAGATTGGGCATAAGATGAGTGGGGCAGAGGATGCTTTCAGTATGAGAAAAGGGGACGAGAAGATGGGTGATGAGATTATAGCAAAATAGAACAGGTAGGCTGGTGGAGAGAGGAGGTACACAAAAGTTGACTAGGCTGTACACAAGGTAGGAGTTCTCTCCAGCTGATATTAGGTGTTCTGAGTCAACACCTAGATCCTTATCATCCTTTTTTCCGTTTAAGAAAGTGAGGTGAGGTCGAAGGATTATTTTAGTAGATGTGATAGTAGGATTTTTGGATCAATTATCTGATACATAATGGGGACACAAGGAAAGGTACTAGAAAATATTTCAGACAAATAGGTTTTAGGTCTGACTAACTTAATCTTTGATTTACTTTTTGTACTGACATCTCATGAGACTTTAGTTAGATGCTAAATGGT
This sequence comes from Bubalus kerabau, assembly GCF_029407905.1. NCBI lineage: Eukaryota > Metazoa > Chordata > Mammalia > Artiodactyla > Bovidae > Bubalus > Bubalus kerabau. The sequence continues at coordinate 43,696,207 of NC_073638.1, forward strand.
AGCTTAGCATCAATGCTAGCACATATAAAATGAATGTTAAAACAAAAATTAAGATAATGGATGTAAAATATTATGAAAAATTGCTATATAAATGCAAGAAAATAATATTATATAATGCTAAAATGTTAAGAGCCGCTGCTAAATGAAAATTTCTTATAAAACTTCACCAAAATCATGATGAAAATTAATGGAAAAAAAGAAAATTAATGAAAAGGTAAGATTTAATTTACCACAAAATTTCAACAACCACGTGTTGAGCATATGCTTGTTGAGCAATGAGGTTCACGTGTGTTAAAAGTGAAAGACAGGGACGTCCCTCGTTGTCCAGTAGTTCTGTCTCTGAGCTCCCAGTGCAGGGGTCCAGGGTCCGATCCCTGGTCTGAGAACTAGATCCTGTATGCCACAACGGAAGATCCTGCACCCTGCAATGAGTGCTGCAACTGAGACCCGGCACAGCTAAATAAATAAATAAAAATAAGTATTTTTAAAAAAGTGAATGACAAATCACTTGTTGGAGATCCTAAAGATGTCATCATTTAAAAATCCTCTAGCCCTTTTCTGCTTATTGTATTCGTGATGCTAGACTCAGTACATTTGCTTTGTAAAAAGTCAAAGGAGAAGATTTTTCCAAAAAAAGATGATAGTCTGTTTATCTAGGCCCTCCAAAAGCATTTCCTGCCAGGCAGTTGACATGTAGCCTTGGCACAATTTCAGGAAACTATTTGCTTCTGTTTACCCTTTCCAGATACAGCATCTCCCAGGAATTGAGATGAGGAATCTCCTTTAACTCTTTAACATTTTAGAAGCATACTTTTTAATGACACTTTAGAATCTACCCTTTATAAAACTAGAACAATGAGAATTCTTGTGCCTTAAAAAAAAAAAAGCATCTGTTTTAGTAATTCCCTAGTAGAAAAGTCAAAGTCTTAAACTGAATTAGCCCAATAAAATGTACTTAGAATGTTCTTTCCTATAAGATCCTTAAGATAAATCTCTGTCAGAAAACTCAATGAAATTATGTCTGAATTTGTAAAGCTTATTAAATTATGGAAAAATTGTTAACATTTTCAAAATCTTTCTTCACTAAGAAAAACCCACCATTGAGTTTCTTCTGAAGAGAATGCTCTACTTAATTCATTTATAATATTTTTTTTAACATAACAGTTCAGAAATATTTTGTAAAGCTGGGTGTACTATATTTAAAATAAATTACCCGGCATTTTTTTCCTTTTAGGGAGCCAATTTGTTTCAGAATGTTTTAAATGCTCATTATACAGTTAGGAATGCAGGAGCATATTATATATAGCTTTATTGTAACCCCAGAATGCATGTTATTTTAATTAAGTATAAATATATCTTTGAGGGAATGTGGTGGTAAATATATTAATTTAAAGATGAGAAACTTGAGCTACAGAAAGGTATAATAACTTGATGTACATACTACAGTTAAATGTGAGCAAATTTAGGTCCGCTCTGTATACTGTTGTTAAACAAACTAACCATTACTTACTTCCTTTGTCCTGGCAGAAGGAGTTAGAAAGGATTCTAAAATTCTAGCCCCAAACTATAGGCAACAATGAATGAGGAAGTAGCACAAAAAGTGTAGTGAGACTGAAATAAATGGCACGAGCACAGGTGACAAGAAAATAGTTTGTGATTAGGCCTGGGCCAGGGGTCCATAGCAAGATACGCGTTTGAGACTGCAGCGTATCCATGATCCAAGATCAGAGCAAGGCCATGGGTCAGAATCAGATGGCCTTGAATGGCAAGGCTCAGGGCAGGCAACAGATCAGAGTATAAGAGATTGACATACAAACACAATGGCATGGGGGCATGAGCACATGTCCAGGATCTGGAGTCTCAAACGTGAGGTCTGCCATTAGAATCTGACCCCTTAAAACTCCGCACAACATAGGTTTCTCACTTCCCACTCTCCCTTTCTCTCTGTCATTTACAAGGTTCTTTAGTTGGAAGTCATGACCCTGCTTTCGCACCCTGATAACTGAAGGCTTAGGGGCTGAGATGAATGGCTTCCTGCTTTAAGGAAATCAGAAATCAACATTGCTTGCTGAGGTCCACACAGTTCTGCCTTAGAGGCTGAAGCTGTAAGGGCAAAAAGATTGAGCAAACCTAGAGTCACCACTGGCACCACGAACAAAGAGTTACCTTGGTCTTGTGAATTAGTGACCTTGGTCCCTTCCATGACTTCTTATCTCTGTCTTGAAACGATGTTGATTCCTGGACTGTGTGGCCCTATCTGATTGCCAAGTGACTGACAACCCAATTCTGAGAACTTATACCACCTTAATTTTTAGGACTTCAAGCTATATACTCCATAGGAAATGAAGAGGAAATCCAAAATCAGGATGAAAGAGGCAAAATGACTGAGACATCCTTTCTATTAGTCAGAAGACTAGCATCGATATCCTCTTGTGGACTGAACTCATCCCCACCCTTACTTCATTGCCTGTCATGGAGTAAGTGTTTAATAAATAGTGGTTGAATATTGAATTATGGGGTCTGCAAGTGATGGAAGTAACTGAATGGGAGAAGGGTGAGGGTGTTACAGAGCCTGCATGCAGGCACAGAGCCTGAATGCAGCTTTCAGATGTGAGAAAGATGGAAACGTATTGCTATATAGAAATGTCCTAGAAATAGACTAAATCACAAAGAAACTACTGACGTATTCAAGGCTATGGAAGCACTCAGGGAAGCGCTGGAAAATAACAGTGTCTTCATTCCTAGATTTATGCTGTGCACACTAAACAAATGGGTTGTAAAGATTTAAAACAGTGCTTAGGAGAGCAAAAAAATTTTAAAAAGTTAATATAAAGTTTGAGTAAGTGAAATTTTGAAGATGATGGAATCTAATTGATAACTTCCTTACTCTTTAACCTGTAAATAATCTCCTTTTCAAAGTGTTCATTACGCATAGTAGTGATTATGCAGGAAAAAAAAACCTGTGATGAAAATGTGGTATAAAATTGTGTTCTTTGTTCAGCAAGTTAAAACAAGCTGGTCTGTAAGCAATTATTATCTTCATCAAAATTCCTAGCTCTAATGTTTTGGCTTCTTTGGCCCAGCACGTATGCCTTCTCAAACAATTGGATGGATTTAAAACACTTATGAGATGTTTGTGCCTATATCTTAATGTAACATCAGTTCAACAGGAAAAAGAAAAAAAAGGTAAGATTTGGCTTTATGGCATAGTTTTAAAAAGAAAAATCAAGCCAAAGCTAAAGTAAACAAAAAGCCCTCAAATCTTAAGTCCCTGCATACCGAATGAACATTCTTTATTCAGCTCCTAGTAGCAGTATACAAATGTTAATGTGAGTAACCTTTTAATAACTTAGTATTTTAACAGAAATTCCCTGAACATTTATCATTACATTTGTCAAGAAAAGTTATTTTATTATACTGTTTATTTGAATTCACTAAACATGTAAATATGGTCATCTCAGAGCTAAACACCTCATCCTTGACTCTTAGTCTGTAGTCTCTAGTCTAGAATTTCTCATATAATATTTTTCAATTATAAGTGCTTAGACCTTACCTCTAGGGATTCTGGGTTTAGAATATCTAGAGATATCCTGGACCAAAGAATCGCATTTTGAAAAGCTCCTCAGATGATTTTTTTCCTCTAGAGGACAAATATTTTATTCTTTACAGAAGTATAAAGAAATTAGGAAATGACTACAGTTCTCCTCAGGTGATTTCTGATGTGCACCAGAATTTGGGACTGCTTTTGTTTCTGGATTATTCAGCACATTGCATCCAGAATTATTTTCCTCAAATGCTTCCCTCATAGCTCATTGGTAAAGAATCTGCCTGTGATGCAGGAGACCCCGGTTTAATTCCTGGGTCAGGAAGATCCACTGGAGAAGGAATAGGCTACACATTCCAGTATTCTTGGGCTTCCCTGGTGGCTCAGCTGGTAAAGAATCCTCCTGCAATGTGGGAGACCTGGGTTCGATCTCTGGGTTGGGAAGATCCACTGGAGAAGGGAACAGCTACCCACTCCAGTATTGTGGCCTGGAGACTCTCATGGACTGTACAGTCGGACATGACTGAGCAATTTTCACTGTCCGCAGGTGATTTCTGATGTGTGCCAGAGACCGGGACTGCTTTTGTTTCTGGATTACTCAGCACATTGCATCCAGAATTATTTTCCTCAGATGCACTCTTGTCCTTGAAAATACTGTCTCTCTACGCCCTTCAGAATAAGCTTCAAATTTCTTAATGTTGTTCTCATGGCCTTCCTGGATCTGACCCTATGTTAGTCAGAGTAGGATTAGCTTATGCTTCAGAACTTGCGCTTAGTCGCTCAGTTGTGTCCGACTCTTTGCGACCCCATGGACTGTAGCCCACCAGGCTCCTCTGTCCATGGGGATTCTCCAGGCCAGAATACTGGAGTGGGTTGCCATGCCCAAACCGTCCAGAGAATCTTCCCAACCCAGGGATCGAACCCAGGTCTCCTGCATTGCAGGCCCTAAAATTTCAGTGACTTAAGATAGCAATGGCACCCCACTCCAGTACTCTTGCCTGGAAACTCCCATGGACGGAGGAGCCTGGTAGGCTGCAGTCCATGGGGTCACTAAGAGTCGGACACGACTGAGTGACTTCACTTTCTCTTTTCACTTTCATGCATTGGAGAAGGAAATGGCAACCCACTCCAGCGTTCTTGCCTGGAGAATCCCAGGGACGGAGGAGCCTGGTAGGTTGCCATCTATGGGGTCGCACAGAGTCGGACACAACTGAAGCGACTTAGCAGCAGCAGCAGCAAGATAGCAAAACTGTATTTCTTACTAAGACGACATGTCCAACATGGGTCAGTAGGGCTGGAATTCTTCAGGCAAGTTTACTCAGGGACACAGTCGTCTCCATTGTCTTACATGGTTTTTGGGTCCATGTGGCAGAGAAGGGAAGCATGGCATCTTTTGCCCATTCTTCAATACTTTGGCCAGGAAGTGACATGTACTGCTTCTGCTCACAGCCTGTTTACTGAAACAGTAATATGGCCCTGCCAAACTTCAGGGTGAGTGGATGTTATAAACTTCTGGGGACAGGGAGCTGTATTAGTAATCCCTGGAGTATGTACCACGGACACTTAATCTACCTTTTAAAAAAATTGAGGTGAAATTCATGCAACATAAAATTTAATCATTTTAAAATGTGCAATTCAGTTCAGTTCAGTTGCTCAGTTGTGTCCAACTCTTTGTGACCCCATGAATTGCAGGACGCCAGGCTTTCCTGTCCATCACCAACTCCTGGAGCTTGCTCAAACTCATGTCCGTCGAGTTGGTGATGCCAACCAACCATCTCATCGTCTGTTGCCCCCTTCTCTTCCTGCCTTCAATCCTTCCCAGCATCAGAGTCTTTTCCAAGGAGTCAGTTCAAAGTATTTCAGTGGCATTAATTATATAGATTCACAGTGTCGTAAGACCATCACTTCTATCTAGTTCCAAAACATTTTCAGCACCCCTAAAGGAGTCCTTTTGCTCATTTCTCCCTCACTCTGGCCCCTGGCAACATCTAGTCTTCTTTCTGGCTTTATAGATTTACCTATTTTGGATAGTTCATATATGTGGAATCACACACTATGGTGACCTTGGTGTCCGGCTTCTTTCACTTAAGCCAGGTTTTGAATGTTCACCCATATTGTAGCATGCATCAGTACCCATTCCTTTCTGTGGCCAAATAGTATTCCATTCTATAAATAAACTACATTTTGTTTGTCCATTCTTCTGTTGATAGACACTTGGGCTATTTCTACCTTTTGATTATTGTGAATAGTGCTACTATGAACATTAGTGTACAAGTATTAAATATTAAACATCTGTTTTCAATCTTTGGGGTGGAATTGATGGGTCATATGATAATTTTGTGTTTAACATTTTAAAACAATTAATCAATTTATTTATTTTAATTGGAGGCTAATTACTTTACACTATTGTAGTGGTTTTTGCCATACATTGACATGAATCAGCCATGGGTTGTGTTTAACTTTTTGAGGAACTGCCAAACTGTTTTCCACCAAGTCAACGTTTTTAGCCTGTGTTACTCTAGACAGAGGATGAGATGGCTGGATGGCATCACCGACTCGATGGACATGAGTCTGAGTGAACTCTGGGAGTTGGTGATGGACAGGGAGGCCTGGCGTGCTGCGATTCATGGGGTCGCAAAGAGTTGGACACAACTGAGCGACTGAACTGAACTAAATTGACTCTAGTCCAATGAGGACCAGTCATTGTTCCTAAAGCTACTATTTCACATCCACAGCTCAGGCAATTTCTTCGGTTTTGAATTATTTCCTCTTCTTTTCTCTTTATTGAAATAGAAATCCTAACAAACATTTAAGTTCCAGCCCTGTCTCCCTCAACTGTCAATAAGAATCTCAACTACTTCTGCAAATTCCTATATTTCCTCTTCTTTGTCTCTTTTATATCACTTATTTTATTCTAACTAGTTGTTTATATATATCTTCCTCACTAGATTATAAACTTGCTTGTACAGTTTGTTTCTCTTTTATTCCCCATGATAAAAATCAGTTTATTATAGATATTTAATAAATGCTTGTTGAGTGAATAAATGAATAAATAGCTATATTTATATAATCATTTTTTCTCATTTACTATAGCTTTTTTTTTTTTTGCAAGTAATATGGACTAGAAGATATTATATTCTTACATTTCTTATTTCAGGGGTGCTTGTTGGGCAAAATTCAGTGAACTTAGTGAAAAGGGCAAATCATTCTTTAATCTAGAAGTATTTGCTTAGATCTGAGGCTGATACCATTGGAAGAAAGACTGATAACTAGTGTTTCAAATCACTAAGTTCTTAGACTTTGGTGGTAGTTTAGTCACTAATTCGTATCCAAATCTTGTGACCCCTGGACTGTAGCCCACCAGGCTTCTCTGTCCATGGGATTTTCCAGGCAAGAATACTGGAGTGGGTTGCCATTTCCTTCTCCAGGGGATCTTCCTGACCCAGGGATTGAACCCCATCTCCTGCACTGCAGGTGGATTCTTTACCGATTAAGCTACCAGGAAAGCCCCCTTAGACTTTAATATCTCCCAATCAAAAATTATCTTCAAGAACCCGAGAAAAGGAAAAAGGACCACTCAGCAAAGCAGACCAGTGTGGAGACCTTCTGGCTTAGTGAGCCTTTCTGAGCCTGCTCTTGTCCTTCATCCATCTAACGAGCACATGGCATCTTATCTTATTTTCTCTTAGCTCCAGCCCACCCAGCATCATCAGTCAAGCTGTCCTAATACTTTCTTTAAATAAATACTAAATAGCCTGGTATTTGGAATAAAACCCCAAACAACATTACAGAACAAGTAAAGAAATGAACCGAGGTCTGAGTGCACCTATTTGTAAGCTGATTATAGAAAAAGAACCTTGCTTTTATGTACTATATCTTTCATGTACTATGGAAGGTGAGAGTGACAAGCATTATTCAGGCCAGGGAAATAGATTCTAGTATGAAAAAGGGGCTAAGTGAAGTGATAAGTGGAGTAGGTCAGTTCCATTATCACTTAAATACTTTAACGAACTAGTAACTTGTAATTTTATGTTAAAATCCTAGTTAAAAAAAGAAAGTCATAATCACTGAAATCCAAATAAGCTTTACTATCTTGACAAAATTAATTTGTATCTTAAAGGATAGGTTCTTAAGATCTTTATTAATAAATCAAAATGTAAAGTATATTAATTATGAGTACTAAGTTAATTTTCCCCCTTAAATTCTATGTAGATTTAAATAAAACCTTTATTTTATCCCAGTTAAAAACTTTCAGGGTGTTAGAGAAAAATATCTATTGTCTTTGTGTATGTATCCCAGAAATTTCCTACAGATTTTCATTGTCAGTCATTCAACAGAAGGAACTATTTATTGGAGGGGTTGTTTGAAAAAAACATAAAAATCAGGAGGTTATTTACAAACAGATGTGGTATTTGTAAACCACATCTGTATGTTCACCAACATTGCTTGCTGAAGCTGATTTGTACTCTGGAATTGTGCATAGTAATAGTCACAAACAGACTGAAAGGTGAATTCTGCTAATCTTACCAACAGATTAGGATAGAGCTTAAACCCTTAGCCTTGTTGTAGAATGGTGATTTTTACCTTTTTTGAGATTATTAACCTCTTTGAAAATCTTAATACAGGATATCAAACTATTTTTGATACCTCTCCTATCAAAAATGTATTATGCACACATAAATAATTTTGCATTCCTTTTGAACATTTCTGAAAAAATATATAAGAAATTACAGTGATTGCCTGAAGAGAGAGTAACTGGAAGATAAGAGTGGGAAGGAAGACTTTTTTATATATTACTTTATACTGCTTTGAAGTTTTTAACTCTGGTATCTATCTTACCTATATATATATATATATTTTTTTTTTAATGTGCATTTTAAAGTCACAATGTTAAAAATTTTTGTACGCAATTTTGGGATCTGTGATTCTTCTCCCCTACAATTTAAAAAATTAAAGCTTTTAATAGAATATGTATTTAGTCAGTTATTATTGTAGAATATTTTACTCTATTACAAAAAATTAGAAATGTAAATAAATAGTTTCACTGGCCTATTGGTGTTATAATGTTTCTATAATAAAACATTGTGAGTTTCTCAGTTTTAAAATCTTCTTAAACTTTTAAAAACACTATATGGTAATAATAATTTTTTAAAGCATTCAGTTTAAGGATTTTTTTTTTTCTTTCAAAGGTAGGCAGTAAAGGTAGTTGTGCCCAAGTAAGTTGTTTCCTGTGAAGGAAAGAATTATATTCTATTTCAGTTCATACAATATCTTGCTTTATTCCTTTCTAAAAGTCTGTATGAATGTGTGGTGACAGAGGGGCTTTTCCTAAAGAAAAATTGCCCTTAGAAGAAGTGATGAAGATAACTGGTTTAGCCTAGTGTCTCCTAACTTTGGAGGTTCTAATTCAGTAGATCTGGGACTGGAGCCAGAATCTCTATTTTGGACAAGCTTCTTCTACGATTCTGAGTGTCAGGAGGTGTAGGAGTTAGTGATCCTGGGACACACTGTTATGCTCTACTGATTGCCGAGACTAGTCATGAGGATTTGTACTGCTGACTTAGTTACTCAGTGTGTGAATGCAAGTCCCGTTTGCCTTTTGAGGGCTTGGAAAAGAGGAAAGTAAAAAGCCAAAGGGAGTTACAAGCTCATCCCTTTGCATTCCCAATAGCTATTTCTGAGGTGTGCTGGGTCCCTGGAGATTACAAATCAGAGGTTGTTTTATGTCCAAATTGACCCAAACTCTTAAAGCTTATGGAAAAACGTCCAGGGTGGATATGGGGTGCTTTATTTTTTAAAAAACTTTTTATTTTACATTGGAGTACAGCCACTTAACAACGTAGTGGTAGACAGCAAAGGGACCTAGCCATACGTAGACATGTATCTGTTCTCCCCCAAACTGAATATGGGTTGCTTTAGAAATGAGGTTCTACTTAAGTTTAGGGAGAATGGAAAGCAGGATGGGATTAAGTAGTATGTGTTGAGGTTATGGATTAGTGATTACTAATTATTTTCTTTAAAAATGTTTTAGGGTGATTTCAATTTTTACCTTTTAAGTTTAGCTGTTTCAACAAAATGCACTATTTTTATTAAAAATAAAAAAAAAATTGAAAAAGGAAGTGATATGTGGAAAAGCATGACCTAGAAAACTTAAAGGTCATCTGGGCCAACCATCTTTCCCAGTTGCCTGCCTTAGAGAAACCTTGTTATTTGGATCATGTGGCATGAATAAGCCCCCCTTGCCCTTTTAATGGCCACATAGAATATTATTGGCAGAATACCTAGGAAGAAATAACTGCTTCCTGAGCGGTAGACCTGTCTGTACACCTGAAAGACTTCCTTGAAAATCTTATCCATTTTGTTCCTCAAAAGAAAAAAAAAAAAAAAACCACGCAAAGGCAAAATCCATGAACCAGAAAACCCAAATTATTCACCAGGCTCAAGTGGAGGATTTAAAATAGCAAAAGGAAGTAAAGCCCATCTCTGTGATGTCAAGTGCTATTTTGGTAGATAGCAAAATAGTTGAATTATAAGTCCCTCAAAGTTAAAATATTAACCAGACCCTTAGCTATAAGATGTGTTGCCAGGCATCTGTATGGAATATAACTGTGTAATCAGACTGTATTGTACTTCTCCACACAAAGAGAACCAAAGCTACTGCTTCTAAAGATTAGGAAACTTTCAGTAGACTGACAGAAGACAGTACAGAGGAAATGGCTTGGGGGTGGAGGAGATGTATGAGAGAGGATGAAAGGAACAGCACTCATACTATCCAAATTAGAGCCAGGATGTTTATGCTCAAATCTTGTCTTGGCTCTGTGTCGAGGGGACTGAATAATGGGGACATGGGAAAGTGTATCTCTGAGATCCCTAAATTAGGCATGAAATACACCAAATTCCTCTTATAAATGCCTCTTATTTGCAGCATTCTCTGCACATTTTTGAATATTGTGATTAGAATCCAAAGCCAGCTAATGCTAATTATCCGTACCTTTTTGTTGTTGCTGGTATCCCTTCTGAAGCTGTTCTTTCATTCTGTTCTTTAGAAGTCACATGCCTCCACAAGACTGTAATCTTAGGAGGAGTGTTTTTATTTATCTTTCATTTGTTCAAACAGCATATATTTATTGTGCAGCTCTTTCATGCTGGGCACTGTGCTAGGCACGCAGGGTATAGTTTTTCACAAGATAGACAGTCCCTGTCCTCATAGAGCTTTTACCTCCCTTAGCATCATCTTATACATAGTTGGCCTTGTTTGTCAAGTGATGTGGACATTAGGTTAACAGAAATCACTAAATTAACACCATTTAAGATAGCATTAAAACATTTCAGGTTCCAGTGTCTCTAATAAATATTTGGCTATTATTAGGACAGACTGAGTAACACTGACATCAGTGGAGTTTAGACTCAAGACTATATTTAGAAAAGTTAAAAGATGTTACTTTTCTTTCTGAAAGAGAATATCTAATTATGGTTTTTCTTTAGTAATTAAAAAAGTTTGATGCATAATTCGCAAAGTACTGGCAAAGGAAAAGAACAACTAGTTGTATCTCATTATTGCTGTCTTTAGAACAAGTAAGAGGCAGCAGTGGCAACTGCCACAGGTGAAAACAATTACTGTCCTGGGCCTGAATAGAAAAAATCTTGTTGCTTTCCATTGACTTGGCTTTCTTTACAGGTGTCATACACAAGAAGAATAAGACTTTAATAGGAGTTTTAATAGTTTGGGAATTAGGAAATTGAAGAACCTCTGTATAGAGCTTGGGAGCTACGGGTGGAATTTGCCTGGAGCATTGTTAAATTTTGTGACTTGTGTTCTCTGAGGATTCTTCTGCCCTATTTCTCTTGTTTGTGGAGGGCAGAACCACTCTAATTTGAAATTGGAGAAACTTGGAGAAGGCTCTGTCCGCCCAGATAGCCTCAGTCTCCTGAAGAGTTCACGCACGGCAGTGAACTAGAGTGGAAACTCACTGTAAGATTTTGAGTTTGGAGTTTTGATTTGCCTGATGTCATGTTGTAACCTGTGCTTTCCAGTAGAAAAATGAAAATCTTGGGTTTTCCTAATGTAGAACCAATTCATTTTACCAAAGACTGACACAATTTTCACACATGGACAACTGAGTCACACTGTATGTAAGGCTTTCTGCTGGAAAGACCAAACATACTCTGGCATCAATTTTATTGAGATAAAGTATAAATACTATTAGTTCATGTTAATATGTTTTCTAAGCAAAGGAACAACAGATTATCAGTTTGGTGCTTCTATTTTTTTCTATTCCATCAAGAACAAATTATTTCCAATTTGCATCTTAAACTCCCCATTATTTTTTATGCTTGCTCTACAGCTGAGTAAAGACTTTTTTTGGGATTTGTGACAATTCTCTTGGCTTGAACTTTGAAGCATGTCTTGGCCTTAGAGACTGTTTATGGTCATTCATACACGTTTGTTCCTTCAAAATGTAACTAGGCTTGTGAGAGTCAATTTTGTGCATTTCAACATTAAGTTCTATTTATTGTGATTTATGGGATGAGAAATTGGGTTACATGGCATCCTAACATCCGGCTAAGTATGTATGGCTTTTGATTTTAAGTGATTTACATTATTCTTTCCCAAGTGGAACTGTCATACTGCATTAATTTCTTTCAGAATTCCACTAATAAATCACAGATTTTTCACTGCTAGTATTCCATCGCTTATTCCTTAATGACACCCCTTTCTAGTTGGTTTTGCAAGCTCATGGAGTATTTAAAAACAAATTCTCAGAATGCCCTCAGAACATTCGGTTCAGACCAGATGGCTTGGAACTATAGCGCTTTCAGAGTTCTTCCGCCACTCCCGCAATACCAAATGTAGCTTCCTTTAGTGTCTTTTAGGGTTTTCCAGGGCTCCCCTGGCCTCGGGCTGGGAGAGCGGAAAGAGCTCGTCGGTTAGTTTGAAGGCAGGCAGGCTGTACAGGCAGCTTTTCCCAGACTCTCCCAGCTCCGGTTTTTCATGCATACCAGCAGAGCCGCTTTTTTCCTCCAGTGATTGAAACCATCTGGACTGCAGGGGCGTCACGTGTGTGTGAGAAAATGACATAAAGTTTCAGACCCTCTTGTGTTTTGCTCCAGACCCAGACAATTCTTGGTCGGATGGTCCGAGGTGAGGGCCGGTCCAGTTTGAGGACCAACTCCTCATCCTGTTCTCCACCCCCATCTTCCCATTCCCAGCGCCCTCCCTCCCCCGCTTTGCGCACTCTCAGCGCGGTTTTCTTGTTGCCTCCAGCGCCTCCGAGCATACCCCTCCGCCGGGCTCCAGCAGCCCACCCTCCCTGTCTCGGGTGGAGGCACACCTCCTCCACGCCCCCCTCCACTCAAATCTGTGCTCCCTCCCTTCTCTCTCGCTTCAGCCCGGCCGCAGCCCTGGGCGCGGATGCCCGCCCGACGACCGCCCTCTCTCCCGGAGCGGCTCCTCCTCCGGGCTGCGCGGCTGCAGGCAAGCCCCCATCCTTGCGAGCACCCAGCCCGGCTGGGGGGCTCAGAGGTAAGTGCGTCCCGGCCGCCGCCCAGGCTTTCCCTGCCCGTCTTCCCGCCAGGAGGTTGCTTGCTGGCCTCAGTGCTCTTGCTCCAGGCCGGGTGGCGGGCAGGAGGGGCGCTGGTTCCGGCTCCGCCGCGCCCTGCCCTGCGGCTGCAGTCTGAGCCCTTTCCCCGCTAGTCACCACTCTGCCCGGGAGGTGTTCCAGTTCGGTGAGTATTAGCGATCCCAGGCCTCTGAAAGCGCAAAGGAGCAGGGTTGGTGGGGGCTGCCCTCCGGGCGGTCCTGGCAAGCCTTCCTTCCCGGCTCCGCTGGGGCGCGCAGTTGGGGGTGGGGAACATGGAGCCGAGGGTCTGGGGAAGCGCAGAGCTGGTGTGCGAGGAGGAGCCCGAGGTCTGGGCGGTCCTGGTAGTGGACTCTCTGCGAGCCCCTGGATGCGCCCTAGCTGCTCGGCAGCTCTTACCTGCAGCTGTGGTAGTTTGTGTGCACTTCTTCCAGTACACACACACACACGCACACACGCACGCACACACACAGAACTCAAACAAAGGAAAATTAATTTTGCTATCACTTTATGATTAACTTTACTTTTTTTTTTTTTTTTTGCTGTTCTTTTGAAGTGCACTAAGTATTGAAAGTGCATTTTTAAGTGACCCAAGACCAAAGGAACACACTTTAGCCAACGTTTCTGCTCCCTGATTAAAGAATTTAGTAGTTTGTAGAATTCAAGAGACTGAACGTTTTCAAGTGTTTATAGAGAGAGATTATTGCATTTTCCTGTGGTCTTTATGAGAATGTGGTTTACAATTGAACCTGTGTGAAACAGCTTCACTAAGAGAATTTCGTGTAATGCTGCCTCAGTCCACCTCTTGCTTTATCCTGATGCGGTTGTTTCTCCTGTTTGGACGGCAGGGTCTTGGGAATGGTGAAGGGGTCATTATTCCTTCTGCAGGGCTGTTTTGAGCTAGGGCTTATGTTCAAGTTCCTCAGTTGGCCATCTTAGGATAGGGCCACCAAGTTAAAACCCCAGTAACTGTATTACTGTTTTTTTTTTTTTTCCTCCCAGGTAATATTTTCAGAAGGTGAATCCCTTCGTTGATGAGGTTTTTCAGAAATAGGGGTTTCTAAGGGATCAGAAATAGTCTAATTTCAGAAAGCTAATCAAAGATAGAGACCAGATTGCTCAGTCTGTCTCCCATGGTGAATTAGGGACAGCACAAAGCAAGAGCTAAAAAGAACCTATTGAATGCATGGAGTGAATTAAAGCTTCTTGGACTCTGCCGGCTTGGCTGAGGGTTCCCTTGTGACTACATAGATTAAGGCTTCATTTTCATTTACCCAATAAATATTACCCTTGGAAAAACTCCCCAAGATATGTGGGAGATTTTCTCAAGCGTATATGGAAAGTGGTATTATCCCCTCATTTGGCCAGAAAGGCTTCCATCATTGGTAGACAACCCCAAGGCAACTGTTTCTTCAAAGTATTTTTTATTGACCACTTAAATTGTTATTGGCTTGATGATTGATTAAAAACTTTGCTTTTGGGTTTGTGGACGTGTCCGGGAAAGAGGAGCAACACATAGAGAAGAACAAAAAGTTTAGATCCATTGGCCTAAAATATAAGAAGCTCAGAGGAGAAAATGATCATTAGCCAGGGTAACTTTATAGAAAAGATTTCAGTTAGGCATTGAAGCAAAGTATGGTCCTGAAATCAGTGGAAAGTTGCTGGGGAGAATTTTCAAGAGAGAAGAGAGTAGACCTTTTGGATTGGAGCCGGGGAGAGAAGTGGTGCTTACTGAGCATCATCGCCTCTGTGCCATATGCCATGTTCTGTCTTCCATCCTCTAGGGCTATGGCATAGGTATTGCTCTTCTTGTTTTAAAGAGAAGGGACCACACAGATAAGTAACCTGTTCAGGATCGCACAAGTGGTAAGTGGTGGAGCTGGAATTCCTGCTCCCTGTGGTCTGACTATGAAGGTTGTCCTTCCCCAGGGACAGTGGCAGGTTCAGCTGAAGCAGATGGGTCAGCTTGAATTCTGGCTTAGGAGTTGGAACTTCATCCTATTACCCTGTCTGGTTTTTAAAGATTTTTGAGAAAGTAAATGATGGGTAAAGCAGAGTTTTTAGAAGATTATTATGACATCTGTGTATAGGAATGTAACATGCTTATCTTAGGTAACTTGCAAGATGTAGTTCTTAATTGGCAGCCTAAAGAGAGTGAGTGTGGTCAGGATATCTCGGTGTGTAACTTCCTGCCCCGTTCCCCCTACCCTTTGATAGCTTCGTTCACTGGGTGAGAACCAATTGATTGCACAGACCACAGGGCTGCCAGGGATCAGAGAAGCGCTGGATCCAAGCAGGTGAGCGTTGGCATGGAATGTGTATGTGGAGCTCCACGACTGCTGGTTTGTCCTTTATGTTCCCACGTGGTTCGCAGTGCTCTGGTGGAAAGGTTTTCCTTTCCTGGCTACCCTGGGGTATAGATCAATGTTGTAATTTGTTTAAGAGCCTAGGTGGCAAAGTTGAACCCCCAAACTAGGGCCTCTGCCCTAAAATGTTGTTTAAGTTGAGATGCCCTTTCCCTTCAACATTCCCTTGCTTCTTAAAAATGCCAAAATTTAAAACTTGGCACCAGCAAGGTGAAAATGAATTGAAATTACCTTTCTTATTAATAAGACCAGTTAAGAAAAAATGTAGATTTATTTCACTTTTTTGTTATGGAGGAGCAATAGATTGCATTTGGGTAGTTACTGTGTAGGAATTTAGAAGAGATCGGAAAGCCAGGATTTTGAGATGTGCAAAGCTCTTTCTACCCTGCCACATTTCTACCAGTTAATTGTATTGTTCACTTGTTCAGCTCGGGAGCTTGCAGGGCCATCCACTACCCAAGTTTATAACCAGGCCCTTTGATTCTCTGCAGATAATGGGCACAGGAAGGGCAGCAGTGGGTGGAGCCATTTTGCTAGAATTGTCTCCCACTTTGAATGCAATCTCGATTTCTTACTCTTCCCTGTCAACCTCTAGGCCTTTCCTCTGAATGTGTCAGCGCTCTGAAAACTTGGTTCTTAGGCCAAGGGAGATCAGGTAACAGGCGATGAGACAGAAAAGGGCAGCTAACAGAAATATCGCTTGTCAACTGGAGAAGTTTTGTTTTATTAATAAACTCATGTTAGAGTCAACCACGTTTTTTTGTAAAATAAAAAGATGCAAAATGGGCTTCCCTGGTGGCTCAGGAGTGAAGAATCTACCTGCAAATATAGGAGACATGGGTTCAAGCCTCGATTTGGGAAGATCCCACTTGCCACAGAGCAACTAAGTCTGTGCATCACAACTGCTGAGCCTGTGCTCTAGAGCCCGGGAGTCACAACTACTGAGCCCACTCGCCACAGCTGCTAAAGGCCACACTCACCAAGAGCCTGTGCTCCACAAGAGAGGCCACCACAATGAGAGGCCCGTGTATTGCAAGTAGAGAGTAGTCCCTGCTCATTGCAACTAGAGAAAAGCCTTCGCAGCAACGAAAACCCAGTACAGCAAAAATTTAAAAAAAAAGTTGCAAAGCTAAAATTTCATCTCAGTTCTCCAAATTCATTTTTACCTTTAAGAGCCTCTAACTGGAGAGCTTGCCCTATTGAATGAGGCTTTGGTTTGTGAAATTCTCACCAGCAGCTCTAAATGTGTCAGGATATGACTCAGTTTGGGTTTGGACCTCTGAGGAATGTGCCCTCTTGAAGTAGGGAATTTAGAGTCCAAAGATATGGGTAAGGTTCCAGCTTTGCCATTTGTTCAGAAGTGTCTGGAATTCGATGTTTCTTAGCTCAGTTTAGCTAGTTCTTCTAGATCAGAGTAATCTCCCAGGATGAACCCATAGTTCATGCCCTGAACTATGGGTCCTTGGCTCCTTCTCGCATTTTGTATCTTGTATCACTTGAAAGTCATTTTGTTTTATCTGTGGCCTGTGGTTATAGACGAGAAAGGAAAACTATCTAGGATTTTTCTCCAGAGTATGGCAGATCTTTTGGTATGGATTTCTGTGAGAATGCTCTTGAGGTTAGTTTTGACAGTTGGGGGTCTCAAAAAGAGATTTTGGCAGTGCTCTTGTTTAAATGTCAGAGATGTTTTGGTTGCATTTTTGGCTCATTGCTTACACAGTTGTTAGTGTTTTTATATTTGGTAAGCATCTATCATTTTTATAATTTATTAAAGGAATGATTTACATTTTCCAAGATAGCTAAAAGCTTAGAAAAAGAGGACTAGAATATCCTTTTGAGAGTCAGATGTAATCTATAATAGTAGAACCATTTGACTGTTTTAACCCACTCCAACTCCACCTCCAATTATCCTTAAATCTCCATCTCCACATATTCTTAAGTCTTTCTCAAGAGATTCGCTCTTTCTCAAGAGACTTCACAATCTCTCCAGGAAATGTTTCCTGAGCTTTCCAGACTGATGATCACAGATTATCTCTTTGTAGTTAGCCTGAGCTTTTTTTTTCTCTTAGTGTTTCTTGCTTTTACTCTTTTCTCATGCCTCTTAATGCACAATTGTTCACAGAGTGGGCATATTGTCTTTCTTGGACCCTAATGTCAGCTACCAGAAATGTAGATTGCTCCTTCCGTACCCATCTTTTCATTCCCTTTCTCTGGCTAAACAAGCTGAGTTGCTTTCTAGACCTGTGCTTATACGTGTTGTTTTGTGTGTTGTTTTATGTAGTAAGTCAGTATCCAATATGTTGGCAATTAGAGCTTTCAAATTGAAGGATGGTTTTTGGAAATAAAATGTGCTTTTTTCCTCCCTTATCAGCATGAGTGGTTGTGGAACATATGTAAACACTGGAGAGGATCTTAAAAAAAAAAAATTATCACCAAAAGAATTTTACCCAAGTCTTTTAAGGACTTAAAAAGAATCCAGCCTTTGTAAGATTGTAGTAAAAGTAACAGACTAACCCAATTAAGGCCTTTCTAGAAGTGTGGGAATCATTTGTTCAAACCAGAATCTAGGACCCCTGAGTAAATACGATAGAAAGAATCTGCTTAACCCTTTATAACAGCATAAGAAAGAAAACCTTCTAACGGGCCTCTTGTGATAGAGGGCCATAGCGAGCGCATGCTGCGAGTCCTGGTTGTCAGTGTTGGGAAAACTGCTTTGAGTGGGCCAGTGTCACTGTTGGTGACTTTCTGTCTTCCTTTGATGTGAATTTGGGATCTTGGGTGTTACTTTGAATATAGTTTGAAGTTTGAATATAGAATATTTGTGAATTTTTTTTATACCCTCTCCCTATTCTTTCCTTTCTTGAAGGCTAGATTGGAGTAGATATAGCTTTTAATGAAGGAGTCAATGTCTGAGGATATTTTGTCAGACAGTAGTCTTCAGGACACCCCACTCCAGTACTCTTGCCCGGAAAATCCCATGGGCGGAGGAGCCTGGTAGGCAGCAGTCCATGGGGTCGCGAAGAGTCGGACATGACTGAGCGATTTGACTTTCACTTTTCACTTTCATGCATTGGAGAAGGAAATGGCAACCCACTCCAGTGTTCTTGTCTAGAGAATCCCAGGGACGGGGGAGCCTGCTTGGCTGCCATCTATGGGGTCGCACAGAGTCGGACACGACTGAAGTGACTTAGCAACAGCAGCAGCAGCAGTAGCAGCAGTCTTCAGGAAGCATTATTCATCCACTCTGGTGTTCAGCATTACTGAATATCTGCTATGGACATAGCACATTGGCTAGTGCTTTCAAGCATCTCTTTGTTCTCTTATTGCTTTTCTTCAGTAAACATGCTTGATACAAGGAGTTTGATGAATTGAGGAGTGGGTAGAGTAAAGAAGTTAGATGGGAAGTAATTTTTGGATAACCCTGGTTGGGGTATTGCTATGGGGATCTGATCTAGATGCTGAGATTACTCCTGATAGAGAGTTTCAACACGTGAGCATATATTTTCTAGTAAGTGAACAGGGTTCAGTCAGTTATTTTTGCTGCTAGTCATGTTTGGTTACGTTTACAGTTGCCGGGAGCTCCACTTAAATGCAGTAGCTCCTGTATTAGGAGGTACCCATTGGGTTAGTAGCAAGGATTGCCTGGAGAAATTTTTCCTAAAAGTCTGGTCTTGGCACTTGAGCCAGGGATGGATGCTAGGTTCTTAGACCCAAGGGGCTTCTACGCAACCAGAATGATCCTAACACTGGGATCCAAAGGGAATAGAAGCTCCCCTGAAACTTTGTACCACTATAGGAGGGGGATCAAAGCTTTTTGCTTCTCAGTAGATGTTAGAATCTATACACTCTGATCTCGGGATGAAGAAAACCAACTTACAAATGACTATATAGTGCTATATAGGCTTAGGAAGAGGATGGAAAAACAGGATTTAAGGTCAAAGTGTTCATTTGAGTCTTTAATGTCCAATTTATCAGAGATAAACCACTGTGAGGGTTTTGTTTTGCTGTTTTTTTTTTTTTCATCTACATCTGTGTTTTGACAGATCACAGCCTTGAATTAGAATAGGATTTAGGACCAAAGTATTTATACAGAAAGTGATAGCAGTCTTGGGAGATGGACAGAGGCCACTTTGTGTCTTATTTCAGGTGGACCATTTTTAAAACCCCCATAAGCAGCTCAGCAGTCCACATTAATTAGCTGTAGCTTTGCTGAAAGGTATTGGTAAAATAACATCTAGCAGCCTTTTGTCTGTTCCCGGTTTAGATATGAGTGAGAAAGCCAATTTGGGAGCAATTTCATGTGCTCCGCTCTGCCCACATTCAAGTCGCCTACGTGGTTCCCATATCCTTGTCACTGGTACTGGTCCCTGGGGGGCCAGGGGCAGATCTCAGGATCTGAGGCTCAGACGTGGTTGAAGCCACATCAACAGCTGGTCCTGGTGGGTCAGCCTTATTTTCTGTGGTTATCATCAGGGCTGAGGGTGTGGGGAGGAAGGTGGGTGGGATAGGGAGGACAAACAGAAGGGCATGTAGTTCCTTGGAAACTAAGCAAAGCAATAACCTCTTAGGACTTCTTTCCCCCCTCATTGACTTGTACTTTTGTTCTGTTGGAAACTCTTGTCACTTGAGGTCATTCTGTAAATACTCGTAGTCACTAGCCTGTGACGCCTACACAGTGTGGGAGAAGCCCTCCTAGATGGTTCTCTGGATGTGTGTTTGGTCCATTTTCTTTCCCTCTTTTTCACCTAAGTTTTGATGCTTCTGTTTTTTGATTTGTTTTGTTTTTAAGGAATAAAATTTGGCTTCAATATCCAGGTTTTTGTTTTTTGTTTTTTTGGCTTATGGAGACTAGGGGCTGGGGGCCAGAGTGTGACATGTTGCCAGATAGGAGAGGCTTTTACACCTAGACAAATCTTCAGGAAAGAAGAGACAGAAAAGTTTCCACATAGAGCACAAGGATTGGAAGTCAGAAGGGAAAATGGCCTGGCAGGTGCTTTGGGCCATTGTGACTATCTCAGCTAAAGTGGGCCTGGTGGTTGGATGATGGGATAGTGCTAAAGATATCATATGATCCACATCATTCCTTGATGTTTTTTTTTTTTTTTTTTCCTTAAGAGAAAGTATAGTTCGTTGACTTTAAAATTTTTAGTTTATGTGATGTGTCCACAAGTAAGTTTCCAACACCCTGGTATGTGTCTGACTCTATGCCAGGCATGGTAGTGGGTATACAAGTATATGAAAAAAAAAAAAGAAACCAAACCAGTCCTGAACTTAGAACTTATAACCGTTGGCCAAAGATCTCTATAAAGTATTAAATTATCAAGCTTTAAATCGTGAGTCACAAACAGGGGGTTTTTGGCCCTGGATGAGGCTTAGGATATGCAGGTTTATGGAAAAGCCTTGGGTTGAATGGAGGACTTTGGAGATGTTGGAGAGCCCCAAGGGTCACTCCAGCCCCCTTTTCTTCTTTATCTGCCCTTTCCCCAGGTGATCCCATGGCTTTAAAGCACTGGCGTTCATAGAATGTTTACTTTGTGCCAGACTCGGTTCCAAGGGCTTTACACGCATTAGTGTAATCCTCAGATAGCTTTGTGATGTAGGTACTGTCATCCTCACTTAAAGGCGTGGAAACTGAGGTCAGAAAGATGAACTTCCTTGAGATCACACAGTTCATAAACCGAAGAGTCAAGATGTGAGCTTAGTTGGAGACTGGATGCCAAGCCCTTAACTGGTTCTGTTTAACCTTCTAATTGGTCGTGAACCCCTCTACCCCATCCCTTCTCCACATAGCACCCAAGCTGTTATGTTTGTCCCCTACTTTAGCCTTCATAAGGAATCCTGCCCGTTGCACTCAGAATTCACGCTTGCAACCAAGTCCTTATGTGCTCTAGTCCCTACCCTCCCACCTACTCTCTGCCTTCCTCTCGGTGTCTTCTGTCTCAGAGCCTTTGCCCTGCAGCTGACGTGCTCTTCTTGAATACTGCCAGTTTGTACTCTCACTTCATTCAGGTGTTGGCTCAAACGGCCATCTCTAGGAGACTTGACCTGATCATCCAAAGAAAGCTAATCTTAGTCAGTCTTTAATCTGTGCTTTGTTTTTATTCCTAAAATTGCATTACGTATTTGTGTGTTTTTCCTGTCTGCTTTTACAAAAATAAACAGATGCCATGAGGTTAGGGAGTTGGTCCATCTGTTTACTGGTATCTTTACTTTTCAAAACAGGACATGGAAAGTTTTCTATAAATATTTGTTAAATGAATAAATGGTGTCATATGCATTTGATGTGCACGTTTAACATAACTTTACTTGGATAAAAAGTGAAGCAGAAAGGGGTATACAGGTGATATACACAGGTCTGGGTCTTAACTTGGGAAACCTGGCGTGCTGCAGTCCATAGGGTCACAAAGGGTTGGACACGACTGAGTGACTGAACTGACTGGGTCTTACTTGGCTTTATATTTATTGCCAAAGATTTGCCATAATATCTGGCCAAAAAAATGCTCAGAAAATCTTAGCTGAATGAATGCACTGTTTGATTTGTTTTGAATTCCAGACATAGGAGTTCATGAAGGGAGAGAGTAGTGTGGTCTGGAGTGCTTAGAAAGAATCCATGGAGGACTTACAGACTTTTGGGGAAGAGATGGATTCGGTTGGTCATATAAGAATCATAGAGTAATTTTTCTTAAACTAGGAGGATTGTTAAGATGATCTGGTTCAATCTTTCTGCTTATGGATAGGGAAACCAAGCCTACAGAAACAAAGGACGTGTCCAAAGGTACACAGCTAATGTATGCCAAAAATGTCTGGAATCCAGATATTTTGATTGTTAGGTCAATTCTCTTTCCTCTACACAGTGATTTTGGCTTGTGTGGGATAGACATTAGGATGGAAATTAGGCCTAATTGAATCAACAGGTTTGTACAAGAGATCCATGGGAGATATGATGAGCTGAATAAGGTGAAGACCAGGTCCTGGAGGATCTTGAACGTTATCTTGAAGACTTTAAATTCAGAATGACAGGGAAGCATACGAAATGCTTTAAGTCTTGTTCTGTCTTTTCTCTCCAGTGAAGGTGATGTAGGTATGTAGGTATGGAGATTAGATTGGAGTTGAGGAAGGAAGTGGAACCTTGAGGAGTTTGGAGGCCTTGTAACAGTCAGGTGTTAGTGCAGTTAGGGGCCTAGTTGCTTTTCAGTTTGCTTTTAGAAATGTGTAGGGGGTTTTGAAGATGATACTCAATTCTTTGGTAAGATGAGTGTACCCAGAATTCTTAGAGCATAGGAGTAAAAAGCCTGGAGAACGGGCCTTTTACCTTAATTCTGTATATGGTTGTAAATGACATTTTAGGATCTAAGTAATGATTCCTCTTCAGGCAGCCGAGCCTGGAACATAGAGGTAGAAGATAACACTATACTAGTGTGAAATAGTGATGGAGGGAGGGGGAAGGGCAGAAGGAGCAGATGGACAGTGAATGGGATCAGCTTCCAAGGAGGGCCTGGACATCTGTGTCGGAGGAGCTATGTTGTGGCTAGGAGTCAGGCCTCCAGGGACCGCAGCCTCACACTGTCGTTTTAGGACTCAGAGGCCAATGGAAGTAAGATCTGCCTGCTGGACCCACAAATGCTTTGGGTGAATGGGTTGTGCTAAGGCCCGGGCCCATACATGTATCCATATAGATTTTCAGCCAGGGCTGATGAGACTAGATTGATACCGTCCTTACCAGGCCAGTGAATTGGCACAGGGTATGATACTTTAAAAGTTTTTTCCATCCTCAGGAATCTTTTTCCATCTTTAAGGAAAAACTTTAAAAGTCAGCAAGAAAGTGAGAACACAGACCTTCAGATGATATCTCATACTGGATCTGAGAGTTTGGGTTGCAGAAAAAAATCTGGTCCTAGAGTATTCAACAAATACTTACTGAGCAGGACCTGTTAAGTACCAGATGCTGTGCTAAGTGTTGGAGCTTTAATCTTTTGATCATATTGCATCAATTGTTGTTGATACAGAATATTAACATTTAGTTCTATTTTACATTAAGTTCTTTAAGCCCCATGGGAACTCTCCAGGCAAGAACACTGGAGTGAGTTGCCATGCCCACTTCCAGGGGATCTTCCCAGCCCAGGGATCAAACCCAGTTCTCCTGCATCGTGGGTGGATTCTTTGCCGTCTGAGCTACCAGGGAAGCCCCAAAAGTTATAGAGCTCGGTCCATAAGCCCTCAGTTAGTTCAGACTACTCACTTAAGCTTGCATTCACTTGTTAAATGTGTACTGTGTAATAGGCAATATACTGAATGATGAGGCAGTTTTGAAGAAAAATAAGAATCGGTAAGGGTCCTGAACTGGTTGACTGGAATTTGTTGGGTAGATCTGGCACCTTCCAGTTTACTGGGATTGCTGGCCAGGAGGAGAGTGCTCTCAGCAGCAGTGTACCCCTTCACTTGTTCTGCCCCCACTGGGCCCTCCCCTCTCTCCCTGACCTCTGTCCCTGGCCTGACTTTAAATTTAAGAGAAATGAAAATTAGCTTCTTGCATGAAGTGTGGGAAGTTCCATTGGGGCAGCACTTCCTGATGAAAGCCTCTAAGTTTGAAGTCTTTCCAGAAGAACTTGTCCTGCTTGTGTAAGCCCAGAGGAGAGCATTCTCCACGGGGGCTTTTTCCCTTCCTCTGAAAGTTCCTTTGCCTGCAGTGTGGACACAGGGCACATGGCATGTGTTGTTTCTCAGGCTCTTTACTTCTGCCTGCTTCCATGGCTCTTTGGGGATGCTGAGAAGGGCATGGTGTGTTGTTTTCTGAGGACGAACGACAAAAATGAGAGGGAGGCAATCATGCTAATTTTTCCCATCGTTTGGAAAAAAGCAGCTGCTCAGAACAAAAGAAGACAGATGTAGAGGAGGAGTGTTTTTTTGTTTTTTAAGAGGAGTGTTTTATTGAGCCCTTGGATTGCTATCCAGAGTGAAGTTGTTTTCCCCTCTTTTTCTTGGCATCTGGAGCCAGCTTGTATACTGTATGAGGTTTGCTCTGCTTTCTTCATGTCTGTGGACTTCTTTAATAGAAAACTACAAAATATGAAATTACCTTCAACTTTAAATTGGTTCTTTAAAAAATGTAATGTGTGCATTGTAGTCACTGTAAAAAATTAAGTTTCACTTTCCTGACACCCAGAGATCACCACTATTAATATCTTTGTGCACCCTCTTCTAGATCTTTCTCTATGCCTATCTATGTACATGTTTGTATTCTTTGCTTTTTACCAAAGCAAGATCATACTAGACATACTATAATTCATTGTTTTATTTTTTTTATTATCTCCACTTTTCAGGTTCTGTGGATTTGTATTTTAACTAACACCCCGTCCATGTTTCAGATCCCCCTGTTGACCCCCAAGTATCCTATCATTTTTTCCATACTGACATTGAACCTGTAACCTCACACTGTATCTGGTTGTTATGTCCTTTAAAGTTCTTTTAATCTAACCCAGTCAGTCCTTTTGTATATTATCTTGTTGAAGAATTGTCCTTAATAGGTTCCTGACTCTGTGACTTGCGTATTGCCAAGAGGCTTGCAAATATCTTGTTTAATTCTTGTGACAACACTAAGAAGCATGTTTTGTTATTGCTTGTTTTTGCATACTCTCTTCCTGTGAGAGCTCAGCTATTCCCCAGGGATTCGACTATTTCCTTTACGTCAGAGACTGTGTCACCTATATCTCAGTGGTCACCTTAAGAGCCTGAACTCTTGAGCCAAATGGTCTGGGTTCATATCCTTTTTCTCCTGCTTATTATATCTGGTCCTGGACAAGTCATTTAACTTCTTCATGCCTCAGTTTCCTCATCTGTAAAATGGGCTACTAATAGTGCCTACCTCATAAGGTTTTTGTGAAGTTAGATGACTTAACATATGTAAAGTATTCAGAAGTACCTGACATATAGTTAGTGTATATAATTATTGCTTTTGGACAGCTGGGTGACCCACAAGCACCTCAGACTTCACGTTTTGAGAAATGGAGTATTTCCTGCCATATCAGTAAACAAGGATGTCACAGTCATCAGTGATTGCAGCCCTCCAAAGTGAGCTGGTAAGCCCTAAGGGCACTCAGGAAGGAGAGGAACACCAGAGATTTAGCAGCCATCCCCTATGGTGAGCCCTAGGTGAAAAACACCGGATTCTGGCCCAGGGTAGCTGAAATGCATATGAAAGGAATGATTTCATTGAGCCCAGACTCCTGAGTCCTCCCATACAAAGAAAAGTGCTGAATTCCTTAATTTGGGATTTCTGGTTTTCTTTAATTAACAATAATCTTTTGATGTTCAGAGTATCTTCACTGTGTTTCAAAACTTCTGTCTAACCTAGCTCCCCCCTCACCTCCTCAGAAGAGTTCTGCAGGGTTACTTGAAATGCTGTCTCCCCGTCTCGAAAGTCCTAAAAATTCCCACCGAATAAAACTGTTACTCTCAACTTTAAGGTTGTGACTGTTTTTTAAGCTGACATTTCAATACTTATCTCCGGAAAGCTGCGCTTTGTTCTCCTGTTTTCACCAGCGCCTTCACAGAGTTGTCTCTGATTTCTCCTCTCTCAGTAATCACACTCATAAAGTCTTGTCAGTCCATTTCCCAAAAGTCCTTGCTCTCTTGCTGCCTCCAATCCATTTAAAGTCTTGACCATCTTTTTCCTGGAATGCAGTTTTAATGTCTCAGAATGCCTGCCCCTGGATGTTCTTCAGTCAATCTCCCAAGCTGCTCCCAGAGTGAGCTTTCTGAAATACAGGTCAATTACCATATTTCCTTGCTAAAAACTCTTCCTTTTTCATGAGAAATAATATACTGTAAAATGCACAATGAATTTTAAGCCAGCTTTTTCACTCTCCTTTCTTACCCTCATCAAGAGGCTCTTTAGTTCCTCTTCACTTTCTGCCATTAGGGTGGTATCCTCTGCATATCTGAGGTTGTTGATATTTCTCCTGGCAATCTTGATTCCAGCTTGTGATTCATCCAGCCCAGCATTTCACATGATGTACTCTGCATAAATGTTAAATTAACAGGGTGACATGGCTTGCTCCTTGGAAGTAAAGCTATGACAAACCTAGATAGCATATTAAAAAGTGGGGACATCACTTTGACGACAGAGGTCTTTATAGTCAAGTTATGGTTTTTCCAGTCTTGTACAGACTGGACCATAAAGAAGGCTGAGAGCTGAAGAATTGATGCTTTCAAATTGTGGTGCTGGAGAAGACTCTTGAGAATCATTGGACAGCAAGGAGATCAAACCAGTCAATCCTAAAGGAAATCATCTGGAAGGAATATTCATTGGAAGGACTTACGCTGAAGCTGAAGCTGCATTAATTTGGCCACCTGATGTGAAGAGCAGACTCACTGGAAAGGCCTTGATGCTGGGAAAGATTGAAGGCAAAAGGAGAAGAGGGTGGCAGAGATGAGATGGTTAGGTAGCATTACTGACTCAATGGACATGAATTTGAGCAAACTCAAGGAGATAGTCAAGGACAGGCGTTCTGTAGTCCATGGGGTCACAAAGAGTCAGACACAACTTAGTGAGCCAACAACAACAAAAAGTGCACAAATAATAAGTGTGTAGCTTAATGATCTTTAACATTTGTGTTTGCCCAAGTAACTACAACTCAGATCAAGAACATTTTCAGGGAAGGTTGCTTTTTGTGTCTTCCCAGGGAGTATCTGCATCCTTAGCCCTAACCATTCTTCTGTGACCATTAAAAAAAAAATCTTTTCTTAATCTTCATGTAAGTGCATCACAAATGTTCTTTATTGAATCTTCTTTGACAGGATAATTGCAAACTCATTTAATGTGACATTAAAAAATCTTTGTCATCTGGCTTTTACTTCACGTCCTCCACACATGGCTTCCCCTTCCTGCCGTGCTGAAATGGCCTGTGGTTTGCCAACACAGGCTCTTGTTGCCCTTCATTTTTGCACTTGATATTCTCTTGGTCTTCTGACTTCATTCCCTGGCAAATTCAGTTCTTACAAGTGTAGATATCCTTATTTACATTTTCCTAGGGTAGTAAAATGAGGCCCACACAGGGTCTATTCCTCATATAAGTTTTGTACCTTAGTAGCAATGGGCAGACTGAAATTAGTGCTGGGGTCCAAGGGTTCTTTTCCCCTCTTGAGAGGAAGTTCATTCACCTCCTTGGTTGAAGCCTTCAGCTTGTCACTTGAAAGGGTGACTCCAATTTTGGAATTAAAATTTGAGATCCTTGGGCCAATAAGCAATTTTTTTTTTTTTCCTGGTTTGTGATTTGTTTATATGAAAAGCTTTTACAGGTTTTTGCAAACTATGTCAAACAACACATTTACACAATAACCCTTGTTATAAAGAATTCAACTGTGTAAAATTCTATGGTCCTGGAAAAAGTAGCATGTAAGGTCACTCTTCTGGCACATCTGGTGCTGGGAATTCTTTTGCTTTCATGATGACAGGGCTTCTATTAATAGGGATCAAAATAGTACTATGAAATGCAACTGTATGTGGTCTTAAAAAAGTTGATTACAGTTTTTTGTTGCTTGTTTGGAGCATTTGTTCAGCAAAGTGCTGTACTAGAGACCTGATTCAGTTTTTGCTTAGAGCAGATTGAACAAACTCCAAAAGGGTTGATTCGACCCTGTACAGAAACACGAGGCCGTGAGATGAGCGGTTTTTCCACATTTTAATATTTTCCAGGATGACACTGAATGCCTTGCCCTTAGAGAACTCTGAGCCAGTTAATAATTCTTCTAGGCTCTTGAGAAGGAGAAGTGGGAGATTTATACTATTAAATAGGTGCCCAGACCTTTCCAAAAGAGCCTGGAAAGGAATTGTGGAAGAGATGGAATGTAACTAGCAAGGCAAGATAGGGAAAGCCTCATGACTTATTGAGTTCTTGTGGGAAAAGATTGGACTTGTCTTCATTATTTCCAATTCAGAGTTTTCAAAAAACTCTCTGAAAAGCCTTCCTCTCGGGGGATATTAAGAGGGAATGCTTCAAGGAAGAACTGAGTCAGTGCGAAGACCTACTCTGTGTCAGTCACTACTGGATACTTTCATAAATTCTGCTAATTGTCACAAAGACAAGGAAATGATGATGCAGAGAAATTAAGGAACTTTCCCAGGGTCCTGAATTTGAACCCAGGTTCATTAGATTCCAAAGCCCTTTCCACTACACTGTGATGCTTCTTTGTGCTCAAATCATGGAAAATGAGCGATCTTCTGGACTGAATTAGGGAACTCATGGTATCCAGCTAACTGTTCTGAAAAACTCTGAGTATGTTTTCTTTGGAGGTGTTTGGGGAGAGGAGTAATGCTGGTGAGGAGAGATGTATTGAAGGGGAAGATGCTAGGAGCTCTTCAGACTGTCTCTGTTTCCTGTGATGGGATCTTGTGCCGTGCTGTGTGGCATCTCGTCCTTGGTGGTTGGAAAGAAATGGCTGCTAAATTCATTTGCAACCAGTTATCTTTGTGGAGGAAAATGGGAAAAGACTAGCATACTATAGCTTATTGAACTTCATAAAACATGTTTTTGTTTTGTTTTCATGAGGCCAACATAGAATTCCTAGATTTTAAGATTTTTTCTCAGGAAAGGAGGCCAAAAATAAACATAGTCCCCAAGTCTGTCATCATCACGTCATATAAGAAGGGACATGTGAAATCCAGAATAATAAATAAATTTAAAAAAACAATAAAATAGGATAATAGAACAACTCTTTGTAAGAAAGCACCTTATAATAGTTTGTTAGATTTAACCTATTTTGAGGGCTTTCCAGGTGGCGCTGGTGGTAAAGAACCCACCTGCCATTGCCAGAGACTTAAGAGACTTGATTCGATCCCTGGGTCAGGGAGATCCTCTGGAGAAGAGCATGGCAGCCCACTCCAGTATTCTTGCCTGAAGAATCCCATGCACAGAGGAGCCTGGCAGGCTACAGTCCATAGGGTCGCACAGAGTCAGACACAACTGAAGCAACTTAGCACTTACACAAACGATTTTGAATCAAGAAAAAATGACAACATAAACTTTATTGATATGTTTGTCAGTTTGGAAAGTTTTATTTGATAGCAACCTCAAGAGAAGCTTGACGGTCCAGCTTGTTTCACACTTTATCACAGCTACAGTTGATAGTGCATTTCAGCAGGCTTGTTGATGATAACAGCATCAGCTGTCAATGGAATATTGAATATGGAATATTCTGGTGAATGGAGAGAAGGGGGTAAGTCGTTAGGCGTTTAATCCTGTGGCCAGGCCAAGGAGAAGCAGAAGTCATAGCTCTGGTGTCTGACTGGCGAGGGCTCCCGGAAGAGCGCTGCCAGCACCTGTCTGCCATGGCTCACGCACCAGGCAAGGGACACGGTTGCACAGGAGCCTTGCTGCCCACTGTGGTTCAGGTATGAATTTGAGAGGGTTGCTGAACATGATAAAGACTTGCATCATGGCCTGGGCCAGTATTGAAGAGAACCACTCCTCTAAAGGAATAATCCTGTTTGGTTCTCCAAAATAATCTAAAGGCAGAGACACAGACAAAGGCCCATTGTTTTCTCCCGGGCAGCTGTTTATTGCATTGGTGCTAAGGAAGAGATGGAGAGCCCTCCTGCCTGCGGCCTAGGTGCTCAGATTTGGAAGTGGTTCTGCTGTTCCCTCTGGTTATTTTCTCCTTACTCTCTCCTGTGGGAACTTTGGGCAGACTGCATTTTTCCTCCAAGCAGTTAAGTGTTAGCTTTACCTTCTGCTTGGTCCTTGTGCCCTGGGGGTTGGGGGGGTGGGGTGGGTGGTTTGTGAACTCTCTGAGTGCCTGGGAACTCAGAGGAAAAAAGCCTGAGTGCAGCCTGGGAATTCCCCAGTGCCCCTAGGCTGCCTCTCTCATCCAAGGGAACACCTACCTTCTGCATTTCCAGGGCCATGCTGGGGAAGTGTGTGTTTTGGCCTCTCTGGAGAAGGGCACGTTAGCTTCCCTTGGCCTGTTTACATTAGTTTGGTCCTTTCTGCCTTTGATTTCACATGAAGCCTTGGGTGGGGGATTTCCCTGCTTCCGTGGAGCTCACTCCTTCCTTTTGTCTGCCTTGTCAATTTTTCCACATGGGGAAGAGCTGCCCTTGACTCCTTGTTTCATAGACTTTGCCTAATGAGTGAATCAGTTCATAATCAGGAAGCAATTCCTCTGACTCCTAAAATTCTCTTTTGCTGTATTCTGTGACAATCAGACTTTTTCTCATTTGCCCATCACTGCCTTAGTTGTCAGTACTGACCTCTAAGAAAGGGAGTAATGGTCTTTCATACCCAGAGGCTCGGCTGCTTATTGGAGCTTGCTGAGCTAAATTGTTGATGCAGTATTTCTTAGTTCTTTGGAATGTGTGTCTTGGCTGCTCAAATAGAATGTAAACCTGTTAAGGTTAGGAGCTCTAGGTTCTTTCTCTTTCTTCCAGCGGGGAGGGTAACCACCAATGACTAAATTTGCTGGTGAGATTACTTCATCCTTGCTCCAATGTCATCCTGCCTGCTGAGCATGCCGACACAGCCACAGCGTCTCTGAGGTGGACCTCACTCTGCTAAGATGATGGCTCACAGGACTTCCCTGGCGGTCCAGTGGTGAAGACTCATGCAGCCACTGCAGGGGGCATAGGTTCAATCCCTGGTCCCCTGGCTGGAGAAGTTCCACATGCCTCACAGTGTGACCAAAATAGTAATAATAATAAAAAATAGGATAATAGCTCATAGAAAGAGTCCAACACTGTTAGTCAGTCGTGTTTGACTCTTTGTGACCCCATGGACTGTAGCCCGCCAGGTTTCTGTCTTTGAAATTCTCCAGGCAAGAATACTGGAGTGGGTTGCCATTCCCTTCTCCAGGGGATCTTCACAACCCAGAGACTGAAAGCAGGCCTCCTGCATTGCAGGTGGATTCTTTACTGACTGAGCCACCTGGGAAGCCCATGGCTCACAGAAGTGCTAGAGAAAACCTTTTTGCCCCAGGGGCAGTGGTAGAAAGCCTGAGTCAGGCCTCTTTATTCTTTTATGAAAGCTTCCCTTTTCTTTTTGTTCATTTGACACTGTCGAGTGATCCTATCTGCCCTTTAAAGCCTTTTCTTTGTTAGAGGTTCCAGAAAGCTCACGTGACGTTTCCTTGGGTAAAAATGTTCCCATTCCACAGCTTTCACACTCTTTGGAGAATTTCTTTTTTGGATAATCAGGTGGATTTCTTTTCTTTCTTTCTTTTTATTTTAAACCAGTGGACCTAGTTCTGTATAGCGACTTCTTCAGTTCCTCCAGCCTTCCTTCAGCTGCTTGATCTTGGAAGAACCTTGCCTAGGTGCCTTGACCTCCCTTCCATGATAGGAGCATCACCTACCTGTCTGTCCTCCCCTTGAGTTCTGAGATGCCCCCATGTCATTCCCCCAGATTCCTGTGTATCACAATATCCTTGATATTGTGATACATTTTCTTTTGACTTCCTTGTGGTCAGTTCTTAGATGACAGTCTATTTATATTCACGTTTAGAACCCTACTTTTAAATCTCAACATTAAAGAAAAATAATCCGATTCCTTTGCTCCTAGCTTGTCCTCCGCTTAAGACTGCATTTTCCCTCTTTTGTCACCCATCTGCTGGCCTTTGCAGTGGTTTTCTCTTCAGCTTCCCTGTGTTCTGTGCCTACCTCACTCCCACAGTCTTCCCCTCCGGCACAGATCACAGAGGAAATATTTAGTTAGTCTCTGCCAAACATTCTGGCTGTGTTGTTTTGCTTAAGAAGACATGCAGATAAACTGTTTTGATTCTTGGTCTTGGCGCTCGGGGGCAGATGTTCCTCCTATAACGGAGGTATTGTGGTCAGTTGGAAAGAGTGCTGGACTAGAGTTTGGAGAATTGGATTCTAATCTCTGCTGTGCTACTAATTTGCGGTACAGACTTGCGCAAGCCACATTTCTATGTCTCAATTTCCTTTTGTCAAAAGGGACTTTATGATGAAGAAGACACAGAAATCTATGGCGATCAGGACCCAGAGAGTCATCCCAGGGGAGCTAGTAGAGTAGACAGGCTAGAGGCAGAGAACCATGACCGTGACTGTTGTTAGTGGAACCAAGAGGAAACTCACGTCCAAACACAGATAAAATTAATATGTCTGGTTACTTTGAAAAAGTATAAACTGTGTTAAAGAAGTGATGGAAATTCTGTGACAAGGATGACTTCAAGAGATGACTGTCTTGTCCACTGCTGGGCCTGCCGTAGGTGCCCACCTGCTTGCTGTCACCCTTGGGACGTGGGAGGCTTGGCCTTTTGCGAGTTCCATCCCAGAATTCTGCCTCCCACCTTCCACCTCCTTCATAAATCCAGACATATTTGAAACTCAGCCCAGATCTTCACCTGGCTTTGATTTCCCCATCATGTGGAGAATGGGCCTTGGAAGTTGTAGTTTCCAGAAACCTGAAATGTTTGCTAACATGTCCAACTTCTGCATTTGTTGATCACTCCTTCTGTGCATGGCTGCATTCCAGGTCTTGTGCCCTGAACGTTTGGTTCCAGCAAGGAAAGCGGGGGATATTTGGGGGATCCTATCACCAGGAACTGGGAAATAAAAGTAGACTAAAGAACTGAGAGATACCCCCTGGTGTCATGAGAGACAAGTCTTTGAAGAAGAACAAAGTGGTTTAACATCTGCCTGTGTAAA
This sequence comes from Bubalus kerabau, assembly GCF_029407905.1. Lineage (NCBI taxonomy): Eukaryota > Metazoa > Chordata > Mammalia > Artiodactyla > Bovidae > Bubalus > Bubalus kerabau. The sequence goes on from NC_073638.1 coordinate 43,729,354, forward strand.
GCATAGCCCTCACACACATACTCAAATAGGCAGAACTACATTTCTTCCTGATCTCTCCCTTCTGAAATGATTCTGGGGGTTTACTCAGGTCTTGCCTCGTTTATACTTTTTCTTTCTAGTTAAAGATTTGCATTGGTTTCCTCCAACGTGGATTTGGAAGGCAGTCTCCAAAGTCTTTTGCTGCCCTGTGATCCTTTGTCAGGCATACTCAGCAGAAAAGAAACTTTGGTAAAAGAGTGCAGAGGGATACCTGTCCCTGCAGGGTTAGTGATGAGGACCTGTACTCACTGTCACCACACCCAACTTCTGGAGGCTCTCCTGCTGCTGAAAATTGCTAAAGAAAGTAATGGAACCGAGACTAGTTCTGGGGAGAAGAGTTTCATAATTGACTCTGCGTACTTTCAACTAGGCCTTCTTTATTATTCTGTAATCCTTTAATTTATCTTACGTCTCTGTGAAATACACCACAGTGCTTTTCTTCCTTCCTCCTTCCCTTCCTTCTTTCTCTCTTTTATTTTGTACTCTGTAAGCTCTGACTCCGTTCTCACCCTATATCAGCAGTGAGCATGCCTTCTACTTTGCTGGGACTCTTAGAGCTAGGTGACATGATACTCTGAGATAGTTCCTTTTCTTTCAAGAGCTGCTGCTGCTGCTAAGTCGCTTTAGTCGTGTCCGACTCTGTGCGACCCCATAGACAGCAGCCCACCAGGCTCTCCTGTCCCTGGGATTCTCCAGCCAAGAACACTGGAGTGGGTTGCCATTTCCTTCTCCAATGCAGGAAAGTGAAAAGTGAAAGTGAAGTCGCTCAGTTGTGTCTGACTCTAGCAACCCCATGGACTGCAGCCTACCAGGCTCCTCCGTCCGTGGGATTTTCCAGGCAAGAGTACTGGAGTGGGGTACCATTGCCTTCTCCGTTCAAGAGCTAGGTACTGCAATTCATCCTGCTCCAAGAAAACAGGCATAAGCATTTCCTGTCGGTGCTATGGATGTGTTTCTTGTGGATGCCAGCATCAGCTGGGTGAAAGGATGGTTTGATTACAGACTCAGTAAGAGTTGGGAGCCCATGTCTGGCTATTTGGTACTTTCCCCCATCCCACTTGTTCTGTTTATTTTTTTTTAAGTAAGTAAATGTTTATTTAAAAAAAAGGTAAATGTCAAATGTTTATTGATTTTTTTTTAAATTATGAAAGCATAACACATTTATAGGAGACTTGGAAAATATGGGTCAAAGTTACATGTAGTTCCACTATGTATTACAATTGTTTTTGTAAGTAGATCAATTAAGATTTTTAGCACTGTGAACCAATTCAACGTAATTAAGTTTTATATGATTTTCACACAACAGCAGGATACAAATTCTATTCAAGTTCCCATAGACTATAAATCCCTAGACACTGGAACATATCCAAGGACATAAAACAAGGTGCAAAAATTTCATGGTTTAGGGCTTCCCGGGTGGCTCAGTGGTAAAAGAATCTACCTGCCAGCACAAGAGACTCAGGTTTGATCCCTGGGTCGAGAAGATCCCTGGAGTAGGAAATGGCAACCCACTCCAGTATTCTTGCCTGAAAATTCCATGGACAGAGGAGCCTGGTGGGCTCCAGTCCGTGGGGTCACAAAGAGTTGGACATGCCTGAGCATGCACACACAAAGGCATTGAAATCATACAGAGTTTGTTCTCCTGTCACTGCCATCCCACTTGTTCTTAAACCAAGTTGTTCAGGAAGATGACCCAACTGGGAGCGGTCACGTAATGCCTGTCGTGTTCTCCCTCACACTCCAGCCCTGGATAGGAGCGAATGAGCTACCTTCTGTGTCTCTCGTGAGTTCTCTCGCAGGTAGGTGTCTATCAAATCCTACTCACATCCTCTTTAACCTTCTTTCTCCATTCTCATCCTCTTCTACCCACTTTTCTTAGATGTCTCAAGGAATATCCACCCTGTCCCCATCCCTCTTTTGATTGTGGTGTGAAAGCTAGCTCCTGGCATAGCTGATGAGCATGACACCATGTATACTTCACTCATTTGGGAGTGAAATGAGGTGATGTGACGAATCACTGCTATCTGTCTTTTCCTTGTTGAGTACCTTTTGAAATTCTTAAAAATACCTATCTTTGAACCAAGGACCACATTTTGGAATATGTAAAAATTATTTAATTTTACTTGTCTTATGTTTTGTTTTATTGCAAGTATTTGTTTACCCTGGTAATTTTTTTGGTGTCTTTATAGAAATAGTATTTTAGCCATGTTGTTCAGTAATGAGCCTATTTGAACATACAGCTACCATATCTAGTATTGTTTCTTCAGGAAAACATCTTCAACTTATAAAGGTGACTGACTGACAGAGGAGTGTTCAGTGCAAAAACAGTCTCGCCTTGTGGCCCCCAGTGGTGATGTTGCTGTAGAAGGGACTGACTTCATTCCTGTCATATGGCGAGGAAGAGGAGTGCTTCCCAGGGATGACTGGAGCTCAGTCGGGAAAGCTGGGTCCTTCCTTTTGTCTGAGTCTCTGAGTGGAGATGCTGGAGTGTGCCATGCCTGATTAAGCTTCCCTCTCCCTCCCTCTCCCTCTCCCCTCCCCCCCCCCCCATCCCACTCTGTGTGACTTCAGGAAATACTTTAGCTTAAAGCCTGAAGACATCCCCCACTTGGAAACTCATGATCCAATTATGACAGGACCTCATTCTTTAAGCATGTTGTGTAGTGGAGTTAATTGAATTATCTCCTCCTAGTTTTGAGTAGGAAATAATACATTCTTGTTGTGATGCTGTGTCAGGTCTTAAATGGAAAGCTGCTAGTTTGAAGCCATGTCTATTTCCAGTGGGAGCAGTCTGCTGCCAATTTACAAAAACTGATGAGATCTCTGTGCTGTGTGTGTAAACTGCAGCATCTTTTTGTGGAATGAACGATTCAGGAAAAATGGAACAATTTTTTTGAATAAAATTCCAAGCTGTACTAGGTTCCAAGTGCCTGAGAATTTCCTGTTAGAGTAGGAAAGTTTATCCATATGTTTTTGCCTGGGGATAGTATGTGTCATGTAGTTCTGAAGAAGTACGTCCGTAGTGGATTATCTCTTTCTTTGTCTTTTCTTTCCATGGTGCCCAGAGATGGTTTGAGCTCGTCTTTGGTCTCGTCTCTTTGCAAAAAAAAGTAGCATGTATTTTGATCAAGGTATGAGAGGGCAGGGTGAAACTAATGGTTTGTGTAAGCGGCATACCTTTCACCTTTGTCTCTCTGGTACCAAGCTGTAAGTCACTGAACTAACTAGCTCCAGACGCTTATTGTGCAATTTTGAGGTGAGGATGGGCAAGATCCCAGAGGCTGGGAGGCAGACATGCGGCTACCAGAGTGGTGACGTCACCTGGTTTACTGGTGCTGAGGAGAAAGGGGGGATTCCAGGTACTCAGCCTCCTTCCTACATATGGGGATATCTGCAGCCACCCCCAGGCCTCCTGGCAGCCAGGATCTTCCCTTGGGAACAGCCTTTGTCTAACTCTTGCCTCCTGCTGTCCCATGGGGACCTGAAATTGGAAAGGCTCTCGTAACCTTGGCTCTGGGAACAAAGCTTTGAGGAATGGGCAGGCATGTGTGTCTCTGTATATCTGTGTGTATTCTGTGTTAATGCTGAAAACTGATGAGGGTTTCCAAACTGGGGGTTTTATATGAGAGGAGAAGGGGGAGCGTTGTCTAGGTTTTGGGGAATCTGGATTAGGAATTGCCTTGGAATTTTCTTGGAAGGGAAAGCAGTTTATGATTTAACCCATTTTTAAAAAATCATTTGATTCTTTTCTTTTGATATATTTAATGTGGATGCTTAGTGTACAAAAGGAAATTATGGATAATTTCCTTTCTGTGTTCTGCTTCTTCCTCCATGCTTGTCCTAGAGCTGCTAAGTCACTTCCGTCGTGTCCGACTCTGTGTGACCCCATAGACGGCAGCCCACCAGGCTCCCCCGTCCCTGGGGTTCTCCAGGCAAGAACACTGAAGTGGGTTGCCATTTCCTTCTCCAATGCATGAAAGTGAAAAGTGAAAGCGAAGTAGCTCAGTCGTGTCTGACAGTCGTGTCCGACAGTCGTGTCCGACTCTTTGTGACCCCATGGACTGCAGCCTACCAGGCTCCTCCGTCCATGGGATTTGCCAGGCAAGAGTACCGGAGTGGGGTGCCATCGCCTTCTCCGATGAGAAGAGCAGAGCCTAGAGCAGAGCCTCCTAGAGCAGAGCCTCACAAAGCCGTAATATGTGACACATTGGAGACAGAGTCGTAATGTGTGACAGTTGGAGAAAGAACTTGTGTATGGAACAGCTTCATTTTTGCTCAGCTTTGCCTTTGTATGGGCTTCTGGGAACTGTGGTGGGGCTCCTTGGGAAGCCCACACCTCACAGTAGGAATGGAAAAAACTGTATCCTCCGGAGCATGACAAAGAGAACCAGAGCTGGGAGGCATTGGAGCCCACAGAACCCATCTGCTTACAAGCTTTGTTTTCAGATGTTGGGGACCTGCTCTGGTTCACCCTCCTTCCGCAAGATGTGGAAAAAAATGAAGCCTCTGCATGGAAGGCAGGTGGTAAAGCCACCAGCAAAAGCTTATACTAAGTGGTTCAGACATTCCCCATCCTAGGCCTGCCTTGGGTTTCTTTGAGGCTATCAGTAGCTTCGGGTTTCTCTAAGACTCTTGCTCACATTCAGCAGAGCCACTGCTTACTGGAAGCCATCTGGGGCCTGCCCAGGCTTGTTTTGTCCAGGCGTCTTCCCACCATGGTTCTTTTCTCTCCTTTTGGGCTCTCAGATGCGAGGACCATCAGGCTCTCTGAGCTGCTGAGAGCCTCGTTCCTCCCCTCTGGACCCAGGAAACTGTGGGAAGCTCTGGGTTTCCTCCTCTGCTGGGCACTTCTGGGAAGCTATCTGCATTCCTTTCTGCCCAGCTCTCTGCCTCTGGGGCTCTGTGGGGTGCGGTCGCATCGTGCCTGTCTAATGCAGAATGCTAGGGCAGTTCCATGGATACCAGCCCTTGGAGATAACCAGGAGCTTGAATGTGGAGTTGCCCTTTCTTGCAATCCTGGGACCAGGAGTTAGCTTTCCATGGGCTGTGGTGTGGTATTGATTCTTCTTAAAACCTTCTCTGACTCGCTTCCCTGTCTCCTTGCCACTCTGGAAGGAAGCGGGTGAGGAGGGAGATCAGGGCTCAGTTTCTTGTGATCTCTCTTTGGCTCTGGGATGGATGCAGCCGTTTGTGAAGAAGGAACTTAGAGGAGATCACCTGTCCTCTGGGTGTCTTTCTAGTCTGGCTGTGTTGACACTCTGGGCAGTGACAACGCGTGTTAGCAGCCCCTGGCAGGGATGGCCAGTCAGAGCTCCCACCTCCAGTTTGCTGACTCCCTGGGGATGTTTGCAGTCCTCAGTGGCGTGGCCTGTAGAGGTGTCTGTGCCCAGCCAGGTTTCAGAGCCTTCCCATGACTGTCCTGCCTCTTGGGGGCTTGAGAACAGATGGGTCTTAATTAGAAGCAGACCTCCCTCAAGGGCCCAAATCTGAAATGTATATTACAAAAATCACTGCTAGTTTTGGCTCTTCTTCCTCCTGCATTTCTCTCTTGCCTTTATATTCCCGCTGTCAGGGATTGTAAGCAGCTGCTGCTATCATACGGGCTAATCAAGATGGATCAGGGTTAAGGATGGAGCTAAATATAACTAAATATTACAGAGCATACTGCTCTGATGTGCTCAGACTTGTCCTCAGGGAAGGAGGTTGATTTGAACCTGTGATAGAGAGAGCCTTTCCACCCCAAGCAGAATAGGTGAAAGTTGGGAGGAAAAGGTGAGAAGGTACTTTTGAAGTTGGGGGAGTATTGGTTCCACCTCTTCCCTTCTCCCCTTCCCCCACCATTTCCTGTGAATGGTCAAGAGCAAAAGATATTGCTTTTCAGCCATCAGTCAGTCCATAGTACTAGCTAACATTTTCAGTTTAACCAACATTGCGATTCAAATATTATGTAAAGCTTTTTTTTCCCTCAGTGAGGGAATTTGATAATGGGAGACACAAATTTTGTTAAGCAAATAGAAAATGTGGAGATCTTAGCTGTGTTTGGTTACTAACTGTGAATGTGTTTAGAGTTCAGAAATAGAAGGTTGTGTCTTAAAACTAGAGGAAAACTTTCTTGGGAGAGGCAGGATCTTTTCTGATCTCTGAAAGTTGGATGGACTTCATACAAGCACAGGAGAGGTGGGAGTGTTCTGGTTGTGAGAACAGTAGGAACATAGAGAGAGTGTGAGTTTCCAGGGTCCCTGTGATGATTGGCCTCAGGAGTGGTGGGTCTGGATTCTGCAAGTTCTGCCTTGGTGCTCAGGAGATGAGAAATGAAGCAGTGAAAGTGGAATTTTGTGAAAAGAACTCTTATAGAAGAGAGTAGGCTAAGTTTGAATCAGATTCATGGGCAATCAGATTCACCCATGTAAGGAAAATAGGCTTTCTGAATTTTTTTCTTTCCTTCACAGGCTAAGTGATACTCAGATGTGTTCTTTGACATCCCGGCGAGTAATACTCAGGAATTCCCCAAAGATTTGCTATTCTCATACTTCCAAACAAGCTTCCTCCTGTTTCTGTCCTTCAGGATCTTAAACTGCACTCTCCTCTCCCTCCACATTCCTGTTTTTTCCTCTCATCATCTCACCCGTCTTCCCTTTCTTGAAACCTGGGTCTGATTTTTTTCCCTATTGCGTAGGTTTCTCTATGTTGATCTCTAAGTCAATGAACATTTATAAGCACCTCTTTTTATACAAAAGGCAAGCTAGCTCTATCTGTTTTACATAAAAAATGGGATATACCCAGTTCATGCATCATTAAGGAAAGAGCTAATCATTGCATAAATTAGAAACTTCTAGGTTCCTGTCCTTGGGGCAAAAGAGAAGGAAGGGTCCTTCTACTATAGGACATTGAAGTTTATTTAGTATGATACTCACCCATGGACCAGGGCCACCATCCATGCATGTGTCTAGGATAAGAACTGAATTTTGAGGGGCCTCTGCTCTTCTCTCCTCCTCATTCTTCTTCAGTCCTTAGAAGCATCGTAGTTTCTCATTATGGGAGGTAACACTGGTATGTTTATACCCAGCAGTGCCTGATGGAGCTGAGTTCCTACAGTCCTACTGTCTAATGTTTCAGTTACAACAATTAGAGCTGACTCCCTGCTCACAACAGCTCACTATGGCAGGTTAAAGAGTCACAAGAATTCACACTGATAGTTAAAAATATCACTTTGTAATTTTGATCATGGTGAACCTTGGTTTGGGGAAATGACAGGTAAAAATTGGATTCCTGAGTTTCTCTGTGTCCTCACTAGAGCCTGGATGGTCAGAGACCCAGATGAGAGGCTCTGATACGAGTTGCGGAAGGGCCATAGGGCAGATGAGATAGGCCTCAGCTATCTTTTCTTTCTGTGAGTTTTTTAAATCTCATCTCGCCACTAGTTCCCAGAGATGACTCCATGACGATAAGTCATGGCATAGTTTTGTATCTTCCTGTAGGAGGACTTAACAGCTTCATAAACCAGACATGTTATCTTATTTTTCAATTTAAGAGGCTCCACAGACTTGATTTTCTTTGTTTCCTTCAGCATAATTAATTGCCTGTGATATTATTGCTGCTGCTGCTATTGCTGCTGCTGCTGTGTCGCGTCAGTCGTGTCTGACTCTGTGCGACCCCATAGACGGCAGCCCACCAGGCTCTGCTGTCCCTGGGATTTTCCAGGCAAGAAAACTGGAGTAGGTTGCCATTTCCTTCTCCAATGCATCAAAGTGAAAAGTGAAAGTGAAGTTGCTCAGTCGTGTCCGACTCTTAGCGACCCCATGGACTGCAGCCTACAGGGCTCCTCCGTCCATGGGATTTTCCAGGCAAGAGTACTAACTCCATTTACCCGTGGGCCTGCAAATATAGGGCTTCCCAGGAGACTCAGAGGTAAAGAATCTGCCTGCTAATGTAGGAGCCCCGAGTCGGGAAGATCCCCTGAAGAAGGGAATGGCAACCCACTCCAGTATTCTTGCCTATAACATCCCATGGACAGAGGAGCCTGGCGGGCTATAGTCCATGAGGTTGCAAAGAGTCAGACACAACTGAGCAAGTGAGCACGAAAGTGCGCACTGCAAATATGTGTGTGTCCCCTAGATACACTACTTTTCTAACCAGAATGAAGCAAACGAAGACATGGACCTCGTTTGACCTGAGGCTCTGTATTCCCATCAGTAAACTCAAAATCACATTGACTCATTAGTTGACTCATACTGAACCATTCCTTAAGTGTCTTTCACTTATACCATTTTCATCCTGTTGTCATGCAGGTTTTTTTTTTATAAGCTTGTGTAAACTTATATCTTTTGTCCTTTTAAAATTTCATCTTGTCATACTTAACCTATAGTTCTAAGTTTGTGGAGGCCTTTAAAAAATAATTACCTCTAAATATTAATTTTTTCTCCCAATTAATTTGTCATATGCATTTTTTATTATTGTGCCTCATCTGGGTCTTTTATAAAAAAAAGAGTGACCAAGAGAGCGTCTAGAACAGATGGGAATGTCCAGACTTCTAGAAATTCCAGAACACTCCTTCTTCATTGATACTGATCCATCTTGCACATCCATTTGGACCCAGCTCTCCTGAGTTACCAGATTGAGCTGCTGCCAGTGCCCATCTGTTTTATCCATCACATCAAGAGGGATTTTTCTGAAGTCCAAATAAATTGTGTCCCAGCATTCTTCCATATGTGCGCGGATTTGTATGTGTTTATTTATGTGATACATAATATATATAGCATATACAAATATTTATCATGTAAGTATGTGTGCATATTATTTTTTAAACTCCCAGCCTATTTTTATAAAGCACTTGCTTTCTATTGCTGAGGGTTTTACATACATTATCTCCATTATTCTCTATTATAAAGTGAAGTGAAAGTTGCTCAGTCCTGTCCGACTCTTTGCGACCCCATGAACTGTCGCCTGCCAGACTCCTCTGTCCATGGAATTCTGCAGGCCAGAATACTGGAGTGGGTAGCCATTCTTTTCTCCAGGGGATCTTCCCAACCCATGGATTGAACCCAGGTCTCCCTCATTGCAGGCATATTCTTTACTGTTTGAGCCACCAGGGAAGCCCAAGAATGCTGGAGTGGGTAGTCTATCCCTTCTCTAGTGGATCTTCCTGACCCATGGATGAAACCCGGGTTTCCTGCATTGCAGGTGGATTCTTTGCCATCTGAGCCTCCAGGCTCATAATTCTATGTTAACTCCACTCAGATAAAAAATACTTTTTTTTAGCATGACCTTATGTAATCCCCAGTGATCAGGGCTTCCATCCTTGTGTCCTTGCTACTTTTCATGTTTCGTATACTCTGTTCTGGAGTTTTGCATGTGATATTAAGCATTTGCTGTGTGCAAAGAAAACACTGTATTACAGCCTGTTGGAAATTCAAAGATGAATAAGAAATGGCCCCTGGGCTCAGAAGAGCTTATATGTGATTAAAAATATGAAAGAATAAACAATGGCTTAGTGGGGGGCGGGGGGGGGGGTAGGGAAAGCAAAGAACATACCAAAAAAGAGTCCTGAGTGTGAATGGAACACTGAAACCAGCCCACCTACAAAGTTCTAAATGGAAATCTTTAGAAGCCAGGTTCTAACATATTACAACTTGTTTACAAAAATGGAAGGTATCCATTTGACTGATGGTTTTAAATCCTAGCCCAACACTTTGAGGAATGTCTTCTTGAATTTGAGGGTGAGGAGAGGCAGACCTGTAGAGAGGGTCCACTTTTGCAATCATTTATTTAAAAAATGCTATTAAAAATATAGAGTATATGATTTTTATGTGTACACTTTAAATGTGAATATTCATGTATCTACCACTCAGCTTAATAAAGAAAACTGTACTGTTAGCTTTGAAATCTCCTATGTGACCTTTCCAGTAGTTGCATTAATTTTAGAAAGTAAAATTTTGCCTTAAATTGTAGAATAGCAACAGTGTGGAGTATTTAGAACTTTGCTGTTGTTGTTTAGTCACTAAGTCGTGTCTGACTCTTGCTACCCCATAGACTGTAGCCCATCAGGCTCCTCTGTCCATGGGATTTCCCAGGCAAGAATACTGGAGTGGGTTGCCATTTCCTTCTCCAGGGGATCTTCCAGACCCAGGGATCAAACCTGCATCTCCTTCATTTGCAGGCTATTCTTTGCTAGTGAGCCACAAGGGAAGCCCACATTTAGAACTTCGTAAGAAGGAAAAAATTGCTAATATGTGATTATTGTTTTGGCATAATTTCCTTTTTTACTTGTATGTGTTTTTACATTTTAATGTGGTTATACCTTTCTCATGCATAATTCGGAGAAGGCAATGGCACCCCACTCCAGTACTATTGCCTGGAAAATCCCATGGATGGAGGAGCCTGGTGGGCTCCAGTCCATGAGGTCGCTAAGAGTCAGACACAACTGAGCGACTTCACTTTCACTTTTCACTTTGATGCATTGGAGAAGGAAATGGCAACCCACTCCAGTGTTCTTGCCTGGAGTATCCCAGGGATAGGGGAGCCTGGTGGGCTGCCGTCTATGCTGGAAAATCCCATGGACGGAGGAGCCTGGTGGGCTCCAGTCCATGAGGTCGCTAAGAGTCAGACACAACTGAGCGACTTCACTTTCACTTTTCACTTTGATGCATTGGAGAAGGAAATGGCAACCCACTCCAGTGTTCTTGCCTGGAGTATCCCAGGGATAGGGGAGCCTGGTGGGCTGCCGTCTATGGGGTTGCACAGAGTCGGACACGACCGAAGTGACTTAGCAGCAGAAGCAGCATGCGTAATTAGCATTATCTGATACTGTTAAAGTCTTCACAGTCTTTAAATAAGTAATACATGTATGTATTGCAAATTCAAAAGGTACAAAAAGGTATACAGTGAAAAGCAAATCTTCCTCCTACCTTCTTTTCTCTTTTCTTTCCCTCGACCTGCTTGTTTTTTATAGGTTTGTGGATTATAGTCTTTCTTTTAATGGCTGCACAACTGTCCATCTAGTGCAATGTTTTTCTGACTTCAGGTCATAATTGGTGAAATGTACAATTAATTTAGTGGGGCTCCACAAGCCTTGCTTGTTTTTTTAATGAAATAGATTAGGATAGAAAACAACAGAGAGCCTCACACATAGTAAAGGTAAATATTGTTTGAAGAAACTTTTTTGGTTCGGTTTTGTATATGTACACATGTGCGCACACACTCTCATACATGCACATACTGTTTTACCACGTAAAATGTAATTTTTTTTTACTGTGGGACATGGTCAAAAATGAAGCACGGCCACCTGATGTGGAGAGCCAACTCACTGGAAAAAGACTGTGATGCTGGGAAAAATTGAGGGCAGGAGACGCCGGCAGCAGAGAATGAGATGGTTAGATGGTTTCATTGAATCAACAGACATGAGTTTGAGCAAACTCCAGGAGATAGTGAAGAACAGGGAAGCCTGGTGTGCTGCAGTCCGTTGGGTCACAGAGTTGGATACAACTTAGCCACTGAACAACAACAACAAATAGTTAAAAAACACTTGAAATTTACCAATCTAGTAATGGCTGCCCTGGAATTTGTTTCTCATTTTCATTATTATATATAATTTGGGAACATGCATTTTTTTTTCCTCATACTTTGAAATTTTTTAAAGACAGCTTGGCAGAAGTGAGGCCACTGAGTCAAAGGATATGAAGATTTAATTGATCTATCCAAGATGCTTTCCAAAAACCATATCCCATTTACTATTTAATAAATGCCTTCTTTACTTGGTTCAGGATAATATATTTTTATTTCAGTACAGACATTTTTTCCTGTGCAGCACATATGTGATATATGTATGTATTTTTTATAACAAAAATGGGATAATTACTTTTAATCTAATATAAACTGAATGCTTCCCAGTTTTACTAAATATTCTTCTGCAGCCCTGATTTTTATTCTGGGGCAGCCTTCCTTGGATGTAGGTATAAAGAGTAACCACTCTTGCTTCTCAGACTTGAGTCATTCTTAACCATCTTTATGATTTGTACCATATAAACTTTTATTTATTTATCTTTAAATTGACTTTTAAAAAACTTTTAATTTAAAAATAATTTCAGATTTGCAGAAAAGCTGCAAAGATAATACAAGTTCCCTAACTTAACATAGTTCTGGTACAATTATCACCTAAGAAATGAACATTGGTATAATGTAAACTATAGACTTAATTTGGATTTCATTAGTCTTTCCCATTAAGGTCTATTTCTATTCCATGGTGGAACGTAGGATACCACATACATTTAGATGTTGTGTCTTAGTCTCCTCCAGTCTACGGCAGTCCTTCAGTTTGTCCTTGTCTTTTATGACCTTGAAATTTTTGAAGAGTACTGGGCAGGTATTTTGTAAACTGTCCCTCCAGATGGTTTGTTTAGTGTTTTCTCAGAATCAGATTAAGCTTATGGATTTGGGGGAAGAACACCACAGAGGTGCAATGCCCTTCTTAGTGCTTCATGTCAAGGATACATGATGCTGATGTGTTTAATTACTGGTAATGTTAACTTTGATCACTTGGTTAGATATGTCTGCCAGGTTTCTCCATTGACAAGTTCTTTGTAATTGGTACATATTTCTGAGAGAGATACTTTGAAATTGTGCAAGTATCCCATTTCTCTTTAAATTGTTACCCACTAATTTTAGCAAGACAAAACTAAAAGCAAACAAAAAAACTAGACTTTCATAAGCATTGGCCTAGTCAATGAGATCAGTGAAAAGGAGGTTATTAGCTGGCTATCTTTTTTTTTTAATACACATTATGATAAATATAAAAGCATTAAAATTTTTTTTAAAAATACCACTTATACCACTTATAATCATCTTATAGACACAGCACAAAAACCTTGGACCGCTCTAAGGTGCTAATGAGCAAGTGGTTTAGGTTCTATGGTGATATTGTTGATCCCTTGTTAGGATCATGTAGTTATAGCATTGTCATTGGTTAGTTTAGTTGGTCGGTTTCTTTAGTTCATATGTTAACAATTTATTAATTGTACAATGTACAGAACCCTAAACTAGGCTTAGGTTAAGACATAGGCTAGTAGGAGAAATGAGCTGAATAAACCTTGGTGCACTAAAACACAAGGCAGTGAACACAGCAGGCACTGGAGCTGTAGACTGTTCTAAGGAGTACAGTGGGTGGGAGTAGAGAATCCAGTCGAATCTGGGAAAATCAGGGGAGACAGCCTGGAGGAGGTGATATGGTCTGGACCCACATTTCCCACTGCTTTGCCTAGATCTTATTCTGAGGGATACTCCTTTCTGAGACTCAAAGGTTTTCCTTGGTTACATCGTGGAAAAGCCATTTGAGTCCACATTCCTCTTATTCCTCTATCTCCTTTTTCCTAACTTTGTACCCTGCCTCTCCCATCCTGACATTTCAGTCATGATAGATAAGATCTTGGTTGAGCTTGGAGTTCTGAGCCAAGTAAACACGGGAAGCCCATTCTGGAAGGGTAAATGTTTCTTCCAGAGTGGGTGAAGGATACTGCCTCCTTAGTCCAGTCGTTCTTGGCCCCAAGACTGTGTTTATGTGGCCCAGTGTTAAAGTGCTTGGACTTAAGGGGCAGTGTTCAGGGGCCTGTGAATTTGAGAGATTCCAGAAATTAGCCCATGTATAGGCTCTCCAAGAGACTAACAGATATTCCAAAAGACTGGATCAACGCACTTGAGTCCTTTGTGTCCTGGGGATCTGAACCTCGAGCTTCATGTTGAGGATTGTGAGCTGAGTGGAGATGGATGAGGGCTGGAAAGCTGGCACGTGGAAGGAGAGCATGCTCAATCCAGCATGAAGAGGTCCAATAGCCACTTCACCACAGGGTAGTGGAATCTAGGGTCCCTGTAGACTGCACCCACACTTTCCTAGTTCAGAGCCTTGGGGTTAGAGGGGTATGGGTAGGAAATGGGTCAGAGGCTGGTGGGATTAAAGCAGGAATAAGGACCCTTATGGCAGAAAGTGAAGAGGAACTAAAAAGCCTCTTGATGAAAGTGAAAGAGGAAAGTGAAAAAGTTGGCTTAAAGCTCAACATTCAGAAAATGAAGATCATGGCATCTGGTCCCATCACTTCATGGCAAATAGATGGGGAAACAGTGGAAACAGTGTCAGACTTTATTTTTTGGGCTCCAAAATCACTGCAGATGGTGATTGCAGTCATGAAATTAAAAGATGCTTACTCCTTGGAAGGAAAGTTATGACCAACCTAGATAACATATTCAAAAGCAGAGGTATTACTTTGCCAACAAAGGTCCATCTAGTCAAGGCTATGGTTTTTCCAGTGGTCACGTATGGATATGAGAATTGGACTGTGAAGAAAGCTGAGCACCAAAGAATTGATGCTTTTGAACTGTGGTGTTGGAGAGGACTCTTGAGAGTCCCTTGGACTGCAAGGAGACCCAACCAGTCCATCCTAAAGGAGATCAGTCCTGGGTGTTCATTGGAAGGACTGATGTTGAAGCTGAAACTCCAGTACTTTGGCCACCTCATGCGAAGAGTTGACTCATTGGAAAAGACTGTGATGCTGGGAGGGATTGGGGGCAGGAGGAGAAGGGGACGACAGAGGATGAGATGGCATCTCCAACTCGATGGACATGAGTTTGAGTGAACTCCGGGAGTGCTGTGATTCATGGGGTCACAAAGAGTCGGACATGACTGAGCGACTGAACTGAACTGAACTGAAGGACCTGGAAGAATTTCTTTACATAAAATGCGGGACTTGAGCAAAGAATGGATATTTCTGTTTCCCCAGGAAGGCTGTGAAGCAAAGTATGTGCAGCAGTGGCTAGCACACGAGACGTCCTGCCAGCTATGGTTCTTGAGCAGAGGAGGGCTGGGGTTGCCGTCTGGAGGGAGACATTTGTTTTGTCAATTCAAAGCCCTGGTAGAGCTCATGAACAGACTGCTTGATTGGCAGTAAGCAGATTGCCTTCCAAGAGAACTTAGATATTGCCAGTTCTTCTGCTTTGTAAAGGCTGCTTTGTCTCAGACTGGTGGCTAGGAGTGAGTCCCTGGCAGAGCTGCAGTTTTCCTCAAAGCACTTCCCAGGCCCTTTCCTAATTTCCCCATCCGATGTTTGGTGTCTTTCTTCTCTCTCCAGCTCTTCTTAGGGAGGAAGCCTGAATATCCCATCTTTCCCTCCAGGAAAGGTCGCCTTTTGTTGTTGATGGTCTTCTTCTGTCTGATCCCAGGCAGATGACTCTGCTAAAAGGATTAGATGCCCCTGAAACAAGAAATCTTTCTGCTGCTTTGGACTCATTCAGGAAGCAAGGGGACTGGGTGACTAGGATAGAACAACAGGTCTGGGTGACTGCCAAAGAACAATACAGTAGAACATTGACACTAGAAGGGCCCACTGGAGAAGTGCTGGTTCCAACAGCCCAACAGCCATCTCACTATTCGCAGGAAAAGGCAGAGGTCCTATGGGGCACAAGGACTTGCTCACGGTCTCACCGCCCTGTAACCAGGACCTGATGACTCTTTCTCTGCTCCTGGATTTTTAGTTTTTCCCTTCTTAATCACATTGCTGCTCAGAGTTAGAAAAGGATAATTGTAAAGTCTTGTGGAAACCTGCCTACTCACATGGCAGCCAGAGCCCATGTCGGAGAATGGGTAGGACACGTGGGTAGAACGGGATGTCCTCTGTGGACATGCTGCTGGAGCTGTCTGATGGGCATTGGGAGCTAGGCTCCCTAGAGGCATCTGAAGTTATACTGCATCTCTTAGGCATTCTAGGATCCAACTAGTAATGTTGAGATTGTTGTTGTTTAGTTGCTAAGTCGTGTCCGACTCTTTTGTGACCCTGTGGATTATAGCCCGCCAGGCTCCTCTGTCCATGGGACTTCCTAGGCAAGAATAGTGGAGTGGGTTGCCATTCCCTTCTCCAGGGGATCTTCCCAACACAGTGATCGAACCCATGTCTCCTGCATTGGCAGGCATATTCTTTACTGCTGAGCCACCAAGGAAGACCAATGTTGAGATAACAGCAGCTTTCTTTTCTTGAATTCCAATGCTCCCAAAGTAAAGAGTGACTTTAAAAGATTTGTTCTGCTCCTGTGTTTTCACATTTGGCATTTCAGTTTATAAAGGGACAAGAATAGAGCATCATCTCTTATAGTGACCAAATGTAGAATCTAATGCTCATATACATATATATATATATATATACACTTTTTTTTTCTCCTCTCGAATTCTTCTCTCAAATTCTTTCATCTTATCGAGGGGACAGCTGTTTCTTCTTTTTTTTCCCTTAGAGTCTTTTTAAATTATTTATTTGACACTTTAATTCGTTGCCTACTCTGAATGAAATATGAAAGTGGGTAGATTTCAAGGGGCTCATGACTGTGGGGGAGACAGGAGTGCAAGTAACAGTGATAAAATTATATAAATACCATGATAAAGGCATCTTCAGACTGCTGTGGGCTTCCAGAGTAGACAAACAGATCCCGCCAGGACATCAAGAACTGTTTCACAGAGGAGGTAGTAACTGAGTTGGGCCTTGAAGGTAGTTGGGCAATGAGAGGCAGTCAGAAAAAAGGTAACAGTGTGAGCAGTCGGGGGAGGAAGAGAAAAAAAATGCAGATTTCAGAGCAGCAGGCAGCGTGCTGTGCTTGTGCCTGTACTGGAGTGGTAGTGGTAGGGGAGTATGGCAGATGAAGCCAAAGGGATTTCAAATTTTGGTGGTGACGTCTGTCATGGGCGGGGTTTGAACTTAGTCACACCACTGTTGCTGTTAGTTAAGTCTTAATTATTTTTCCCCCAGAGAGTAGTTTTCAGTTTCTTTTTAGTAATGGAAAAACATTTTTTTTTTTCAAAACAGTATTTATACCCATCTCCAAATTATATAAAACATAGGATGGCTTTTTAAAGCAAATGTGTATTTTCAGTAAGCATAGGGAGCTGCACAGTGGAGGTGAGAGAAAGCATTTTTGTGCTTGAATGGAGCTGACCCGAGAGAACCTTCTCCTCTGTGGGCGCTGGGCCGTTCCCGAATCCTGCACGGTCTGGCAGTGACTCCGGTGGTGGAGTGCCTGTGAGTGGGCTCTCTGGGAATGGGGAAGACTGTAAAACCCTGGAGTGCGTCCCCAGAAGACTGACCTTACGAGAGAAGTTCTGGGAAACAAACCGCAGGGAGACTTTATAGGAATTTTTGGTTGAGCCCACAGGCAAGGCACATGAGGAAAAGAGATGTAATTATAGTTTGTAAGTCTATGAAAAGATGCAATAAGTGACATGAAATAGCCGTTCTAAGTTTCTTCTTCCTGTTGGACAGGAAGGAATGGAGTTTTATGCATTCATTCAGCAGATTTTTACTGCGTGCCAGCTGTAAGCTGGGCCCTATACTAAATGCAGAGAATAGGTGGCTAGCAAAATAGTCAAGGTTCCTGCTCCTAAGAAACCTGGGGGAAGCACAGAATGGCACAAGGGAGCAATTACAGATTGTGGTGAGTGCCATGGAGGGTAAGTCCTCATTCAGACTGGAGGGTCGCAGACCTCTCTTAGGAAGTAAGAGGCAAGTTGAGCCGAGTAAGATTCAGTCAGGCAAAGACTATGGTGTAGGGGGGCATCCAAGGCAAAGGGGAACAGCCTGGAGAAACTCTGACACTTTGGGGAACTAAAAGGAGGCCCACGGAGCTGGCACCCAGAGGGGGAGGGCAGGAGGAGGCTGGAGAAGAGTCATACAGGGCCTTATAGGGACATGGGAAGATTTTAGATTTTACCCTGAATGTTGGGGGGCCATTGAAGTGTGTTAAGCAGGAAATGACATGATCTAGTGTAAAAGGGTGATTCAGACACCTCCATGGAGAATGGAGCTGTGAGGGCAAGAGTGAAAGCTGGGGTGGTCAGGAGGTTTTCGTCGCAGTTAAGGGGAAAGATTAGGGTGGCAATGAGGTGCAGAAAAATGGACAGATGAAAGATATATCTAGGAAGTAGCATTGTCTGGAGTCGGTAAGTGGATTGGCTGCAGGCCAGAAAGAGGTAGGGATACACAAAGGTATCTCCTTGTCAGTACAAGCCTGCACGGGGACTCCCAGCAGACCACACAGGTTACAGGTTCCTGTCTTTCCGGAAAGGTCAGGTAGGATTGATCTAAATCCAGCCTTGCAGAGGCAGCAGGATTCAGCTGACCTCTTGCTCTGCCCAGTTCAAGGAACTTACACACAATAGCAGCACCCAGCAGAGATTCCAGTTCTCCCAGTAGTGGGGCACTTACTGTGTCCCTATCTGGGCCCCTCTCCCGCTGACCCAGGACAAGGCCCTAAGGAACCACTATAACCCCAGTGTGCCACTAGGGGGAGCATGGCCTGCATTCTGTGTCAGGTCTGGTCTGGAGGGCTTTTTGAAGTTTGCATTAGAGAGAGACTGACTTGTATCAGCTTTAGTAATCCACCTGCCCTGACCCTTCATGCTCCTTAGAAGAATGCCTGGTATATGGTATTTGTTGTTTAGTTGCTAAGTTGCGTCTGACTCTTTGCCACCTCATGGACTGTAGCCCGCCAGGCTCCTCTGTCCATGGGATTTCCCAGGCAAGAATACTGGAGTGGGTTGCTATTTCCTTCTCCACGGGATCTTCCTGACCCAGAGATCAAACCCAAGTCTGCTGCATTGCAGGTGGATTCTTTACTGCTTAGCCACCAAGGAAGCCCACTCAATAAACATGAGTTGGTATTATAACTGTGATTAGTGTCTTATTGTAGAAATGAATGGGTATTGCCTCTTGTTTCTCAGTATGGAGACTGGGCAGGTGGAATGTGCATTTTAGGGATCAGGAGAAGAACAGAAAACTGCCTGTTGGGAACAGGACAAGGGAGAAGGTGAGTGATTTGATGGTGTTGCCCTTGCTCTTTCATCCTGTCCTCCACGGACAGGGGACACTAGGGACACTAGGAATTCCTTTGAGGAATTTCTGAGTTGGTACTTGGGTCGGGGTGTTGGATTGGGTATTTCTAGTGGCTGGTTGAGTGTGCCCTCTTTGACACTCTGGTTGCTCCACTGAAGCAGCAGTGTCCCCCACTTAGGGTTGGTGCCACCCTGTTATTTCCTGCTGGATTTTGTGATGCTCCTCCTACGTTATCTCCTGCATATATATACCTTTTAAACTAGAGTGAATTAAAATCTTGTTTTAATAAATTTGCTGTAATACTGAAGGTTAGTCAAAAACACAAAGATTCTGCATGGGGTCTCTGCATTAAAGATTCCATCAGGATCTCTCTAGCACTGCTTGAGGAAACAACATTGAAAAATATGGGGCTTCCTTGGTGGTTTAGATGGTGAAGAATTTGCCTGCAATACAGGTTCGATCTCTGGGTTGGGAAGATTCCCTGGAGAAGGAAATGGCAACCCACTCTAGTATTCTTGCCTGGAGAATTCCATGGACAGAGGAGACTGGCAAGTTACAGCCCATAGGGTCGCAAAGAGTCAGACATGACTGAGCAGCTAACACATATTGAAAACTTTCTTACTTGAGGCTCTGCGTCCTTTTCTAGGGGGCATACCTACTGCCCCAGGTTTTTGTCTGTTATTAAGAGCAGCTGAGATGAATGAAATTCTTAGTTCAGTGCCTGATTTAAGGAGAATGCCTTCATACACATCTTTTCATGCTTATACCAGACCTGTCACTTGCTCAGGGGAGGGGTTTTATGGGTAAAAGCTGGAAGGCTTGGTGACTTCCCAAGGGCATATGGCTGTCACGGAGCCCAGCACTGCCTGGTCTTCTGACCCTGGCTTTGTCTGGTGCCCTTGGAACTGCTCTACTTAGTACACAAAGAGAGCTGAAAGGCTTGGGTATTATTTCTAGATGAGATATCTTCTGGTTCTGTGACCTGGGGCAAGTTATTTAACCTCTCTTTTAGATTTTTTAAAAAAAATCTGTTCAATTAGTATGATTACAGGAATCCTAACTCCAGGTCTATTGGGTTTGAGAGATGAGCCAAGATTTGTGAGAGTTTTTTTTGAAAATTGTAAGGTAATCTGTGCACCAGTATGTTTCTCATCTCATAGAGGTTATCTCAGAGCCTTCAAGGCTGAAAGGATGATAATTGAGCCTATCTTATCATGACTCAGAAGGAGTCTTTATCTTCCCCAGGGAATCCAGCCTTGTATCTCATGACTGGCTGTCAAAAAAGTTGTTAGTTTGTAAGATCAGATGGCAGTGTACTTTAGAGGAAAGTACCAGGCTAGGGGCAGCAGATTGGTCTCTACTGTTAGTACTTCGACTGCCAAACTGACTTTGTTACTGTGGTCTAAACATTTGATCCCCTCAAGCCTCAGTTTTCCCATCTATAAAATGGTGATAATAATGGTGGCTCAGATGGTAAAGAATCTGCCCACAACGCGGGAGACCTGGCTTCAGTCCCTGGATAGGGAAGATGCCCTGGAGAATGGAATGGAACCCACTCTGCTATTCTTGCCTGGAGAATTCCATGGACCGAGGAGCCTGGTGGGCTACAGTCCACAGGATCTCAAAAGAGTTGGACACGACTGAGCGACTAACACAATATGACAATATGTTTCAAAAGGTTCTGAGGATCAAACAAGATAGATCCTGTAAAAGAATATTACACAATAGAAATATGTACCAGGGAATTAAACTTTGAGGACTTGCTGTGTTCCAGGCACTGTGCTAGCTCTTGGTCAGGACTGATACCGTTTCTGACTTGGACAGCAGCTTGCAGAAAGCCCGGGCTTTCTGTATCTGTGTCGCATCTGCTCGGGCTGGGACTCTGGATTGCCCAGGATGCTTCCTGGTGCTGACTGAGCCTTTCCTCTCCATCGCAGGGAGATGAGAGGCTGCTTTGGCACCGGCGCTAGCAGCATGTGTCCCTGCGCTGGTTGAAGTCGTCGCCCCAACCTGGGCAGGCAGCAAGGTAAGCACAGAGGCCCGTCCAGGCGAGCTCCTGAGACGTGAGTGCATTTCCGCCTCAGCCCGCTGCCCGGAAAACCCCAAGTGCACAAACAAGTCAAGGCAGGGCATCTGGGTCCTCCCTACCCTCGCTCCAGGACCCAGAGGAAGGGCTGGCTTCCCCTCCAAGCGTTCAAGCTGACTCCCTCCCCTCCTCACCCCCCTCCCCAGCCGGGACTCTTCCAAGTTATAAAAAATGAGACACTGGAGGGGAACAAAACAAGTCCACTCACTGTCTTCTCCCTTCTCCCCTCTGAGCTGCTGAAGCCAGTTCCCAGGAGCAGCCCAGAGCCCTTGTCTGGCTGGAAGGGAGGTAGGAGGAGTGGAATGCGTGCGGAGCCCGAGCTGATCAAAAGACAGTGCTGTTCCGTGAAAGCCTCCCAGAACTGAGGGAGAGAGGGGGAGACCGCGGGTTTGGGGAGGGGGGGGGGGCGGAGGAGAGGGAGGGAGAGAGAGGGAGGGAGGGAGAGAGGGAGAGAGGGAGGGAGGGAGATCGGAGCGAGCGCTGGCGAGAACAGGGTCTCCATGACGACTGGCCTGGCCGGCCAGCAGTGCTCCGCTTATTTGGCTGGAAGGAGCGCCACGAAAGGTCAGAGGAAGGAGCTGTGGGAAGCTCGCAGCAGGTATCGGAGCCGGAGCGAGTGGATTTGGGGGCCCTGGGCTCCCTAACAGACTGTGGTGTGAGCCAGACTCTGCCGAGAATGGAGTGGGCAGGAAAGCACCGGGACTTTCAGGTAAGTCAGCTCCCGGCTGGGATTGTTTTTCCTCCTTTCCTGGCCATAGTCTTGGGCTGTTTTCTGGGAGGCCGGCGAGTGTCTGTATGCTCTCCTCTGCTCAGGGTTTGGGGCTCAGGAATGATGTCATGCTCCAACAGTTGGATTCTATTAGCTTACGGAGGAGGGAAGCAGCCAGTTTTCTTGACTTTGCAAATCTAGCTGATCTCACTCTTGCTGAACCTGAGGTGTTTAGACTTCACTATAGGAATCATCATCTTACTTTTATTTAGCACAAAGGCTCAGGAAATTTTACGGGAAGAGTCTTTTATGTAGGGGAAAAAAAAGAATTATCATCACTCCTGCAATGTGTTTGTAGTTCTTACATGGAAACTCCAGTGTCTTTTGAGTGGCTGGGTTTGTTCTAGTGAACACTTTTGTCTTTTGGTGCTGCTATGTCTGACCTAATGAAAAAAATAAAAGCTAATTAACTCAGCTGGGAGCTGCAGTGAGCTCCAAGTCTCTCTGGGGTAGTTATTAGGAGAGAGGGGCTGTCCTAGGGATGTCTGAACCAGGGTCAGTCTTTCCTCTCTCTCTGTCCCCCAGGTAGCCTGGTAAGAAGCAAGCTGTCCTCCTTTATTATTAATAAAATCCATCACAGGTTTTTCTAAACAAATGTATGGGGTGGAGGCAGGGGGCGTCTGGGGGGGTGGGACCTGTCAAGGTTCCTTATCCCGATATCTCTGAGTAGGTTGCTGCTAAGAGCTGGGTTACCTGAGGAGACCTGAAGTACCGTGGTTGTGCTGAATGGATTCCCTGGTTAACGTTTGAATCAAGTCTCAGGACATGCGGTGTCTATGCCACATACTCCTTCTACACTGTTGTCCTGTGTTTTGGTAAAACTTATCCTGACCTAGAGGACCAGTGTGTGGTGAACTCAGTATGGCCTTGGAGAGGAGATCATTCCAGAAAGGCACTTGTATAGGTGTTGGGATTGATAAGGTTGTCAGTGATCTCATCAGGAGGTTTCATGCGGTGGACACTCCCTGCAGTGGAGACCCCTCAGAAGACGTGCTTCCGCTTTAGCCATATTATATCTTAAACTTACTTCTGGGCCTCAGGAGGCTCCGTGGCTGCTTTTGGTTTCCCTGTGGGATGAGGGAACAGCTGCGGTCCTAGCTCTTTGGTTTTTCTTCTTGAACTTTCTGAACAGAATGTCTTTTGTACTCGGGCACACAATGAGGGGGCCTTCTGATTAACTTCGGGTCAGCTTGCCAATGAAAGCACTGGCCGTGTCTCGAATTGGGCTCCCTGAACGTGTACATGTGTGCATCACTGTTGTGGCCTGAGGCTCCACAAGGGTGAACTCAATGGCCCTGGATCTCGGACGGGCCACTTATAAAGCAGTGCTTCCTTTTATTCCATTCTAGGGCTCCTCTGCTTGGTTGACACCTCGATTAACTGGGGGGATGTGGCTTGGTGCTGTTGGCTGGTACTCAAGTCAGGGGATATGAGGAGGAGTCAGTGGGCCCTTTGGTGGGCAACATAAATCCAGGATCTCAGTTCTCCTCTATTTGTGTGGATGTAGTTGGGCAGCTCCTTCAATTTTACGTCCCTCGCTCATGTGAAGCAGAGAAGGCACTGGCGACCCACTCCAGTACTCTTGCCTGGAAAATCCCATGGACGGAGGAGCCTGGTAGGCTGCCGTCTATGGGGTCGCATACAGTCGGACACGACTGACGTGACTTAGCAGCAGCAGCAGCTCATGTGAAGAGGGCCAGCAGATGCTCTTTCTTCTGGTATAGCAGAATGATAATAGCTTGGGGTTTAGGAGACTTGAATTGTGGCTAGGTCATGCTACTCACCATTCAGATAGCCATTGGCAAGACTCTCAACTTCTACAACCTTCAGATTTATTGGCTGGTGAGATGGAGGTAATGATAATAGTTCCTCCACAGTAGTGTTGGGAGGAGCAAATGAAACAACTTCCACAGAAGAAATTTAAACCAGTCAAGACCTATATAATGTAAGATGTTATGAGTTGACCCTTGAAGAATGGTCTCTCTCTCTTCTGGAAAGTCACATTGCTCTCTGTTCTGGTTATCCCATTTATAAAGGCCCCTCTTCTTTTTTGCATTTATAAATAAAAATGAGAAAAACCTTTGAAAACTTCAAGATGTTAAAGGAAGCATACAGGCAAGTTTAGTAAGAGTGATGTTCACTGTAGGCTTGGAGCCTCGTAAATGATCCTTGAGAGATGAAGCTTTCCTGGGGTCCCCTGATTCACGTGTTTTCGTTCAGAGGAGAGGGATTTCAAGAGACCCCTTGGCTTTTCCAGTGTCCCACAGCTAGCTGCCTGGCGTTTACAGAGTCAGATTTTAGGAGCTGGAAGGGAAGCTAGTGGTTGCTAAGGGCCCGTTCCTCATCCTGTTAGCTTGTGCTGGGAAAATTGTTCCGAGGGAGCCCAGAGGCCTTTCTCCTCTGTCCTGGGTTTTAAAGGCAGGGTTCTAACTGGCAGGAAGAGTTATTGCTCTGAAAGGTCCTTGGGGGCTGGGCAGCTCTCTTAGGAACCTGTGGCTACAGCTTAGAGGGAAATCAGAAAGAAAGAAATGAGGAAGTGGGAATTCCAAGGGCAGAGATACTCGATATGCCCTGGGACTGTGCCAGGGAACAGAATCGCAGGGGAGCGGGAAGCCTCTGGGCGAGGGCATGCCAGCTCTGTCCTCGGGGACACCGGGAGGCTCCTGGGTACTAGGCGGGAACACAGAGGAGGGGCTGGTACCCCACCTGCAGCCGCAGCTCTTGTTGTAGGGCAGGGGCACATCTGGCAGCCAGGCCCTGGAGTGGTACCTAGGAAGAAGCCCCTGAACAGATTAAAAAAATAACAACAAACAAAAACAACAGAGCCTTTTTTTTCCAGGTGACTCTTGTCACAGCAGCCTCTCTCGCCTCCGCCTCCGGGGAGCTCGCCTGGGGGGGAGCTCGGCTGGGGGAAGCTGTCCACAGCTTAGCGCAGGTCTGCAGCTGTTTCCCGCTCCTTCAGTCCAGCTTCCCAGAGCTGAGTCACAAATTGGACCCCTCCATGTTCCTTAAGGATTAAAAAGTAACATTTCTGTTCTCGCTTTCTGTCTCTCCCACTTCTTCTACTGCTCTTCCTGCGCTCTCCGGCCCTGGGCTCCTTCTGTCTACAAAATTAGAATTATCAGTAACTCGGGGAAGTTGAAACTTTGAAATACCCTGGAAGACAGACCAAGGCCATCCTCAGTTCTGCTGGCTCTGCCCCGTCCCTGGAATGAAGGGCTTGGGGGTACCGTTTGGAGCGGTGCCGTGACTCCAGATATCACGGCCATTCTGCTGGCCGGGAACTAGGAGGGGTGTGCCCCACTCCCCACCTCATGGGATTCAATGAACTATTTCCGGGAGACCCACTGGTCACCAGAGTGAAGTGGAGGGTCTGAGTCCTGGGCCTTCCAAAGCGCCTCCCTGTGGGCTGGTGGGACTGAGAGGCTGAGAGCATGTGGTGTGTTGCTTCTCTTAGCTGTTACCTGTCAGTGCCCTGGAGGCTCCTGATGTTTTGTGTGGGGCCCAGGAGGGTTTGCTGAGACAGCCAAGCAGAGGGAAAGCGTGTGGAGCCTGGAGGAGGCAGAAGCCAGGCAGCAGCCCCCAGGGCTTTGGCTTGTCTGCCTTCCGTGCCTCCACCTTCACTAGGGAGAACGGGCTGCGGGTAGGGGGAGGGCACATCTGCTGACAGATGAGTGAGTTCTTTGATTTAGAGGAACCATGGAAAGTGGAGAAGGGGCCAGGAGGGCATGAGAGAAGGGGAAAAAAATGACCATCTGGCATGGTCTGCAGAGATTGCTCTCTCTGTGGGAAAATGTGCTTTAGTGGCTTCTTCTAGGGGTGGGGAGGGAGACCCTGTGCTCTGCTGGGGTGGAGGTGCTCTGTGCACCTGTCCCAGTAGGTGTTGGGGGTGAAATGCTGGGTAAGTCTGTCTTGGGAAAACATGCCAAGTGATATTGTCTGATAAAAAATATCGAGGTTGGGATGGAGGTCCAAGAGGTAGGGGATATATGTATACATATAGCTGATTCACTCCACTGTACAGCAGAAACTAACACAACATTGTAAAGCGACTCTATTCCAAAAAAAAAAATCCAAGGTCTCTGTTTCTAGCCATAGGCCCTAGAAAGACTGGCCTGGGTGTGTGTTGAGCAGAGAGAAGGATGCCAAATGAGTCGAGACTACCTTATTGAAGGATTTCTCCAAAGATCCATTGTCTTATTTTTTTTGACCCTGGTAAACTGGTATACTGTTGTTGAGGGGGTGTGGAAATGATCACAGTACTCTTCTCATCTGAAAGCTGCACTGTCTATATAAAGGGTGAATTATATGCAATCAGGATATGAAGCCTTCTTAACCAAAGCTGACTTGTCCCTGAGAGTTTGTCATGAAACTACCTGTTTCTCAAAGATCCAGACTATATTTCTGTGTGACTTGTCGTCACTGAAGGGGATTTGTATGTGAGTTGGCGATTGGCTAATAGGAAACATCACAGTGAATGAAGGACTGTTTGACCTGGGTAAAATGAGATGGACATAGGGTTATGGAGACAAGCTCTGAAGCAGTAGGAAGACTACTGGAAGGAAACAGGAGAGAGGCCCTGGGAAGCAGACTGGGGAAAAGGTAGTTCTCAGGTGGTAGAGGGGGTACCTGGACTAACCTAGAAGGCCCTCACGACTTAGCAGAAGGCTGGTTTGCCCCCAAGGGGCTCAAGGAGACAGCTTTGTGTAGGTCCTAACAGGCACTGGGAGGGCAGGAGTGGCTGGGGGTGGCTGGCACTGGGGTTGACACCCCTGTTCATGTGCTCTTGGACTCGGAGACATCCCTGGTCTCCACGTGTTCTCTTGGTCTGTTCACTCATTTAGTCAGTGAGTCTAGAGGGTCTGGGCCAAGAGCTGGGAAAGATATAAAAAAAAATCGAGTGTGAGATTTATCATACACACACACACACACACACACACACTGTATTACATGATTTATTATGCTTATTTCCTCCCCAGTGTGAGCCTCTGTCCATGTGACTGAGAAGGAACACTGACCTACTAAAGTTTTAGGTTTTGATGGTAGGATTAATGACTATCTCATGCTTTAGACTGGGCAAAAGGAAGAGGGTCCAACTCTTAGACTCTGATTTGAAGCACTATTTGAGTGATGGAAGAGAGCCAACTAAGGACTGGAAATAGGAGGAGGGTGAGGGTTCTAGGCCTGGGTGGCACTCTGGGAGTGTCGGGCGATGCGGTGTGTGTGCAGGGGGTGGGGAATGGGAAGAGGGAAATGGGAAAATTGGAAAGAAAACTACAAAGTCAGCTAGTTTCTAGAACTCTTTAGCTTTGTGTGCTCATTTGTGTCTTGGAACAGAGGCTCCCTTATTGAGTTCTGACAACTGAGTTTTATAGATTGCTTTTAAGTGAGTCAACCTGTACTGTGTGTGTTCAACTCTCAGTGACTGTTTCGCGCCCAGTGAGGGTATGGTGCTGCCTTTGAGCAGCTCTGATAGAGCTATTTACATATAATACGAGAGTATCTTATAGGCAGTCTAGTGAAGTGACTAAGGGCTGGAACTCAGGGATCGTAAATAAATCTTGATTTAGAACCTGATATTACTATTTGTTATCTGTGTGACCTTGGGTAATTTATCTAATCTCTCTGAGCCTCAGTTTTCTGTGAGGCATCTGTAAAACGGATATACAGTAAGTCCCCTGTATATGAATGAATTCCATTCTGAGAGAGCATTTGTAAGCCCGATTTGTTCAAAGTCCAACAAAGTTAGCCTAGGTACTCAACTAACATAATCGGCTGCATAGTACCGCATGCTGCTGCTGCTGCTAAGTCACTTCAGTCGTGTCGGACTCTGTGCAACCCCGTAGATGGCAGCCCACCAGGCTCCCCCGTCCCCGGGATTCTCCAGGCAAGAACACTGAAGTGGGTTGCCATTTCCTTCTCTAATGCATGAAAGTGAAAAGTGAAAATGAAGTCGCTCAGTCGTGTCCGACCCTCAGCGACCCCATGGACTGCAGCCCACCAGGCTCCTCTGTCCATGGGATTTTCCACGCAAGAGTACTGGAGTGGGGTGCCATTGCCTTCTCTGATAGTACTGCATAGGTTTATATATATATAAACCTATATTTATATAGGTTTATAGTACTTTTCACACAAATAATACATAAAAGACAAACACAGAAAGTAAACATTTTTAATCTTACTGTACAGTACCTTGAAAAGTACAGTACAGTAGCTGGAATCCAGGGGCTGGCCTACAATTCCATCAGGTCTTCACAGGGACTTCAGTGAAGTCATCCTCTTGTAGATCTAGCTTGAAATAAATATACTGTACTAAGATATAAGCATCTGAATGCAGAGTTCCAAAGAATAGCAAGAAGAGATAAGAAAGCCTTCTTCAGCGATCAATGCAAAGAAATAGAGGAAAACAACAGAATGGGAAAGACTAGAGATCTCTTCAAGAAAAGTAGAGATACCAAGGGAACATTTCATGCAAAGATGGGCTCGATAAAGGACAGAAATGGTATGGACCTAACAGAAGCAGACGATATTAAGAAGAGATGGCAAGAATACACAGAAGAACTGTACAAAAAAGATCTTCATGACCCAGATAATCACGATGGTGTGATCACTGACCTAGAGCCAGACATCCTGGAATGTGAAGTCAAGTGGGCCTTAGGAAGCATCACTACGAACAAATCTAGTGGAGGTGATGGAATTCCAGTTGAGCTCTTTCAAATCCTGAAAGATGATGCTGTGAAAGTGCTGCACTCAATATGCCAGCAAATTTGGAAAACTCAGCAGTGGCCACAGGACTGGGAAAGGTCAGTTTTCATTCCAATCCCAAAGAAAGGTAATGCCAAAGAATGCTCAAACTACAGCACAATTGCACTCATCTCACACGCTAGTAAAGTAATGCTCAAAATTCTCCAAGCCAGGCTTCAGCAATATGTGAACCGTGAACTTACTAATGTTGAAGCTGGTTTTAGAAAAGGCAGAGGAACCAGAGATCAAATTGCCAACATCTGCTGGATCACTGAAAAAGCAAGAGAGTTCCAGAAAAACATCTACTTCTGCTTTATTGACTATGCCAAAGCCTTTGACTGTGTGGATCACAATAAACTGTGGAAAATTCTGAAAGAGATGGGAATACCAGACCACCTGATCTGCCTCTTGAGAAATTTGTATGCAGGTCAGGAAGCAACAGTTAGAAGTGGACATGGAACAACAGACTGGTTCCAAATAGGAAAAGGAGTACATCAAGGCTGTATATTGTCACCCTGCTTATTTAACTTATATGCAGAGTACATCATGAGAAACGCTGGGCTGGAAGAAGCACAAGCTGGAATCAAGATTGCCGGGAGAAATATCAATAACCTCAGATATGCAAATGACACCACCCTTATGGCAGAAAGCAATGAAGAACTAAAGAGCCTCTTGATGAAAGTGAAAGAGGAGAGTGAAAAAGTTGACTTAAAGCTCAACATTCAGAAAACGAAGATCATGGCACCTGGTCCCATCACTTCATGGGAAATAGATGGGGAAATAGTGGAAACAGTGTCAGACTTTATTTTTTGGGTCTCCAAAATCACTGCAGATGGTGATTGCAGCCATGAAATTAAAAGACGCTTACTCCTTGGAAGGAAAGTTATGACCAACCTAGACAGCATATTCAAAAGCAGAGACATTACTTTGCCACCAAAGGTCCATCTAGTCAAGGCTATGGTTTTTCCTGTGGTCATGTATGGATGTGAGAGTTGGACTGTGAAGAAGGCTGAGCGCCGAAGAATTGATGCTTTTGAACTGTGGTGTTGGAGAAGAACCTCTTGAGAGTCCCTTGGACTGCAAGGAGATCCAACCAGTCCATTCTGAAGGAGATCAGCCCTGGGATTTCTTTGGAAGGAATGATGCTAAAGCTGAAACTCCAGTACTTTGGCCACCTCATGCGAAGAGTTGACTCATTGGAAAAGACTCTGATGCTGGGAGGGATTGGGGGCAGGAGGAGAAGGGGACCACAGAAGATGAGATGGCTGGATGGCATCACTGACTCGATGGACGTGAGTCTGAGTGAACTCCGGGAGTTGGTGATGGACAGGGAGGCCTGGTGAGCTGCGATTCATGGGGTCACAAAGAGTTGGACACGACTGAACGACTGAACTGAACTGTACTCTACACAGTACTGTAAAGTATACAGAAGTACAGCCACTTGTAAAGGATGCACACACGTGACAGTGAACACCAGACACGTGAACAAACTTACATGACTGGACATGTGAACGCACGTTCCCATCTTCGAAAGTTTGCAACTTGAAAGTTTGTACATAGGGGACTTCCTGTAATGATAGTTCTTAGCTGGTTAGCGTTGTGGTGAGGATTGAATGAAATGATGCATGTAAAGCTCTCAGCCCAGTGCCTGGCCCACAGTAAATGTTCAATGCTTTCCATTATTATCATCAGCTTAGAGCAGCACTTTGAAGAGACTATGGCTGGCATCTCTTAATCAGGTTGGGGTTACTGTGTTAGGAAAGTCAAATCAGATCCTCCTTTTTTTTAGAAGGAGTGTAGACTTTGCATTTTCTTCCTCTTTCCGTCAAGACCTCAGGAGAGTTGCTGAAGTGATCCTCTTGACCCAGCTTCACAGGCTCAGCTTTATCCTTCTGAAGGAGGCTTACCTTCACAGCCAGGGGAGTCTAGAACTGCTTTTTTGCCTGCCCCTCTCCTACAGGCCAGCCCAGGTGGGACCTTGAGGTCCTCTTTAACCCAGCCCTGGAGGCCCTGTCCAATCTGCTGCCTCCAGTGCTCTGGACACTGGCTACCCTGGCACTGCTCACCTTTCTTCCGTGAATTCTCTGTGTCCTTCAAAACTCAGCTTAGAACACGGGCTTTGAGGCTGGCTCTGGAGGTTCACAGTCTGGCTCTTCCTCTTACTACCTGTGGACCCCTGCAGTTAACCTCTATAAAACCTTTGTGTCTTCATCCGTGAATTGGGAGTAATATTACCCATCCCAACGATCTGTTGCAGGAGTTAATTTGTATAAAGCACTTAGTTTTTGGCACACACATGCTCTCAGTAAGTGCTAACGGCTGCTGCTGTTGGAGATCTCTCCTTCCTAGGAACGTCTCTGGCTGCATGCAGCAGAGGAAAGAGCCCTGGCCTCGTAGTAAGCAGATCTGAGCGTTAGTCCTAGGCTTTGAAACTTCTTCTAGCAAGGGGGATTGGGATTGGGTGTTTTCGTTGACATTCTGACTTGACACTTGAAATGCATCTTATCTTTCCAACTAGATTCCCTAAAGTCTTATGAAACTGAGTATAGTAGTTGATATATTTTATTTCCTCAAATTGACCTACATATGTAGTTTATGCTTTAAGACATATTTGAGTTAACTTTTTTAAAAAACCCCATCAGCTGGATTCTGGGAAACATTCCGACTTGATTCTTTTAACTTGGAGACTGGGAACTTGTTCTCAGCTGCACAGGGCTTGGTTGCAACAACTTGCGAAGAGGCTCTAGCTCTTAGTAAGCTAGAAGGTCTCCCAGGTCAGTAAGAAATAGAGGTGGTGGTTTCACTTAGTGCCTCTGGAAAAATTTTGGTCATTAGATGTTTGGGGTACTCCTGTGCCGCAAAGACTTAGACTAGCTTTGTGAATAAATTCTGTCCACGCTGTTTCCCTCTG
Source organism: Bubalus kerabau (assembly GCF_029407905.1). Classification (NCBI taxonomy): domain Eukaryota; kingdom Metazoa; phylum Chordata; class Mammalia; order Artiodactyla; family Bovidae; genus Bubalus; species Bubalus kerabau. Next base: position 43,760,754 of record NC_073638.1, read on the forward strand.
TCAGTGGAGAAAACGGGCAAGTGTTTTCTGATGGATCCTCTCTCCTGTAGATCCTGGAGTGAGCCACTTGTGCTCAGAGACAAACCTGTGTGTTAGGGGAAGAGCCCTCCAATGAAAGAGTGATGTCCAGAGCCAGGTCAGGCTGTTGTGGTTCACACTCAGGCTCTGCTGCATCCCAGCTCGGTCACCTGGGTAAGGCACTTAGCCTCCTAGGACCTGGTCCCTTGTCTGTAGAATGGAGGTGGTAATAGTACTATTTTCATAGGGTCATGGTGAAGTCTAAATGTCAAGTGCTGAGAATAGCACCTCATATCTAGCACTTCATGCAGTGTGAGCAATGATTGTTATATTTATTATTCTCTTGTAAGTCAAGCAGAGTTTGATTCTGAGTGGCTAGTCTATCTGGTTTGTTCTGCTGAGAAATGTGAGGTGCTACCCACTTCCTCTATGTCTTGGACAGATATCTAGTATCAGCAGGGCAGTAATAAGTGTCCCCTATCAGTGCCTGGACTTCCCAGGTGGCGGTAGTGGTAAAGAACCCGCCTGCCAATGCAGGAGGCTTAAGAGACGTGGGTTTGATCCCTGGGTCAGGAAGATCCCCAGAAGGAGGGCATGGCAACCCACTCCAGTATTCTTGCCTGGAGAATCCTATGGACAAAGTAGTCCATAGGGCTGCAAAGAATCGGACATGATGGAGGTGATTTAGCACATGCGCTCATATCAGTGCATGGGTCATAGCTCCTTTACCTTGCTTTTGTAAAGAAATATGTAAGCTAGAGGGGGAATCTGGCTAAACAAAGTAGCATCTAGGTTGAAAGGACCCTCTCTGATGAGTCATGCGTGTTCTGTAGCAGAGCCCTGGGTGAAAGAGTAAGATGGGAAGTGGGCTGAGGGAGAATGTAAATTGAGGGGCAGAGAGAGCTTGTGAGTGGTGAATATCCCCAGGCAGGTGGTTGCGGTTGAGACACTGAGTTGTAGGAGAGGCTCTTGGCACTTTGTCTTCCAGGAGACAGGTTGCCTCCCCAGCCCCAAGGTTACACTTGTCCCCACACTGGACTCTGAGACCAGTCTCAGAGGAGCGGTGGGTTGGGTCCAGGAGGTTCTAACCTGTTCCTCACAAGAATGAATAGTTCCAGTAGCTTGGTGCATCTTATCTACAAGTGTAATTATAAAGAGATTGCCTTTTTCAACGGCAAGAAATGGGAACTTTTGCTGCCAAATTTAGCAGCATGTTTTAAGTCCCTCAAATCTCCTTTGAGTGCTACCAAAGCTCTCAGCTTTGTTGTTATCTCTTGTTGAAACAGTCTGGGAAGGTCACATCAACAGTGCCAATTTATGGGCCTGCTGAACCCAGGCTGGCCTGGGGCAGAATGGGGAGTTCCTGGGAGTAGGTGCTTCACAAATTTTCCCTTTGAGTGAGGCTGTTTATAATTTAAGGTTCCTTTTGCTTCAGAAGACCAAACTGCGGATTAGGGTCAAACATCTTATTTCTTCCGCAGTCTTACTTCTGTAGGCTCCCAGAGGCAGGAACTCCAACTCTGCAGTAGCTCCCTATATACACTCAGGGGAAGCTCAGCCTTGATAGTATTTTCAGCTGCCTACACTATGCCCGACTCTCCTTACCGGAGGTAAGTTTTCTTGGTGCAGATTTTGTGCCAGACTTCCCTACCTCTTTTAGTTTATTGGCAATTTTTGACCTCCCATGTGTTCTGAAGGAGTGATTAAAAGAAGTGAAGACCAGAGGGTGTAGAAACCACACGTGAGGTTTCGTACTCATTTGTAGAGATCTGAGAATAAGAAAGTCAGATCCACGTGTGCTTAGACTTTGTCTCTTGGCAAATGGATGCAAATAGGCAAAGGAAGTGAAAGAACCTGACTGACCCTGGCAACTCTCAAGAAGTGTGGTGTTTGAAGGCAAAAGGAAAATACCTGGGATAGCTGAGTTGAACTTGGCAATGGCAGTGGCCTTGGTTTACAGTCTGTGACTTGACTCACTCAGAGAACTGAGACTTTGGAATCCAGAAAGAGAGCCCTGAGGTTTATTTTCTTTGTTCCTCTCTCACCTCCAGATTTATTCACCACTTGGGCTTCAGACATAAATGGAAATGCCAGATAAATTGCTGTTTTTGAGATGGCTTGAGCAGCACTGTCCTCTCTGGATCCTGGGCTCTTTGGGTGAATCATCACTGCCACTCAGGGTAGGGTCACTGCTCAGTTGTGCTGGGAGAGCCGGCTGTGAGGATGTTAGTGGTAAGAAGGACTGTGGGTTTTCTTAACGCTGAGTAAGTGCCCAAAGGGAAGTGGCAGGGGCCAAGTTAAAAAGAAAACAGTGAGGAACAGCTAGAAAATTGTGTTGTATTTAGACCTCATTAAATACAAATAGACAAGTTTCTTCTCGAAACCCACATCTGTTTGGTAAACCCAGGTGGGTTTTATATGCAGTGCTACCCAGACTTCTTTTCACCTGAAAAATATCCAAGGTCAGATGTCTACACAGCTCTGCTAGAAAAAGTTGAGCCCTGGGAAGCTGTAGAAACTAAAGGAAAAGACCGTGGAGTTGTGTGCATTCTACCAGGATAAGAAGAGTTAGTGGGGGGAGAAGGCAAGCTGTGGAGATTGCAATACCTGAGACATCGTCCTGGCAGCGATAGCAGTTAATGTCAGTGGGGGAGCTTGGATGGCTTTATCTGTTTGTGTTCCCTTAGAGTTTATTTCTCCTCAGCCTTTTCTCTCTTTAATTTGCAGTCTTTCCCTGAGATCCCATGGAGGGCAGAAAGGGTGTCCAAATCTGCCTCTCTTGTTTAGAAATGTTATTTATTTATTCATTCATTCAATATGTCTTTATTGAGTGTCCATCCCGTTCTTCATTTCTTGGGCTTCCCTGATAGCTCAGTTGGTAAAGAATCCGCCTGCAATGCAGGAGACCCCAGTTCGATTCCTGGGTTGGGAAGATCTGCTGGAGAAGGGATAGGCTACCCACTCCAGTATTCTTGGGCTTCTCTTGTGGCTCAGCTGGTAAAGAATTCGCCTGCAATGTGAGAGACCTGGGTTTGATACCTGGATTGGGAATATCCCCTGGAGACGGGAATGGCTACCCACTCCAGTATTCTGGTCTAGAGAATTCCATGGACTATTCCATGGGGTCGCAAAGAGTCAGAGGCCACTGAGTGACTTTCACTTTTACTTTCATCCTGTTCTAGGCACCATTCTCTATGCTGCAGAAAGTGAAAAGTGAAAGTGAAGTCGTTCAGTCGTGTCTGACTCTTTGCGACCCCGTGGACTGTAGTCTACCAGGCTCCTCTGTTCATGGGATTCTCCAGGCAAGAATACTGGAGTGGGTTGCCATTTCCTTCTCCAGGGGATCTTCCCAACCTAGGGTCTCCTGAATTGCAGGCAGACACTTTAACCTCTGAGCCACCAGGATGTCCAGGAAGTTACCTTCCCCAAATCTGCACATTCACAGCTTTTTCTTGTCCTTGAAGCTTCAATGTCATCTTCTCCGAGAGGCCTTCTCGAATTTCTTTTTTGAAAATAGTTCTCAAGTTCCTGTGCCTCTCTCTTTTACATCACCATTATTTCCTTCATAGCTCATATCACTATCTTTATCTTATTTGTGATTTGTTTGCTTATTTACTGCCTGCCCCCACCCCTGCTCTACTTAAAGCTCCACCACACAAGGACTTTGATGTGTTAGTAGTTATCTCTACGTCTGCAGCATAGACAGGGGCTTCCCTGGTGGCTCAGAGGTTAACGTGTTTGCCTGCAATGCTGGAGACCAGGGTTCGATCCCTGGGTGGGGAAGATCCCCTGGAGAAGGAAATGGCAACCCACTCCAGTATTCTTGCCTGGAGAATCCCATGAACGGAGGAGCCTGGTAGGCTACAGCGACTGAGCAACTTCAGTTTCTTTCAACTTCCTGGAAGAGAGAACAGCAGAGCAAAGTCTTTGGGGGTAGAAAAGAAGTTGGCTTGTTGAAGAGAACAGAAAGAAAGTCGTCATTGTTAGAATACAGGGGGCAAGTAGATTAGGAGTAGAAGATGGTGGAGGCTAGTTCAAGTGCAGCCATTTGGGCATGGTAAGGAGCTTGGAAAACCAGTATGAGGTGTCCATATTCTAGGTCTGTGGCGCAACGAGGGCTAAGTTGTCAAAATTTGAGAGGGATGATTGGCTGAGAGGAAGATTGAATTTGAAAAGAATCAAGAAAAAAAACAAGGGGAAAGAGAAGGGCTCTGGAGTGGGGGTTGGCACATAGCTAATTAACTAAAGGAAGTTGAATAAATACAACTCAATTCTGCATAGTTCTTGGGATCAAGCAATATGTTTTAAAGATTTCTGTAGATTTTAGATTTGTGGTACATCATTAGCAGACTGCTTGCTTATTCTCTTACACGTATTGTGTTTTACTAGGCATTTTCACTTGCATCATTTTAGCAAATTCTCACGACAACTGTGAATGAATTTGTTGATGTTCTGGTGTCTCCAGTTGAGGAACATAGACTGGCGAACTTACTTAAAATCCAGATCTAAGTCTGTACCATTCCAAAGGATGTGCTCTTTCTATGCCCTCACTCTGACTGGTGCATTCCTCTTAATTATCTAAAATAGTTAATGAACATTTTCCCCCTGAATTGTTCTGTGTTGTTTCCTGTCCTGTTCTCCTTTCTATCCACTGGAAATTAGGATAAGATTTTGGGTATTTGTGGGTTTCATCTTTTTCTGAAAGGTGTATCTGGTTAAATGTTAAGAATACCAGTCCATATCAAAAATTGGGCAGGGTAAGAGTGTGTGGCAAGACTTGGAAATAGTCTGAATCACCTCTCTTTATCTGGGTAGGAGGAGTGATCATCTTTCTCATTAAACTCATTAACTACTTGTGGAGACAAGTAGTTAATTAAATGTTATATTATTATTCCCTCTCATTTTGCAGTAAGAAGATGGAATTTGCTTTTGGAAGATTTAAGTAATATGTCAGTAAATTAGCATTTGTAAGTAAATTCTGATTTTTTAGTTCACAGGTCTCTTTTGGAGTCTTCAAGTTTGTTGGCAATGTTTGAGGAAAGAAATTTATTAGGCCATAACTTTTACTCGCTGGAAATGGAACATTGACTAGTTTCTGTTGATAGATACTTCTTTTTTGTGGGACTGATCCTGTTTGGATTCTGTAAGTCAGGGGTGAGGGTTCTGAAATGAAAATGTACAGGGTGTTGATAAACTTCCAGTCCTTGGTGTTCATGAGATCTGTGTTCAGCTTTGGTCCACTGGCTAGATGGAATGGTCTGTGAAAGGCAGAGAAGGTGAGATTGAATTTCAGGTTTAACATAGATTCCTGACACACAGAGGAATTTCTTTGGTAAGTAATGGGACTCTACTTTTCTGCTTGCCCTACCACTGTCTGTTTTAGACTATTTGGCTTCTGAAGGAAAAGCTCTGTGATTAGGAAAGACTTCTTGAGAGGGTGCTTTCATCTCCAGGACCTCTTCACTGAGCCTGCGCTAGCTGCTCACCACCATGAGCCGGGACACACAGATGATCTAGTGGATGACAGAAAAGAGCTTGGTTGAGGTCAGAACTTGAAGTGCTTGAACCCTCTGGAAATTGTTCTTCTGAAAGCAGGAAAGGAACATACCTGGAATTAGTTGGTAAAAAAGAAACCTGTGGGCTTCCCACGTGGTGCTAATAAAGTGGTAAAGAACCCGGCTGCTAATACAGGAGATGTAAGAGATGCGGGTTTGATCCCTGGGTTGGGAAGATCCCCTGGAGGAGGGCATGGCAACCCACTCCAGTATTCTTGCGTGGAGAATCTCATGGATAGAGGAGACCAGTGGGCTACAGTCCATAGGGTCGCAAAGAGTCAGACATGACTGAAGTGACTTAGCATGCATGGATGCACACAGGCATGCAAAGAAACCTATGAGACCACATGGAAGATAGAATTAGAGGGGGAAGAAACATGTCTGTCTTATTGGATGTAACTGGAGAGCCTGATGGGCTACAGTCCATGGGCTGCAAAGAGTCGGACATGACTGAGCACAGCACAGAGAGGTAATATTTTGGTCCCTCAAAATTCATTTAAAGGAGACTATAAAGGAAGTCTGGGTGGTGGGGAGGGAGGGTCTGACCTCCAGATGACAGAGTTCTCTAGGGCCTTAAGCAGTGGTTTTCAGACTTGAGCTGCCCCCAAACTCACCTAGGAAGCTTGTTTCCAGTTCAGTAGGTCTGAAGTGGGGCCTGAGAATTTGCATTTTTAACAGGTTTCTAAATTGCTACTGCCACCACTGCCTGGGAAGCGTTGCTTCCCAGGTTCAGCAGCTGAGAGTCTGATGTCGGTGAGAGGGCCAGATCTAAATAGGTGTGCCTTCCTTTCTAAACTTGGGCTTCCCTGGTGGCTCAGACGACCTGGGTTCGAGGCCTGGATCAGGAAGATGCCCTGAAGAAATGAATGGCTACCCATTCCAGTATACGTGCCTGGAGAATACCATGGACAGAGGAGCCTAGTGGGCTGCAGTCCATGGGGGTCGCAGAGAGTCAGACATGACTGAATGGCTAACACTTCCACACTTCCACTTCCTTCATTTACTTGAAATTTCATGTCTGTACTTTACAGTCTCCTGGGTCGCTAACCCCATAACATCAACAAAGCCGGGTCAAGGTTCCTGTCCCCAGTCTCTAGGATTCTTCTCGCAATATCCCTGTCACCTTCACATGAGGTTTCCAGCTGTGTGCTCGTCTGTAAACAGCTGTTGACTGATTTTTGGAGAATGCCCTTCTCGGGCACTCTTTTTGGACAGGTGACCTTTATGCCAGGATAAAGTCTCCCCTGCCCTTAAGCATGGCCTGCTGGCTGGCAGGACTGTTTTCAGGGACTGCAGGCAGGCTCGGCACTGCCTGTGTTCTGTTGATTAGCCAAGTTTACACAGGACATGCCTGGGAGATTATCTCTTTAGCCCAGGAGTTGAATTTCAAGGGCAAAGTCCACAGTTGGCACCCGATAGGCTGAGAACACCTGGACAGGAGGATTTCATGTGGCTTTCACTCAGCCAGGCCTCTGTGCCTCTTCCCACAGAGGTCAGATTTTCTGCTTGTTTGCTGCCCAGGCAGGTGACTTCGGAATGCTTCTCCCAGAGCCGCATGGTTCTAGGCATTGCCCCTTGCTATCTCTTCAAGGGCCTGCAGCTCCAGGTGAGACACTCAACTTAGTAAATAAACACAAGCTGCCTTCTCTTCTGTGGAGTTCTGTTCCCCTTGATTCTTTGTCTGTGCTTGCCTCTCCTCTGGAGGGAGGATCTTCATCTCTCCTGCGTGGTCAGTGATTCTTCGATTTTCCCAGGACTCTTCTTTGTTTAGCTTCCCTCGTTATTCCAGTATTCTGTTTCAGTGTGGGAAGGGATGTTTAAAGGTTACCTGATTTTCCTCTGCCCAACCTTTGTCATATCGCTATAGACATGGAAGATGATGAACTTTGTAAGACACTCTGGGATAGAGGAAGAAGGCTGCTGGTAGCCCTGAGCCCTGGTGCTGCCCTGAGGGTTGAAGAGGTCTGCTGAGCTGTAACCCATCCTTGGCATACTGATTGGGAACTCTGGTCCAGTCCCAGGTGCAATAGGGTAGAAGTGAGAAAACTGAGCACCTGAGGTGACCAAGCTAGGACTGGACTCAAATCTCCACTGCTGCTGATTCAGGGCATTGCTGTCTATACAAGACAAGAACTGTGAAGTGTTAGCATTTCAGATTAGCAAGCATGCACGAAACTCTCTCTCAGCCTAATTTTTGTGTAAGATTTGTTTGTTTCCCCTCCTTTTTTTGGTAGCAAAAGTAATATATTTGTTCTAAAAACTTTTACAAAATCAGAAGAATATATAAATCTGAATAGGAACCCATCCTTTAAACCCATGCACCAAAAAATATAATCATTGTTAACAGTTGAGTAACAATGGATTTTTTCTACATTTGCATATACGCTTATTTCATCTTTCAAAAAACGATGATACTGTAATAAAAATAAAAAGCATTGATGACAGTGTGGAGAAAGTTAGAACCCTTATATATTACTGGTGAGAATGTAAATGGTGTAGTTGTCAAGGGACTGAATTCTTTTGGTTCCTCAAAAAGCAAAAACTTGCCTAATGACCTAGCAATTCCACTCCCAGGTATAAACCCAACAGAAGTGAAAACAGAAACTCAGGTACTTTATGCCAGTGTTCGTATCAGCATTATTCACTGCCTCAAAGGTGGAAACAACCGTGTTCATTCACACATTAATGAATGAACAAAATGAGGTATATCCATACAGTGGAATATTAATCAGCCATGAGAGGGGTGGAATTCTGATACATGCTACAACATGGATGAACCTTTAAAACGCTGTGCTGCTACGTCATGTCAGTCCTGTCCGACTCTGTGCCACCCCATAGACAGCAGTCCACCAGGCTCCTCTGTCCCTGGGATTCTCCAGGCAAGAACACTGGAGTGGGTTGCCATTTCCTTCTCCAATGCATGAAAGTGAAAGTGGAGTCGCTCAGTCGTGTCCCACTCTTAGCGACCCCATGGACTGCAGCCTACCAGGCTCCTCTGTCCATGGGATTTTCCAGGCGAGTACTGGAGTGGGGTGCCATTGCCTTCTCCGAAACACTGTGCTAGGTGAAATAAATCAAGATATAATAGGACAGATATTGTATGAGTCTGTATATATAAAATACCTATAATAGGCAAATTAATAGAGACCAAAAGCAGATTGGAGGTTACTAGGAGCCTGGGAAGAGGGGAGAATTGGGAGGTGTAGCTTAGTGGTTCGGAGAAGGCAATGGCACCCCACTCCAGTACTCTTGCCTGGAAAATCCCATGGACGGAGGGGCCTGGTAGGCTGCAGTCCATGAGGTCGCTAGGAGTCGGACACGACTGAGCGACTTCACTTTCACTTTTCACTTTCATGCATTGGAGAAGGCAATGGCAACCCACTTCAGTGTTCTTGCCTGGAGAATCCCAGGGACGGAGAGCCTGGTGGGCTGCCGTCTATGGGGTCGCACAGAGTCGGATACGACTGAAGTGACTTAGCAGCAGCAGCAGCTTAGTGGTTACAGTGTTTCTGTTTGAGAGAGTTTTGAAAGAGTTTTGGAAATAGTGGTGATGGTTGCACAATGCTGTGGTTTAATTAATACCACACTGAATTTTAAACTTCAAAAATGCTTAAAATGTCAAATGTTACATATATTTTAACCCAATAAAAATGGTTGAAATTTCCTCTCTTGATAATTTACCTAGACTATTTTTTCCATGTCTGTATATTAATTTTAATAGCAGTGCTGTGTTTCTTCAGGTGGATGTATCATAATTTATTTAACCAAACCTCTGTTGATGGACATTTGAGTTATTTCCAGTTTTTCCTATTATAAACAGTGCTGCAATAAACAGCTGAATATAGCTGACTTTGCCCCAGTGGGCTAGTATTTGTATTACCCTAAGCAAAATTCATGGAAGGGAAGATTCACTGATCAAAGGTTATGCTCGTTTATAGTGTTAATAAGTATTGCCAAACTGCTTTCCAGACAAGTTGCATCAGTTTAGTTCTCATCAAAAGTATATCATGATGCCTGTTTCCACCATGCCTTTGCCAAGTGGGTGTTGTAGAGTATTTCAATCTTTGCCAATTTGATAGGTGAAAAAAGATTTCTTATTGTTGCTTTATTTAGGGTTTCTTTAATTTTTAGTGAAATTGAACAGCTTTTATGCTCACTGGCAGTGGTACTTATTCTTATGTAAATTTTCTTTTCAAATACTTGGTTCGCTTTTGTGTTTGGTCATTATTTTTTCCTTATAGATTTGTAAGAACTTTTACATACATATTACATTAGAACTACTTGCCGAATGTATTGCTGATATTTTTCACCCTTGGTTTGTTTTATTTTAATTTTTGACTTTGTGCTAATTATTTGTCTTTCACATGTTTTAAATTTTTGTGTAGGTCAATGTATGATCTTTTCCTTCATGACTTTTCCCCTCCATTCATGGCTTTTGAGTTGAATTTTGTGTCATGCTTTGAAAATTTTTCTTCACTCATTAAAATTATAAACATAATTTATTCATTTTTTTCCTAGTGTCTTTATGGTTCCAGCTTTTACATTTAGATTGTAATTAAGTTTCTAGTATAATAAAAAACCTAAAATAAAATTTTTCCTATTATTTTTGTAGACTTCTGTTCACTTTAGTGTGTTTAGTGAGTGGGGCTACCTATATTCAAATCTTGTATTTCTTATTTATTATGTACCATAGCCATTGAAAACGTTTTTCTGCACCATTTATAGAGGAACATTTCTGATTCAGTTTACCAAAAGAAAAGCCTTTAGTGGGAGACTCAGATCAATAAATTGTACCCAGGTCTTCTGATTCGCTGGTGACTCAGATGGTAAAGAATCCGCCTGCAGTGCGGGAGACATGGGTTCGATCCCTGGGTTGGGAAGATCCCTTGGAGGAGGGTATGTCAACCCATGCCAGTATTCTTGCCTTGGAGAATCCCCATGGACCAGAGGAGCCTGGTGGGCTATATTCCATAAGGTCGCAAAGAGTCTGATATGACTGAGCGACGAAGCACTTCTGATTCTCAATCCTGTCTGTTTTCTATTATCCTTATATAAAATATCCAGATTCCTTTTCATTATGTTTTGAAATAATCGCCTCACCCCACTTCTGAAAACTTGACAGTGAATCTTACATGCAATTGAATTTGACATGATAGACCAGGGTGGTATGACGTGAAAGCCTCTCTCTTAAATTATAGCTGGTGTGATGAGCTTAGCCTGGCTCAGGTAGGGGCTGGGAGGCAATTGCCTGTTAAAGAAGTGCAGGTTGGCGCTGAGGAGATTCAGGGCCAAAGTCAGAAGGGATGTTGAGACCCAGGAACCATGCGACTGCTGGAGGGAAGCGATAAGAAGAAGTGTGAAGAAACTTGACTGCTTAGAAGACAGATTAAGGAAGAGTTTTGAAGTGAAAGAAGGAAGAGGAATAATGTTTATTCCTCAGTAAACTTATGTCCCAGATATTCAACTAGTAGTTCCCCCCAACTGTGTTTTAAAAGTCAGCTTTTAGCAGTTTAGGCTTGCTGCTCCTCAGGGTCGTGAACCCAGGAAAGAAAGCCTTATTCAAAGGAATATCCTGGGATGGGAAGTTAGAGTGCAAGACAGCGAGAGCAGCATTGAGCCGGCATCACCTCTGCTCTTGTCAGCCAGAAGCTTAGATGGAAATGTTTTTAGTGAAGTAGACTAATAAGGAAGCAGAAGGATAAACTACTTCAGACCAGCAAACACTCCTTAGCCCTGCAGGACCAGCTGCACGCAGACATACACTCCCTACCCCTAAGAAACTTAATAGTTTACCACATAAGACATACACAAGGTCCGTACACTACAGTGAGATTTATGCCACCAGCCAAGTGGCTCTGGGAAGAAAGGATTAATTCAGTCACTGGTGGGAAGACAGTGAGGAATATACAGGTAAAGTTTCACAAAGCTTCACATTTTGAAGTATGAATATACTTTTTTTTTTTAAAGTTTGTTGCTTTTTGACACTATGAATAGTTATTATTTAAATGGCCAAGTCAAGGAGGGGCATTCCAGGTAAAGGGTTAGCATGTGCAAAGACACAAGAGTGAAGCAGTATATGCAAAGTCTATGTGCGCAAAGCTACTAATTGGTCATTTTTCTGCACACAGTAGGGAGAGTGAGCAGCGTTAAGATGAGACTATAGGGCCAAAGAATGGATAAGTGAGCTAGAAGATAGAATGGTGGAAATAACTGTTGAAGAGCAGAATAAAGGGAAAAGAATTAAGGATAGTCTTAGAGACCTCTGGGACAATATTAAACACACCAACATTTGAATTTTAGGGATCCCAGAAGAAGAAGAGAAAAAGAAAGGATTTGAGAAGAATTTTGAGGTGATTATAGTCGAAAACTTCCCCAACATGGGAAGGGAAATAGTCAATCAAGTCCAAGAAGTGCAGAGTCCCATATAGGATAAACCTAAGGAGAAACATGCCAAGACACATACTACTCAGCCTAGCAAAGACTGAACAGAAAGAATATTAAAAGCAGCAAGAGAAAAGCAACAAGTAATATACAAAGGAAACCCCATATGATCAACAGCTGATCTTTCCGCAGAAACTCTGCAGGCCAGAAGGGAATGGCTGGATATAGTTAACGTACTGAAAGGAGAAGATGAAACTATAGAGACATATAGTATGAAAGGAAAAGATGAGACTATGGAGATAGGCCTCGGGGAATAGCTCTTGGAAGGCTAGATCTACCTCTGTGCACCAGATCACCCCAAAACATTGTGAATGTTTAAGCAATAATTTTATTATCCTCTCTCATGTTTTTAAGGGTCTTGCTTGGGGTCTTCTCATGTAATTTTTTTTCAGAAGGTGGTTGGGCTGGACTTAGTCAGAAGACTCAGTCACTCCTATGTTTGGTGTCTGAGAGGGGAAAACTCAAACAGCTGGGGCCACTCAGCTCTCTGGCTCCTACCACCCCATTTCCATTCCTGCTCCCTGTGGTCCCTCCAGCACGGTGGCTCAGGACTGGGAAGCCAGTGTCCTGAGAGACTGATAGGGGTCACTGGCCCCATCCAAGCTAGCCTTGGAAGATCAGTACCTTCACATGGGCCCATTCTGTTCCTTGAGGTAGTTACTGAGGCCCTTCTGGTTCAAGGAGAGAAATAGCAAACAACTGGTTAGCTGCTTCTGAAGTCACCACAATCATACAGATTAATTTGAATTTTATGCTGTAGGGCAGTTTTCCCCAGATTTTATTCATTGCTTACTGTCTTCACAGTATTATCATGACCTCTCCAAACTATTATTTATGTATTTAAGTCAGCTAACTTTCAAACTTAAATTTAAGAGGAAAAGTTATCTCACTTTTGTAAAGTGGAAAATCAATATAACTTGCCATGCACAGCAGATAAGTTTTAAAGTAAATATATGGAAGCAAAAAACAATGTTGAAAAAATTTTGCCAGATACTGCAGGCTGTGAATGTCTCCTCTCCTTCCCCCCAACCCCCAACCCTGCTTGCTGTTAAAGAAGCAAGTGGAGACTTGCTTCTTAATCTAGTGAGCTCTGAAAGACTTACAGAGTGAATGACTCGATCACCTTGTGATTTCATGCCATTTACTTCTGCGTAATATGATGTTGAGTTCCTGCCATGCAGTTCCTTACCACATTTTGGGAAGCATTGCTGTGAACAGTGGAGCTGCTAAAAGAATTTGAGCACTGGAGCAATATAGCTGCTAAATTTGCATTTTAGCAAGGTCACTTTGGCTGAATCATAGAGAGGAGATTTGAAGAAAGTAAAGCTGGGAGCAGGGAGATGGTTTTTGGAAAATTACTGCAGTAAGTCAAACAATCAGTAGTAAAATCTGAGTCAGAGAATGGTGGGGGAATAGAGGAGGTGAATATAAGACATTAAGGAGATGGAATCTGGAGGACTTGGTGATAGATTGAACTAGAGTAAGAAGGAGAATGTAAAGTCAAGGATGACGTGTAGAAATGGGTGGCGTTGTGGAAAAAAGTACAGGAGGGGGAAGTGTTTTATTAGAGGTAGAGTGGGAAATGAGTCCAGTTTTAGGTATTCCTTTTTCTTAAGTATTTTTATCATGAATTTTTTGCCACTTTATGGATTTGTCTCATTGTTTCTTTGGGGTATAATCTAGATTCTTCCTCTTTCCCCTGTATTTTCTGTAAACTGTAAATTAGATATAGAGGTTTGGTTAAATTTAGGGTAAGCGTTTTTGGGGAAAAAACTATAAATTATGAAGCAAATCAGAGGCATATAACTTCTGGTTTCCTCACTATTATTGATGCTAAATTTGGTCACCGCTTAAGGTAGGGGCAGCCAAATTTCTCCATTGTAAAATTATAGCTTTTATTTTATAACTAGCAAATAATCTGTGGGTGACCTTTGGCACTACTCCCCATCAATCTTCAACTTAAGTGGTTTTATTTTTTGAACTTTTTATTATAGAAAATGTCAAACATACCAAAAGTGGAGAAAATAGAAGACAAACACCCATGTATCCGTCATCCATCTTCAACTGTTATCAGCATTTGGGCTAACTTGTTTTTCCTCTGTCCTTGTCCACTACCCTTCTTTTTTCTCCTGTGGATTTTTGCAAGTGAATTCCAAGGATTATACCGTTTCATCCATAAACACTTCAGAACATACCTGTCTCAAGAGACCTTTCAGACATGTTTAGCTGTATTGATTTCTGGCCAGCAGTTTTTAGTTGCCTTCACAAAAGATCAAGGAATACCGATGATTGAATTGATCCAGAATTAGGCTTTAAACTCGGTCCTTTGTATTCATGGGTTCTGCATCCATGGATTCATTCAACCACAGATGGAAAATATTAGGAGAAAAATTCTAGAAAGTTTCAAAAAGCAAAACTTGAATTTGCCACACACAGGCAACTGTTTACATAGCATTCACATTGTATTTACAATTATTTACACATCATTAACATAGTACTGGGGTATTGTAAGTAATCTAGAGATGATTTAAAGTACATGGGAGGGTATGTATAGGTTATATGTAAGTACTACATCGGCCACATGAGAGACTTGAGCATCTGTGGATTTTGTATCTGTGGTGGGTCCCTCTCTCACTGGGGCCAGAGTTTGAGGGTGTGATGGATCATGGATTCTTGCCTGGAAGGACAGAAGGTAAAGTCGGAAACAGGAGAAGGGCTCAAGGGAAGAAAGACCTGACCAAGGTCAAAGAGCAGTTGTTGAATAGTAGGAAGACTCAGAGATAGGCAGGAAGGGGAACTGTGGTCAGGGAGTAGGATTTTGGAGGACAAGATTGAGATGCGTTGTCTCAGACGATGCCAAGGTCTGAGGCTTGTCCGTAGGGATGGGTAACGAAAGTAAAATCAAAGTCAGGGGGTTGGTCATGAGACAGGGGTTTTGAGTGGCTCCATCCACATCAGTATTGATGTTGCCAGGGTGAAGAAAGGGCTGTTAGGGAGAGCCTGGTCTTTGTTAGGGCAGGAGATCGTGCATAGATCTATGAAGAGTTGGAGGTTATAGGATAGTTGTTAGCTGAACAGCAGTCTATAGAGCAGATTGGAGGCACAGTTAGCAGAAGGCAAAGTGAAAAAAATGCAAAACCTCATTTTAAACAGCGTTTAAGTCTGTGTGATCTAGTACAGGGGTCCCCAGTCCTCAGGGCTGCGG
The DNA here is from genome assembly GCF_029407905.1 of Bubalus kerabau. NCBI lineage: Eukaryota > Metazoa > Chordata > Mammalia > Artiodactyla > Bovidae > Bubalus > Bubalus kerabau. Next base: position 43,775,973 of record NC_073638.1, read on the forward strand.
ACTGGTACCGGTCCACAGCCTGTTAGGAACCGGGCTGTACTGTTGGTGGTGAGTGGCTGGCCAGCGAGCAAAGCTTCGTCTGCTGTTCCCCATCGCTCGCATTACTACCTGAACCATCCTCCATCCCTCTTGACAAAGGGCTTGGGGCCTGCTGCTCTAGTAGACATTACTGTCCACTGGTTGAGGTGGAAGGAAACTAATGGGGTGGGAATTAATAACTCACAGGAAAAGAAGTATGATATGTGGGTGGCGGTTGAAGCAGGAGCCCTCCAGAGGAGACACTCTGGATCACCAAAGCAGTGCTGATATTAGGGCAGTTGTCCACTGAGTCCCTGCTCTGGTTTATCCCTAACAGATCCCTTTGTGAAGTAGCCCTTGGTGCCTTTTGATTGAGTCTTACTTAGCTAGTCTTTGTGCAGATTTGTGTTGCATGCTTTCAGTTCAGTGCAGTTGCTCAGTCGTGTCTGACTCTTTGCGACCCCATGGACTGCAGCACGCCAGGCTTCCCTGTCCATCACCAACTCCCAGAGCTTGCTCAAACTCATGTCCATTGTGTCGGTGATGCTGTCCGTTACATTTTGCTTATAGAATTTGGGTGGGGGCAGGTAGGGGGGTGCGTTTTCTTGCTGCTGGTGACCACCAGCCTCTTAAACTTCTAGAAAGCCATTCATGCCTGAGGACTAGAGGTGGAGGGTCCTTTTTTCTGTCCTTGGCTATTCTGAACTTTGTCTCTGATATACCAGGGAGAGCACATTTATCTCCCCTAGGTTATGGCCATCAAGGTTATAGGAAAGAACTGTATTGTGAGTTTCAGAGTTTTGAAGAACTTTGAGCTAAAGTCATGGACTTGTGGGGGCCTCCCTGGCAGTACAGTGGTTAATATTTCACCTTCCTTGCAGGGGTGTGGGTTTGGTCCCTGGTTGGGGAGCCTTGTGGCCAAAAATCCAAAACATAAAAAAGAAGCAGTATTGTAATAAATTCAATAAAGGCTTAAAAATAAAAAAGAGTCATGGATTTGCGGAGGAGTCAGAAATGAAAACTCAACACCATGATTCCTCCTGGCAAAGATAATGTATCTTGAAATTGTGCTTTTAGGAAGGTCATCACAGGAGAGAAGTTTGGGAGGGAAGGCCGACTCTGTGCGACCCCAGAGACGGCAGCCCACCAGGCTCCCCCGTCCCTGGGATTCTCCAGGCAAGAACACTGGAGTGGGTTGCCATTTCCTTCTCCGAAAGAATGCCTAGCTGACTTAATACCAGCATCTCCTTAATTCCAAAACAAGCTGAATGTGTCCCCAGGGGAGGCTAAAAGTGGGATGACTTCTCACTATCTTGCCAAACACCTATGTTTAAGGGAGTAATTGGACCACATGCTTCCTTGGCTTAATGAGTTTTAATGTTGAGAGAAAAGTTTTCCTGTTGGAGTGTTCTTGGAGTTCACTTCCTGCTGACGACTGGTGTGCGTGTGTGTGCGTGTGTGCGTGTGTGTGCACGTGTCAGCAGAGATGTCAGCCTGGCTTTCTACATCTCCTGGAGGATAAGGATAGTTATTTACATTTAAATAATAACTTACAGCATATAAAATATTTTTATGTACTCTCTTTCATTGGTTTTATATTCTGTCTTTCACAAGAAGAATTAAGGTGGCTAGCTACAGAAGACATAATAAAAACAGCACTTGACTGTACTTTTCATGAGATAGTGGGAGAAACAGGAACTTTAGTTAGACCTAATTTGAATTCTGGGTTTTCCTTTTACTAGCTGTATGATGCTGGGCTGTAGTTTTCTTGTTGGTAAAACAGAATTGATAACATTTACCTCCTAGGGTTGTTTTGGCACCTTAATTAACATAGTTAACGCTTGGGGACAGTGCTTGGCACACAGTGGATGATGCATGAAGGGAGGTTTCTGTAATGTGGAAACAGATCATCAACATCAAAGAAAAGAAGAGCATCCTAATCTTGAGGGTCCTAATCTTGTTCATTAAGATCGTTGCTATGAATGGCCTTGCAGTTTGACTCCTCGTTCTTTGGCAGTCTGGGAAACTGACCTTTTGACATCTTACCATAAAGTAAGAGGCAGACAAGGTCTTATATTTTAGTGAAATGTTTTTTTTAATTTATAGAGAAATTTTGTATGTGGATGTATTTGTTGGAGATGCTGAATGATACAAAAGATAATGATCCTTACCATTTTTAAATTGAGAGGTATGTTTTTATTTTTTTTCCTTATTTTTACAACCACAGGCTATTTTTTTTTTTTTTTACTGTTTGTATGACAAACACTTGTGTGATTTCAGTTTCCAATAATTCTCATATAGTGACTGCTGATAAAATACAAATGGGTTACATGAGATTGCAGCTCAGTGAAAACCACCCTGTAAGGAGCTGAGCTAATTGTGTATGTATATAGCTTTCCAGTGATCTGATAGAAACATGGAGCTTAAAATACCCAGGGGTGTGGCTATTCATCACACCCCCTTAGATGGTCTTTAAATATCACTTTTTAAGAGTTTCTAAGAGTTGGACAGGAATCAGTTCAAGCCCCTGACTTCTATATTCTTGACTTACTTCCAAATGGAAGCAGATGTGTGGTGTTTGGAAAACAGATGCAAGGGTTGACTTCCTATAAGACAGAGCCATACAACTTATGCTCTTGCCTGTATTAAGATATTATTTCGTTTAATTTTTATAATAGCCCTGGGAGGGAATGGGACTGACCAAATGTTTAATTCCCTCTGAAGTACCAGGTCTTGGGCTTTTCCTCTATTTACAAATGAGAGGCTGACTCAAAGTCTTGAGAGATCAGGTGAACAAGCCCATTGTCTTTTTCCCTTCTCTTCCTCATCTCCTGAGTCATAAATGCTAGATAGGGGATTGTCCTTTGCTTTATCTCTGTGACTTTTGCTGATCTGGAAATGACTGTCATCATTTTTAGATAATACCAGTACTGGGCAGTTGCGGAATGAAGCTCACATCACAACAAATCATGGGGTTATCGTGACCAGGGAGAGATTCTAGTTGGGAGTGGGTGACTTTTGCAGAAGCTGAAAAACACCACCAGGGCAGACAGGTGACTGCCTTCCGCATGCAGGAAGTACCCCTTACTCTGTGTCACCCTTGTTGGTCAGAGGTAGAAAGAGGGGAACTTGAACCACAGAAGATTTTGCATGTGTGTTCTTTTATCCTCTTTTCCTCTTTGCAGCAGTGATCCTAGAAACCAGGAAAAACAGCTGTGATCACCATCAATTATTTATTTATCTATTTATTTTTACTGAAGTATAATTGATTTACAATGTTGTGTTAGTTTCTGGGGTACAGAAAAGTGATTGAGTATATACATACTGAGAAGTGGTTCAGAGTGATTGAGACTTCATATATTATATCGTCTTTTTTGTGTTCTTTTCCATTATGGTTTATTATAGGATGTTGAATGTAGTTCCCTGTGCTACACAGCAGAACCTTGTTGTTTATCCATCCTATGTATAATAGTTTGCCTCTGCTGGTCCTAACGCCTGATCCTTCCCTCCCCAGCCGCTCATGCTCCTTGGCAAACACAAGCCTGTTCTCTATATATCTGTGAGTTTGTTATGTTTTGTAGGTGTGTTGGTTTGTGCTGTATTTTAGATTCCACATGTCAGTGATATCACATGGTATTTGTCTTTCTCTGTCTGACTTACTTCACTTAGTATGATCATCTGTAGATCCACCCGTATTGCAACAAATGGCATTATTTCATTCTTTTTTATGACTGAGTAATATTCCATTATATATATATATATATATATGCATGACACATCTTCTTTATCCGTTTGTCTGTTGATGGACCCTTAGGTTGCTTCTGTGTCTTCAGTTCAGTTCAGTCGCTCAGTCGTGTCCGACTGTTTGCGACCCCATGGATTGCAGCACACCAGGCCTCCCTGTCCATCACCAACTCCTGGAGTTTACTCAAACTCATGTCCATTGAGTCAGGGATCCCATCCAACCATCTTATCCTCTGTCGTTCCCTTCTCCTCTCGCCTTCAGTCTTTCCTTGCATCAGGGTCTTTTCAAATGAGTCAGCTTTTTGCATCAGGTGGCCAGAGTATTGGAGCTTCAGCTTCAGCATCAGTCCTTCTTACCTATTGTGTATAGTGCTGCTGTGAACATTGGGATGCGTGTATCTTTTTGAATTATAGTTTTCTCTGAATATATGCCCAGGAGTGGGATTGCTGGATCATATGACAACTCTGTTTTTAGTTTTTTTTTTTAAATCATTTATTTATTTTAATTTGGCTGCACTGGGTCTTAGTTGCTGCATGTGGGATCTAGCTCCTTGTCCAGGGATCGAACCCAGGCCCCCTGCATTGGGAGCGCAGAGTCTTAGCCACTGGACCACCAGGGAAGTCCCTGTTTTTAGTTTTTTAAGGAACCTCTCTACTATTCTCCATAGTGGCTGCACTAATTTACATTCTCACCAATTGTATAGGAGGATTTCCTTTCCTCCACATCCTTTCCAGCATTTTAATTTGTAGACTTTTAAATGATAGCCATTCTGATCGGTGTGAGTTGGTACCTCATTGTAGTTGTATACAGTCAGTTCTTAATTGAAAGACATGCTGATGATGGTTTTTCATTGGCATAGCCCAAATTCAGGATTTGGGGGCTGGGTGGAAAGCTTGACTGCTGTGGAAATACAGGCAGCTGACTCCTTGGATGAAACCCACAGCGTGTGACAGCGCAAAGAGTGGCTTCATTTCACCATATACTCCTGGAGTCTCAGAGGTTGTACCTTGCCATGCCATGCTTTCTTAACAGCGACTTGACCCTCTGGGGGCTTATGTGATGGAGGTACTGCACCCAGAAGGAAGATACACATAGCAAGAGAATGTCTGTGTCGGTTCATAGATGCTCTGTGGCCAGTCCCTTTTTGGTTGGTTTAGGGTGTAGATGGTTCACGTTTGCCTATATGCAAGACTGGCTTGTGATTACCACCTTGCCCACCAGCCCGCTTTTCTCATTCTGTTCCTTGAGGCTTCCTTGCCTTTCTCACTAATTTTAGAGAAATAGAATTGCTGGTTATGCAGACAAGACCAAGGTCAGGCCACTGTGAGGCCATTGCTTTTGTTGCCTCAGTCAACCTCCTCATCACAGATAATTCAGTCATGACTGGGTATGTCCTTAAAGCTGAGGGGGTATGAGGGGTGGGAGTGTGGGTGAGTTGAATAAAGGAAAGATAGTTTGGGCTGAAAACTCCACTTTCAGGGATCTGTTCTTTTTTTTTTTTTTTTTAATTATTTATTTAGCTGTGCTGTGTCTTGGTTGTTGTATGTGATCTAGTTCCCTGACCAGGAATTGAACCCAGGCCCCCTGCATTAGGAGTGCAGAGTCTTAGCCACTGGACCATCAGGCAAGTCCCTGGGGATCTGTTCTTATGATGGACTTTATACCCAGGAAGCTTAGCCAAGAATCTTCTTTCCATTAATCGAGCTACACCAAAAGAAGCTAGTTTCCATACCAGATTCAGAAACTGAAATAGAGAATGAATAATGATCAACATTTTGTGTAGAATTTGGGAACTGTTAGTTTTCTTTGACACACACTCTCTGTCCTTCAGTTACAAAGAGCTATCCCCAGCTGCCCACCTACCTCTTACCTTCTTCCTCTTCTTACCAAAGATTCTTACCCTGGATGAAAACATCTGAGGCCTGCTCTCTCAACCCGTTCACTTTTATAGAGCTTTTGTTACATTTCTGTCTTCAATATCTCCTTTTTTTTCTCCTAGCCTCTTGAATTATTCCAGGTAAAATCCCCCTTCTATTGACAGACCCATCTCCTTCTTCCTTTTTCTATTCTTTTGTGCAAAATTAACTTTATTGATTTTTTAAAATAATAAAAGAAATGCATGTTCATTGCAGAATATTTTACATAACAAAAAAAAATTAGGAAGAAAGTAAAAATCACATATCCTTTTACCAGAGATAGCATAATTTAATTTTTTGGTGTATATCCTTTTGGATCTTTTTTCTTACATGTTCTAGATATACTTTTTCAGAATATAAACATAGCATTGTTATTTGCTTCCTTCTTTGACTAATAATTGGAGAAAGAAATGGCATGCCACTCCAGTATTCCTGCCTAGAGAATCTCATGGACAGAGGAGCCTGGCAGGGGATCGCAAAGAGTCGGACACAGCTGAGCAACTAACATTTGACTAATAATATTACGTGGGCATCTTCCAGGGACATAGACAGAGCTACTTTGTAATGTTTAATGCTCCATAGAGAATTCCATTGTATGGATGAATCAGTATTTATTTAATCTCCTGACAGTGGACTTTGGGGTTATTTCTTTTATTTTGCTGTTCAAAGCTACGCTGGGGCTTCCCCTGGGGCTCAGTGGTAAAGAATTTGCAGGAGGCTTGTGTTCAGTCCCTGGTTCGGGATGATCCCACATGTCTTGGAGCAACTGAGACTGTGCACCCCAACTCCTGAGCCTGTGCTCTAGAGCCTGGGAACTGCAACCATTTGAGCCCACGTGCCACAACTACCGAAGCCTGAGCGCCCTAGAGCCTGTGCTCTACAACAACAGAAGCCACCACAATGAGGAGCCCATGTACTTCAACTAGAGAAGAGCCCGCATAGCAGTGAAGACCCAGCACAGCCAAAAATAAGACATAAAGAAATAGAATTATTTTTAAAAAAGCTATGTGGTAGTAAATGTCTAAATATCTATCCCTATTTGTATAACTTCAGGATAAATTTCTAGAAATGGAATTGCTATATCAAATAGTATATAATGTACATGAACTATTTAATAACATCTTTAAAATTTTAAGTATATTTTAAGGAAAAGAAAAAAATTGATATAATAAAAACCTGTGCACCCATCACCCAAATTTCATAGATTTAACATTTTATCATATTTGCTTCAGGTCTCTTATTTAAAAATTTTTTAATATGACAGATACGATTAAGCTTTCCCCAGTCCTTTTCTCTCAGAAATTGATATGCCTCATTCCCATGCGTATCTTATCCTTTATATGTATATATATGTTCATAATTAATGTATAGTATGGTGTGTTTTAACATTTTATACACATGACACCATTCCAACATGCAGCCTTTGGCAGCCTGGTTTATTTCATTTACTATTGTTTTTGAAAAGTATGCATATATAAAATGATTGTTTAATTGGTATATGATGTGCCATTGCATGATAGTGAGAGATGAGTAAAGTCTTTGCACTTTTTGTGTGTTACAAACAATGTGATGAGCAGCCTCGTACAAGGAATGCACAAGAGTTTATGTACACCAGCCACCTGTAGTGGGTATGTGATTCTTCAGCGTTGTTAGGTTGTAGCAGATTGCTGTTGATAGTGATTGTATGCATTTCCAGCAATGTATATAGATTTTCATTTCCCTAAATTTTTGCTAACACTTGGAGATTCTGTACTTCTCAGTATTTTCCAATCTAATTAATATGAAATAATATCACATTGCTTTAATATGCATTTTCCTGACTTCAGAGAGATTGAGCATTGTTCCATATTTTATTGGTTATTTGGGTTTCCTTTCCTTTGAATTGTCTATTCATATCTTTAATACCTGTTTTTCAGTTGGGTTATTTACCTTTTTCCTATTGATTTTCGAAGTTAATGTGTTCCTCATTTTTAGTCTTTTGTATGCTTTGCAGTAATTTCTTCCTGGCTGTGGCTTGTCTTTTAACTTTATGTAGGGTATCATTGTGAGTGTGTATTTATCAGAGTTTATGTAATCCTAAATTGTCCTCCAGAAAAGTTGTGCTGGTTTCCAGTACCTCCACCAGGTTCTGAGAGTGCTCCCGTTCGCCACTCTCTGCCTGACTCTGGGATTAGTTTTATCATTTGATTGCCTGATCTGATAGACAAAAAGTGGTATTGCCTCTTGTTTTCTACCTTTTCTTTGAGCCTTCCCACTTGAAACCTGGCTTTTCCCTGAAAATTTAACTTCCTTTGTGACCCTCTCTAATGAAGCAACTTCCTCTCCTCCACTGACTTTCACTGTCTACTCCCTGACCTTAATTCCAGCCCTGCCTGGCAACCTTTTCCACTGGAAGTCAGTCTCTCCCTTCACACATATCTCCTGTCCTCCTTGGTGCTCACTGCCTCTTGCCTTCCACGTTAGTTGCTTACAACCTTCTTCACAGGTCTCCTGTCTGCTATAATAGGACTTGGGACTTCATGCTGAGAATCCTTCAGTGCTCTGGCCTCAGAGTCCCTCAGTCTTTTCAACTCTTAAGACTGTATTTTCATTCCTCTTAAGGTGCTCATAGCCCTGGCCTCATCACTTGGAGCTATTCCACTTTCAGGATCCTAAACTCTGAAATTCCTGTTCCTCCCCAAGCCTCTGAATACTTACAGCTCTTTCGGGGCTCCCTCTGGCCCTTGCCCCACCCTTAGGACTGCCCGCTTATTGTTCTGTCAGCCTGAACCTCAAAGACAAGAATTCCAGGCATGTAATTGATTACCTGAGCCTCCTCCCTCTTATCCTCACTACAGTCAGTCTTCAGTCCTGGTGGACTACAAAAACAGACTTCTGCTATAGCCTCTTGATTTCTTTCTTTTTTTTTTTTTTAACGTTTTATTTTATATTGGAGTATAATTGATTAGCAATATTGTGATAGTTTCAGGTTTATAGCAAAGTGATTCAGTTGTACATTTTCCCATTTGGTTTGTTACATAACATTGAGCAGAGTTTCTTATGCTATTCAGTAGGTCCTTCTTGGTTATCCATTTTAAATACACTGAGCCACAGGGGAAACCCCAACATAGCTTTGAACAGCAAAATTAAAGAAATAACTCAAAACTCTAGGTCCATCCATGTTGCAGCAGATGTATGGCCCCTAGATTTCTGCGTGTGGCTTCATCTTTCAGAAGCAGTTCCTGACCCATTATTCCTTTCTCAGAATAGTTCGTTGATTTCCCAGAGAAAAGATCCTTGATTTGGTTCTCAGAGGCCTCTGAGATCTGGGATTTCCCTGTTTCCAGCTCTCCTCCCTGGTGTACTTGCCGATAAGTTCCCATCAGACTGAACATCTTATTGTCCTTTGTATGTCTTCTACTTTGCTGCCTCTAAGGCTTTGCTTATATAGTCCCATCTGCCCAGGGTCACCCCTCTATCCTTTTGCTGTTTGATCTTCCAGGTCCAGTGCAAGGGCAGCCTTCTCTATGAACCCTTTCGGCTTCTTTCACTGGAAACGAGCCCCCTCTACATTTCCGCAGCCTTTATGTCTCCACTGGCACTTAAAATAGTCTTCCTGGCATTTGTTGTATTTATGTGTCTTTTGTATCCACCTTACTGGAATGTCAGCTCTTTGTGGATGGCCCCATGCTTGATGGATTTTGGTGTCCCAACCAGCACTAAGTACATTAGTTAACACATGGTTGGTCTTCAGTATATATTAGTTGAATGTAGGAATGATTGTAAGTGTGAATGGAAAGAGGAGAGACTGTTGTCATGACAAACCAGAGATTGTACTTAAAATTTCATCCCCCTTCTCCTGCTCTCGAGTGAAGAATCAGACTTAGCTTGACCTGGCCCAGAAGAACAGTAGACCCAGCTCCTGACCCATTGAAGCTTGTCCTGTTGTGGAGGCAGGATCCTTGAGTACCAAGAATTCCACCTAGGTGTTTTCAGTTTTAGGGAGTTGGGCTGGCTGTGTTCTGTGCACTCTAGGCGAGAGGATTTCAGGGGAGTGCAGAAAAAGGAAGCACCGAGCGTGCTCTTGGCAGAGGCAGGAGCAGAGGAACAACAGGGTATGATGACCCTGAGAGGAGCGTTTTATTTTTGTTGTCAGGCTATTCTCTTTCCTCCTTACTTCCCAGGGCTGCCATTCTTCCTGCCTTGGGACCTTGAGTCATAGTCTGACTCTAAATCTCAAACAACCTTTTGTCTCATTCTGTCCAACTACTCTTTGTCCTTTAAAACTTGTTTCTTTTTTCGTCTCCCACAGAAATCCTTTCATGAGCCCCTCCACTCCCACCCGCTGTGCTTTTGAGCACTTTTAGTCTGGAACTCACATTTGAATTATTTCCTATTATGTCTTGCTTCCCTGAGTTAGACTGTGAGCTCCTTGAGTTCAGGAGTCACATCTCATGTTTATTTGCTCTCTGCTAAAAACAAAGCAGTGATCAGTGACTACTGTTGATTTTATTGAGGAGGTTGATACTAGAACTTGGAAGTTTATCAGTTGCAGAAAAACTGAAGATGGTAATGGATATGAAGGTAAAACTTGGCCTTGGTCGCTTCTCTAGAGTCTGGATCAGGGGAGTCAATGCCTGTGCATCTTTACAGTCTCCTGGTGTACAAGGGAGGAGGGTGGGCTTCCTGAATTCTGGCTTTTGAAGGTTTGCCTTCCAGCAGTAGTCAGCATGGAGGCAGGTCAGGTGTTCAGGGTATGGCTTCCAGGGGAGAAGAGGGAGGGTGGGTGGTTGGGGCCCCACACCGCTGTGATTGACTTGGGGGTGAACAAGCTCCATGCTAGCCCCCCTGGTATGAGGGAGCTGTCAGACCACGTGGTTGATTGGAGCTCGAAGGATCCCTTATAGTCTCTTCCCTGAGCTGGAAGCAGGACGTGGAGCAGCAGGCCAGTTGGCTGGTTTGCCTTTTCTGCCTTAAAGTACTTTGTTTCTGTTGCTAACAACAGACATGGGTAGTGTAAATAAAGTGCAGACACATAGACACATATGTGGAGACTGAAAATTGGAGTTGTCAAGGACAGGGGAGGGGCTGAGTGAAGGGGGACTGGAAATGTGTAGCTAAGTCTCTAAAGATGCGTAGTGTGCCCTGGACCCTCCTCCCTTCAGCCTTTAGCAATGGACTGCCCTTAGAGGGCAGGCTGGGAGGTCAAGAACTATATAAGCAAAGTCTTAGAGGCAAGAAAGTAGAAGACATAATTCTGGATGCCACAGGTTTCAGAGACTTGCTTGTTTCAGTTGAATATAGCTTTGCTCAGGCACACACACCTTTGAGCTAGTTGCTAGTGATCCTCGAGGGCTGATGGCGGCAGCTTCTTCCTTCCGTCCTGCCTTTTCTGAAAGGCTTTGCTCGTTAATCCCTTGTTGCACCCACAAGTGGTGTACATGGATCAGCAGCAGCCGTGGCTTTTCTGGCAGCCGTGACCTGTCAGAGCCCCCTGAGGTTTGCACACCCAAACACATGACTGGTGTTTTGGTGAGCTTCCTTAGAATGGTTCCTGATGCCAGTTCAGCCTGGCTAGGAAGAGTGATCTTACTAGCTGGAGCCTGAATCGTTAGCTGTTGCAAGAAGTAAAAGTTGAGTCTCACGTGAGAGGAGCTTCTTTGGAGACATGAGGTGTAGATGGAGTGTGATGAGGACGGGTGAGGAGGAAGACTGTGAGTTTCTCCTGCTGGAACTGTAAATTGGGGCAGTTTGGTATTCTCTCTTCCTTCCTCCTTGAGTCTAAGAGGATGTCTGGAGAGCCTCTCCTGTTTCTGATTGAGGTGGAAAGAGCTGCTGCGTTGATATGATATGTCATGTGGAGTTACTCCATTTGTTACTGCAGAAGTTAAAGGACCAGGGTACATGTGAATAGGTTACCTATTTTTACAATTGAGAAGGAATGTGGGATTATTCCTATAATGATAGCAATCTTACTCCCATTCAGTAACCTTTCTAGAACAGGAGAGAGAGGAGTGAAGTTATTATTAGGGTCTGAGAATCGCACACCACCCTGGAGTGCCTAAGGGGTTGCCCCCCACTGGCCCCCAGTAGCTATGCAGTCACAGTGATGCAAAGTCTGGGAACTCCTAAGGAAAGGGTTGGTTGCTTTCTTTCTTTTCCCTGGCTTAGGGTAAGGCTATGAAGCTGAGTATCTGGTTCTTGGGAGGAGTAGTTAACTAAGGTTGTTAATGAATGAGATTGGATCCTGCTGGCCTCTGAAGCTGATAAAACTCCAAAGCAGGGCAGGAGACAGTGGTCCCCAAGGTGGGCAGAGAGAATGATAGTTCTTGTGCTAGCGTGTGTTCTAAACCACCGTGCCCGGTGGAGGGGCAGAGGGGGCTTCTTAGAAAGGCTGAAAGACAGGCACGTCCACCTCCCCCAACTGGACTTCCTTTCCCACCCCTACCTTTGCCCCTGCAAATGTTGCAACAAGCCGCCTCTGAGGTCTGGTTCTTGACTCCCCTACCTGCACAGTTCAGGTGAAAAGGGAGGTTCGTGGTGAGGCCCCTCTCACCAGTTAGGAGCATGGAGGGTTGTGTTGTTTTCTTTCCCCTGCCCTTAGTGAGCGGCCTAGTGCCTCACACAGGGTTGCTCGTTGTTTGTGGATCTGATGGTCTCCCAACTGAAGTTTGGGAGGGACCTTATACTGGGCTATGGAGCATGGGTAGGATCTGGATAACAGGGAGAAAGGGGAGAACTCCAGGCTGGAAATGGTTTGAGCATAAAAACACAGCTGCAGATGCAGAAATGGACATGTATGGAGCAGGGAGGTGTCCTGCTGGAGATAGAAGTGCATTTGTGTGTGTGTATGTGGAGGGGGTGTATGCAAGTCTGTGTGTCTTTGCATGGAGGGGAATGGAGGATGGTAGGGGAGTGGTGGTGGTAGGGAAAGAGGGTAGTTGAAAGAGCAGCAGGGAAGGAAGAAGAGGGAAGCAAGATTGGTTGGTAGCATTTCACAAGGTTCTGGAGGACCCAGAGGAGTCTGGATTTGGTGTGATTGGCATTTGTGTGTGTGTGTGTGTGTGTGTGTGTGTGTGTGTTAGTCACTCAGTTGTGTCCAACTCTTTGAGACTCCATAGACTGTAGCTCACCAGGCTTTTTGATCCATGGAATTCTCCAGGTCAGAATACTGGAGTGTGTTGTGATTCCCTTCTCCAGGGCGTCTTCCTGACCCAGGGATCGAACGTGGGTCTCCTGCATTGCAGGCAGATTCTTTACCATCTGAGCCAGCAGAGAAGCTCGTGATTGGCAGTTCAGTTCAGTCGCTCAGTCATGTCCGACTCTGTGATCCCATGAATCGCAGCACGCCAGGCCTCCCTGTCCATCACCAACTCCTGGAGTTCACTCAAACTCACGTCCATCGAGTCGGTGATGCCATCCAGCCATCTCATCCTCTGTCGTCCCCTTTTCCTCCTGCCCCCACTCCCTCCCAGCATCAGAGTCTTTTCCAATGAGTCAACTCTTTGCATGAGGTGGCCAAAGTACTGGAGTTTCAGCTTTAGCATCAGTCCTTCCAAAGAACACCCAGAGCAGTTAAGGAGCCCCAAAGAGCAACATGATGATGATACTGAGATTCTAGAATACTTAGTTGTTTATGAGCAGGAGGAGATGGAAGAAGATTGGGAACTAGTAATGATACTGGTAACACTTCACATTTATATATCGCCTCCATGGCTGGCACTCGGTAAAGTGCTCTTTATGTAATCAGAGACCATTGTAGTAAGCTTGGTATGAGGTGATTAGCTGGAGATAAATTGCACAGCAGATGACATAGTTAGCTCCTTCATATTTGGCTATATTTGGCTCTTATTTGGTTAAATAAGAAATAGCTCCAAGGACATCTTCTTCTTGAACTCTGCTTCCCAAAATGTGTCCTTGAAGCCTCTGGAGCTGGGGCTGTTGTCTGGCTCAGCTGGGCTGCTCAGCGCTTGCACACTCGCTGCCAGGAACTAATGTCCTTGGGCCTCAGCTGGGGCGTGTCCCAGTACAGCCATCTGGAAGGTCAGAGAAATTAGCCACTAGAATGTACCCATTAGTGTTTCAAGAGGTTACAACCTGTCAGTGGAATCCCAAGCCTGGGAACTGCTTCTCTCACAGGGCTTTTCAAAGTTGGAACAAGCTAACAGTTCTCTAGCACTGACTGCTCCCTTATTTGGACACCAAATTTTCAGGGTGAGATTAGACTTCTCCTTTGTTTTAGGAGAGTTTTTAAGGACCTGATATCCCTGTGAGTGATTTTCAGAGAGAGAATGTGACATCAGAGCCATACCTTTCCTCCCCTTTTTCTTTCCCTGGCCTCCAGCCCACCAATTTAGGAGAGTGGGAAGGGGCCCCTGTCCACTCACCTCAGTCTTGGAGGAGGAAAATGGACAGCACATCCTGGAACCAAGAGTCATGGAGTGGCCTGGCTGCAGGGCTGGGGGGCAGCTTCAAGCCCCGCCTGAGGGCTTGTCTCTTGGCTTTGGGGAACTTACTATGGCCATTGACTTGGCAGAAATGTAGTTTATCAGTCCAGCTTCATGTGAGGGGCTGGGGATGGTGGTGCTGCTGAGGGGTGAAGAGTCTTCTGCGGCAACTTTGAGAGCATACTTCTTCCCCTGCCAGCCTCCTAACATGGACGGCTGATTGTACTGCAAGCCCAGCTCTGCCAACTTCTGCCTTTCCTTCTGGTTGACCCCTGTGAACCTCACAGAAGTAATTCAGCTCCTGGCAGTGACGTTGGATCCTATTGGAGGAAGGGAAAGCAGGAAGGAGAAGAACATGTTTTTGTCAACAAAGGTGTGCTCTTGCTAGTTGGAACGCCCTGTGAGGTGGCTTTCAGCTCTTGGGTAATTACTGTGGGCTTAAATTGTGATGCTGTGTGTGGAAAAGGCTGTAAATCATAGAGACTGTAGGGCTGTGGAGTGAAGGTAGGGCCTCCAACTGCAGTCGCCAAGAACCCAAGGCCAGGCTGGAGAACTGCTACTGCCCAGAAAGAAAGCACTTTGGGCAGTGGTGAGTGCTTTGCTTGCAGTATCTTATTTAATCTGCCCAAGAATACTCCGTGCTTGGAGCTGTCATCCCCACCTCAGAGTTAAGGAAGCTCAAACCTCGAAAGCTTATTCACAGCTTGGTAGCTAGTAGAAGTAGAGTTGGAATTCGTACCCCAGACTACTCTTTTCCCATTATTTTTTACAGAGGAAACAATGGCTAACCACTAATTTTAATAACATTCTATATCAGAGGAGTTACAGATTTGCAGAAAAGTTGCAAAGATAATATATAGAGTTCCTGTTGGCCCTGCAAGCCATTCATTTTTTTCTTCCTCTTCTGGTCCATTTTATGAGGATTCATGGGGGTGAAGTACAGATTTGGAATAGGGACATTTTTTTCTCAAAGATTCCAGCTTAGTGATTTTTCAGCTAGAATTTTTGAAAGTCCGTTTGAACATATTGTTTCTTCCCCAGTTCCACTCTGTCTCAGTCCTGCTGGAACGGACTAGACCTGGCTTTGCCATCTGGTTTCAGAGTCAAACACCCTACTCTCTTGACTTTCTCGATAGAGGTGGATAGCAACTGAGCTTCTCAGAAGTAGGGAAGGCAGGTGGGTGTGGGGAGCATTTGCACCAGCTTGGCTTCTGGACCTTCTGCTTGACAGGGTTGTGACGTGGGTGTTAGGAGTTTCAGCTGACGTTTCCTGGCCTGCAGCCAGAGCCCTCCCAAGGGACATGGGGAGAGTCTAGGCAGTGAGGCCTGTTTGCTTGGATGCTCTCCTGAAAATCTGTCCTTGTACGGTGCAGAATGGTTTGTGGTGGTCGCTGCTCTAGGCCCAGGCCTCAGGCTGCAAGCAGGAAGGCTGACTGTGGGCAGGGTAATACCCGTGGGCAGCTGGTGTGCTTTGCTGGGTCCCAGGCATGTTGTCCATTTAAGGGAAAGGGGTCTGCAATCTCCTTGGCTCTGGGTGTGAATGGGCTGGCCTGAAATTTGCTCATGGCCTTTGCTGGATGTGCTTTTTCAATGAGATCATTCCAGAGTTACATTCCTATGAAATTATATTTTGCTCAGGACGTGAAGCTGGATTTGTGTAAAAGCATTGGCACTAAAACTCCGGGCTCAGAGTGGGGCAGAAATGAGAATTGAGATAAACAGACCTTTAGAAGGAAGGGAAGACAGAAGGAAAGAGAAAACAGTTGTTAAAGGATTTTGCATTTAAAATTGGTGCACCGTAAGCATACCAAGGAGTCGGGATTGCCACTCAGACCATGGAAAGGCAGAGGTGACGTGTGTTGTCCCAGCTGCCTGCCGCCCCCAGGCAGTGTGGGCTCAGCCGCCGACGTCTCATTTTTCGCTCTTTGCTTTTTCTCTTTTTCTTTGTCTCTGTCTGTCTCTCTTGCGCACACATATACAAGTGTATACACATACAGCCCCTTCATGCTGGCAGTGTGAAGGGCCTTGAAATCCTGTCTAAATGCTGTTGCCCAGGTACGTCTAGTCACTCTCATCTGAGCGTTGCTTTTCTAAAATCCATTGTGCTGCTCTCAGACAGAGTTATTTTCTGGCACCTCTGGCTCTCACTCCCCTGGTGTGTCCCACTCTTCCCGTACTTCTCATTTGGTATTGGAGGGCAAGGAATATCACCCTCCCCGGTGCCTGCCAAAGAATCAGGTACTCATTAACTGATTGTAGAAGAGAGGAACCAAATGAGTGAAAAGTTGGGAACTGCAGGGAAGGCAAGCCACAGAATGTTGGCTGACATAGCATACGTGACCTTGGAGGCTGAGAGAGTAGAGAGTTAGACTTGCAAAAAGGGTAGTTATATGTGTGCATGCAAGTGTGCACAAAAGCATGGGGAAGTTTGTGGAATGGTAAGATGGAAAGCCCGGTAAGTTCCAGATTCCACAGGCAAACTGCATGGTTTAGACTCACTCACGTTAGATGAAGCTGCCCCCTGAGTAATCCTTGTGAAGTTGCACAAGGACAGAGAGGAAGGAGCTTTAGGTTTGGAATGGGAGGGTTCTGGGTGGTGATGGTAATAATATTCTTAATAATAACAACAACAGCACCAGTAATAACATAGTCCTCACGCTGGACCAGACATTATTCCAAGTACTTTTCGTATTTTAGCCCTTTGATCCTTACAGTAAGCCAGATGAGGTAGTTAATTATTGACATACGAAGAACTGCATAGTAGTTTTAGACCTGGTTCTGTACCTACGAGCTGAGTGACCTTGGGGGCAAGATAGCCTCTCTGAAGTAGTCTCCTTTGTTAAATGGAGAAAATACCTTTTGCATTTAACCACTGGGGTTTGTTTGGCAGACTCAAATGAGCTAGCAATGAATGTTGTTTTGATAAGTCTAAAACTTTTTAGACTCTGAAGGACTTGGAACTAGAGTTGGGGAAGAAGGGTAACTTGCATAGTAATTGTGGTTGAGATATTGGGCTCATATGTAAAGTGCGTGCTGCTCTGAGTGCGGGCCATAGTTGTACTTCACGGCTGCTCTGTGCTGGCCAGTGGCGGTATCATTGATTATATTTAGAATCAAGACTTGAGCTTCCATTAAAGAATCAAGAAACTAGTTCTCAATGGAACTAAATATAAATGTGAAATATCATCAGGGGACAGATCTTAAGGGCTAACCAGGCCTTCCCTCCCAGCCAGGGAGGCAGTGAGGAAGCATGGTGGTGGGTGTTTGCAAGGGGGAGAATTATTCTGTTGAGCCCTTGGGAGCAGCGAGGCCTCTGCAACTAGTGGCAGAGAGGCTGGCTCAGAGAGGTGGCCCATGTCGGCTCCCACAGCCCAGCCCCACAGCAGTGGACTGCAAGGTTCTGTGGGCTGGTGGATGTGACCCATTTTTGCTCAAGCGAGAGATCTGTAGGGAGTTTGAGAAGTTGCTTTAAATCACTACAGCCTTGGTAATGGAGAGTATGTCCAGCAAAGTGGTCCATATTTGCGGATACTGGGTCCACAGAGATGCCAACCCTTGGGCTTAGGATTGCACTGTGCTGAGCTGGGCAGTGGATGAGGAAGATTGGTGAAGGGAACAGAGGGGATAGCATCTCCATGTGCAGCCCAGGAAGAGCAGTGTGGACCTCGGAGGCCTGTCACTAACTGTAGAGCCGAGCAACCTCCTCCGTGAGGTCTGAGCTCAGAGTGCCTGACAGTTGCCTGGATGGGCTGTGATGCCTGTGTGAATAATTATAGGTCACGAAACAGAACCATAGTCAGCTACATCCCTCAGAAATGCCTAATTGTAGGCTACAAATGTGAAAATATACAAGAGCTTAGACACATGTCATACCTCATTACAGAGAGCTCTGGCATGAGTCAGATGTGACTTGGGTGGCTCTTGGTGTGTCAAGAACTGCTTGGTGGGCATGCTGGCTGGCCCAGAAGAAGGGAGGAGGCATCTTCCCCATGCATCCCTTAGGGAGACTGGGAACTTTGGGAAGGGGGAGAAATATGTGCTGTGCCCACAGCTTGCTCTTCATTTGTGCACTTACATGGCTAAAAAGCTGCGGTTACTCAAGGTAGGTTTGATTCTTCTTTAGGAATTGTCTTCAGCACCAGTTCACAAACCGCTTTAGAAAATGTCACATTTGAGTCTTGGGATCTTTGGCATTTGTGTCTGATGTTTTTGCATTCAACTATTCCTTTTTTAAAAAAAAATTGGAGTGTAACTGCTTTACAGTGTTGTGTTACTTTCTGCTCTACAAATCATGAATCAGCTATAAGTATACATGCATCCCCTGCCCCTGAGCCTCCCTCCCACCCCCCACCACATTCCACCCCTCTAGGTTATCGCAGAGCACTGAGCTGAGCTCCCTGTGCTGTACAGCAGCTTCTGCTAGCCCTCTGTTTCACACAGGCTAGTGTATTTATGTCAGCGGCACTCCCCAATCTGTCCCGCCCTCTCCTTCCTCCACTGTGACCTCAAGTCTCTTCTCTATGTCTGTGTTTCTATTCCTATTCCTGCAAATAGGTTTATCTGTGCCATTTTTCTAGATTCCATATATGGCAGGATATGACTGTTCCTTACTCCTGAAGGCCTGTGATGCATAGCAGTTTGTAAATTGCTGGCATCCAGGTTTGAAGCAGTTGAGCAAGGACTCAGGGAAGTGGGGCACCTTGTTGGCACACTCTCAGTGTCCAGTGTTGGCACACCTGATGAGTTCTATAGGCCTGCATTCACAATTACCTGTGCACTTGTGGGGCAGATAAAGTGGGTTAGCACAAAGATTCTTAGAGTGGGTCTGTGAGGAACTTTGGACACTTATGAACCTCCTAAACTGGCAGACAGAAGTTTCTGTTCTTAGAAATTTTCTGTGGAGGTTCTTGGTGTTTATTAGATACTGGGAGGGGTCTGGGACCTCAAACAGTTGTTTTCTTAAAAAGTAGAGATTTTGGGAATTCCTTGGCTGTCCAGTGGCTAGGGAACGTCCATGCTTTCACTGCTGAGGGTGCAGGTTCAGTCACTGGTTGGGGAATCTAAGATCCCACAAGCCATGTGGCATGGCCAAAAAAATAAATTAAACTAAATTAAATTATATTAAAAAATTGGAGTTTTGGGACAGTCTCAGTATGCACCCCTTTTGATAGCAAGGCTCCACAGGTTACTTGACAATTACTGCTGCTTCTGACCCAAGGTACTTTTCTCTGGTTTGCACCCTTTGTGTCCTATGGCTCTGAATGAGTTAGCATCCTTAATGGATGCAGATTTTCCTTCAGAGAAAATTCAGATAATGTTCCAAAGTTTCTGAGGGCAATTGCCAAATAGGAATTTTAGGAATGTTTTGAGAATGTATTGGAATAAACATTCAGACCTCGAAGGACTACCCTGGAGAGGAGAATGTCTGTGTATATTGTGTGTCTAGTATATTGCGTATCATAGTTGTTAAATCATCTGTTTTGTTACCTTTAGTTTCACTACCTTCAGTTCATACCCTCAGAAGTTGGAACCGAGTCTGTGTCCCCAGTACAACCTGGAAGATCTTGGGAATTCTTTCCTTGCAAGATAATAGTCTGAGGCTGATGGGGACATTTTAAGTTCCTTAGAGAAGTGAGGGTATCTGAAATACCCCAGGTTACCTAACTGGACTGTACTGACTTATTGCTGGGCTGAGGGAGCCCTGGTTACATAGGAGCCTACTTTGTCTTGTCTGGGGTGCTTGGGGGTCTTTGATAAAATGCCCAGCTGGGTTGGGCTAGTCTGGTCCAGCACTGGGCTGTTTCTGCATGGGGCCTCTCCCTGGCTGAAGGTAGCCTTAACTTGGTCCAGATTTCCAGGCTTGTGAACAGTAGCAGTAGTGGTGGGTGGGGTTTATCTGTTAGGGTCCTGTTTCCTCTCAGTTTAAAATATCTTAGTCATCTCTGAAAATGAAGGAATCTCAAGAGTGGAAGGGACCTTACATGCTATCTGTGCTAATCTACAAAGCAGGGGGAGGGGAAGACTAACGTTATCTACTTCTCTCACCCTTGTATCCCTAGCATCTTAACTGAGTGAGTGGCATGTGGTAGGGATTCAAAAATACTAATCGAGTGAATGAGTAAGCACCAACTTTGAGCAGACCATTGTCCTTGCTTCTTTTGTTCATTTATTTCACAAATATTAATAAGCTCTTAGTATGTGCCACTTATTCTAAATTCTGGGGTATACCAAAGTGACTCAGACCGTCTTTGTCCTCAGGAGCCTAGTCTGTAATTTAGAAGTGAGGAGTTAAAAAGAACTTACTGTCTGTAATTGAAATTTAAGAATAAAATGCTCTCATTTTGGCCATTCTGGATCTTCTCCTTGTCTAAGGTCTCTTTGGGGGACCACAGATAACATATCTAATCCCTTTTTCACATGAGGGCCTTTCAGAATTCTCAAGGCAATTTTCAGCTTCGCCCATCTTCAGTCTTCTCTTCTCCAGGGTAAACATTCTCCGTTCTTTAGTCGTTTCTCCTGTGACATGGCTGTGAATGCCCTGTCCATCCTGGTCCTCAGGATGCGTCCAAACTGAGTCTGTCCCTCGGACAGTGTGGAGTCCAGAACCCAAGGCTTTTTCACAAACGTTAATTTCCAAGGAATGTTCCAGCCTGGAGCCTTTCCTGCATTTCAGCTTTGCTCTGCTCACCCTGGGCTCAGACAACGGATAATGGAAAGAGAAAGTTCTAAACTTGGCCAGACTGAGAAGATCTTCATATTTGGCTAATCCTGGAATTAAAAACTTTTGTCTCTGTTCTGTCCTAGCCCCACTCCCCCACCCCACTCCCCTTGGTGTAGATGAATCTGCACACAGCCTTGCTGCCAGTGGCTTGCTTGCCTTTCATTTTCTGAGCCAGTGCCCTTCATTACCAGGGAAATTAGCATGAAAAAGCAGATTCCAGTTCTATGACTTTATGCAGTACAAGCCCTTTATCACATTCTCTAACCCCACTCCCTACTGAAAATGATAAAAGTTGGAGTCTTGTGACATCACAACAGTTGGCTGTTGTATCAACAGCTGTGATGTCACCAACGGAGGATTATGACTTCAAGGAAGAATAGAGGGAGGGAATGTATCAGACCAGAGACCCCCAGGGTGGTGGTAGGGCTGGGGGAGACTAGCAGGACACAAAAGCATAATTTTCATGTAAATCTTCACCCAAAAGCCCAGTTGGCCTTTCAGCGGCTGGGCTGCCCGTGGAATCCCTCTTCCAGATTCCCATCACTCCCTCCCTCTGTGGATTAATGGTTTGGTTTGTGGGCATTGCTCAAGTCTGAGCGTGTGTGGAAGTCCCCTGCTGGCTTGCTGGCTTCTGGGCTGGCTTGGGGTTTTATTCATGAGGTTCCTGCTGAATATAACTTTTCAAGGAGGGAGTTCAGAGGGGAGCCTGGGAGCCTGGGGTAAAGCTGATGCAGATGTAGGCAGCCTCTGAGCTGAGAGGGAGCTGGTGTGCAGCCTCATCTCTCCAGGCAGAGGGGCAGCTGCTCTGTCAGCTGTGGGGGAAGCCTGAGTGTGCCGTCCACAGGCCTGAGTGCTAGCTGCCCACATGCTGCTGGGGCAGGTTGGGTCCACCCTGAGCTCCTCCATGGCTCCTTGATGCAGAGACTTAAAAACACCTGCTACAGAGGTTCCCAAACTCCCTCAGTTTGTGGGAATTTTGAGCATTTTTCACAATGCTCAGAGGCGGAATATTCTTATGAAATATTTAAGTGTAAACAATTTAGTAAGTGCTTATACATCCTAATAACTGAGTGGCCCTTTGAAAAACATTATATATATATATATAAATTGAAAGGAAAAATATTTTTAGAGGAGGGTTGGGAGGATTGGTAAAATAGGTGCAGGGAATTAAGAGGTACAGATCTCCAGTTATCTGATAAGTAAGTCATGAGGATGTAATATACAGCATAAGGAATATTGTCAATAATATTGTAATAACTTGTATAGGACTGGATTTATCATGGTGATCATAACATATACAAATATCGAATCACTACCTACTACACCTGAACCTAGCATAATATTGTACTTCCATTTCAATTAAAAATATTTGTATTTCATTCTCAAATAGCCATAGGCACTAGCTAATGGGATGTACTGGCACTGCACCACATCTCACGTGTTGGAATTGCATTGGATATTGCCATCCCCATTTCCTGTTCCACATTGCTTTTCACACGGTTATTGCTTTTTAATCACAGCAGCTGCTAAAAACCCAGCTTCACAAAGAAATGAAATCATCGAAAAGAATGCAGTGCGATCTCATGTTAAAACTCACGGCATGTCCAACAAATGTTGAATATTGCCCTTGTTTCCCTCAAAAATTTAAAATACCTTGCAGCACCCCCTGTGAGTTCCCTGTGGTACTCTTGGGCACCTCTGCACACAGTTTGAGAACCACAGAAGCCAAGTAGCACTTACTTTATTTAAAGGAGGAAAAAGGCCAGTTCTGTCCCCATCATAACCTTTAAAGTAGTTGGGTAGATGGATGGACAAATGCCCCTTATCTTCAGTCTCAGCTCCTGTTAGACTGTATAGGGGAAGGCTTTTCTTTTACCAGGGTCTGTGTTTGTGAGTGCCTCTGTCCCTGGGTGGGGAAGAATGATAAGGAGAAAAGACTTGAAGAACAGCAAAAGAGGAGCATCTCTTTCATTTATTTACCGTTGCCACGACACACAGCATGTGGGATTTTATTAGTTCCCTGACCAGGAGTCGAACCCACAGCCCTATATTGGGAACGTGAAGTCTTAACCACTGGACCACCAGGAAAGTCCTTTTTACGTTTATGTTTTGTTGATTCAGGGCCCTCTGAACTAAATGGCTTAAAGAAAAATGGGATTTTAACACCAAGAATTTGGGGGCCAGACATGAGACTACTGCCATTTCTAACTCTGTCCAGGTACAGCTGGGCTGCAGGAGTGTACTCGGGATGGAGGGTGGCTTCCTGCCACAAGATATGACAGAGACCAAGGGACTCACTGCTCTGGTTTCTGTTAGAGAGCTCAGTGCCAACCTCTCCAGACTCTGGGGTCTACACTTACTCTAAAACCCTGGGCAAATTACTTAGCCTGAGCCTTGGTTTCTTCCTCCATAAAATAGAGATAATGACAGCTAGATTAAATGAGATAAATGCGTACTTAGAACAGCCGAGCCTGGCTGTGTACATACACTTTCTTCTACTCCCTTCTAAGACTGGGACTTTTATCCAAAGGGAGATTGAGCCCCAATGATCTGGCCAAGATCTGCAGTTTGAGAGTGACTCAACTTCTTCTAGATAACTTTGCTTTGTGTACCTAATGTTCCCACTCTGCCGAGTTCTATAATCTGTGTACCCACTCGGAAGTTTTCTTTCACTCTCTAAATGGCATTTTTTAATGAACAGAGTTCTTATTTAGTGTAATCTGATTGATCAAGGTTTTCCATTATGGTAATCTGATTGATCAAGGTTTTCCATTATGGTTATTGCTTTTTGTCCTGTTCTTGCTCCAAGGTCTCCTTGGCTTTTGCTCACGGTTTTCCTTCTGCTAGCAGCAACATTCTTCCTCTGTTTTGTCTTCTACAAGTCCTACAAGACTCAGCCCAGTGTCACTTCCTGTCTCCTCCAGAACCTTCCCCTGCATTTGTCCTGTCCACCTGGTTAGGTGTCTTTCTCCTTGCTTTCAGAGCTCTGTGTCCATACCTCTGTCAGAGCTCTCGTTACATTGTACCAGCATCTTTCCTTTACTCCACGGTCTCAGGCAGGATGGAGGGCTGCTCAAGGGCAAGGACCAGGGTATAGCACAGTGGCAGGGGGGCCTGGCCAGGAAGATGCTCTGGAAGGGCTCAAGTGAGTAAACACATGAAAGTCTCAGATGCCACACCTGTCTCTCCTTCTACTTCTCTTATGATATTTCCCCAGCCTTTCATGACCTGTGCCCTCTTTTGATGAGCATGGAGATCTTCCAGGCAGATGGTAAAATGCTACCCCCAGAGAGTGCACTCCAGATTGAAGTTAACTACATGACAGTGCTTCCGAGAGGGCTGGTCAGTGGTGTCCCAAGCAGCAGACATCAGGATAGGAAAGCCCTGTCATTCACTAAGCCCCAGAGTAAGGATCTTTGTGTTTTATAACAGGAAAATCATTGTAATCTTTGCAGAGAGCAACTTCAGTTCTGGGGCTGAAGCCATTCCTGGTCTGAATCTGTTCAGAGGTGTTCAGAGGACATGACCCCCTTCTGAATGTTTTGAGTGGACATGCTTGCTGCAGGTGGGTCAGGCTCTGAACTGGGAAGGCTGGTGGTGTTGGAAGATGGGCCTGGACAGATGGGCCTTCTTTCTGGAAGAAGGAAAACAGTGAGCAAAAGCCAAGAAGACCTTGGAGCAAGAACAGGGCAAAAAGCAATAACCATAATGGAAAACCTTGACCAAGCTGCTCACTCTGTCCGGTACGGCCACTCTGAGCTGGTGGCAAATGTTTTTTGGTTAAGAATCTGCCTGCCATTGCAGGGTAGATGGGTTCAATCCCTGGTCCATGAAGATTTCACATGCCATGAAGCAACTAAGTCTATGTGCCACTACTGAGGCCCTAGAGCCTGTGCTCTGCAACAAGAGAGGCCAGCACAATGAGAAACCTGTGCATGGCAACTGCAGAGTAGCCCCTGCGTGCCGCGCTAGAGAAAGCCTGCATGCAGCAATGAAGACCCAGCATAGCCATAAATAAATAATTTAAAAAATATTTATTGAGGGCCTGCTGTGTGCCAGGGTCTGTCCTAGACACTAAGGGTACAGCTATAAACAAAACCCCCAAATACCTAGCCTCATGGAGCTTATACAGACATAATAAATAAATGGAAAATAAGAGTAGTTGTGTTGGGTGGTGATGAATGTTATGGAGAAGGGTAAAACAGGAGAAGGGAGAATAGGAGGGCTGAGGGGATAGTAGGGTGGAGGAAGGTTTTTTAATATAGTAATTTCTTAATACTAAATTTTATAGTGTGATCCAGAGGAATCTTCACTAAGAAGGTGATGTCCAAAGACCTGGGAGGTGAGGGAGGAGCCTCTTTTGGGGGAGAATGTTGTAGTTACAGGGGACAGTGGGTGTGGAGGCCCGGAGTTGGCATGTGCCTGGTGTATTTGAGGAAATAATAAGGAAGATGTGGCTGGTGGGGAAAGAGTAGTTGAAATGAGATTGGAAGTATCATAGAGACCTAGATGATGAAGACCTTGTAGATCATTGTGAACATTTTGGCTCTTTCTTTGAGTGATTGGGATCCATGTCAGGGTTTTGCCAGAGAAGTGGCAAGATCTGCCCTGTTGCTGGTGATGGGTACATCTGATGATCGTAGCTTATTGAGGGTCTGTTCTGATTGTTTCTGTTTTCTCGATGAAATGGGAAACAGAGTAAGAGTGAAGAGAGTGAGGACAAGGGAAGGGGCCTTGAGGCTGAGAGTTGGGGGAATGCCGGAGACTTCAAGTATGTTACCTCTTGGTTCTGAGTATTCTTTGTATTTTATATATGGCTTCTCGCTGGTTTTGATGTTCTCATGATACTACAGATAGGAAAATGAAGGTATTGAGACTTCCCCAGCCCCTTTAGCCCTTACCACTTCCTAGTCTCCTTCTGAGAAAGTTGACTTGTGGGTTTTGTGTTTTTCTGGAGCAGGGCAGGCATCTTGCCATCGGTCAGGTTGAGTTCAGCTAGGCTGGAGAGCATGGGAAGGGTGAGAATGAGGTCAAGATTTAGGATCAGGAAAGGCTTCAGAAAGAAGTTGACATTTGAACTGAATATTTAAGAAAGAATGGGGGTGGAGGACTTCACGATGGAAGGAATTGGTTGAATAAAAGCTTAGAGGCATAAACATTCCTGGCATGTGCAGGAAATGGCATTTAGTCTGCTATGACTGGCAGAGGGAAGGCTCTGGTATGAGCTAGCTCTGTGGCCTTGGAATCCCCAACATGTTTACAGGACCCACAAGGTTCTTCTTGCCAGGGAGGAAGAGGGAGGCCTTTGTGGGGCAGGCCTCCATTCTCCGGACAGAGCAGGCTCCATCGTCCTGGCAGAGCTGGGTTAAGGTCCTTGCTAAGAAGCTGAGTTTCCAGACTGGCAGAAATAGCTATGTCGAGGTTTATAAAACTGTCTTGGAAGCAACCAGATTTCCTTTGGCCTGGAATTGCCTAACAAGCCCTCAGCCCATTTTAGGCTTTCAGGAAACATTTAAACCCAGCTTCAAACCTCCACAAAATCAGTACTGAAGTGGAGAAGGACCATCTGGCAGGAAAAGGGACTGAAAATGGTTGAGGTTGAAAGCCCCAACTTAAAGGCCTCTTTGAGGAGGAGAGTTGGGAAAGAGGATGTGGGAGTGATAAGTGGACAGTGAGGAGATGGATAGAGAGCTTGATTTTTTTTTTTTTTGGTTATTAATCAACAACAAAAATAATCTTTTTTGTGACTGGTTGAGGAGGATTTCAGCCTCACAGGGACCTGTAAAAACACTCCGCAATTCTTCTGATCTCCCAGCAAAACAAATCTTGGTCCCTCTCCACTTGACCAGGCTCATAATCCCCTTGACTTTTTTGCTCGAAGGGCTTTCTGGACCTAGAACCCCAGAACCTGGGGCTGGAATGGAAAAGATCCAAGGTACCAGGTATGTAGAGGTACTGATGGAGAAAAAGGGTCTGGCGTTTTGGAGGGAATTAGGGTATCAGCTTGAGAAAAACCTTGCTGGCTCCCTTGTGATAGCTTTTGATGCTCAGCACACAATCTCTGAGCCCACTGTCTCCCCTTTCCCTTGTAGCTGCTTGATTTTAGGTACAACAGAGCCGAAAACAAGGTTGTGGGCAGATAACCAGTCAGAAATGAGTCAGGAAAGGAAGGGAGGAAAAGAGGGGTGGAGGAGGAGAAAGACAGCGTGAGTGAGATGAAGGCAGGTTTCCCAGGAACAGTCTCTCTTCCTTGGGTGTGTTGAATGAGCTGTTACTGCAGGAGCATCCCGGAAGGTACCAGGGGCACTTGTGAGGAGACTGAAACTCCTGAGGGAGAGGGGACTGGCTGAAGGGTGGAGGGGGAAGGCCTGTTGGTGACAGCCCAACTGGGTGGCAGCTACAGTTGGAAAACTCCCTTTCATTGGTTGTACAGCCGCCAGGACTGTGGGGAGTGAAGGAGTGTACCCTACAGGATAATGGCCAGTGCTTGAATTTCTCGCGCCCTTTGTCTTCCTGGCCTTTCACTCCTTGGGGGCCCACTTTTGCCATCAGTTAGCAAATCAGTTAACATTTGCGGGCCTTTTAGGTGAAGAACTCTCTGCTCGGTACTGAGGATTGTTCAAATCATGAGGAAGAACTCCCTAAGCACTGCCACACCGCTTTCTCAACCGTGTGGGATCAGAGGCGGCCAGGGTGTCAGGAGACCTGGGGATGGCTGTGAATGTCCTAGGAGGGCCGGGGAACAAAGAGGCTGTGGAGGTGAGCTGCTGCAACAAGGCCTGAGCTGTCAATCCGGGCAGAACTCTGAAAGGTAAATGAAGCGCTTCCCACCTTAGCCTACTCCAGGGACACCTACAAAACCTCACTCTGTAGAGAGGTCTGGCTTGAGTAGTTAAAAGGAACTCTTTCTAATGATGACTCTTCCTGAAGCTTAAGTGCCAATGTTGGTTGCTGAGACTCTTGGAGGAAGAAATTAAAGATGTAGGCCCTTCTCTGGGGGAGCTGCCAGTCTGATCCTTATCTTTCGGTCTAGAATGAAAAAGGACTTCAGAGAGGAGTCAGTAAGAAGGTGAGGGTGGTCTGGTGGGTGTTCCCTGGGCAGGGTGAGTAGTGGGTTGACCCCAGGGCAGTCAGACCACAACTGTCCAGAGCTGGATTGGGCTAAACCCAGGTTCTCAGGACACACAGAGCTCGGTTTCCTTGCCTGCCTTCTCCTTCCCTGTGGGCTGCTTCCTAAGCTATTACTTCCACATGAGAGTTTGCATAAGAGATTAGTGGAATGTCAACTCAGCAGAAATTCCCTCATGTGGTTTAGAGGTTTCCTTTGTGGAGGCTCCGGACTTCTTACCTGGACCAGCAGAGCAGAGTGCTGGGCCGTGTTTGTGTTTCCTCTAGATGGTGACTTGAACCCTGCAGATCAGGAGCCTCCCTCCACATACGTGCATCTGTTCCTCAGTGCTCTCAGGGTTCAGACGTCTCCTTCTCAGGGACGAAGCACATGGTCATGTCCAAAACTAGGCCTGCGGAAAAGTACCACACAGACATTTAGAAATGTCACCTAGCCAGGGTGATCGGAAGGTTCATTCTTAGAGGCTGGTCAGCCCTCAGAAGGAGCCTCCTTCAGAGACTGACCTCTAAGGGATTCCTCTCGGGCCGTGGGGAGAGCACCTGTAGGCCGGGTGGTGAGACTGGATTGTAGGGAGAGAGAGCCCTAAGGGAGCAGGACAGAGAACTGCAGGATGCAGGCTGGCCTGAGCCGCAGCAGGGAGCCCTGAGGCTCTCTCCTCCAGTGGAGTTCGGGGGATAGTTAGATGGAGGGCTTCCCGAGGCCAGAATCAGCTCCTTCCTGCCCTGCATGAGCCCCGCCCTCCGGGAGGCTTTGCATGGCTGCTCACAGGGCAGTGCCCCCAAGCCTTCCCTGCTGGGACGGGGGACACAGCACTCACCTGCCGACTGGGAGAGTCAGGTCACAGAGCCGAGCAAAGCTGGCCACCTGTCACCATTGGGTGGGAGGGACAGCGGTAAATTGGGGAGGGCTTGCTACATCTAAATGGACTGCCAGCTGTTGCCATATAGAAATACAGAAATGATAGCAGATTTTTCAAGAGAATCCAGAATCTGAATTTTTATTTGTATTTTGTTTATATTCACCCAATTCAACTTAAAAAAAAAATTAAGGCCAAATGAGACGTACTTTTGTTGTTGCAAACCACCAGTTTATAAACCATCAGTTATAAACTCTTGTTCCCAGGAGTTTGAAAGGGAGGGGAAGTGAGGAAAACCGTTGTTAGCTACCAGGGGCGGGTGGCAGGAAGAGCTGCTTTGAGATACAGGAACTCAGAACACACTGAAGACTGAGGACCCTGTTTAGGGCAGATGTTGATGATGCTTTTACTGGATCCCATGATGTGCCTACTTCTCTGTTGAGGATCAGTGGTTCTTTGCAGGTGGAAGAAGCTGGGGGTGGGAGGAGGAAAGGCTACCTAGTCACAGCTGGGCAGACTCTTGGGAAGATGGTCAGTAGTGACCCTTCAAACCTTTACAAGCTCTTAGCATGTGGTAGGACACAGGTTTTTCACACAGGTCCGTAAGACCAGCCTGAAATGCTTGCTGAACATCCAGATTCCTAGGCCCCATTCAAGAGGGAGAGATGGGGCCTGAGGCTCTGCATTTTTTTTTTTTAACAATCACCCTTGTCAATGTTAAGGAAAGTAGGTAGATGGTGGACTCAGAGCTGAGTCAACGTTCCTGCCCTGTTCCTTCTCCAGGTGAGTGATCTTGGGCCAGTCTTTTAATCTCTCTGAACCTGCATTTCCTGATTGGAAAGTTATCACTGTTTCCAGAATGGTGAGAGCTGAACTAGAAGATGGGTGGAGGTCATGCATAGACCTGCCTCAGAGCTGTGACGCTGGTACAGGCCACCTGGGCTCCAACTCCTGCCTTGCCACTTTCTAGCTGTGTGACATGGGACGAGCGATTTAACTGCTGTGTACCTTGGTTTCCTTGGTGGTGGTGGTGGTTTAGTCACTAAGTCTTGTCCGACTCTTGTGACCCAGTGGACTATAGCTTGCCAGGCTCCTCTGTCCATGGGATTCTCCAGGCAAGAACATTGGAGTGGGTTGCCATTTCCTTCTCCATTGGTTTCCTTGGTAACATGTAAATAATAATAGCACCCACTTTGTAGAGTTGCCACAGGGATTAAATTATTTAATCCTTTAAAATGCTTTTAAATTTAGCTATTCTATAAAGAATCTAGCAGCACCTTTCATAATAAATGCATCTTTTTTTTTTAGGTCACTAATAGATTAAGGCTTACTTTCAAATGTCACCTCTCTATAGGGCCTTCCTGGAGTCCACTTTTTCCTTCCCTTTTCTCCCTTTACAGTTAGCTCCTCCAGGGTAAGGTTGTATCTGTTCGTTTTTATTTATTTATTAAAATTTTAGTATTTCCTAATTTGGCTGTGCTGGGTCTTAGTTGCGGCATGCAAACTCTCAGTCGTGGCATGTGGGGTCTAGTTCCCTGCCAGGGATTGAACCAGGCGCCCTGCTTGGGAACATGGAGTCTTAGCCACTGAACCACCAGGGAGGTCCCCATTTTTATATCCTAGTACCTCGCACAGTGCCTGGCATAGAGTCCCTGGAATGAATGGCAGTATCGGGGAGTCTGAAAAATGATGAATCTAGCTTGGGAATGGAGAAGGCGACTTCCAAATACCCAGAGAAGCATGATCTGGAAGAAAAAGTGATTTATCAAGCTTCAGTGTGTCTGAACTACAATTACATGAGGTAGGTCATGTTATTATTATTGCTCTTACGGTGAGAAAGTCGAGTCTTCAAAACTCAGGTGTGCAATGACCTTGACTAGCATTAGCTAGACTCCAAGTCACGTGTTCTTCCCACTACACCTTGAGATCCCAGGACTGTGATTTCTGTCTTAGGGCAGAGATTGTAGAAAGGTTCTAGCGGTGCCTTGTGTTCCTGTCTTTGGGTTGTAACTCTTCAGATAGTTGTCTATAACTTGTCAGAGCTGGGCTTTTGAGCAGTTCATGATTGGTGGTAGATCCTACTTGAACAATTTCATTTTCCAAACATGTAGTTTTTGGCTGAATTTTAGTGAAACAGCCTCTCATCCCCCTGGCTTCTCTGCTCTTATTCCCAGTGGGTGTTTCTTTGCTTGGGAGCGTCTCCTCTCCTTGTAGCCAGACCAGCCAAAGGAGTCAGGCAGAGAGTGTCGATGGGAGTCTGGGGTGGCTCTCAGGGCCTTGGGAGAAGGCCCCAGGAAGCCAGCGATGGAGACTGTTCAAGTCCGCGTTTCACATGTAAAGGGTTAGCTTGGTCCTCAGCTTCTCAAGCCACTGGATTATTCCCTGAGCCTGAGAGACTTGGCTGGAGAGAGCAGGTGGCGGGAGCACCGTGAGCAGGCACCTCGGACTGAGTGGGCTCTCCGGGTTTTCTCTCAGCGGTGCCTGCCCACGATGCCTCACCTCCTGGGCCACTGCTGGGAACAGCAGCTGTGCTTCTGCAGGTATGTGACCAAAGGGCACTGCCACGGGCCTGGTGGCAGTTTTGATCCATTCCTTTCTTGGTTGCATCTTCATAGAATTTTTCTTTTTGGCTCCAGCAAATACCACAGTTATCTACATTTTACCTTTTTTCTAGTTGGCTCTTGGTTCTCCTGTTATAGCTTTTCAGAGCAGTGGGTCCACCCTTCTTAGATCAGAAATTCAGGGAAGGAAAGAATATATTTTTAATCATGTTCTTTTAATGTATTCCAGTTTCTGTTCTTTCCACAAACCTTCTGTCCTCCCCCTGAGGGCCTGCCCTGAAGCTGGTAGAGCACGTCCAGTGCTGTTATGATGGGTTCTGATGATTATTGTGACCGTCGTTACCATGGGCACAGTTGAAAGCTTATGCTTAGTGAGTTGATTCCTTATTGCACTGAGTTCCCTGAGGACCCCGAGAACTGGCCTGGGAAAGCTTCCAGGGGCTGCCTGTCCTTTCTCTTCTTTCTGTTTAACACACAGAGCCATCCACCAAGCTCTTAACTTGGCCCTGGGCTGGGGCAGGTAAAGGACATCTCTTGAGCGCCAGTGTGCGCAGGTGCTCTGGTGGCGGGACTAACTCACCGTCTAACCCCCTCCTCCTCCTCATCGCAAATATGCTGTACACTTAAGTTTATAAAAATTTTTCCCCCTGTAGGTTGGGAAGGCTTTTCATGAAGGATAAAAGTGAGGCCCAGGGTTTTCCTTGTTCTGAAAGCTTCTGTAGTCTTCACTGTAGGAGGGTGTTTCAGCGCTGTCACCTGCAGCTGCTTCCTCCCTTTCTAATTCCCACTCCACTCACTACCATCGTCAGCAGAACAACAGCCATGAGAGCTTATGTGAAGGTAGTGCATTTCATGTTGCAACTAGGAAAGAATTATGAATGATATCAAGAATGTGGGTTTGGCTTGTTTTTGTCATTGAGACCAATCACTTATTTGCACCAAGGTAATAAATAAGATACTCTCCAGGATTAAGGTTATTCAGTTCAGTTCAGTTCAGTCGCTCAAGTCGTGTCCGACTCTTTGCAACCCCATGAATTGCAGCATGCCAGGCCTCCCTGTCCATCACCAACTCCCGGAGTTCACCCAAACTCTCGTCCATCGATCGAGTCGGTGATGCCATCCAGCCATCTCATCCTCTGTCATCCCCTTCTCCTCCTGCCCCCAATCCCTCCCAGCATCAGAGTCTTTTCCAATGAGTCAACTCTTCGCATGAGGTGGCCAAAGTACTGGAGTTTCAGCTTTAGCATCATTCCTTCCAAAGAACACCCAGGACTGATCTCCTTTAGAATGGACTGGTTGGATCTCCTTGCAGTCCAAGGGACTCTCAAGAGTCTTCTCTAACACCAGAGTTCAAAAGCATCAATTCTTCGGCGCTCAGCCTTCTTCACAGTCCAACTCTCACATCCATACATGACCACTGGGAAAACCATAGCCTTGACTAGATGGACCTTTGTTGGCCAAGTTATGTCTCTGCTTTTGAATATGCTGTCTAGGTTGGTCATAACTTTCCTTCCAAGAAGTAAGCGTCTTTTAATTTCATGGCTGCAATCACCATCTGCTGTGATTTTGGAGCCCAGAAAAATAAAGTCTAACACTGTTTCCACTATTTCCCCATCTATTTGCCATGAAGTGATGGGACCAGATGCCATGATCTTCATTTTCTGAATGTTGAGCTTTAAGCCAACTTTTTCACTCTCCTCTTTCACTTTCATCAAGATGCTTTTTAGTTCCTCTTCACTTTCTGCCATAAGGGTGGTGTCATCTGCATATCTGAGGTTATTGATATTTCTCCCGGCAATCTTGATTCCAGCTTGTGCTTCTTCCAGCCCATGGTTTCTCATGATGTACTCTGCATAGAAGTTAAATAAGCAGGGTGACAATATACAGCCTTGACGTCCTCCTTTTCCTATTTGGTACCAGTCTGTTGTTCCATGTCCAGTTCTAACTTTGCTTCCTGACCTGCATATAGGTTTCTCAAGAGGCAGGTCAGGTGGTCTGGTATTCCCATCTCTTTCAGAATTTTCCACAGTTTATTGTGATCCACACAGTCAAAGGCTTTGGCATAGTCAATAAAGCAGAAATAGATTTTTTTTGGAACTCTCTTGCTTTTTCGATGATCCAGCAGATGTTGGCAATTTGATCTCTGGTTCCTCTGCCTTTTCTAAGACCAGCTTGAACATCTGGAAATTCATGGTTCACGTATTGCTGAAGCCTGAATGTTTACCTTTCATATCCAAAGATGCTTCATTTTTGTCAATGTGATGAGAATGCCGATCAGAGTGAGAGAACTGTTGTTTCTATTTACTTTTAACTTCTCCCTGAAGGTGATGTTAGCCCAGAACAGAGTGCACATTCATATTGAAAATATATTTGGTACATCAATTATTGCTGTGTCACATCCACTCTCCAAGGCACTTAAAAATTTTAAAGTTTTTTTTTTAACGTCTACATTGAGATATAATTCACAGGCTATAAAATTCACCCCTGTAAAGTGTACAATTCATTTGTTTTTTATGTATTTGTAGAGTTGTATAACCATCACCACTATCTAATTCCAGAACTTTTTTTCATACCCTAAAAGAAACACCGTATTCATAGGAGTCACTCCCCATTCTGCCACCCTAAACCCAGTCCTGAGCCACCACTAATTTTATATCTCTGTAGACTTGTCTGTTCTGGACATTTCATAAAACTGGCATCAGGGTTCATCCATGAAGAATGTATCTTTTTATGTCTGAATAATATTCCATTTTATGGATATACCACACTAAAAAAAATCTTTTGGCCACTCCATGTGGCATGTAGCATCTTATTTCCCTCACCAGGGATGGAACCCATGCCCCCTGCATTGGTAGCTTGGAGTCTTAACTACTGGACCATAGGAAAGTCCCACATTTGCCAATGCAGTCATCCATTGATGGACATTTGGGTTTCCACTTTTTGGCTATTATGAACATTAGTACAAGTATTTCTGTGGACATGATTTCCTTTCTCACGGCTGTATATCCAGGAGTGGGTCATGCTGGGTCATGTGGAAACTATATATCACTTTTTGAGGAACTGCCAACTGCTTTCCAAAGTGGCAGCACAATTTTACATTTCCCACCAGCAGTGAATGAAGGTTCTAATTTCTCCACCATCTCACAGTCTCACTAATGCTTGTTTTTATCTGTCTTTTTTATTGTAGTCATCCTGGTGGTGTGAAGTAATACTGGGTTAACCAAAAGGTTCATTTGGGGTTTCCCGTAAGATGTTACAAAAAGCCTGAATGAACTTTTCGGCCAACCCAGTACCTTATTGTGGTTTTACTTTGTATTTCCCTAATGACTAGTGATGTTGAGCATTGCTTCATGTGCTTATTAGCCAATTTTATATCTTTGGAGAAATGTCTGTTTAAATCCTTTGCATATTTTTAAATTGGATTATGTGTCTTTTTTATTATTGAGCTGTAAGAGTTCTTTATATATTCTAGATACAAGTAGCTTAGCCAATATATATCATTTGCAGATAATTCTCCCATTCTGTGGGTGTCTTTCTACTCTTATATTTTTTATAGCATGAAATTTTTTATTTAATATAATATAGTTTATATCTTTTTTCTTTTTGTTGCTTGTGCTTTTTGGTGTCATACCTAAGAAACCATTGCCTAATCCAGTGTTACAAAGATTTACCTTTATGTTTTCTTCCAGGCTTTTCTTTTGTAATTTTAATTCTTAAATTTAGTTCTTGATCCATTTTTACTTTTTTTTTTTTGTATAGTATCAGGGCAAGTGTCCTACTTTATTCTCTATATACAAATACACAGTTGTCTGAGCATCGTTTGTTAAAAAGACTCTTCTTTCCCTCTTCAATTATCTTATTATCATCCTTGTTGAGATCAGCTGACCATTAATGTATGAGTTTATTTCTCAATTCTATTCTGTTGATTTCTATTTCTATTCTTATATCTGTGTACACTGTCTTGATTATTATGGCTTTGTAGTATTTTGAAATTGGGAAATCCGAGTCTTTTAAGTTTATTCTTCATTTCCATGATTCTTTTGACTGCTCTAGGTCACTGGCACTGCCATAAAATTTTAGGATCAGTGTCAATTTCTGCAGTTAATGGCTATTCAATTCAACCTGTAGATCGATTTGGGGAATACTGCCATCTTAACAACTTTGAGTTTTCTGATTGCGAACGTGGGATGTCTTTCTGTTTATTTATGTCTTCTTTACGTTCTGTCAATGATGTTTTGCAGTTTGCAGTGTATAAGTCTTGCACTTCTTTTGTTAAATCTCTTCGTAAGTATTTTATTCCTTTTGCTGCTATTATTGTGCAGCATACTAAGTTGCTTCAGTTGTGTCTGACTCTTTGTGACCCCATGGACTGTAGCCCGCCAGGTTTCTCTGTCCATGGGATTCTCCAGGCAAGAATACTGGAATGAGTTGCCATGCCCTCCTTCAGGGGATCTTTCTGACCCAGAGATTTAACTCACGTCTCTTATGTCTACTTGCATTGGTAAAGTGAAAAGTGAAAGTGAAGTCGCTCAGTCATGTCCGACTCTTTGTGACCCTGTGGACTGGAGCCTTCCAGGCTCTTCCTTCCATGGGATTCTCCAGGCAAGAATACTGAAGTGGGTAGCCATTTCCTTCTCCAGGGGATCTTCCCAACCCAGGGATTGAACCCTGGTCTCCAGCATTGCAGGCAGACGCTTTAACCTCTGAGCCACCAGGGAAGCCTTGAATTGGTAGGTGGGTTCTTTATCACTAGCGCCACCTGGGAAGCTGCCATTATTAATGGAATTGTTTTTCTTGATTTTGTTTTTAGATTGTTCATTGCTAGTGTGTAGAAAGAAATTGATTCTTTAAGTATTACCTTATATCCTGTAAGCATGTTTGACATTATATATTATTTTAACGGTGTTTTAGTGGAAATGTTATGACTTTCTACAAGCATGATTGTATCGTCTGCAAATATGAGATAATTTTACTTTTTCTTTTCCAGTCTGGATGTACCCTTAAGTTTTAACCTTTTCCTTCATTATTTTAATATAAAACAACTTTATATGATATTAGCTAATTGCATATGGTACATATACAACATTTTTCACTTTGTAGTGCTTAGATACTTTAAAGCATATTACTTTTATTTTAATGGGTGTTAAAAATATGATAGCTCATAATTTTATGGTGTTGACTCAGGTATCACTTTATTAGGATGTTCTTCCCTAAACATCCTATTTAAAATGGCACATCTTTCCTTTTCCTCTACCTTGCTTCATTTTTCCTTCCCACCACTTTACCACTATACATATTATACACAAGCATACACTTACATGTCACACACGTGAGATGTGCCTGCGTATTGTCTGTTTCCCTCTGCTAGGATGTAAGCTCCCTGAGAGCAGAGGCTTGGGTTTATTCTTTGCTGATGGCAGTGTCCGGGAAATGGGTACTCAGTAAATATTTGTCAGTGGTTAATTGTTTAGAATGGAGTTAAGACCAGTACATCAGTTTCAAGTTGATTCAAGAAAAATACTGAATAAATGATTGTTCAGGAAGTATACAAATATGGCAAAATTCATAAGGGCTGTATGGCTTGCCAGAAAGTTGGGAAACTCTAACTTCAGTAACGAGAAGAAGCTGGATGGGAATGGAATTTTTAAAATCGTTTTCTGTGAAGTGAGAAGTTATTTGTTAGCTCACAGACTTTTCCCCGACCCAGATCAGGGAAGCCTTGAGGCCCACAAGCTGTAACAGATGAAATTAAATATATGTGGGAAAGTGGTTTCCGCTTCCACCACAGAAACCCTGCTGGCAGTTCTGGAGGTCATCTGGGAATGTTTGAGGTGCTTTGGGCTACCCATGGAAACTTGGCTGATTGGTCTTGTCTTCTTCGCAGGGCTCTGTGTTCGCAGAGAGCAGAAATGACCATGACTGCCAACAAGAATTCCAGCATCACCCACGGAGCTGGAGGCACTAAGGCCCCGCGGGGGACTCTGAGCAGGTGAGTCGGGGAACATTGCCTGGGGGAGTGAAGCTCAGTGGAGGGTAGACTCAAAGGACACCTAACGCCCTGTGTCCTGGATAGGACTGCTGCCAAGTGTGTGTGGTTATCCTCATGATTCTGACAGTCATTCAGGTGAATCATCTGGGCCAAACTTCAACCACTGACCAAACAGTGAGATCTCAGGGCATTTTCTTATGCCCTCTAAAATTTTGCTTC
Source organism: Bubalus kerabau (assembly GCF_029407905.1). Lineage (NCBI taxonomy): Eukaryota > Metazoa > Chordata > Mammalia > Artiodactyla > Bovidae > Bubalus > Bubalus kerabau. Next base: position 43,813,553 of record NC_073638.1, read on the forward strand.
CTCATCTGTAAAATAATAATAGTACCTGTCTCTCAGAGTTTCCTTGAGGATTAAATGAGATGATAATGTCAGTGCTTAGGATACTGCCTAGCAAAAAAAACACTTATTAAATATTAGCTCCATCTCTGCAATGGGATAGAAGCTTCCAGAGCTGGCAGTTAAAGGTACAACTGTCACCAGGGCTTCTCAGGTCTTGGCCTAGGCTAGATGCTGATTTCCTTGAAGAACCTCTTTTACTAAAGCCACATACTTTTCATAGCCCCTTCATCTGAATCTCAGCTGGATGGGTTTGGCCTTGGAACCTCAGGTGCTGGAATGGGTAGCTATGAGAAGGATGCTCATCTTAGACGGGGATCGGGCTCGTGGCCTCCTGGAGGGCAGGACTGTGCAGCGCCAGACTGAGTCTGGTGGAGTGGCGCACACTCAGGTCTGCCCAGAGGTTGTGGTAGATGTTTGGTTCGTTCAGAGCTGGAATCCAGGTATGGTTGGTAGAGAGGGGCACAGGCTGTAGCCCCTGGGGAGTGGCTGGAGTTGAAGGAGGCAAGAGGAATTCTGTACACCATACGTGCAGAGTTTGGTCCCTGTGCACATGGTCTGGATGGACTGTACCAACTAAATGAAAACTGGTAGGTTCTGACATGTTAAATACATAAGAGTTTGGGGCTGAGACAGACAAATTAACTATCTGCTCTGTAGCAACAAGAGCAGTAAGGACACCCTCTGCCCACCCACTGTCTCTAACCTGGACTACAGTTGCTGGCATACTTGCTTCCCTGAACAGGGTGAGGCTGAGGGTGGCAGGGACCAGCAACCTCATGGGGAAAGCGGATAGAAAAACGGAACTCTCCCAGGGCATGTTGATGGCTGAGGCAGAAACAGGTCTGGGTCTTAGACTTTTTGTCCCGCATAATCTGCTTCTTGGGAACAACTTGGTGGGCTCTGGCCAGTCAGGGGGCATTTCTTCCTCTGCAGTGTGAATGTGAGTTGGCAGGTGGAGACTGGCAGTGAAGGTCCCCATCTTTTTTATATGAGACTGGAGGGGTGAAATAGGCATTATTTGTGATTTTACTGTTTTATTCTTAAGTTAAAAGAAATAGTATACTTAGAACCTGGATTAGAAATGACCGTACCCAGCAGCCCTCAGCTCCTTTAAGTATTTGTTTCTTCTAATTTCCGCTCTGTGGGTGGGTGGGATGAGAGATGCATTGTTTACATAAAGTCAGAAAGCAGAATCAGAACTGCTGACAGGCACCCTAGTTTCTATTTGGAGTACAGCCCTACATGTTTTACACATTTTTAGAAATCCCTCTTCCTTTAGCTTCTCAGCATGCTTGCCGTCGTAACATGATGGATGGTACTTGTAAATATCTGAGTCTCTGATGTGCCTTCTCAGTCTTCGCTTCCCTTCCTTCCTGCCACTTCCGCTTCCCTCCCTACTTTCCTCGGGTTTTGGCGTGGAGTCACTGGCTTGTCTCAGAGGCTACTGCTGGGCTGTAGTTGTTACCTCACAGTTGTCTGGCGGTGTCGTCTGGTGGCTGCCTCCACCCGCAGCCGCATCTGGGGCTGTTCTTTGGGCCGAGTAGGGCAGTAAGTCACCCGTTCATTTAGGAAGTTGTCAGGCAGCCCTGAGGGCTGTCCTTCTAGGTGCCAGGCTCTGTGGTGGACAGTGAGGGACACAAAGGAAGGATCCATTTTCTTTTTTTCAAGGCATTTACAGTTTGGATCGATGACGTTGGCACCCAGATTTCTTAGTCGGACCTTCTAATAGACATTTGCCTGGGACCTGGGGCCCTTTAATCATTGCCCATTCAGGAGTGCCAGTGAGAAAAGATTCCCAGGTGTGACTGGTTGGGGACTACAGGGGTGCTGGGGCCTTGGAAAGCTGGGCCTTGGAGCCCTGGTGGCTTTAGGGATCTCTGTCCACATCATCCACATGGAGGCAAAGGAAGCTGATGACACAGAGAAGCCTTTGTATCTAACTTTGGGGGCAGGGGTACTTTGGGGCATGGAAAACTGGCGGGGAAGGGCAGATGGTACCCTAAGGAAGTGCCGAGATATGTATTTTCAAGGCTCTATCCTTAATTTGAATAAGATCTCACCTGGTGCCACCACTGAGCTAGTTTGGGTTAAGGATCCTAGATTCCATTGCATTATTAGCTTTTTATGGATGTTTTGCTAATTTATTATCTTCCTTTTCCATTATAGCCCATTCTTGACTTGCTAAGATATGTAGGAGAAGGAAATCAACCTTTCATTTGACCACCAGAGTTCTGTTCTTTACTATGTTTGGGTCTCCTGGAGCAAGCTTCCCTTTCTGTTTGTTAGTGAGGCCAGAGGGGCGTGATGCTTCACTCTTAGCTGCTTTCCCTCCCCACAGGCAGCTCCAGCTTGCTTAGATTTGGATGCATCCATTTCTGGGGGTGGGAGGTGAGATGCTCAAAGCTCCTCCGAGTTCTAGAGGTCAGGCTTTATGATGTTGGTACTGATGACCTGGGTGAGACTAGAAGCAGCTCAATGACTTGCAAACAAAAAGGTGTTGTATTGAGAGCTAGTTCAGCCATCTCGATGGGGTAAACTTTGCCACTTGGTGCTCTCAGGAGATTTCACTTGTGCTGTAAGACTTGGCGGGCAGCAGGGGCTATTCTCAGAAGACTTGTCACGCCTGCTGATTTCCTCAACAGCTTCTTTACTGTGAAACTGCAGTGTGCAGGTCATTGTGACTTAAAAATACAAGCTATTGGTATTGTCTTTTAGGAACCTTGCCTCTGGATGTATGTGTGGGAAACTTGGGTGACTATAGACATATAGGTTTCTTGGGGTCAAGGACTTTGACTTCTTTCTGTCTCCTCCAAGCCTGGAACGATACCCGGTATCCAGAAGACTGTTGTTGACCAGTTGTCTAGATGGCTGTGAGATCAGTCTCATAGAGCATAGGTTACGTGCTATTTGAGTCCTTATAGTTCTTTCATAATAGGTCTTATTAACTTAGTTTTTTTTAAAATTTATTTATTTTTAATTGTTTTACATCATTGTGTTGATTTCTGCCTATATCAACATAAATCAGCCATAGGTATACATATGTCCCCCCACTGCTTGAAATTCCCTCCCACACCCCACCCTATCCCACTCCCTAGGTCATCACAGAGCACTGGATTTGAGCTCCCTGCATCATACAGCAAATTGCCACTGCTTATCTCATTTTACATGTGGTGATGTGTATGTTTCAATGCTACTCTCTGAATTCGTCCCATCCTCTCCTTCCCCTCTGTGTCCACAAGTCTGTTCTCTGTGTCTGCATCTCCACTGCTGCCCTGCAAATAAGTTCACCCATACCATCTTTCTAGATTCCATATATATGCGTTAATATACGATATTTGTTTTTCTCTTTCTGACTTAACGTCACTCTGTAGAGCAGGCTCTAGGTTCATCTACCTTATTAGAATTGAATCAAATGCATTCCTTTCTATGGCCGAGTAATAGGGCTTCCCACTCCCCAGGTTGGTAGGTGCCCAGTATCCTACTGGAGACCAGTGGAGAAATAACTCCAGGAAGAATGAAGAGATGGAGCCAAAGCAAAACAACACGCAGTTGTGGATGTGACTGGTGATGAAAGAAAACTCTGATGCTGTAAAGAGCAATATTGCATAGGAACCTGGAATGTTAGGTCCATGAATCAAGGCAAATTGGAAATAGTCAAATAAGAGATGGCAAGAGTGAACACTGACATTTTAAGAATCAGGGAACTAAAATGGACTGGAATGGGTGAATTTAACTCAGATGACCATTAATTATATCTACTACTTGGGCAAGAATCCCTTAGAAGAAATGGAGTAGCCATCATAGTCAACAAAAGAGTCTGAAATGCAGTACTTGGATGCAGTCTCAAAAACGACAGAATGATCTCTGTTTCCAAGGCAAGCCATTCAGTATCACAGTAATCCAAGTCTATGCCCTGATGAGTAATGCTAAAGAAGTTGAAGTTGAACGATTCTATAAAGACCTACAAGACCTTCTAGAACTAATACCCCAAAACGATGTCCTTTCATTATAGGGGACTGGAATGCAAAAGTAGGAAGTCAACAAACACCTGGAGTAACAGGCAAATTTGGCCTTGGAGTACAGAATGAAGCAGGGCAAAGGCTAATAGAGTTTTGCCAAGAGAACACACTGGTCATAGCAAACACCCTCTTCCAACAACACAAGAGAAGACTCTACACATGGACATCACCAGATGGTCAACACCAAAATCAGATTGATTATATTCTTCGCAGCCAAAGGTGGAGAAGCTCTATACAGTCAGCAAAAACAAGACTTGGAGCTGACTATGGCTCAGATCATGAACTCCTTATTGCCAAATTCAGACTTAAATTGAAGAAAGTAGGGAAAACCACTAGACCATTCAGGTATGACCTAAATCAAATCCCTTATGATTATACAGTGGAAGTGACAAATAGATTCAAGGGATCAGATCTGATAGACAGAGTGCCTGATGAACTATGGATGGAGGTTCATGACACTGTAAAAGAAGCATTGATCAAGACCATTCCCAAGAAAAAGAAATGCAAAAAGGCAAAATGGCTGTCTGAGGAGGCCTTACAAATAGCTGTGAAATGAAGAGAAGTGAAAGGCAAAGGAGAAAGGAAAGATATACCCATTTGAATGCAGAGTTCCAAAGAATAGCAAGGAGAGATAAGAAAGCCTTCCTCAGTGATCAATGCAAAGAAATAGAGGAAAACAATAGAATGGGAAAGACTAGAGATCTCTTTAAGAAAATTAGAGATACCAAGGGAACATTTCATGCAAAGATGGGCGCAATAAAGGACAGAAATGGTATGGACAGAAGCAGAAGATTTAAGAAGTGGTAAGAATACACAGGAGAACTATACAAAAAAGATCTTTACGACCCAGATAACCACAATGGTGTGATCACTCACCTAGAGCCAGACATCCTGGAGTGTGAAGTCAAGTGGGCCTTAGGAAACATCATTACAAACAAAGCTAGTGGAGGTGATGGAATTCCAGTTGAGCTATTCCAAATCCTAAAAGATGATGCTGTGAAAGTGCCTCACTCAATATGCCAGCAAATTTGGAAAACTCAGCAGTGGCCACAGGACTGGAAAAGTCAGTTTTCATTCCAGTCCCAAAGAAAGGCAATGCCAAAGAATGTTCAAACTACCACACAATTGCACTCATCTCACATGCTAGCAAAGTAATGCTCAAAATTCTCCAAGCCAGGCTTCAACAGTGTGTGAACCGTGAACCTCCAGATGTTTAAGCTGGATTTAGAAAAGGCACAATCTGTTGGAAATCTGCCAAAATCTGTTGGATCATTGAAAAAGCAAGAGAGTTCCAGAAAAACATCTACTTCTGCTTCATTGACTATGCCAAAGCCTTTGACTGTGTGGATCACAACAAACTGTGGAAAATTCTAAAAGAGATGGGAATACCAGACCACCTGACCTGCCTCCTGAGAAATCTATATGCAGGTCAAGAAGCAACAGTTAGAACTGAACGTGGAACAACATACTGGTTCCAAATCAGGAAAGGAGTATGTCAAGGCTGTATATTGTCACCCTGCTTATTTAACTTATATGCGGAGTACATGTGAAATGCCGGGCTGGATGAAGCACAAGCTGGAGTCAAGATTGCTGGGAGAAATATCAATAACCTCAGATACTCAGATGACACCACCCTTATGGTAGAAAGTGAAGAAGAACTAAAGAGCCTCTTGATGAAGGTGAAAGAGGAGAGTGAAAAAGTTAGCTTAAAACTCAACATTCAAAAAGCGAAGATCATGACATCTGGTCCCATCACTTCATGAAAAATAGATGGGGAAACAATGGAAACAGTGAGAGACTTTATTTTTTTTTTGGGCTCCAAAATCACAGCAGATGGTGACTGCAGCCATGAAATTAAAATAAACTTGCTCCTTGGAAGAAAAGTTATGATCAGCTTAGCATGTTAGAAAGCAAAGACATTACTTTGCCAACAAAGGTCTGTCTAGTCAAAGCTTTGGTTTTTCCATTAGTCATGTGTGGATATGAGAGTTGGACTATAAAGAAATCTAAGCACTGAAGAATTGATGCTTTTGAGCTGTGGTATTGGAGAAGACTTTCGAGAGTCCCTTGAACTGCAAGGAAATCCAACCAGTCCATCCTAAAAGAAATCAGTCCTGAATATTCATTGGAAGGACTGATGCTGAAGCTGAAACTCCAACACTTTAACTACTTGATGGGAAGAACTGACTTATTTGAAAAGACCCTGATGCTGGGAAAGATTGAAGGCAGGAGGAGAAGGGGACGACAGAGGATGAGATGGTTGGATGGCATTACTGACTCAATGGACATGAGTTTGAGTCAGCTTCAGGAGCTGGTGATGGACATGGAGGCCTGGCGTGCTGCAGTCCATGGGGTTGCAAAGAGTCGGACACAACTGAGTTACTGAACTGAACTGAATAGGGCTTCCCCAGTCGTGCTAGTGATAAAGAACCTGTCTACAAATGCAGGAGGCATAAGAGACTTGGGTTCAATCCCTGGGTCAGGAAAATCCCCTGGAGGAGGGCATGGCAACCCACTCCAGTATTCTTACCTGGAGAATCCCATGGACAGAGGAACCTGGCAACCTACGGTCCATAGGGTCGCAAAGAGTCGGACCTGACCGAAACAACTTAGCACGCACACACCCACAGTAGGAGTGGGAGAGCTAAGTGTGCATTCTTGCCCCTATTAGTTTTGTATCCTTGGGGAGTACCTCCTCTTCTCTGTGTCTGTTGCCCGAACTATCAAACAAGTGGGTGACCAGTGCAGGTCTTGTTAAAACTTTGGATTCCCTTTCCATTTAGTCCACTGACTCTGAGAAAGAGAGAAGGAAAAGGAACCTTAGAGCTCATTTGGTCTCAACCACTTGTTTGATAGTTTGGGCAACAAACCCGGAGAAGAGGAGGTAGTCCCCAAGGATACAAAGCTAATGGGAAGAATGCACGCCTAGCTCCCCTGCTCCTTCCATTATTTTATTTTACCACCACATTCATCTCCCTGTAAACACAACTGGGCTCTCCCTGCTCAGAAACCATTGTCCTCTGTGACACCATCAAACTCGACCTGGTTGGAAAGGCTTTCCCTGGAAGCCCTGATGTTTGTTTCTGCTTTTATCCTTCACTGCGCTCCTACATGAACCTGACAATTCTGCCAGTCTGGATACAGATGTTATTTCCTGCAGGGCTTTTCCTGACCATTCGGCTCGGAAGGATTTCCCTCCCCATCTGTATTTATTCTTAGAACCCTTGGTTCAGAGCCTCCGAGTGGCACTTTTAGTACCTCCTAAGGTGAATAAGTGGATTTTTCCCAGTGAGATTGCTATGGGACAATTGTTCTTAAGAGTCTTAGAAGCTTTATTATTTAGAGAATCTGCATGGCTCGACCTTAAGATCCTTTGAAGGCCTTTTGTCTGTAAGCGTCAATGAGGCTAGGATTTCCCAGGCAGTCCAGTGGTTAAAACTTCACCTTCCGGTACAGGAAGTATGGGTTTAGTCCCTGATCAGGGAGCTAAGACCCCACATGGCTCACCACCAAAAAGCCGAAACATTAAAAACAAACAAACAAAAAAACCCCAGTATTTTAACAAATTCAATAAAGAATTTAAAAATGATCCACAGGAAAAAAACAAAAAGATTCAATGAGGCAGCACTTTAAATATTTTTTAGGTCTTGATAAAGGATCTTGCAGTCCCACTCTAGATTTTTTTCTGAAGATTTATTGAGGGATAAGTAAAGCATGATAAACTATCCAATTTAAAGTTTTCGGTTTGATGAGTTTACAGACACACACACAGAGTATAACTGTCACCGCAGTCTGGAAGCCATTTCCTAATTTGAGAATTTTTTATTGCCTAGAGAAGGAAATGGCAACCCACTCCAGTACTCTTGCCTGGAGAATCCCATCGAGGGAGGAGCCTGGTAGGCTACAGTCCATGGGGTCGCAAAGAGTCAGGACATGACTGAGCGACTTCACTGTCACTTTCAGAGAGATAGAGACTGGAACAAGTTTTATTTTCTAACTCTGAAAGCCCTTTGTCATTTATGTTTCCTTGAAATTTTGCTGGAAAACTGAACAGTTCCTGTTTAGCTCATCTCTTTTCTTGTTCACTAGTGACAGTTCAATTCATTTCAGTTCAGTTGCTCAGTCGTGTCCAGCTCTTTGCAACCCCCCGAATTGCTGCAGCACGCCAGGCCTCCCTGTCCATCACCAACTCCCAGAGTTCACTCAAATTCACATCCATCGAGTCGGTGATGTCATCCAACCATCTCATCCTCTGTCGTCCCCTTCTCCTCCTGCCTCCAATCCCTCCCAGCATCAGAGTCTTTTCCAATGAGTCAGCTCTTCGCATGAGGTGGCCAAAGTACTGGAGTTTCAGCTTTAGCATCATTCCTTCCAAAGAAATCCCAGGGCTGATCTCCTTCAGAATGGACTGGTTGGATCTCCTTGCAGTCCAAGGGACTTTGAAGAGTCTTCTCCAACACCACAGTTCAAAAGCATCAATTCTTCGGTGCTCAGCCTTCTTCACAGTCCAACTCTCACATCCATACATGACTACTGGAAAAACCATAGCCTTGACTAGATGGATCTTATGTCTCTGCTTTTGAATATGCTATCTAGGTTGGTCATAACTTGCCTTCCAAGGAGTAAGCGTCTTTTCATTTCATGGCTGCAGTCACCATCTGCAGTGATTTTGGAGCCCCCCAAAATAAAGTCTGACACTGTTTCCCCATCTATTTGCCATGAAGTGATGGGACCGGATGCCATGATCTTAGTTTTCTGAATGTTGAACTTTAAGCCAACTTTTTCACTCTCCTTTTTCACTTTCATCAAGAGGCTCTTTAGTTCTTCATTGCTTTCTGCCATAAGGGTGGTGTCATCTGCATATCTGAGGTTATCGATATTTCTCCTGGCAATCTTGATTCTAGCTTGTGCTTCTTCCAGCCCAGTGTTTCTCATGATGTACTCTGCATATAAGTTAAATAAGCAGGGTGACAATATACAGCCTTGATGTACTCCTTTTCCTATTTGGAACCAGTCTGTTGTTCTATGTGCAGTTCTAACTGTTGCTTCCTGACCTGCATATAGGTTTCTCAAGAGGCAGGTCAGGTGGTCTGGTATTCCCATCTCTTTCAGAATTTTCCACAGTTTATTGTGATGCACACAGTCAAAGGCTTTGGCATAGTCAATAAAGCAGAAATAGATGTTTTTCTGGAACTCTCTTGCTTTTTTGATGATCCAGTGGATGTTGGCAATTTGATCTCTGGTTCCTCTGCCTTTTCTAAAACCAGCTTGAACATCTGGAAGTTCACGGTTCACGTATTGCTGAAGCCTGGCTTGGAGAATTTTGAGCATTACTTTACTATCATGTGAGATGAGTGCAATTGTGCGGTAGTTTGAGCATTCTTTGGCATTGCCTTTCTTTGGGATTGGAATGAAAACTGAGCTTTTCCAGTCCTGTGGCCACTGCTGAGTTTTCCAAATTTGCTGGCATATTGAGTGCAATGACAGTTAGAAGGAGTCAAATGGCATCTTCAGCACTCTGCCTGGAAATGTCTTTGGCTAGATCATCTCGTTTATTTTCTATGTTACCACAGGTGACAGAATTACTGAACTTTTCAATATTATGAGGGTCCCCTTATCTCCAGCTTCTAACATTTTCTTTATTTTGTTTTAACCACCACCCCCAGTAGCCACGCCTCAGTCCCACAGTCAATGTTTAGGTTTTTGTTTCAACAGCGCTGCACTTCTCAGTACCAAAATTTGTGCCCATTGTCTATTGCCACATAACCACTGCAGATTTCATAGTGTCAAACAGCCATTTTATTATGCCCACAGACTCCGTAGATTAGCTGGTTTTAGACAGAGACTGCATGCATGTCTGCTGCTGCTCATGATGTCTGGAACCTCAGCTGGAAAGATTTCAAGACTTAGGGTGACTCAGTGGCTAGGGGCTGGTGTCTCCTGGAATCGTCTCATCTCACATGTCTCGGGGGTTGATGCTGCTTGTTGCTGGGACTCCAGCTGGGATTGTCAGTCAGAATACCCTCTCCACATGACCTGGGCTTCCTCACAGCCTGGGAGACTGTTTCCTGGGGCCTGGGCCTGAAAAGTGGCACAGATTCATTTCTACCATATTCTACTGGTCAAGCAATCTCAGAGCCCAAATTCAAGATTAGGGGTCATTTTGATAGCAGGCATGTCATTTGGGTACTGTGTTTTAAAACCATCACAAAAATCTTTAGCAGGTTTTCCTGGAACTGCATTTTCCTCCCTCTTGGCTTTGGATGGTGCCTGGTTCTGCTTTATATGGCAGTTCCATTTTTGCTGGACTAGGGCATTGGGGATGTTCCCATAAGGCATCATTTTTCACCTGAGAGATGGCTTATGTCTGGTAAATACTCTCTATTCAGTGCTGCTACTTCACAGAGGACTTGGGATTGATTCCCTCCCAGAGAAGAGCTCACCATTCCTCTTTGTGCTCCTGCAGAAATGAGCCCAGTGACAGGCAGATAGATGTGCTTCCTGGAGGTGGAAAGGTGACTCAGTTTGTGCTCAGCTACTGGATTCCCTGGTGGCTCAGATGGCAAAGCATCTGCCCGCAATGCAGGAGACCCGAGTTTGATCCCTGGGTTGGGAAGATCCCCTGAAGAAGGAAACGGCAACCCACTCTAGTACTCTGGCCTAGAAAATTCCATGGATGGAGGAGCCTGGTGGGCTACAGTCTATGGGGTCGCAAAGAGTTGGACACGACTGAGCGAGTTCACTTCACCATTCTGCTTACCCTGACAAACCAAGGCTGACATAGGAGTCTCTGTGCGTGGTGGTCCAGGTATAGCCCCACTTGGAGGATGAGGCTGTCCTGGACCCTCTGGAGGTCTTCCAGCCATTTGAGATGAAGCTGCTTTGCGAGCAGGATGGTCAAGATGCGAGTGTCAGCCTCTTTCTAACTTCTGTCCCAGAATGGGATGTCAGTTACTGAGTTGAGCCCCTGCTCTGGCCTGGGGAACAAACTTCTGGACTTGGAGAAAGGATTCTGGCAGGCCTCGTCCCTATTCTCCTTCTGGGTACCCCAGAATATGTCCTGGGGGAGTGCAGTGAGCATGCCATCTCCAGAGCTGGGGTGGTCACATAGTGATGGGAGCATGCCATTGCCCACTAAGCCAACAGGCCCACTTTAGTTGAGCAGGCCTGGGATGGTGGTTGACCAACTCCAAGGCACTTTCATTTGGGAGCAGGTTAGACACCTGCTTAGTAGAGACTAGGCATAGTGGAAGCTGGGCCCTGAGTAACCTTCACCTGCAGACAGGCTCACGTCATGGTTCAGTTTAGTTGCTCAGTCGTGTCCTACTCTTTGCGACCCCATGGACTGCAGCACGCCAGGACTCCCTGTTCATCACCAACTCCCAGAGTTTACTCAGACTCATGTCCATTGAGTCAGTGATGCCATCTAACCATCTCATCCTCTGTAGTCCCCTTCTCCTTGCAACTTCAATCTTTCCCAACATCAGGGGAGTCATTTCTTCGCATCAGGTGGCCAAAGTATTGGAGTTTCAACTTCAACATCAGTCCTTCCAATGAACACTCAGGACTGATAGTTGGGCTGGTTGGATCTCCTTGCAGTCCAAGGGACTCTCAAGAGTCTTCTCCAACACCGCAGTTCAAAAGCATCAATTCTGCAGTGTTCAGCTTTCTTTATAGTCCAACTCTCACATCCATACATGACTGCTGAAAAAGCCATAGCCTTGAGTAGGCAGACCTTTGTTGGCAAAGTAATGTCTCTGCTTTTTAATATGCTGTCTAGGTTGGTCATAACTTTCCTTCCAAGGAGTGTCTTTTAATTTCATGGCTGTAATCACCATCTGCAGTGATTTTGGAGCCCAGAAAAATAAAGTCTGACACTGTTTCCACTGTTTCCCCATCTATTTGCCATGAAGTGATGGGACCAGATGCCATGATCTTAGTTTTGTGAACGTTGAGCTTTAGGCCAGCTTTTTCACTCTCCTCCTTCACTTTCATCAACAGGTTCTTTACCACGTCCTGGTACCCACAGCCCATCTCAGTGCCTCTGAGGCTATTTCCTGGACTCCAGGAACCTTCTCCAACTGGCCCCAAATTGGTCCTCTTCCTGATACTAATACTTCAGGAGCTCTGTGGCCAGAGCATGCTGAATTGAGAACAGTCTTATCGTCAAGGGCTAAAGACAGCCTTCCGTCCCAAAAAGTCCCTGGGTGACCTTGACAATATATACTGTGTCCCTTATCATGAATACTTCCTGCTGTGTTACTGGAGAATGGCCCAGGTCACTAGCCCAAGGGCTGGGTCATATTCTTGTGAAACAGCGCCAGAGGGAAGGGCATGTACTTTACACTTTTTAACTCTCACTTTCTGTCTGTGCATGTGTGTCTGTGTACACACATACACACTGCTTTCTCTTTAAGTTTGCTTCTTATTCTCTACCTTAGTTGATGCCTTTTCTGTCCTACTCACTGGTCTTACACATTTGTGTGTGTGTGTGCGTGCTTATGTTCCTCTGTTAAATTTCCTTTGCATCTCCCCCTTTCTTCTCTTTCCTTGTATCTGTTTATTTTCCTTCCTCTCCCATCATGTTGGTTTTGGCCAGTCATGTGCCACAGTGTGGCATCCACGTCTGTGCTGAGCAGCAGAGCTGGCTGCCTGCGGGTGAGGCAGGGGCACCAGGGCCCAGTTTCACCGTGTCTGCTTTCCTGGGAACGGGCTCCAAGATGTTAGCGTAAAGAGCAAGCGGTGATAAGATCAGAGTCTTAAGTGTCCTTTAGCTGTTTTGTATTTACTTCTCTTATATATTTCTTCTGTCTTCATGGAACTGTTATTGGTATTCAAACACTTTTAAAGTTTACATCATCTTAGTCACACAGCTAGTATGTGAGGATACTCAGAGCAAGTGTTTACCACTGTTTTATAGACAAAGAGCCTGAGGCCCAGAGAATTTAGGTGACTTCGTCATGAGCACATCCAGGAAGTGAGGGATCCAGGACAAGAGCAAAACCCAGGTCTCTATAGACTCTTGGCCTAGGGTACGATTTTTGCCTTGCGGGAGAAGGCTTTGGGGACTGATAGCCGTGCTGGGCTGCACTAAGTGCTTTCTGTACATTTCTATGTTGTTCTTTGGGTCATGTGGCTCAAAGAGGGAGGTGAGGAAATTTGTGAACAATACCCTGGGGAGTCATAAGGAGACCTAGGTTTAAATAATTTTTTTTTATTTGTTCATTTAGTCATTCTGCTGCCGCTGCTGCTAAGTCGCTTCAGTCGTGTCCAACTCTGTGCGACCCCATAGATGGCAGCCCACCAGGCTCCCCCGTCCCTGGGATTCTCCAGGCAAGAACACTGGAGTGGGTTGCCATTTCCTTCTCCAATGCATGAAAGTGAAAAGTGAAAGTGAAGTCGCTCAGTCCTGTCTGACTTTTAGCGACCCCATGGACTGCAGCCTATGAGGCTCCTCCATCCATGGGATTTTCCAGGCAAGAGTACTGGAGTGGGGTGCCATTGTCTTCTCCAAAATTACTTACTAGTACCTAGTATATACAAGCTCAATAAATAAAAACAATCATTAGACAAACAAGACTATCTGACACATAGTATAACAAGTTTCTAAGCACACTGAAATAGAAAACAGGAGAAAACAAACAACTTTGGTTCTTAAATGAATTGAGTTTCCCTGGTATCTCAGCCAGTAAAGAATCCTACTGCAATGCAGAAGACCCTGGTTCAATTCCTGGGTTGGGAAGATCTGCTGGAGAAGGGATAGGCTACCCACTCCAGTGTTCCTGGGCTTCCCTGATGGTTCAGCTGGAAAAGAATCCACCTGCAATGCAGGAGACCTTGGTTCGACCCCTGGGTTGGAACAGATGTATTAATTCCTACTAAATTCTAGATGCCATGCAAACAGCTGGGGATATTGGGGTTAACAAGACTCTGTCACCACCTTCAAGTAGGTTCACTGGTACATAGTTTAGTGAGGGAAGCAGATGATGAAACCGTACAGTCCAATAAAATGTTACAAAGTCCCAAGACAGACTTTTTCCAGGCACAGTGGAGGCATCAAATCTCACATCGCCACCTGGGTGAGGGGGGTAGTGTCAAGAGAGATACCACAGAGGAGCCACAGAGATTGTAAGTAGACAAGCCAGCACCACAGCAAAGGAGACAGAATGTGTGAAGGCCTAGAGTTGTGAAAAGCAAGGAGTTTGATGTGGCTAAGTTGGAGATGCAGATTTGTTTGGAGGAAAAGACAGTATGAGATGATAGAGGACACATGAGGACTGGATCACGAGGTCCCTGTGATTCATGCCCAGGAATTTGCTTTTCATTCCTTAGATAGTGGGGAGTTAGAAGAATGATGAGTTTTGTAGTTTAGAAAGATGTCAGGAGGCAAGAGGATGGCCTTTGAACTGGGTTAAGGCCAAAGGCAGAGAGGGAAGTTGAGAGCTTATTTTAACAGTCTCAGTGAAAGGTAAGATCTGAATCAAGGTGCCAGCACGTTGCAGTGGGGATGGCACGGGGAGGGAAGATCTGAGGTCTTAGGCATCGAGTACATCATTGAGTCTGGGGAGGAAGCTGGATCAGATGCTTCAGGGAGAGGGAAGAAAGAACAGATCTGACCTTGTCTTCCCTATGAGGAATGAATTGGGAATATATACAGGAGTCAAAGCTGGGGTGAAGGAAGCAGAAAGCAGCCTAGGAATGAGATTGTGTGAGAAGACACTCAAGTCTGGGTGCCTGGGAATGAGACCAAGTGGGATTCTTCAGTCTAAGCCCCCCACCCCGTAGATAGGCGTGAGGTCCCTAGCCCTTCACGCCCACTCACTGCTGACTGTTCTCACTGCCTGCACTTGCCCTACTTGAACAGCGTTTCACTCTCCACTGGATTATTCCGGTCATCATACAAACATGCACTCTGTACCCAACATTCCCCTCCAATTACCACCTCATTTCCTGTTCCTCCTTTAGGGAAACCTTTGAAAGAGTTGTCTGAGCTCCTTGTCTCCATTCCCTCTCTTTAATTTCTTGAATTCCTTCTAGTCAGGCTTCCCTTCCTACAACTCCACCAGAATCTCTCTTCTCAAGGTTACAGTAACTACCTAAATCTAGGGGTCACTCTGTAGTCTTTTCCTTGCTTAGTTGTTAGCAGATTTGGCTCAGCTGATCACTCCCTGTTTCTCTAAGTTCTCAGGATATCACTCCTCTTGGTTTCCTTCCTTCCTCACTACGTGCTCTTCCCAGTTTTCCTTTGCTAGTTGTTCCTCCTCTACCTGAGCTGGAAATGCTGGAATGCCCCAGGGTTCAACCCTTGGACTTCCCTAGGTACACTGACTCCCTAGATGGTTCATCTAGCCATGTCAGTCAGTTCAGTTGCTTAGTTTAGTTCAGTCGCTGAGTCCAGTTCAGACGCTCAGTTGTGTCCGACATTGTGACCCCAAGGCGGCAGCACACCAGGCCTCCCTGTCCATCACCAACTCCCGGAGCCTACTCAAACTCATGTCCATTGAGTCGGTGATGCCATCCAACCATCTCATCCTCTGTCCTCCCCTTCTCCTCCCACCTTCAATCTTTCCCAGCATCAGGGTCTTTTCCAATGAGTCGGTTCTTCGCATCAGGTGGTCAAAGTATTGGAGCTTCAGCTTCAGCATCAGTCCTTCTAGTGTATATTCAGTATTGATTTCCTTTAGGATTGACTGGTTGGATCTCCTCTCTGTCCAAGGGACTCTCAAGAGTTTTCTCCAGCACCACAGTTCAAAAACATCAATTCTTCAGCACTCAGCTTTCTTTATAGTCCAACTCTCACATCCATATGTGACTACTGGAAAAATCATAGCTTTGACTAGCAGACTTTTGTCAGCAAAATAATGTCTCTGCTTTTTAATATGCTGTCTAGGTTTGTCATAGCTTTTCTTCCAAAGAGAAAGTTTCTTTTAATTTCATGGCTGCAGTCACCATCTGCAGTGGTTTTGGAGCCCAAGAAAATAGTCCGTCATTATTTCCATTGTTTCCCCATCTATTTGCCATGAGGTGATGGGACCAGATGCCCTGATCTTCTTTTTCTGAATGTTGAGTTTTAAGCCAGCTTTTTCACTCTTGTCTTTCACTTTCAACAAGAGGCTCTTTAGTTCCTCTTCTCATCTAGCCATGAGGTTTTAAAATAATACTTGTATACCACTGACAAATCCCAAATGGAAATTTATAACCCCAACTCCTTTCTAACAGGTGCTCAGGCCCAGAACTGTGATTCATCCTTGACTTTCCTTTGTCTCTCTTAACCTCTTATCCACTCTGTCAGCAAATCTGATTGGCCTAGCCCTGGAGAAAAATCCATCTGTCCTGCTGTCGTTCTAGTTCAGGCCACAGTAACTTTTTGCATGGATTGTTCCAGTGGCCTTTACATGATCTCACTGTGGCCACCTTGCATCCCTGCACTTCATTTTCTGATATGATCAGAGCATGTCATTCTTCAGCTCACACTCCTTCGAGAGCTTCCTTTCTCAGAGTAAAACCCCAGCCTTCCTGTTGGTCTGTGGGCTTCTCTGGTGCCTCTGACTGATCTCCAGCCCACTCCTCTTCTTCACACTCAACTCTGGCCACGCTGGCCCCTTGGTTGCCCCCAGAATATAGTAAGTATGCAGTTGCCCCAAGCCTCTGCCCTCCTGCTCCTCTTGCCTGGAATATTCCTCCCCTGGATAAACACATTGCTTACTTCCTTAAGGTTCTGTTCTCATGGTCCCTGGCAGAGGGGCCTCCCCTGATCTCCTCCACTGTTAAGCTCTGCCCCTTCACCCTGCCTTATTCTCCTTCACTGGCCCCACAACCCTCTCACAGCATGGGTTTGTTTATTGTCTATTCACTCAAGACAAATAAAGCTTACTGTCTCCCTCTACCAGACTATAACCTGTAGAGACAGACTGTCTAGTTTTAGTCTTTGCTGATCCTTGATGCCTAAAACAGTACCCAGTGTGTAGTGGGTGCTCCGTACATGCTGGTTGAATGGATGAAGAGCTGAGGCATGTCTCAAGCCTGTTACGGTTTGCACACTGTGATCTGGTAACTAGGTGGCTTCCTTTGTCCGCTTGCTCAGGGTTCAGGGAAGGTTGGCTATGAGCTGCCCTGGGAGCCCTGAAGACATGAAGCTGGAACCTGTCAATGGCAGAATGAGAGACCAGACCCCAAAAGAGGCTTTTCTCAGGTGCTTGGCTTCCTAAGGCAGCCTGGGTCCTGGCACCGTCATTCTCTTGACGATAGTCTTTCCTTGTGCAACAAGGGGAGAGTGGCTTTCACTTCCAACCTCAGTGTGAGGAATTGGGAAACAACTGGAGCATGAAACTGAGGACCAGAGTGAGCACACGCTCCCATCTGTGCCTCGGAGCTGCCACCTGTTGTGTGCACTCATTGTCACAAGGACACACGCATCCGTCCTGTGCTCTAGGTGAAGATTCTCCCAAGCCTCCTCAACTGGGGAGCAAACACTGATGGAAGCTGATTCTTGGGACTGCAGAGCTAGCTTCATTTCCAGGGAATGCTTGGGGGAGACCCCCAGAAGAGTGCCAGAGCCTTGAGCAGTGAGAGGAAGGGGGAGAGAGGTGTAGTCTGAACACGCAGCCCTTGGCAGCTGGTCTCTAGGGAAGTGCAGGAGAGAGGCATGGGGATGGGAGGCCCAGGACGGTGGTCCTGCACTGGGGTGGGGATGGGGGGCCACCTACACACAAGCCCAGCCTTTCCCACCACATCAGTTTGCTATTTTGTTGTAGCAAATCACCCTAAGACTTAGGGGCCTAGAACAATCAGTGATTTCTCACATTTCTTGTGCATTCACTGAGTAGTTCCTCTACTGGCTTCCCCCAGGCTTGCTCATGTAGCTGGTTCATTGGCTCCAAGATGACCTCACCATGTGTCAGGCCCATGTGGTGGTTGGGGTCCACAGTGACACTGTGCATGGCCTCCTCTGAAACACCAGACTGGTTTTTCTTATGTGAAAGTCTCAGGGCAGAACCCCAAGTGTGTGAAGTTGGAAACATCAAGGCTTTTTGAGGCCTCAAATTTGAAACTGAGACAGTTTATTTTCTACTATATTCTGTTCATCAAAACAAATCACAGGGTCAGCCTAGAATCAAGGGGCAGAAGAATAGACTCTACCTTTTGATAGCGTGAGCTGCAAAGAATTTATGACTGTATTTAATTTACTCCTTTCCCTTCCCAGGCTTCCCTGATATATGTGTGTGTGTGTGTGTGTGTGTGTGTGTGTGTGAGTTGCTAAGTCATGTCTGACTCTTGGCTCAGACAGTAAAGAATGTGCCTGCAGTGCAGGAGACCCGGGTTCGATCCCTGGGTTGGGAAGATCCCCTGGAGAAGGGCATGGCAACCTACTCCAGTATTCTTGCCTGGAGAATCCCATGAACAGAGGAGCCTGGTGGGCTACAGTAAGTTTATCAAGTGATTATTCTGAATAGGCAGCTCCTTGTTGATGTTAGTTATTATTAAGCTAAGATTGAGTGCTGTGTGTTAACGACTGAACTCGACCCTTGATCTGTATTGTCTCTATTCCTTACAGCAGTCTGCTGAGATGTGTGTTCTTTTAACCTCCATTTTATTTATTTATTTATTTTGTGTGATCCGCTTCTGGTCATTTTCCTTTCTAAAAAGAAATATTAATTTTTTAATTGAAGGATAATTGCTTTACAGAATTTTGTTGTTTTCTGCCAGAGATATGGAAACTGAAGCTTAGAGAAAGTTATCTGCGGCAGTCATGTAAATTGTTAGTGGCTGTGCTGGAACTTAAATGCTACTACTGTGATGTTCTTACCCTCTACTGAGAACAACCAGCCTAGATAACCTGCTGAAAAGCTTACTAATAATAAACTGTCATAATGAGTTACAATGTTCAACATCATTTCATATCCATAGTCACATGTGCCCATTACAACAACTCTGATGTAGTTAGAACAACATTTTGAGGAATTGATACTGGCAGCTTATAGAGCCTGTGTGGCTTTGCCCATGGTCACATTCCTGATACCAGGTAGAATTGGAAACGTGCAGAGAAATGCAGTGAGTTCTATCCTCCGGTGAGCATTGGAGCCCATGAGGGGCGGGGCCTTATCGATGACGTGGTATGAGTGAACGCTGCTGCTCAGTGATGAACCTTGGGGTGCCTGGACTCCAGGTCAACGGAGTCAGGCCTCCTTTTGACCCCGAGTTGCCAGAGCACATTGGCTTGGCCTGTGTGTGGGTCTGGGCGAGGAGCACTTGTGGCTCTGGGCCCCAGATGAGCCAAGATCCGAAGACCAGGACCTTTAAAGGAAGGGCTTGTCTCTTCTCTGTTTTATCCTTCACTAGGAGAGAAAAACTAAGCCTCAGTTAAAACAGACTAGGCACTGAGAGAATTTCTTAACTTGTGGAATTGCCTTCATGTTCGAACTACTGAGGGAACTTACAGAGTCATCCTTTCTGAAAGCATCAGAAGCAGGCTGGGATCTTAACAGACCAGAGGTTCTCGCTGTTTTTCTGTCCCCCTGTGGGAGCCATTGCCCCCATTCCCCAGTGGCTTCATGGACTGGTGAATTCTCACCTTGAAGGTTGAGGAGCTACTTCGTAGGGGAGCATTTATCAAAATATCTAGAGAGATGAGGTATATATAGTTTGAAAGGGCTTCCTGAGAGATTCTGAGTCTCATTAAATACTGGCCACCACTGACTAGGATTCAAGCTTCATGAGGACATGAATTTTTGTCTCTTGTTTATTCTGATAGCTAGTGCCTAGAGCAGGGCCTGGCATGAAGTAGGTGCTCAGTAATTATTACTGAATGAATAAACACATGACAAAGTCATCTTCTGTTAAAGGCATCTTCTCCCGCCTCCAGTGAAGAGTAACTGAGACATAGAGTCCTTTGTGTAGCCCAGACGCTTGTTGCCTTACAGGGCTGGACTTTGACCTTTTGCATCCGTGGTTCTGTGAAAGAAGTGAGGGACCTGGGCCTTTCTGGATTATGACTAGGTCGGGCTCTCCCCAGGCTCCAGCTTGGCATGTTGCCCTAGCCTTGCCCGCCCTGGGGAGTACTCGTTTCACACCTCCTTGCTGAGCAAAGTCTCTTTGGTCATCAGCTTGGCTGGGCACCGGATTTCTCTCATCTGTGCCCATGTACACGTGGGATGGCTCTTGTTTGCCTTGCCCTTTTAAAAACAACTTAAGCATGTTGAAGTTTCCTGTTGACTGGGGGCAGCCAAAGGCTATGACCCAACAGGGAATTGTTGGCCAATCCCTGACTCACCCGAGCTGCAGTTTTCTGTGTGTGATCGAGCAGCGACAGCAGCCTGGCTCAGGGGCAGCTGGCTGCATTCCCCAGATGGCATGGTGCTCTGGAGCCTGTGAGTCTGGACTGCCCCACTCTGAAGGCCTGGGGATTAGAGTCAGGTGGGCCTTGGGAGCATGCAGTGTTGGCGAAGCCCTGCTGTCTTTGAACTAAAGCAGTTCGGGAACATTTCTGAAAGTTGACAGTGATTGCCCTAGTAGACAACTAGAAAAGAATGCCAATGAGGAAGTATGCCCGTGGTTCTCTTCAGTCAGCTCACCTGTACCTTTTCTTGTCTTTATTTGTTCATTGTTCATGGTGCACCTTCTAGATACCGAGTAGGTGTCCCTCCACCTGGAAGAAATCATGGTCTCATAAGGAAGACCAAGAGGTTCCCTGATACTTACAAACACTACACTGGAGACAGGACTGTGCCCAGAGCTGTAGGGGTCTCTGCTGATCTATGTCTAGGGACCCCGGCAGTTCACAAGGATGGTGGAGGCCACTGCCTCGTCTTTAGAGCAGCAACATAGTGTAGTCATGGCTTCACGTACCAGCTGAGACCTTGAATGAGATGTTTAACCTTTGTATGCCTCAGTGTTTTTCATTTGCAAAATGAAGAAAATAATAATGTATAATAATATGACAGAGTTTTGTGAAGATTGAATGAATAAATATATGTTAAGACCTATCCTAAAGAAAATCAACCCTGAATATTCTTTGGAAGCACTGATGCTGAAACTGAAGTTCCAATACTTTGGCCACCTGATGTGAAGAGCCGAGTCATTGGAAAAGACCCTGATGCTGGCAAAGATTGAGGGCAGGAAGAGAAGGGGGCGACAGAGAATGAGATGGTTGGATGACATCACCTATTCAATGGACATGAGTTTGAGCAAGCTCTGGGAGATAGTGAAAGACAGCAAAGTCTGGTGTGCTGCATTCCATGGGGTCGTGAAGAGTTGGACACGTCTTGGTGACTGAACAACAACAATGTAAAAACACTTATTAGAACTGTTGCCAATATTTGCTAAGATCTGTGTGTTGATCTGGAGCTAGGAGGTGGCTTGTTTGATGTGATACCACTGCTAGGGGCTAGAGCTGTGAAGGAGCTGGTCTTCTTTCCCCATTAGCCTCCTTTGAGACAGTGGAAAGGATTCTTTCTTGAAGGGCCCTTCTGATCCTTTTGGGGGACTTCCCTGTAGCTCAAATGGTAAAGAATCTGCCTGCAATGCTGGAGACCAGGGTTCAATCCCTGGGTTGGGAAGATCCCCTGGAGAAGGAAATGGCAATCCACTCAAGTATTCTTGCCTGGAGAATCCCAAGGACAGAGAAGCCTGGTGGGCTATAGTCCATGGGGTTGCAAAGAGTCTGACATGACTGAGGGACTCACACACGCACACCTCTGATCCTTTTGAGACCTTCAGGGATCTGAGTCCATGGGGTTGCAAAGAGTCCGACATCACTAAGCGACTAACACATGCACACCTCTGATCCTTTTGAGACCTTCAGGGATCTGAGTTCTGATCAAGACCCAAGCTGAGGTGGAGTGTCTTGTGTCTGGTAGCAGAAGCCTGAGGGGAGATGGGGCTTGTCAAGGAGATAGATCAGAGGGGTCAAGTGCATATTTGGGACCACTTTAGGAAGTGGGTGCTGGAGATGCTTTGTAGCAGCTCATGAGAGTTGATCATGAGTGTTTCTTCCCAACTCCACATCTAGTGAGGTCACATGGGTCGTCTGAACTTAGCCATAGTAGGAATATTTATATTGTGGAAGTTGGCAGGTGTGACAAATCTATGCTTTCTCCCTGCAAGGAGCTGATTATTAAACATTTAGCAGCACACTTCTGGTCTTACTGTTCTCTGATTGGCCGAGGTGGACTTTGGGGATGCTCTGGCCTGCCGTAGACCTGGCTTCTATGGCAGACGGTACCCAGGGCCTCTGGGTATGAACTGGGCAGAGAGACCCATTGAGTGTAGCCCACTCTGGATAAGATGTTTCTTCCTGAGTACAGCTTTGGAAGGTACATTATTGCATATAGTACTTTGAGCTTGAGAGTCCCATAGGAAAGGGGTGAGCTGAGCTCTTTAAGAATAAAACAGTGTTCTCAGTCCACACACTGCCATTTCTCTTTTTTCCTCCTAGGTCTCAGTCAGTCTCTCCACCTCCGGTTCTCTCCCCACCAAGGAGTCCCATCTACCCACTCAGTGACAGTGAGACGTCAGCCTGCAGGTACCCAAGCCGCTCCGGTTCCCGGCTGCTCCTCAAGGACTGGCATCACCGTGAGCCTTCACCCCAGCATCCTCAAGCCCCCTCCCCCAACACATCACCACCCGTCTGTCCCCTCAAGGCCACCAGCTTCGGTTATCTGGACAGAAGTCCTGTCGTGTGCAAGAGAGAGGACCAGAAGGAGAACATCCGGGGGGCAGCCCAAAATGTAGAGGGCATCGTTGCTTCCCCGCCGCTCGCCCAGAGCACTCCGTCCCTGGGGTCAGCAGTGGGCCCCTGGAGTGTCTTTCTGAACCGTGCTGGCCCCCGTGCCCACAGCCTGGGCATCCGGGAGAAGATTTCAGCATGGGAGGGTCGCCGAGAGGCTTCGCCCAGGATGAGCGTGTGTGGAGAGAAGCGGGAGGGCTCTGGGGGTGAGTGGGCGGCCAGTGAGGGCTGCCCTAGTGTGGGCTGCCCCAGCGTGGTGCCGTCCCCCTGCAGCTCGGACAAGACCTTCGACTTCAGGGGCCTCCGGAGGATGAGCAGGACCTTCTCTGAGTGTTCCTACCCTGAGACCGAGGAGGAGGGAGAGGCGCTCCCTGTGCGGGACTCTTTCTACCGGCTGGAGAAACGGCCAGGCCGGAGCGAGCCCAGTGCCTTACTCAGGGGGCACAGCAGCAGGAAGGAGAGCTCAGCGGTGCTGAGTCGGATCCAGAAAATTGAACAGGCCCTGAAGGAGCAGCCAGGCCGGGGGCTCCCCCAGCTCCCCAGCAGCTGCTACAGCGTAGACCGAGGGAGATGGAAGACTGGGACCTTGGGCCCCTTGGAGGAACCCACAGGGAACGCGAGTGTGAGCACTGACAGCCGGGCAGGAGGAGCGGCTGGAGTTGGGGGGGAGGCGGGCCCACCCCCGGAGAGGGAAGGCAGTGGCCCCGCTAAGCCAGGGACCCCTGGAAATAGCCCAACCTCCCAGCTGCTGCCGCCGAAGAGCTCCCCTGATCCCGCTGTGAACCCTGTCCCCAAACCCAAGCGCACCTTTGAATATGAGGCTGACAAGAACCCCAAGAGTAAGCCAAGCAATGGTCTACCTCCTTCACCCACACCTGCTGCTCCACCCCCCCTGCCCTCCACCCCAGCCCCACCCGTCACCCGGAGACCCAAGAAGGACACACGAGGTCACCGCAAGTCCCAGAACAGGTAACGAATGCCCCTCCAGTGATGCAGAGCTGGGCACAGCGGCTTTGTTTTCAATGGAGGATGCAGGAGCAGACTATGGTTGCGGGTCACAGTTAGTACTTTGTAAATTCTGGAGCAGCAGATGATGTTAGGTGAAACATGAGCTAGGCGAAAAAGGTTGATGGTTCTTCTGCTCTTGCAGGGGATCTTCCTAACCCAGGGATCGAATGCATGTCTCTTAGGTCTCCTGTGTTGGCAGGCAGGTTCTTTACCACTAGTGCCACCTGGGAAGCCCTGCTTAAAAGTGAGTGGAAGGGTGACATGACATTCCAAATGTTGTGTCCTGAAGATGTTGGCTGGTTTGGCCTTTGAAGTAGAGCCCTACTGGAACTTCTTCTATGGCAAGGGTGAAAGTGAGAGTTGCTCAGTTGTGTCCAAATCTTTGTGACCCCATGGACTGTATGGACTATACAATCCATGGAATTCTCCAG
Organism: Bubalus kerabau; assembly: GCF_029407905.1. Lineage (NCBI taxonomy): Eukaryota > Metazoa > Chordata > Mammalia > Artiodactyla > Bovidae > Bubalus > Bubalus kerabau. The sequence goes on from NC_073638.1 coordinate 43,837,774, forward strand.
GCCAGAATACTGGAGTGGGTAGCCTCCTCCAGGGGATTTTCCCAACCCAGGGATCAAACCCAGGTTTCCCGCGTTGCAGGCGGATTCTTTACCAGCTGAGCCAAATGGGAATGGTAGGGCCATCTTACTTTTAGATCGATGGGGCAGTCCCTTGAGGACTAGTACGATCTTAGCCTCCTAACTACCTGAAATGCCAGCTAGAGATTTATTTCCTTGGCTGAAACATCTAAATACTGCATGTTACCATTAACGCAGTAGGGTTGACGCATTTAACATGATTTGCTCTTTCCTGAGGGCTGCCTGGGTGTATAGGAACCCTGGGCTTATATGAAGAGGGGATCTTTGGATCCTAAAATGGGAGACTGATGGGAAACAGAGAGAACATTTCACCTACTTCCTGGCCATGTCCAGAAGGACCTGTTCTCACATTGACTTCCTGGTCCATCTCAGCATTCCTGACACTGGACTGCCCAGATCATCTGCACAATTGTAGTGACTTGGGAGCCGGAGCAGCTCGAGTTGGTGCAGGTTGATAGGCATCTTGTTTTCTGAATAGGAGTAAGCTGGGAACCAGCTTCCTGTGCACGGCCTGTTGTCCTGCCCCTCACTGCCTTTCTCTTCTAACCTAATGTCAGGTGGGCGTTCAGGTTTCTTTGACTTCTGGGGGTTCTTCAACCTGACACCATACTTCAGGCTTCCACCCAGCATATCCCAACTCATATAGAAACTTTCCCGCCATATGCAGGGAGGAAAACCTCACAAAGGCTCAAACTCATGAGCTAGAAGAGACCTTGGCTAAATGTAATTCCATGTTCTGGCCCACCTCAGCATGCTCACTGACTCTGTAAGTCTGTAACACCCTGCTGAAATGTTTGCTTTGTCTTTGTGTGTGTGTGTGTGTGTGTGTGTGTGTGAGTCGCTCAGTCGTTCCAACTGTTTGTGACCCCATGGACTGTAGCCCACCAGACTTCTCTGTCCTTGGAATTCTCCAGGCAAGAATACTGAAGTGGATTGCCATTCCCTTCTCCAAAGGAACTTCCCAACTTTGTCTTTAGTCATCTATTTCTAGAAAAATCTGTCTAGAGCCTGCTGTGCACCAAGCCTTTGTGCTGGTCAGGGGGACACAAGGGTGCATAAGATGTGGCTATTGCATTCAAGGAGTCAGTAACCTGGTACAGGAGATAGATGCACAAATAAATTATAGATGCTGTGCTTCCTACTTGGATCCATGGGCAGGCAGAATGCTGTTGAAACCCAGAGGAAGAGGCGTCTTAACTGGGGAGTGAAGGAACCCTCCTCAGAGAGGGAGCTGCTGAGCTAAATTTAGGAGAGCAGGAAGTACATAGCCAAGTGGAAAAAGGGGATAAGAGGAGAGAGTACTTCAGCCTGAAGGTTTTACATATACACACCCACATATTACATTCATAATGTATACATACATCCATATATGGTGGAGTCACTTCAAATGAGAATTAACAGCAAAGTTAAATCTCTGTTCTTAAGGGAAAAAAAAGAATCTGTTTGAAAAGCACAGGCTGAGGATGAGAGAGTAAGTTTAAATCTGTTGTGCCTAGTACAATTCTTGTATTTAATATACCTTTTTATTTTAAAAAATATACAAGCCATATATTTCTATTATTCAACCAAAGAAAAATCTTTTTAAAAGTCTGGAGGAGAAACTGACTATATCCATCATCATGAAAGACCCTGTGCTGGTCCTCGATATGGTACCTTCCAGAGGGATTTTCAAGGGTTATTTGGCTGAACATGGCTTGTGTCATTTGCTGACCTGAGAACTGCCTGCATGAGACGTTGACTCCACTGTATACGTTGCTGAAGACTTGCTGTCACACCAGCAGTGGCTTGCAGGCCAGCTTTCAGAAACCTCTGTGCTCAGCCATTGGGTATTTAGCTGGTTGAGAAGTCTGGGCCAGAGACAGAGATCGGGGAGTTACCATGGTAGCAATGGTAGATACGGTGATGGTTGTCAGTATGGGGCTCCCAGAAAGTGCAGGGCGAGAAAGAGAGCCCTGAAGACAGAACTCTCAGACTGTGGCATTGGAAAGGCAAGTGGAAAAGGGGACCCCTCACAGGAGCTTGAGAAGCAGTTGAAAACTAGGAGGCCTGTGTCATGGAGGGCAGGGAGGACAGGGCCAGTGTGAAGTGTTCAGCTGTCATGAAGGCTGCATAGTAACCATGCAGCCGAGGACACTTTTAGTCCTAGGCTTGTACCCCAGGGCCCTCGGGGTGTTGTTTATTAAACATGAGAGAAAGGACTGCATCAGCTGGGTACCCAAAGATGAGGAAGGTGTTAGTGGGCGAGAGGAGGGATTCAGTCAGTGCCTGTACTTTTCTCCCTCCCAGGGAGGGACCAGCCTTGGAGAGCAAGAGCATGCAGCTGGGCCAGGCCTCCCTGTGAAGATGAGGAGTAGAGGGTAGCATGGGCTCAGCATGTCCGAGAAGCTAACTAGCTGTGGTTTGGGAACCATGCAGGAGAGGGGAAGGTTATTTGGGGGATGGAAAGGTGCAGGTCACTAACCGAAGGTAAGGTAGGTCTTGGAAATAGCTTCTGGCGGCAAAATTGCCTTACCAGGTCCTCTCAGAAGTGGTGTGATTTGTCTTGAGGGCTCAGGCCCTTCTCATTTCAACGAACCACCTGCCACCAGCTGCTTCTGTGACCCCTGAACAGCCCTGAGCATCACCCGTCCAGTGTTGAGCCCTTCCTGCCTGCTCGGTGCCTGAGGCCTTGGCTCAGATGCAGACATGGTGTGAGACTCTAGACCAGACGAGGCACTCAGTTCCTGTGGTCATGGCAGATACTTCTCAAAAATTATATTCTCCAGGGCTTGGAGGCCCAGGTCAAAACCTCAGACCCTGCCGTCTGACAGCCTGTGCGAGTCTTACCTCTGTCACTTTATCTCCTTGAGCCTCAGGCTGCTGCTGAGTCACTTCAGTCGTGTCTGACTCTGTGCGACCCCATAGACGGCGGCCCACCAGGATGCCCCGTCCCTGGGATTCTCCAGGCAAGAACACTGGAGTGGGTTGCCATTTCCTTCTCCAATGCATGAAAGTGAAAAGTGAAAGTGAAATCGCTCAGTCATGTCCTACCCTCAGCGACCCCATGGACTGCAGCCTTCCAGGCTCCTCCATGGGCTAGTCCATCTTAAAGTGGCACGATACCTAGCAGCAGCAAGGTGAAGACGAATGGGCGAACATGTGTAGAGCATCAGACACAGCGTCTGACACATGACATCCTTTTCAACTGTGATAGTTGTTACTGGTATTAGTTGCAGGCACCCAGGCTGGGGCCTTTTGGACCATTTATCTCTTCATTTGGATGGTAAGTTTGGATCCATCTTGATGCTTTGCTCAGTGGCTGGTTTAGCGAGGAGGACCTCCAGTCTTGGCTGTTGCCCTTGGCCATTCCCTTCCAGGGCAGCAAGGGTGTGGTTCAGCCAGAATGACTCATACTCTTTGTCATCCACAGAAAATCCTTTGAGTTTGAGGATGCATCCAGTCTCCAGTCCCTGTACCCCTCTTCTCCCACTGAGAACGGTACTGAGAGCCAACCCAAGTTTGGATCCAAAAGCACTTTAGAAGAGAACGCCTATGAAGATATCGTGGGTAAGCAGGGGCCGAGCGGCAGGCTGGCTCATCTGTGGTGCCACAGGAGCACGGCTGCAGGACGGGCGCTCCCAGGTTCCACTTCATTCTCTCTGGGCAGATGTGGCCCGACTTCTGGAACTTCTCAAGGAAAGGGGCATCAGAGAAAGAGGCTTACCAAAGACTGAGCAGCTGAGAGATTAAAGCCTGGTTTTGAATGAATTGGAACCCCAAGGGCTCCTGGGACCACAAAAAGGGGGAACCACACTGTCCCTTTATTTTTGAAAGTCTCTGGAGTCCAATAGGTGCCCTTTCTTAGCTGTGTATCCTTAGGCAAATCACTTTTAACTTTTTTGCAACCTTTTCTCTTATGAAATGATGATTTAAAAAATTTTTAATACCTAGTAAGTTTATATTTAAAAAAGAAGAGTCACTAACTAGCAAATGATGGAAACATACAATTGACACTGGCAGAAATACTTGGGGAGGGGGGAGGGAGGTTCACGAGGGAGGGGACATAGGTATGCCTATGGCTGATTCATGTTGATTTTGACAGAAATGGTGATGATAGTTTTATGGTAACAACAATAGTAGTAGTAATATGCAAGATTACTGTTAGGATTAAATGAGATAAAATATATATCAAAGTATCTAGCATGATACCTGGTCCTTAATATGTATCTCTCCTACTCTTCCCTTAAAGTAAGTGTGAAGTGTCTGAGATTTCACTCTGCTTGCAAGTTAGCACTAGCCTACTCGGGTCCGCAGATAATGGCCGAAGACAGAGGAGCTTGGATCACAGAGGACTTTACTACTCATGCACAACGGGCCACATGAGCTTGCTGTTCACACAGGTTCCCCTTGCTCCGCAGCCCCATGGGGCAGTGTGGAGGAGGTCCAGGTAGAGGCTGTACACATCGTGGGTCTATTATGTCCAGCCAAGGAACCTCAAGCTTAGGAAACCCCAAGCTTTTCAAGGGGCTGCTGGCAAACCTGTTCAACCTTTGCCCCATAAGCAGACATAATCCTTATTATTCTGGTCAGGAAACAGATCTGCCTCTGTCCTGGAGGGAGACTCTATCCCCCAAGGCTGTTTGCTCTATAAACATCTTTGAAAAGATACTTGGGAATGATTAATTTCTCTTGCTCAGGTTGGAAATGTAGAATACCATGGAGAATTGTCCTCCAGGTACTGGGAGGATATTGTGTTCGCAAACTTGCATCTGAGCATCAACAAAAAGCAATAATAATAATAGTCGAGGCTCAGTCAGTTCAGTTCAGTTGCTCAGTTGTGTCTGATCTCTGCAACCCCATGGACTGCCGCACACCAGGTCTCCTTGTCCATCACCAGCTCCCAGAGCTTACTCAAACTTAGGTCCATTGAGTCGGTGATGCCGTCCAACCATCTCATCTTTGTCGTCCCCTTCTCCTCCCACCTTCAATCTTGCCCAGCATCAGGGTCTTTTCCAATGCGTCAGTTCTTCGCATCAGGTGGTCAAAGTATTTGAGTTTCAGCTTCAGCGTCAGTCTTTCCAATGAGTATTCAGGACTGATTTCCTTTAGGATTAACTGATTGGATCTTCTTGCTGTCCAAGGGACTCAAGAGTCTTCTCCAACACCACAGTTCAAAAGCATCAGTTCTTCAGTGCTCAGATTTCTTTACAGTCCAACTCTCACATCTGTACATGACTACCAGAAAAACCATAGCTTTGACTAGACGGACCTTTGCCAGCAAAGTAACATCTCTGGTTTTTAATAGGCTGTCTAGGTTTGTCATACCTTTTCTTCCAAGGAGCAAGCGTCTTTTAATTTCATGGCTGCAATCGCCATCTGCAGTGGTTTTGGAGCCCAAGAAAATAAAGTCTCTCACTGTTTGCATTGTTTCCCCATCTATTTGCATGAAGTGATAGGACTAGATGCCATGATCTTAGTTTTCTGAGTATTGGGTTTTAAGGCAACTTTTTCACTCTCCTTTCACTTTCATCAAGAGGCTCTTTAGTTCTTCTTCACTTTCTCCATAAGGGTGGTGTCATCTGCATATCTGAGATTATTGATATTTCTCCCAGCATTGATTCCAGCTTGTGCTTCATCCAGCCCAGCATTTCTTATGATGTACTCTGCATATAAGTTAAATAAGCACAGTGACGATTTACAGCCTTCATGTACTCCCTTCCAGATTTGGAACCAGTCTGTTGTTCCATGTACAGTTCTAACAGTTGCTTCTTGATGCTTCTAACTGCTGCATATAGATTTCTCAGGAGGCGGGTCAGGTGGTCGTGTAATCCCGTCTCTTTAAGAATCTTCCACAGTTTGTTGTGATCCACACAGTCAGAGGCTTTGGCATAGTCAATAAAGCAGAAGTAGATGTTTTTCTGAAACTCTTTCACTTTTTCAATGATCCAGTGGATGTTGGCAATTTGATCTCTGGTTCCTCTGCCTTTTCTAAATCCAGCTTGAACATCTGGAAGTTCACGTACTGTTGAAGCCTGGCTTGGAGAATTTTTAGCATTATTTTGCTAGCATGTGAGATGAGTGCAATTGTGCAGTAGTTTGAGCATTCTTTAGCATTGCCTTTCTCTGGGATTGGAATGAAAACTGAGCTTTTCCAGTCCTGTGGCCACTGCTGAGTTTTCCAAATTTGCTGGCGTATTGAGTGCAGCACTTTCACAGCATCATCTTTTAGGATTTGAAATAGCTCAACTGAAATTCCATCACCTCCACTAACTTTGTTTGTAGTGATGCTTCTTCCTAAGTCCCACGTGACTTTGCAGTCCAGGATGTCTGGCTCTAGGTGAGAGATCACACCATTGTGGTTATCTGGGTCATAAAGATCTTTTTTGTATAGTTCTCCTGTGTATTCTTACCACTTCTTAATATCTTCTGCTTCTGTCCATACCATTTCTGTCCTTTATTGTGTTCATCTCTGCGTGAAATGTTCCCTTGGTATCTCTAATTTTCTTGAAGAGATCTCTAGTCTTTCTCATTCTATTGTTTTCCTCTATTTCTTTGCATTAATCAGTGAGGAAGGCTTTCTTATCTCTCCTTGCTATTCTTTGGAACTCTGCATTCAAATGGGTATATCTTTCCTTTCCTCCTTTGCTTTTAGTTTCTCTTCTTTTCACAGCTATTTGTAAGGCCTCCTCAGACAACCATTTTGCCTTTTTACATTTCTTTTTCTTGGGGATGGTCTTGATCACTGCCTCTTTTACAGTGTCACGAACCTCCATCCATAGTTCTTCAGGCACTCTGTCTATTAGATTAAATCCCTTGAATCTATTTGTCACTTCCACTGTATAATTGTAGGGGATTTGATTTAGGTCATACATGAATAGTCCAGTGGTTTTCTCTGCTTTCTTCAATTTAAGTCTGAATTTGGCAATAAGGAGTTCATGATCTGAGGCCACAGTCAGTTCCTGGTCTTGTTTTTGCTGACTGTATAGAACTGCTCCATCGTTGGCTGCAAAGAATATAATCAATCTGATTTTGGTATTGACCATCTGGTGATGTCCATGTGTAGAGTCTTCTCTTGTGTTGTTGGAAGAGGGTGTTTGCTATGACCAGTGCGTCCTCTTGGCAAAACTCTGTTAGCCTTTGCCCTGCTTCATTCCGTACTCCAAGGCCAAATTTGCCTATTACTCCAGGTGTTTCTTGACTTCCTACTTTTGCATTCCAGTCCCCTATAATGAAAAAGACATCTTTTTTTTTGGTGTTAGTTCTAGAAGTTCTTATAGGTCTTCATAGAACCATTCAACTTCAGCTTCTTCAGCATTACTGGTCAAGGCATAGACTTGGATTACTGTGATATTGAATGGTTTGCCTTGGAATGAACAGAGATCATTCTGTCATTTTTGAGATTGTATCCAAGTACTGCATTTCAGACTCTTTTGTTGACTATGATGGCTATTCCATTTCTTCTAAAGGATTCTTGCCCACAGTAGTAGATATAATGGTCATCTGAGTTAAGTTCACCCATTCCAGTCCATTTTAGTTCCCTGATTCCTAAAATGTTGACGTTCACTCTGCCATCTCCTGTGTGATCACTTCCAATTTGCCTTGATTTATGGACCTCACATTCCAGGTTTCTATGCAATATTGCCCTAGTTGAGGCTAGGTTGAGTTTATTTTTGGGTTTTATCTTAATTCTGGCCAAATTCTCTTCAGCGGGGGTTTCCGTTTTGTTCAAGTGAAGTGTGTGTCTCAGCACAGGTCCCCGAGGAGAAGTCTGCGTCCATGCACTTGACCTCTCCTGCCCTCCTCTCTGTCTTGTCTCTGCCTTGGGCCTTGGGGCTGAAGACCATGGTCCTAAGGAGTGTATTCATGCATTCGTCTTAAGTCACTTCAGTCATGTCTGACTCTTTTTGACCCCATGGACTCTAGCCCATCAGGCTCCTCTGTCCACAGGATTCTCCAGGCAAGAATACTGGAGTGGGCAGACATTCCCTTCTCCTGGGATCAAACCCCGGTCTTCTGCATTGCAGGTGTATTCTTTACCTTCTGAGCCACATATATAGTTTCCCCAATTAGTTTTGATAATTTGTACCACTTCTACCAGAGTGGTACAATTGTTTACAATTGATGAACCAAAATATCATTATCATCCAAAGTTCATAGTTTATGTTAGGTTTCACTCTTGGTGTTACACATTATATGTGTGTGCTAAGTCACTTCAGTCATGTCCAGCTCTTTGCAACCCTATATACTACAGCTCTCCAGGCTCCTCTGTCCATGGGATTCTCTAGGCAAGAATACTATTGCATGCCCTCCTCCGGGGATCTTCCCCACCCGGGGATTGAACCCACGTCTCTTAGGTCTCCTGCATTGGCAGGCTAGTTCTTTACCACTAGTGCCACCTCGGAAGCCCAATGAGTGTGTTACAGAGAGGAATGACCCTAGTGGAGAGCCCCCCAGATAAGACTGTGGGATCCTAGGAAGAGAGAGTCATCTAATCCCCTGTTTGATCTGAGTCGTCAGGTTCCTCCTTTTCTCCTTACAGCCTGACTGCTCCAGCGTTTCTGGGGAGCCAGCAGCAGTGCCCGGACCCACACAGGCACTGCTTTCCCAGGGTTGGGGTGTATTGGATGTGGCTGCCTGAGGCTCAATCCTATCTGAAAGTCTGTGGGAGCGAGATTCCCCAGAACAGCAAAAGGGCCTGGGGAAGGAGGCCCCTTCGGTTACCACCTGGGAGAAACTTGTATGCATGGCCACCCAGAGCTGAGCTCAGTCAGGAGCTGTGGGGGACAGAGATACAGCCCCATCTTCCTCCCCACCCCAGAGTAGGGTGCACTCCTGTTTGTTCTGTTCTGAGAGAAATCCTCACATGTCACTGCTGCCTGGGGCCCTGGAAGCAGCCGGGGTGGCTGCTGCGGTGGGCAGGGCAGGCTCCAGCTTTCAGCTGTCCCCCTCAGGACCCAGGCGCTGCCGGCACTGGGGCCTGAGCACTCTCTTCTGCGACAATGCTCTGCAGCCCTTCTGTGCTGCCCAGGGACCTCACCTGGGAATGCTTTTGCATCAGCTGAACTGGAATAAAAGAAAGGGATGCTCCAACCGTTTCTCCCTGTCCAGAGCTCCACAATCACAGGGTTCTGTTTGAGGTTATTTGGGGGCTGTGCATGTAGTGTTGGCGGGTGGAGGCACTGTTCTGGGCAACAGAACTGTTCTCAGGCCCTCCTTAGGTTAGAAGTTAGAAGAGGTAGAGGGAGGCAAGTGTGTCTGGGCCTTGGCCTCCTCACTTAGTGGAGGGGACTTCCTGCCACTTTGAGGTGTTGCGTGAGAAGGCCAGAAAATAGCAGAGCAGCTTGGATGCCTCTTAGATGGACGAGCTAGAAGCCTGAGTAAGGGCTGGGCTGAGGTGAGGCTGGAGCGGGGACATGTTCCCTAGCTGCTGAGCTTGCTTCCGGATCTTTGGAGCGCTGTGTAGAGAGGAGGGGGTGAGAGGGGATGGCAGGGAGGGCCCCCTGGGGGTTCTGGCTGCCCTGGTGTGGTGGGGGTCGGGTGAGTTTGCAAATCTCTGGCTGTTCGGTGCCCTGGGTGTGTTTTCCTCCTTTCTGTCCCTTGAACTTCTAGACCTGCCCAGGGAGGCCAGAGGGAAATTCAAGGGAGGATGTCTGTTTCTTTCAGATTCTGGTTGACTTACCCTTTCTCCTTCCCTGGAGACAGTCCAAGAATTTGGACCCCTCTGAGGCTTCCGAAGGGGGCCCTTGTTGCTGAACTTTGAGTGTCACTTTCACTTTTGCCTCGGACTGAGCAGAGCCTGACTTCCCGGGAGCCTTCTCTCTCCTTGGCCCAGCCTGTGCTTGGTGAGGCTGAGGGTGCTCTGGTTTGGATTATCCAGTTTTTGCCGCCTCCCTTGCCTGGGGGCAGACAGAGCTTTGTTTCGGGTGTGTGATAATGGGGCTGTGGCAGGGAGGCGGGAGGTGGGCAGAGAGCACCCACGCTGAGTCTTTATCTTGGGGGCCAGCCCATCGGTCTGGAGTTCCTGGTCTATAAGAGACCAAGTGCCATTTGGCCCAGAGACTAATGCATCTTCTCCATGAGCCCTGGACTTGAACACAGGGCCCTGGGGAGTGCGCTAGCCTCCCGCCTAGACCCAGCCTGATGCCTTGGGAACCAGGGTGGGATACTCCAAACCAGGCTGACATTTACCCTGCTGATTTGCAACAGAGTGGTCCCGAAATAAAGTTAGACTGCTGTGTCGCTTCTGGGGGCTGTTCCTTCTTGCCTGTCCAATTTGACATCTGCCTCTGGAAGATGCTGCTGTCCCACAAAGCCTTATAATCGTTGGCATTCTGAGCCTGACACTCAAAAATGCACCCAAGGAAGCAGCTTGTTAGAGAGTTATGTGGAGTGGCCTCGGCGCCTGACCAGGGAGCCCAGGCTGCATTCCTGCAGAGATTCCCACTCCCATCAGCTCGCTGGGGCTGAGGGAACGTTTCCAGGAACTTGAGTGGGGTGGGAGCTGGGGACAGAGCCAGTCAGCCTTACTGTAAAGCTTTTTGAGCGTCTGCTCTTTCTGCCTTCTTCTCTCTTGTGTCGCAAGGCTGGGGGACAGTGAGGATCAGAGGCACCTAATAGCATGGAGGCTGCTGCCCAGAGGTGTCATCCAAGGAACAGTGCCCGGGCAGTTGGGAAATGGTGTCCAGCTTTGGAGGGTGGGGAACGGCTGGCCCCTGAGAGCTCCCCATCTGTGCTGTGCATTGCCGGGGCCCTGGGCCCTTCATCTGGCCCTCTCTCCTTAGTGCAAGGGAGGGGAAGAGGCCGAGAACCAGAGAAACAGCTGGCTGGACATGAGAGAGGGTTGGGGAGGGAAGCTGCAGACCCAGGGCCCTCGCCATGGGTGTGGTCTGGGAAGCTTAAGATTTGGAGAAATTCTAAGTTGTTGACACAGACACGCATCCCTTCTCTAACTGGTTCTTCCACTTGTGTGTGTGTTGGGGGCTGGGGTGTTTGGCATCCGTGGTTAATGACCACAGGAGACGTGGGGAGGCATGCAGGGCTCAGTGGGACTGGGTTCTTCCTTCAAGAGGATCCCCGTGATAGGTTTGGGCTCTGACCAAGCCCCTTATAAAAAAAAGTGCAAAGCAGAAATTCTTGGCGATGCCCCTGTCCTTTGTGTCATCAGCAAAGCTGGGAAAGGGTGAGACCTCTGGCTTCTGCAGCTGGGCTTGATGAGATGGGGCTGCTCCGGGCCAGGCCTTGGGGATGGAGTCCCCACCTCTTCTCCGTCTCCCAGGGCGGCCTGGAGCACCCTTGAGGGAGCTGTGTGGGCAAGAGAGTGGGTGAAGGCCTTCAGATCTGCCAGGTTTCCCACCTCCCATCCAGGCCCTGCAGAGTCTTCTCCAGGTTTCTCCACTCAGCTCCAGCTTCTTCAGCCTCACTGTGGCTCTGTCCCAGAGGAGGGAGGAGGTTCTGAGCTGGATTCCCTAGCCCTCCTGTTCTCCCAGCTCTGAGCCATCGCTTTGGGACCTATTGGCTCTAGGCCTTGGGCACTGCTTGGTCTCTGCACATCCCCATGCCCTTGTCACCCTTACTATCTGGACAGATGGCTGTGTAGGTTTCTGTGTGGCAGCTCCAGAAAGTGGGGTGTCAGAGGTGAATGGGGCTGTGAAGGGCTCAAGCTATGGCTGGGGAGGTGGGGCTTGGGCCAGGGCCAACCTTCATTTCCTGGAGAAATGATTAGTGGCCTGGTTATATCTGAGAGGCTGTTGAACGTTGCTGGAGAAGAAAGAGGCTGTTTCTTTCTGTTAGGCTGGGCAGGCAGGAGGAGCAGGCATTTGAAGCTTTCCTGAAGTTTAGTTTCCAGAGGCCATACCAGGCTTGAGACCCTGGTGTTCCCAACTGTTTTCAGTTCCCAGATGATCACTGATACACATCTGTGACTGTCCCAGGCCTCCGTCTCCTACTTCTGTTTCTTGGAGCTTTGGCTTTTGCATTGATGTTCAAAGGGAAAAGAAGGAAGGGAGAGGAGTGAAGGAAGGAGGAAGAGAGTTTGCCTTAGCGCTCAGAAGCCATTAGGAAGTTTAGGAACATCTGTCTAAAACAGTGGTTCTTAATGGGGCAAGCACGGGTTGGGGTATAGTTCCATCCATCCATCCATATCCACCCATCCATCCATCCACTTTTCCTTTGTTCCTCCTTTTCTCCTTCCTTCCTTCTTTTCTTCCATCCATCATCCATCTGTCCGACTCATCGTGCATTTATCCATCTATCTGCCCAGGGGACATTTGACAGTGTCTGGAGACATTTTCAGTTGTTTGGTTGAGGGGATACTACTGTCCTCTGTGTAGTGAATGGAGGCCAGGGTTGTTACTGAACATCCTACAAATGCACAGTACAGTCCACCACAACGAGAATTATCCAGCCCCAACTGGAGCAACTCTGATCTAAAGCAGTTGAGACAGGGTCGTCCTGTAGGCTGGGGGAAGATGATAAGGACTCTGGCTGGTCATCCAGCCCGAAGCAGTTTAGATTTGATGAGCCTGGAATACATGTTCTCCCTGCCCCCATCTGCTCTGTCCTGTCTCACAGGATATGGAAGATTGTGTCCTGACTCAACAATCTTTGGTCCCCTAGCCTCACCGCTACAGGACCTATGTTGGCGAGGGACCAGGAAATACAGAGTCTATCCTGATTCCTCCCTGAGTGCCCGCGATGGGGTGGGCTATAGAAAACATGCAAGGGATGTCAGGTTTCATATTTGGCTTCTTGAGGCAGGGCTGCTGGGTCAGCTCTGCTTAGTCAGGGCTCTGGAATGGAGAAAAGTCATTTTCATGGCATGACTGTGTTACAGGAAAGTCTGTGCAGTTGCTGGGGACTCTGCCTGGTGTTGAGAATCACTTAATCCAGTCCCAAATCCTTCCTTGACCCGTCTTTGACTCATTCGTTTACAGAGATCTGTACGGCTCCCATGGCAGTCTAATTAGCCGTGACTGAAATCCCCCCTTCACAGCCCCTCTGCCCCCACACCTCGGCAAAGACATTTCCTAAATTCATGGTGGTTTCTCATGATAGTGATAAAAATGAGATCTGGTGGAGATCTTGGTTTTGGCGATTGAAAACTCTGAAGGCATAGAGGATTTGGTATCTCTCCTGTGTCCACTCCCAGGGGCCTTGCGTTGAGTCTGTTGCTTTTTCTTCTGTCTGCTCCCTGAGAAGTGGCACCTGAACCCCTCTATGGTGGGAGGCACAGGCAGGTGTCTGTGGGGCCCCAGTGGTCCCCCAGGCTCATCCTGCTGCTTGGACAGAGAAGGCGGGGTGAGCCCTGCTCTTCCGGCGTGCACCTCCAGCAAAACAGTATTCTGGCCACTAACACTTACGTCCCAAGTAGTGGTATTGGTATAGAGTAGAGGCTGGGGAAAGACAAGACAAGGGGGAGTGGAAGGCTGTATTCACTCACAGTCCCTGTGACCCTTGTCACCACTGTGATTCTGCCACATTACTGAGCCAGGACTCACCTTGCTTGCTTTTTAGAGGAGTCCAGGTGTAGGTTGGCAGGAGGATAGGGCTTGTAGGAAGGGGTTGCTCTTCAAGGGCGGGAATGGACGGCGCTTTTTGGATTTTCTGTGATTTCCTGGTAGTGCCAATGCAGTGCTCCGGACATTGGAAATGAATCCTGAGAAGAGAAGCAAGAATTCCCCCCAACCCCACCCCTCCAGCCCAAACTCCCTTCAGGCTTTTCACGTCTCTTGTGTGTCCCAGCAGAAGAGTTTATCACAAAAGGGGATTGATGACCATTGTCTTTTTGCTGAGGTCTGTGGTGGAGGAAGCGGAGTGACGCTAGTCAGAGCCGTTCATTGAACAAGTAATACTGAGTGCTCACTACTTGCTAATCACTGCTCTGGTGCAGTTACCTTAGTGGACCAGACGAAAGCCATGTCCTGAGAGAGCTGTTGCACAGCGTGCCGGTGAGATGCAGGTCTGGTGCAGCCTGGTGCCTCCCGGCTCCCTGGAGTTCGTAGAGTCCTCCACACCCATGCCCAGAGGTGGTCCTCAGGGAGCAGGGGGTGAAGAGACAGCTGTGTGACCTCTGAAGGCCTTTCCTGCCTTGAACTGTATATCTCCGGGGCTTTCGCAGAGGAAGGACTGGAGCCAAGAAAAGACGCCTGCTGTTGGCTTTGTCCTCTGGCTGGGCACAGGCACGGGTGGCTGAGCCAGTCTTGTGCAATCTTTGAATTTATAAAGCAGAGGCCAGACAAGTCTGAGCTGAATTGGGGAGGGGGGTACGGTTCGGCTTCTGGATTCGGAACCAGGCTCTGTTTGTAGCCTTCCCACTGCAGTCGGGCAGCTGTGTGACTCATGAGCTGAAGGGCCAGGCAGAAGCCACTGTCTTTGGCTCACAGGAATTCTGCTTGTTTATTTGTGTGTGTGTGTGTGTGTGTGTGTGTGTGTATCTCCTTCTTTCCTTCTCTAACTTTTCCTCCTCTGCAGGAGATCTGCCCAAGGAGAATCCGTATGAGGATGTGGACTTAAAGAGCCGAAGAGCAGGACGAAAACCCCAGCAGCTGTCTGAGAACTCCTTGGACTCTTTGCACAGGATGTGGAGTCCTCAGGACAGGAAGTACAACAACCCACCCACTCAGGTAATGGCAGCCCTGAAGCGCGCCTGTAGGGTCAGCTTGAGGCCAGGGCCAGCTTCTGCTCAGGCTTTTTCCCTCACTAGTGCTTGGCAGAGGTGACGTCAGGGAGGAGCTCTGTGTTCAGGGACCTCTGCCATGTTGACATCCTTTGTGGACAGTCGAGATGTGCTCTTAGGGGCCACCCAGTCCCACCTTCTTCCCTTTACTGCTGGAGCTTTAAGCTGTGAAACTAAGGTAGGAGCCCCTGTAGTCTTCTGTCTAATCATGATTTCTCCTCCCCTTCCTGGAAGCAGGAAGATAGGGCCTGGGTTGGTGTCTTAAAATTCTGCAGAACTGATATTAGCCCTGGCATTTAGGGGCCAGGGATAGGCCCAGTAACTGGATTTGGAGAGCCACATAGGTATCTCCAGGACCTGGAAGTGCTCCCATTGGATAAATGGCTGAGTAGATGAATCTCTGAGCAATGGACTGATGGAGGCAGAATGGGGAGAAAGGTGAAGAGGCAAAGGAGCTCTGAGGCAGTAGCTTGTTCTGGCTTTGTCCATGATGGACAGGAGGCTGGAGGATGGAGATCCTATCTTGGACCTACCAAAGCAATGCTGATTCTCCTAGAGATTTTAGAACACTGGCCAGAGAATATAAAAATTATTTCTTCTGGCCTTGGAGTGACATGATTGTTTTTATAAAAGGTTTACCTTTCTAATGTGCTCTGTTCAAATAAACGTCCACTGAATGTGTGTTTTCCGACTGATTGGGTAGGGAGAAGAAATTGAGGGAGGGGAAGGAAGGAGGACTTGCTGAAGAGTGATGAGCGGCAATGCCAGATGCAGGTGGCAGGTGGAAGGCATGCCAGGTGTGCAGAGCTGCTCCCTTTTTAGCAAGCAGTGATTCCACTCAGAGTAAGGTGCCCTGTGGCGAAGGATGTCAGTCTAGATGGAGCGAGGCAGAACACAGATCTGAGCCACACCCAGTAATGAGCAGAGTCAGCCTTGTCCCAGAGCTCAGACAGCGCCCACAGCATTCTCACTTGGCCTTCTTTTCCCACTCAGATGACAGCCCAGTTTTCTTTGTCTCTGCTTTCTTTTTTTCTGGCAGAAGTCAAGCTTCCTTTGTGGAAGCAAGTATCTAATCTTGCCCTGACCTGCTGATTAGCAGCTGAGGTCTTAGAAGAGGAAACCCTGGTCAATGGAAATTCCAGGTGGGGTTCGGGGGAAGTCAGGGAGGACAGCCTGTGGCTCCTGTGTCCAGCTCCCAGCAGACAGGTGCCGGCCACGGTATCCATGCTGAGGCCTTCTCCCCTGTCCCCTGCCCCACGCCAGCTCTCCCTGAAACCCGGAAGCCAGTCCCTGCGCAGCGGGAACTGGTCAGAAAGGAAGAGCCACCGGCTGCCACGGTTACCCAAGAGGCACAGCCATGACGACATGCTACTGCTGGCTCAGCTGAGCCTGCCGTCTTCGCCCTCCAGCCTTAATGAGGACAGCCTCAGCACCACCAGTGAGCTGCTGTCCAGCCGCCGGGCCCGTCGCATCCCCAAGGTAGCTTCTGCAGGTGGAGCCGGCCGGGACTGGGCGGGTGGGCAGGCAGGCCGGCCGTGGCTCTCTTCTCCCTCCCTCCCTCCTTTCCCTAATCTGCGCCTGCTTCCTTAATTCTCCTTAAATTAATTTTGGGTCCAGGCACTGGCCTTTTCTTTTTTCATCTGGCTAATTCTCTTTTCTTATCAATAAAGATGCACTGAGTGATTAATATTGCACAGATGTTAGGGGAAAACAGGCCAGCTGGCCCCCAGGGAGTGCTCCACACCACTGGCTGGATGGAGGCAGTCCTTAGGAGGCTCCTCATTAGTGTGCGCGTGGGGTGTGCAAAGTCTCTGTGTACACAGAAACATCTGCAGGCTGTGAGAGGCTAGGACTCAAAGGTGGGTCTTCTTTCTGTACCTCTCTGAGTTGAGAGTTTTCAGCAGTGATTTGCACACCCACACCAGCCAGGCCCAGATCCCCAGCTCAGAGCAGCAGGATTTAGCCAAGTGGTATTTTTAGCCTGCAAACAATGCTCGGGTATATTGGGAATTTAGCTCCTTCCTGCCAGGCCCCCAGGTGATAGCCCGGAGGGGAAAGGCTCAGTCCTTGTTCCTGTTATTGCCTCTGAGCAGCTCTTTGTCTCAGCTGGTTCAGTGACTCCTGAGACCCAGGAGCTCCCATCCTGTCTGGTTTGATCACAGTTCCTTCCTCTGGGGAGCTAAGTGAGGACCCTTGTCTTGGGGGCAGGAGACCACTAAGTGGACAAATAGGTAGAGAGCTATGGCTTGCCCTTGGGACCAGTGCAGCAGAGAGACAAGCGCTGGGCCCCACGCGGGGAAGGGTGGGAAGCTTCTACCAGCAGGGGAACAGATGGCCTCTGTAAATCAACAGCCTTCTTAGGAGCAGGGGCAGATGGCGTTAGGGTTACCTCACTCTCCCTGCTTTTCTCACCCAGCTTGTCCAAAGAATTAACTCCATCTACAATGCCAAGAGGGGAAAGAAGAGGTTAAAAAAGCTGTCTATGTCCAGCATTGAGACATCATCACTGAGAGGTAGGCCTGGACACCTGAGCTGGCTCATGTTCCTGGGGCCCTTGGGCATTAGAAGTGGGAAGATGCAAGGACTAGCCTCAGTTTACCCTTCCATGGGCCAACTTGCCTTCTAGGAGGGTAGAGCCCTGCCAAAAAGTGGCCACACAGGAGGGGAGGGCCAAAAAGAGAAGAAAGCCCTGGGAACGGTTAGTTGAGACTCTGGGCTGTGAGGCCTGAATAGGGGAGAGGTGGGAGTGGGAATCTGTGTCCGGCCAAAGGAAAGGCCAGACTTACTGAGCACTGTGGTCTGTTTCCCATTTCAAATCTTGGCCTCCTGGAGGCAGGACCCTTGTGTTCCAGGCCCACAGGCCTCTCTGCTGGCTCAGCCTCCAGCTTCGGCCCTCAGCTTCCCCCAGATCAGGACTGGATGGATAGGAGTTTGTGTATAGATTAACACCTGCAGGTTGAGCTCCGAGGGACACTGGCCCTGGGCCACGCAGTTCCTGGCCGGGGGCCCATTGGAGCCCAGATGAGGTCCATCCCTCGTGAGCTGGGCCCGGGGTGAAGAGGGGGAGTGGGGAGGGGGTCGGCGGTGGGTGCACAGAAGACATTTACCATGGGGCAGCGGCTCAGCCAGCCTGCACTCTGCTCTGACTTTTCCAGATGAAAATAGCGAGAGCGAGAGCGACTCTGACGACAGGTTCAAAGGTGAGACGTGGCTCCTAGAGAGCAGGGGCCCCTTCCCAGCCCTGGTGGAAGGGTATCTATCAGCCTTTGTTGTCCCGGTGTCCCAAAGTGGCCCAGTTGGGAAGGGTATCAGCAGGCAGGATACAAGGCCAACAGAGCAAGGAGCTCTAGGGGAGTCCATTCCTTCTATCATGGAGCTCAGGCCTGTGAGCTTAAATTCAGACATCTCCCCTTTTCCAAATTTAAGGCTGGTGACCCTGCCCTACTTTCCTAAGCCATTCATTGTCCATCTAGGTGGGTCTGGGGGGTCAGAGATGTGTTCCAGGTTCCTCTTCTGGTTGTGAGAAATGTGCTGAAGTCTGAGGAACCTGGTGCTTGGGAGGCCCTAAGGCCACTCATCTTCCCCCTCCCTAGAGAGCTGCCACCTCCCTGGGAGGTTTCTGGGACCTTCACATTCCAGGGGTCTTGGACAAATCTCTCTTCTTTCTCTACCGAGAAACCCTGTTTAGACCTTCCTAAATGATTAAAGTATCGATATTGGGAGCTCCCTCCTTCCCTCCTTCTCTCATCCCCAGGCATGTGGGCAGGTGGACTTTGGGCCTGGGAACAGGGGGAAGGGTCCAAGTCCAAGGTTGCTAGGGCCCCTAGGATGAAGGCTTCGTGGATGTTCGTATCTTCTCGCCCTGTTGGCCCAGGGGTGTGTAGGTGCCATGATGCCTCCCTGGGTTTGCCTGGCTCAGGCAGTCTTATTGGTCCCAGCCCAGCCTCCAGAGGCTCTGGGAGGCCCAGACCAGTAGCTCCCTGTGTCAGATCAGACAGACAGACACCTTGCTCCTGCCAAGTCTCACCCAGAGCTCGGGGGGTCAGGTGTCAGGCTAGGCTCCTGCACTTAGAGGTGACCCACTGGGATGGAGCCCTGAGTGTGAGGTGGGGCGGGAGCTGACGCGGGGTCTTGTCCTGATGTGTGGCCCGCCCCCAGCCCACACACAGCGCCTGGTCCACATCCAGTCCATGCTGAAGCGTGCGCCCAGCTACCGGACCCTGGAGCTGGAGCTGCTGGAGTGGCAGGAGCGGGAGCTGTTCGAGTACTTCGTGGTCGTGTCCCTCAAGAAGAAGCCCTCCCGGAACACCTACCTCCCCGAGGTCTCCTATCAGTTCCCCAAGGTGCGACCCCTCCCTCCTTCCTGGCCTCTGCCTTTCTGCCTGGCCCATCCTGTTCCTGCCATAGCGACCCACCTCACTGCCCCAGCCCTGAGTGTGGCTCCCTGGAGCCAGGAGAAGTGGTGGGTTTCGGCCAGTGAGTATTCAGAGGATGAAGGCGGAGAGAACAGCCCCCAGTGTGGCTAAAATCAGATCCACGTTGTGTACAGGACTTCGAGGGTCCTGAGGAAGGGTCCCCAGCTACTACTTCTATCCTCCTTCTCTTTTTGAACCACTTTATTGAGATACAATTTAATCTATTAAATGAAAGAGATACTATTTAATCCACCTGTTTAAAGCATACCATTCAATAACTTTTCATATATTCACAGTTATCTGACCAATTTTAGGACATTTTCATTACTCCCCAAAGGAACCCTGTACCCATCAGCATTCTCTCCCCTTTCCCCCACCTCCCTGAGCTCTTACCACTCCTTCCCTGCTCATCCCCAGCCAGCCCAGCTGCCTGGCCTCCTTTCACTTCCTGTAACACTCAAGCCCTTTGTCTCTGTCATTGCCCAGAATCTTCTTTTTTCCAGCTCTTCATTTGGCTACTGGCTCCTTCTCATTCTCTGCTCAAACAGTACCTCCTCCAGATCTTTCTAGATACTCTAAAGTAGCCCCCTCCACCCAGTTCTCTCTGTCGTATCACCCTGTTTATTTCCTCTGTGGCTCCTCTCAGAGTGTGTTGTTGATTACCTCACTCTGCTGGCCAGAACGCGCATAGGACAGGGACACCATCCGCTTTGTGGTCTCTTTCTTGGTAGTCCAGCAATGGCACAGTGCCAGGCGCCACATATAAAGTGCTAGTTTGGCATATATTGAATGAATGAATGAATGATGACTCATCCCACACCCAGACCTCTCTGTAAGAATTGTGAGTGGGGTCAAGGCTGCTGAGAAGCACGCCAGTTGGTAGAATGCCACCTAGGACTCACAAGGCTGGGGATGGGGGGTATATTTCTCAGCTACCCCCACGACCCCCAGCTTTCATGTCTTCTCTGATCTGTTTCTCCCCATATCCCTCTTCCTTGCAGCTGGACCGACCCACCAAACAGATGCGGGAGGCAGAGGAGAGGCTCAAGGCCATTCCCCAGTTTTGCTTCCCTGATGCCAAGGACTGGCTCCCTGTGTCAGAGTACAGCAGGTGAGGCCCAACCTGGCAGAATCTCCTCCACCCCTGTCATAGCAGGCGGCTGGCTGGGCCCACTCTAGTCCCAGCCTCTTCTCCTATAGCAGCCTGGTCCTTTACCCCCTCCCTGGGATGGCAGCCCTTCTTCTTGGGGGCTGTTTCCGGGGTCCTGTGTATATCCCTGATGCCAGACTTCTCCCTGTTCCAGCGAGACATTCTCTTTCATGTTGACTGGGGAAGATGGCAGCAGACGCTTTGGCTACTGCAGGCGCTTGCTGGTAAGTAGGGCCATTCGGTCCTCAGAGACTGGGCCACAGAGTTTGTATGTGTGTGCTCTTCTTTAACTTGAGCTTGTAGAAACTCTTGTGTTCTGCTGCCTTGTATGTTCCCTGAGGCCACTGTCACACACACACACACACACACACAGCGCTCCTGGGATGGCAGGACTTAAAGTGGCCACTTTGATTGGGCCCCAGGATCTGAGATAATCTATAATAAGGGAAGAGATTAGATCACTTTCTACTGGGATGTCATGTTTTTAGCTCTTCTATACTTTTTCTTTTCATTCATTTTCTTTGGGCTTTTGAACTCAGATCGTTGATCCTGGGTTGCAGGATCACATCAGTGTGTGTGTGTGCATCAGACTGGGGTGGAGGGCAAAATTCCCCACCCCGACCCCTGGCCAGCCTGATGTGTGTCCTGCACTTGATCTGGTAGGACTGGAGGCTGAACAGGGACAGAGCGGTAACTTTCTGTGGGATTCTGGGAGACATGCCTTGTGCTCAAGGGGAAAGGAAGGGTTTTAAAAACATAAGACATGTTGTAGAGAAGCACTACCCCATCCTTCTTCCCATTAGTCCTGGGAAATAGATTGGGGTAAAGAAAGTCCTGTCACACGCTCCTCTGGGGCTCACTGGGGATGTTGTTGGCTTGGGCTATTGACAGTGTTTCAAGGTTCCTGGGCCTTAGTGGGAGAAGGGGCAGATGATGGGGATCTTAGGCAAAGGTGGTGTATAGCAGGGACCCCAAATGAAGGATTCGGGCTCATTCATTCGTTCATTCAAAAACATGTACCACAAACCTACTGAGGGTTAGGCAACATGCTGAAGGTGCATAAAAATGAGTTAGACCTGGATCCTATTTTCAAGGAACTTCAGGTGCTTTAGGGCTTCCCTGGTGGCTCAGACAGTAAAGAATCTGCCTGCAATGCAGGAAGACCAGGTTTGATCCCGGGAAGATCCCCTGGAGAAGGAAATGGCAGCCCACTTCAGTATTCTGCCTGGAGAATTCCGTGGACAGAGAAGCCTGGTGGGCTATAGTCCATGGGGTTGCAAATAGTCGGACATGACTGAGCAACTGAGAGTGCTAAGGGGGGTTAGGTGCTTTAGTAGAGGAGGTGGGATTTTCAATGTAGAAGGCTGGACAAAGGGAATGAACTATTACTTGGGATCCATTTTATGTTACAGGCATGTCATTTTCTTTATTCCTCATAATAGTCCATGAGGCATTGTTATATCTGTTCTGTAGATTAGGAAACGGAGACTCAGATGTGGAATGACTTGCCCAGGGTCATACAGCCAGTGAGCGCTAGAGCCCGGTTGACTTCAAGCTCTAAAACCCCAAGTCTGGAACTCCCAGATGACCCCACAGGGTAGTCCAGGGAGAGGAATACTTGGCTATAGAATGCCTGTGAGTGGGGCCAAGGGAATGTGGAACAGTAGAGGCCAGGCGGGGAGCCAGGCAGGTTCACCTGGGCCTGGAGGGGCCCGTTGCGAAGGCTGCTTTAGCAGGGGCAGAGATGGAGTAGAGCTGCTCCTTTGCAGTGGGCCTGCCGCCCCCAGGGAAGAGCGTGTTTGTCCTGGCGTGCTCAGAGAGGGCCTGGGCTGGGCCCCTGCCAAGGGGGCTGGCACTCGCTCGGCATTCCTACAGATTGGACACAACGATTCTAACCCAAATCCCACATACTTGATTTAATCACTTGGGGTTTTAGGGGAGGCGGGGGAGAGGGAAAAAGAGAGGAGTGAGTTTCAGGCCTAATATGGACAAAAACAGATTCTGCCTTCTCTTTAGATCTGTGACGTGTGGCCAGCAGGTTTGGAGACTGAAATAGCCCCATCTGCATTTGCTTAGCGGCCTGCATGAGGGGCCAGCACCTGCTGCTCTGCTCCCTCCCCACCCGGCCTGGCTAGGCCCTCCAGGCCTCCAAGCCAGAAACAGCCACAGAGCCCTGCCAGCCACTGGCTGGAGAAGCCGGCTCCTGTGGACTCCCTCCAGCCTGCACTGGGGGCTCCAGGCCTGGGGAGCTCTTGGCCCACCTCTCCTCGAGCTACCTACCTTTCAGATCCCCCTATGACTCTCTTCTTCTCTACTCTGTACAGACCTCTGTCCGGTATCTTCATGTTTCTTTTCTTTCCTTTCTGTCAGAAGGCAACATACTTCAGAGGTACCACAGCAAAGAGGTTACACACACAGAGGCAGAAACAGACTCCTGGTTCCATGACTTCTAAATATCTGACCTTGGGTGATGGCTTAGTAATTTTGAACCCAGTTTCCTCATCCATAAAATGGGAATAATAATGCCTAGCTAACACGTTTTTGGAAAGTTCCAAGCCCAGGACTCAGAAACGGTAAACATTCAATAAATAGTAGTTTACTTACCTTATGTAGCGTCAGTCTGCTTTTCTAGAATGGGGATGATCCAGAAAGGGAGAGAGGTGCAACTGAGAAGAGGAACGTGTTGCAGAATGTCTCCAGTGGGGACAGAAGACCGCCCGGCTCATTCCTAAGAATGTACACAAGCCCCTGTCCTTGCCAGCAGGCTCCCGGGGACTTGGGGATGTAAATCCACAGATCACCCTACAGCCTCTGCCACACTGCTTCGTCTTTGCCAGCCCCCACCAGGGTCCTCTGGGAGGAAGGGCAGAGCCTGTGTAGCACTTGGCAGGAACCTGGCACCTTGGGCTGGAAGGCCAGAAGAGGCTGAAGCTGACCCCCAAAGAGTGGCCGCCTTTCCTTTGAGGGCCTGGTTGAGTAGGTGTTCAGAAGAGGCCTGGAGTCTTCTTTCACTAGAAGAGAGGTTTTCACTAGAAGAGAGGTGCTTGGTCCTCAGATCCTAAGGACAAAGAGCCAGGTGTAGTAACCACGTGTTCTCTGTGTCTGTCTCTCTCCTTGTCCCGGCCCAGCCAAGCGGGAAAGGGCCTCGGTTGCCAGAGGTGTACTGTGTCATCAGCCGCCTTGGCTGCTTCGGCTTGTTTTCCAAGGTAAGAGGGCTCTGGCTTACTTCCTGCCCTCTTCCCCATCTGAAAGCTCCCACAGGAGTATCTACAGGCGGTTTAGATGAGAAAACCACATGTGTGTGTGAGAGAGAGGGTGAGAGAAGGCGAGAATGCAAGGGCAAGTGCAGCCGGGCTGTCTGACTCCCTCCCCGTCCACCAGCTCCTACATGGCAGCGTCTGCTCATGTCACATCCCACCCTGGGCCGTGGGCAAGCTGAGTCCTCGGGGACAGAGACCCTGGGGAAGCCAAGTGCCCAGGAACTCCACTCTCAAGAGGTGTTTCGTTTGCCCAGCTATTCACTCTTGGGGTCTGAAGCAAGAAATAGTTAGGGAGCACAGCCCTCATAGTGGCCAGGGACTTGGGAAGGGTGGGGTGTGAAGCTCCTGGCTCCCAGCTTTTGGCCCAGACCAGTTAGATGCCAGAGTGCCCTCTTCTCTACCCAGGAGGTAGGGGAAGGGCAGGGCCCTGACCACCTTCCTCTTTGGGCTGCTGCTGGTGGGCACAGGTCCTCGATGAGGTGGAGCGCCGGCGTGGGATCTCCGCTGCTCTGGTCTATCCCTTCATGAGAAGTCTCATGGAATCACCCTTCCCCGCCCCAGGGAAGACCATCAAAGTGAAGACCTTCCTGCCAGGGGCTGGCAATGAGGTAGGGATTTCTGCTGCCTCCTCTCGGGTCACGGACTGAGGCTGGGGTGGGACCTGCGAGCCCACGGCTCAGTCTCCAGAGTGCGGAACACGGCCCCTTCCTTGCTCAGCGCGTTTGTACACCTAACCGACAGGGACTGAGAAATGAGTGACAGAACTGTGATTGTCGCTCACCTCTCTGCAGCTCCCAGGGCCTTCCCTGACCTGTTTGGACTAAACTGCAGGCCGCCTCTTCTTCATTGATCAGATGTTTATGGAATATGTGCTGTCTCACGGTGAGGGTTCTTGCGGACCTCGGGGCAGAGTTGTACAGTTAAAGAGGGGCACAGCTGAGCGCTTGTGGAGTTCACGGTCAAGTGGAAGAGACCAGTGTTAAATAAATACTTGCCCATAGAAACAGGTAACTCCCCAGAGTGTCAGGTGCCAAGTGACAGCACAAGGGGGAGTGTGTGTGACAGGGCGTCTCCTTCAGACTAAGGGCCAGGGGAGGCCTCCTCTGAGGAAGATGACCTTTTCTTAGGGACCCAGGGTGAGTGGAGTCAAGTGGATGAATTGAGGCGAGGGAGACTGAAAGAGAAGGATGTGTGTGGGGAAGGAATATGCCAGGTAGACGGACAGCATCTGAAGGCAAAAGGTGGGAAAGTGTGTATGCTTGTCAAGGAACTGGAGAAGGCCAAGATGCTTGAGAAAGGGAGTGAGCAGGGTGGAGAGACCGCCGGGCCCGGCCACAGTGTGCTGTAGGCCAAATTCAGGGGTTTGGAGTGTATCTCAAGCTGGATTCTAGGATCTGAGATAATGATTTTAAAAGCCCAGTCTGGCTGCTATGTTGATAGTGGACTGGTGTGAAAACAGGGAGACCGGCTTGGGTATTGTTGCAGTCGTATAGGCAAAAGATGAGTGGAGCTTGGATTAAGGTGTGGACGGAAAGATGGAGGAGGAAAATGGATTTGAGATGTACTTTAGAACCAGGATCCATAGCACTTTGCAGTGGCTGGAAATGGGGACTAGTGTTAGGGAAGCTTTAAGGCTGATTCCCAGCTTTCTGGCTTGAGCAGCAGGGTCGTCAGTGGAGCACCTGAGGGAGGAGCAGGTCTGTGAGGAGGAAGAGTTGATTTTGTGCATATTAGCAAAGAGTGTAGATGGGGAGGAGGACAAAGTCCTGAGGGCCTCCGGCAGTAGAGGAGCAGCAACAGGACCCAAGGAAGGGGCCTCTCAGGAAGGAAGGAGAGATGAGGTGAGGTCAGGACCAGGTGTGGCGGGCTGCCTTGACAAGACAGAATTCTGGAAACTCGGGTGGTCAGGGGGCCGAGAAGCTCAAGTGGACAGAGTTGAGAAGTGGATGGGGTTGAGAAGGGGACATGGCCTGCAGAGATAGCTTTCCAGAGGCTTGGCTGTGGGGAGGAATGGGCAGTGGTTGAACGGTAACGTGGAGCCAGTTTGTTGAAGGTGGTCATCTGGGTACTGGTGGGAATGGCCCAGAAAGGGAGAGAGAGGTTAAGACAGCAGCAGAGGGAGGGGACAGTGAGACTGGGGGTGGGCAGTGGGCTCCGTGGGGAGACAGGAGAGGGGGTCCTCTCTGGTGTGATGGCAGGGAAGGGCCATGGCTTATAGATCCTGGATTCTCATCTGACGGCTT
This sequence comes from Bubalus kerabau, assembly GCF_029407905.1. Lineage (NCBI taxonomy): Eukaryota > Metazoa > Chordata > Mammalia > Artiodactyla > Bovidae > Bubalus > Bubalus kerabau. Next base: position 43,863,573 of record NC_073638.1, read on the forward strand.
CAGTTTTCTCCAAATGGGAAAGAAGGTTGTCCTCTGAGAGTGAGAGGTGGGCGCTGGGTTTGAGGAGAGGGAGAAATAAATGTATTCATTGTTGCAGGCAGCAGAGAGGGTCTGACTAGAGAAGCACTGGGTTTGCTGGGAGTGGCGAGTACTGGTCAAGGCCTTTCTTGTGGCATCTTTTCTCCCACCCTCTCTTGGATGGACTTTCTGCTTCATGCATGTGGCCTAGGGGCAAGTCCTCTGACCCTGCCCTGAGGGTCCAACAGCAGTACCTGGGAGTCAGTCCTTTAGGACAGGGCCTGGCCCACTCACCAGCCTCCTCTTACATCCATGAACTCTGCTTCCTTTTGCCTTATCTCCTTGGGCAACCAAGTTAAGCATCCTGTGCTCTGAGCCACTGCCCCCGCCCCACCCCAGATGGGATGGGTACCCTTCTACCCAGCCCTCTTGGCTCCTGTGTAGATGTAAATTACACCTTTCCCCCGGCCTGTCACCAAGCTCATGGGCTGATCATTCAGGCTCCTTTAGCCCCAGCAGACTATGATCTCCTTGAGGGGCGGGTGAGTGAAAGGAAGCCCAGGTCCTCCAAGCTGCCTGTGTGAATGCTCACTCCATGGAGAGTGCAGACTCTGGAGTACCAGGCATGGAGCACCAACTGCATGCAGGCTCTCAGGAGGGAGGCTTAGGGGAGCCTCGCTGTGACTTCCTCCGGGGCACGGGTAGGAGTAGGAGGTGTGCTGAAGCCTCTGGGGTGATGGTGGTGTGGGCTTCCTTCAGCCTACATCACTATTTCTGGTGTCCCCCGCATCCTGCTAATGCCGAACCTCTGGGACATCAGCATTGGGTGGGAGAGACAGCGTGGAAACAGACCTCTGAAAAGAGACACGTCCTCAGGGCAACCTGTGCCCCTTGTCCTGTTTCCCCGGGGCCAGAGGGATGACACTGAGCTTGGAGTTAGGAGGAACAAATGGGATGATGGCTAAAGCCCTTGGGGGAGAGCTCTGACTCCACAGGGCTGAGAGAGGGAGTTTGTTTTCCCTCCTAGTTCTCTGGAGGCCTATGTGTCCATGCTGCCCACCTCGCTGAGGAACCAGGGAGAACCAGGCAGGCCCCGGTGAGAGCCGCTTTGGCCTGGCCCAAGCGCCATCAGCTGCCCCTGCTCACATTCCCAGGGTCATTGCCACCCTCCACCCTCATGCCTACCCCCAGGGAAGTGCTATCTGTGCCACATCGCCAACCTTAGGAGTGGTCTTACCGCCCCACTGGAGGGAAGATGGCTAGGTCTGGTCCTGGTCAAGAAAGGCCTCTTCTGGCCAGGCTGTGGAATAGCCAGCCATTTCCCAGTGTTTTCCTTGTTCCTGGCACAGGGATGAGACACGCTGAAAGAGGCCAGGACAGAGCCTCTGGAAGGAAACAGTTCCTTGCAGGAAAGGGAGGGGGCATGGCAACAGGGACACTAGCATTGTCCTTCCAGAGATGGGTGAGGGGTGAGCAGAGCTGCCTGGGGGGCCGTGATCCATTGTGGGGGTCCGTCCGCATGGGGCCAAGATGGGCAAAAGGTCAGGGAGGACTGTGCGGGGAGACTCCCTCTCTCTCCCTAAGAATGGTCAGCTGTCCTCCTCCCTCCCCCAGAGCCTGGCCACCCCCTTCTCCTGGAGCCTCCACCTTGTTCTCAGTGAGCCCTCCTGCCTGCAGGCTGGGGTCTGAGGACTGTGGAGGAGGAGACTGGGTCTTATTGCATAGCCGGCGGTAGAGTGGAGGCCTCGGGAGAGAGACTGGGGAGGGAAGCGAGCTTCAGGTCGCTTTGTGCGGGACCTGGGAGTGGCACCCACCTGATCTGCCTGGACCCCCTTCCCCCGCTGGTCTCCTGCAGGTGTTAGAGCTGCGCCGGCCCACGGACTCCCGGCTGGAGCATGTGGACTTCGAGTGCCTTTTTACCTGCCTCAGCGTGCGTCAGCTCATCCGAATCTTCGCCTCGCTGCTGTTGGAGCGTCGGGTCATTTTTGTGGCCGATAAGCTCAGGTAGGGCCCAGCAGGTGAGGTGAAGAAGTGGGGAAGACATATCCGCTAATTAATGCAGCGTGTGCGTGGGTCCTAGTATATGCCAGCCACTGCATTAGTATGTGCAGAGTGTGTGTGTGTGGTGGTGGGGAGGGGGGTGCGACTGCGCGTGTGGTGAGAGAAGGATCAAATGGAGAGCACAGGTTAGCAAACCTGGTCAGAGAGGATGACTGAGGGAGCAGGGCTTGTGCGCACACAGGGTGGCAGAGATGAGGGCCTGATGGAGGACTTGGCTGGAGGGAAAAAGACAGACGCTGCTTCTTTTGCAGCAGCCAAGATTGTATAGGTGCAAACCTATTTATATAGAGAGAGGTAAGAAAGGAAGGAGACTCCTAGCAGACAGCCACATTTCCCCTGGAGGGGGATGTAAGGCCATCTCTGTGGGATGCTGCATTTTGAGAGAGTGATGAACTTTGGGGAGAGCCATCATGAGAAGGGGTGAGGGCACTGACTAGGGATAGTATGAGGGGTGTGAGCTGTCCAGTGGGTTTCACCTGGAGAAGGCAGTTGAATGGAGTGACCCAGGCGGGCACATGGCGATTTGCTGAGAAGGATGAGGTGAGGGCCTTGAGGGTGCTGGGGAGGAGGGTGCTTGTAGGGAGGCTGGCCAGACTAGGAAATGGCAAAAGAAGTCCAGGGATTGGAGCTGCCACTGAGGCAGGGGAGCTGGTTAAAGAAGAATCAGAAAAGAGCTGAATAAATCACACATGTTGGCATTTATGGTTTTGGAGGCAGAGGAATTCCAGATGCCAAGATCTGGTTGTGGTCAGGGAGGGGATGGAGGAAATGTTACTGGACATGAGGTGTTCTGGTGGAAGCTGAGTCCTTCTAGGCAGCCAAGGTGGGTTTTGTTTTGTTTTGTTTTTTTCTTTAAAGATCATCTCAGTCCATTTGGGCTGCTATAAACAAAATACCACAGGCTAGGTAGCTTATAAACTATGGAAATTTACTTCTCACGGTTCTGGAGGCTGAAAGTCCAGGAGCCAGTTGCCGGTGTGGCCACACTGTGGTCAGGGCCCTCTCCCTCGGTCATAGCTGCTGGCTTCATATTATGTCCTCACATGGCAGAAGGCAGGGGGCGAGGGATCTCTGAGGGGTCTTTTTTGTAAGAGCACTGATCCCATTCATGAGGGCTCCACTCTCATGACCTAAGAACCTCAGATATCACTGGGTGTTTGAGGGGACACAAACATTCAGACCATAGCAAAGAGTATATATAGTGGGTGGGACAGGCAGGGAGAGGAGAAGATCTCAGCAACATATTGTGTATCTTTTTTGTCATCACAGGGGGGCAGTCGATTCTTTAGAGTGGTGGGTTAATTTAGTCTTTTAGAGCATTTATTAAGCTATCTGCTATGTGCCATACACTAGGTGCTGATATGAGGGGCAGAAAACTCTTCCTCCTGGTTTTCCCCCCAATAAGCCCAGGATCCCTGGGCACTTTGTTTTGTGTATGTGAGGAGGTCATTTAGGAAGCAGGAGAAATGGACTCCCGAATGCTCTCATAGGGTGTTGGGGCAGGAACATGGGCCTACCCTCAGCCCAGGAGAAGTGAGGAAGAAGAAAAACCAGAGCTTTTTCAGAGAGAGCCAGGTTTAGAAATGAAGACTACCTCCCCCCACCCCGAACCCCGCTTCCCGTCACAGCTGTGTTTCAGTATACCACAGTTATATGTATGTCTGTTAGGCCTTGTGAGGGGACCGAGCCAGCTGCTGGAGCTAGCCAGCTATGGAAGCTCCCTGGGGCCCCATCTCTGCCTCTCTGCCATCCGTGCTCACTGCCAGCAAAGCCCCGGCTGCCCATCTGTGAGGCTCTGGCCTGGTCAGACCTTGATGCCCTAGCAGAGCGGGCCCGAGGCTTCTTTCCCTGAAGGTTTCACTCCTCCACCAAGGACAGAGCCTCCTCTTTGCAACCCCCCCACCCCACCCCCAGCCTGGCTCCAGCAGGGCTGTGAATACACTGATTGTTTCCTGTGGCTGCAGCTGCCTCTGAACACATTCCTGGACCGTTCCTGGAGGAAAATACCCCAGGGTCCTATTATGGCCTGGCTTGGTGTTCAAGTCCTGCCAATCCTGGGCCTAGAAAAGATGCCCTCCCTGCTCGGGGGCTGCCTTGGAGTGCAGAGGGCAGAGTAGGCAGCCCGGTGAGGCCGCACAGGGCTGGAATCCAGCCAGCTCTTGTTCCGTTGCTCACATTTTAGGTTGTTCACAAGTCCTTGGTCCCTCTGGCCTAGTTCTGATTTCTGTGCTAGTGGGAGGGTGTGTGTGTGTGCATGTGTGCGCACATGCACGTGCACACACACAAGCTCTGCAGTGATCAACCCCACCTTCTAAGTTGTACAAGCCTGCCTTCTAAGCCCCGGGCCCCATTGGAAGGTGTTATGGAGATCAGTGTTTCCTTTGACCCTGAGATGGCCCTTTTTTAGATCTTTTTCAGGTGGCTCCCCTTGGGGTTTGGGGAGCGCTGTCCCCAGGAAAAAGGCTCTCAGGGCCAGAATACCTGTGTCTCTGCCTTAGGACCCAGCAGTATTTTAGTTGTCCCTGGGGTTTCCAAAAAACTTGTGAACATCCAGAGGTCCTTCTAGAAAAGAGGGTTTGTTTCTGTCATGGATTGGAACCATGTTCTCTGGCTGGTGGTCATTAGTCATGAAAGCATGACAGTCCCTGTTGGAGCCAATCAGGTAGAGCCCAGGGCCTTCATAGCTAGTAGGTGGGACCAATAGATGCACAGAGATGGGGTGGGAAAGGCAGGCTTGAGAATGACTCTGGGCCACTGTCTCATTTGTGATTTGGCCCTGAGGGGCGTGTCCTTGACTCCTCTCCTGACAGGTAGATGGTTCAGGCCAGGTGTGTCTCCTGTGGTGACTGGTGACCCATATTAGCCCTCAGCACTCACTTCTATGCCTTCTGGCTAGCCCTGGGGAGATTCTCCTTCTGGTCTTCCATTGGTCGTTCTGCTTGGACAGCCAGCCCTGTGATATGGTGCTGGAGGGAGTCCCCTCTAGGCCAAGAGAGGGCTGACCCACTAAGAAATCTGGCCTTTTTTTGGAGCCTGAGAGGAAAGACAGAAGTGGGTGAGAATGGTGCCAGCCTCAGTCAGCCCGCTTTCTCCAGTTAGGGGAGTAGGGAACGCTAGACGTGACAGTGGACTGGGAGACAGGAAAACGGGCCGTGTCCCACGTCTGCCACTTCTGACCAGACTGACCCTGGGTTATCAGTGAGCCCAGCTGTAAAATGTGGACTTGGTAAGATGACCTCTGTAGGACCTTCCAGCTTTCACACACTATGAATTTGTGATCACTCTTGCTCAGCTTACCTTTGTATTCCCTGGCCTGAGCTGATCCTCCCAAACTAGGTCAGGCCAACCTGTGCATTTGGGTGGCCCTTGTGGGGGGCGTGTATGTGTGTGTTCGGGTGTTGCTATGTACCTTCACGGCTGTTCTAGGTATAGCCACCAAGGAGGGCACCGCTGCTGGCCCTGTGGCCCTGAGCAGGGGGGATGTGGGGGCTTCATCAGTCTGCAAGGTCAGACCCAGGCTGAACCTCCTTAGAGTCTTTGTTGCCCTGGGATTAACATGAAAGGAGGTCATGAGCCTAGCCCAGCAGGCACTAACTCCCCTTCCCTGAAGGTGCTGGGCCTGGGCTCAGTGTTTGTCTGTCTGTCTGTCTACCAGTACCCTGTCCAGCTGCTCCCATGCGGTGGTGGCCTTGCTCTACCCCTTCTCCTGGCAGCACACCTTCATTCCTGTCCTCCCGGCCTCCATGATCGACATCGTCTGCTGTCCCACCCCTTTCCTGGTTGGCCTGCTCTCCAGCTCCCTCCCCAAACTGAAGGAGCTGCCTGTGGAAGAGGTGGGCCATCTAGGGAACCAGCTGGGGGGAGGATGGGACAGAAGGAACAGAAGCCCCCAGGAGAGAAGGGCAGAAGGGGAAGGGATTGGGGGAGGCTGCTGGGATCTTCTTGTTTCTGTCTCCAGCTCTTCTCCTTGGTCCCTGGGAGGCCTCTACCTGGCTGGGGTTCTTCCTGTTACCTGACCCTGGGAATCCAGGATATCTGCACAGGGCATTGCAGGGATTCATATCCTGAATCACTGCCCTTCATGACTCTTTTTCCCAGGCACTGATGGTGAATCTGGGGTCTGACCGATTCATCCGACAGGTAAGAGCGGGACGTTGCGTGGGCTGCCCCAGGGTGGGCGCTTGTTTGATACTGTCGCACACACATACTCCACCCTCGTAGCTGACTGCTGAGCTCTGGGTTCCACGTTCACAGAGCAGACAGTTGAAAAGTGGCTGGAGGATTATCCATGATGCAAAGAATGTGGAGGAATGTAAAGGTTTGTGATTGTTGTCAACTTCAAAAAGTCTCTGTGAGTGGTAGAAATTCTGCTGGGCACATAAAGGAACATAATCTTAATGCCGTAGACTTTGGGAATGTAGTCTGTTACACGCACCACTGACAGAGCTCTATCTCCTGGGTACCAAGCATCAGGATATGGACACTGAATCAGAATATAGAGACAGGCACGGCAGCCTAACCTTGTGCCTGAGACGTGTGATTTCCCCGCCACCCCCAGCCAACTGTGCTTCCCACCTGGTGCCAAAGATGGAGGATCTGGGGAGACTTCATCATGGTGCTGGGGTGGGAACCCCTACTGGTCCTGGGCAGTGAATGCCACCTGCTCCACACTTTTTATCTTTGTGACCCTGGGCAAGTCTCTTAACCTCTCTCTATGCCTTAGTTCCTCTTCTTAAAATGAAGTTGATAGGGACTTTTCCTGGTGCTCCAGTGTTAAGGCCTCACCTTCCAAGGCAGGGGGTGTGGGTTTGATGCCTGGTGGTAGAGCTAAGATCTCACATGCCTTGTGGCCAAGAAGCCAAACATAAAATAGAAGCAATATTGTAACGTGGCTTTCCAGGTGGTGCTTGTGGTAAAGAACCCACCTGCCAATGCAGGAGACGTAAGAGATGCAGGTTCAGTCCCTGGGTTGGAAAGATCCCCTGGAGGAGGGCACAGCAATTCACTCCAGTATTCTTGCCTGGGGAATCCCATGGACAGAGTAGCCTGGTGGGCTGTAGTCCATAAGGTCACATAGAGTCAGACAAGACTGAAGTGAGGGCTTCCTTCATAGTCCATTGGTTAAGAATCTGCCTGCTAATGCAGGGGACACGGGTTTGATCTCTGGGTCGGGAAGATCCCACATGCTTTGAGGCAGCTATGCCTGTCTGCCACAACTGCTGAGCCCTTGCTCTAGCGCATGAGAGATGCAACTGTTGAGCCTTTGTGCCACAACTGTGGAAGCTCAAGTGCCCTAGAGCCTGTGCTCTGCAACCAGAGAAGCCACCACATGAGAAGCCCAAGCGCCACAACTAGAGAGTGACCCCTACCCTCAGCGAGGCAAAGCCCTCCACAGCCCCAAAGACCCAGCACAGCCAATAATAAATAAAAATTTAAAAATAAAAGACTAAAGCAACTGAGCTCGCACACAATATTGTAGCAGATTCAATGAAGACTTTAAAAATGGTCCACATCAAAAAAAAAAATTCTTTAAAAAAATGAGGTTGGTAAAATTATCAGGGTTATTGGGAGGATGAAATGAGATTATATTATATAATCAAGCTTATATATTCAAGCTCTTCAGACAGCACTGGCACAAAGGAAGTGCTCACCATGTGCTTCCCTTCTCCCGCAGATGGATGATGAGGACACGTTGTTACCTAGGAAGTTACAGGCGGCTCTGGAGCAGGCTCTGGAGAGGAAGAACGAACTGATCTCCCAGGACTCAGACAGCGACTCCGATGATGGTGAGTGAGGCCTGCCCCACGCAGTGGTTTGGGGGGAGTGGTGCTCTGGTCTTTGATTTCCATTTTCATTCATCCAGCAAGTGTCTGCTAGCTTCCATGTTGAGAGCACAATTTCCAACCTCCTGGTTCATGAGCTGGTCCTAGACTTGCTCGACTCTGGGCCTGGGCCTCATGGGGCCTGGACCCTGCTTCTGTGCACCAGACCCACCTGGCTGATGAAACTCAGATATAGGACCTTGGTCTCACTTTAGCCTAGAATTTTCTAGCCCTACTCCTTTGCTGACAAAAGTCCATATAGTCCAAGCTATGGTTCTTCCAGCAGTCATATGGGGATGTATGAGATTTAGACCATAAAGAAGGCTGAGCACCAAACAATCGATGCTTTCAAACTGTTGTGTTGGAGAAGACTCTTGAGAGTCCCTTGGACTGCAAGGAGATCCAACCAGTCGATCCTAAGGGAAATCAACCCTGAATACTCATTGGAAAGACTGATGCTGACGCTGAAGCTTCAGTACTTTGGCCACCCAATGAGAAGAGCTGACTCATTGGAAAAGACCCTGATGCTGGGAAAGATTGAGGGCAGGAGGAGAAGGGGGTGACAGAGAATGAGATGGTTGGATGGTATCACCAAATTGATGGACAGAAGTTTGAGCAAACTCTGGGAGATAGTGAAAAACAGGGAAGCCTGGTGTGCTACAGTTCATGGGGTTGCAAAGAGTCAGATACGACTTAGCAACTGAACAACAGCTCCCACTGTGCTTCAGGGAGTTATGGCTTGATTGGGTCTGAGGGGAGAGGAATAGTATAGTATTTTATCAGAAGGAGTTCAGAAACTTAGATAACATCAGAGCTGCTTCTAGGGTGGCCCAGGCTACAAAGCTCCCCTCTTGCCTCTAATTTTTCTCTTCCTCAGGAAGTTTGGGAAGAAAAACCCAAAGACAGCTGGCAACCACAAAGACTCTTCTTGCTGTTAGGATGCTAGTTATTCCTCTGTCTCAGGCCTTGCCTTGAGCCACTGCAGGAGGTGGAGGGAACTTCCTCTTCCTGTGAAGCCCTGGAAACCACCAGAGGGCAAGGGGTGTGGGGGGGAGTGGGGCTCTGGTCTCTGATTTCCATTCTCACTCATTCAGCAAGTATCTGCCAGCTTCCGTGTTCAGAGCACAGTTTCCAACCTCCTGGCTCATGAGCTCGTTACAAGCCTAGGAGCACAAGAGCTAAAGTTCCAAGAACAGATAAGCGGTTTTGGCTACAGTTTAGTTGAGGAGATGGAGACAAGATCCCCTGGAGGCTCGGTTGCAGGCTCTAGACCTGAACCTCAAAGGTTTTCTTTTCTTTTCCAGAATGTAATACCCTCAATGGGCTGGTGTCGGAGGTGTTTATCCGGTTCTTTGTGGAGACTGTTGGGCATTACTCCCTCTTCCTGACCCAGAGTGAGAAGGGGGAGAGGGCCTTTCAGCGGGAGGCCTTCCGCAAGTCTGTGGCCTCCAAAAGCATCCGCCGTTTTCTTGAAGTTTTTATGGAATCTCAGATGTTTGCTGGCTTCATCCAAGACAGGGAGCTGAGAAAGTGTCGGGCAAAGGGTAAGGCCAGAAGAGCCTGGGGTGGGGGTTCTGAGGGGTATCAGGTTTCCTCCTCTGGCTTTTCTGCTACCAGCAGGCTGAGTAGCCAGGCACAATGAGCCTCCATCAGTATCAGCCAGGGCAGGCCTCCTAATATCCCTTTTCTTCTAAGAGGGACTACCAAGGGTACTTTATCCTTTGCCCCAGAAAGTGCCTTCACTAGGCTGGGCACAGGCTGGAGCCCTGTGGCAAAAGAGTGGAGCTTATCTCCACTTTGCCCCTCTTCACAGGTCCTTATTTAGAGAAAAAGGCCAGATTGTGCCATTTAGGGAGTCCTGAGAATCCAGGGTTGAAGAGAACTGAGCCAGTTCTCTGTCTTAAGTTGGTGGCAGTCTGCACTCAAAGCACAAAGATTATCTCTGTTATTTCATCAGCTCTGCTCACTGTAGAGCTTTTTCTTCTCATCAAGACCTTTCTAACCTCAGGATTGTTGCATCTTCTGTCCACCAGTACTGTCCCTTTAGCGTAACCTTTTCAAACAACATGATAGAGTGTCTGAAAGGAGCTGGAGAAGATGCCCACTTGGGGGCAGCTCTGATACCACGTTGCATCCTCACCACAATGCAGCTCAGGCCATCAGCAGTGAACACCAGTGAGGTGTCATTAATAATAGTTTTGATGAGCCGGTCTGGATTCTGACAGGATGCTCCTATAAGTTACAATCCCAGGTCTTTGGTTCCCCCCTTTTGGGGATCTGTTCCCTTTGGTCCTCGCAACAGGAGCCTTCCCTTCTCTTCCGCCAAGGACTGTTCTCTTCCCTGTTCTTCCTCTTCTGCAGGCCTCTTTGAGCAGCGAGTGGAGCAATATTTAGAGGAACTCCCAGACACTGAGCAGAGTGGAATGAACAAGTTTCTCCGTGGCTTGGGTAAGCAGCCTTGTCACTGATGAGACAAGTTCAGCAAGGAGGGGTTGGGGTGGTTGGCGGATCTGTACCCCAAACTACTCTAAATAAACCAGCGACAATGGGAATTTATATTAGGTCTGTAGACAGAACAGGAAATCTGACAGATATTCACTTCAGTCGGGTCTTTTGGGGTGCACTTCTTCCGGAGTGAACATGAGGGTCGTTAGAACCAGTGAGTGTTCCTCATGGCTATAAGGGGAGGGTTTACTAAGAAGTAGCAGAGTGTCCTTCTCTGAAAAAGCTCCCCTCCCTTCAAAGAGCTCAGCCAGCTGAACCATAGAATCATAGATTGTCTCACTTTAAAGGAAAATTGAGACCAAAGAAGTTAAATGGCTTGCCCAAGGCTGTTCATGATTAATACCAGAGCCTAATTAGAGCTCTAGAGTGTTTTCACTATCATGGTCTAGCTGCAATCCAGTCTCTCGAATCCTTCTCGCTCACTGAGAGTTAGGACTATTGGAAGCGATGATACTGAAACATTCTCACTCTCACCCTCTCTGGCCCACAGGCAACAAAATGAAGTTCCTCCACAAGAAGAATTAAGCCCCTTCCCCAGACAGAGTCCAGTGCCTTGCAGAGCCTGGGGAGGGGACCCAGCCTTGGACCCTTTGGGCTGCTGTGGCCGCTCTGCCTCCACAGACCCCACCCTCCAAGCCAGCCCACCTCTGCCTTCACGACATCCCAGGATACTGTTTGTAAATAATCTGCTGTAAGCTTTCTTATGTTTTTGTAACAAGCAAAGAGAATCTGGTAAATATTTGTATATTCCCAAGGGGCTGGGCGCTTTCCTGCCCCGCCCGAGCATGGATGAAGTTTTGCTGGGTGCTGGTGACTGGCCAATTATGTGCAGCTGACTGTCTCAGCCGAACCACTGATCTTCCCCTGGAGGCTCCTGGCCTGCCTGCCTGCCTGCCTGCGGCCCCTGCTGCCAGTCTTGGGCCCTGGAGAGCACATGCTGTCTTGTCATGTATGAGACTTTTTTTAAAAAATCTTAGAGTTTCTATTTTTTTCTAGTAGTCCCCCTCCCCTAATCGTCTGTTTTGAAAGGCAAAGGCCAATCAATCCTCATTTGCAGCATGGTACCAGGCTCTCGGGCCTGGCCTTCTCTTCTTTCTCCCACCTTTGTGATGGTCAGTGAGTCATGGGAAGCCCACCCTCCAGCTCTGCTAGTGTCCTCCAGGCCCAGCTCCCAGTCAGTGGTGGCCATGATGCGGTACAGGGCATCCCTCCTTTCCACCATCTACGGGTGTTCTCAATAAACAGTGTATAGTTGTTTGGGCCCAGAGCCCCATGTGTTTCTTGGCTTCATTATCTAGAGTTCTCTCTCCAGGGGAATGGGCTGAGGCAGGATGAAACACCTCCATGCAGGGAACTGAGTACTTGATTAAGAGTTTAGCTTTCGTGTGGATCACTGACCTCCCCTGAAATTGAGTTCTCTGGCCTGAGCTGTGCGGCTGGTCTTGTGTGCGCAGTCACTCATTTGTGTCCAACTCTTTGCAGCCTCATGGACTGTGGTCCTCCAGGCTCCTCTGTTCATGGCATTTTCTGGGCAAGAATACTAGAGCGGGTTGCCATTTCCTCTTCCAGGGGATCTTCCTGACCCAGGGATCAAACTCATCTCTTGCGTCTCCTGCACTGGTAGACCACTAGTGACTTCACCACTAGCGCCACCTGGGAAGCCCCATATGACTGGTCTTCAGTTCAGTTCAGCCACTCAGTCGTGTTCGACTCTTTGCAGCCCCATGGACTGCAGCACGCCAGGCTTCCCCGTCCTTCACCAACTCCCGGAGCTTGCTCAAACTCATGTCCATCGAGTCGGTGATGACTGGTCTTAGAAGATGCCTAATTACTGTTCTAGCTTAGCTTTCCTCTCCAATTGCCAAGTGTTCAGATTCTGTGTGTTTCCACTGATGGAAAGAATGCTTATTGCCTCTTGGCTTCCCTATTAGGTTAATCTTACAATTTTCCTATTCAATATGAAGCCCTTACGACATCACTGGGTACTCTAACATTGGTAGAGTCAAGCCCAGCTAAAGACAACCCAGGGCTTGCTTATAGCTTGGGCCCATTGTTTATGGCTCTTTGATGTCACGCTGTGAAGTTTTTTCCCATTGGAACTCTTAGAGGTGTGCACGCAGAAAACTTTCCTATATTCTTTGGAAAAGCAAGGAGGGAAGTAAGGTGGGGAATATGGGTGGCTTAGGCTTTCTATCCACCCAAGGCCTTCACAGAGACAAGACCTTGAAAATTTCCAGGATGGGGCAATAAGCTGGAACTCTCTTCCTTGGTATTGGCTTCAGGTCTGGCAGGATTTGAACCATAGTTTTCCTGTCCTTCCACTCTATCCTACTTGTTAAAACAGGAGACCATATCTTCTGCAGTCCCCTTTCCTCCTCCTCCCCATCTCCAGTGACTCCTGCACAGGTCCCAGTCTGTGTGTGGTTGGGGGTTACTGTCTGCCTTATAAAGCGGAGGTTTTATCTTTTAGGAAGACAGATTGTCTCTGAAAAAGCCTCTTACATGTTGGCTTTGGCATCTTCCAAGAATAGGAGGGCACACTCACTGAGGCCTCATGAGGCTGGTTTTACAGGTGAGGTAAAAAGAGAAGATAGCAGCTATAACCAGAAAGTCCAGAGTAGGGTGTTGTTACCTCCAGAACTTGTCACTTTAACTTGGTTTCATGAATCACAGAAGTGGAGTCCTTAATAAAATAATAGTTTCCAGAGGTCCTATTTCTTCCCCCTTTCCTCCCCCTCTCTTTTTTAATATGTCTCCAAAGAACCCTCAGATATGTGATTAGATCACAAGATTCAGTTCAGTTCAGTCGCTCAGTCGTGTCTGACTCTGCGACCCCGTGAATTGCAGCACGCCAGGCCTCCCTGTCCATCACCAACTCCCGAAGTTCACTCAAACTCACGTCCATCAAGTCGGTGATGTCTTCCAGCCATCTCATCCTCTGTCATCCCCTTCTCTTCCTGCCCCCAGTCCCTCCCAGCATCAGAGTCTTTTCCAATGAGTCAACTCTTTGCATGAGGTGGCCAAAGTATTGGAGTTTCAGTCCTTCCAAAGAACACCCAGGACTGATCTCCTTTAGAATGGACTGGTTGGATCTCCTTGCAGTCCAAGGGACTCTCAAGAGTCTTCTCCAACACCACAGTTCAAAAGCATCAATTCTTCGGTGCTCAGCTTTCTTCACAGTCCAACTCTCACATCCATACATGACCACTGGAAAAACCATAGCCTTGACTAGACGGACCTTTGTTGGCAAAGTAATGTCTCTGCTTTTGAATATGCTATCTAGGTTGGTCATAACTTTCCTTCCAAGGAGTAAGCGTCTTTTAATTTCATGGCTGCAGTCACCATCTGCAGTGATTTTGGAGCCCAAAAAAATAAAGTCTGACACGGTTTCCACTGTTTGCCCAAAGATACATAGGTATAAATTACTATTTCTTAAAACCTGTACCTTTGATGTAGCTTTAAAATACAGTGTTATTTTAACCTTAGGGGTCCTCCCCCCCCACCCCCACCCCTACCGCACCCCACCTCCTCCTGTGGCCACAGCTCTCATCCCAATCTGGGAAACTGATACTGGCACACAATGGCTTGGAATGGGTTGCAAGGGCCTATACAGTGACTGCGACAGGCAAGGCACAGAGGTCTCATCTGAAAGGTAGAGGAAGGTGTGTCTGGGGGTCCTGGTCTGGGGGTGACAAAAAGTGTTTTGGGTTTCTTCCCAAATTCTGTTTTCACATGATCTCTGGACCTCTAAACTGATGGTTCTCAATCCTAACAGATCAATACTCCTTTTCTATAGCAAATACTGTAACTCCCCCCATTACTATCCTGAAATGAATCCATAGATAATATAACCTACCTAAACATATTAACTGTGATATAGTCTTAACTGTAACATAAAAGGGGAGAAATAAAAGGAAAATTATTTTGTCATAAAATAACATGTATTTACATATGTAAATGCTTGGGGACAGCCATATTAGAAGGTATAATGAAGTCAGATACTTACACCTGTACATAGAATTGCTGTGAAAGCAACAGCTACCCATGCAAAAAGTGTTGAATTAGCAACTCAGATACTAGTAAGTAGGTGTTAACTACTGGTAAGAGTTTTCTGAAATGAACAGTTTTGGGCATTATTCTAAACCGAACACACTATGAGTGTACTGGATTTAAACAATAGTTGGAATCCCAAAAAACTGCTAAGCATATGAAAACTACAAAAAACAAAAACAAACATCTTTTTGATTGTGTGAAATGAAATTAGGTGGGTTCTAAACTAGATTTTGTGTTTTGAATCAACCTATACATTGAATACCAAGGGAACATTTCATGCAAAGATGGGCTTGATAAAGGACAGAAATGGTATGGACCTAACAGAAGCAGAAGATACTAAGAAGAGGTGGCAAGAATACATAGAAGAACAGTACAAAAAAGATCTTCATGACCAAGATAATCATGATTGTGTGATCACTCACCTAGAGCCAGACATCCTGGAATGTGAAGTCAAGTGGGCCTTAGGAAGCATCACTACGAACAAAGCTAGTGGGGGTGATGGAATTCCAGTTGAGCTATTTCAAATGCTGGAAGATGATGCTGTGAAAGTGCTGCACTCAATATGCCAGCAAATTTGGAAAACTCAGCAGTGGCCATAGGACTGGAAAAGGTCAGTTTTCATTCCAATCCCAAAGAAAGGCAATGCCAAAGAATGCTCAGACTACCGCACAATTGCACTCATCTCACACGCTAGTAAGTAATGCTCAAAATTCTGCAAGCCAGGCTTCAGCAATACGTGAACCGTGAACTTCCAGATGTTCAAGCTGGTTTTAGAAAAGGCAGAGGAACCAGAGATCAAATTGCCAACATCCGCTGGATCATCGAAAAAGCAAGAGAGTTCCAGAAAAACATCTATTTCTGCTTTATTGACTATGCCAAAGCCTTTGACTGTGTGGATCACAATAAACTGTGGAAAATTCTGAAAGAGAGGGAATACCAGACCACCTGACCTGCCTCTTGAGAAACCTGTATGCAGGTCAGGAAGCAACAGTTAGAACTGGACATGGAACAACAGACTGGATCCAAATAGGAAAAGGAGTACGTCAAGGCTGTATATTGTCACCCTGCTTATTTAAGTTCTATGCAGAGTCCATCATGAGAAACACTGGGCTGGAAGAAGCACAAGCTGGAATCAAGATTGCCAGGAGCAATATCAATAACCTCAGATATGCAGATTGACACCACCCTTATGGCAGAAAGTGAAGAGGAACTAAAAAGCATCTTGATGAAAGTGAAAGAGTTGGCTTAAAGCTCAACATTCAGAAAACAAAGATCATGGCATCTGGTCCCATCACTTCATGGCAAATAGATGGGAAAACAGTGGAAACAGTGTCAGACTTTATTTTTGGGGGCTCCAAAATCACCGCAGATGGTGATTGCAGCCATGAAATTAAAAGATGCTTACTCCTTGGAAGGAAAGTTATGACCAATCTAGATGGCATATTCAAAAGCAGAGACATTACTTTGCCAACAGAGGTCCATCTAGTCAAGGCTGTTGTTTTTCCAGTGGTCATGTATGGATGTGAGAGTTGGACTGTGAAGAAGGCTGAGCGCTGAAGAATTGATGCTTTTGAACTGTGGTGTTGGAGAAGATTCTTGAGAGTCCGTTGGACTGCAAGGAGATCCAATCAGTCCATTCTAAAGGAGATCAGCCCTGGGATTTCTTTGGAAGGACTGATGCTGAAGCTGAAACTCCAGTACTTTGGCCACCTCATGCAAAGAGCTGACTCATTGGAAAAGACTGATGCTGGGAGGAATTGGGGGCAGGAGGAGAAGGGGACAACAGAGGATGAGATGGCTGGATGGTATCACTGACTCGATGGACCTAAGTTTGGGTGAACTCCAGGAGTTGGTGATGGACAGGGAGGCCTGGCGTGCTGCAATTCATGGGGTCACAAAGAGTCGGACACGACTGATCGGCTGAGCTGAACTGGACCTATAATTGTATGACATCAAGGATCTCGGATTGCTTCCTTTCCACGATTGTGACCACAAATGCTCCCATACATTTACAAAATGCCCCTGTAGAGGATGGTATCACCACTACTGAAAACAAGTGTCCTTAGTGCCTTTCTGGGAGATTGCTCAGGGACAGGCAATGCTGCCTCCTCTACCAGAAGTTGAACTGTTAGCCCACCTCCATTCTGGAGTTAAGAAAGGCCCCTGGGTTTTCTCCTGTAATCAGGTAACTTTGAGAGCAGAGCAGGTTACACTATTACATCTTTCTAAATGCTTTTTTCAGTAAAAATTACCATACATGCTTTGGTGAACAGTGTTGAAATGAGAAGGCTGGGCTTCTTTTTAAAGGCAGTATTTTGGAATGCCCTTGGAAAGTAACTGTAGTTCACACTGGTTTGTGGAATTAGGACGCCAAGAAAACTAATTACATCACAACTCAAGTTTAAATTTTGTTAAAAATAACATCCTTTATTTTGTAAATAGCCTTGTAATTCACCTTGTTCCCCAAATGACTGATTTATAGATAGGTAAATAGTGTATTTTTTTAAAGCCAACTTTAAGTGAAAATCAAACAAAAACTGGGCTGCAAAACAGAACCAGAATGAAACATACACTTGAAGGTCCCAGAACTCATGAGGCAATCTCTATATTCTTCCTCCAGAACTTTACTATGTGCATGCAACCACTTTTTTTTTAGCCGAATATACCTCTAATACTCATCTTTTAATGGCAAATTAATTCTAAAAAATCTGGAATTCTCATCTTGGAGGCGCACAGAAAGCCCAGTTCCCGTTTTGCATGGCCAAAGCGGATCCGGAGTGCAGCGAGGGTGGTGGAGAACTCAGGTTTGAGCCCACGCCACACGTCGTGCTGGGTCGAATTAAACCTCCCGCCTAGCCCGGCGCCACAGGCCGGCCCCGCCCACTGCCGGAAATGGTGGAACCGACTCCGGACGTACTTCCGGCCACGGCGTGGGAGGTCAAAGTGACGCCGGAACCAGAGCCTCCCACACTGCGGAAGCGGCTCGGATCTCCGCCGCTAGAGCGCGAAGTTCTGCCTGGCTCCAGTTGCCAGAACCGCGGTATTTCCCCCGCCGTGGTGCAGGCCTTTGGTTGGTTTTCATGCCACGGGCTGGCTGCTCCTGGGCTAGTAGCAATGTTTACCTGAATTGACAATTTAAATCCTAAGGTTTTGACGAGGACTTTTGTAAATTATGGTGTATTTAGCTCTTAATGTAACATTTCCCACAATTATTTTAAAGGGCAAAAGGTTGAGGACCACCGAGTTGAGGGGATATCTGATTAGAAAGCTCTGCTCCCCGTGCACTTCATCAACGTGCACCTTGTGGCCACTGGAGGTAGTGGCAGTGTGGGCCTGTGCCTATGGGACAGGCTAATGCAAGTTTGGCAGGCTTGTCCAGGAACTTTTCCTATGCATTGGCTGTATTTTGTATCTGTTTTGGCACCTTTCCCTTTAAAATCAAAACATACGGTTTGCTTTTGGTGCTATGCAACAAGCTAAGTGCTCGTTCTAGGTGTGAGAGTGCTCAGTCATGTCGGAGTCTGTGACCCCATGGAATGCAGCATGCCAAGCTTCCCTGGAGTTGGACACATCACCAACTCCCGGAGCCTACTCAGACTCATATCCATCGAGATGGTGATGCCATCCAACCGTCTCATCCTCTGTCATCCCCTTCTGCTTTGTCTTTCCCAGCATCAAGGTCTTTTCCAATTGGTTCTTCGCATCAGGTGGCCAAAGTACTGGAGTTTCAGCTTCAGCATCAGTCCTTCCAATGAATATTCAGGACTGATTTACTTTAGGATCGACATGTTGGATCTCCTTGCAGAGAGCACTAGGTCGCTCCTCATTATCCTGGGGCATGTTTGTTTTTTCACCAGCCACACTACTTCCTTTGGCAGTATTACTAGTAATCAGAGGGCCTGCTTGGTTACTGTAACTATAGACAATGGTGAGCGAGATACACACAGCAGCTCACACTCATCAGTAGCTGTATTCTCCATGCCTGGAGATGGGATGGCATGGCATTTGAGGAATCCTATTTAGAATGGCTGTTCTACTCTTATATTTAGCATACCCAACAGGAGCAGCACCTCCATACAGGACTGGGATGAGCATGATCCCACCTAGTTTCAGGACAGTTATGCTGCAAGATGCTAGCAATGAAAACTGGGCAAGAAGCTGGCCATAAAGAGATTATTGACAAATCTGTCCTCCCCAAACAGATTTTGCTGCCAGCCCCACCCCTATCAGTCACAAATCTTATCTTCTTATGTCTTCTGAATCCGACTTGTCTTCCATCCTCATGGTCCTGCCTCCTACCTTCCACTGTACCCCTCAACTAAGTCACAGCCTGGCCAGAGTACCTGTTCACTCCAGGCTCATCTCCCAACTTGCCTAACCTTCCCAAATTGGGTTTCCTAAATGCACATTTGCTCTTCCCTGTGTTTAGATCACTTCCCCACTGACTGAATCACACCAAGGTTAACCACTTGTCACTTGGGTGAGAGTAATAGTTCATTTATATGTTCCTTACCAAGAGCTGAGCACAGAAGTTCAGTAAATGCTTTCCATTTTACTTAGTCCACACAATACCCAAAGTAGGTGCATATGTGCTCAGTACCCTTTAAGACGTCACATAGCTATTAGGTTTAGATCCAAATTTCAAATCCGGCCTGAATCTTAAGACACTGGTATTTACACTTTTCTATACCTTCAGTGTCTAGTAGAAATCAACGTTTCCATATTTTAAGGCCTCCAAAAGACATTAAAACCCACTTTTACTTTTCCCCATCAGTACCAACATGTTATGTCAATAAGTTACTAGCTTGTCCAACCAAGTGCCTTCCTGACCATTAACTCTCATTATATAAATCAATCACATTTCCTCCACTGTGCTTCTTTACATTTGATCATGCCCAATATCCTGTAAAGGCTGTCACAACAAACTGGTCCCACAGAAAGTCATGGTTCCCAGCCCATTTATGACCCCACAGAGCAATACAGAAACAACCCTGTACCAGACTAAACCTGTAAGTACAGTTTTAGTAAGCTTAAGTGCCATCCTAACTATTCTTTTGGTCACGTTTCTACCCCGCAAGTTTTATGATGGGTCAAAAACACCTTCAAGATCTTGGGATAAACTATAGCAAATTATAATGTACTATAATATGAAGAGGGTCCTGTTGGCACACAAGCATTGGTCATCTTGGTTTTGCAGGAGATACAAACTCTAGAAAACCTGATTCTGGTTTCTGGTCTTCAGTGTTAGTTGCTGAGGCGTGTCTGACTCTTTGTGACCCTATGGCTGTAACCCACCAGGCTCCTCTGTTTGAGGGATTCTCCAGAGAAGATACTGGAGTGAGGTGCCATTTCCTCCAACAGGGGATCTTTCCAACCCAGGGATCAAACCTGGTCTCCTGTATTGCAGTCAGATTGTCTGAGCCACCAGGGAAGCCCTTTAGCATCCCCCTAATTTATCTACAAGATACACTCAAACTACAAGGAAAATCATTAGCATTTCATGATGTATCTCTTTAAACATTCAGATTCCTATGCACAAGGATCCTTGAGTTCTGACAACTGATTTCTAGAATCCAAACCATGGATGGGGTTCCCAGGTGGTACAGTGGTAAAGAATCCACCTGCCAATGCAAAAGACATGAGTAACTTCCCTGGGTTGTAAAGATCTCCTAGAGTAGAACTGGCAACCCACTCCAGTATTCTTGCCTGGAAAATTCCACGGACAGAGGAGGGCCACAGTCCATGGGATCACTAAATGTGGGACACGACTGAGCACACACACAAACCACTCTATTACTGTCCCATGTTTCCAATGTGACCCAGAGATCTTGTACGTAAAGGTTCCACATCAAAACTGAGTTTCTGCTTCCTGAGCTCCAAGGAACAGTTAAGGGCACATTCTCCCACTCACTGTAAATTCAGAACATACAATTCTGAGAGACCTTTCAACAATCAGATAAAGTTTCCTTATCAACAGGTATCCTCACTGAGTGAGAAGCCTCAAATGATGTAACCAGCCAAGGCCTGGAAGTGCTGGTGTTACCTCTTTGTACTTTGAGGGGAGTTGGCAGAGGAACCCAGGTCCTAATACCCTTACTCTAGAATCTATTAGGTGGGTTTCTGTACAGGTAGGGAGGTAGAAATGCCAAAGAACCTACACTCAAACCAGAAGAGAAAAGCACTTAACATTTAATGAATTTCCCAGCATGTGGCTTCAAGCCACCAGGACACAAGCCCCACCTACACCCTTAATCTTCTCCTCAGCTCTTCTGCTGAAGAATTTGGCCTTCACGATGACAGGCTGCTTTGGGAGCTTTCCTTTCCCCAGAACTTTGTAGTAACCCTAGAAGAACAGAGAAAAGGGTTTATAATGCACCACGGCAGTCACCAAGAGTATAAAGAAAGATTCTTGTCAATCCACTCCATCTAGGAGCCAGGGAAGGCATGTTTCTGATCTGGGCACTCACGGAGGCACCGACTGCCCTCGCCAGTGAATCAAGACCAGCAGGTTCTATCCGAGTACTCTAGCACACCAGGACAAAAGCTGTCGGGATGTGACTCTAGTCTCGGGCAGAGCTCAAACCCCCTTTTCCTATTCAATTACCACTTGATAAGCAAAAAAGGAAAAAAATCACATTTCCAATCATGTTCCAAGAAGCCAGGGTCATCAGAACTGCTCAAAGACCAGGCTGAGAAAGGGAATTTTAACTTTACTGAAAGTCTCCTCAGGGTTCTACCTCCATATTCATGGAGGGTAAGGAACACAAGGACCAGACTCCTAATAATATACAAAAATGCCTTTTTGGGGTGCAGGGAGGGATCTCTTCAGATAATGTTCAGCCTCAACTATCAACTGAACATATTAGGATTGTATTTTATTAGAACATAAAGGGTGAAGGGCTGTGCCTCATTGTAGTCTTGTGTAAAACAGACCAGAGCCAGCTAAAGTAAATTACTACTTAAGTTCAGATGAGAAAGCAGGGTATTGACAGTAGGAATAAGATACCTGATCAGATAAAAATTCAAGTGAAAAATGAAGTAAATAAATGAGAGTAAAGTATCACTCTTCAAAGGTTTTACATGATCACAACTGAA
Organism: Bubalus kerabau; assembly: GCF_029407905.1. NCBI lineage: Eukaryota > Metazoa > Chordata > Mammalia > Artiodactyla > Bovidae > Bubalus > Bubalus kerabau. The sequence goes on from NC_073638.1 coordinate 43,885,127, forward strand.
CAAGAGTTCAGTTCTGTTCAGTGACCTACCCGTGGAAGTTCTACTGAATGAACTGTCTAGTAGGTAGCCGGGTGTGTATTATCCATTATTTTGAAAGGCACATAAAAGGCAAAAATAGTCACTTACTGATCGCACCACATCAATGATAGGAGCAGCTCCTGTCTTGTTCTTGGCAGCATTTACTCGTGTCTGCTCACTAACCAAGGTCCACAATTTATCAAGGTTGACAGTCGGGCAGAAACTCTGGTTCCTCTTTAAGTGGTAATGCCTCATACCAACTTTCCCAAAGTATCCTGGGTGACTGGGAAAACAAGGCAACCATTTTCATTACCTCATTCCAACTGAGCTACGTTTACCATCTTCACAGTCCATCTCCCTCCATGACAGTGTACACTGTTCACTTGTGCAGAAGAGCAACCTAGTAGGAACTCCACTTGTCGAGTAAAACAAATCTTAGGACTAGAATTCAGGTCACTTGAGAGCTTCTACACCCTCCTATCACACTGGACTCCTAAACAAGTAGTTTTAATACCACCCCGCTAAGTTGTCCGCATAAATAGATCTAAAGGTTGTGTAAGTCAATCTGATGCATGTCACTAACCTGGTGACTGACTATGCCATAAGGGCCACAGCCAGTGAATAAAGTCAGCAGTTACTCTTCGAGGACTCTAGCACACTAAGGCAACAGTGGATACCCAAGCGTGACTCTAGCCTCGACAAGTGATGACAAGTTCAGTTCACATCAAACATAAACTAGAGAAAAACCAGCAACAGACAAGGTTCGTGAGTAGTGAGACTTGCTTCCCGCTGAAGACGTTCTTAACTACCCTCTACCCCTAAATCCCAAGCTAGTATTGTCAGTAAAAGGACAGTGAGAAAACCACTCACTATTTGTCGAAGTTGATCCTGTGATGATGCATGCCACCAGCATTACCTCGGCCTCCCGGGTGTTTCCGGTGTTTGCCTGCAGGAACACATAGCTACATGGCTAAAATAGCCTTCTCCAACCCGTCAATACTATTGTAGCAAAAGCATTTCCCCATACTTCTGGGCCTTGGCTTAATATCTCTTCCAGCAATGTTGCTCCTTCAAGACTCTTGGGATAAATACCACTTTGCAGTGTTCCACGTAACACTAACACAGTACTTCATGCCTTCAACCAATTCAATACTGGGTCTCGTTCCATTTCCAACCCCCCAACTCATGTGAAATTCTCTACAACCGGAGCACAGACGATTCTCAAATAAAAAGCAAGCATCTAATGATCCAGTTCAATCCAACTCGACCGCCATGAGCTCTGACAAACCCACTTCACTTAGCTACCTACTGACAACCCAGCAGCCGGCAGGTAGAGTCCAAGGCCGACCAGAATGGGGAAACAGCACTTACCGATGCGGCCGTGGCCGTGGCTCACGTGGCCCCTAAGTTTCCGGGTCTTCCTTAGTCTGGATGGCTGTATGGGAAAAGGTACTTAGTGAGAAAGCCTAAGGGAAGCGGGTTAGGGGGCAAAGCTTGCCAGTCTTTGAGGGACCCGCAGGCAAAGGGGTTTGCTCTGTGGCGCCTTCAGCAAAACTGAGGTTACAGCCATGCCTGAAGCCGTGCGGCCTCATCAGGGAAGATCCCGGGCGCCCCGGCCCGCGTGTCTCAAGAATCTAAGCTCCTGGATGAACACGCGGCCCTAGCTTCCCCGCCCTGCTCCGGGCCCATGCCGGCCACTCCGCCCCGCGGCTGGCCATACGCAGCCTTGGAAGACCAGGGCAAGCTCGGGAGTAGGTGGCTGGGGTGCTTGGTGAGTAAAGCTCGCGGGCTGAGACTACGACTACGCGGACCATCCTCAGGAACCACCTACCATGTCGGCGGCTTAAGGGAAAGAGGAAGGCTCCCGCGAAGTCTCGCGATCTACCGAGCACGGGGGCGGAGTTATCGCCTCACTTCCTGTCTGGGAGGCAGGGTCGCGGGCGGGGCCGCTTTGGCGTCGCGGGTCTCGCGCGACTTCGGGTCTTGAGTTTTCCTTTTCCTGTGGCCTCCCTGTTAGTTACAGAGCTGTTCCGGAGGCTGCAGTGGGCGGGGTATCGTTTCTGTGATGTCCCGCGGGCGCTGGCGCTCAGAGGCTATCTGTCTCGGAAGGCGGGGTTTGGCGCCCTAAGGTGCATTCGGTTGTGGCTCTGTTGGGCCTGGCTTTTTTCCCAGCGCCAAGGCCCCGGAATCCGTCGGGACCACCGTGTTTCTCAGCTCCTCACCAACTGCCCCATACCTCAGCGACCCCGCGCTTCTCGCTGTGTAAGAACACAGCGAGGTCGTCTTGGCCCGGGCGGTAGCGGTTGCTTGCGTGTCCCCTGGCTGCATTGAGGGACTGTTTGACCCTCAGTGTGCCCACCCGGTCTCTCTCTCTGCACCCTTTCAAGTCTTCGTAGATGTCTCTACCACCCTCTGGGAGTTGCTCGGCCCACCCTCTTGAGTGGGCTCAAGGTCTTCCTTTCTCCTTGTGCCATTGTCCTGGGCATTTCACTTTAAACAAGCTCCTTTTAGGGACCTCTACACCAGGTTGCTTTAGGGTCCTTTGTTCTCCAGACTGTAAATCTACCCGTCCATTTTAATTTTCCCTGGAACCTGCTTAGCATGCGCATGACCTCGTCTTCTGGACCAGAGAATCGCTCCTCGATTAGGACTCTGCAAGAGTCTACTCTTGCAGAACTTCTCTGACTCATTCAGTTATTGTTGCTTACTTCTCCCCACTGTGCTACCTTAAAATCTACCACAAAACTCTTCTTCTTGTTGGTCCATATTTATCTTTCCTACCATACCAAATTCCTTAAAGGCTGGAGGATTCTTTTACCCATGCACTCCTAGCTCCCGGCATGAAGTACACGTTCAACAAATGATCCTTAAGTGAATGAATGCACCTGCCCTCACCTCCCTTTGTAGATTAAAGTGGAAGAGGCGTCTTCCCGTTTTAAGTCTTAACCTGTGTTCAGGATCACCGTCCTCAGTTAACTCTAGTGTGGGCTGCGTGTGTGAATTTTCTGTTCCTTGTTCCCTTCAGCTAAAATATAGTTTAGCTAAAGTATCCTAAATTCTCCCTGTTTCTGTTTATTACCTCTCCTCTTTCCTTTTCAGCCAGGCTCCCCAAAAGAATAGTCAACAAATCCTGTTAATGCTAGCTTCCCATTCATTGTTCAATCCACTGCCATCTGGCTCTCAGCCCCATTATTTCAATGAAATTGCTCTTACCAATGTCATCAATTAACCAAACACCAAACTGAATGGCCCCTTCCTCATATCACTTGTTTTTTCTGTTTTACTTTACCCATTTGACTCATTTTTCTAGCTCATCTCTTGCCTTCCTCTGTCTTCCCTTCAGGTTCTTCTAACTTTGTCCACCATTTAAATATTGGTGTTCTTCAGCCTTCTGCCTGTCCCCCTCTTTTCATAGTACACAGTCTTCTTGGGTGAACTCGTCTTGAGTGGCTTCAATTCACATCTCTGTTGCTGAGCTCCACAATCATTCACTTATGGTTAATTTCTGGTTAGTGTCTCAGCCATTCTAAGATAAACTAGATAGACAAATCCAAAGACTTGACTCTTTTCCAGCTCACTGGTGCCTTCCTTATTCTGTATCTTGGTGTGCAGCCTTGGCAACCTACATAGTGATGTCAGGGAGACTTGAAAATTGTCCCCAAACATTCTTTTCCTCTAATACATTGTCATCATGTCATTTTTTCTATACCTAGCCTCCTTTTTTAGCCTTTGTGCTAAAAAGCACAGCTTTCATTAACACCCTTATATCTCTTATCTGGAGTTCAGCACCCTCTTGTGATCATCCTGTCTGCATTCTAAACCTCCTCCAATCCCTCTGTCCTTCACACCTCTGTCAGGTTAATCTTTCCAAAATGACTCATCCCTTCACTTCATAAAAAAGTTTGGAACAGAACTCCCTATTAGCTACAGAACACCGCCCACTTGCCTTTCCAGACTAACCTGAGCTTTTTCCCTACACAAGCTTTCTGCTGCAGCCAAACTTAGTACAGCCCTTCTACCTTTTTTCCTGTGCTAGTGTCATTTCTCATGCCTGGAGTACTTATCTTTTTCCTAACCAGATGCCCTGAAGTTTCTTCAACCTTGAAGTCCTACCTTACATTCTGCTGCTTCAAGAATATTCCAGTCCACAGTAAGAATAGCCAAATACACCTTGCAGTTTACAAAATATGTCTGTCTGCCTGAGTGGGCAGCTCTATTAGCCCCATTGTATGAATGAGAGAGTTGAGACACAGAAGATTGACTGATTTGTCAGAGGCTACAGAGCAGCTGCTAATCAGAGCCTAGACCTAGCCTTAGGTTTTTTTCTTCAGATCTCCTGCTTTTACCTCAGTAGTCACTCCCTCTGACCTCACGACATTATGGTCTTCATCACTCCTTCAATCCTTATTCACACACTGTCTGTACCAGCAGAAAGAGCCTTGAGAGTTGGGGGCAAGGCATAAGAGACCTCATCCTCTATTTGACATCAAAAGTGGCCTGTAAGTGCACAAGTAATGAGCTGAGCTACCTGGAAACGACCCTTGGTAAGATGGTCTGTGAATGGAGGTAAGCTGGGCAGAGTTTGGGGAATGAAAGGTTACCTTCAAGTATCTAGTAAATAGGAACTGGAGCAAGGACCAAGATAGCCCAGGGCGTGGAGGTAGAGTGGTTGGTGGGACACTGCTTCTGGACAGTTGTGTCAGGTTTCTTGGTTACAAACGGGCTACATCTTATCCCTCAGGTCACTCTTCTGAATGGAAGGCCTTCCTGAGCGGTCCAGCACTGAAGTTGGGTTCTGTGTTCACCTGACATTCTTCCTGTTGATAGTTTGATCTCCAGGGTAGGGAGAGTGCCCTGGACAGTTGTCTGCTTTTGGTTTTCTAGCCAGCTCCCTCTTCTTCCCAAGGAAATCATGTAACTTTAACATAAGGCTCCTGTGGGGTTTGTCAGCGTGGGTCAGTTTCCCTGTGTCAGTCAGCTCTGAGAGAGCTAACAAAGCTAAATTCTGTATATGCAAAGTTAAGTAGATGCTAGACATGAGGTACTGGGTGACCTAATGTCACCAGGCACAGGGGGCATGATCGTGGACATGACCCCTGAGAGGCCTCTTTCTCTGTGACATCTCTTCTGAAGTAGAGCATGGCCTGTGACATCTCAGACATGTGGACTCTCCTCAGAGAGTCAGGGCCTCAGAAAATGCCTGGGAAATGAGCAGAAGGGAGACAGTGCTGGGCAGCAGCCTGGTGAGGCAGGTGTTTGCAGTACTGACCTTCTTACTCCCTCAGCCCTCTCTCCAGGTGGCCTTGTGAACACACTGCCGCCTGAAGAAGGCCTGGTGGTCCCTTTCTCTTCCTTTCCTCTCTGGGTTCCTGATTTCATCAGCGATCCTTCAGACAGCAACAACAGCCTGGGTGCATTCAGCCTTGCTTTCTTGCTCTCCATCTTCAGAGTTGTACATTTGGAAATATGTTGCTCTCCTTTTTCAAGTGGGGCTTCACTGGTGGCTCAGATGATAAAGAGTCTGCCTGCAGTGCAGGAGACCCAGGTTCGATTCCTGGGTCGGGAAGATCCCCTGGAGAAGGAAATGGCAATCCACTCCAATATCCTTGCCTGGAAAATTCCATGGGCAGAGGAGCCTGACAGACTACAGTTCATGGGGTTGCAAAGAGTCGGACACAACTGAGCAACTTCACTTTTGTTTCTTTCTCCTTTTTCAAGTAGAGGATTAATTTAAGATGGGACGAGTCAGGATGTCTTTTCTAAGTGAGAATTTGAGAAAAACTCAGATCCGAATTTACTTCAGAAAGAATTTTAAAACTTACATGTCATAGAAAAGACAATAAAACATGAAAGAAAAATTTGAAAAAAATATAAGTACAAACATCTCAAATTATAATACCTTACAATACTGTTTTCATGTCTGATTATTACCTTTTAGTTGTTATTCACATGGAGACATAGCTGTCTGCAAAGCTGATGATCATGGTACACAAATCTTTTTGTATTCTGTTTTTGGTTTAATACTATTACATTTTTTCTGTATCACTACCCAGTATTCATGATTATTATTTTTAACAGCTAGTAGTTTATCTTCAGCACATACTATAATTTACTAAGCAATTTTCTTATGTGTTTTCTTTTTTTTTTCCTTTCTTATTGTTCTCATTGTGTTCTTTGCTATTGGAGAAAATGATGCAATGAACTCTGGTGTATGTGTAGCTTTTTTCTTCTTCTGTTGAATAACTTGTCTAGGATAAATTCCCAGGAGTGAGATTACTGTATTATAGGGTACGAACATTTTTATGATTCATTTTATGTTGCTATATGTATGTATATTTTTTATAAATGGATTGTACCAGTTTATGCACCATCAGCACGTGTGGTTTCCAGTTTAAACTACACCAGGTTCAGAGTTTTTGCTTGTTTTATTTTGTTTTTGCTTTTATCAGTAGTTTTTGATATAGCCACAATATGGCATTTAGGGGGAAATTCATAGGACCACACAAGGTTTTCTTTATTACAAAGTAAAAATAAATATAATTCGAGGACTAAGAGTCCTTCCTTTCTGTGTTGGATAGATTTTTAAAAAAAATCTCATTGTTCTATGTGGCAAATGCATTCCTAACAGCTTTGTTGGAAGCTAGGATGGAAAACCTTGCTGCCATTAAACTCAGAATAGCAAAATGTGAAGGGAAGAATGCCAGGATCTTCGAGGGCAGTTCATCCAATAGCACAACGAATTCAATTGCTCTTGAGTTTTATTTTAGATGATAAAATTCATGGAAAGAACACAAAAGTTTTGGTTCATTTCCTACCCCTGTTTTCACTAGCTGAATGATTTTGAACAAGTAGCATTTTCTCTTTCAATCTTAGATTACTTGTCTGTATAATGAAAAAATACTGTGATTCACTCATTCATTTTAGAAATATTTATTGGGCACATGCTGTGTATTCAGACACTATGTATAGGTGCCAGGCAGTGAGGGGAAGGTACCATGGTGAACACAAAAGACAAAGTCCTGCCCTAGGACTGTATCTAAAACAGGCAGTGAACAAGTACACAAATAAATAATGTATCACATTCAACACAGTCTAGCATAGAGTAGGTACTCTCTCTTTACTTGGTGTTCTTCCCTCCCATTTTCCCCCCTAAAATGTATACTATTTTGATGATAATTTGTTCTGTACTACCCATGCAAACAATCTTTGAAATTCTAACTCCCAGTATGGTACAGAGTGACTTGCTCTGTTATTCCTTGGCCAGGTTACAGAAACCCAGTTAATCTCTCCCTTCTCTCACCTCTGGGAGTGGGATCTTAAGGGAGATGGTTTGTAAGCAAGGTAACATACGTGAGGTTTCCCTTCTGTCTTTCCAGTCTTTCGCTTTAATTTAGCTCAAGTCGCTTCATGACTTAAAGTGGAGGTCATAAGCTGATCGCTGGTATACTTTGTTTGACTCATGCTGTTACGATTTTTTTAAATTTAGTTGGTTGCCAACATTTAAAATTTTTTTTAAAATTTGGATTTCTGGTGTTTTGAAAAAACTAAGACTCGGCAACACTGGACCCACATTCTTTTAGGTGAGGCTCTTTACTGTTTATATGACTAACCCCTGGAGGCATTTGAATTGGCTACCCCTGGCTTAAGTACATTCTGCCAAGCAGCCCCTTAACTTTCCAGGTCAGGGAATATAGGAAGGAGAGAGAAGAGCTAAATAATGGTGAAAAGGAAGAGGGGATAGAAACGGGATCATTTGGCCTTCCCTTGCTTATCTTCAAATCAGAGACTCATTGCATGTGCATGCTCAGTCATGTCTGACTCTTTGCAGCCCCATAAACTGTAGTCCGCTAGGCTCCTCTCTCCGTAGAATTTTCCAGGCAAGAATACTGGAAGTACAAATACCATTTTGTACTTCAGGGGATCTTCCCGATCCAGGGATAGAACTCACGTCTACTGTGTCTCCCGCGTTGGCAGATGGATTCTTTACTATTGTGCCACCTGGGAAACCAGAGACTCATTGCTGTGCCTTTAATTTAACCTTTACCCGCATAGAGTTAATTCAATTGCTCTTCTAAGACAGAAATCAAATACTTACTACTTTATATTCTTACCCTGAGTTGTGCCCACTGGTTTGGAAAGCCATGCCACTTCCTCAGATACCCAGAATGGTCATTCAGAGTCTATTGCAGCTGTTCTCAAAGGGTAGTCTAAAGGCCCATGGAGGGGGTCCCTGAGACCCTGTCAGGGGTTCCACAAGGTCGAAACAATTTTCACAGTAATACTAAGATGTTATTGGGCCTCTTTACTGGGTTGACATTTGCACTGATAGTGCCAAAGCCAACGTCAAAGATGGTGTGAAACTGCTGGTATTTACGTGTATGCCTCACAGCCGGCATTGGCTTGTAAAAGAAAAGAAGATAAAAAGAGAAGAGCCAGTTCCACTGAAGAATGTCCATGTTTATTAACGTTCAATCCTTGAATACAAGTTTCTTTAATATTCTGTGTGAAGAAATAAGTATGCATAAAGCACTTCTGCTGTTTATCAAAGTGAGGAACTGTAGTTGTATCCCTATTTGACTTGCATGCTGCACTAGCTTTATTATTATTTTGTAGAATACTAGTTTTATTTGAACAACTGACAGACAAACTGATTATTCAGGCTTGGGAATTTGGCAGATATTTTCTTTAAAAATGAAGTGAGCCTATCACTTCAAGAAAGAAAACACTTTATTTGTTGCCAATGATAAAATTTGGGCTTGCAAGCAAAAATTAGAATTCTGGTAAAGTTATAGCTGCCTCTGTGGATTTGACAACTTCATAACATTTACAGAATTTTCTGATGCAATTAGAGGTGATATTAAAGAGTGACTTTTTTTCTGTAATGAAATATGTCAATATTTGGAATATTTGCATTAATCATTGAATTGGTATTTTCCAAGTCAATGCTTGGTGTTATAAAAATTATGCCTGGGTTAAAGAGTGTTTCAAAGTGTTAAAGCAGACTGGTGGATGGTAATGTAACAGGATAAGAAAAGTTCACTGATGGAGTATCAGATTCCACCAACCTTGAAGAAACTACTGCTCTTGGATAGCCTCTGCCTACAGTAGCTTGAAGCAGGACTTCCATTCCTGGCCAGAGATTGAAGTTAGGCTATGTCAGTGAGATCACTGAATCCTACCATTAGACCACCAGGCACCAGTGGTCAGTGATAAGGTTCTAGCCAGTCAGTTGTGTAGAAATGAATTTCCACATAGAGATGGAAAGTACTGAAGCAAGTAAAGTGTTTGTTGCTGCTGCTAAGTTGCTTCAGTCGTGTCTGACTCTGTGCGACCCCATAGATGGCAGCCCACCAGGCTCCGCTTTCCCTGGGATTCTCCAGGCAAGAACACTGGAGTGGCTTGCCATTTCCTTCTCCAACGCGTGAAAGTGAAAAATGAAAAGTGAAGTTGCTCAGTCGTGTCTGACTCTTAGTGACCCCATGGACTGCAGCCTACAAGGCTCCTCTGTACATGGGGTTTTCCAGGCAAGAGTACTGGAGTGGGGTGCCATTGCTTTCTCCGAGTAAAGTGTTTATTAGGAGGCAAAAGGGTATGTGTGGATAGACACATGGGTGGGCTCAGAGAGAGAGCTTGCCCTCATGGTAGTTTAAATCACTTTTATGAGGCATTTCTTCTGGATTTCCTTTGGCCAGTCATCACTGCCTTATTCTGAGTCCATATTTAGCTTATCTCAGTGTCCTCTGATGTGTGTACGTGCATGTCTTAGCCAAGATGGATTCCAGTGAAGAGGCCTATGGGGTAGCTTGACATCGCTTCCTATGAATTGATGCCCTCCCTTTTGACCTCCAGGGAGCTTTCCTGTGTATGTATAGTCAGGAAGGTCTCCTTGACTTCAAGAATGAGGAATAGGTGGTCTTTTATGTCTTATTGGGCAGGGCTTAGCTTCTCCCTCCTGCTGTTTTTGAGTATCTATGCATAGCAGACGAACTCCATCTGCCCAGCCTGGGGCCCATCTATCTCCTGACTCACTACCACTTGTTAAATTTTGGTGTACTATCAAAGAAGATTATCTACAATTATCTAATAAGGCTATTAAAATACTTCTATCTTTTCCAACTGTAAAGCTGTTTGAGGCTGGATTTTCTTCATATACTGTAAACAAAACAACATGTAATAGATTGACTGAAGAAGCTGGTGTGGGAAAAGCCAGCTTCTATTAAGTCTTCTGCTGAGCCAGACATTAGGAGGTTTGCAAAAAGGCAAAAACAATGTCACTCTTCTCACTAAATTTATTATTTGAAAGTATTTTTTCCTGAAAAGTATGTTATTCATGTTGACTTGTAATAGGTTTATTGTGTTTGAATGAATTAATATTTTAAAATTATCTCACTTTTAACTTATAATATGGTAAATGGCAGTAGATATAACCACATAAGTAAAATCTCTTTGGGGTCCTCAACACTTAAAATAAGTAAAGTGGTTCTAAGACTAAAAGGTTTGATATTCTCAAAAGTCTGGCGAAATAAACTTATCCACATTTAAATCTTTTAAGAGACATTGTCCTCACCTCCATCAGGGCTGCTACTGTGGCTGTGCTCTGGAAAGTAACTGCTCTTAGAGCCTCAGAATGAATTCAAGATAAAAGCCCATCCGTTACTTTATTTAGTGGCATCTTCCTGGGCTCCCAAGAAGCCTGGCCCCTCCTGCCTCCTCTGTCCTTAATGCGCTTGGCTCCCAAAGACTGGAATTGAAGTGACAGTTCTCTTAAATAATTATAGAGCTCTGAATTTGAATTAAATGAATTTTGGTTTTGTTTTTTTATAAATAAGTACAAATATAAAACTAGGTGCACTCTTTATGCTTTTATATAATTACAAAACCTAAAACAGCTGATAAATGATAAAAAAAAACAAAACAAACTAACAATATTAATTTCATTTGCACATGATGTGTTGCTAAGCAAAATTGTCACCTCAGCTTAAGTGAGGTGCACCCTGTTGTGGCTAAGTTTAGCAAACTTGTGCCACAATGATGGTGGTCCAGTTTCCCCACTACTGTCTGTATTCCAGGTTCTGTGGAACATTCACCATCATGCGCTGTGATTTCATTTGGGCTTCCTGTGGCAAGAATCCGTCATTTACATATTATCTGCTCCTTTTTCTTCTCATTATCCTGAGACAAAGTAATACTGGTATGAACTAGATCCTAACTTTTTAACACTGCCTCTAAAATCCCATCATGGTGGATATATAGATGACCCAGAGTATTTATACTTTAAAAAGCTCATCAGAATGAAACACTAATTTACAAAAGTTGTTGGAGAGAACTCAAGAGGACATGTGTGTGGACATTCAGAAACATTTCGGTTAAGAGAATGGAGTCTGAAATCAGACTGACCTGAATTTGAATTTGAACTCTGCTATTGACTGTCTGTCTTTGTGTCCAATTACCCAAATTCTCTGAACCTCATTTTCCTCAGCCTGTCTCTGATGGTTTTATTTCATTTTTTAAAATACAATCCCTATCTCCAAGGGTAGTTGGGAGGATGGAGATAAAGTATATGAAGCACCTGGCATAAACTTGGCATTTAGTAAATTTCCTTCTCTTTTCCAAAATGAAATGTTGGATCAAGCTTGTCCATTGATAAGAGAAGCACAGAAGTATCTGGGACATTTTTGAAGGCAAACCAGCCCTGTAGGACACACACAACCTAGCAGACCCCTCCATGCTTTGTCTTCCCGGCAGAAATCCGGGACTGTCTTTTGGGCCCAAGTGAGAATTCGGACTGTTCCCGTTGTGGGATGTGAGCCTCCAGTTCTAGGGACAGACATAGCCTGGACTTCTGAGGCCTTGGTTTTTGTGTCCTTTCCAGCCCTTTTCCCAAAGAAGTAAATCACTCTGCTTTGTGCTACACTTATAGGGAGTAGAGCTTGGTTTGCTTTATACACTACTTCACACTTGAGAATATTAATGGAAAAGCCCCAGTTCTGGGCACATGTGTGGGCACAGATATAGGCATGAGCTTTATGGGGCAGTCACTAATGCACCAGAAAAACAGAAGCAGACAGATGGAGGCGACACTGATCTGCTCATTGTTCCAACAGGACCTGCACAGTGTTGGTGCCTGGCTTCTACCCTGTTAGCATTTGCTCTATAAGAATTGCTTCCAGTGCTTGATCCAGGAGCTAGAGCAGGTTGCTGGGGTTCAATGGGACTGTCCCAGATGGTAAGTACAAAGGCACCAGAGGTTCACCTCCATCTCTGAAACAGCTCTTTTCCCATTTCATAGGAATTGAATTTCAGGTGTAGAAAGAATCAGAATTTAAAAGCCCATGGGATACTCATTGCTGAAAGCAACTCTTTGGGGAATCTGTGAGACAAAGCAAATCCTCTTGCTGCTTAATAGATCTGTTTTGTAGGCTAGGATTTTTCATGTTGGGATTTCCTTAAATTGGTGGCAGACTCAGAAACCTGGAGAGTTTGATTCAGGGTTTGGCTGCCTCCCCAGAAGGAGAGGATATGTCCTAACCCACTAAACTTCTGAAGCAGGGGAAGAATAGCTGGGCCCCTCAGGTCAGTCAGGGAAAGATTTTGAACAGACTTGCACTGACTAATGAACCATTCCCCATCTATGCTGAACTCCCCCCTACTGCAGGGAGGAGCTTGTGCCTTTCTTCTGAACGTCAGGTTTCCTAGGAGACAATCTCATTGAGAACTGTGAAGTCCTTGGAGACAGCAGCCAGGTCCCTTCATTTCATTATTCTAGAACAAGGCATGTTGCATTGGTGCATTGAGTGTCTGCTGAATGAACTTGTGTGATGAAAAAGCCAAATCAGTTGACAGCATTTAAAAACATCATCATTTTTGTTTGTTTTGTTGTCTGCAGTATTTTTAAAGTGATTTGTAGCACAGGTCTAGGTTATCTGAGGCATTAGACCATTGCAGGTACTTTGAGATCTGAATTTTGAGATTTTTAAACCTTGGACAAGCTACCTAACCTCTGTTAGTTCTCTGTTGAGAGTTTGGAGTACAGAAAAGATATGGTCTACTTAGATTTTTTAAATTAATATGTGATTTTTAAACTTAACCACTTAAACTTAGTTCTTCCCTAAGCTTTTAATTTTAACTTACAAATCTTATTCTATTTATTAATATAGAAAATTTAACAGTCACTTTAAAAGGACCTTTAATTAATATTTGAACATATTTACAGCTAATATTTGCTTTTATAAATTAATTTTTTAAAAAATAATTCAATTCTCTAGCAAATAAACATTCTAAAGAACTTAACTCTTGGAAATACAGTAAGTTAAATTTATAAAAATGGAGAATCAAATATGTCTTAAAAGTTCCAGCACTGTTGCATTATTATCCAGAATATGTAAAGAGCTCTTACAACTCACCAATGTAAAAATGGGCAAAGAACTTGAATAGACATTCTCCAAATATGATACTGTCACTAATATTTAGGGAAATACAAGTCAAAACCATGATGAGATGCGACCTTACATTTTTTAGCATGGCTACTATTAAAATAAAGAACAGAAATAACAAGTGTTTGTGAGGATGTGGAGAAATTGCAATCCTGTGCACTGTTGGTGGGAATATAAAATGGTGCAGATTCCATGGAAAACAGTATCGTGGTTCCTCAAAAAATTTTAAAATAGAATTACCAGCAATTCCACTTCTGGAGTTAAAAACAGGGACTACAAGAGATATTTTTGTGCCCGTGTTCATAGCAGCATTCTTTGCAACAACCAAATGTGGAAGGAACCTACGTGTCCCTGGACAGATGAATGGATAAACAAATGTGGTATCTACATGAAATGAAATATTATTCAGCCTTAATAAGGAAGGAAATTCTGACAAATGCTACAACATGAATGACCTTTAAGAACATTATATTAAATAAGCCAGTCACAAAAAGACAAATATTCTATGATTCTGCTTACATGACGTACGTAAAGTAGCTAAATTTACAGAGATAGTATGGGGATTGCCAAGGGTGCAGGGAGGAGGGGATGGAGAATAGTTTAATGATACAGAGTTTCAGTTTTGTGTTTTTTAAAAATTTTAATTATTTTATTGGAGCATAGCTGATTTACAATGTTGTTAGTTTCAAGTTTTGCCCATTTTTTAAATCAGTATTTTGTTGAGTTGTATGACAGCTTTATATATTCTGGACACTAGACCCTTATCAGATAAATGACTTGCAAATATTTTCTCCCTTTCCACGGGTTGCCTTTTTGTTTTGTTGATAGTGTGCTATCAACACAGTGAAAGTTTAAAATTTTAAAGTCCCATGTACCTATCTTTTGTCATCTGTGCTTTTGGTGTCATACCCAGGAAATTATTGTCATAAAACTTCCCTCCTATGTTTTCTTCTAAGAGCTTTATAGTTTTAACTCTCATGTTTAGGTCTTTGGTCTCACTTAAGATTTCTACCATGAATTAATTATTCATATCTCAAGACTTTGTTTGACTCTAAAATCAGAAACATTCAAAAACTAAGATCATGGCATCTGGCCCCATCAGTTCATGGCAAATAGATGGGGAAACAATGGAAACAAGTGACAGACTTCATTTTCTTGGGCTCCAAAATCACTGCAGATGGTGACTGCAGCCATGAAATTAAAAGATGCTTGCTCCTTGGAAGAAAAGCTATGACAAACCTAGACAACTTATTAAAAAGCAGAGACATTACTTTGCTGACAAAGGTCCGTATAGTCAAAGCTATGGTTTTTCTAGTAGTCATGTATGGATGTGAGAGCTGGATCGTAAAGAAGGCTGAGTGCCGAAGAATTGATGCTTTTGAACTGTGGTGTTGAAGAAGACTCTTGAGTCCCTGGACAGCAAGGAGATCAAACCAGTCAATCCTAAAGGAAATCATCAATCCTAAAGGAAATCAACCTTGAATATTCATTGAAAGGACTGATGCTGAAACTGAAGCTCTAATACTTTGGCCACCTGATGAGAAGTGCCGATTCATTAGAAAAAACCCTGATACTGGGAAAGATTGAAGACAGGAGGAGAAGGGGATGACAGAGGATGAGATAGATAGATCACATCACCAACTCAATGGACATGAGTTTGAGCAAGCTTCAGGAGATGGTGAAGGATAGGGAAGCCTGGCATGCAGTCCGTGGGGTTTCAAAGAGTTGGACATGACCGAGCAACTGAACAGCAATAACAAAAGTTACAAAACTAAATTCATACTAATGACAATGATTAGAATCATGGTGTTTGTTGCCAAGTTATTCTAAGTACAAAGAATGAAAATATAAGCTTTGGTGTCAGTATATCTGGGCATCTTAGTGTGAGTTCTAATCTGCGTGTGTGTTCAGTTGCTCCATCGTGTCCCACTTTTTGCGACCCCATGGGTTGCAACCTGACAGGCTTCTCTGTCCATGGAATTTTCCAGGCAAGAGTACTGGAGTGAGTTGTCATTTCTTTCTCCAGAGGATCTTCGAACACACATCTCTTGTGTCTCCTACATTGGCAGGTGGATTCTTTACTATTGAGTCACCTGGGAAGACCCAAGTCCTAATCTACCTACCACTTAATAGTTGCATAGTTTGGTAAGTTTTCCTGCCTGTAAAATGGAGATAATAATTGTAATTAATTTATAGGGTTGTTATGAAGAGTAAGTGAGAACATACACAGAAAACATTCTGTACTATATGCCTCGGATATAGTAAGAGACCAAGAAATGTGAAAAAAAAAAAATGCTATTATTTAGAACTTGTGAAACTGAAGTGGAAAAATCTGTTAGATGTGAATATGCTTGATTTGGAGTCAGGCCATTTCTTGAATATGCTGCATCTTCATTATTTAGTATGTCCTATGGTCTGGCCAGGCTGTTGTTACCTTCCATATTTGCATTTGTGGGTCAGAGTGGAATAAGCTTCCTCTGCTACTTGGAGGTTTTAGGATTCTCTGCTGTGTGCTATTTGTTGGTTCATATGGTAGTTACTGACTTTCAGGTACCAGGCCTTATGGTATTTAGGGCACTGAGATGAAAAGACCAGGCCTTTGCCTTCAAGGAACTCATATTCTATTGAAGGGCAGATAATAATACAGTGTTGTAGGAATGTGAAGGAAAGACTCTTTAGTTTAGGCAAAGGAGCAATAACTCTGGGAGGTTCTTAGTGCACAAGGACTAGTGGATATCAGTTGCTCAGTAAATGTTTTCTGAAGGACTGAACAAATGGCACCCAAATGAGCTGACTGATGAAAAGCAGAGATTTCACCTAGTTCGGGCAAGTCCAGTGAGATACCCAATACCTGAACTTAGATTTCTGATCCTTAATTTGAGAAGCCAGGCTTTGGGAGTCTCATTCTTTGGAAAGAGCTTTTAGCA
The DNA here is from genome assembly GCF_029407905.1 of Bubalus kerabau. Lineage (NCBI taxonomy): Eukaryota > Metazoa > Chordata > Mammalia > Artiodactyla > Bovidae > Bubalus > Bubalus kerabau. The sequence continues at coordinate 43,901,505 of NC_073638.1, forward strand.
CCTCCACTTTATCCAGCAGAGTAGGATTACAGACTTGCTAAAAGGCTTATCCTACTTCTGCCAATCTGTGATTTTCAAATGTCACATATGGGAATAGGTAGAGGGTTAGCAGGGGAGATGGACAGAGGCTGAAGAATTAAATAGGCCCTTAGTTTCAATGCCTCCAGACACACGGGGCCACATGGCATGGGGATGAGTCCATTTCCATAAATCTATTCCTCCTGGTTGTTGGGCACAGCCAAGCAGTTGCCATGTTGAATGGAAGCAGGACTATGCCTGAGCTCAGGGTCTTACCAGCTGATTTTCAACTAATCCCTCAGTGGAGCCTCCCCAGGCCTGCATGTTTGCAGTGGGGCTCAGCACAGGGGGAGAGCATGAAGTGGGCATCTTCTCATTCAGCTGAACTGTGCCTTGTATCTCTGCAATGCCACGTCCAACTCAGAACCTGACACTGGTTGAGGGCTTAAGTGAATACTTATTGAACAGATGATAAGCAATGGGTCCACAAAAATATCCATGGCTCTTGTCTGAAAGGAAAACTTTTTCCAGTTGTGACACTGCCCCTTTCTATTCCTCAAGTTGTGAGGTGCAGATCATGTTTATCAAGCATCTTCTGGTTGGCAGAGGCTATATGGAGTATTTATACCTGTATTATCTTTTCTAGAAAACTTCACAGCAACCCTCTAACATAGGTATTATCCCCATTTTACAGATGAAAAACCTGGGAATTGAGATTATGTAAGGATGGGCTGGAAGAAGCATAAGCTGGAATCAAGATTGCCAGGAGAAATATCAATAACCTCAGATATGCAGATGATACCACCCTTATGGCAGAAAGTGAAGAGGAACTAAAAAGCCTCTTGATGAAAGTGAAAGAGGAGAGTGAAAAAGTTGGCTTAAAGCTCAACATTCAGAAAACAAAGATCATGGCATCTGGTCCCATCACTTCATGGGAAATAGATGGGAAAACAGTGTCAGACTTTTATTTTTTGGGGCTCCAAAACCACTGCAGATGGTGACTGCAGCCATGAAATTAAAAGATGCTTACTCCTTGGAAGAAAAGTTATGACCAACCTAGATAGCATATTGAAAAGCCCAGACATTACTTTGCCAACAAAGGTCCGTCTAGTCAAGGCTATGGTTTTTCCTGTGGTCATATATAGATGTGAGAGTTAGACTGTAAAGAAGGCTGAGCACTGAAGAATTGATGCTTTTGAACTGTGGTGTTGGAGAAGACTCTTGAGAGTCCCTTGGGCTGCAAGGAGATCCAACCAGTCCATTCTAAAGAAGATCAGCCCTGGGTGTTCTTTGGAAGGAATGATGCTAAAGCTGAAACTCCAGTACTTTGGCCACCTGATGCGAAGAGTTGACTCATTGGAAAAGATCCTGATGCTGGGAGGGATTAGGGGCAGGAGGAGAAGGGGACGACAGAGGATGAGATGGCTGGATGGCATCAACAACTCGATGGACGTGAGTTTGAGTGAACTCCGGGAGATGGTGATGGACAGGGAGGCCTGGTGTGCTGTGATTCATGGGGTCGCAAAGAGTCGGACACGACTGAGCGACTGAACTGAGCTGAACTGAACAACTACTAAGTGTCAGGTCAGGTCGAGTCAAACTCAGGTTCATCCACCTTTGGAGCTTGTGATCTGTACTGTGGCGCTTTGCTCAGGGGGAGATTCCTCACCCACTGGAATCACAGCGCTAATGGAGAGACTCAAGGGAGAATCTGAGGAAAGACCCAATCCTGCAGCCTGAGATATTGGGTACAGATCTTCCATCAATGCAGTCACAGCCTAGTTGAAATTCTCCCCAGCAACTCCATCACACTAGGAAGTGGATCTACATCAGGTCTTAGGCCCTGAGGAAACCAGTGGGACCAGGTCTTTGAAAGCTAGTGATGGGGACCAAAGCAAAGGCAGTAGTATGCTGAGCACATACTGTCTCAGCTGTGCTGTGAGATGGCTGGCGTGGCGGGTTCTGGGAAGGCTGGATATTGGAAATGGGTCTACTCAGCCAATGAGACTATCTACTTGGGACTGTTTGCTTTTAAATCTGTTTGAAAATGGTCCCAGATCAAATTCTACCTGGAAAGATGGCCATTGAGTCCCCAAGTGATACTTTAAATAAATGTAGCAAGCTCTGAAGGAAGCTGGCATGCCTGAAACTCTTGACTATATGCTGGGTCTGTTTTCAAAATTTTCAGGGCTCCTATGGTTCTGGGACTCCTTGGTGGCTCAGATGGTAAAGAATAGACCTGCAATGCAGGAGACCTGGGTTCAATCTCTAAGTCAGGAAGATCCCCTGGAGGATGGCAATCCACTTCAGGATTCTTGCCTGGAGAATCCCCATGGACAGAGGAGGCTGGTGGGCTACAGTCTATGGGGCCACAAAGAGTCAGATACAACTGAGTGACTAACGTGTGTGTGCACCCACACACACACACAGACACACACACACACACACACACACACATACTTATGATTATATTTGTTATTTTAGGAGAGGAAGGCTATTAATTGTATATTTCCTTCCCAGTGTAAGTAAAAGGAACATTAATCTTTCTCTTCAAATCTAATAAAAGACAAATTCTAGATGTGAGACCTTGATTCTGAGGTCTAGATTCCAGTCTCTCCTTGTTTGGTATCTTACTTTTCCCAGTATCAATGTGGTAGATGCAGTCTAGGTAGGGACAGAGACCCTGGTCTGGAAGTCATGGGCCCTGTAGCTTGGTCTAGACACTAATTGACTGGGTGATCCTGGGTATTCTCTGGGACTGGACTTGAAGAGCTCTAGGAACACCAAATAACCACCACAGCCTCCTGCTTCCTGAAGCTAGTGACAGGTAACAGCATACCCCCTGAAAACTGCAAATGCTGAAAGGGGGAACAAGCTCTGTCCCTTCATGGGCAGGCCTTGGGGCTTTGGGAAGATGCAAAGAGAGGGACCTGATGCAAGATGCTACAACCTCAGAGTCAGAGAGGGAAATGGCACTTATCTTAATGAGCTGGAGGGGCTCTAATGGCCTGGGGTGAGAGTGGGAGGTGGGAGTTGGGGGAGGGGTGAGGTCTCAGCAACAGAAGCTTGGCAGGTGAGATGACTGCTGCTTGCTCGCTCCAGGTGATAAACAGTGTGTGCAACCGTTGTGGGGTCTTGTGTGGGCAGTGACCCAAGCTTCCCAGGTGGAAGGCAGGCTGCTGAGCTGCATGTGCAGCGGGTGCAGAACCTGGAGTGCTGGAGCCCTATCAGCAGGATGTTTTTTTTTTAGTTCACGAACAGTTTTCCTCACATTAATTGGCTCTCTAGGGCCCTGGGAGTAGCACTGGTACCTCAGAACAGTACCCTTACTGGGAGAGCGATTCCCCTGGTGACAGGAAGGAGGCAGGCTGTGTTTTGGGGGATGTATTTCTGCTGCCAGGACTACTTGGAAGGCTATAGCTAGAGAGGGAGTTCAAGGTAGATGTGATTGATGGACAGGGTCTTGGAGGGGCCTCTTGTCTGCTGGAACTCTCTCATTTAAGAGAGACCAGTCATTGTTGACTGCTGTGATGGCTGGAGAGCAGGAAAGACCTATAAGAGTGTATCTCTAACCCCTCATTGAGTACATGGGACATCAGAATTCCAGAAAGTTCTAGAATTCTGCTGTCACATAATCGGTCACTTACAGAGCAAAGAAAAAAAATTCAGGTAGCTCCCTTGCCTGTCAATCTATGGCTTGTCTGGGCTTGAGGGACAGTAGGAACCACAGACCTAGAGTAGGGTGCTGCCCTTGGTTCCCCCACCATTCCTCAGTCCAGGCCCAGTTGGAAATTGGGACAGTGGCCTTGCATAGAGTGTGTTCATGCATCAGTTCCTGGATTGACTCTTGGGATAGGGAGTGAAAAGAGATAGAGGTGCCACTCGGTGACATGAGCTCAGTTTCATCCTACCCGTACTTTCTGCATTCTGCTACGGGTATTTTCTTGACACAAAAACCTTATTTCACAGTCAGGCAGTTCCTAGGAGCATGTGCTCATCCATCTCCAGCCTGTATCTGTCACCTAGCTCTTACACCCAGGTTCCGACTCTTGGCTCAGATCTGCTACCTAGCTCTGATTCACAGTCCCTGGATCCCCCTGCCTGACCTTAGTTCACGTAGCGCCTCCATGGGTCATGCTCCCAAATCCTCTGCCTTCGACTCTGACCACTCTCTCCTATCCTGGGCCTGAGTTTCTAGTACCTATTTCTAGTACCTACAGGGCTCTTAACTGCTTGTAGTTCAGAACAGAAGCTTAGCCGTGGCCTTTAAGGCTCTTCCCTATCTGACCCCGCACTAATTTTATTCAAAAAGCCTCATCTGTCATTCTTCTGCATGGGCTTTGCATTCATTCCCCACAGGGCCTCACACTTTGTCATCTGTTATCCTCTGTTTATAGTGTCCCCCTTCTGAAATGCCCTTTCCTTGTTAAGTTACATCCTCCCAAAGTGAAAGTGTTAGCTTAGTCATCTCCATCTATCTGCAGCCCCAGAAGTCTGTAGTCCGCTAGGCTCCTCTGTCCATGGATTCTCCAGGAAAGAATACTGGAGTGGGTAGCCATTCCCTTCTCCAGGGGATCTTCCTGACCCAGGGATTGAACCCCAGTGTCCTGCATTGCAGGCAGATTCTTTACCATCTGAGCCAACACAGAAGCCCCCAAACTGAAGATCTAGCTGAAATGTGACCCAGCAGAACTAGAGCACACAGGGATGGCAGTTGGCTTTGGAATAAGTAGGTTCCCCATTATGGGAATTGAACCCCAAAGGGTGAGACTGAACCATGGTAGCTGTTGCTTTAGGTCAGGGATCAGCAAACCTTTTCTTTATAGACAGGACGTAATTTGGGGCTTTGCACGTCATAGAGGCTCTGTTACAACTACTCAACTCTGTCACTGCAGCACAAAAGCAGCCATAGACAATATAAAAATAAATGGGCATGACTGTGTTCTAATAAAAGTTTATTTACAAAAACAGATGAATTAGTTTTCTGACCCTTGTTTTAGGCTCTGCTTGGGGAAATTGGGTGAATTTGAAACTGTGGGTGGCATCAAATAGAAATAGCTGCACAGGAGCCGGAGAAGGCAATGGCACCCCACTCCAGTACTCTTGGCTGAAAAATCCCATGGACAGAGGAGCCTGGTAGGCTGCAGTCCATGGGGTCACTAAGAGTCGGACATGACTGAGTGACTTCACTTTCACTTTTCACTTTCATACCTTGGAGAAGGAAATGGCCACCCTCTCCAGTGTTCTTGCCTGGAGAATCCCAGGGACGGGGGAGCCTGGTGGGCTGCCGTCTATGGGGTCGCACAGAGTCGGACATGACTGAAGCGACTTAGCAGCAGCAGCAGTAGCATAGGAGCCAGACAGGGCCAAAAGATATGGAAGGGAATCACAGGCAAGGGATAGTGTTAGGATGGGGTGCAGGGAGGGGAGAGCAGGAGGAGCAGAAGGGAGTTTGGCACATATATAGGATTACTTGAAGGAGAGAAGTAGGAACTCTGTTTGGAAAAGAAATTTAGGGCCAAATTTCCTTTCCAAACAAAAGGATCTTAACCAATTTAGGCTATTCGGTAGACAGTACGGAGACATTGAAGGTTTGGGGTCAGTGGAATATAATCAAATCTGTATTTTTGAAAAATCATTCAGGCTTACTGAGAAGAATGATTAGAGGAAACAAGACTGGATATAGAAAGACCTGCTAGGAGGCTACTGTAGTTGTCCAGGCAACGGGTTCAGTATTTCTGGTCCCTTGAACCAGTGCTGGTCTGGATGTGTGTGCTAAGTTGCTTCAGTTATGTCGGACTCTTTGTGGCCCTTTGGACTATAGGCTACCAAGCTCCTCTGTCCATGGGATTCTCCAGGTAAGAATACTGAAGTCGGTTGCCATGCCCTTCTCCAAGGGATCTTCCCGACCCAGGGATCAAACCCTCGTCGTCCCTTATGTCTTCTGCATTGGCAGACAGGTCCTTTACCACTAGCACCATCTGGGAGATATAGATACAGATATCTATCTATCTATCTATCTATCTATATATATCTGATCTGGATGCCTAAGAATTATTTTGGAAACTTGCTAAAAATATAGATTCCTGGTTCCGTACCCACACCCAGGAGATTTGGGTTTGGTCGATAGGGGGTTTCTAATAAACCCTCCAGATTTGTAAATCATTGGTCCAGTGAGGCAGAATGAGGCCTGATCTTTTTAAGAGGCTATGGATGCCAGAGGAAGTAAAATACAGGTCCTTCTTCCTCCTGCTGCTGCCTTTGTCTGTTCATGGCCGCCTGTCTGTTTTCTGTCACACACACCACCACTCTGCTCATCATCCCACTTTGGTCTTGTTCTATTGGTTCTCTTCAAAACAACTCTTCTGTCCCTTTCTTTCCATTTCTGTCCTCATTTAGGCTCCCATTAAACCTCTTCCCTACTCCCCACTCCCCTCTCCAGTCCATCAGTGTTAGTTAGTCAGTCATGTCTGACTCTTTGCAACCCCATGGACTGTGACCCACCAGCCTCCTCTGTCCATGGGATTCTCCAGGTAAAATACTGGAGTGGGTAGCCATTACCTTCTCCAGGGGATTGTCCCCACCCAGGAATCGAACCCGGGTCTCCCGCATTGCAGGCAGAGCCATCAGGGAAGCCCTAGTCCATCAAGGCAGTCATAAAGACCAGTCTGTCAGTCTTCAGAACCTTTTTGGGTGGCCTCTGCTTTTAGGATAAAGGCTCCTTGGCTCAGCAGGCAGGGCTCTTCAGGAGCATACTCTCCTGCCAGTCTTTCCAAGCTCATTCCTGTCACTTTCCCTCTGTGCTCTTGAAAATTCTCCTGTACTCTGGGATTTTGCAATTATCCCGGACTCGTAGTCTTGACCCATCCTCATATCTTCCCTCTAACTTGACCCTGTTTTTCCTCGCTGTTTCTCTCCCAGCTTGTGTGTGACTGTATCTCCCTGGGGGGAGGGGGAGGGTTGGCTGCCAGGGACACCTCTCAGGACCTTTGTGCGCTGCACATGTGTGTCTTCTCCATCTGAAGTCCTAATCCTCTGCTGTGACGGACATTTGGTCACTATGGCAACTGACTGTGACGTCACAGGATAAGGACTTCAGGTGAAGTGGCAGGAGCAGGTGAGTGTGTAGGAGACAGATTTTAATGTCTGTCGAAGCCCCCTCACCCCCACCCTCCTTCTGTGCCGGGGGCATGGAGGGCTATCTTGGGCTCCTGCTGATTTTTAGAACGCCGCGGTGAGAGTGTGTGCCTGGCATCTGCGTGCTGCAGTAGTGTGGGGCTGACAGAGTGTGTCAACTTGAGCTCTGGCTGTGCCGGCACCGCTGCTGCGTGAGCCTGTTATTCCATTCTGGATTGCTATTTTGATACCCAGATTGCATCATTCTTCCTACGTATAAACAGGGGGTCCCCAGGGCCCTGCAGCTACTCACTTCTCCACCAACACTGTTGTTGTGATGAGCTCTATTTAAATGAGCTGCCGGATCGGGGCAGGTTCCAGCCACACATGAGCACTGTCATTTTGGGGAACATGGAGGGCTGAAGGATTTTTGGATCGAGTCCTAAAAGGCTGGGAGTGATGGCCTCCTGAGCTATGCAGAGGGCGACAGAGCTAGTTCCTGAAAGTTGAAAATCTCGTTTTCTTCCTTCTGAGCTTCTGTTCCAAGGCACCCAGAGGATTAGGAAGGAGATGCAGCTAGGAAGAGAGTCGCCTCTCTGAGGTCTCCCTCTCGCTGTTCAGTTTGGGAAAAATACTGCAGAGCCTTCGAGATAAACAGGAACAGGAGGAGTCAACCAAGCCCTTTCTTGCAGAAGCGTCTCAGGTGAGCTGGAGAAACGCAGCCCTGGCTGAGGATGCATCAGGGAAAGGAGGAAAGGACTCAGGCTGCTCCCTTTTCCCCACCCAATACCCAGCTCCCCGAGGCTTAGGCCCTGTAGCCCAGCTGGCTGCAGCGTGCAGGGTGGGTGTTCCTGGGCACTTGGTAAGCACCATCCTCTGGGACCTGTGGTGGGCTCACCTGTCGCTCTTCTGGCTTCTCCCCCAGGTGTTGCTCTAGTCACAGGGCAGCAGGCGCCACAGGTAAGCCTGCTGGCAGCCAGGGGCAGGAGCAGAATCACCTTAGGATCGAAATCTGTCTTTCTAGCAGGGAGGGGGCATCTGGGGAGTGGGTGCAACATGTTTCTTAAAGGTGATGCTGCTGTTCTGAGCTTTGGGCTAGAGGAAGGCTTTGGGGGGCTCATGTGGTGGGGGCCTTAGCTGATGCCCAGTACCCTGGGGCTGCCTTGGTTGGGAGAGCAGGAATGGTTAGTGAGGAGGGCCAGCCTGCCAGAGGATACAACTGGAGAGTTTTTTCTTCCTTGTATAACATGTGGTAGAGGTATAGAGAGATAGAATGTCTTACTTGTGGCTGCAGATGTAATCAGGGACTGTTCAATGGTTCAGGGTACCTTCTATGGTTTACAGGGACCTGTGGTTTTTTTTAGCTATGTCCCTCCCTCTCTCTGGGCCTCTGTGTCACCATCTTTATGGTGAGGGAATTGATTAGGTGAACAGTGGAAAAAGCTAGGTCTGGAAGCTAGGTTTGTGCAGCTTTGGTTCTACAGGTGAGAGCTGGCAGTAGAGCATCAGTCTTCTCCAGACGATGCCACTGCTCTGTTGGAGTCAGAGCGTGGGCCCCAGCTGCAAAGTTTCAGGGAGGCCTGGCCAAGAGCTTTAGAATGACGGGCTTTTTTAACCCTCAGAGGGTTGCTTAGCACTGAGCTCAGGCTTATGTGCACGTGCCTGTTGGGCCGGGCTGACCCAGTGCTAGTTTTCTGAGACCTCTTTGGGAATTCTCTCCCATCCCGGCCCCATGCCCAGGTTGCCTTGGCACTGCCCTTCATATCTGAGGGTAGACTACCCACTCTTGGTCCACCGTCCTTGCTACCTCGCTAAGTTCTGGGCTTATCGTGCTCTCTAGGCAGCAGCAATGGTTGTAGTGCCAGATCTCAGGCTGCACCCTAAGTCTGCTGATGATCTCAGGCTGCACCCTAAGTCTGCTGATGGTCTTTCTGTGAAGCTGGGATTTAGGGGAGGCAAGTTGTGTCCTCCAGGGACCTGGGATCAGGATACCCTTCTGTCTGTTGGGCATCTGCCCTTTTCTCTTCTCTGCCAGAGGGGAAATACATAACAACTGCACTCAGAATCTTTCTTAACTTGTTGGAGCCTCTTTAAGACTGGTGAGCCTGCCTTTCTCAGCTGCTGAGATACAGGGGCCGATCTATCAGGCTCAGCCACAGTGGGAAGGGGTACTCATTCTATGGCACTGGTCCTCAAATTTGTACATTGTAATGTTGTACATTGTAATCAACCTGTAAAATTCCTGGGGAATTAAAAAAAATACTGCTGCCTGGCTCCCATCTCCTGAAACTGATTTAATTGACATGGGCTGTGGATTGGACATCAGGATGTTTAAAAGTGCCTCATATGATTCAAATACCTAACAGAGCTTGAGAACCACTCATCTACAGAATGAAACTGCCCCTAGATTTATTTTTCTAGGCAGAAAAACTCTGTTTCATTTGCCTTTTCTCAAATATCATATTTATTAAAACTGTAAGCATCGCTGGGGCTGTCTCCCAGCTCTTCCTGGATTTCAAATTCAAAGCTGGGTCCAGATCATCTTTAGAGTTTGATCATTATTATGGAATATTTTACTTATAATCAAATTATTTAGTTAATTTAAAAAATTAAAATTACCTTGTTTACACTTGAGTTGACAGTGAAAAGTGAAAGTGTAGTCGCTTTCTGTCCATGGAATTCTGTCCAAGGCATTCTCTAGGCAAGAATACTGGATTGGATTGCCATTTCCTTCTCCAACACTTGAATTAGAGAGGAGTATAGCGACAAGGGCAGGGGTGAGTTTTAGAGGTGGACAGACTTGGGTTCCAGTTGTAGTTCTGCCCCTACTTTCTGTGATCTTCTGTAGGTGACAACTTCTTGAAGCCTCAGTCTATCCAAGTCTGAAATGGGGATAATGCCTACCTCTGTGTGGTGGATTGACCATTAAATAAACCTATAAAATGCCTAATATAGGGAGTGGTGGTAAAAGAATAATATGCTTTACCTTCCCAGAGCCCAGAAGTGCTCACTCTTGTGACAGAGGGGCTGAACAGCCTCAGTTTTCAGAAGACCTCTGGTACCTGTGAGTTCTTCACTCACTCTGGAAGCAGAAGTGCCACCTCCTTTGGGGATGGTTGTGTGGCTTTTGGGCCCTGGTCCTCCATTTCTCAGAACGGATGTTCCTCTGTATGAAATAAAAGCTCAATGCTGTCGCTTGAAAAATTCAAGTAGAAAAATGAAAGCAATATATCTAAACAATATTTTATGTAATTTGTGATTTAAATAACTAAATCAATATTAAATATTATAAACTGTATTAAAACTAAATGTTAAATATTATACGTTGATATTTGGTCATTTTATATATATGCACAGCTCTAGGAGTTCGTGTATTCCGGTTGTCAAAAAAAGAACTTTGTTTTGGTATTCTCATTGAAAAATGGGGAATCTTCTTTAAAAAACAAAAAGCTCAAGGTTGACACAGCTTGATGGGGCTTAGGGAGGTTACGGACCTCCTCAGGGAAGATAAGAATTTCTGGGCAAAAGTTATGACACAAAGAGAGCCCATGTCCTCCATGTCTACTCTGAGCCCTACAGCTATCCTGGAACCTGGGTGCCGCTGCTGCTGCTGAGGTTCTCCAGCTCTGCTATCAGCTGCGGCAGCCCCTCTTCAGACGGGAGCAGCTCTTCGGTCCAGGCCTCCCTCAGCCACAAGCCTGTCCCTGACTTGCTGGCAAGGGTGGTCTGTCTCTTCCCATCTTGCCCAGGGGAATTTATTTCTGTAGTGTAGTTGCAGAGGAGGAGGGTTGAGAAATTGTGTGTGTGTGTGTGTGTGTGTTAGTCACACTCAGTTGTGTCTGACTCTTTGTGCTTCTATGGATTGTAGCCCATCAGGCTACTCTGTCTATGAGATTCTCCAGGCAAGAATACTGGAGTGGGTTGCCATTCTCTTCTCCAGAGGGATCTTCCCGATCCAGGGATTGAACCCGGGTCTCCTGCATTGCAGGCAGATTCTTTACTGTCTGATCTACCAGGGAAGCCTGGTAATCCGTACTTCCCTGCTATTCCCATTTCTCTCACTTAAGGATGTAGAAAGTGTGATTCAGAGAAAAGGGGTCACTGATTTCAGGTTGCACAGTTAGTGACAGTCTTGAACCTGGAACCTACATCTCCCAATTCACAGCCTTTCCCAAGGCCCATACCTCTGCTCTGAATCAGACCTGATTCCTTTATTTTCCTGGGCTGGTGTTTTCCACCACCCAGAAAACTTCCAGATGGCTTTTTTCTACTTTCATTGGCTGCGAGTGCAAGGAATACACATGGAATACTCAAACTGGAAAGAAACATAATTGTTGAATATGCTAAAAATCATGCAGTATTTTTTAGTGTCAATTGTGGATTATTTTTGTATGTAGACATATGAACGGATAGTTAAAATGCAATGTGATATATGTTATATTAGAAGGATGTTCAGGGTACTGTGGGAACCCTGAAGAGGGAATAATTAATTCTTCCTAAGGGAAATCAACCTTGCTCCTCAAAGCTAGAACATTCAACCAGTTTGGAAGGATGAATAGGAAAGAGTTTATCTGAAAAGGAGTGGGGTAGCAAGGAAGAGTATTTTAGGCAGAGGAAACGAACACTTTCACAAACACAAGAGTTATGCAAAGATTTGGTGCATTTAGGGGATAGCAGAGGTATTTGGCATGGCAAGGATATAGGATGTGTGGCAGGTGAAGCTAGAGATGAGACTAGAAACAGTTGAAGCCAGTGTGGAAAAGGCCTTGAGCCACAAGCTAAGGATTTTGGCCTTTGGGGCCATGGGAGATACAGGATGTGATGAGGCCTTGTCTGATCTATTCACTTATTTCTCTTTTTCTCATCATGCTAATGAGACTGTGTTACTATGACTAATGTTTGAGCATCTGCTACCAGGGAGTTGGAAGCCTTATGGAAATTATTTTCAACAATTAGAACAGCATTTCTGACCTGGGGGGAAATGAGGAGGGTCTTCCCTGACCAGCCAAGTGGAAGGGAGGGACAGTTGCATGATGCCCCTGGATGATGCTCCCTGTGCAAAACATCCTTTTCACGTCTGTTGACGGGCAGAAAAGTATCCAGGAGATTGCAGATCCGGCTCTGTCATTAAGTCCGTGGCTCTGCGGAGGCTAGGGGAGGGGTTTTTTTTGGCAGGAAGGAGTGGTAGGTGAGGAGAAGAGCAGTAGTAAACTATTGCTTTGCATGATTTTGTAGATTTGATTTTTCCGGGATATATCAGTTACCTTTTGCTGCATCGAAAGCCACTCCAAATCTTAGCGGTTAAAACAATAACCAAGCTTTATTTATGATTCTGCAGGCTGAGAGTTTGGGCTGGCATACTCTGGGTGGTTCTGCTGGGCTGCGCTGGGCCTGCTAATCTCTGCTGTGCACAGTTGGTGGGTGTGTTGGGGCTCCCTGGCTTGTTTTGGCTTCAGGTGGCTTACCTGAGACAACTAAGGCCTCGCTGCACATGGTTTCTTATCTCCCAGCTATCTAACCTGTTGTTGTTCGTGTGGCAGTATTCGCGTTCTGAGACGGAGAGCAGAATCATATAAAGCCACTTGAGGTCTAGGCTTCGAACTTATTCAGTGTCCTTTTTGCTGCATTCTGATGGCCAAAGCAGGTCATGAGGGCAGCCTAGCTTCAAAGGAGAGAGAATAGACTACAGTTTTTTTTGAAGACTCCACTTTTAATGGATAGGATTGCAAGGGCATGGACACAAGGAGGGAAAGAATTTGTGGCCACTTTTTCAGTCTCTCAGACTATCTGACTTTCATCACATGGGAGAGTTGATAATTAAGGTTATTGTCTTACCATGAATGGGATATGAGAAATCTTTTGAATTCAAAGTCAGCATTCATGGAGGATTATGTGAATTCTCAAGTATTGTTTAGTTCAGTCTTCACAGCAACTCTTGTTTTCCCTTTCTATTTTGCATATGAAGGAAACTGGTGTACTGAGGAGTTAAGTGAGATTAAGTGACTTGCCCAGCCAAGGTCATTGGGTGGTAAACCTGGTGTTTGGACTTGTTTGTCTGCCTGCAACTCTAGAGCAACTGCCATTGTGTCATTTTGGTGATATGAAACAGAGAAGACCGTGGTGTTATTGCTACATCACTGGCAAAGCCAGCCCCTACATCACAACCAAGCCAGCCAGGTTGCCCTCATCCCTGGGCACAGGCACCTGGCCCTCAGGAGCTCGTCTCCCTGCCCTCAGTGGGCCAAGTACTTACGGAGTGGACCCGAAGTACTGCAGTCTTCAGGGTGGCAGTGTCATACTGCTTACATAGTTCAGGAACGCTGACGAATGTGCTGGAGACTGCTGCATTTCTCTGGAGAGAGGGAGGTAGGACAAGATGTTCATGTTCAGGGGTGAAAGTACATATATGGGGTACACCCCGCATGGACTGTGTGGAGAAGGCACAGCAAAACCTCTTTGAGCCCCAGGGGCAGACCAGTTAGTCTTGGTTGTTACAAGAGAAGAGTATCTCCTAGATGAGCAGGCAGGCAGTCCTTGCCTTTCTCTGGCTAGAACTTTCTGAAAGCTCTAGCTTTGAAATCTCTAAAGAAATTCTCCTACACAGTAATATAAATGGCTAGAGCTGTGCCCTGGGCTAAACTGACCCCTTTGAACTTAGCCAGTAGTGGGAACTGGGCTCTCAGGGCTGTGAAGTGAAGGGTGGGAGCAGCAGGAAGGCACCTGATTATCACAACGGGAGCAGGGTTGGGCCTCTATTTTGTAGGAAGGAAAGAGATGTAGGATCAGGCAAAGTTGAGGATGTGGGGAGGTCTGTAGGGCAGGCTTCTAATAGGTTGGTCATGTCCAGAGTACCCTGATGGTAAGTGCAGGCTATGGCATCAAACATACTTCATTTTGGCACAGATGGTGTTGGCACATACCCGGGTGTTGTGTATTAGAAAGCCTTGTGTCTAGGTCCTATGTATAACCTGCCATGTTGCCCTGACTGTGCTATCTTTGCCCTCTTCTCCCAGAGCTCATCTCCTGTCCTGGGTGTGAGTGAGTATACATCACCAGGGATGTAACTGAACATTTTCTGCTGCAGTGCTTTTCTTCTGGGCAATCCAAGATGGTGAGGGTAAGTCAGGACAAGCAAAGAAGCAGCTAATCCTTTTCAGAAATCTGTGCGACCCTGTTCATAAGTCTGTCTGTCCACCCATCACTCTATCTTACTTGTTACCCTTCCACCAGTTTACCTAATCATCCATCCATCCATCCATCCTTCTATCCAGAAGAGAAGCAAAATGTTTCAGTTGGGGAAGCAAAATGAGTGTGTTTTTTTCTCTCTTATAGCTTTTACTGGAAATTATGACTACTAAGCTTTTATTCCCTCCACCCTCCCAATACTTGAGCTAAAACTCATTCACCAGCCTGGGTTACATAGGTTCATCAGTTTTGCTTGTGCTGCTGCTGCTGCTAAGTCGCTTCAGTTGTGTCCGACTCTGTGCGACCCCATAGATGGCGGCAGCCCACCAGGCTCCCCCGCCCCTGGGATTCTCCAGGCAAGAACACTGGAGTGGGTTGCCATTTCCTTCTCCAATGCATGAAAGTGAGAAGTGAAAGTGAAGTCTCTCAGTCAGGTCCAACTCTAGTGACCCCATGGACTGCAGCCTACCAGGCTCCTCCGTCCATGGGAGTTTCCAGGCAAGAGTACTGGAGTGGGGTGCCATTGCCTTCTCTGAGTTTGGCTTGTATTTAACAACTAATACCTTTTCCCTGAGTTTCTGAAATTTCACACTACTTACTGACTAGTATCCTTTCTCATTCTTTCTCCACTGGGGTATCCTTGCCACTACATTTTATTCATTTGCCATTTTACTTACTTGCTCCTGTATTACATTCTTACTGAATGTCTGACGTATATGCCAGGGCCTGTTCTGAGTACTAGGGAGACAGAGACCCATGTATCTACCCTCAAGGAATTAATAGTTTAGTTAGTAAAACCTACATTTCTCCTCTTTTCTTTTTCTTTCTGTGGGTTTGTCAGATCCCAGGGTGAGGACAAAGCTGTCAGAATCCACATCAGTTTGGTGGCCTGTATTATTCAGTGCAGACAGGCTAATTTTTCAGAAATCTTCTTTTCATCTCTCATATCAGCCCTCCATGATATTTTCTGACCAAATGAATGAACATTTGTACCAGGAGAAGGCCAGAGATTCTTGGTCCTGGCAAACCCCAGTAGTGGAAACACAGCTCTGAGAGTTGGTCTGTCGTACCTTTTCCTGGCTATTTATGATCATCTTTTTGTGCACTCATACAGCTACAGTTTCTTCTTCTCCGCAGCATGTTGAAATTTTTGCTTTTGCCTGCGCTTTACATTTTCCTCCCTTGTCTGCCTGGTGAACTTCTACTTGTCATTCAGTATCCAATTCAAATGTCACCTCTTTATGGAGGACCTTTCCTAGCCTCTCCTAGATGGAACTCCTGGAAACCTCGCTTTGCTTCCTTAGCACTTGGTACATCCTTTCATCACAGCATAACCCACTGAGTGAAAACCACACTGTCCAGGCTGTGTACCTTGAGAGCAGAACCTTGCCTTATTTATCTGTATATCCTCAGCTGCAACACAGGATTTGTGTGAATAGGCCTTGAGGCCACTGCTCTTTGTCACATGCTTTCCCTCATGCACCCCTGCGTGTCCCTCCCAGGCAGGTCTCCAGAATGGACTACACTCCAAAATAGTGGAGGAACAGCTCTGTGGGTCCCCAGTCCCTAGCATGTTTACCACTCGTAAAAGCAGGTCCAAATGATGAAGACGCTGTCAGTAACTCCAGAACTGTCTACTCCTAGAACTGCTCAGAGTGCAAGGAGAAGAGGGCAGCTCACATCCTCTGTACCTACTGCAACCGCTGGCTTTGCAGCTCCTGCACGGAGGAGCACCGGCATGGCCCGGCCCCTGGGGGCCCGCTATTTTCCCGGAGCCAGAAGGGATCTCCAGGTATCACTCCCTCCCCTCCACTAGCTCACACACTCTGACCCCTACCCCCTGCCCCGTAAGTAGTACCAAACCACAAAATCTCTGGAGAAGAGCTCTCTGCCCTTGTTTCCCTGCTGGGGGTGAGAATGGGGTGGTCTCTGAGCCTTTCCGAAAGAAAAGCTGTTTCCTCCTGAGTCACAGCACAGTGTGCCTTCACTCCAGGCGCTCCCTGTTGCCAGGCCGGGGCAGGTGGCGAGTGGGGAGTAGGTGACTGTGAGTGAGATGGTGCGGGGAGGAAAAGTCTTGAATTACCAATTGAGTTCACTGTCTTTCACCTCTGTTTAGAAAAATCAGACCCCGCTTCTGTTTAGTTACTTGATTAATTCAACATCCAGGATCAGGGTTTGTCCATTTATCTGTCCAGCACCATCTGTTTTAAGTGACAATCTTCTTCAAAGTCTTTTCTCAAAGCCCTTGAACTGTGGGAAAGGTTTTACCTTCGTCAGACAGGAACCAAAGTTTATGATCCATGTGATCTGATCTAGGTAGCTGGTTTCAGCCTCAGTCTGGATTGGGCAGCTGTTTCAGCCCCACCATAACATGGCCATTGAGGAGGTGTAGGTTAAGTTCTGAAGGACTCACTGTTCTGCAGGAGATCCATGTGTGGAAAGTAGCAGGCACCTTCCTCAGGCTCAGCAGATGGTGAGATGCCTGGGGCTTGATGGTGTGTTATTTCTGGACAACTGTGCAAATCTGGCCAGTGTAAGCCCACCTTCCTCACTGTGTTCCTGGAACCTCATTGGCCCAGAGAGAGGGTCACTTTTGCACCACCTTCCCTCTAGCTCTGGATCTTCCCTGTGTCCATAGAAGGCTGAGGGTGCTCAGTGGAGCTAACTTAAGAGATCTTCCTGAGCAAGACATGCCCACTTTCTCCATCTTCTCTGGCAGGAGTGAATGGTGGTTCTGGAGACTTCGCCTTGTACTGTCCTCTACACACGCAGGAAGTTCTCAAGCTGTTTTGCGAGACCTGTGATGTGCTTACATGCCATAGCTGCCTCATGGTGGAACACAAAGAGCACAGGTGGGGCAGGGTGGCTGCCCAAGGGGACTTGGGAGGGCTCTGGACTCTCTACCTGTGAGAGTGCTGGGTTCCCAGTGCATGGAAATCCTCTCCCTGCTTAAGCCAGCCTTCAGTCCCCAGGCCTGGCTGAAGGTTTTCTCTGTCCTGTTGTGTGGGGCTTCTCTGGAGAAGCCCTGAAGGGCTAAGAGTCTCTGACTCCCTAGATGTAACCCCAGCCTCCCTGGGCCTGACTGAGGCAACGCATTGTGGGGATTCTTGCTTAGCTGGCATGCTCAGAATAAGACTTGGTTTTCCTCATTTTTTTCCTCTGCCTCCTCCTCTAGGTGCAGACATCTTGAAGAAGTTTTGCAAAACCAGAGGATGCTTCTGGAAAGTGTGACTACACAGGTGGCACATAAGAAATCCAGTCTACAGACATCTGCAAAGCAAATTGAGGACAGGTAGCACTGGCTAGCCCCTTGCCTACACTGGAAATGCTCTGCTCCCTCTCACCCTGGGTCCCAGGACCAGGATGGAGTGAACATGCAGACACTGGCATATGTCCCAGAAGGCGTACGTCCTGGTCTTAGAGGTCTCAGGGCCAGGGAGGGGGTTTCGGGTCATCTCTTGTGGAATGGAGCCAAGCTAGGTGAGGATGATCACAGTGAACCTGGGGTAAAGTGCCTGCCTTCTGAACATGACCATGAACTGACCAAGGGCTTAAGAACAAGGGCACAGAGTGGATACTGGAGAAGAGAGGGCTGCTTATTATGTGAGTACAAGTCAGTGGCAGTCTATCCTTTATCACTCCTTTCCTAATGTTTTCCTTATACATCTATACATGATATGAAATCATCAGTATTTTGTGTAGAAAGAGAAATAAGCAGGTACTGAGAGAGGATCACATGGCAGGATCACATTGGATTGGGCATCATGCATGCATCATTTTGAGCAGTTCTTACAATTCTTTGAGTCAGGGGTTATCTCCATTCTACTGATGAGGAGGGTAAGGTTCAGAGAGATTAGGTGACTTATCTGAGATCACACAGCTGGTCAGAGACTGAGCTGGGTTTGGAAGCTAGGTCTGTGTGGCTTCAAAGCCTCTTTTTTTTTTTTTTAATGGTTTTACTGAGATATAATTTATATACCATAAAATTGCCCTTTTAAAACGTACAATTCAGTGGGGTGTGTTTTTTTTTTAGCATATTCATAGAGTTGTATGACATTATTATGATGTGAAAGTCACTCAGTCGTGTCCACCTCTTTGTGACCCCATGGACTATAGTCCTCCAGGCTTCTCTGTCCATGGGATTCTCCAGGCAAGAATACTGGAGTGGGTTGCCATCCCCTTCTCCAGGGGATCTTCCCAATCCAAGGATCGAACCTGAGTCCTCTGCATTGCAGGTGGATATTTTACCAAATGAGCCATCAGGGAAGCCCTATTGAATTGTACATTTTAAAAGGGAAATGTTATATTTTTTATATAATTTTTATACCATAAAATTTCCTTTATAAAATGTACAGTTCAGTGGGTTTTTTAGTATATTCATAGAGTCGTACAACAATTACAACTGTCTACTTTTAAAATATCATTTTTATCACCCTAGAAAGAAACCCATACACATTAGCAGTCACTCCCTATTCACCCTGCAGCATCCCCAGCCCTTGACAACCATTAGTCTACTTTCTGTCTCTACCTAGGCTCTTTTCACTACATGACGCTGTTTAGTAGAGTGTTCCCCCTTCTAATAAAATAAGAAATTACATGAAGTCATACCTGTGTTCACTCTCTCTGTCCTGCCTCTAGTGCTGTGTGAACTGATGAGCTATTGACTTGACCTGGGGATGGACCTGTAGTTTGTTGAGAGAAAAATGAGTTGAACTTTGGGCCAGTGGCCCACTTAGATCAAGTGGGCTGGGTTGTACAAAGGGCAGGATGGATGGTGGAGGAAGGTTCTTATTTCTTTACATTTGGTGCCTGCTGGTCCCTGAGTTCAGTAGAAAGCATCCACATTGCAGGCTCTTGCGTTTGCTGTCTGTAGGCTGTTGTAGGCCTGGAGGGAAGGGCTCACCATGCTGTTTCCTCCTGTTGTTTGCAGGATTTTTGAGGTGAAGCACCAGCACAGGAAGGTGGAAAACCAGATCAAAATGGCCAAGATGGTTCTGATGAATGAACTGAACAAACAGGCCAATGGCCTCATAGAGGAGTTGGAGGTATATGTGAACAGAGGGTTAGGTTCTGTACTCTCCTTGGGGCAAAAACCAGGCACATATCAAATATGTCTCATGGCTCAGAGATGCCTGGGCTAGAATTCAGATGTGCAATTTCCATAGCTCTCTGCTACTCCCTGTATCTTAAAATGTCCTGTCTAATTTTGGGAAGTTGGCTCATTAAGGGCTTAGAAAATCAGATCAAACTCCCATTAACGCTGTGGCAGTAAGGCAACTGCCTTATTGGACTTTGCAGGTTTATGGCCTTGAAAGAGTCATGAAACGAGCTATGCCCAAGAAATCTAGACATTCATTTCCTCAGTCATTTATCGCTTATTCCTATTTGCACTATAAAATCTACCTACCCTTTCTCTCTCCCTCCCTCCGTCCCTCAGCAGCCATGTTCTCTTCTCAGGGCTGCAGTTTCATCTGATTCCATTTGTGTTTACACTGATGCACACAGACCACTAGACTTCTCAAGCATGTGGTTTGCAGTCCAAGAATAGGACCAGGGACTCTGTCTTCTCTCTCTGTACCCAGGGCATCACTAATGAGAGGAAGCGGAAGCTGGAGCAGCAGTTACAGAGCATCATGGTTCTCAACCGCCAGTTTGAGCACGTGCAGAATTTCATTAACTGGGCTGTCTGCAGCAAAACCAGCATCCCTTTCCTTTTCAGCAAAGAGCTGGTAAGAAGAACTCCAACTCCTCAATCACTGACTTTGGGTTAGTAAGTGAAAACCATCTTTTACCAAACCTCATAGTGCAAAGGACCCCAGTGCTGGAATAGACCTGCCTTCCTCCAGGCAACTCAGCTAGGAAATTCTGTAGTTCTGCCTCAGGTCATGGATCCAGACAGTAGTACTAGAAGTGTGCTGGACATTCCTTAGGAAGTTGGGTTTAAATGGGGCCTAAGAGGAAAGGAGGAGTGGAGGATGACATTGAAGTGTTGGGCTTAAGAGATTGGTGATGCCCAGGAAAAGGAGCAGAACTTTTGAGAGAGTTGATGAGGTTTGTATTTGGATATTGCGAATCTAAGGGGCCTGTAGGGTGTCTAAAGGGAGCTGTCCCAAATCTGTTTTGATAGATGGGTCTGGAAGTCAGAAGAAAAGTCAGGGTTAGAGACAGAGAGAGAAAGATGTGTGAGTCCCTGGTATTTGGGTGGTATTGGAAAAGTGTGTGAAGAAAGAAGAAAATAACAGATCTGGAACCCAGGGAAATGCCCTCATTTTCAGCACAGACAGAGGAAGGAGATGAGTGAAGGAGCTGAGAAGCAACTATCAGAAGTCAGCAGAGAAATAAGAGAGTGTGGTGCACAAAACTTAACAGAGAGCTTCAAATTTTTAAGTGACCAATGTTATCATTGCTACATAGGTGATAGAGGATGAGTAGTGAAGAGAAACCTTGAGATCTCAGAATCAGGAGGCCCCTGGTATAACCTTTGAAAGACACTCCAGCAGCTTTTATCTCCAGCAAAGTAGAAAGGTCAAAAGCTAGATGAGGGATTGAGGATGGGAGGTGAGGAAGTAGAGGAATTAGTGAAAAGCAGAGAAATAAGGTAGCTTGAGAAGGAGACAGGGTTGGGGATACTTTTTTAAAATAAGGAAAACATTTGCACATGTTTATTTGGGAGAAGAATTTGAAGATAGAAGATATGTGTGGTAGAGGGAACATACTGGGAAAGCAGAAAGTGGGATCTAGAGTGAAATGGTTGACTTTAAACAAGAGGCGCTTATTTTCTCCGAGATTGAAGGATGGGAAGATGTCAGTATAATGTAGTTAAGTCTGGAGATAGGAGGGATACAAGTTTGAGGGAATTTGCCTTCACCCTCTATGAAGTAAGCAGTAATAATCAGAGGGTTAGACATTGGGTAAATGACATTCAGGAGAGAAGTAAAGATTTTAAATAGTCATTAAGGACTTCCCTGTTGGCTCAGACGGTAAAGCGTCTGCCTACAATGCGGGAGACCCGGGTTCAATCCCTGGGTCGGGAAGATCTCCTGGAGAAGGCAATGGTAACCCACTCCAGTGTTTTTGCCTGGAAAATCCAATGGACGATGGAACCTGGTAGGCTACAGTCCATGGGGTTACAAAGAGTAGGACATGGCTGAGCAACTTTACTTTCACTTTCAAGGACCACGGAAGAGGAAACTGACAAGAAAGGAAATGACCAGAAGAAGGACTGAAGGGGGACCCTGAGCATAATGATCAGTGAGGCGACCCCATGTAACATAGCTTTGGGGTGGCTGGATTGACACAGGGCAGGCACTGATGGGAAGGGAATTAGGGCACTAGTGATGTTGTTACTTAAAGCGATGGAAAACTAGGATGGCCGGCTGGGCCGAGGGAGCAGGGCTTGATCAATGAGGTGGAAGAGCTTGCTCAGGAAGAGCAAGAGCTGTTGTGATCAGGGAGTAGGTTGTTGGAGTTTAAGGTCTCATAGGTAGAATGGTTCTAGATGGTGAAAATGGTCTAGGTCTGGTGACTGAACTGAAAAGAGAAGTGAAGGTGGTTTACATTAAAGAGCTCAAGGAAGTAAGAGGCTAAAACGTTGATTAGGACTTTGGTTAATTAAATGTTAGCAGGGTAGTTGGATACTTGCCAAAGTCCTAGATAAATAGGAGAGTTTTCGTAATAAGAGATAGATGAAAAGGATGAGGGAAGAAGAGGGCAGTTGACTAGGATGGAAGGGAGTTTTACAAGTGGGTGGAAGGACAGCTCTGGGGAACTCAGGGAGTGTCTGCCCCCATGGACTTTTCAGTTGAGATTATGGTAGAATGAAGGGAGCACTCTTGAGAGGGTGTTGTCAGATGATACCCTGAGGAAGAATTAAAATCATCTGAGGCCTGGAAGAGATAAGAATGTAGGCTTTCCAAAAGCCTCAATAAGAGGAAGGGGATCAGTAGGGGCAGAGGTAGGGGGAGGAATGTGAAGATACTAAGGTGCAAGGAAATGAGGGAGCACACTGGCGAGGAGCACAGGCTAAATAGCCATGACTCTGGGCCCTTCAGCCTGTCCAGTGAGTGAGGGCGAGGGAGTTCTCACTCTGGCACAAGATGCCCAAAGAAATGACCTTTGGTCATTGCTCTTGTCAGATTGTGTTTCAGATGCAGCGATTGCTGGAGACAAATTGTAACACAGACCCTGGCTCCCCTTGGAGTATCAGATTCACTTGGGAGCCTAACTTCTGGACCAAGCAGCTGGCTTCCCTAGGTGAGCCCAGGGCCTACTCTATGGGCCTTTGCATGATTGCTAAGAACACATTTAGACCATCTGCTTAACTCACTGGGTAGATCAGCATATGCCCATGAGAAAGCGTTCCCTGAGACTGCCAGTGGTCATGGAGTCATTCAGCAAACCTTTTCCTGGAGATGATGATGGTGGGGTTGGGGTGGGGGTGGGGAGAGCTGACAGCTTAAATAGCAATGGCAATATAGGACTTTTGTAAGAGGACCAGGTGAAATCTGAGTTTCCTATTTTACATGAACGTCCCTGTTCTGTTGGTTTCATTGCTAGAAGAGGAGACAAGACAGTGGTCCTCCTCTCCAGAATGCTGTATGGCAGTGCAGGCGGACCTGTGTCTCCGAGTACAAGGGTATACATGTGTGTGGGCACAAACAGAGATATTTCAGCGACACAGAGAGAGGAGACAGACAGGCAATGTCACATACATCTTTTGGAGTTGAGATGTAAGAAGATAATTCATGACCTTGCACATTTTTCTTCCCTGCTGCAATAACTTGCTGGTGTTCAATATTTAGGCAGAATGTAGACAATTTGAAGTTGTGCCTGTGTTGACAACCTAATGGTGGGTTTGTTAAACTAATGGCCAACTGCTGCCTTTATCTGGACTGATATTCTCATTGAAAGTGCTTTGAACTTGACAGAATAATAAATGATATTTAGGTTTATTTTCTGCTTCCCTTTCCCTTTTGATACAATTTCACACACCTTTGGTGAGCACCTGCTCTGAGTCAGGCCCCACATTGGCCACTAAGTGACCAAAGGTGACCACCTGCCCTCAGGACACTTGGTTTTCCCCTACATAAGCCTCAGAGGAGCTGAAGAAGCCATTAGACTAAATAGCAATAGCATCATCTTCTCATGCATGAGGGCCTAGGGTCCTCAGACATCAGCACTGACTCTTGGCACTGACCTGGGGATGGAGCTTCCCCACTCTCCTCCACCCTGCTTGCCCAACATCTAGTTCTCCAGAACTGTATTTGGGGACTTACCCATTTGTCCTGGGGATGAATCTCCTTTGCTACTTTTTAGTACACTCCCTCTTATCCCCTCAATGTTGATAGTTTTGGTCTGAGTTTTTCTTGGGCTATTCTGTTAAAAAAGAAGTAGGTACTCTGTGAGGGAGCCCAGGTTTCCCTAGTGGAATACAAACAGAGTCAGGACTGAGCCTCTGGTAAAGGCTGAGTTGATTCCTCAAATGTCCCAGGCCCCCAGCGCAGGTCTGTATAGTTTCTATTGCTGATATCATTCTAGACTGAGTCTTGGGGGTTAGGGATTGAATTTCTTAATCTCTGCCTCTGGTACAAGGTTGTTGAATGATATCCTTTGGCCCTGGAAGAGGGAGGTAGCAGGAGTAGGGGGAACAACTGCAGATCACCTTTGGAAACACTCTCTATTCTGAATTTTTAGGCTGTATAACTACTGAGGGTGGACAGCTGTCCCGGGCAGATACTCCTGCTTATGGAGGCTTACAGGGACCATCATCTTTTTATCAAAGCCACCAGTCCCCTGTGGCTCAGCAAGAGACTCTCAGCCATCCCTCGCACAAGTTCCAGTCTCCAGCAATCTGTTCCTCCTCCGTGTGCTGCTCCCACTGCTCCCCAGTCTCACCCTCCCTCAAAGGCCAGGTCCCCCCACCCGGCATACACCCAGTGCACAGCTTTAGGCAGCCCTCCGAGATGGTACCCCAACAGCTGGGCTCCCTGCAGTGCTCCACGCTGCTGCCCAGGGAGAAGGAACTGCCCTGCAATCCTCATCCGCCAAAGCTGCTTCAGCCCTGGCTGGAAACCCAGCCCCCTGCGGAGCCGGAGAGCACACCCCAGCGGCTGGGGCAGCAGCTGACTTCACAGCCCGTGTGCATCGTTCCCCCACAGGATGTTCAGCAAGGAGCCCATGCCCCGCCCACCCTGCAGACACCCTCCATCCAGGTGCAGTTTGGCCACCACCAGAAGCTGAAGCTCAGCCACTTTCAGCCACCGCCACAGCAGCAGCTGCCCCTTCCACCCCCTCCACCCCCTCCACCCCAACAGCAGCCACCCCCGCCTCTCCCACCATCTCAGCATCTGGCCTCTAGTCAGCACGAGAGCCCCCCGGGGCCCGCCTGTTCCCAGAACATGGACATAATGCACCACAAGTTTGAGCTGGAGGAAATGCAGAAGGACCTGGAGCTTCTCCTTCAGGCTCAACAGCCCAGCCTGCAGCTAAGTCAGACCAAATCGCCTCAGCATCTACAGCAAACTATTGTGGGGCAGATCAATTACATTGTGAGGCAGCCGGCGCCCGTCCAGTCCCAGAGCCAAGAGGACACTGTGCAGGTGAGGTCAGGGTGGCACCACCTCCCTAGATTCTCCCTAGGAGAGCATCAGGGACACAGACTCCTCCTCACAGGGTGGCACAGGAACAGTTTCTTCATCTTAAGGTGGCCTTGAACTCAGCCCTCCCAATTCAAGACTGCCCTGGACTCTGCCTTCCATCTCAGGAAGGCTCCAGAGAGCACAGTACTTAGCCCCAGCACAGATCCAGGCTCAATCCTGTCCCGAGTGGCCTGGCTTACTCCTGTCCTCCTGGGTGACACTAGGGACCATGTCCGTTAATGGAACCTCCTGAGCTGTGCTGGACTCCAGTCAGTGCAGGGCAGAAGGGAGGCTGTCTCTTACCTTTGTAACCTCACTTCCTTTACTGTAACTTATGAATCCCAGCTGGGGGAAGGGGAGAGCTTAAGCATATCATTTGCCTAGAGATCATACAACATTGGGGGCTTCCCAGGTGGCACTAGTGGTAAAGAGCCCTCCTGCCAGTGCCACGGGTTCGATCCCTGAGTTGGGAAGATTCCCTGGAGGAGGGCATGACAAACCACTCCAGTGTTCTTGCCTGGAGAATCACATGGACAGAGGAGCCTGGCAGTCTGTGGTTCATAGAGTCACAAAGAGTCAGACACAACTGAAGCGCACATGTATGCTCATAAAACATCGAGTGGTAGTGCCAAGACTTGGGTCTGCGCCAGCTGACTCTGAATTGCCATAGAGGAGGCCTTGTTCTTTCCCTAGGAGGATGACTAAGGCTGCTCTTCTCTTTTCTCAGCTAAAAGCCAATTGGAGAGGTGCAGTTCGTACCTCTGGGATCTTTGCAGCACTCCACATCTTCATTCTTAATTCTTGCTTTTCTTGGTTTCCAACAGCTTCCTGTTTCAGACCCTTCCTCCTCTCCTTTCACTTTTTTCATAGTGAAATATATGTAACCACATTTATACCTTCAAAGCAGCTCTATAGAATTTTACTTTATTACAAAATATAAGGCTTCACATTTATGCTTCTGCACTGACAACTTCAATTTTATATTTATTTATTTATTTGGCTGTGCTGCATAGCATGTAGGATCTTAGTTCCCCAACCAGGGATGGAACCCATGTCTCCTGCAATGGAAGGGCAGTTTCTTAACCGCTGGACCACCAGGGAAGTCCCTAAGCACTGACTTCAGATCATGCTTTAAATGTCTGCCTCTGAGGCTCAGTTCCTTATATAGAATAACTCTTATGATGGCAGAGAAGGGTCTAGGGTTTATAGAGGACCACAGCTCTATAAATGTAAGTCAAAACTGTTGTGATTGCTTAGGTAACTATGACAAAGTTAGCTCATGATTCTTGGTTTGAGTTCTATTCTAAGATGTCATATTAGGAAGAGCTTAGATAAGAGTATCTTCCTGAAAAGATTTCAGGCCATCCGCAGTGTGTAGGTGGTGACGGCGGTAGTGGGCAGCGCAGGTGGGCCTCAGCCTTTACCACTGCTGCTACTCTTTGTGGAAAATGAAAGTCACTCAGTCGTGTACGACTCTTGTGACCCCATGGACTGTAGTCCGCCAGGCTGCTCTGTGCATGGGATTTTCCAGGCAAGAAAACTGGAGTGGGTTGCCATTTCAGGACCCACCCAAGTTCTTATTTTCTCCTCCAGGCTGCAGATGAGCCCCCAGCATCTGAAGGCCCAAAGCCGACTCTCCCTCTTGACAAGAATACTGCTGCTAACTTGCCCCAGGCATCTGGGGAGGAAACCCCTCACAGTGTCCCCCCACTGGACAGCACCATCCAGCACTCCTCTCCGAATGTGGTGAGAAAGGTACAATTGGAGCCTGCTTTCCCTGATCATATGGGACCCACTGCCAGTCAAGACCCTGGGGACCTGGCTGAGGATGTCTGGGCGGGGGGAGGAGTGTCCCTGTCCCCTCCCTGGATGTTACACAGCCCTGACTCATGCCTTTTGTCCTAGTGAGTGAGCAAGGCCCTCCTCCACTCCATTGGCACTCCCCTACACTTAAATTGGGAGCAGCTGGGCTTCATTTCGAGAGGATGGGGAAACCGAAGGAAAGCCAGTTTGTTGAACACTGACTGTGTACCTAGAACTGTGCTTGGTGCTCCGCAGGGTGACTTCACTTAACCTTCCCAATAGTTCTGTGAGGTGGGCATCCCCATTTTATAGCTAAGGAAACTCAGATCCAGGGGCCTACAGCTAATAGATAAAAGGGGCTAAGGTTTATGTAAAATGAGACTCACAGCCTGAGCTTTTTCCTCTCTGCAATGAATGACAGTGGGGAAAGTGTTTTATGTGGTCCCACGATCCAGAGTTGGCTGGCTTTAGAATTCGAATTAATGGAATTCTGTGGGTGAGTGGTCTACAGGGCTGACCTGCAGAGGTGGCTGAGCATCTGAGGGCACTGGGATGTTTTGAAGATAAGCTAGCGAAGCTCTTCCTGTCTGTCCACCTGTCTGCTTGGTGGACGGTTCATGGCAATAACCCAGAATCCTACAGCTCCTGGTTGTCCTACTCTCACTCCTGTCTTTCGTCTCTACCCCAGTCATCCTCCTAGCTGGAACCTCAGTGCTGTGCCTTCCCACCAGCCCTCCATGTGTCCCTTGGCCTGTTCCCCATATCCTGTCCCTTCTCTGGTCTTGTCTCCTCAACCCTCCTGGTACTTCCTCTCAGCTCTGTACCGGGAGCTCTGCCAGCTATCCTGTACCCCTCTAGCCTGCACTCTCAGCCCTGCAGCATCCCTTGGGCTCCACAGTCCCAGTTTCACTAGTGGTTCTTTGTACCTACTACCCCTCATCATGTTTCTCCCAGCAGCACCTTTGGCATAGATCAGTCTACCTCAGTGATACCCGAGAAGACAATTTTGAAAAGTAAGAGATGGCAAAATTGCAGTGTTACCTTAGAAATCCCTTGAAGTCTGGTACTAAAGGTCGTTAGTTTGTGCCTAGCCTGCCCTATCCTTTTGAAAATGGTTTGGCTTAGAGGCCATAGAGATGCTGTAAATTGGACCTGTGTGGCTCTTAGCAGTTTACATTCTTACACTTGAGGTAGATACCTATCTGTTCAACCATCCGTCTATCCACCCATTTATTTATTCACTCAGTGACCAAAAAAATATCTTAACCTCCTATTGTGTGCCTCCTATTTTTATAGGTGTCAGGAGCACAGTGGTGAATAAGTAGTCTCACTTTGTACCTTATAGTCTAGTGGGAGAGAGTTAAACAAGCAGCAACAATGAAGTATGATAAAGTGCTGTGATAGTCAGTGGGCTGTGTATAAGAGCACTGAACTCTTGGAGATGACTTCCTAGAGAACATGGTTTTAAGCTGAGATTTGTTTGAAAAATTAGGCTGGGGAAGGAGAAATGGAAGGGGAAGGCCAGAATAAATAGAGGGAATGGCCAATAGGAAGGTCCAGAAGTGAGAGAAAGCCCGGGCTACTTAGGGGGTTTCAGATAATTTGACTTGGTAGGAACATGAGATGAACTAGAGAATGGGAGTGCTTGAAACCAGAGTAGTTAGAAAGCTTTGTGAATTATGGTCTGAATTTGGGATTCAGTCTTGGGGGTTTCGAGGTGTGAATGAAGGATTACTAGCAAGGAGGATTACTAACATGGCTTGAATTAAAGTATAGAGAGATCACTTTAGTTACAGTAAGGGAGACCAAACTAGTACAGAGGAGAAATAGGAGAAGATGAGTGAAATCAGGTAATGATGGGAAAGAAGAGGCAGCAAGGACCTCAAGAGATCAAATCCTAGGAGATTTTTGGACTTGGAGTCCGATTGGCAGTGGGAAGTGGGGGAAAGGACATCCAAGGTGTGTCTTGGTCCACTGAGTTGCCATTCATCCGAGATGGGAGCATGGGAAGAAAAGTACATTTGAGGGGAGGAAAAAGTCAAGTTTTGAATTGGTGGTGGTCTCCTCTGAAGGCTACGTTATAAGATGACTGGAAGACAGCTAACACTAGAGGGCAGTAGGGAGCATGGGGATTACCGGTGCCCAAATGGTAGTGGGAGCCATACTGAAAATGCTTCTGCTTATTTAATGGGTCTCAGTTCTGCTCCTCCACCCAGTAGAGAGGAAAAGGAGGCAAGCCACATGCAAGCATAGCCTGTGCTACCTGGGTGGGTGGCCCGCAGGGTGCTCGGAGCCGCAAAGGGAGGGGCTGCTTTGCTCCTGCATGGCTGCAGGGTGGCAGTGGGCTTAATGAAGATCCTAGGATATCTAACTTTTCATCTGGAGCTGCCTCTGGCTGTTACCATGGACTTATGCAGAGGTGTGGAGGGACCATGTGACCTGACTTTTTTCAGACATTTCATAGGCTTCTTTAAGGCTTGTACTCCCAGAAAAAGGATCCTCAAGGTTGCCATCCAGGGGAACCTGGTCCAGAGGAACCTTTGGGTCTACTTGACTGAGCGAGGTACTGGTTATACACAAAGCTCCTGAAATATGGAAAGGGGCTTTCTTTTTGAGGGAATTCATTGTCTTGAATCTGGGACTGGGCACGGTGGGGGATATGAAGGTCAAGGTTACCCAACAACATTCTAAGCATCTTATCATTGATTTATAATACTTTGTATAGCATTTTATACTTTTTTTTTCATAGATTTTTATATGTATTTTTCTATTTTATCTCTTTGTTTATCCTAGCAATACTATGAGGAAGCCACTTTCTTATTCCCCTTTGAAAGATGTGGAAACTGAGACACAGAGAGATTAAATGACCGCCTAAAAGTTAAACAGCCAACTATTGGCAAGGTTAGGCCCAGAACACAGTTCCTGCCTCAGCTCTGGGTTCAGTGACTAGGTTAAATTGCCTCTCTGTGCACTGCAGTGGGAGTAGTACTCACTGCTGGATTTTCCTATCTTCATACTCCCTGAAGTAGCCTGAGGCCTTGCTGGGGAGAAGTCTTAGGACCCATCCTAGTTGGGTCTTGACTAATCATTATTTGGTAACGGCACTTAGCCCCCAGCCCACTTCTCGGTCTGTACTGGCTGGCAAGCGCCAGGGGAAGTCAGAAGTCCGTCTGAGTGCACACACGATAGGAAACGGTGGCAGCGGGCACAGCTCTGTGTGTTCCACAGAGACCTACTCCTGCTTGGAGCCGCTTCGTGTCACTACAAGGAGGACTTTTGTTACAGCCGAGCAGCTGTGCACACGTACCTAGGAGATGGTACTAAATGAGCTGATGGTGAAAACAGATCGCTGCTGCAAATGAGATGTGAAAGTTCTAGAATGGGTTCTGCAGTCTCTGGAGCATGTTATCCCACCACCTTCCGTGCCGCCAGCAGAATGTTTTTGTATGAACTTGGACATTTGTTTGTCAGCTGCTGTTGTCTAAGATTTCTAATCTTGGTTCAGCCACTTTGAAAAAAGGTGATGAAGAAAGACAACTTTACAACAGAACCCTTTAAATACCAAGGGAAACTGGAAGACATTTCAGTGGCTTTGTTTCATACTTCTGAACTAGTCGACTGCTGAAAAATACACACACTCCTTTTGTCAGCCCTCATGGAATCAAGGCTGTAGGTATCACAGAGAGCTCTAGCTGAACCCCAGTTCACCTGCAAGAGGGGCCTCTGTTCTGCTCATAGCGGGGCCCCAGATCTTCAGAGGACTTTGAGGCCACCAAGTTACTGCTTACGGCTTCAGTGGAGTCTGGGATATATTGTCAGCAAATGATGCAGAAGTATTTGACATTCCTGTGGTCGGGATTAAGAGTGGTGCAGAAGAGTGGAGGATCATGAACCTGATGAATAGCACTGACGCCTTTATCGAAGCATTTTGATGCCTGGGCTCTTGATTTGATTCTTAAAACTCAGTGAGATTTACATTCACCTGTAGAGGAGGAAGTTCAAGCCCAGAGATGGAAAATAATTTGCTTAAATGCATATTCTAAACCTTGACATAAGTGAGGGAAAAGTAGGCACCCTGCCTTCACAGTCTCCAAATACATGGCTATAGACCAGGTCATGGGTTCTCATCCATGTCTTTTCCAAAAGCAACTGTGTTTTCCTTGCAGCCTGGCACTGACAGCTTTTGCTCAGAATGCTTCCAGGGCCTGATAAGGCTTTCTTATGGCCCAGGCTGTGACCTGGTTAACAGGGCAGAACTGTATAGAGATGTGCACGCTGTCCCACATAGGAATCAAGCCAAACACTCCCCAGGTCTGGCTCGCTGAATTTTATACTCTTTAGGAAGCCTATCTCCTACCTTCTGTCCTGATTTCATTCACAGACCAAACCTAAGATCTTTGTCTAGGTCTCCTGGTTCATGAGAAAATAGGTTCTTGCTCCTAGACCTTTAAATTTCCTTAACCCAGCCCAAGAAAAATACCTCTGGCCTAGTTCTTCCACATCTCCAAAATTTGGGTTTTAAAGGTTCCACTCATTCTAGCCTTCACTTCCGATTCACTGGACTCCGCTTTTTCCTTTGCTCTTCCTTCTGCCTCAGACCCTGATCCTCTGTTTTGTTTGTTTGTTTGTTTTTTTCCATCTTCTTGGATCATCAGGGCACTGGGTACTCTTCAGTTCTTCTCTCTTCACCATCCATAATTTCCCATTTGACTCCCATTGGTTAGCAGATATCAACATAGTTACATCTGTAGCCACAACCTTACTTCATAAAAGAATTTTTCATTGAGCTGGCAGGACACTTACTATCAGCAAGAGCAACTTTCCTATTAAAAATCAACTTGTGAAACCATTGGCAGGAAAAGTTAGTTCCCCACTCAGCTATCTGATTCAGTTGTGTCAAGATCTACCGCTGTTAAAGCAGTCTACTTAATCTGAAGCTGTTGAAACACTCAAATATTCCAAAGATTTAGTTCACAAATCTATTTACATGCATCTTTGTCTCCTTAGCTATTTCCTTCAGCCAAGGCGAAGGCCTTCAATGTGTTTCCAAAAGACAATTCACAAGTCATTGGTCTCTTCTCCTACTGTACCTGTACATGGTGGTCAGTCTTTGACAAATTTAACTCCTAGGATCAAAACCTGAAACCAGAAGTAAGCAAGCAAAGCTTCAAAACAGCAACAAGAATAGTTGCCACAAACCTCACACATTATACTCTGTATGAGACTATAAGCCCAATTTAGTCAACTTGATCTAGCAAGCTTAGTTATATGGTTTTCTTTGGAAATTTTTAGGTTTTCTATATTATAGCAGTAAGCAGAGTAGAAGCAGGGAATTAGGACTTCTATAATGGCAGCTAACAACAGGAGAGAAGACAAGAAACTTCACCTGGAAAAGTGCCATGATGTGATGTCATTCACGGAAAGGACTAGCTAAACTCTACTACATTCTTAGAAGTTCCCTAAAGCACCGATGAACTACAGAATACCCCAGCAATAGAGGTTCATCAGAATTCTTTTACATCACTAAGAAATGGTCTCATTCGGCCTCAGGTACTCTGTTTAGTAAGACAGGGTAGTGTGCAAAGCATTTTAGAAGTACTATCCTTCAAAATAATATTTTAAAGTCAATTGCATTTTGTTATTGAAAGAGGTATGTTTCAGATATCTGGAAAATTGATTTCTGTGAAACACCACTCTATCTGTGCTACTTTATCCCCAGCAATATTATCTTGCTGTACAAACTTGAAATTTATATTAAACTCAGGGTATGTGCACCGGGTGTCTGCTTATTGACTTCTCAATCACGTCGTACTAGAGCACTAGCTTTCTACCTAGTGGCACAAAATCAAGACCAGCCAGCAGGTTTCTGAGGCTAGCTAGGCCCAGTCTTGGATTCTTTTATGAGCTTGGAAAATTTGGGTACTCACTCTGTGTCTCAATTTCCCTTCCTGTTAAAATGAAAGAACAATGTCTTCCCTGAATTTTGACAGCATCTTGTGGCAATCATTAGAATGGCAATGTAGGCACTCCAGGTCTTCAGAAAAAGAAATTGAATTCAGCAAAAAAAAAAAAAAAGAAAGAAAGAAAGAAAAAAAATTGAACTCCAGAAAAAGATCTGGGTGGTGAGAAAGGGGAGAGGAAAGGCAGCAGGTGACAGAGCACAGATGAACAGGATTAGACGGGTGAAGGACTGCAAAGGTGACCGGGAGCAGAGGTTGAAATTTCAGACAACTTAGATAGGCCACAGGTCAGGCAGGTGGCAAGCAGAGATAAAGAGATTAAGAGACAAGGAAAGCAAAGGGAAGGGGACATATAATTTGGGAGGAGACCAAATTAGGGGCAAGTAAGGAGATACTAGGTCATGGAGGTAAGAGAGAGCGCCCTTCATATGTCAGAGGTGACCTGAGCTGATTCCCAGAGGTTTCTTGTTTTTTTTTATTTTTTTATTTATTTTTGACTTTTCTCCTTGAACTAGAAAATATCTTATTTTTACTTGCAAACCTCAAAATATATATGCTCACTGATGAAGTCTGAGGTTTTATATGTGAAGATGAATTCAAGGTGTCAGTTAATCCGGGAGATGTCAGTGATTGCCCTGCACAGACGTTCCAGCTGGCCATACACTTTCACCTTCTCTCATTTGACCGCTGAACAATCCCAGGTGCTAGAGAGGGCAGATAGCACCTTCTCCCCTGACATATAAGCTTCTCCTGTGTGTGAGACACCAAATGTCGGACAACTTGGCCATACTCACAAGCCCGTCTCCAGTTGTAGCACGTTCCTGAGAAGACCTTTCCCTCCTTCCTTGCAGGCCCCAGCGACTCAGCCTGCTTTCCTGGCCCTGAAAGTTGGCCCTCCCCTTGCCCCTACTCACCTTGTAGCAGAGTGGGATAGAGGATCTCAACTCCTCTCTTTCTTTCCGTACATGACATAAGGACCTTCTGTGTTAATATTTTGTAGTTATTCATGCCAGAGAGCCAAATGAAGTATCAAAAATAAGCAACATACAAGATAGTAGGTTCCAGAACTGCCACTGTATTTGCATAGCCTATAGAACAGGATTGAGGCCAACTTCCACAGAGCACTTTTTCTGAGTCTCTTCTTAGAATTTCCCCATATAAGTTCCCCAGGTCCTTGTTACTGTTACCAGAGCTTCACACCACTCCTGATAGCCTTGGCCTTCTTGAGATTGGTTATAGATATGAACAGGAAAGAGATCAGTGTTGTTTTCCGTATCAGGACAAGTTACTAACCTCATGCTGTCTGCTAGGTGTTGTGGGAGCAAGTCCAGCAGGCCCAGCTCAAAATAAACCACAACAGAGTTTCCACAATTCTTCCATAGCTCAAGCAGCATGCTCTCTCTCCTTTATCATTATATTAACTCACATTTCATGGTATGTAATAAGGGGAATTGAATCCTACAAATGTGGTCTCTACTAATCTGGAAGGTTTTGTCTTTGGGAATTTAATCTCGTGTATATCTTAGGGCATACAGCCCCTGACCATCTGGGACCTGGAATGGTTCCAGATGGATTTTGGTGCTCTTGAGGCTTGGCCCCAAGGATTTCACTAAGTTATCTGTGTCATTGGTAGATGAGATGACTGCATTAAATATACATGTCAAATAGGGAGACAGTCAAAGTATCCAGCTCAAAGGATTAGACAATTGTGTATAAAAGGAAATACAATGATCGTTGGATATTCTTATCCAAAGACAAGAAAATACAGAATATCAGAGAGCTGTATGAGTGCATAACCAGGACAACAAGGGGACACCCAGGGATGCGGGCCTGGGTATGTTTGAGATAGCCCTTGGCCTCTGGCCTCAGTCCCTTATGCTGGGCTCTATGCCTAGTTTATCCCATTTCGTTTGAGCATTCCCTGCATCCCTCCTCCTCCTCACCTTTCTGATCTTGGGACTTAGACTATACAGCAAATTGAAGCCTTTTTATTGAAGACCATTGAACTATGAAGAAACACATTAAAAGTAAACTTTTCTGTAGAGAAACGAAGGGTATTTAGCTCATCTGCTTTTAAAACTGAAAATTAAGAATAGGAATTATAAGCTTTACTAAAGCAGTTAAACAAGTAATAAGGAAAAAGGGTTGAGGGAGAAGAAAAGAGAAAAGAAAATCAAGAGACAAAGGGCAGGTGATGGAAAGATGAAGAGATGGAAGAACAGAGTGTGGGAGAGATCAGGGAAGAGGGTGAGCAGAGAGAAGGGCAGAGGCAGGCCGGCCAGAAAGAAGCCTGGCTTCAGTGCCAGAGAGCTGGATTCTAAAGCCATAAGAATCCTATGACAAATATCATACTGGCGAATAGTGAATGGATCCCCCTGAGATTAGGAATGTAAGATGGCTACTGTCACTACCTCTATTCAGCTTCATACTGGAGGTCTTAACTAGTGGAGTAAGGCAAGAGAAACAAATGTAAGCAAAAGGAGAAAATAAAACTTACTAGTCATAGACAACATGATTTGTATGCACAGAAGATCTCAATGTGACTTTAGTTAGATCGCTGGGTACAAGTTCAATATATAAACAGCAATTGTATTTCTATATGTGAACACAAATAGAAATTGAGATTTATAAAACTATGTTTTCAATTACATAAAAAGCCTCAGATGCCTCTCTGAGCTTCATTTTTCTCAATTATAAAATTAGGGCCACAACAATAATAACATTAACAGTAATAGCAACAGCAGCAGCTAGGGTTTGTTGAGTACCCACTGCCAGACATTGCTCTAAATGTTTACATGGATTATTTCTTTTAAACTTCACAACCCTTTAACGCTTGCTGTGAGAATTAAATGAGGAAATATATATAAAACACTTAGCAAATTGCATTGTATATAATAAATTCTGAATAAATTTTAGCTACATAAAAATGGGCATTGTTTTAGAGAAACTCGTAGACTTAGTTGTTAGTAGAACTAAGCTTCTATTCATTGGGCATGCAATTTGTAGAATAAACAATCATGCATTATTGTTTTAAAAAAATTGTGAATAGCTCATTTATTCATTTGTTCAGCCAGGCACTGCTCTTGGGTCTAGGAAAACACTGGACAAGCAAAACAGAAAAAAATCCATACTCTAATGGGGTGGGGCTTCCCAGGTGGTGCAGTTGGTAAAGAATCCACCTGCCTGCCAATGCAGGAGACACAAGAGTTGAGGGTTCCATCCCTGGGTCAGGAAGATTCCCTGGAGGAGGAAATGGCAACCCACTCCAGTATTCTTGCCTGGAAAATTCCATGGTCAGAGGAGCCTGGAGGGCTACAGTCCATGGGATCACAGAGTCAGACACAACTGAGTAACTGTACACACACATACTCTAATGGAGTTTACAGTTTGGTAGAGGACATATGTATTAAGCAAATGGTATCACAGATTGTGCTATGAGACTGACGTACAGGAGTTATGAGAATGTAAAAGAGGGGAGTGAAAATTCACAGGTGAGCTGAATTCAGAAGGCAAGTGGAACAGGGGCAGGGCTAGGAGAATGTTCCAGAGGAAGCAGTCTGTCTGAAGTGGGTAAGGGAGAGGATGTCATGATTCTGGACCTAAAAAAATTGTCTGAGCGACTGGAGCTCAAAGACTGAGGAGAGGGCCACTATATGAACTCTGGCTGCAGAGATGGACAGAGACCAGAGCATCAAGGCCTTGGGACCTTTGTTAGGGATTTTCACAGTGGGGAGCAGCATGGTTTTATGCAGAGCGCTGATGTGGTCAGATTTGTGCTGTCAAAGTATTTCTCCACTGCAGAGGCTACTATTGTAGTCTGGGAATATATGAAGTGTAACCCGGGCTCAGGCACCAGCAGCAGAGAGAGGAAGAGTGGGAAGAGCTGAGAGGTGTTCAAGTGGTGGAGTTGAGGTTTGGTGTTAGCTTGGGTGAGGGTGGAGGGGTGCCCACTGATGCCTCCCTCCTAGGAGCCAACTCAAAGAACTGGGTAACTAGGGTGACATTCACTGAGGCGAGGACAGTCTTTGTTGATTAGCTTTACTAATATAATATGGAAACTTGAGAGGGTATTTGAAGTATTTCTTTTCCTATGGAAATCTGAATGTCTTACTCAGAGGGAAAAGAAGGATAGGTTTAAGATACTGACTTGGAAGCTTTGAGATATTTGCTCCTTGTTTCCCCTTTTATTTTCAAAAGGTGTCAAATGGTTATGTCTTTTGTCTTAAAAAAGGCTTGGGTATTAAACAGAAATTACTGAAGGTTGCACTTTTTACCAGTCTTCCCACCACTTGCCCTCTGTCTGTTTCTCCAACCTGAAAAACTGCAATGGGTTCAGTATAGTAATCTGTATGTCTTTCTTCTGCCTAGGTCACCAAGTGGTTAGAACTGAGCAAAGAATTATGGGGGTTGGGATATTATTGCCACATCCATTAATTGTCCAAGTTGTCCATATTAAGATTTTAGTTGCTCTGATGTTCTCTGCCTCTGGTTTAGAATGGCTTTGGCAGGTGTAGTAGGGCTAGAAAAGACCTTCACATCTCTTGGTCAGAGTCTTCAGTCTAATGCTGGCGGTGCTGGAGTTGATCTGAACAAGCCTGTGAGAAGGCTGTGGGGTTGACGTTCCCCAGGACCCACAGGGGCTCCCCAAGCCTTGGCATTATCTCAGAGAATGTCTGCAGCAGATCAGGGTTGAGCCTTCTGAAGTTCCTCCCATTCTTATGTAGCAGAAAGTATCCTGTAGGACTCCCAGAAGGGAGGGGAGGCCACTGGTGGCTTAGTCAGGGGGACATGTGATGTGGGAAGGTATTCCTACAGTCTGACTCTTTGCTTAGGTACTAGAGGGGGGTGAGGGATGTGGCTGATAGTGTGTGTGTGTGTGAGTTTGTACCACCCTCAGGTCAAGTGGTAGGCTGTCTCTCTCCCTCTCTCTGTCAGTCTGTGTCTCACACACACACACACACACACACACGCATGCACACTAGTGTCCTCAGCTGTGCCCACCTCTCTGGGTCATAGCCCAGCAACCTCCATGGTGTAGGGGAATGGGAAT
The DNA here is from genome assembly GCF_029407905.1 of Bubalus kerabau. NCBI lineage: Eukaryota > Metazoa > Chordata > Mammalia > Artiodactyla > Bovidae > Bubalus > Bubalus kerabau. Next base: position 43,939,274 of record NC_073638.1, read on the forward strand.
AGGACTTCATGGTCTGCCTTGAGTTCCCTGAAGCTACTAGACTCTGAGGCAGAGTGAAATCTGAGCATGGGACTCTTACGGGCTGCCTCCCTCCTTTCCCTCCCATCATTCCTAGCTAACAGCCGGACTCTCCCCTGTCTTTGCTCCTGTAGCACTCCACTTCTCTGAGCATCATGGGCTTTTCCAACACATTGGAGATGGAGCTGTCATCTACCAGGCTGGCAAGGACCCTTGAGCCACAGATGCAGAGCACAAGCAGCCTGACAGCTGCCCCACCCCAAGTGATGCCCCAAGTGGTACCAAGCCTGCTGAGTGGCCCCCCACCAACCATGTCCAGCCTAGCGAGTGGTCAAAACCAGGCTGTGCCCAGCCTGACAGCCAGTCACCTGCCAGCCATGCCCAGCCTTGTGCGTGGCCCACCCCAGTCCATGCCCAGCCTAATGAGTGATCCCTCCCCAGCCATCGCAAGCCTGGCAAGTGATCACTCTCAGGCTGGACCCAACCTGATGTCTGGTCCCACCCACACTGTGCCAAGCCTGGCAACCTGTCCTCTGCAAAGTGTGCTTCCAGCTTCTGACATGCAGCCGGAGACCGGGTCCGGCTGCAGTCCCGGTTCTGGCCGAACTGCAGGGGGCCTGTGCCCTGGGGATGGAACTGACCCCTCCCTGGGGAATGCCTTGTGTAAGGTAGGTCTTGGGGAAATGCCATTTAACGTCCTCTGCTTAACTCTGTGCAAAAGGGTGGCCCCTGAGGCCTCATTCTGGCCTTGGCTTAACAGCTCTGTGACCACCGATAGGGAAAATGTCTGATTTCTTTGATTCTTGTTGGCCTTTCACTTTTGAAAGATGGAAAGTGAGGATTCTACCCGCTTCACTGACTCTCTGGGACAAGGCCCTACAGCCGCTGCTCTGGATGCTTCCAAGGACTTGTCTATCCCCTCAGACCTGGAGGAGCCAATTAACCTCTCTGTGAAAAAACCCACACTGGTGCCAGTGGTCAACACATCTGTGGCCCTGCAGCAGTACCGGAGCCCAAAAGGTGAGACTCAGCAGCTTGCCCTTCATGCTGACTACACGCTTGAGCAGGTGGACTCAGCACCGCAGGTGAAAAGGTCAGCAGAGCCATCTGAGACTGAGGGAACAGTGTCTTTCTCTCAGGCTAACCTCACTTCTCTGTCCAGAACTGACCTTTTGATGCCTGTTCTCTTTCCCTCTCTGTGGCCAGGAATTAACCTCCTTGTAAAATTCCCCAGGCAGAAGTTTGGGGATCTGGGTTATAGGAAGGGGGACACAGGAAGAACACCACCTCAGAAGGGCTGGGCTTGGCACAACATCTTAGGGACAAGAACACATCTGACTCTGGGTTAGCTGACCCGCTCTCTCTTTATGTTGATATGTGTGCAAGATACCTAACATTTCTGACGTAGTTTTCTCCCGTGTAAATGGAGCTAATCATAGCTACTTCATAGGCTTCTGGGAAAAATACCTACAGTGAAATCATTTGATGACTTATTCTGCAGTAACAAGAATTTGCCTTGCACCTGGCCTCGATGTGGATTTTTGTCTCACAGAAAAGGGAATTTGGACTGGTTGGACTTGGCTCTGATTGTCTTCTCAGCTCCCCACACGCATTCTCAAATGGGGCTAGGCCAAGGCACCTTCCTTCCAGGGAAGGTGAGGGCTGGCTGGAAAGTTAGATAGCAACTGCCTAGTGAGTGCTGGGGGCCTTCTTAGTTCAGTGTATGAGGCATGGGTAGTTTGTAACGATCAATGTTACCTACGAATTTAATAGATGAAGAAATTTTTCTCCTTGTCCCCTCATATTGGCTCTTCCTAACTGCACAATAATGCAACCCTGAATTTTAAGCAATTAAATATTTTGAACCCTGCTTGTCCGTGGAAGGCGCCTCGGCCAGCGCCTGGGGCTGAGTGGGCGCCCAGTACATGCTAGAGTCCTCCTCTCTCCCCACTGCCCCCTGCCCATCTGCGCCGGTTGCACTTCTCTGGGGAGGGCTCCTGGGAGCCTCTTGCCCCTGGAAGGTGAGCTGGATTCTCAGGCTGTGCTGAAATCCCAGCACTTGGCTGATAAGGAAGGGGCTGCACAGAATGACTCCTAAGAGCAGGTGACACCAGTATATACATGGGGAACGAGTAACTTCTGAGCTCATTTTGAAGGTGAGATGCTGGCTCCTCAGCACCTAACCCAACACTCACTCCTAGGTAGCCTCTGAGTCTTACCTGTGTTATCTTTGAAAAAGAAAGTAGCCTTCTTCCCCCCTCAGGAAGGGAGCTGGGTAGGATTGTCACCATGATGAGTGATTACAGTGTGAGTAATGACGGTATGACAGGCGTGTGACCGCAGTATGAGTAGCGGATAAGAAAAGAAGGTGTGGGTGACAGGTTGTGTTATCATAAATGTATTATGAATTTGTCTTTTGTCTTAGAGTATGAGAATTTTGAACAAGGAGCCCTTGGGCTGAACACAAAAGGGAACCAGAGTATCAGGTAACAGACCCTTGGCCCAACATCCTTCTCCCACCATCCCACTTCACGTCCTGGGAGACTGGCACAGGAATTGAGCCTCCTTGATGACTTAATCTGGAGCTTGCCTGCCTCTGTCTTCTTCAGCCCTCAGACCCTGGAGTGGGTGTGTGGTTGTGTGTCTGGGATGGTTGTGGGAGGATGTCTTGACTCCAGTACTGTGAAGCAGGCACTCTGGGCACAGTTCCCCCTCTACGGGGGTCCCCCTTTGATCAGAGGACTCCCAGGGGCCAATGGGACCTGACCAGGTGGTGGGCTGAAACAGGGGCCTGTGGAGGGTTGGACTGAGGAGCTCCTGAGAAGTTCAGTTGTGGGATTGTGGATGAGCTTGACTTAGCAGTCGGGCCAGAGGGATGTGGCCCGTCCGAGACCCAGGGATGTGGTTCTTGCCCTAGACCCTTCAGTAATGAGCCCAAGATTCCCTACGTGCGCCTGGAGCGGCTCAAGATCTGTGCTGCCTCCTCGGGTGAGATGCCGGTGTTCAAGCTGAAGCCACAGAAGAATGATCAGGATGGGAGCTTCCTGCTGATCATTGAATGTGGTGCTGAGTCCTCCAGCATGTCCATTAAGGTACTGCTTTTCTCTGCCTTCTCCTTGAAACTTGGCCCAGTCCAGGAGCCTCTCTTTCCTCTCTGCTCCTGGCAGAATCCTGGCTCCAGCCTTGTTCCAAGTCTCGGAATGGGGCTGCTGCTTGGCCATACCTTGTCCCCTGCTGCCTGGGGTCTGTGAGGGGCACACTAGGACTGAGCTGTCCTGGTGTTCCTAGGGCTGGCTGGTTTGGGGTCCTGAAATAAGTTGGTGCCCAGGGCTTGTCATTTTTCCTGTCCCTCCCTCAACAACGTGGTACCTCGCTCTGACCGCTCAGACTCACTTCTTCCCCAAGGTCAGCCAGGACCACTTGCCTGATGCCATCCAGGCCCCAAATCTGGGGGGAAGAAAGGTCACTGTCACATCTCTGGCTGGGCAGCAGCCCCCAGAGGTGGAGAGTACATCTCCTGAAGAACACAGGCTCATCCCTCGAACCCCTGGAGCCAAGAAGGGGCCCCCAGTACCCATAGAGAATGAGGATTTCTGTGCTGTCTGCCTCAACGGGGGGGAGCTGCTGTGCTGTGACCGCTGCCCCAAAGTGTACCACCTTTCCTGCCACTTGCCAGCCCTGCTCAGCTTCCCAGGGTGAGTCATGCAACCCGGGCCCTGACCTGGATGGCACAGTGATCTTCCAAGGGAGGTTATTCCAGGCCAGCCCACAGGGCTTTCTCTGGGGGACTTCCTCCCCTCTCTGGCCTGCATAAACTGCAGGTCTGTGACTCAGTGGCTCTCTCTGTGCTCCTTCTGCACACAGACAGGCGGATGCTTCCCTTCTCTGCTCCCAGCTTCCTCCTCTGTTCCCAGCTTCCTCTTGTACAGATATATCCCTTGACATCTCTCCCAGCCCCTTGCTAACTCCTGTTTTTCTGGATTCACTAATCCTGAGTTAACTGAGTTTCTTTCAAGCCCATTGCTAAGAAGCCATTCTCTGTAGGGCTGGGGACTTAGTTTCTCATGCCACCCCCACTCCAATCCTGTCTCGGGGTAGAGGGACAAGGGAGGGGGCTGTGGACATATGCTGAGGCCTCACGTGGCCTCACTTGCCTCTGCAGGGGAGACTGGGTGTGTACTTTGTGCCGCAGCCTGACCCAGCCTGAGATGGAATATGATTGTGAGAATGCCCGCTTTAGCCAGCCTGGAGTGCGGGCCCCTCCTGGCCTGAGCATATATGACCAGAAGGTAGGGAGGGGTCTCTGGGAACAAGGTTCCCGCCTGGGGTAGCCTGCCTGTGCCTATGGGGGCTGAGACTTTTCTGAGGGGATGAGAAGCCTCTCTGGTACCTCTCTTTTGGGCTATGCCTGGACATTGGCCCCTGGGGGTTCGCTATGATTTTTCTTCTGCCAGCTGTCTTCCTCTGGCCTGGGAGTCTGAACTGTGCCCTGGTATGGCTGGCGGCTCGTACCCTGTGGGCCAAAGCCATCGGGGTCACCATGGTTAATTCCTACTGAGGTGGGGGGCCAGAGCAGACTGACACGGCTGCCCATTCTGGTTTCCGCAGAAGTGTGAGAAGCTGGTGCTTTCCTTGTGCTGCAATAGCCTCAGCCTGCCCTTCCATGAACCTGTCAGCCCGCTGGTAAGGAAGCCCTCACTGGTTCTGCAGAAGGCCTGGGCCTCGAGCGGATTGCGGTGGGGCCCGGGGTGGGCTCGGAGCGTGGCCGCTGGAAGTAGGGGTAATTGTGCATGATCTCGGGACCTGGGGGCCTGGCCACCACAGCCCCCCACAGCTGCTGTTGTGTCAGACCTGCTTGACATGTAAACCACTCCTCCTTTCCCTTTCTCTCTTCCCTCCACCTGTTGCTTCCTGCTGCCTTTCTCTTCCTTGTGTTCTTTTACTTCTACTCCAACTCATTCTCTATCTCTTCTTCCTTCTTTTCCTTCACTTTTCTCCTCCACTTCTCTCTTCCTATTTGCTTCCCCTCCTCTCCTCCCCCAAGGCCCGACATTACTACCAGATTATTAAGAGGCCCATGGACCTGTCGATCATCCGGAGGAAGCTGCAAAAGAAGGACCCAGCTCACTACACCACCCCGGAGGAGGTGGTATCAGACGTCCGCCTCATGTTCTGGAACTGTGCTAAGTTCAATTACGTACGTCTTCCCTGTTTTCCCTCTTCTCTATTTCCAGTGACCCCCAGGACTGTCATGGCTGGATAGGGGTGTCTGGTTTGGGCCTGGGCTGCCATGAGGTCCTGGGAGCAGACCTTCGGGGGCCTACTGTAGTGACTGTGTATAAACTCTCTCCCACATTTGGGCCTCAGCATGAACTCAGGAGGAAGATGGGGGTTGTTAGTGACTCGCTATCTGTGGGTAACTGTCAGGGTCACTTCTACTTGGAGAACTGATGATGCTAAACGGATTATCCTGGGTCCTGAGAAAATGTAGAGTTTGAGCCATCCAGGAGACCCAGCCAGGCTTTGTGCTCTTTGTACAGCTCTTGAGCGGCCTGGAAGGGATGGGCTGGTGGATCAGGGCCAGATAATCACTGCTCTCCTCCCCCTTCAGCCCGACTCTGAAGTTGCAGAGGCAGGCCGCTGCCTGGAAGTGTTCTTTGAGGGCTGGTTGAAGGAGATCTACCCTGAGAAACGGTTTGCTCAGCCACAGCAGGAGGACTCAGACTCTGAGGAGGTGTCTAGTGAGAGTGGGTATTCCACTCCCCAGGGCTTTCCGTGGCCCCACTACATGCAGGAGGGCATCCAACCCAAGAGGCGGCGGCGACATATGGTAAGAAGCTGCTGCCAGCTGGCAGGCGGGTGGGTAAGTGGGTGATTAGGCAGGTGGAGGGCACCCCTGCAGCAGGTACAGGGTAACCTGAAGTGAGGCTTTTCAGCTCAGGTGGCACAAGAGAGTAGGGACAAGGAGCCCTCACTTCCCACCCCTCAGCCTAAGTGGAAGGCAAGGGAGTGTGGGGCTCTTCAACTCCAGTGACCCCTGAGGCTCGGAACTCAGAGAGGTGGATGTATCTGCCTGGGTCACCCCGAAAATTTGCAACAGGACCAGGTCTCCTGACTCCTGCTGGTGATTCCACACTGTGATGCCCTGGTCTCAATCCTGATCTCCACTTGGGTTGAGAGAAAGGGAGAGTCTTCTTAGCCCCTTGATGTAGAGAAGGAAGGAGAGGTGTTGCTTGTGGGAAAGAGATCTCCTCTGACCTTCTGTCTGGTCTCACTCGTGCAGACCTGACCTGAAACGTCAGTTCCATGCTGTTTCATTCCACTGACACGTACTGCCTGCCCTCTGTGTGCCAGGGTCCCACTAGCCACCCCCATTACCTGTGACACTTGGCACACAGTGCTTGGTGGCTTCAGTGAGTTTTGAAGTTGCATCCCTGGGGTGGAATAAAACACTTTGGCCCTGGGGAATCCCATTCTGGACTTTTCACACTAATGAACCCTACATTTGGGCATTCTGATTCTAATTTTTTTTTTTTCTTTCAGGAGAATGAAAGAGCAAAACGAGTGTCGTTCCGCCTGGCCAACAGCATCTCCCAGGTGTGAGGGCTGGAAGGAGACCGAGCACTCTGGCAGCTGGTGCCGCCTCCCGTTGACCCCTCCTCCCCACCTTTCAGCTCATTCTCCTTGGATCGTGGACGTGAGACGCTTCTTGTCGAGCCTGTACTGCCCTTCTTTGCCGTTTGCATCTTACAGCATTTATTTGGGAGCCATAGTGCATCCACTACAGAGAAGATTTCAGTAATAAACAGCAAAGAGGGGGTGTTCCCTGTGAGCAGAACGGTCAGATGTGTAGGGTCCACTTGACAAGACCAAGCCTGGTCGGGCTCAGGAGGACCATCCTTCCTTGGTGAATTCTTCCTGCTGACGAAGGCAGACATTTCTCACCTTTCAGTGCGCAGGGCTCAGGAGCAGCATATGTATCTGAATTCCTCTTGGGCCCAGAAGAGGGTAAAAGAAGGGAGAGAGGTTCTGATGTATCTACCGCAGGCCTGTGATCCTTGACCTAGCACAGCCAAAGACTGTCACTGTTTGCCTTTGTTTGGCCTGCTCGGACAGAGGCACCTGTGCTGGGTGTGGTAATGAGGCTTCTAGAGGCCACAGGTCTCAACTGGTGCCTATTCGGGTTCTCACGGTTTTCAGGGTATTTGTTCTTCACGTCCCCTCTCCTGATGTTGATGCAGGTGGCCACTGTGGAGCTCTGGATAGTGTAGCATTCTTGATGGGGCTGGGGAGCTGTGCAGAGACCACTTAGGTCTTCAGGCTCAGATCTTACTTACAGGCTTAAGAAGATTTTAACTTCAGAGTGTGCCCTCTGTGCCACTTTCTTGGATTGCGAGCTCTTCTTTGGTGTCAGAACTGGCTTCTTAGAAGTGATTATAGGTGGCCACCCCTTCATTATGCCCATTCAGAGGTCCAGACCCTGAGTTCTGCTTGGGAGAACCGTGAGGAAGCTGCTGTCTGCTTCACATGCAGAGGTTCTGGGCCAAGGAGAATGACCCACAACCAGCTCCCTCTGCTGGGTCTCTCCTCCGGCTTAGAGATCCTAGCTCTCAACTCCTCCACTTCATAGAGCCAAAGATCGGAGTGAGTCCTCTGACTCGCCTGCCCTCAGGCTGTCCATAGCCAAGAAAAAGGCAAGACTCTGCTGACAGCCCCCCACCCCCTTGTGTTTGTTGGAGGTTGGAGAAGGTCAAAGGGACTGGCAGGAGCCAGGCCTCAGCATTCATGGAAGTTCTGTCAGGGATGTAAAACTTATAGAAGTCTCTTCAGTGTCCTTTGGTGACCCTGAAGCAACTTCAGAACGTTATTTCTCCAGGAATTCAGAGAGAAGTGTTCTGGGGGTCATGGGCACAGGAGCAGAGCTCCAGGCTACATCTCAGATAGATGGTCATGGTCCATGCAAGGAGTTTGGGAAGAAAAGGCATGAACAGATTCTGGGGGTCAGGACACCTCATTGGCAAGGGCTTAGTTGAGAAGGAACCTGTTGCTGATGTTGGCTTGGCCTGGAGGCAGCTCTCCCTGGTCCTGTCCTGGCTTAGCTAATTTCAAGGGAGCTGCAGGTCATGGCTTTATTTTTGCCAAGAGGTGAAGTTTAAGGAAATTCTTGTCTGTGGGGCCCTTGTTAATGGGGACATTTTGATCAGAGAAACATTTCTTCTCTCCTTGTGAGTGGATGGAACTGCTCATTTCCTTTCCACCCAGGCTGAAAGAGCACCTTCACTTCAAAGCAGACTATGCCCACTGACTTACCATTCTCTCACCAGCACATGCCAAGCTCTCCTAAGCAGATGGGCTTCCATAATCATGTTTTCTAGTTTGGGGTAACTAAGTCTTGAATACTCCAGTAGCCAGGCAATCTTTGGGTGTAACCCTCTGTTCTTTGGCGCTCATATGACTTTATGGTTTGGGCTCTGGCTAATTTCCCTTTCAATTTTTGAATCTTTTTCTCTATTTAGTTGGCTTGGCAAGGTTCTCTTTGTAATTACCTCATTAATTCCTCCTCTCGGTCATTTTTCCTTTGTGTGGGTCACCTTCCCACCTTCTCTGGGTCACCTTCACGGTGCTTTGTGTTGGGCAGCTGGTGAGGGCTGTGGCAGTCTCAAACCTGATTGAAATCTTTCCCCAAGACCAGTGGGAAACCACAAATACAAAGCAGAAATACAGTTTAGTGCTTGGCTTCCCTTGTATCAGTGTTGTTCCCACTTGTAGCCTGCTGGGCCAGGGGACCTTAGTGATGTGGTAGAGAGTCACATGCTCCCTTCCCACTGCTGAGAACCCTGCATGCCTTTAGGCCCCTGAGCAGGGAGGGTGGGAGGGAGGGTATCTTTTCCTCCAAGAGTGTGTGGCCCCCTCATTCCTCCACTGGTTATCCCACAGCACTGCCCTCTCCTGGCTTTTCCTGTGTACTTAACACCAGTGTTTTAAGTCATAGTTTTGTTTTGTTTTTGCATGCAGAAAACAACATGGTGTTTTAGAAATTAAACAAAAGGCTACTGGCTGCGTGACCAACTTTAATGGCTTTTTGTTAACATTTGAGCTAATCCAGTTTTTTACTTATTCCTATAATGGTCCCATTTTGGCATCAGTTAAGTCCTTTGGTCATTGACAAAGTCATGAAGTGAAAATGCAATGAGTTCTGGTAAGGTACAGAATGCAGTCCTAGAAGAGAAATTGGCTTTCTTGGATATGCTGAGAAACAGAAGAATGGGCTAGCTTCAGCTGATGCAAAGGAGATTGTAGTGCACTCTTCTAGAACCTAGGTAGGTTGACTCTGCCTAACTTCCAGCAGTTGCCAACTATACATCTTGCCTGTCTGTGCAAGTGGCAGCCACCAGATCCTCTGTAGGCTCTGTAGGTCTTCACAGAGAACCCTGCCATCAACCCTGGTGCACTCTGGCTCTCTGTACCCAATTCTGGCAACAGGTTTTTGCTTTGCTCCTAAGACCTAGACTCCTCCCTACATGTTCCTGCGCTCTGCTCTGCTTTCTCTTTCACTCCATGGAGTCACCTACAGTCTTCTCTTCTGAACTCCTTAACTGAGACTCTGCCCTTTCTGGATTAACATCCCCTTTGCTTCCTCTTCTCCCACTCTTCCACTGCTATTAATTAAACTGCCTGCTCCTTCAACCCGTTTCCAAGACCTTAGCTCTCTGTTCTCCCAAGCTTTCAGTCTTCTCCTGGACTTCCTCCTCTCCTGAGCCTAAACCCATGTCCCATGACACACTGATGCTTTTTTCAGCGTCCTGAACTTCCTCATCCTCTCCAACTTCTGCTGGAACTATCAACCCTCCTCCACTTTCTGCATCAACCTGTGTTTAGCTCCCTCTTTCTGGGCTCCTAAGCATGACAGATTCAGAGTTGAGAGCCTCAGCTGGGCTCTCAGTATTGATTGGTGTTCTTTGACTTGTTATTACTCTGCTTTCCATGCGTGCCCTTTATCTTTTCTCTCAGCAAATGACTGGCCTCATTGCCTACTTCACAGAAGAGAGACCCTAAAACAAGACTTTTGCTGTTCACGTGCTCCTCTTGCCTCCCATGCCTCTGTGTGGCCATCCTTAGCTCCCTGCCAGTTATTCCTGCTTGGTGCTCTACTTCTCTAATCCTGCTCTGCATCTTCCAAGACTGTGCTCCACCGCTTATCTCACTGCTCCCATTTTCCAGGGTCTTCAGCCACACTCTCCACTGGTTACCTCCACATAGATAACAAACAAACTAAGGTCTCCCCAAGGTTAAAATAAAATTTCTTAGAGTCTGTTACACTTACATTTTCCCCTTGTCAGCCAAATTTCTCTCAACAAAATATTTTTTATTGATTCTTCCTAGTCACTTTTTCATCCTCTATATAGTTTTTCATAAAAGTCACCAGTGACTGCCCGGTTGCCAAATCAAGCGAATACCTTTCAGTCCTCAACAGTCGTGAACTCCCTACAGCATTTCACATCATCTACCACTTCCTTTTTGAAAAACCCTCTTTACTTGGCTTTGGTGACACCGCAGCTGTCTGGATTATCCTTTCCCTCTCACCACACAGGCTGAGCCTTCCTGGACATACGGACAGGGAGCGCCATCGGTAGCATCCTGTGGTCTCCCCTCTTCAGGAGCCCATGGGCAGGAGGAAGCGTGGCTGCTCCTTCCCCGACCCTTCGTGTCTGCCTGTTTTCTTTGACTTCATTTCTTCTCCTGGACTCAGATCTCCTCATGCCAAGCACGTGTATGAGCTCTGCTGGGAGGACAGTATCTGTGATTCTTTCTGTCTCTCCCAGCACAGACACAGACAGATTTTAGCTAGACTTTAGTGTGCTAAGAGGCCCTGTATAAATCAGCCCAGGAATGTGGATTAGGTCTTACCAAGAAGAAATTTGGTAAACTGGATTTCCCAGCTGGTGGGCAGCTCATTACCAGGATCCTCACACCAAATTAGAGCCTGCCTTAGCCAGGAAGGAGCATGGGATCATGGTAAGCATGCTTCCATGCATGGATCAGTGTGCTAGCCAGGAGGAAGATCCCATCTGGGGTGGGTATCTGCCACTGATAACATTCTGTTGGAGGGAAATCAGGAAGTTCTGTGATTCATCACTTGCTTGGGGTTCAGCTAGGGTCAGCCTGGCCCCTTGAGCCGGGTCGTCCCCTTCTGTACCCACCACCACCTGCTTGCTCCAGTTGTTCCTTGAGCTGGAGGCAGATGCTGATTGTTTTCTTGGAGGCAAGAAGGTATGACAGAAAGATGTATTATTTGAGATGCTAGATACCTAAGTTTTGACTCTGCCAGTTATGAACTGTGTGACCTGGGGTACAGTTTCCCCATCTATAGAGTCGTGGAGAGGAAGTGGGGAGGGAGATGTGAAAACAGTGATCTCTCAGAGGCTCTCCAGCTCTAAAGATGGTAATGGTGATTCTAATTCTAATGGTGATTCTAATTCTAACGTTCAGGCCACACAGGGAACAAGGGAACACCGCAGTGGGACATGGCTAGGGAGTCTTGACCAAGCCAGGGCAAAGGGCCTCACAGGCCAGACTGAGCTGCCTTGAGGAAAGTCTTCAGTAGCTGGTGCTGCTTCTGGAGCCATGTGCTCATTCCTCAAGCTGCACCCCTCTGTTGGCTGTGTAGGGTAAGTTCCTGCTAGGCCTCTTCTAGAAGTGGCCATCGGATCCAAGGTGGTTGGGGGCATGAGGGAGGACCATTATAAGGGGAAGTGTCACTGATTTTAATAGAACCTACACATTCAAGAACAAATTAAAAAAAGAGCACTTTTCTTTACCAGTAATTGTGTCCTGGAGTGTTTTTTCAGTGGAGATGGTTGAACCAACTTCATGGTCTTCTCACCCCCAGACTCCACCATCCTTAAGACACAAGGTGGGGAAGAGCAGACTGGGGAGCTTTCTCACTAGGAAAGAACTCCACTCTCTGCTTCTTACTGTGTGAACACAGCCTGTTCTTTGAAATAGAGGCAGCAAGTCTGAGGCGAGGTCTGGGGGAAAAGTGCCTACCACTTCTAGACCCTGGCCACTTCAGGAATATCCTTTATATAGCAACATTCCCCAGTCACTTAACCTGAGCGTTCCTCTCTGCCCAGTGGCTTCCAGTCATCGTGCGGGGCAAGGACACTGTAGTGAATATTTGTCATTCGTTCTGACTGAATGGAACCTGACCTCTTTCCTATTTTGGGGGAATTCCCCACCCCAGGAGTCTTGGGAGGCAGAGCTCACTTCTCACTGTTGAGTCTGAATACATTAAAACTTGATTTCCCAGCATCCCTTGCAGCCTGGGTACTGGCCCAGTGGTAGTTATTTTTTAAAAAGAGAGAGAAAGAAGAGAAAGGCAAAGCAAAGCAGGGACTACAGAGACCCCTCTGGTGACAGCGCTGGCTGCAGCGAGGTAGTAGCAGCAGCGCAGCCGAAGGAGCTGGTGTTTGATGGCAGCGGCAGTTTCTCCAGCACTCCAATTAGCTCTTAGCTCAGTTCCCTGGCCTTCCCAATAATTCTCCGAAATGCTTTAAAAATCTTTTGATAAACTCATTTTCTGCTTAAATTAGCCAAAATTGATCCTTTTACCTGCAACTAAGCATCCTAACAGATGCAGAAATCTTGAGGAATCTGATAAAGTCATGGGCCCACTCTTAGAGCTCCAGACCCACAAACCTTGTGGTCTGTGGACACTTTCACTTGGGTGTCTCAGCATCACCTGACACCTAGGCCATCCATCCCTCGGTGCCCTTAACATTCTTCCTCGAAGCAGCCAGGGACATGGAAAGAAAACTGGGTAATGTGGTGTCAGGGGAGCTAAGGAAGTTTGTGTTTCAAGCAAGGATGACCATCACTTTTAATGCTTACAATGAGACCTGGAAATTTTGTCTAACCCACCTTCCCCCACCCCTCCTCAGACTGGCCCAAGTACCTGAAACCTTTCCCCACACCTGCTCTGAGCTTTCTGCTGTGCTTTTTCCTTCCTAATTTTATTAATACCAGCCTTCTCTAGGTCCCAGAGGGGCCTCTCTGCTTCCCATTCTTCAGGTTCTGTGGCACCTGCTAGAGCACGCCCTGCCCTGGCAGGTAGGTCTGCAGCACATTTTCTGCACAGGTGGCCTGTGGACGGCTTTATCCACTTGAAAGTAGAGCCAGGGTATCCAGGGCCTGAGAGCTTTTCAGGGATCTAAAAAAAAAAAAAAAAAAAGACAGAAACACATTAGAATTAAAAATGGCAAAACCTAAATAAATAAATATCTAGTTAAATGTCTATAAACTATACCATTATGTTAAACTCCTTAATTGTTAATTTTATAACAATTTCATTAAAATTTTATTACACTTAAAAACAATTTGCTGGTTAGAGTTCTTCACTTCACAAGAAATTCTATTTACTGAATGATTGCTGTGTTCTTAACAATCATGTGTGTCATCTTTGTTAGCAAGATGATTGCTAAGAAAGCCAAGCCAATTGCAAATGAAATGAATTACTCTTAGCCAAAATATTCAAAAAGAAAAACTGTGAAAACAGTTTCAACATTTGGCAGTAAAACTCTTTTTACTGTAGGCTGTGAATGCATTTTAACAGTTGATGTGTGTTGTAGGGCCTCCTAGAATAAGAATGCCTGGGCTTTGGGAAGGGCTCTCAGATGTCAGCTCCTGGAGGCTTTGCCCACAATATGGTTTGAGGACTGAAAGGCTGTAATCAATCCCTAGAGGCTACTATCGAACTGTGGCAGAGACTGCATTGTTGCCAGTATCCATTTTCTCCTTAATTTTAGTAATAATCCACTTCCCCACCTTCCCTGGCTTCCTCTGCAGCTGGATGCTATCTTATGAATAAGTTCTTGACAATCAATTATGAAAGGCAATAATGTGTAAAACTTCCAAGACAGGTTTTAAATGAAATTGCTTGGCCTCCACTTCCTCTGTCTTTATGCTTCCTCCACACAGGAACACAGGTAAGCCTACTGGTTATCCACTTTAATCTTGCTGATGGATATGACATCCTAGAGAATGGTGAAACAGGAAGTACAAAGAACCTGGGTGATTTGACAAGCTCATGGAGCACAGTCTCCACCTGCCTTGATCTACCTGCTTACCTCATTGGACTGTTGCTTTCTTTGAGGAAGAAATACATTTCACTTTTTAAGCCCCTTTATTTTTTTGTTGTTATAGCAGCTGAGCCTATACTCTAATATGCCAAAACCAGAGCTTTCTTTGCTCCTTGGGCTGAGAGGATATCCCTCAACTTCCTGGAAGCTCCTGTACCCCTGGCCTCCAGAGGTATAAAACCTATTGAGGCCAAGCTCAGCATTTCATGGAGAAAACAAGGATCTCTCCGTGCTTAGAAACAACCACCACAGCCTCAGTCCTGCCCCAGCCTAAGGACGAAAGCCTGGTACTGCTGAAAGCAGCTGTGTTATCTCAGGACTCTGCTCCCCACTTGTTCTGGTGAGTCCCAGGTATGATGGGGCCCACTGACAATGTCACTTTATGGCAAAGCCTGTGCCAGGCAGTGCCTCTGTGACTTTTTATAAGTGTAATGAAGAATTCTTCTCTTCCCTATATGAAGTGCTTCTGTGGGCAACCAAATAGTTGATGGGAGTGTCAAGAAAAAATGCACAACATAAGAGTTGCGAATTTAAGTATTTTTTTCAGGGACTTCACTGACGACTGTAGCTCAGGGGACAGCCTCTGCGCCAAAGGGGCAGAGGAGAAATCAGCTTATATATGATTTTGGCTAGAGAATATGCACAGTCAAACACACATCTTGCTGAAAGATTAGTGCTAGTCACAGAGAACAGATATCTCAATGATTTTAGTGCTTTTCTGTGTGTGGGGAGAGTCAAGAATCTGGGTTCATTAAAATTCTTCTTGAGATAAACATCTAACTCTCTAGGCCGTTTTCCCAAACACAGAGCGCCTCATCCTGCTTTTCATAGACACTCCTCTCAGGTGCGTGTCGGTCAGTGCCTGCTGCGGCGGACAATCCTTGTCCAGCTGGGTGGTGAGCAATGCTCCTTGTTCTTTGTTTGCAAGGGGAAGTGTCTCTTTCAGAAGTTTTCTGGCTAATAATGGAAGAGTTGATAAATTGGAATATCACCACTTTTTCAACCTTCAGTGAATTAATGGATCTAGGCAGTGACCATCCATGGTTACCCATATCACACAGAGAGACATCCAGACATTACATGTCTCCTGATACACAACATCATCTATGAAGTGTTTCCAAACCAACAGACTCTGAATCTAATCAAGTCTCTAGATTTAACTGCAAACTTACATATGTATCTCCCAATTGAGAGGAAATACAAAAGAACAGAGGAACATCTAAAATGACATCAGATCAGATCAGATCAGTCGCTCAGTCGTGTCCGACTCTTTGCGACCCCATGAATCGCGGCACGCCAGGCCTCCCTGTCCATTACCAACTCCCGGAGTTCACTGAGACTCACGTCCATCGAGTCAGCGATGCCATCCAGCCATCTCATCCTCTGTTGTCCCCTTCTCCTCTTGCCCCCAATCCCTCCCAGCATCAGTCTTTTCCAATGAGTCAGCTCTTCGCATGAGGTGGCCAAAGTACTGGAGTTTCAGCTTTAGCATCATTCCCTCCAAAGAAATCCCAGGGCAAGGATACAGTCAGTCGGATCTGGCCTGGGGCAGCAATAGGCCACTAGACCTGGTTTCTTCAATAAGTATATTGCAAGGAAAAAAAAGGTGGAAGGGGAACCTACAGATGAAAGAGACTTAAAAGAGAATATAAACCAATTGCAAAATATGGAACTTATTTCCATCCTGGTTTAAAGAAACTAAAAACATTGTGAGGCAATTGAGAAAAGATGAACACTCACAGGATATTTGATAATATTAAGGATTTATTATTTTTAATGTTACTTTAATTCTTATGTTATTTTTTAGGTGTGATCAGGATAGTAGAAAAGCAGAATATTAGAATATTTATAATAGTAGAATATTGGAAACAAAACCTATAGAAGATGGGTGAATAATTTTATGATATACTTTAAAATGATATTTCAAGAATCTATACGGCATACTTTAACTGAGACAAAATTCTCAAAGTCTTTGAATTAGGAATCCAGCCAAGTCATAAGTTGCATACAGGAAGAAAGAAATTCCAAACTTCTGGCTTGAGAAACCTCTCAAGTATTTCAGAAATCAGAGATACCAGTTAAAATAATGATCAAAAGAGGAATCAAGTTTTAAGATGACAAATTTGCAGATTAGATTACATTTTATAGAACATAACAACCCCTCAGAAGCACCATCCTCTTAAAAAATGCTTTTGAGTGAATAACATTGTCAAGGCCCATTGAAAAATCTTGTTTTCTGTTGTAAATTTTCACGCAGTGTCCACACTGGACAGGAGGGTGAAGTGACCTCATTTTTAGTGACAGTTAGACTGGACTGATATTCACTAGCACTTAGAACGGCCTGCATTTTCAAGACTGAGCACTGGACTTGCCAGTGTGCTTTAAGATAGAATTTCCTGCCTACGAAGCTCTAAGTGTGTAGTATAGGAAAGAACAACTAAATAAAAGATCTGGCTCTTGACTGGATACTAGATCAAAAAACCAAACAAACCCAGGTGAAAAGATATTTCTGAGACAGGTGGGGAACATTTAATATGAGCTGATAGCTTGTCTTAATACTATGCTTCCCAAGAGTGATACTTTGAACCGTGGTTACGGAGAAAAAAGGTCTTGTTTTTAGGTGGTCCGTGCTCAAGTGTTCAGGGATGAAGGATCATTATGTCTGTAACTAACTCTCAGGGGTTCAGAAAAAACGATGTATTACGTTATTAGAAGTACAGTAGTGTGGCAAAAAGTTAACAATTGGTAAATCTAGATGAAGGGGACATGAGAGTTTATTGTACTGTTCTTGGGAGAGGAAAAGGGCAAATAATTTAAAAAAATGAAACAAGAGGCAGGCAATGTTTGTACCTAGAATAGCAGCATGGAAAATGATTAGGCGATGATGCTAAATTAAAAAAAGCAAAACAGAATTATATGTAAAATAAAAGAAAAAAGATACAAATATATTAAATTGTTATTATATCAGACTATATTAGGGTGGTAGCATTATGCATAATTTTTGTCTTTTTTACAAACTTTGGTATTAAAATGTTATACTACTTTTGTACTTATACAAATACTTATGTGTATTTTTAAACTTTCATCATAGTATATTTCAAATATAATCCTTTATGTCTTAGCCAAAACCCCTCTTCAGAGAGCTTTTTCTAACTATCCAGTCAAAAGTGAATCCCAGGCATTTGCTCTCACAATCTTTATTGTCACCTTAGCACTTCCTACTATTGTATTTGTCCTTTTCCTTAATTTATCTTCTTGTTCATTATCTGTGTCACCCCTCATACGGTGTAAGCTCCCTGAGAGCAGAAATCTTGGCCAGACCTTAGAACAGTGCCTGTAGTTACTCAACGAGTATTTGTTGAATGAATGGATGAAATCACCTCCCATTTTACTGGGAACTCAAGTCTTGAGAAGGGGAAGAACTTGTCCCGGTTTTCTCATCAGTTGGTGGCAATGTCAGAGTTAGAACTCAGGCCTTGTCACTGAAGCCTCAAAGTATTTTCTTTTAAAAATTTTGGCCACCTCATGCGAAGAGTTGACTCATTGGAAAAGACTCTGAGGCTGGGAAGGATTGGGGGCAGGAGGAAAAGGGGACGACAGAGGATGAGATGGCTGGATGGTATCATGGACTCGATGGACGTGAGTTTGAGTGAACTCCGGGAGTTGGTGATGGACAGGGAGGCCTGGCGTGCTGCGATTCATGGGGTCGCAAAAAGTCGGACACGACTGAGCGACTGAATTGAACTGAACTGAACGCTTAAACAGCTCCTGGGCACCAGACAAGTGGCAGGAGTGAGGGAGGATCCAAAACGCATTCCCCTTGTTGCAGTGTTGCCAGCAGCTCCATAGGTGGCGCCAGCGGCACTCCTTTAGCTCAGGAGAAAATCAGGAAAGGGAGACATTTTGACGAAGAGTCGAATATTTGCACAGTCTTAAATTGTCTGCCTACTGACCGCTCATTAGTTGTGAGGGAGAAAACATACACAGTAATTCTGCAGTGGAGAAATCAGACAACTCCTTGACTGTGCGATCAAAATAACAGCACCAATGAGGGACAGATAGATGTGTTGTGCATCCGGAAGTGATATCCTGAGGACACATCTCCTATCCAATATTGCAGCCTAGAATGTATGCTCAGAATATAATTATGGAGAAGCATCAGAGAAGCCCAAAATGGGAAATGCTATATTAAAGTCAGGGAGTAGGGGACAGGATTTTTAAAAAATGGCCATGTCACTAATGACAAAGAAAAGCTATGAAAATGTTGCATATTAAAAAGGCTAAAGAGACATGGCAACTAAATACAATATCCAGGGCTAGACTGGTTCCTTTAATGAAAAGGGGGAAATGCTTTAAAGGACATCATTGGGTCAATCAATAAAATTGGAATATGGACAGTAGATTACAGTATCATATCAATGTTAAATATCAATGTTGATAACTGTGCTGTGGTTATATAAGAAATTATCCTTATTTTTAGGGAATATGCAGTGAAGTATTTAAAAGGCTATAGTGTATATGACTGACCTCCAAAAGGTACAAAGATATTTTTATAATTTAAATATGTAAAATATATTTTAATATAATTACTATATACTTATTGTATATTGCAATATATATTTATGTATTTAATTGGGAAAGTATTTAAATAGAAAAAATTAGAAAAATATATATTCAAGATACAAATAAAGCAAATGGGGTAAACTGTTAATAGGAGAATCTGGGTAAAGAGGGTGTATGGGTGGGTATTCCTTCTACTATTTTTATTTTTGCAACTTTTCTGTAAGTTTGAGATTATTACCAGGTGGAAATTTAAGAAGAAAAAAAATGGATTAAAGGATGGTGGTTCCAGGCACATCCTCTGGCCACCCATCCCTCTTCCCACTGTGTAGCAGTTCAGAGCTGGTGCCTTGCCTTTTGTGTGTGTGTCTTCTGCTGTCACTGTTGCTTCAGTCTTTTCTCTTCTGAAAGGATTGTGCTTGGCTTCTGGATTCTGAGGCTGAGGTCTAAGCTGGAAGAGGTGGAATTACCATTGTTCATGGCTGGAAAATGCTACTGAAGCCTCTGTAAGAGGGTGTGGAGAGGCAGTGGAGGGCTCTGAGTCTGGTCTCCTCCCTCACTCCGGTCTCCAGGAATGAGGGTATCTGTGGGGTCAGGTTTTTTAAAGCAATCTGGTTCAGGTGAAGCTTCCCTAGAGAAGCATTTGGTATCCAGGGGGCTCAGGGAGGCTGGCTGTGGCAAGAGCCTTGGCAGAATGCAGACAGAGAGAGCTTAGTTATCCTTTTCTTCTACCTATAGTTTCTTGGAAGCAGTACAATGCATCTTCTCTCCTGAGCCTGGCATGCTATACATGAATCCTTGAATCCTCAGGAGTCCTTTCCATCTTCCAATGATTTACTTTGCATTAAATCAGCACAATTGAATGTCAGGTAATAGAGTTCAGTTCGGTTCAGTCGCTCAGTCGTGTCCGACTCTTTGCGACCCCATGGACTGTAGCACGCCAGGCCTCCCTGTCCATCACCAACTCCCAGAGTTCACTCAAACTCATGTCCATTGAGTCAGTGATGCCATCCAACCATCTCATCCTCTGTCATCTCCTTCTCCTCCCACCTTAAATCTTTCCCAGCATCAGGGTCTTTTCAAATGAGTCAGTTCTTTGCATCAGGTGGCCAAAGTACTGGAGTTTCAACTTCAGCATCAGTCTTTCCAATGAATATTCAGGACTGATTTCCTTTAGGATGGACTAGTTGGATTTCCTTGCAGTCCAAGGGACTCTCTAGAGTCTTCTTCAACACCACAGTTAAAAAGCATCAATTCTTCCACGCTCAGCTTTCTTTATAGTCCAACTCTCACATCCATACATGACTACTGGAAAAACCATAGCTTTGACTAGATTACTTTGTTGGCAAAGTAATGTCTCTGCTTTTTAATATGCTGTCTAGTTTGGTCATAACTTTTCTTCCAAGGAGTAAGCGCCTTTTAATTTCATGGCTGCAGTGACCATCTGCAGTGATTTTGGAGCCCCCCAAAATAAAGTCTGTCACTATTTCCCCATCTATTATGGGGAAACATATAGGTAATAGAGGTAACAGGTATCATAATAGATAATAACAGGCAATAGGGAGTCTGGAATATTTTGCCTCAGGTTGGCTCCTGCATTTCTTCCTGAGATGGCTTCTGGTGGGTTTCCTCTGGCTCCATACCCTTCATGTATGAGTAAAAGAGAATTCAACCCTCTCTCCCCATGCTGGGACTTACCTGATCTGCCCCTCACCCAGCCAGACCGACAGGAGGAGGTCAATCTCTGCAGTCAGCTGGGGTAAATCAGGAGGGTCTAGACTAAAATGCCAGCTCCCTTTACTCACCTTGTAAATCAAACAAGAAGAGATTACTACCTCTTATCTGAGCTTGGTAAACAAAGTTCTAGACTCTGAGCTCCCTTTTTGTTCAGTCACCAAGTCATGTCCAACTGTTCACTACCCCATGGACTGCAGGATGCCAGGCCTCCCTGTCTCCTACCATCTCTCCGAGTTTGCTCAAGTTCATGTCCATTGCATTGGTGATGCCATCCAACAATCTCATCCTCTGATGCCCTCGTCTCCTTCTGCCTTCAATCTAAGCTCCCTCAGATGTGGCTAAAAAACATCTGAATGAACCAGTCAAACTTCCAAATGAATGGTGTTTTTTTTTTTAAATCACTAAACCATTGCAAGATTCATTATTAGCTTTCATTACTCTTTTGGCCAACTTGGGTTAGGAAACCTTGAAGACCATTGGCGGTAATGGCTGTCTTGCACTCACAGGTAAGTGAGTAGCAAAGCCTAATGGCTAGGAGCACAAACTCTGGGCCAGAACAGCCTGGATCAGCACACATGTACCAGCTGTGTGATCTTGGGCAAGTCACTCCAGCACACTGCACTTCTGTTTCTTTTTCTGTAAAACATGGATAATAATAGTACTTATCTCACAGAGCTGTTGTGAGGATTAAGTTAAAGTACAGAAAGCATTTGGAACAGTACCAGGATCAGAGCTGATGCTATTAGGTGAATTGATGTCACCTGTATTTTATGAACACTAAGACCCAAAGATGCTGGGACTTTCTGGGTCCTTCAGGAAGACTTCTACATATGTCAGGACTGCTATCTGGCTGAGAGCAATAGCAATATGTAATCAGTTATAACATGCAACCCAATTTCAAAGAAGTTTAAAAAGTGAAAAAGAAGTGAGTTTTAGAATTCATGAAATGTGAAGTATTATTTGGTTGCTTTAACTTTACTCTTTAAATTGAGACAATTCATATACCTAATATTCACTTTTTAAAAGTGTACAATTAAATGGTTTTTAGTACATTCACCAGGCTTTTCAGCCATTATCACTGTCTAATTTTTCACTTAGCATGTTTTCAAGGTTTATCCATGTTGTACCATGTATCAGTACTTCATTCTTGTTTATATCCAAATATAGTTCCATTGTATGGATACACCATCTTTTATCTATTCATCATTTAATAGCCATTTGGATTGTTTCTGGTTTTGGCTACTATGAATAATATGTCTACGAACATTTGTGTATAAGTTTTTTTGTGTGGACATGTAATTTCAGTTTTCTTCGGTGTATATCTAGTAGGGTCAAATGATAACTCTATGCCTGATTGTTTGATAAAGTGCCAGACTATGTTCCAAAGCAGCTATACCATTTTATATGCCCACCAGCAATGTATTAAGGTTCTAATTCTTCCATATCATCATTAGCATATATTATTGTCTGTTTGTCTTTATTATAGCCATCCTAGTGGGTATGACGGAGAAGGCAATGGCACCCCACTCCAGTACTCTTGCCTGGAAAATCCCATGGATGGAGGAGCCTGGTAGGCTCCAGTCCATGGGGTCGCTAAGAGTCAGGTACAACTGACCAACTTCACTTTCACTTTTCACTTTCATGAATTGGAGAAGGAAATGGCAACCCACTCCAGTGTTCTTGGCTGGAGAATCCTGGGGATGGGGGAGCCTGGTGGGCTGCCGTCTATGGGGTTGCACAGAGTCGGACACGACTGAAGTGACTTAGCAGCAGCAGCAGCAGTGGGTATGAAGTGGTGTCTCAATATTGTTTTGATTTACATTTCTCCATTAAGCACCTTTTCATGTGCATATTGGGTACATGTTTATCTTCTTTGGAAAAATGTCTATTCAAATTCTTTGCCAACTTTTACATTGAGTTATTTGGGTTTTTTTACTGTTGACTTGTAGGAGTTTTAAAAATATTTTAGATACTAGACTTTTATCACTTATAAGACTTGCACGTATTTTCTCTCCCATTTTGTGAATATCTTTTATTTTCTTGATAGTGTCTTTTGAAGCACAAGTTTTAATTCGATGAAATCCAATTTAATCCATTTTCTCTTTGATTTCTTTTGTTTTAGATATCACATCTCGGAAACCATTCCCTAATCCAAGGTCTTGAAGATTTATAAATATGTGTTTCTAAGAGTTTTATTATTTTAGCTTCTATGTTTAGCTCTTTAATTCATTTTGAGTTAACTTTTATATATGGTATGAGGTATAGGTTCAGATTCACTCTCTTGCAAGTGGATATCCAGTTTTCCCAGCATCATTTGTTGAAGATTTTTCTTTCACCCACTGAATTGCCTTGGCACCCTTGTTGATTGTTCAATGACGCATGGATTTATTTCTGGACTCTCAGTTCTATTCCATGGAATTTTTAAATCTGTCTATCCTTATGCCAGTCTTGATTACTGAAGTTTTATAGTAAGTTTTGAAATCGGGAAGTGTGAGTCCTCCAACTTTGTTCTTTTTAGATTGCTTTGCCTCCTTTGAGTTTCTTGCATCTGCATATAAATTTTAGGATCAGATGGTGAACTTCTATGCAAAAAAAGGCAGCTGGAATTTAGATAAGGATTGTAAGGAATTTATAGATCAATTTGGCGAGAATTTCCATCTAAACAATATCAAATCTTCTAATCTGTGAACTCTTAATTTAGTTTTGGTCTTCACTAACCTGAAATCGAATTAGTTTTATCTGACAAGGAGCCTGGGTCAGACATCCACAGTTGATCAAAAAGTTGAGTTAATTGCTAAATGTTTATTTCGAGTTGTGGGGATAAGGTACAGTTTTACTTTTGTCAAAGTGGGAGAAAAGTGTAAAGACTTTGTGTAAATTGGTAGAGCTTACCAATAATCAAAGAGATATCATTAGGATAAAGTTACATTTTTATATTATACACTTTTAAAAGGCATGTTCCCCATTTAAGAAATCTTACTATAATACATATAGAGTAGGAAATGGCAACCCATTCCAGTATTCTTGCCTGGATAGTTCCACGGATGGAGGAGCCTGGGGGCTACAGTTCATGTGGCTGCAGAAAGTCGGACACGACTGAGCACAATATAACACATAATGATTTAAACATCTCTTAATTTATATTATAGAATAGAAAATTTATGGGATGATCTTTTTTGTGATATAGAGTCTTTTTAAAGTCTTCTGAATAATAGAGATAAATTGAAATTTGTGTGTAAATCAACTGCTTCTTGATTTAAGAAAACTGGTCTATCTCTTCCCTCCAAGATTTTGATATTTTTACTAACAGGGTCAACAAACCCTGGAACAAACTGTACTGATTGCTTCTATGTTTTGTTATATTGACAAACTTCAACTCTGATCTCCGTTAAATGTTAAGTAATTTGATATTGCTTTGTAACAATGACGTTACCATAGAGTATTTAAGTAAACTGTATATAATACTTGTTGCCAGTGGTGACATTAATAATTACAGGAATAGGGTGAGAGCAAATTGTTGTGTAGTAATGACCCCTGGCACAGACTGAGTTCCCTTGGCAGTATCAAGAGTTTGTCATGTTAGTGGCCATGGTGTTACAATCCATTACCTCACTACAAACTGATGACTTCCGCTATGGTAACTAACCATAATATTTAATGTAGCTGCCTTGAGCCACTTGAAAACTCAAAAAAATCCTTTTTTTTGTCTAAGGCATTTATATCAAGGGTTCCTCAAGAAAGCCCAGTACCTCTATGTATATATTTCAGAAAGTTATGTGTTCTTTCTTTGTGTGGTTTCTCTGATTCTTCCCTATAATTATTAGTGACATTTGCACATAAGAAATTAATATGTGTCTATTTGTCAGTCTATCTACCTATTTATCTATCCATCTATATGTTACCATATTCTACAAAGCCTCTGCCTTCCTTCTTCCTACTCTTTCTTCCTTTATTCCATTCACTCTTTTGTTTACTAACACCATGCTTTTTATTAAAGAGCTACTAATTGCCAGCCATTGTCTCAGATACTGGGAGCAAGCAGTAAACAGAGGCTGGGTTCCTCTTGTCTTGGAGCTTAACGTCCCCTGAGGAAAGAAAGAAGGTCAATTAGATGGTCTTAGATGGTGTTCAGGGCTCTATGACAACAAAGTAAAGCAATGTGATAGACTGGGAGGGACTATGTTAGATAGGGGTATCAGGGAAGGAAGGCTTCTCTGAGGAGATGGCATGTGAGCTGAGATATAAATAATGAAAAGGAACCAGCCTTATGGAGGTATGGGGGCAGAGACTTATAGACAGAGGAAATAGCAAGTCAAAATATCTGAAGCAGCTTAAAATCACACCATCAATACAATGAAAAAAAGGTTTCATTGAAATTTCATTTCATAGAAATGAGAGAAAACAGAAGAGAGAGGACAGAAGAAAATTGTAACACTGATATGCAAGCTGTAGAGCTTGACAGAATTATTAAAGTTGAGTTGTAAATTTGGTTCTTGTCTTCCTGGAAGCTAAGGTGAAAAGGGAAAAGTGATCAATTTCATGGTTAATTTTCTTTATAAGGAAATGAGGTATCAGTTTTTCAAGGAGAAAACTATTTTTTCCCTTGGCACTCAGGGTTGAAATACATTGAGTTTCCTATAAGGGGCATACAGTGATTGTATGTTAGTGTGGATCCACCCTTCCTGTCCCCTAGACCCCTAGATGTCCATGTCCTAATCTCTGGAAGCTGTGAATGTTACTTCATGTGTACAAAGCACTTTGCAGAGGTGATTAAGTTAAGGACCTTGGAATGGGGAGATTATTCTGGATTTTCTGGGTGGACCCCATCTAATCATTTGGGTCCTTAAAAGCTAAGAACCTCTCCTAGCTAGAGTCAGAGGGAGATGTGACCTCAGCAGCATGGTCAGAAAGATGCAGCATTGTTGCCTTTGAAAATGGAGGAAGATGGCCATGAAACCAAGGAATGAGGTAACCCCTAGAAGCTGGAAAAGGCAAGGGAACAGATTCTCTCCTAGAGCCTCCAGAAAAGAACAAATACCTGCTAAACCTGATTTCAGTCCATTGAGTGCAGTGTCAGACTTCTGACTTACGGAACTGCAAGATAATGCACTTTTATTGTTTAAATCACCAAGTTTGTGGTAATTTGTTACAAAAACCATATAAAACCAATATAATTAGATTCACCTTGGTTGCAATAACAGAAACCCAGCCACCTGAACTAGCTTAAGCAAAAGAGTGCACCTTATTATAAAGATTTGGAATGTTACTTGGAATTCAAAGGCAGCAAAGCAGCTTATTTCAGGAAATACAATGATCAGGGATGGAGAGTTGTCAGAATTCTTTTGGTCTCTTCTCTCCCCTTTGTGAATCTCTTTCATCCTTCCTATTCTTTTCATATTTTTCCTACAACCTGGTTTTCTGCATTTCTCCAGGCCACATAGTAGGGAAGCATGTCCATAAATAGCTTCTGACTTTCTATATTACAGCATTCTATGTTTCTGTTAGCTACCTAGAGAAAAACTAAAATCTCTCAGTACTAATTTTAAATTCCTGGGAGAGGGATATGATTGGGTTGCCTCTGGTACTGCTAGTGGACAGGTGGCCTAGTTTGTCTGAGGATCAGGGCTAGCTTCCACAAAAAGATATCTGGCTATACTGTTGTTTTTAAAATGCAACTTACAACTCATCTAGGGGGTCAAGAAATCGTTTAATGGGTAGAAACCAACATTAAAAAGCAATAAAATGCATGTGATATGGGTAACATTTCATAAAACTTGTTTCAGTTATTAAATGTGTAGGTACATGTGTACTGGGTGATAATGTAAAACATATTTCTTTTGGTGGATTATGGTCAAAAAAATTAGAAAAACCCCAGGCTGGGCAATATGGTAGGATTCTGCTGTGCCATGCTTAGTCACTCAGTCATGTCCAACTCTTTGGGACCCAGTGGACTGTAGCCCGCCAGGCTCCTCTGTCCATGGGGATTCTCCAGGCAAGAACACTGGAGTGCGTCGCTATGGCCTCCTCCAGGGGATCTTCCCAACCCAGGGGCCGAACCCAGGTCTCCTGCATTGTAGGCAGATTGTTTACCATCTGAGCAATGGGGGAAACCCAAGAATAGTGGAGTGGGTAGCCTATCCCTTCTCCAGGGGAACTTCCTGACCCAGGAATTGGACCGGGGTCTCCTGCATTGAAGGCAGATTCTTTACCAGCTGAGCCACCTGGGAAGCCCAGGATTCTGCTACTGGGGTGTAATAAACATCATTCTTAAAATATAATCCTTCCAGTAAATTCAGAGGTATCATGCATATTTTTTTTAAACCTTATCTGTGAACATAAGCAGATGGCATAAGGGTAAAGCATGACTTAGTAGAGACTATTTTGTAAGGGTGAAGAAAAAGTGGTACAAACAGTACAGAATTTACTTAATCAGAATTCCTGGAAGTATGTCCTATGAATATGTATTTAAATACAAATCAAAACAAATAGAACTCCCCAGATGTCTCTGATTTATAGCAGGTTTGGGACTTACTTGACCTAGAGACTATGCACTGATAGAGGAGAAGGTTATCTGCATACCTGTCAATTCTCTAACTGCTATTTCTCGCCACCACAGGCATGAGAAAGTGGACAGTTTAAAGTTATTTCTTGGTAAGGCTGAGGAGTGTAAGACTGCACAGCTGCTGATTAAAGGCAGATTCATACACTTTACAGCTCAGTGAAGCAGATGGTAGAGTTTATCTTCGTTTGTTGGACATTGTGCACCAACACTCATGCTTGGATAAAGGCAGGGTTAGGGGAGACAGGCAGAGAGAAAATCCTTGCAGGCTATTCCAGACCCTTGTTAGACAACAGTTCTGTACTTCTTCAGAACAAAGTATGGCCAGTACCCCCAAAGTTCTAGGGTATAGGACATGGTGGGGATTATTGAAAAATTTGTAATACTGAAGTTACCAGTTGCTCACTAGCAGCCATTATGAGTTGTCAGGTGAAACTGACAGGAGGAACCCATTGCCAAAGGTGGACTTCTACCTCTAAGAAGTAAAATGAATCGACCTCTGTACAAAGTTCTTGGCTATTAATCAAATAAACTGTAGAGGACATCTGCCTGAATAATTAGGCTACTGTCAGGAGAGTTGAATTTCTTTCCCCCCAGCTGCTAAAGAGCAGGACCGTGTCCACAGAAGCCATTCCTAGATCAGGTTAGAAATACATTAGCATACAGCTGGAGTCCGTGTTTTCTAGCCTTTATTGCAGGCGTTACGCATTCAGATGGTCCACAGAGCTTTACGGCTAACACGTACTCCTGGGAATTGCCTTTTGATCCGTCAAGAGCCTTCTCAGCCCCTCTGTGGGGACAAACACCATGCACTTCGGGGGCCTTCCCCCAGCACCGATATTCATTTTCTTGACTTCTAAGCCAGCTCTGACCCCACTGCGGTGCGAGGCTTACAGCACCAGCTCCACCTGGCTGCCCCAGAAAGCCTCGGGCCCTGAGCGAGAACTATGGCCTGGATATCCTCTCAGTTCTGTGATATCATTGCTATAAAGGTTTAATTTCCTGTAATACGTGTCTGCTTCTCTGTCCCTGAGATAG
This sequence comes from Bubalus kerabau, assembly GCF_029407905.1. Classification (NCBI taxonomy): domain Eukaryota; kingdom Metazoa; phylum Chordata; class Mammalia; order Artiodactyla; family Bovidae; genus Bubalus; species Bubalus kerabau. The sequence continues at coordinate 43,967,324 of NC_073638.1, forward strand.
GGTTCTCAGGTCCATCTCTAGGAGGAGCTGCTCGCGGGGACGCCCCTGAGCGCACCTGGGGGTCTCCCTCCTTGACAGCTCGGCTGTGGGGAGAAGGGCTTCGCGCCGGCCGACGCACTTTGTCCCCAGGCGGCCCCCGTCCACCTCCGTGCAGTTGCCCAGCCGGCCGAAAAGTTTCTCCAGGTGCGGAATTCCGGGCTCGGCGACCACCGGGGCGGAGTGTGCGCGCCAGTCGGAAGCCAGCCCGCCCGCGGGCCCTGGTGAGTGGCCCCTGGCGTCGCGGAGCAGGGCGGGCCCCGCGGGATGGGCGGGAGGGCCCCAGGCCGAAGCTGGCCCGGCCGTTGCTATGGCAACGCGCCGGCAAACCGGCCGCTGGGCCTCCGCTGCCCGGTCGGCTGGCGGCTCCCGCAGTCCCCTCGTAGTGTGTCCTGGGGCCCAGCCGTTGGGACCCCATTTCCCCTGGGTCGGCGTTTGGGGTGGTCCCTGGTTCATCTTCACCTTTTCAGCTTGACCCCCACCTTGGGACGTGAACCTTTTTGAAATTTAAAGCGAACATACTCTAGGGTAAGTATAGCACATCCTTAAAAGTTCTGAATTTGTGGCTTCCCTTCTGCTATCCGTCTTCTCTCATTTTTTAGTCTCCTAGAGCCTGGCACCTAGGAGGACCTCATTGTATGATATAACTCTTTCTTACAGCACTTAGAGTAGTTCCTTGCACACAGTGGATGTACAAAGAGATAGTATGCCGTTAAGAGCAGCCTCTGTGTGGACAGGTAATTTAAAAGCTCTACCTCAGTTTCCTCCTCTGTACATGTAGAGTATAATTTCTACAAAGTGTGGTGGGTTTGAAGGAGCCTGGATGTGAAGCCGCTTTGTGAACCGTAAATGTCAAGCCAGACTGTGATTTAGTTTTAAGGGATCTTTACATGCTGCGCGCTGTTTGATTCTCCAGCTCCCACACTACCAGCCAAGGCGGGAACCTTCTCTTTTGTCTGACCACTGAACTGCTCCAGTGTCCAACTGGAAAATATGGTTATGCATCAGAAGAGGGCTCTGCCAATGGAAAGAAACATCGTTTCAAACTTAAACATTCTTTGTTTTAGGCACTTTTTCAGGTTCCCCCACTTCACATTGCAACTGCCATGCAGATGCCTCACACATTTAACTATCTAGCTCATGTAAATCTCTCAATATTGCTGTCTCAGTGAATCATACCAACATCCATCTAGTTTGCAAGCCAAAAGTCATGGACTGTCTTTCCATGTCCAGATCATCAAGTTCTCTGTTCATTTTATGTTCAAACCAGACTGAATTCCATCCACTTCTTTTAATCTCTATCATTGCCACCCTAGACCAGGCTGTCATGGTCTCTTGCCTGGTCTCCTATAGTGGCCTCCAAACTAGTCTGATGGTATTCACCTATCCTTTCAATATTCTCATCTATTCTTACTCTGCAGTAGGAGTAATCTTTTGAAAACTAAAATTTCATTTTGATACCCTTCTCCTCTCCCTTGCTTAAAGTCTGTCAGGATTTCTTACTACTTTTAGGATAAAGGTACCACTCTTTAATGTGCTCTATAAATTGGGTGACCATATATTTTATTACACAGACCGAGATACCTTTGAGAGTAAAAGAGAATATTAATTACACTGGGAATGTTGCTCAGGCAAATAGGGGCAAATGTTATTCCACTTTAAGGTCCTGTAGCATCTACCTCCTCTATAGTGTGAAAATCTCTCAGTCATGTCTGACTATTTGCGGCCCCAAGTGACAGACTTTATTTTTGGGGGCTCCAAAATCACTGCAGATGGTCACTGCAGCCATGAAATTAAAAGATGCTTGCTCCTTGGAAGAAAAGTTATGACCAACCTAGACAGCATATTAAAAAGCAGAGACATTATTTTTTCAACAAAGGTCCATCTAGTCAAAGCTATGGTTTTTCCAGGAGTCATGTATGGATGTGAGAGTTGGACTATAAAGAAAGCTGAGCACCGAAGAATTGATGCTTTTGAACTGTGGTGTTGGAGAAGACTCATGAGAGTCCTTTGGACAGCAAGGAGATCCAACCAGTCCATCCTAAAGGAAATCAGTCCTGAATATTCATTGGAAGGACTGATGCTGAAGCTGAAACTCTGGTTCTTTGGCCACCTGATGCGAAGAGCTGACTCATTGGAAAAGACCCTGATGCTGGGAAAGATTGAAGGTGGGAAGAGAAGGGGATGACAGAGGATGAGATGGTTGAATGGCATCGCCAACTCTGTGGATATGAGTTTGAGTAAACTGCAGGAGTTGGTGATGGACAGGGAGGCCTGGCGTGCTGCAGTCCATGGAGTCACAAAGAGTTGGACACAACTGAGCGACTGAACTGAACTGAACTGGACTGCAGCCTGCCAGGCTCCTCTGTCCATGGAATTCTCCAGGCCAGAATATTGGCGTGGGTAGCCGTTCTCTTCTCCAGGGGATCTTACCAACCCAGGGATTGAACTCAGGTCTCCAGCACTGCAGGCGGATTCTTTACCATCTGAGCCACCAGGGAAGCTCCTTATCTTACACCAGGCTCCCCTTGTTCTCTGTGTTCCAGTTACACTAAGTCCTTTGTCTCCCATTTTCCCTCCTACTACAGGGCCTTTGCACATGCTCTTCTCCTTCCAGGTATTCTCTTCCCTCATCTTGTTAACTCTTGCTCATCCTTCACTTCTCAGATCAGATGATTCCCAGAAAAGCTGCCACTGACCACTCTGTCTAGGACAACGCCCCTCAGGGTATAAACTTTTCTGATACCAATTATATCTCCTTAGTAGCATCATCACAATTTTAATTTTCTCCATGTGTCTGATACATAGTATGTAGTTAATAAATACCTATATGTTTTAATTATAAAGATTTTCCTATAAAGGATCTCAAAATAACCATCATGGTTAAGAGCACAAACTCCAGAGCCAGGCAGATGGAGAGATTTGAATTTCAGTTCTGCCACAATTCCTTATCTGAAACCCATGGGGCTAGTTGTGCTTTAAGATTCAGAATTTTTTAGATTATAGAAGGACAACATGGTTTATAAACTGCATCCCTTCTAGTGGGGTCTTGGGCAGCACTCTGTAGTCAAACACATTAATTTTTCTTTAGAAAGAAAACTTTACTCTAAGTGAGATAAGTAAAGACTATACATACTTTTACATGAGTTTAGGTCAGGTTTTGCCAAGAAATGGATTTGCCACAAATTTATGAGAGCATGCGGTATTCAGAGCTTTTGGATTTTAGGATTTCAGATAAGGGCATATGAATCTGTGCCAGTGTAACTTTAAACCAACTACTTAACTTCTTTGTGCCTCAGATTCCTCAACTGTGAAAAGGAGATGATACTAGTATCTACTTACCTTACAAATTCCGTTTATGTTGTTAGAGGAGTAAATGAGTTAATACATGTTAACTGCTTTGGACAGTGAATGTTACTTAGTCAGGGCTATAGAAGAATCAGCTCTTACTATATCATTTTTATTTGCCCCATAATGACACTATGGATGAACCATAATTTATTTGTTATTTACTTATTGTTTGATAGTTATATTTGAAATACAGAAATGTAGAGATGAATTTCTTTATAGTTAAATCTTTCGAGTAGATTTTTGATTACTGAAGATCAGTTCCTGAAAATGAAATTACAGAGTCAAAGGACAGATGAATACTCTTCAAACATACTGCTACCTTTGGAAAGATTATACCAGTTAACCATCTTGCTATCACTTTTATGACATCTGTGTTAGCATTATTATTTTTAAAAATCTTCAAATTTCACAGATTAAAAATATTGTCTCATTTTAACTCATATCTTCCATTGGAATGTGAAGTCAAGTGGGCCTTAGAAAGCATCACTACGAACAAAGATAGTGGAGGTGATGGAATTCCAGTTGAGCTATTTCCAACCCTGAAAGATGATGCTGTGAAAGTGCTGCGCTCAATATGCCAGCAAATTTGGAAAACTCGGCAGAGGCCACAGGACTGGAAAAGGTCAGTTTTCATTCCAATCCCAAAGAAAGGCAATGCCAAAGAATGCTCAAACTACCACACAATTGCACTCATCTCACACGCTAGTAAAGTAATGCTCAAAATTCTCCAAGCCAGGCTTCAGCAATACATGAACCGTGAACTTCCAGATGTTCAAACTGGTTTTATAAAAGGCAGAGGAACTAGAGATCAAATTGCCAACATCTGCTGGATCATCAAAAAAGCAAGAGAGTTCCAGAAAAACATCTATTTCTGCTTTATTGACTATGCCAAAGCCTTTGACTGTGTGGATCACAATAAACTGTGGAAAATTCTGAAAGAGATGGGAATACCAGACCACCTGACCTGCCTCTTGAGAAACCTCTATGCAAGTCAGGAGGCAACAGTTCGAACTGGACATGGAACAACAGACTGGTTCCAAATAGGAAAAGGAGTTCGTCAAGGCTGTATATTGTCACCCTGCTTATTTAACTTCTATGCAGAGTACATCATGAGAAACGCTGGGCTGGAAGAAGCACAAGCTGGAATCAAGATTGCTGGGAGAAATATCAATAACCTCAGATATGCAGATGACACCACCCTTATGACAGAAAGTGATGGGGAACTAAAAAGCCTCTTGATGAAGGTGAAAGAGAAGAGTGAAAAAGTTGGCTTAAAGCTCAACATTCAGAAAACGAAGATCATGGCATCTGGTCCCATCACTTCATGGGAATAGATGGAGAAAGAGTGGAAACAGTGTCAGACTTTATTTTTTGGGGCTCCAAAATCACTGCAGATGGTGATTGCAGCCATGAAATTAAAAGACACTTACTCCTTGGAAGGAAAGTTATGACCAACCTAGATGGCATATTCAAAAGCAGAGACATTACTTTGCCAGCAAAGGTCCATTTAGTCAAGGCTATGGTTTTTCCAGTGGTCATGTATGGATGTGAGAGTTGGACTGTGAAGAAGGCTGAGCGCTGAAGAATTGATGCTTTTGAACTGTGGTGTTGGAGAAGACTCTTGAGAGTCCCTTGGACTGCAAGGAGATCCAACCAGTCCATTCTGAAGGAGATCAGCCCTGAGATTTCTTTGGAAGGACTGATGCTAAAGCTGAAACTCCAGTACTTTGGCCACCTCATGCAAAGAGTTGACTCATTGGAGAAGACTCTGATGCTGGGAGGGATTGGGGGCAAGAGGAGAATGGGACGACAGAGGATGAGATGGCTGGATGGTATCACTGACTCGATGGACGTGAGTCTGGGTGAACTCCGGGAGTTGGTGATGGACAGGGAGGCCTGGCGTGCTGCGATTCATTGGGTCGCAAAGAGACATGACTGAGTGACTGATCTGATCTGATGGTTTTTCCAGCGGTCATGTATGGATGTGAGAGTTGGACTGTGAAGAAAGCTGAGCGCTGAAGAATTGATGCTTTTGAACTGTGGTGTTGGAGAAGACTCTTGAGAGTCCCTTGGACTGCAAGGAGATCCAACCAGTCCATTCTAAAGGAGATCAGCCCTGGGTGTTCTTTGGAAGGACTGATGCTAAAGCTGAGACTCTAGTACTTTGGCCACCTTATGCGAAGAGTTGACTCATTGGAAAAGACTCTGATGCTGGGAGGGATTGGGGGCAGGAGGAAAAGGGGACAGCAGAGGATGAGATGGCTGGATGGCATCACCGACTCAATGGACATGAGTTTGAGGGAACTCTGGGAGTTGGTGATGGACAGGGAGGCCTGGCGTGCTGCAATTCATGGGGTTGTAAGGAGTCGGACACGACTGAGCAACTGAACTGAACTGAAGCCTTAAAAAATCTTGTTACTAGCTATTAGCTATTTCTTTTCTGTGAATTGCCCGCACAAGTTCTTTGATTGTTTTACATGGAGTCTCAGCTTTTCCCTGGTGGCTCAGGTAGTAAAGTGTCTGTCTAAAATAACTGAGACCTGGGTTCGATCCCTGGGTTGGGAAGATTCCCCTGGAGAAGGTAATGGCAATCCACTCCAGTACTATTGCCTGGAAAATCCCATGGACAGAGGAGCCTGGTAGGCTACACATGGGGTTTCAAAGAGTCAGACACGACTGAGTGGCTTCACTTACACTTTCCTTTCAGCTTTTTTTAATTGTTTAGTTTGATTTCACCTTTCTGGCCCAGGCAGGAGGAGCCAGTATGCTGGACTTTGGCTGGAATTAGTTGGAATAGTTGAATTAGTTGGTATCCCTGGAGCCTGGGGCGAGTTGTTACTTGCCTGCAGATGGCAGAGCAATGTAGAAAGCTGTGTTGCAGAGGCTGGATCTTGGGGAAAATCTGAAGTCAAGATCAGGTTGTTTATGGAGTCTCCTGGCTAACAGGCCTTAGGAGAAGGAGAGCATCCAGATAGGAGGCAAGGAACTAAGGCAGAAGAAAGAGGCAGAGTGATCCTGAATGCTCTGAGAAACTATATTTTTTAAAAGGGACCTAGCAATTTCTTGTATGGATAAGGAGGGGAATGTGGAGGTTGGGGTGGGGGTGGCACTGTCTAGGCCAAACACTGATTTGTGTAAACTCTTTATAGAGTAAGGATATTAACCCTTGCTTGTCATGTTGGGGCGTTTCTCCTATAGTTGCCTTTTTTTTTTAAAAAAATCTTTTTATAATTGCCTTTTCATTTAACTTATGGTGGTTTTTGATTTATAGAAATTAAAACAATTTTATATGGTCTACTCATTAACCTTTTCCTTTTTGATTCATTACTTTTTATGCTTAGGAAGTCTTTTTCATACAGAGACCAGTTAACAAATTACATTTTCTTTAAAAATGTTATTTTGTGATGTCAGCAAATCAAGGAAGAGTTCATGAAAGTGAAAGTGAACTGAGTAGTGTGATTTCCAATAAAAAACCTAAAGGATGATAATATAAAGGTTGATATTCATGTCATCTTATGTCTCCTTGAAGACAGAAGAAAAGAGCTTACGCTGCTGTAAAAGACTGATGAAGACTTTTTCTGCCAGTGTCTGTCGTACATTGTGAACTTGTCGAACTGTATCCTTAGAGACTTTTAGAAGTGTTCTGAAAGAGAAGATGTGATCTCTGAAGATATTTTCTACTTCTTTTATCTACCTCACGATTCTTTATAGTATTTTAAGCATCCACAGTTGTTAGATACTGAGAAATGATTTCCCTGTTCTTGTCAGAGGATATAAAAAGGGAAAATGAGATGTAGAATTAATTGCTGACCTTCCAGGCATTGGTAAATTAGTATGCTTTAAGATGTGCTTCAGAAAGAATTTCCCTTCCTGTGGAGCTCCAGTAGGGATCAGAGGTGAATTGTGTTTTGCTTGGATCTGTCTTAGGGTTCAGAATGTGACGAGTTAACAACTGTATCAATATATCTTTTCTTAGTTTGTTAACTAAAATAAATTGTGAGGTGAATGACTAATCACCTCAGAAATTCCTGCAGTTTTATTGACCCAAAGTTGTTTCATTTCAGGATATTTTGTAAGATGAGGGGCAGTAATTATTAGAATTAAGTCAGACTATCCTTTCTATTAATACTTATAATAGACTAAATATCTTTGTTAATAGCCATTGACTTTTCAGCTGGATGTGGTATAACATCAGGAATAAAGCAAGTAAAAAACACCTTATTGATGAAGACAGGTTGATTTAGAAATTCTGTTTGCCTTATTATTTGATCTAAATTATTTAGTAGATAGTGAAGAGCCCACCTGCAATGCAGGAGACTGCCAGCAATACAGGAGACCCAGGTTTGATCCCTGGGACAGGAATATCCCCTGGAGAAGGAAATGGCAACCCACTCCAGTATTCTTGCCTGGGAAATCCATGGACAGAGGAGACTGGCAGGCTACAATCCATGGGGTCACAAAGAGTTGGACACGACTTAGTGATTAAATCACAACTTTAACTGTATAAGCTTCATTCAGCAAGTATTTAGTGGGTGCTACAATGTTCCAGGTACAGTTAATAGAATACTGTCTTATATTTTTGCTTTTACATTGTATGTGTGCAGAGTTTGTTTGTAATTCAATATTCTTAACATGAGCTGTGTTCACCTGGAAAAACTGGTCGTTTGGACTCATACATATTCATTCAGAGAATCTAAGAAAAAGCCCTATAGAAGATGTTCATCCAGTCTCTAAGGTTGAGATGCTGGTAATTGAAAAGTTCTACTCTGTTACTTTGTCGTTATCATGGTGGAATGCTTGTCTGCAGCAACAGAGCTTGCTAGGAGAGAATCCATTTACCATTTACCAAAGGCAGCTCATCTGAGGCTCAGTTTCTTATACTTGAATTCTTCCAAGTCTGTTTGCTGTCAGCAAATCTAACATAGAGGCTCTTATATCTGCTCCAGGGAGTTCAGCTTCCAACCAGCCGAGATACTGGGAAGAAAGCAAATAAATATCCTTGGACGTTTTTTCATGGAAATCAAATTAATTTTTCCTCTCAATCTTCTTTATGCTGGTGTGCAACTTAGGACAATAAAATGCAATACTTTTCATATTTGTTATTATGAAAGTAAACACCAAAGTCCAGCAGTGATTTTCAAGTTAACTTAATTGCTTTTCTGTCATATCTCTTTGATAGTACGTATGTTATAATATATACACTTAGCTCCTTTTTATACTTGGAGCTCACTTTAAAAAAATTGAGATGTAATTAACATACCATATAATTTGTTTTTAAAGTGTAAAATTAAGTTTTTAGTACATCACAAGGTTTTACAATCATCACCACTATCTAATTCTAGAATGTTTCATAACCCCCTAAAGAAACCTCGCATCTGTTAGCACTCACTTCCCATTCTCCCTTCCCGTAGCCTCTGGCAAGCACTAATCTACTTTCTCTATGGATTTGCCTGTTATCATGGACATTTTGTATAAATGGAATCCTACAATATGGACCCTTTTGCATTTGGCTTCTTTCACTTAGCATGATGTTTTAAAGAATCATTTCTGTTGTAGTATGTATTCGTCCTTCATTCTTTCCTATAAGCAAGTAAAATCCCACTGTATGGATATACCACATTGTTTTTATCCATTTATCAGTAGATGGCGATTTTGGTTGCTTCTTTTTCTTTTTTTGCTATTATGAATAATGCTACTGTGAATATTTATGTATAAGTTTCTGTGTGAACACATCTTTTCATTTCTCTTGAGTATATATCTAGGATATCCAGGAGTAGAATTGCTAGTCATTTCTATGTGTGACTTTTTGAAGACTGCCAAACTGTTCTCCAAAGTATTTAATAGTTGCACCATTTTGCATTTCCACCAGTAATGTGTGAGGAATCTCATTTTCCACGCCATCACCAATCCATCTTTTTGATTATAGCCATCTCTGTTGGTGTGAGGTGATACCTCATTATACTTTGGGTTTGCATTTCCCTTATGACTAATGATGTTGGACATAATTGGCTATTTGTATATCTTCTTTGGAGAAGTAGCTATTTAACTCCTTTGTTTATTTTTAAAATTTGAATTTTTTTTTTTATTCTTGAGTTGTAATAGTTCTTTATATATTCTGAGTATTAGACCGTTATCAGATGTATGATTTACAAACTTTTCCTCCCATTCTGCATGTTGTCTTTTTGGTGGTTGCCTGGTAGTGTCTTTTGAGGAACAAAAGGTTTTAATTTTATTAAATTCAATATATATGTTTTTACTTTGATTGCTTGGCTTTAGTGGAGAAGGGAATGGCAACTCACTCCAATATTCTTGCCTGGAGAATCCCATGGACAGAGGAGCCTGGTGGGCTACAGTCCATGGGATCACAAAAAGTCGGACACAGCTGAGTGACTAACACTTGCTTGGCTTTAGATGTCATGTGTAAAAAATTGTTGCCTAATTCACGGTCATGACGATTTACTTGTATTTTTTTTTTCCTAAGAGTTTTGTGGTTTTAGCTCATGTATTTAGGCCTTTGATCCATTTTGAGTTAGTTTTTGTATATGTGTAGAGTAAGTGTCCAGATTCATCCTTTTGCATGAGCATAGCCTGTTGTCCCAAGACCATCTGTTGTAGGCCTCACATTATTTGTGTAAGTCAACTTTTAAGTCCTGTTGTTTTGATGAAACATTTGGCTGATACCTTGTCACCTCAATTAGATGCCACCATCCTACACAGAAGACATTCCAGACAAAGGAACATCTGTATTGCTACTTAGTACTTTGGTTACCATCTCTATGTAGGCTTACAACCTGGTGAGTAGGCTTGCAGGGGATGTAAGAAGCTTCAGGGCTGCTTCCCCTTCTAATTTAAGGCCTTTCATGTAGACCCGTGGTGTTGCCTCCTTGCCGTCTTTCCTCTGAATTATAACTTGATTGCCACTTGACCTTCTAGAGAACAGGAAAAGTAAAAGAGGCATTGCTTTTCTCTAAGCTGGAGAGACGCTAAAATTATCCTTCCAGACTCATGGGAGGAACGTGGGAAGAGTTGTGAACCTTTCAACAAAGAAAAGGGGATGTTCTCAAGGGAAGGCAGAGCTCTTTCGTTTCTTCATGCTTCCCATTGAAAGTTCCACCTTCTGGAATCATAACCCAGATGAGCCTTGGCTTGTTTCAGAACTCCTTTTCCTTGGAGTGGAGTGATGGGGAAGGGAGACTTGTGTTCCTCCCAGGGATTCAGGTGTGCAGTGGGGGAAAAGCTTAGGACTGGGGTCAGGCTCATCAGAGTTCAAATTTTGTCTCTGCGTGTCTATCATTGGTTTCTTTATCTATCAAATGAGGATTATAATCCCAACTTCCCAGAATTATTATGAAAAACAAATCAAATGTCATATATAAAGTGCATAACAAAATTGTTGCCCCTTGATAAAGGCCTGTTTCCCTTCTCTTTTTCCCAAATCTTCCAGGAAATTTGTGTACATACAGCTTTTTAAAATTCCACAGAATCTTGACACTGAAAGGGAGCTTCATACTCATGACCATATCACTTGCTGAACCTGTCAAAGCTCTTTTCTTGATATTTACTTGATTTATTCAGTCAGTTGATTTTATTGATCACTTAGTGTGCTTCAGGCGCTGTTTTCTGTATGTCTGTCATTAGTCAGTCGAGAAGAGATGAAAGACATATGACCTGGCATGTGGTTGATACTTCACTTATCCTAGTTCCCTCATTTGATTCATTCACTTACTAACTTATGAGCCAGACGCTATGCTGGACTCTTGGAATACAAAGATACGGCTTTTGAGAGCTCGCAGTGTGCTTTGGAGGGAAGCACACCAAGAAACAACCATAGCCCATAGCAGCTGTCACAGAAACACGAGGCTTGGTGCCGCGGGAACTGGAGGGGAGGTCTCCGGAGTCTGCTGGGGCAATCAGGGGAGGCTCAGCAGAAGGGGGAAGGGATCTGAGGCAGGATGAAGGCCTGGTGTGGGAAGGAGTGTAGGCCTTTAAGGAAGTTGATATCCAGGGGAACAGTCAGAGACACTGACTGACAGGCTAACGGTGTCTAGCTTACAAACAACCTATTATGCTGGGCCAAGATTTGAGGTCAGTTTGGGCAGAGACAGAAACATAATTTGTAGTTTAGAATCTGTTAACTTGTGTCTTGGTTTTATTCTTCTTATTCTAAGCCTAGCTGAAAAAATCCTTTGGTCTTAAGCCTTCCCCCAAGCATCTAATCTAATATTTTAGGCTTTGGCCTTCCTGCTTCTCTTTTGATAGCATTCTGCCACATAAATATTGTCCTAGGTTACTTTCCCATCTTCTTTGGTATTATGACCTTACAGCTCACGGAGAGCTCCCTCTGGCTATGCGCTTTCTCTGGAGGAATCTCTGTCCTCCTTGCCCCAGGGCTTAGTCAGAAATAGGAAAGACCCATCAGGGTGGCTGAGCCCTAGTAGAGAGGGCTATTGAAGAATGGCCAGGTACAAGGGAGGCCCCTGACCTGGAGCTGCTATCCGCTGGAGATTGTGATGTTGGCAGTCACAGCCTCCCTTCTGAGCTTCTCCCACATTCACTCACTCATTGGCTCTGCTCCCGGGCTGTGTCCCTCAGGTCCCTCTTGCTTTGCCTGCAGCAGAGGAACAGAGGGTTGAAGAGTGGCTTGAGAGTCTTCGTCTTGTTGGGGACAGCCTCCTCCCAGAAGCTACTCACGTATCCCCTCAAGACAGTCTAAGCTGGCCCTTCAGACGTGAAAGAACATGTCTGAATTTCCAGAAGTCACTTAATGTAGGACTTTGTTCTGAGATCCGCCCTATATTATAAGTCATTTGAAGGAACTGGCTTTGGAAAGATGATTGGTGGGAAGGGGGGATATGAGAGCTGTTCTCAAATATTTGAAAGGTTGTTCAAGCACAGTAGACAAGGTGCCAGATTTCGGTCTTTAATTCTAACGCTCCTTCTTATGGTGTTTTTTTTTTTTTTTTTAATCTAAATTCTTTTCAGCCTAAAACAATTCTGTGAGTCAATAAATGAAGCAGGCAGTGACTATACTGATTAGATCTAGATTCTTGAGGCAGATTGAATGGCAGTGATTTAGCTTTCTGAGCTCAGCCACTAGTGAATTGAAATGGTAATAGCTGTATTTATTATACTCAGAATTGAATGTGTAATTAATAAGCCATTCCTTAACCCCATATTATCTCTGTTTTACAGACTAATTTTTTCAATAGGATTTCCTTAATTGTATCAGATGTTTCTAGAATGCTTAACATGTCTGATTTGTATAATCTCCAGGGAAACTAAACAGTCTTAATTACATCCAGTATTTTGATTTCATTTGATTCTTTGGATGAGATTAAAAGTAATTTATTTTAAAGGCTACGATTGCTTTATATATGCCTATGCTTATTGCAAATTTAGCAAGTTTTGGTCATATTACTTTCTCATTACCAGTATCGCAGGTAATTTAGGTTGTGGACTAGCATGTAGTGTGGTTAACTTCTTTCAGAATGAATAGCTAGATGACACTATATTTTAAGCTACCTCCCCCTCCAGTTTTCTCATCACTGTCTTTGATTAAAACTGACTTATATTTTCTGTTTATCTGGCTATTTCCATAGTACATGTCAAGACTTGTTCCCTAGGAAGCACAGGGTTCTTTGGTTTGACTATTTCCTAGTGAATGCTGCTGCTGCTGCTGCTGCTAAGTCGCTTCAGTCGTGTCCAACCCTGCGACCCCATAGATGGCAGCCCACTAGGCTCCTCTGTCCCTGGGATTCTCCAGGCAAGAATACTGGAGTGGGCTGCCATTTCCTTCTCCAATGCATGAAAGTGAAAAGTGAAATATTCCTAGTGAATAAATGTTGGTGATAACTTGTAGAGTATGACTGTTAGTTCTAGATGCCATTTTTTAGTTAAGATATTGGCAAGTTGAATTATGCCTAGAGGAGATTGAAGGGCCTGGAATGGTGCAAAGTCTTTAAATGATATGAAGGACAGCTAAGGTATTGGGGATGTAGAAACGACGGCTATCCTCTAGGAAATGTGACTGGGGGACACATGTTCATTTCCTTTATATCTAGAAGACTGAGACCTGTTAAAGATGGATTAGGCAATTCTGTAAGGACAGACGAGTTACATCCTGAAAGGAGGGTTTATAGGGTGATGATTTTGGCTTGATATGAGGAAAAATATTCTATTGTTGGCGTCTGATGAAAACGAGCTTCTTGGGGAAAGTAAAGACTGGGATCCCTGTGGTTGGAAAACTTTTAACAGTGTCCATGTCAACATCTCTCAGTTCTGTGAAGGAAATTCCATGCTGTATCAGATGTCCTATGAAATCCTTTCCAATTCTAGGATTCTGTGATTGCCTTTCCACTCCTGACACTATGACATGACCACTTCTCCATTCTAGGTTTCACTTTAGTGATTTAAATGATCGATTTTATATTCATGATCATACTGTAGCCAAGAGGGCTGTGATATGGTAGATAAAAACTGCCTGACATTAAATTATTTTCATAGATAATTCACAAAGTGTATATATACCACATGCACATGTATATTTATACACATATCCATACATCTATTTTGTATAATTGAGTTACTATACTTTCATAGTTTTGTCCTTTGTTCCTATTGTTCTAAAATGTATCAAGCTATAACCTATATAGACTTCTAAGTCTCATAAGAACTTTTTTTAACATTTATTTATCACACTGATTTAAAAAAATACAGTTAAGTGTTCAAAATAAAGCCGATCAAAGAGCTTTTGTGGAAGTAGGAATTAAAAACTGGTAATTTTATTTTGAGAATATTTGAGAAAGATCTATAAATAAAATAGTAAGGACATTCAATTAATGTCTTAGATATTTAAGAATAGGAAGTAGGAGCACTACAGTCATTTTGGAAAATTGTGTCTTCAGACTCCCTTACTAATTGGACTTTTGAGTGCAGTATTAGTGGTTTCAAATGGAATCACAATTCATTGCAGTTCTGACCTGGGGTAATAGATATAGAGGTAAAATGAAATCCATCTTCCTGAAGAAATACTGGTTTTATGAAATGATTAAACTGATTTTAAAATAAAGCATTAAGTGCAAACCACTAAGAGTTCAAAAAATACTTACAGGCCCCGTGAAAGAAGATTTAGTGCATTTAGCTTTCAAACAGTTTGCTCATTGTGGATGAAATGCCTTTACATTGATGTGAATTATCATGCCAATAAATTAATAAAAAGGGGGAAGTTAGCATGTCTTCTCTTTGGAATGGGCTAAACCTCCAGGGACAGATGGTTCTCTTTTGGAATAGACTTTCCTCTGAGGGGATAAGGCTCCATCTAAGTGTTGGGGTTTTTTTTTCCAAAGCCTTTAGAGAACTTTAGAGCAGTCTGTTTTTTGGGATGAACTTGAGCACAATGTGGGTTCTATTAAAGCTTTGATTTGATTTGGTATTATGAAAAAGAAAGTCATTGTGCTGGGAGAATTTCCCTGGTGAGAAAGATACAAGTTTTATAGGACTCTTAGAATTCTTTAATACTTTTCATTGTGTATGTGATGATAGCAGATTACATCTCTCTTCCATGAACTTTACACAGCCCAGGCTATTGGTATTAGAGTATTTTATGGGGAATGTCCTTAAGTTTATTGGGGAGGGAGGTAAATCCTTGGCAATCTTGGAGAATGAACATATTGTATGACTCTGCTAAAAATGAATCTTCCATAGGATAGTCTTTTCTTCTAACTCTAGTCTGAACACTGTGTATTAGTGATATATAATGTTGAAATAATCATTTTTCAAATATTTGGGTATCTGTTACAAATACTGAACAAATGAATTTATCACTTCATGTTTGACCATTTTAGAGTCATGTTGCTAAGTGAAAATATGACAGTGAATTTCTGTTGAGAGTATCTCACATTTCCCCCTCTAGTAGTGAAATATCCTCATACATCTTTCTCAAAATATTAATAATATTGGCCATGGGCAACCATTTTTGAAGTGTTTGAATCATTTACACACCACCAGGGTATGGAACAATTTTTTTCTTTTTCTCTTCCCACTTCTGCTCTCCCTGCTCTTCTCCCTCCTTTTTTTTTGGGAGGGGGATGCTCTGTCCTTCTACATAGGCTATATAAAGACATCAACATGGGGCTCCTTACTTGTAAGCTTTTGTATAGAGTGCCATTGGTTGAGACTGAGTAGTCCTTATTTCTCTTATTAATTAATATTAAAGTTCACTGGATTATCTACATGTTAACTTTTAGCAATTTAACTTCTTTTAAGCTTTTCTCCCCTTATTTCTGTGGGAATTCTCTACCACTTCAACTACTTCCTTGGGACTTACTTGTATAAACAGATTGCTCTTTCTCTTCCTTCCTTTTTCTCATTTCCACAAACACCAAATGCCTATTATATGCAGTGGTAGTCCTGTAGATATAATGATGAATTAATGACACTGTCTCTGTCTTAATGAGAATCTGGTGGCAGAGAGGTACTTAAGTAATATGATAGAGTGTGATGAAAGTAATGCCAGAGCTGTGTATAAATTGCTACCAAGTATAGAGGGTAAAGAAGGCTTCCCTGGTAGCTCAGCTGGTAAAGAATCCGCCTGCAATGCAGGAGACCCCAGTTCAATTCCTGGGTTGGGAAGATCCCCTGGAGAAGGGCATGGCAGCCCACTCCAATATTCTTGCCTGGATAATCCTCATGGACAGAGGAGCCTGGAGGGCTACAGTCCATGGGGTCGCACAGAATTGGATATGACTGAGCGACCAAGCACAGCTTGGCAGCATAGAAAGTGGAGAAGCTTATTTTGTGTATGGGAATGGGGAAAATAAGAGAACTGAAAATTGACTGTTAAGGTAGAGGTAAGATTGAATATTTATTAAATTTTTTACTTGTCAATGTGTTAATCTGCCTGGATTTTAGGCAGTGATTTTTCAGTTCAGTGTGGTGGAACTAACAACTGGTCAGGAGATTCTCTATGATAGGTTTTCATTTTTCTTGTTTTCCAGAGGCTCTTAGCAGGAGCATTATTGTTGCTCATGATTTCTTGCTTCTGTAAGAAACTCGTTTTCTGTTGGAAACTATTTCTACCTATTCTTCAGAGAGGCCTTTTTTTTTTTTTTTTTACCATTTCCCAAAGATTCTGACTTTGTCACTGGAGAGTCACAATGATTAGATTCTGTGTCATATTGAGAGTCTTTTTAAAACTTTCAACTTCTGTATTTATTAGTATTTTATTTACTTGACTTACTTTAGTTAAAATAATCCTTACACTTAATGTTGTTTGAAAAATATTCATAAATCTTATGAAGCTCTATTTGTGATATTAAGTAATTTATTCAACAGATATTTAAAAAAGCAGGCATGTGATAGACATTGTGATGAATGTTGGGATAAAAGAAATATGTGGTCTCTACCTTCATATAATTGGTAGTTAGATGGAGGACTACAGACAAGCAAATAGGCAGTAGAGAAAAGGGCTCTGATGAGGGGGAGTATATGGTACTGCTTGACCCGTAGGAAGGGCACCTGGTCCAGATCTGGGGGCCAGGAGATGTGTGTTTTTGATGAAGCAGCATCTAAATTAAGACTGAAGGGTAGGTAGAAATTATCCGGGTAAGAAGTAGAGTGGAGGGGCATGGTGTTTAAAGCAGAGGACATAACGTATTTAAAGGTATGGACCTGAGAGATGTGAGATCGGACAGAATGTATACCTGTGGCGGATTCATTTTGATATATGGCAAATCTAATACAGTTATGTAAAGTTTAAAAATAAAATAAAATTAAAAAAAAAAAAAAAAAAAAAAAAAAGAATGATGGCAGGAGCCTGCATTTTAGAAAAACCATTTTGGCTGCAGTTTGGAGAACATGCTGGAGAGGGCTAGAGATAAAGAGATAATTAATTGGAGGCTGGTATAGTAATCTAGGTCAGAGATATTGGAGTTGTACAGTAGGGAGATAGCCATGGGCACAACATGACTAAAACTTTAAGTGGGATGGAGGCCCTTATTAATTGGACATTGGACTATGTTTTGATCGTCTGTCTTGATGAAAAACTTGGATTTTATACCACTGTAGAACAAATGTCTTATGACATTAACAAATACTATGTTTCTGTTAAAAATAGTAGTGAATACTATGAAGTGTACCAGACATTATGCTAAGCCCTTTACATTATGTTAATTCTTTTGTACTTTACAATAATCCTATGAAATAGCTATGAGCACTTTCTCAATTGGACAGTTGAGAAAAATGAGACATAGGTTCAGTAATATGCCCAAGGTCAGATGCTGGTAAGTGCCCAAGCTGGGATTTGAACCTTGCTAATTTGGTGCCAGGGTCAGTCCCCTCGGTCAACTGCTCTCCAGTCCTGGAAGTTCTGGGCTAGGCATGGGCCCTCGTCTCCAGCTTTGTCTCTTTTACTATTCTTTATCCATTCTGAAGAGGAGTAGATTCATTCTATAGATATTTAGAGGTAGAAGCAGGATTGGTGGATTTAGGGTGAGGGAGGAGAGTTATGAGGGTGATGGGGGGACTCTTCGGGGGTGACAGGGGGACCATTCACTGAAGTAGGGGTCTCAGCAGGTGAAGGTGGAAGAGCAAGTCCAGGCAAGGGTTGAGGATGGAGGATGAGGCGAGATAGTTATTACCGGTGTGAACATGTTGAATTTGACTTGCTTGTAGGTCATGCTTGTTGATATAATCAGCGTGGGCCTAAGTTGTTTGCTGTTGCAATAGAGGGAACTCAGAAACCTAGGGCTACCAGATTCAAAGCAGCTTCTGTGGACAAAGTCTTGGTTGGCATAGTTCTGGGTAAGGGAAGAACCGTGTGCTTGATGACATCCTGGTAAGAATAGACACTTCCTGGCAAGACTGTAGATGAAATGAGCATTGAAATGAGAAGATCTGAATTCTAGGCATTTTTTTCCCTGTAAAGCATGTGGCCTATGGCATGTCACTCCTCTTCTTTGGCTTTCATTTAATTAATTTATTATTTAAATTCATATGTATATTCATATATAAAAATCATGTGAATTCATATTTATTAGATTGCTCTTCAACCAAAAATGTTCATCTACAAAAGAGGAATAAAGATGTCTGCTCTGAGTGTTTCATAGTTGTTGAAAATTTAGAATGTCCTTTAATGGACTTTCTATTTCCGAGATTCAGTTCCAGTAATTGAACTAAAGTGCTTGAAAATACTTTATAAACAGTAAAATGGGAATACACTTTATAAATTGGTGGCATTTGTTATTTATTAGAGATTTTATATTAATAGATATGTCTGTATGTAATGGCAGATGTATAATGGCTCCTAATTGACTTGCTTATGAAATTCAAAGTCTTTAGCTAATACTCCAGGGTCTGGGCCAATCTCTAGTGGTTATACAGTGGCTATAAATGGTTGGATGCTGTATCTTTTTAAAAGAGGAGCTAACAAAATTTGCTCACTGAGAATAAGGAAGGGAAAAAATGATTGATAATGATGGCAACTTGTGACTTCCAAGTCTACAGTAACATTTATATAGAATATTGAATAATCATAGTTTCCAGGATCTGTGCTAAGTGATTTATATACTTGGTTCACTCTGATTCTCATAGTCACTGTCATCCCCATTTTACAGATTTAGGAAACTGGGGCTTGGAGAACTTGCCTAAGGTCACATACTGGTAAATGATAGAGCTGGGACTTAGTTCAGATCTTTTTATCTACAGAGCCTCTGTGTGTAACTACCACACTATATTTTCTTTTAAGTTTAATTATTT
Organism: Bubalus kerabau; assembly: GCF_029407905.1. Taxonomy (NCBI): domain Eukaryota; kingdom Metazoa; phylum Chordata; class Mammalia; order Artiodactyla; family Bovidae; genus Bubalus; species Bubalus kerabau. Next base: position 43,986,464 of record NC_073638.1, read on the forward strand.
TTTTGAATAGATAATAGTTATATTTGGTACATAATTTAAAAATAGAATGGTATACAGTGAAAAAGTCTTCCTTTTGTCCCTGACTTCTTGACACTTATTTTTCTACAATGAGTATCCTTTCAGAGATCTGTGTGTATAAATATATAAAATATACATATAATAACATTTAGTACATTATATACAAATATAATTCCACCCTTCTTTTATGTAGATGGTAGTATGCTGTATGTCTTCACCTTGATTTTTTTGCCTGATATTATCTAGGAGATTGTTTTAGTTTTAAAAAAGTCTTCATTTTCAATTGCTGCATAATATTCCATTGTATATATGTACCACTAATCCTTTATCAAAGGGCATTTGAATGTTTCCCAATATTTTGCTATCATGAGCAATGCTATAATATTAATAAATAACTTTGAATTTAGGTTGTTTAGTACATCTGGGAGTCCATTGTGGATGGTAAACAAGATCCAAGGAGATTGCTCTGAATATGGTGAAATTCACTGTGGGAATAGCTCTATTTTATTACTAACATGGAAGGTTTTTTTTATCCCAAGTACAGATATGTGATAAATCAACAAATATGTGAGCGCTTTTCTGTCAGCAGGGCTCTGCATCAAGCAATGCGGTCACATATATGTAAAGGCTTGTGGATTTCAAAAAAAAGGAGAAAAGAGAGGGTTATAGCATAGTTGACTAATGAGAAATGAACAGTCATTTCCTCAACAAAGTTAAACTTTGATTTCTGAAGAAAAATGGCTCATTACTGCATAGAAAGACTTCCCCAGAGAAGCACTGATACATTTGACCTTTAGTAGGTTTATGGTATGATTCTTGTTCAAGAAATTTGCCATATGAAAATGGCTATAATGGCTCTGTTGCCATTGAATATATCCAGAAAATGGGCAAAAGGAAAATTTTAAGATCTGTATGTGAAATGAAGAAAACTAAAGAAAGACCTGCAGAGCTGGTCAAATGGCGAAGAGTGAGAGTGGAATATGTACTCATATCTTCTTAACTTCAGTGCAGGTAGAATATAAAATGACTGTGAAGATAAACATCTATATTGCACAGTACTTTTTTAATCTGTTACTGAGTAGACAATTACTATTTTTCAGGAGTGGTACTAGATATTTTAAAATAAGCATGAAGAGTATAGAAATATATTTATATGCCCGGATAAACAGACTTAAGAAGGGTGACATGGCAGAATCAGGAAACATATATAAGATCATTCTGCTTACAGCACATTGCATTAATAGTAAATAAAAAATGAAGTTTGTGAAAAGTCATATGTACTTTAGTCACTCAGTCGTGTCTGACTCTTTGCGAGCCCATGGACAGCAGCACATCAGGCTTCCCTGTCCATCATCAACTCCTGGAGTTTATCCAAACTCATGTCCGTTGAGTTGGTGATGCCATCCAACCATCTCATCCTCTGTCATCGCCTTCTCCTGCCCTCAGTCTTTCCTAGCATCAGGGTCTTTTCAAATGAGTCAGCTCTTCGCATCAGGTGGCCAAAGGATTGGAGTTTCAGCTTCAACATCAGTCCTTCCAACCAACACCCAGGACTGATCTCCTTTAGGATGGACTGGTTGGATCTCCTTGTAGTCCAAAGGACTCTCAAGAGTCTTCTCCAACACCACAGTTCAAAAGCATCAATTCTTCAGCACTCAGCTTTCTTTACAGTCCAGCTCTCACATCCATACATGACTACTGCAAAAACCATAGCCTTGATTAGATGAACCTTTGTTGGCAAAGTAATGTCTCTGCTTTTGAATATGCTATCTAGGTTGGTCATAACTTTCCTTCCAAGGAGTAAGTGTCTTTTAATTTCATGGCTGCAGTCACCATCTGCAGTGATTTTGGAAATCTGACAAAATGTGGTCCACTGGAGAAGGGAATGGCAAACCACTTCAGTATTCTTGCCTTGAGAACCCCATGAACAGTATGAAAAGGCAAAATGATAGGATACTGAAAAAGGAACTCCCCAGGTCAGTAGGTGCCCAATATGCTACTGGAGATCAGTGGAGAAATAACTCCAGAAAGAATGAAGGGATGGAGCCAAAGTAAAAAGAATACCCAGCTGTGGATGTGACTGGTGATAGAAGCAAGGTCCGATGCTGTAAAGAGCAATATTGCATAGGCACCTGGAATGTTAGGTCCATGAATCAAGGCAAATTGGAAGTGGTCAAACAGGAGATGGCAAGAAGGAACGTTGACATTCTAGGAATCAGCAAACTAAAATGGACTGGAATGGGTGAATTTAACTCAGATGACCATTATATCTACTACTGTGGGCAGGAATCCCTTAGAAGAAATGGAGTAGCCATCATAGTCAACAAAAGAGTCTGAAATGCAGTACTTGGATGTAATCTCAAAAATGAAGAATGATCTCTGTTCGTTTCCAAGGCAAACCATTCAATATCACAGTAATCCAGGTCTATGCTCTGACCAGTAACGCTGAAGAAGCTGAAGTTGAATGGTTCTATGAAGACCTATAAGACCTTTTAGAACTAACACCCAAAAAAGATGTCCTTTTCATTAAAGGGGACTGGAATGCAAAAGTAGGAAGTCAAGAAACACCTGGAGTAACAGGCAAATTTGGCCTTGGAATATGGAATGAAGCAGGGCAAAGACTAATAGAGTTCTGCCCAGAGAACGCTGTGGTCATAGCAAACACCCTCTTCCAACAACACAAGAGAAGACTCTGCACAGGGCCATCACCAGATGGTCAACACCAAAATCAGATTGATTATATTCTTTGCAGTTAAAGATGGAGAAGCTCTATACAGTCAGCAAAAACAAGACCAGGAGCTGACTGGCTCAGATCATGAACTCCTTATTGCCAATTCAGACTTAAATTGAAGAAAGTAAGGAAAACCACTAGACCATTCAGGTATGACCTAAATCAAATCCCTTATGATTATACAGTGGAAAAGTCATATAGGCTTTTGAAATTAGAGTCAAGACTGGGTTTGATTTGCTCTGTAATATCCTAATTTATTAATTATGCATTGGGATATCTTTGTTGATTTTCCTTTCTGGCTATTTTCTGTTTCTTAGTTATTAGCTCTAGAATCTATAGTTAATGAACATTTTTTTTGTATTAAGCATTATTTTATTTATTTACTATTTATTTTTGGCTGTGCTGATTCTTTGTTGCTGCATGCAGGCTTTCTCTAGTTGTGGCGAGCGGGAGCTACTCCCTAGTTGCGGTGCACAGGCTTCTCATTGTGGTGGTTTCTGTTATTGCAGAGCCAAGGCTCTAGGCATGGGGGCTCTGGCGGTTGCAGCATGTGGGCTCAGTAGTTACAGCTTGCGGGCTTTAGAGTCTGAGCTTAGTAGTTGTGACACAAGGGCCCAGCTGCTCCACAGCATGTGGGATCCTTCTGTCTCAGGGATCAAACCCATGTCTGCCACACTGACAGGTGGATTCCCAACCACTGGACCACCAGGGAAATCCATTAACAAACTTTAGAATGCAGACTAAAGTCACTTTAATTGTTGAAAAAATTAAAATCTCTCATCCAAAAATATAACTTCGTATTTGTATTGTATTTGGTAGATAATTACTGCATGTAGCAGAGTGATTACTATCATATTTTGGTAGTTGTATCATATAAGCTATTATAGTACTCTCTGTTAACTCTCTGCTAGATTTTTTGGGCTTCTGTCCTCCTGCATTTTCTAAATGAATCTTCCTGTCCCACAACCTCTGTTTTGACACATCGGGATTCTTGCTGTAGCCAACTGTCTTCCCTCAACATGTGATTAGACCAGAGTTGGCTAATTGAAACTTAGGTGTTCTGCACTTAATGACCTGGGTCCCTTGAAATGATCAGATATTCTCATTTGTATAACAGTTGACTGTCAGTATCTAAGCACTTTTCTTATTTCCCACACATTTTCAAGGTCTGTCAATATTGGCTCTGAGGTTGCACCTGCAGCTTTTCTTTAGTAGATAGTTCAGGGGCACCTAGAGTGGTTATGCCCTTTTTTTGTCTCACATTACCTGTCTGCATCTTCTCTTCTCACTTTGTGTGTTCTGTACATTACATTCTCTTTGCTAGAGAAGGAAGAAACAAAATAGGAATCAACACATTTTATGATGTGATCATACATATATCTTATTACTGTTTCATTCTTTAATGAGTTGTGACACTTCTGAGGAATGCTTACATTTATATTTAGTCTGATATAACAAGTTAATCCATTTATAAAATAACCATTAAATCAGCTATTGTTATAAAGTTACTATGTCTTTGAGTCAGGCATTAGTTTTTAAATGTTCTAGTGATAATATTCAACTTCTCATGACATTCATCCAGGTATTTGGAGATAAAATGGAAAGCAGTAAGAGTTTGGGGTTCACTCTGGCACTTTTGGAGCAAGAACTGCTGGAACCTATTGGGTTGTGGTAGCTTAGGTGCAGCATCTTACTTTAAGCTTTAGCATCCCTGTGTGTGAACTGGCAGCTATGACGATTCTCATTTCACAGCTCAGAAGATTGAGGTGCAAAGGTTAAATAGCTTGCTCAAGAATACTGAATGTTCTATAGCACAGTAGGAGTTGGATCTGAGTATTATTCTACCAATGGGATCATATATCTCTGAGTCTCTCTGATTAAGTAGTTTTAGGTGAAGCTGCTGCTGCTAAGTCGCTTCAGTTGTGTCCGACTCTGTGCGACCCCAGACACGGCAGCCCACTAGGCTCCTCTGTCCCTGGGATTCTCCAAGCAAGAATACTCTGGAGTGGGTTGCTATTTCCTTCTCCAATGCATGAAAGTGAAAAGTGAAAGTGAAGTCGCTCAGTTGTGTCTGACTCCTAGCGACCCCATGGACTGCAGCCTACCAGGCTCCTCCGTCCATGGGATTTTCTAGGCAAGACTACTGGAGTGGGGTGCCATTGCCAGTGGGGACTCCAGAAGCTACTGCAGTCTCTTCTTTTGTTCTTGGTCATTTATTGTTAATCAAGGAGTGGCAATGGATCATAGTGATTTATTTAAAAATAGTTGCCTGGTTATTTAACATTATCCTGCATGGTGCATTCTGCTTTGATTGTTTCCCGTAAATTTGTCAAAATGCTTTAGTAGGATTCTTTTTTTTTCAAAAAGGCTTATTTAATTTCTGTTTCTTTTCCCAATAGTTTTTTATACTTAAGAATCTAGAGTAATACCTTTTACATTCTGAAATTTGGGAAACATTTTCACTTTAAAATTAAATTAGCCTCTTTAATTTCTGGTTTCAAAAATGTATTTCCCCCAAAATGTATTATTAGCATTGCTTAATTATAGAATATATATAGGAAAGTTGAAATTCTTGTTGCCTATATATCAGCTTAGTGCATTTGACTTTCTTTCAGCAGTATAAGTTTATTTTCTGAGTCCTGGTTTGAAAATGATTGAAGTTAAAGTATATTTACAGTTAGGTCACAGTTTGAGATTACAGATACCTCTTATATGAAAAATGCACATTTTCTAAATTTTTGGTGTATAAATCTCTAAGTCTATTTTACTCTTTTTGATGAGAACTAGCTCTTAAATTAGACCAGTGGATTAGTGCATGAAATTTGTTGAAAGCTATTTCTTTGCAATATTCTGATGCTTCCTAAATATGTATCTGACATTCACCTTATATTAAAATTTTTTAAAATTTATTTTGAGATACTTGTAGAGTCATATGCAACCATAAGAAATAATACAGAGATTCTGTTGGAGTCGTCACCCAGTTTCTCACAATGGTAACATCTTATACAATCATAGTACAGTGTCACAACGGGGAAATTGACATAAATATGATCTATGTACCTTGTTCAGATTTAACCAGTTTTACATGCCTGTATGTGTATGTGTGTGTGTGTGTGTGTGTGTGTGTAGGATCCCTCATGCCACAATCTCCTCCCTCTCTCTCCACCCAACCCCTGGCAACCACTAATCTAGTTTCTGTGGTGTTGTCATTTCAATAATGTTATATTCAAGTCCCTTTTTATTTTTTCCCCTTCATATGCATGGTGTCTGAAAATAAGAACACTTACAAGAAAAAGGGCTAGCAATTCTTAATATTTGCTTCTTTATTATTGGCTAGTCTAAGGTTCTCTTTGTTAGGAGGGTAAGGTTATCACCTTAATGTTTTCTAGGTAAATTACTTTCCCTGGGCATAACTCATAGTTTTCATATACTAAAGTGCTGAGTTACTAAATCTGTGTAGTTGACACACTAAAAATGCTTTTAATTCAACTTTCCATTTAAATATCACCTTTTTAGAGAGACTTTTGATTATTCAAACTAAAGTAGCCTCCAAGTTATTCTTGATCTCATTGTCTTATTATTTTAATTTTTATTGTTTATTGATCTGTCTCTCCCTCTTTACCCTCTTAAAACAAACTCCATGAGAATAGGGACTTTATTTGTGTTTTCCACTTCATATTTCCAGTGCCCAGAGTGTAACTATACATACAATGCTGTTATTGAATGAAAAGTATTTTATGAGCCTAAAAACATATATTCTAAGCCAATTTTTAAGTTTTGATGATAAATTTTAATTTTTTATGATACCCTGACAATGCCTGAGTTTTGGTATATATTGCTGAAATGTTTGAATCATTTTATTATAATTTGGTCCACCAATGATTTATTTGGAACATTAAATCTCAGGGAGGTAAAACAGTTCTTTCATATCCTAATCAGGGTTCTTTAAAGTCACCCAGCAGTCTTTTGTGAATTGATAGAATTATAGAACATCTAGCACTGGCTTAATTTTATTAACAGTTCAGTCTGGCAGCCGATTTCCTGGGATTGAAGCCCAGGATTGAATAACTGTTAGGCATTTATTATTAGCTGTGTGGCCTTGTGCAAATTACCTAGTTACCTCTCTATACCTTGGTTTCAAAATCTGTAAAATGGGGATAACATTAGAACTTATTTTATAGGATTCTTATAAGAATTAAGTGAGACTGCGTTCCAAAAGCATTTAGACAAATTCCTGCCACATAGGGCTTCCCAGGTGGCACTAGTGGTAAAGAACCCGCCTGCCAGTTCAGGAGACACAAGAGACGCAGGTTCGATCCCTGGATTGGGAAGATCCCCTTGAGGAGGGCACGGCAACCCACTCCAGTATTCTTACCTGGAGAGTCCCATGGACAGAGGTGCCTGGTGGGCTACAGTCCATAAGGTTACAAAGAATCAGATGTGACTGAAGCAAATTAGCACGCATGCGTGCACCTGCCACATAAAAGATGTTTAATAAATGTAAGCTGTTATTATTTGGTATGAGAAAGTTATTATCTGTTTTATTCACATATCATGCACTTGAAATAACACCAATCTGTGATAGACATTTAATCATATAGTGATGTATCCTAAGAGTTCTATCTGTAATTGGAAAATGGATTCTAGGTTTTTAAATTTCCTCTTCAAATAATTTGGAAGGTACTAAAAAACCCCAAAGCTTGAATGCCTAGGAACATACTTTCTTGTTTGTTGCTTGTAATTCTTGCTTTGAATGAGAGTGATCAGTTCAGAGTATACACTGTTCTTTTGTTGTCCATGTAGATTATGATCACTAGTGTGCGTTTCCCCGGCATTGGTTAAATGCTGAGAGTGAGAGAATGAGAAGGATTAGGAATCTACTGCTGTTTGTTTTTAGCTCTCTTTAGTCCTCTTAGAGCTCTCTCTTCATTCTTTCATCTCAGATGCCTGGTTTCTGCTTGCTGCCCTCTGGCACACCATCCTACAGACATTTTCTACACTATCTGCAAACACTGATTTGCTAACTCTGGCTAGCTCTTTAGATTAAGTTAGTTTCTGTAATGTCTGTTGCTGCTGCTAAATCGCTTTAGTCGTGTCCAACTCTGTGCGACCCTAAGAACAGCAGCCCACCAGACTCCTCTGTCTACGGGATTCTCCAGGCAAGAATACTGGAGTGGGTTGCCATTTCCTTCTCCATCTGTAATGTCTCCCTCCCGTATAATAGATTTATAGGAAGTTGCATAGAAATGTTCAGGGAATTCTGTGTACTTATGGGCTTCCCAGGTGGCGCTAGTGGTAAAGGACCCACCTACCAATGCAGGTTCTATCCCTGGGTCAGGAAGACCCCCTAGAGGAGGGTCCACTTCAGTATTCATGCCTGGAGAATCCTGTGGACAGAGGAGCCTGTGTACTTTGGTTGATAGGGTTATAAAGAGCTGGATACAACTGAAGCGACTTAACAGCAGCAGCGTGTACTTGTTACCCATCCTCCTCCAATACTAACATCTTACATAACTATAAAGTAGTATCAGTACCAGGAAATTTCTATATGACTTTTGGGGTTGTGTGTCTGTGTGTTTGTATATTTATGATTCTGTGGAACATTTTGTCACGTGTGTAACTTTGTATAACTATCACTATGTCAAGATACTGTGCTCTACCATCACCATAAGGCTCCCTTATGTTCCTCTTATACCCACCTCTCCTGCTGTCTGTTAACCCCTTGACAACCAGTAATTTGTTCTATAGTTTTGTTATTTCATCAGTGTTATAAAAATAGAATCATAAAGTATGTCACATTTGGAGATTAATTCATAAAGTATGTGACATTTTGGGATTGGCGTTTTTTACTCAGCATACTTCCCTTGAGGCTCCTTTCCTTAGTACTGCTGAGTAGTACTCCTTGGTGTGGATGTACCACAGTATGCTTAGTGGTTCACCCATTGAAGATCTTTTGGGTGGTTTCCAGTTTTTGACTGGTACTCATAAAGCTTCTGTGAACATTTATGTACAAGTTTCTGTGTGAACGTAAGTTATCATTTCTTTGAGATAAATGCCCAAGAGTACAATTGCTTGGTATGGTAAGTCCATTTTAGTTTTTTAAAAAACTGCCAATCTATGTTTTAGAGCAGCTGTGTCATTTTACATTTCTACCAGCACTGAGTGGTCTGATTTTTCCAGATTCTAACCAATATTTCGTATTGTCCCTATTTTTTATTTTGGCTGTTCTGATTGGTGATATCTCATGATTGTAATTTGTATTTCCCTAATGACTGATACCGTTGATCATCTTTTCATGTGCTTATTTGCCACTTGGGTATCTTCTTTGGTGAGATGTCTACTCGTGTTTTTTTTTTTCCTGTTTTCTAATTGGAGTTTTTTTAATGTTGAGAGTTCTTTTTGTATTCTAGATACAAGTCCTTGTCAGACATGTGATTTGCAAATAGTTTCTCCTAGTCTGTAATTTGCTATTTTAATCTTTAACACGGTCTTTCACAGAGTAAATTTTAAGAAATTTTGATGAAGTTAACTTATCAATTTTTTTTTTTCTTTTGAAAAAACTGATAATCAGTTTGGAGTTTGTTGACCTTCTTACATCTGTGGGTTTATAGTTTTCGTTATGTTTGGAAAAATTTCAGCCATTATTTCTTTATTTTTTCCCCTCTTTTCTCTCCTTTTGATTTTCCTTTTATATGTATACTAGATGTTTGGTATTGTCCCACGGATCACTGAAGCTCTGTTTATTTTTTTCTGTGGCATTTTTTTCCTCTCTGTAGTTTTGTTTTGGATAGTTCCTTTTGCTATGTCTTCAAATTCACTGATTTTTCCTTCAGAAGTACCCAATCTGCTGTTACTCTTACCCACTCTGTATTTCATTTCAGGTATTGTATTTTTTATCTGTAGAGATTCCATCTGAATCATTTAAACAATATCTTCCATTTCTCTCTTAATCCTGCTTATGTATTTCTCTTTTAAACACGTATAGCATATTTATAATAGTAATTTTGACATCTTTGTCTGCTTGTTCTATCGTCTCTGACAACTTGGGGCCATATTTTCCTGAATCTTTGATGTTAGCCAGTTTTTAATTGGATTCTAGACATTATGACTTTCATGTCGTTGGTTAATGAAGTTAGCTGACTTTCTTTACGCAGTGTTGGATTTTGTTCTCGTGTGTAGTAAAGTTATTCAGAGTCAGCTAGCTGAAGCCTTTTGAGACTTGCTTTTTAAAATTAGCAGCCTTTGTTGTTGTTTAGTCGATAAGTCGCTAAGTCGTGTCCCACTCTTTTGCAACCCCGTGGGCTGTAGCCCACCAGGCTCCTTTATCCATGGGATTTTCAAGGCAAGAATACTAGAGTGGGTTGCCCTTTCCTTCTGCAGGGGATCTTCCCGACTCAGGGATCAAACCCAAGTCTCCTGCATTGGGGGAGGGTCCTTTACTACTGAGCCACCAGGAAGCCTAGAGTAGCCTTTAGTGTAAGGCCAATTGATCTCTTTATTATTAAGATGAGCCCCTTCTAAGAATCCTGTCTGTTGCTCTATGTATTTTGAGGTCTCTGCTTTCTGGCTGGTGTGGACAGGAACCACTACCAGCCTTGTATGAGCTCTGGGAGTTGTTCTGCTTTTTCTTCTCTAATCTGTCTTTCCTCTCCTCTATGCCCTCTGCCCCTCACCAAGTCTTGGGTAGAGTTTAAAAAAATTAATTTTTTATTGGGATAAAATACGTGTAACATAACATTTGCCATTTAAACCATTTTTGAACATACAATTAAATGGCATTAATTATACTTGCAATGTCATGCAGCTATTACCACCATATAGTCCCAGAACTTTATTATCACTCCAAAAGAAACTCTAACCATTAAGCAGTAACTTACCATGATCTCCTCCTCCAGCCCCTGGTAACCTCTAATCTATTTTCTCTCTGAATTTGCCTATTCTGGGTGTTTCATATAAGTGGAATCCTACAGTGTTGTGGCTCTGTACCTGGTTTCTTTCACATAGCATAATGTCTTCCAGCTTTATCTGTGTTGGGTAGTTTTGGTCTCACACATGTGCGTATCAAGTCTTAGCCAGAGACTCATGTATACTTTTCTAAAACTCTTTGGAACTCTCTTTGTGAGTTTCCTCCTGCAACTAATTTGGACTGCTGGGCTTTTTGGGGGGGGGAGGATCCTCCTCCCTGTGCTGCATTCTGGAAACTACTTCTAGGCAGCTAGCTGGTACAAGTGTAGAACCCACTGTCTCCGTTTTCCTTCTCCCAGCTAACACAATCCTGTGTTGTCTCTTTGTGTGAATACCTGAAAACTGTTGTATCACATATTTTGTCCAGTTTAAGGCAGAAGGGTAAATATGCCACTTGTTATTCCATCTTGACTGGAAGTAGAAATCTCCAGTGTGGGTATATGTATGTGTGTGTTTTTAACAGTTGTATTGGTTTATAACTGACATGCAATAAACTATACATGCTTATAGTTTGATTTATTTTGGTATGTGTATACTTGTGAAACTATCATCACAATCAAGATGATAAACACATTCCCCACCCTCAGAAGTTCCCTTATGCGCCTTTTAATTACTTCTTCCTGCCTTTCTATACCAATTCCCCATCCCTAGGCAACCCGTGATCATTTTTTGGTCACTATTGATTAATTTGCATTTTCTAGACCTTTTTGTAATTGGAATCATACAGTTCTGTCTCTCTTTTTTTTGTCTGCCTTCTTTTGCTCAGTGTATTTGCTTTGATATTTATCCATGTTGTGGTGTGTATCAGTAATTTATTCTTACTGCTGGGCAGCATTCTGTTGTATGGATATACTACTACTACTGCTAAGTCACTTTAGTCGTGTCCGACTCTGTGCGACCCCATAGACGGCAGCCCACCAGGCTCCCCTGTCCCTGGGATTCTCCAGGCAAGAACACTGGAGTGGGTTGCCATTTCCTTCTCCAATGCATGAAAGTGAAAAGTGAAAGTGAAGTCGTTCAGTCGTGTCCGACTCTTAGCGACCTCATGGACTGCAGCCCACCAGGCTCCTCCGTCCATGGGATTGTCCAGGCAAGAGGACTGGAGTGCGGTGCCATAACCACAGTCGATTTACCTTTTCACCTGTTGGTGGACATTTGGATGTTAGCAGTTTTTGGCTATTACGAATACAGCCACCATGAATATATTTGTATAAGGCTTTTTGTGAATGTTTTTATTTTCCTTTGGCATATACCTAGGATGTACCAAATTGGATTTTCTTATTCATAGGATAGGTGTATGTTTATAAAATTATTTCCTAAAGTGATTATACCATTTTATAGTCTCAGCAACCACATGAGATGGTTCCTATTGTTCCACATCATCCCCAATACCTGTTGTTAGCCTTTGTAATTATAACTTTTCTCAAGGTGTTTAGGAGTATCTCATTGTGGTTTTGACTTGCGTCTATCTAATGACTAATGATTTTGTGAATTTTTTCTATGCTTATTGTTCATTCATTTGTCCTTTATAAGGTTGCCCATTTTTGTGATGGGTTATATATGTTTTTTATTATTGAATTGTAGGAGTTCTTTATGATTCTGTTAAATATATGTATTATATATGTATTTTTTTCAGTCTGTGGCTTGCATATTCATTTTCTTATTGTTGCTTTTTTTCTTATTTTCTTTTTGAAGAGCAGAAGTAATTTTGATGAACTAAAATTTATCAATTTTTTTTGTTATTGATATTTTCTATGTTCTTTCTAAGAAGTCTTTAACTTATTTTAAAGTCATGAAAGTATTCTATATTTTCTTCTAAAAACTTTTTAGTTGCAAATTCTCCTTTTATCCATTTCCTATATCATCCATTTCAAGTTAATGTTTTTATGTTCTGGAACATAGGATTTGAAGTTAAAATTTTTTTCCATATGAGTATGCAGTTCTTTCAGTACCATTTGTGGAAAAGACTTTTCTAATTCATTGAATTACTTTGTCACCCTGTTGAAAATTAGTTGCCCTCTGTTCTGTTCCATCAATTTCTCTAATCTTATTCCTTTTAATGGGCTTCGCTGGTGGCTCAGATGGTAAAGAATCCATCTGCAATATAGGAAACATGGGCTTGATCCTTGGGTTGGGAAGATCCCCTGGAGAAGGGAATGGCAACCCACTCCAGTATTTTTGCCTGGAGAATTCCATGGACAGAGGAGCCTGGTGGGCTACAGTCCATGGGGTCACAAAGAGTTGGACACATCTGAGTGACTAACATACACACACAAGTCCCTTTTAGTACCATTAAAGTATCTTGATTACTGTAGTTTCATACCAATTCTTGAAGCCAACTTTTCTCTTTTTTGAGATTTTGATTTTTCTGGGACGTATGTATTTACAAATACATTCTGGAAGCAGTTAGCCAATTTCTATAAAATGTGTAGCAAGGTTGAGAATCACAGAACAGATGTTGGTAAATCCGTGCCTTTTGATGTTGATTAGAAGTCATCTTGGGGTCTTCTCTAGAAAACACTGCCTAGGAGAACTGGGCTTTATTTTGTTTGAACTTTCATATCTTTTAATTCCTAAAAAGGAAACTTATGCTAATAATCTTTAGGTCTTTGCCTGAGTATATAATTGCCTTGTCTGTTTTGGCATCTTTGGTAGAATTGAATTGTTACTGTTTCTGTCTTAAGAAATCCAAGTGTTGATTTAGTACAAGAAAAACAAGACGATAACAGAGCAGGCACATCACTGATTAAGTATGTCTACAAAAGATATGTAAGAGAATGAGGTTTTTTCCTCTAGTATCAGAATTAATCTTCCTTCTACTACCTTACATATTCTAGACAGGTATTAGGGACATACTCAGAGACACAATTTTTATGGCACAGTGCTTAGCTTTATTGCTTTTATATTTCCAAATAAACTTGAATTTTCAAAAAACTTTAAACAGACTATTTTTTGGACGTTTATCCTCAAACACTATATGTTTTAATAGTGTTACATTTTTTAGTGACTTTAAATTACAGACAGAATTATATTACAGTATGTATGATGCCTTCTAGAATTTACCTAACCACACTATAGTATTCATTTTTATAATTATTTCTTAGTTGTGGTATTTACATATATAGAGCATTATCCACAATTTATGATTCCAATTACATAAATTGGTCCTTTTTACTCTCTTGTATTAATACATGGAAATGTTATGAATAAGATCTTAGAGGAACTTTTACGTCATTTTAATGGGTTCATATTTGTATTGAATAAATGAATTGCAACTTTTAATTTCAATTTGGAGTGTTCATAGAATAAAAAATTTGAGTTAGCTGAAATAAACTAGGGCACCTAAGGACAGTGATGGAAATAACCAAGAACCGTGTTCATTTTATTAGAGAGATCATATTGTTTTATGGGGAAAACAAGCCATTTTGCTCCAGATTACAATTATTTGTTGTAATGAAGTACCTGGGAATTATAGATCATTTTTCAACTTTATGGGCATTTCTTTCACCTGAAAATAATTATTGACTTGAGCTTTCTTTGGGAAAAGAGGTAGAAATTTTATTAGTAACTTTGTAGAAAATAATCTTTAATATGGAATGAAGCAGGGCAAAGACTAATAGAGTTTTGCCAAGAAAATGCACTGGTCATAACAAACACCCTCTTCCAACAACACAAGAGAAGACTCTACACATGGACATCACCAGATGGTCAACACCAAAATCAGATTGATTATATTCTTTGCAGCCAAAGATGGAGAAGCTCTATACAGTCAACAAAAACAAGACCAGGAACTGACTGTGGCTCAGACCATGAACTCCTTATTGCCAAATTCAGACTTAAGTTGAAGAAAGTAAGGAAAACCACTAGACCATTCAGGTATGACCTAAATCAAATCCCTTATGATTATACAGTGGAAGTGAGAAATAGATTTAAGGGCCTAGATCTGATAGATAGAGTGCCTGATGAGCTATGGAATGAGGTTCGTGACATTGTACAGGAGACAGGGATCAAGACCATTCCCATGGAAAAGAAATGCAAAAAAGCAAAATGGCTGTCTGGGGAGGCTTACAAATAATTGTGAAAAGAAGAGAAGCAAAAAGCAAAGGAGAAAAGGAAACATATAAACATCTGAATGCAGAGTCCAAAGAATAGCAAGAAGAGATAAGAAAGCCTTCTTCAGCGATCAGTGCAAAGAAATAGAGGAAAACAACAGAATGGGAAAGACTAGGGATCTCTTCAAGAAAATCAGAGATACCAAAGGAACATTTCATGCAAAGATGGGCTTGATAAAGGACAGAAATGGTATGGACCTAACAGAAGCAGAAGATATTAAGAAGAGGTGGCAAGAATACACAGAAGAACTGTACAAAAAAGATCTTTAAGACAAAGATAATCACGATGGTGTGATCACTGACCTAGAGCCAGACATCCTGGAATGTGAAGTCAAGTGGGCCTTAGAAAGCATCACTACGAACAAAGCTAGTGGAGGTGATGGAATTCCAGTTGAGCTATTCCAAATCCTGAAAGATGATGCTGTGAAAGTGCTGCACTCAGTATGCCAGCAAATTTGGAAAACTCAGCAGTGGCCACAGGACTGGAAAAGGTCAGTTTTCATTCCAATCCCAAAGAAAGGCAATGCCAAAGATTGCTCAAACTACCGCACAATTGCACTCATCTCACACGCTAGTAAAGTAATGCTCAAAATTCTCCAAGCCAGGCCTCAGCAATACGTGAACTGTGAACTTCCATATGTTCAAGGTGGCTTTAGAAAAGGCCGAGGAACCAGAGATCAAATTGCCAACATCCGCTGGATCATGGAAAAAGCAAGAGAGTTCCAGAAAAACATCTATTGTAGCTTTGTTGACTATGCCAAAGCCTTTGACTGTGCAGATCACAATAAACTGTGGAAAATTCTGAAAGAGATGGGAATACCAGACCACCTGACCTGCCTCTTGAGAAACCTCTATGCAGGTCAGGAAGCAACAGTTAGAACTGGACATGGAACAACAGGCTGGTTCCAAATAGGAAAAGGAGTACGTCAAGGCTGTATATTGTCACCCTGTTTATTTAACTTATATGCAGAGTACATCATGAGAAACGCTGGGCTGGAAGAAGCACAAGCTGGAATCAAGATTGCTGGGAGAAATATCAATAACCTCAGATATGCAGATGACACCACCCTTATGGCAGAAAGTGAAGAGGAACTAAAAAGCCTCTTGATGAAGGTGAAAGTGGAGAGTGAAAAAGTTGGCTTAAAGCTCAACATTCAGAAAACGAAGATCATGGCATCCGGTCCCATCACTTCTTGGGAAATAGATGGGGAAACAGTGGAAACTGTCAGACTTTATTTTGGGGGGCTCCAAAATCACTGCAGATGGTGACTGCAGCCATGAAATTAAAAGACGCTTACTCCTTGGAAGGAAAGTTATGACCAACCTAGATAGCATATTCAAAAGCAGAGACATTACTTTGCCAACAAAGGTTCATCTAGTCAAGGCTATGGTTTTTCCAGTGGTCATGTATGGATGTGAGAGTTGGACTGTGAAGAAGGCTGAGCACCGAAGACGTGATGCTTTTGAACTGTGGTGTTGGAGAAGACTCTTGAGAGTCCCTTGGACTGCAAGGAGATCCAACCAGTCCATTCTGAAGGAGATCAGCCCTGGGATTTCTTTGGTAGGACTGATGCTAAAGCTGAAACTCCAGTACTTTGGCCACCTGATGCAAAGAGTTGACTCATTTGGAAAAGACTCTGATGCTGGGAGGGATTGGGGGCAAGAAGAGAAGTGGACGACAGAGGATGAGATGGCTGGATGGCATCACTGACTCGATGGACATGAATCTGAGTGAACTCCGGGAGTTGGTGATGGACAGAGAGGCCTGGCGTGCTGCGATTCATGGGGTCGCAAAGAGTCGGACATGACTGAGCGACTGATCTGATCTGATTCATTAATTAGATGTATTCTAGATGTGGTGGGATATTATTTTAAAAAGTTAGAATTCTGTAAGGTAAGTCCAATCAATGGATAAGTTGATTGTAGAAAAATGCTACATGTATGATTCAGAGAATCTGAGACTGATGATTTAGTGTGCAATACGCTATAGACGTTAAGTACACAAGGAGTCCAAAGCCTGATAGATCCAGGTGATCTGGAGCTGCAAGTGTTTTTGGTTTAAAAGAGTATGTGGTGTTTTTCATCATGCTTGTATTGGGACAGCAAAAATACTTCCCAGTATTTCCCACAGAATATTATCCACACACAGTTCACTTGCTTCTGAGCACACCCTGTGTTCTATTAAATACAGGCATAGCTCATGTATTTCTGCAAATGGGAGGACAAACTGAGCTGTTGCTGTGCTAGTATATTATTGCCTAATCCCTGAAGAAATGTGTTCCTCCCAGGACTCTTTCACTTTTCTCCATATCCTCTGAAATTATTATTTGCCTCCAGCCATAATACCTTCTTATGGTTCAGATGGTAAAGAATCTGCCTGCAGTGGAGGAGACCTGTGTTCAGTTCCTAGGTCAGGAAGATCCCCTGGAGAAAGGAAAAGCTATCCATTCCAGTATTCTTGCCTGAGAAATTCCATGGACAGAGAAGCCTGATGGGCTACAGTCCATGGGGGTCACAAAGAGTTGAACACAGCTGAGCGACTCACACACACATACATAGATATAGCTATAGATAATAATGACCAATAGTTTTATATCACTGAATTGTGTATCAGAATGTTCTGTATACTTTTTGTATATTGACACATTTACTCCTCATGTCAGCCCAATAAGGTAGGTAATATTTTTCCCATTTTACAGGTAAGGAAACGGAGACAAACATTACACAGCTAGAAAGTAACAGAGGTGAGCTATGAAACAGAGTCTTTGCTTTTACCCTATTATGTTCTGCCTATCTTGAATTAAGTAAATCCCAATTTACTTACACTGAATAAATAAATTTTATGGAATGTTTTAAACATCCTTTTAACAGTGTTGTAAGTTAGACAGCTCTAACTCTGCACATATTAGAGATCTCTTCAAAAAGCTTGTGTAGTAATTTCTTTAATTTCCACTAAAGGTCAATCTATCACCTAGGAATGTTTATGTTTATTATCTACTGTCTGTTCTTGGAAGTGCAAATTTTATTGAATGTTTTAAACATCCTTTTAACAATGTTGGTTGTTAAGTTAGACAGCTCTAACTCTGCACATATTAGAGATCTCTTCAAAAAGCTTGTGTAGTAATTTCTTTAATTTCCACTAGAGGTCAGTCTACCACCTAGAAATGTTTATGTTTAGTATCTACTGTCTATTCTTGGAAGTGCAAAATTTAAAGCATACTAAGTTAAAGAAGTATGCTTTGAAAGAGACTTGGGCAATATAGTAACTTTTG
The DNA here is from genome assembly GCF_029407905.1 of Bubalus kerabau. Taxonomy (NCBI): domain Eukaryota; kingdom Metazoa; phylum Chordata; class Mammalia; order Artiodactyla; family Bovidae; genus Bubalus; species Bubalus kerabau. The sequence goes on from NC_073638.1 coordinate 44,004,562, forward strand.
AATTATAAATATAATCAAAGTCATCTTTATAGTAAAAGCATATATGACTATTATGAGACCCAGTAATTTGCTCAATAAGTTGTATTTACAGAATTTAATCAAGATGTCCCGTGAGATGGTATCCAGCATAGAAAAAACTAATGACCTTGACCTTTCTATATTGCCTCTAAACTACCCACACATTAAGCATTAAACCAATCTTGGCTTACTAGTACTCCAGATTCTTTCTTGATTCATTTAATTCAGTCAAGGAATTATAATATACTGTGAGAGTAATGGAATAGTGAAATTATTTAAAGTCCCCTAATAGACACTCTCTGGTAATTTTAAGGCAATATAGGTCTAAGGATTTTTTAAGTAGCCTAGAGACTTCTGCTTATCAGCTTTCTACTTTTCGAAATAACAATGTATTGAGTTAAGATGCAGAAACCAAGAGTCTTCATTTAGAAGTGACATTTTGAGGCAACTTTTGTGGTTATAATAGGGTCCTGAGCACAGAGTGATTTATCAGTTGACCAGTAATGTTAGTTATATGTAAGTTAATGGTTCTGGCTATCTCTAGGCTAAATAAAGCCTTTTAGGCAACCTCCTAAGTAATGGAAACAATCTGACTTGACTTCAGATTTGTCACAGTGAAGATGAAAGGTAGCGTACAGAAGAGGAAGTTACAAAGCAGCAGTGAGTCAGCTGAGTTTAGAGGTCTGGATAGGTAATAAGTTGGGCTTCCCTGGTGGCTCAGCAGTAATGAACCTGCCTGCCAATGCAGGAGATGCAAGTTCTCTCCCTAGATCGGAAAGATCCCCTGCAGAAGGCAATGGCAATCGACTCCAGTATTCTTGCCTGTGAAATCCCCTGGACAGAGAAGCCTGGCAGGCTACAGTCCTTGGGGTCACATAGAGTTGAACATGGCTGAATGACTAAATGACAACAACAGCGTAATAAGTTAACCCAGGGATTGTTGATAGAGTGAGGGATGATAGAGTGAGTCCTGTGAAAGTGAAAGTTGCTCAGTTGTGTCCAACTCTTTGCAACCCCATGGACTGTAGCCCGGCAGGCTCCTCTGTCTATGGAATTCTCTAGGCAAGAACACTGGAGTGGGTAGCCAGCCGTTCCCTTCTCTAGGGGATCTTCCCAACCTAGGGATTGAACCCGGATCCAGCTGAGCCACCAGGGAAGCCTAAGAATACTGGAATAGGTAGCCTATCCCTTCTCCAGGAGATCTTCCCAACCCAGGAATCAAACCGGGGTCTCCTGCGTAGCAGGCAGATTCTTTACCAGCTGAGCTACCAAGGAAGCACTGTAGATAGAGATAAATAGGTAGAAGCAGAGAGAATATTGGGGTTCCAGGTAGATAAGTTACATCTAAGACCAGAGACTTCTTCAAAGGCAACAGAGAACAAAAGGGTATTAATGTAAGAATTTATGATTTCTAATTCCAGCAGTACATATCCCCTATCGTGTACTTGCTTTGTGTCGGGTACTGTGCTAAGACACTTTACATATGTTATCTCATTTTCTCTTTATAATCGTCTTTTATACAAACAAGGTGACTGAGTCTCAGAGAGTTTCAGTAACCTGCCTGGAGTCTTATAGCTTGTAAATAGTAGAACTGGGATTTGAACCCAGGGGTTTGAGACTCCAACCATGAAACTCTGCTTCCTGACGCAGAAGGTGTGTTTTGTTTTTTTTTTTTCTGCCCCTGTTTTATGTTGCCTGCAGTGTAGGCATACTCATAGGCTTACATCCAATGGGAAATTAACCCCACAGGTAAACCCCACTTACAACAAAAGTAGAGGGTTATCACTTCCAGGGAGATGGGGATGGGGATATTTTTGTTCAAAATGTGAAGTTTTTTAACCTTTGCCTGTAAATCACAGTAAAGACCTATATTCTTCACGCGGCAGTGATTAGATGGTGGTGAATCTTTCCCTTGTACTTCTCACCACTTTGTTGTTTTTTTTCCCCTCTCCTAAAATCCACTAATTATCTTACTAGGTGTCCTCTCTGTGGCTTTGGTTTTTCATAAATGACACTCCTGGAGGTGCCCTCTCAAGGACTTTCTAGAGTCTTAATAGGAAGAGCAGCGGGCCGACCTGAGAGGAAGCTTAGGGATCACTAATTTGGTCTGTCAGTGTACTCCTGTCCCTTTATTTTTATACCTGCAGGCAGCAGTGCTTCTGAGACCTTTTAGTCCTTTAAAGATAGCTTTGATCCTAGATCTCTTTCTGCTTGGGATATGTTTTTGAAGGGATGAGGACAGAATGTCAGCTTTCTTCTCCCAAAGGCACCCGTTGCTGAATTTCCCCTATAATCTAGGGCTTTCATCATTTCCTCCATGTTGATGGTGGCACCAGACCTGGGGAATAGCATTTATCTTTTGTTTTTTGACCTAAGTGACTGGTAAACGGTGAAAGGGCCATCAGCTGAGAATGCTATTAATAAGGCCCTCTTTTCTTGTGGTCTAGCCAGGGTCTACCTGTGGTCAACTGCAAAAGTATTTCCCAAGTTCTCTCACTTTTTTTTTTTTATCTGAAGTTGCTTGAAGGTGATACTCAGGAAGAGAACATTCACATGCCATACAAGGGCAAGCAAATGGAAAGTTCTTTTCTTTATATAGCTTTTAATCTCTTGGGTAAAACTTTGATTTATTTTGACAAAATAATACAGAATTCTTAACCCAACAGTATAATGTAACACTGAATCCACAAGTGCCAGAATTCCCTTCTAAGCCTTTACTAGAATTCTGTAAGGCCAAAGTGTCCACTTTCTTCCAAGAGGCCTTTGGGATTGACTTTACTCATCCTTTGAATCCCATGAATGTCCCCAAGTCAATCTTATCTTCTACCTGCTCTGCCATAGACGAGGAAGACAGCTGATGGAAATTCCCTACAACCAAATCTATAAGCCCACTGGCACCTGCACCCCCTGCTCTTCCTCAGATAACTCCCCAGCTGGCTTTCCTACTTGTTTCCACTCTTGTTCTTGTACACCCTACAAATAGAGTCATATTTTACAAATACAGACACGATCATGTCATGCTTGAAGCTTAATTATTACCTTGCATTGCTCTTGGGATAAAGCCTCAAATATTTAATGTAGATTACAGAGCCCAATAGGAGATGGCCCCTTGCCTACCTCACCATCTTTGACTGTCAGCAGCATAGCCCTTTTTTCATAATCCAGGCACACTGACTCTCTTTAATTTCCTCCAATCTGCCAAATTTCCTCCTGGATCCTCCTTTTGGAATACATCCTTTACAACAAGATAACTGCTTGTTGTTCTTCAGATCTCTGCTGAAATGTCACCTTTTCAGAGAAATCCCAATATAGTCATATCTCTTTAAATTATCAAGTTAATTTGCATTATTTTCCACATGCTTTTATTGCCAGAAAGTTCATATCTTCCTTTTGAGGGCTCTTCCTTCACTGTGTGTTATCTAAGAACCTGGAGGTTCATGCACCAGGTCGGGGGTGGACTGGAATCTGGTAAGTATAATATAGCTGTTGCCAAAAAAGACTGTTGATGTTGAAAATGGCCCTGCACATCCCAGAGTGAAACTGAAAGTGAAAGTCGCTCAGTTATGTCCAACTCTTTGCAACCTCATGGACTATCCATGAACTATTCCATAGACAGTCCATGGAATTCTCTAGGCCAGAATACTGGAGTGAGTAGCCTTTCCCTTCTCCAGGGGATCTTCCCAACCCAGGGATTGAACCCAGGTCTCCCACATTACAAGTAAATTCTTTACCAGCTGAGCCACAAGGGAAGCCTAAGAATACTGGAGTGGGTAGCCCATCCATTCTCCAGTGGATCTTCCCAACCCAGGAATCAAACTGGGGTCTCCTGCATTGCCAGTGGATTCTTTACCAACTGAGCTATCAGGGAAGCCCTGATCCCAAAGGGGCAGATTATCTCTTGCACTGTGATGACCTACTCAGGCTTAAGGATGTATCATTAGTTTATATTCACATACCCATTATTCCTCAAAGCATAACCATGTATCGTGGTGGTTCTAGGCTGGGCTAAAGTCACTTTTCCTCCATAAACCTTTGGGCCTGCATGAGCTTAGATTACCAACTCGGACAGCTCCTGCGTATCAAGTATCTTTTTGGTAACAAGCATTTGTTTTGTTAAAAAATTTGCACCAGGGCTTTCCTGGTGGCTCAGATGATAAAGAATCTGCCTGCAATCCAGGAGACCTCGGTTTGATCCCTGGGTCAGGAAGATCCCTGGAGAAGGAAATGGCAGCCCACTAAAGTATTCTTGCCTGGAGAATCCCATGGGCAGAGTTCATAGGATTGCAAAGAGTCAGACATGACTGAGCAACCAGCTCTTGCTTGCATCCCTTCTTGCCAGAGACTTTGGTAAGTGCCATGTCAACAGGTTTCCTTAACTTTGAATCCCAAGAAATATCCCAGAAGGCCAATGAGCTTTGCATTCACCGAGAAAAAATGGTAGTTATTTTTAGGTTGGACCATCAAGAAAGATCCTACTAATACCCAGATAGGGGTATGTCCTTATCTTACATTCTTTGTCTGAGGGAGGCAACTTAGGTGATGTCACAAAATAAATAAAATAAGCTTCAAGGAGACGTTTGACTCTCCTCATACTTGAAAGGGACTAGCTAGATAGCTTAATCTATGTAATTTTTCCTCTGACACAATTACCTTTTTACTCATTTATTGATCTGTTATCCTTGTGATTATTTGTTTAGATGTTTGTCTTCGTCATTGTAATATAAGCTCCAAGAGAGTTGGAACTATTTCTGCTTTCTTCATTGAGTATCTTTAGTGCCTCTCAAAGTGCCTTGCATATAGTTAACATTCTATGCATGTTTGTTGAGTGAATGGACTGTAAGATTTTCAAAGTAGAATTTTAATAGTAACTATTATTTCTAAAAATTCAGAAGATTTTAGAAAAGAAAAGGCATGTTGCTACTGCTGCTGCTGCTAAGTCACTTCAGTCGTGTCTGACTCTGTGTGACCCCATAGATGGCAGCCCACCAGGCTCCTTCGTCCCTGGGATTCTCCAGGCAAGAACACTGGAGTGGGTTGCCATTTCCTTCTCCAATGCGTGAAAGTGAAGTTGCTCAGTCATGTCCGACTCTTCGCGACCCCATGAACTGCAGCCTACCAGGCTCCTCCATCCATGGGATTTTCCAGGCAAGAGTACTGGAGTGGGGTGCCATTGCCTTCTCTGAAAGGCATGTTAACCAGTCTTTATCATTAAACTAATTAAAACTCAATAATTAGAATGAAAAGCAAAGACAAAAATTCAATGAAACCAGGAAAGGACTCAGTTCTAAGTTATGGACTGGTATCTAAGAAGTTTAGTGAAATATGAACAAAATCAAGGGAAGATGCTAAGACTTGATACACACCTCTCTAGATTGTAAACGGCGCAAATTTCACTCAAAGTGGAAGACCCTGAGTGCCTCATCCTTTGAGGTTTACACACTGGGGCAGGCCATGTGAAAAATTGGAAAATCCCCAAGGGAGCCAGTTCCATATCTTAGAACAGAGGGAGAAATAAGGCTACGGGAACAGAATCTTTTTATACTGGACTTCTAACCTATAATGAAGTGGGGAGGAAGAAATGACCATGAGTTTTGTAGAATGTTGACCAAAACAAATGAACAGAAATGAGTAGATTTGTAATGAATTAGCAAACCAAAGTTGGCTAAACTCCTTTGCTCTAAGCATACATTTCAAATTCAGGATTATTTTGGGAAACAGAAATTCTAGAAAAATACATATATATTAATTTGAAGGGAACGTAGGATTTTTAACAATTGGAAGTAAGGAAAGCAAGGCACTCACTCACTAGCAGTGAGAATCGTGGGATGTGAGACTTCGGCTGCTGGCCGCCGTGTTTCCTGCCTTGGGAAGGAAGCTGGTCTCCCTGTGGTGGTAAGAACCAGGATAACACATAGAAGAAAAAATAAAAGACGAGGGAAAGACTGCTGGTTGAGATCAAGTCCTGGTAGTGGTGGTGTTCATGTCTGTGGTTCCAGTTATCCCTGAGGGCCAGCTGCTCTTTATGCATTTCCTGGGCTTATGTGAGGTATTCTAGAGTCTTTTCAATGCATTCCTCTTGTCCAGGCCAGTTCAAGTTTGCCTTCTGCTGTAGATGTACAACTAAAAGTTCTATCTAATATACTATAGACAGTAAAGACAGGCAGAGAGGATCCAGCATAGGCGTTAGTGGTGTGCCTAATAAAGAGAGCAGGACAAATGGATAGAAAATATTTAGGTATATAATGGAAGGAAAAGGCCTTCAGAGATGAAGGAAATTTGTAATCTATAGATCAAAAGGGCACACAGTTCCAGGAAAAACTGAGACAGGACAGTCAATACCAAGTAAGCATATAATAGCAAAGTTAGTATACGTCAAGACTGAGAAGAGGCTCTTACAGGCTTCCAGGCAGAAAAAAAAAGTTACCTAAAAGGGGGAGAATCAGACTGGCCTCAGGTATCAGGGTGGTGGTGGTTGGTGGTTTAGTCATTGAGTCTTGTCAGACTGTACAACCCCATGGACTGTAGCTCACTAGGCTCCTCTGTAGCCCACTAGGCTCCATGGCTGTCTATGGGATTTCCCAGGCAAGAAGACTGGAGTGGGTTGCCATTTCCTTCTTGAGGGGATCTTCCCAACCCAGGGATCAAACCGGGTTCTCCTGCATTGTAGTCAGCCTCCTGCATTACAGGTGGATTCTTTACTGACTGCCCCACCAGGGAAGCTCAGGTATTGTGGTAACACTCAAAGCCAGGAGGCAGTGGAGCAGTGTCTCTGTATGTGGGCAGACCTGATGCCTAGTCAAGCAGTGATTTTTGTTTAAAGGTAGCAAATGATATTCGCAAACATTCGAGGATCTAGTTCCCCCCAAACTGGCTCACAAATAAAATTAGTCTGCTCAGTGATAAATAAAGATAAAGAATTTGGGAGTGGAGAAACAGATCTATTAAAGGACTCCCAGAGTATGTAGAATCCATTTATGTATGGAACTAAAATATGAGTAACTGCAACAGAAGAAATGTAAAGGCTGTACAATTAATAATGAAAAAGGAATTATGTAATAAATATAAGATAGGGAAGAAAGAAGAGGTAAAGGTATGTGTAAGTATGTGAACTGCTTGTTTTTCTTAGTGGAGTCACTAAGAGAGAAAATCAGTAGTTAAAGCTTAAAGTTGATGAATTTCCTGGTCTGAGTTGTAATCTTGGCACTGCTACATACCAGCTGTGTAACCTCAGATAAGTTTAAACCTTATCCATAGTCACAGAATCTTCATCTGTATCATGGCGATAATAACACTACCCACCTACTAAGCTTGTTGTGAGGATTAAGTGCAATAATATATACAAAGTGCTTAGAATAGTGCTTGGCTCTGAGTAAGCATTCAGTAAAAATTACTTGTTATTATTTTAAGGAGAAAACTTGGGCAAGCAGTTTTATAATCTTAGGGCAGAGAAGGTCTTCCTAAGTATAACTCTAAACCCAGAGACCATTGAGGTAAAGATTAATAATTTGACTTCATAAAAAGCAAGGGCCTTTGCATAGCAAAATCACCATGATAAGAATCAATGAACAAACACTCAAGTGGGGAAGAAGAATTGTAAAATATTTGACAGAAGAAGGATTGATGTTGGTAATATTCAGGGATCACTGATAAGTCAGCAAGAAAATATGAGCAACCCAGTATAAAAATGAATAATCATATGACTTTATAGAAAAATAAAAATATTAAAAATTTGAAAAGTTACTTAGTTTCACTTATAATTAAAGAGGTAAAATGAGATTGGGATGCCATTTTTCATTTATCAATTTGACAAAGATGAAAAACTTAGAAATTTCTAATGGTGAAAAGGATGTAATGAAATAGGCATTCTCATATCCTTTCTTGAAGACTATTTGGCATTTGTCAAAATTATAAATATTCATATATTTTACCTCTGCAGTGCTACTTCTAAGAATACATTCTACAAATATATTTATTCTAAGGTACAAAGATATATGTAATAGGATGTTTTTTATTGCACTGCTTATAATAGAAACAATTTGAGAAAAATTTTCTCAATTATTGATACCAGTTTATTAAATATTTTAAGGTGCTTATATACCTTGGAATATTACATAGTCACTAAAACAAAGGCTGTATGAATATATTATTGACAATGAAAAATGACTGTGCTATAAATTTAGGGAAAAAAGTAACTTAGAATACATGTGTGTGTGTGTGCTAAGTCCCTTCAGTTGTATCCACCTCTTTGTGACCCTATGGACAGTAGCCCTCCAGGCTCCTCTGTCCGTGGGATTCTGCAGGTAAGAATACTGGAATGGGTTGCCATTCCCTTCTCCAGGGGATTTTCTCAACCCAGGGATTGAAGCTGCATCTTTTGCATTTCTGGCATTGGCAGGAGGGTTCTTTACCACTGGCACCACCTGGGAAGCCAATATGAGGATATAGTATGATCTTATTTACTAAAGATAATGCATAATATATTCTTACATATATGTGTAGAAAACTTCTAGAATACTACATAAGAGCCATTAAAATTAGTTCTCTCTTGAGGTGAGGGATTGAGGTGCTGTTAGGATCCTCTCGGGACCTAGTACCCTCAAGACTCAAGTCTTCCAAACTTTTTTACAGCGGTTGTCTTCTAATTTCATAGTCATTAAAAACAAATAAAAATAATCTTTGACTAGTGGTGACTGCTGACTGTGTTGCTTTTGAAAATGGAATTTAGTCTTTTGGTACTGAAATTATTTTGGATAAATAGCAAAACCAATCAAGTTAAGTTCAACTAACATTCATTCAATGAAAATAAAGAAGCCCCTATTTTTTATAAAGCACCGACCTGAGTGCTCTTGATGCTTACAAGCCTGTGGAATATATAATGCTCGATAAATACTGTAAATACAGGCTCGGACATTTCTCCTGGAGGTTGGATTTTCCTAAATAAAAGCAGGTGAAATGGGATCTGTTAACAGATGCTCTTTTCACTATATGACCATTGTTATGATACCAGCCTAGCACCAAGGACAAGAGCAGTGCTATTAGAAAGATTTATGAGTTCAGGTATGCCTGTGTGTTGGCTTCATTGCCTTGGTTATCATAGTAGTGACTGCTGAGGGTGAAGAGAAAATGTGAGAAGGTGTGCTAATGATGATAGTGAAGATGACAGGACAGTTCAGTTCAGTTCAATCCCTCAGTCGTGTCCAACTCTTTGCGACCCCATGAATCGCCAGGCCTCCTTGTCCATCACCAACTCCCGGAGTTCACTCAAATTCACATCCATCGAGTCGGTGATGCCATCCAGCCATCTCATCCTCTGTCGTCCCCTTCTCCTCCTGCCCCCAATCCCTCCCAGCATCAAAGTCTTTTCCAATGAGTCAACTCTTCGCATGAGGTGGTCAAAGTATTGGAGTTTCAGCTTTAGCATCAGTCCTTCCAAAGAAATCCCAGGGCTGATCTCGTTCAGAATGGACTGGTTGGATCTCCTTGCAGTCCAAGGGACTCTGACAGGACAAGATGATCCTAATTTCTACATAAAAACTAGATTTGATCAAATGTTATGTTTACCAGTAATATTTAGATTTTATGTCACTATATACTTATTGCTTTAAAGGCAATGATTTTATGAAGAAGACTGTACTTTCGTGGAGCCTAGCAGGCTCCAGTATTTCCAGAGTTTGGCCGTATGACTTACACAAATCTATTTAGGAATTGTGACTTTTTTCCTATTAGAGAGTCTGTGATTCGTCAAAGTCTTGTGAACTCAAGACATTTGAGCAATGAGAAATGATTGCAGTATCCAGTTGGCACTGGTTGTTTGATTCTAAATACCCATACAGTCAGTTCTGCTATTAAAACTTGAGAATTTATTTCAACATGTTTATTATATATTAGGAAGCAATTTGGGCTTCCCTGATGGCTCAGACAGTAAAGAATCTGCCTGCAATGCAAGATACCTAGGAAGATCCCCTGGAGAAGGGAATGGCTACCCACTCCTGTATTCTTGCCTGGAGAATTCCATGGGCAGAGGAACCTGGTGGGCATGGGGTCGCAAAGAGTTGGACACTGCAATTTCAGATAACCTTATTTCTGTCACTTAACAATTAATTCACAAGCTACAACCTTTCAAGCACTCACATCCACAAACAAGCTTCAGGTCTTTTTCAAGATAAAGTACAATATTTATATATTTTCCTAACCATTTAATCTGTGTGAAACTATGCTACCAGTTGTATTGGATTCCTGTATTTTGTGTGTGTGTCTCTGACAAAAAATTCTTTTTATAATGATGCTTTTTTAATTATTATTAATTTTTTTTACTTTACAATATTGTATTGGTTTTGCCATACATCAACACGCATCTGCCACGGGTGTACATGTGTTCCCCAGAATTTTTGAACGTTGTGTTCCTAACTGCATTTTTTCATAAAGCATATGTGTTCTATTGTGCGATTTTTACAGTGTAGTGGTTTTTTTGAGAATGCAGATATCTCTTTATAGCAAAATGAACTACCTGCTTGCACAAATCTATGTCGATCTTTTCATTTGCAGTTTCTGTAGTGCATCTGGTTTGCAGAGTTTAGTTGCGCTGCTGCCGCTGCTGCTGCTAAGTCGCTTCAGTCGCGTCCGACTCTGTGCGACCCCACAGACGGCAGCCCACCAGGCTCCCCCATCCCTGGGATTCTCCAGGCAAGAACACTGGAGTGGGTTTCACAAAGACCTCCAAATGAATGATGAAAATCATGTTTTCCCTTTGTTCTAGGTACTCCGGTCTACCAAGTTAGCTCAGCATTTCGAGTTCAGCCAACTTCTTTAGCTCCTTACTGATGGTTAGGCCTTCCTAGTACAGGTATACTGGTGAATTAGGTGAGTTTTCTAAATTTTTATGAGGGCTGCATCTGGTCATAAGATCCTAAATGCCACGTGTTGAACTCCTTTTGACTTTTCAAAGTTCATTACATTGCTAATCTTTTTTTTTCTTTTAAAGTTTTTATTTTATGTTGAAGTGTAGCCAGTTAACAATGTTGTGATAGTTTCAGGTGGACAGCAAAGGGATCCAGCCATATATATACCATTCTCCCCCAACTCCTCTTCCATCCAGTTTGCCACATGACATTAAACAGAGTTCTCTGTGCTATACAGTCCTTGTTGGTTATCCGTTTTAAACAGTGTGTGCATGTCCATCCCAAACTCCCCATCCCTTAACCTCCATTCTTCCCCACTGAGAACCATAAGTTCATACTCTGAATCTGTGAGCCTATTTCTGTTTTATACATAAGTTCATTTGTATAATTTCTATTTTAGATTCTACATATAAGGGATGCCATATGATATTTCTCCTTCTCTGTCTGACTTGTTTCTCCTTCTCTGTCTGGCTTATTTCACTGTCTGACTTATTTCACTCAGCGTGACAATCTCTAGGTCCATCAGTACGCGTGTGCTAAGTCACTTCAGTTGTGTCCGACTCTTGTGACCTATGGACTGTAGCCCTGCAGGCTCCTCTGTCCATGAGACTCTCCAGGCAAGAATCCTGGTGTGTGTTGCCATGTCCTCCTCCAGAGGATCTTCCCAACCCAAGGATTGAACCTGTGTCTCCTGCACTGCAGGTGGATTCTTTACCACTGAGCCACCAGGGAAGCTCCTAGGTCCACCCATGTTGCTGCACATGACATTATTTTGTTGTTTTTAATGACTGAATAAGATTCCTTGCTAATCTCCTATGAATATATTATTATATGAATGAAACATTGTACCATGTTTGTGGCCTGGAGGTCAAAAGTATAAATAGCATGTGATTTAAAGCCATATATTTATTATGTGGAAATGAATTGTTTGTGAAGAAATTTAGTCATCCTCCTTTGAGGGTTTTTTCTACTCCAATGATGATTTAGGTTAACATAAAATGTTTCCTGTTGAATGCTGAAGTTCTTTTTGAGGCTCTAACATGGCATGCATAGATGAAGGAGTTACTACAAGTATATAATCACCTATTTACAACTGACTTATAATGTTTACTCTGTACTCAGATTCCATTCCTTATTCTAGTTATTTAGTAGTTGCTTTATGAATTTTCTCATAAAAATATGAGGAGTAGAAATGTATATTCTGGCTGGAATATTTGATTTAAGATTTTCTGTGTAAGAAGTATAGACTTTTATTATGATTCTAGAAGACAAATTTTATTCTGATTTTAGAAGAGAGGAATTGGGCCTTGTTCTAAGTTGAAATTTAAGATTTCTTTAAATTTTCCCTTTGGAAGAAAGTATTTTTTACCAATAGCACATTTAGCAGAGAGGGGCATTACAGTGGTGGCCTAAAAACCTGTTCTTCTCCTCTTCATTCATTCATTCTTCACAGACCAGATGTTTATCAGGCACCTACCCTGTGTTGTCCCTGATAGCTCAGTTGGTTAAGAATCCACCGGCAATGCAGGAGACCCTGGTTCAATTCCTGGGTCAGGAAGGTCCACTGGAAAAGGGATATGCTACCCATTCTAGTATTCTTGGGCTTCCCTTGTGGCTCAGCTGGTAGAGAATCTGCCTGCAATGAGGGAGACCTGGGTTTGATCCCTGGGTTGGGAAGATTCCCTGGAGAACGGAAAGGCTACCTACTCCAGTATTTTGGTCTGGAGAATTCCATGGACTGTATGGTCCATGAGGTTGCAAAGGGTTAGACACGACTGAGTGACTTTCACTTTACTTACCCTGTATTGTACTGTTTTAGGCTCTGGAGAATGTGATGATGAACAGAAATAGTAATGTCCTTCCTCTCACAATCTAGTGGGAGAGAGAGATTTTAATCAAAGTATTGACCAAAATATATAATTATAAATTGTGATAAATGCTGTGAAGAAAAAGTATATATTCTTTTGAAAGGAAAAAAAAACAGGTAGACCCAATTTGGATAAGTGGTTAAAAAAGGCCTTTCTGAGGAAGTGACATTTAAACTTAGACCTACAGGATAAGGAGTTTACCGGAAGGGAAAGGGGGTGGAAGGATTTCCAGGCAGAGGCAAGAGGTTTTGTGATATCATTTTATAGTACTTATGACCTTTTTAGATGCTTATATAATTAGGTACTAGTCTATGAGCAAGACAGTTTATAGAGCTGTGTTACTGAAAAGATGCGTATAAATTACATTTTTATAAATGAATTCCTGAATTCCTGCAGGCTTACATTATATTCACTGTGCTATATCATCTGCCTTTGATTGATGTTCAGTTACTTCAATTACAGCTAGATTGATTTTTCTAAAGCACAATTTTGATGATGCTTTTTCCTGCTCAGAAACCTTTACCAGCTCCCCAGTTACCCAACAAAGTCCATGCTTTTCAGCCCTCCCACACTGGTCCTGGTCTTGGTGTCCTACTTCATCTTTAATTACTTCTCTTTCTTCAGTACTCTCTGTTAGCCAGTAGAATTTCTAGATGAGCCATGGATGCTTTCTCATAGGTCCACCTTCACTTGTATTGTTTCTATTCCCTTATGTTTACCTCCTGAGATTGTCCAAATCACATATATATTTCCAGGCCCATCACAGATAGCCCCACTTAATCTCAATGTTCTTCTCTGATCAGCCCAGCTGAAAGTCACTTTTTAAAAAGACAAAAAACACGTTTTATTTATTCATTTATTTTAATGACTGTATTTCATTTATTAATTCATATGATATAAAATATTCATTTATTTTACTTATTTTGGCTGCGCCCTCCAGTATTTGGGATCTTAGTTCCACAACCAGAGACTGAACCCACACCCCCTGCATTGGAAAGTGGAGTCTTTACTGGACCGTGGGTGAAATCCTCTTCTGACTTCTTGCATGCATGCGTGCTAAGTTGCTTCAGTCGTGTCTGACTCTATGTGACCCATTGGACTGTAGCCTCCCAGGCTCCTCTGTCCATGAGATTCTCCAGGCAAGAATACTGGAGTGGGTTGCCATGCCCTCCCTGAGGGGATCTTCCTGACCCCAGGGATCAAACTCTCATCTCTTATATCTCCTCCATTGGCAGGTGGGTTCTTGACCACTAGTGCCACCTGGGAAGCCCTCTGACTTCTTATGATACATTATTTTTACTGCTCTTTAAGCTTTTTACTCTTCTTATTTTGTTTTGAAGTTATTTCTAGTCATGTCTTCCCCACTAGACCTGTAAGCTTCTTGAGGCCAGAATTTGTGAAGGATGAGTCTTTGCTTCTCTCACTGTGCCTAACATAATCTCTTGCATATGGTAGGGTCTAAACAAAAAAATTTTGGAAGGGATTTAATAGTTAATTGTTGGTTGCTAGATTGCTTATAGAAAGTTGTTAGTGGCCTCTAACAAAATGCATCAAGGGATTAATATACAAAAATATCTTTTGTAATGTTGGTCATCCTAAATTCTCATTTTCTTACAGAGCTACTACTCACTTGGGATGTTTGTATGTCTTTTTGCCCATTTCACTGACACTGATTCATAGAGATTATTTTAGATTCATAAATGGTTCTGTCATTTCCATTTTTACCTCTCTTTTGAAGGTTTGCATGCTCATTTAGCTGTAAAAAAGACGAAAAGAACAAATCAGCCCTCTCCGGTTGTTGATACCCAGCGGGGAGAAATAGATTTGAAAGCATGTCTAGATAATGTACTTATTTTGATTGTTTTGGGTTTTCCAAATGCATGTGACTTCAAATGAGTTTGGAACAATCCCACACAGAATTTCCTTATTCATTGGTTCATCTGGACCTATACCTCTGGTGGACAACTTTATAAGTTTTTATTAAAACCCATTTCTCTTTGAGAAGCGGTGCCCTTTATTTCTGCCTGAATAAACATTTGAACAGCTTTTAGATTACTCTTCAATCTATGACTATAGGACCATGCCATGGCTTTAGTTGACGTAATTCTTAGTTTATTTTTTATATTGAAATAACATTATCTAAGGCAATATTTAAATATGCAGGATTTCTGATAGAAACATTTCTCTCCAAGGACAAGTAAAACAAAGTATAGTTGCAGAATAATGTGTAAG
Source organism: Bubalus kerabau (assembly GCF_029407905.1). Classification (NCBI taxonomy): domain Eukaryota; kingdom Metazoa; phylum Chordata; class Mammalia; order Artiodactyla; family Bovidae; genus Bubalus; species Bubalus kerabau. Next base: position 44,019,578 of record NC_073638.1, read on the forward strand.
TATCTATGATTTATTTAGTATTTGTAATTCATTTAACATTACTGTTTTGGCTAGAAGCATCTCTTTGTCAGTCTTTTTCAGTTTTATTCACGTTCCCCTTTATATTAACGGCAGAGTCTTTCAAAAGAAATGATTTAGAAATTTCATATCTTTATGATTAACGCTATTGTTCTTAAAATTTAACCCTTGAATAATATATGATTCTCTGTAAATTGATGAGTTTATCCGAGGTTCTTTCTCTTTGACTATGTGATTTACTTTTCTTATAAAATTACTGTATAAATATTAATAGTAAAACAAATAAAATCTTTTAAGTTATAAGTAAAAAATAAAATATTTTTAATTCTTTTCAGGGGCAATCATGATTCTAGGTATTTGTTAATTTAAGAAATCTCTAAATAGATAGTGATTAAGGAGACATAAATCTGGATTTAAAAAGTAGAAAAATCTAATTTCCTCTCTGGATGCAGTTTTCATATTAAATTAGGGACCCTAGAGTTTAAAAATAATTTTCTTTCTTTTTAAAAAAATATTTTTTCATTGATTTGGCTGCATCAGGTCTTAGTTGTGGCATGTGGAATCTTGTTGAGTTGCACGGGCTTCTCTCTAATTGTGGGGTGGGCTCAGTAGATGTGGTGCATGGGCTCAGTTGCTCCACAGTACTTGGGACCTTAGTTCCCTGACCAGAGATTGAACCTGTGTCCCCTGTGTTGGAAGGCAGATTCTTAACCACTGAACCACCAAGGAAGTCCCCCCAAATTGCTTGAAGATTGTTTTGACCTGGAAATTGTGCATTACTATTTAAGAAGATCATGTGGGCCTTTTAACCTTTCCTTGTTACATTGTTCACATGACTAGTATTTGCTAAAGACTATTTATTTTAGTTATTTAGTCTTAACATGTAAATTTGAAATACACTGATTTATCAACAAATATGGCCAAATAAAGTAATAGTGTTTTAACTCCCATAGTTAAAAACTATATATTCTTGAGCTCTTAATAACTGAAGGCATTTGAAGGTATTTTCATTTGCTAATTTGAATGACAATTAAATGGTCAATATAGTGTTCTTCTTTTGGATTCCCTTGGAACCATATCATAGGGCAAGATCCTTGACAGATACATGGTTTCATTTGGTCATACTTGATACCATAGGGGAATAAGATGAATGAGTAGCTAAAGATCTTGAGGATAGAAATAGAGCCTATATTAGGCACAATCAGATTGATAGAGATAATAAGAAGCTATAAAAATACAAATGAAGTGATTTTACTTATTAAGGTTCATTCTTTCATTCAACAAGTATTTCTTCATTGTTCAAGCACATCTGATTATGTGCCTGGTGTTGCTTTAGATCAAAGTTTCTCGGCCTTAGCACTTCTGTTGTTTTGGGTTGGATAATTCTTTGTAGTGGGCCTCTCTTGCATTGTGGATGTTCAGCAGCATCCTTGGCTTTTAACGTTTAGATGCCAGTAGCACTCCCTTGGTTGTGACATTTGAAAATGTCTCCATACATTGCTAAGTGTTCCCTGGAAGACGAAATCACCAGTGATTGAGAACCACTATTTTAAATGAACATTCTAAAAGCAAGTTTTTTGAACTATATTTTGCACTGTTTCCCTGTTTTAAATGTTGTACATGTTCCATGTGATTTGGTCTTTCAGTATATCCTGAGTAGTGCCCTATCTGGAAAAATGATTTAGGCTTTATAATGGGATATGACACTAGGCATATTAGCTATAGAAATAACAGAAATACCTTATATTTTAATATTAACCATTGATTTAATCGTAATTCGATAGCATTTATGACATCTGGGATAAAATAATCTATTTCTTGATCTTTTAAAAAACACTTTGTATCTAAGAGCAAATTCTTATAAAGAAACCTAAATGCTTGTTATTTTTTCCTCCTTTTAAGAATGATCCTATTCATCTTTTGTTTTAAAGGCTCTGTAACTTATTGGTGCTGCATAAAAATTCCATTATTGTAGAAACTGTTCTCTTTGCTTCTCTGCAGCATCCTTTTCTGAAGTTATGGGAGATATGAAACATATTCTGAAAATTCATTCAAAGCTTTAAAACTTATTATATCCAGGAGAGACAGATTTAAGATTGCTGAGGTTTCTGGTTGAAGTACTTCAAGCAGAAATCCATACTCCATTAGACTCTCTAACATTGTGACCTTAATTTTCCAGATATTTTGCCCTTTAAATTGAAAGCAGTATTTTAATACTGTTTAAGTCTTCTGGAGGGGCTTGTAATATCACAGACTTAAGTTGTGAAACATTTGAAACAATTGAAAAGTAAAATAGCAACTGACTTAAGACTGTGTATCATTATATATATATTTTTATTTCAGAATATACAATGATAGAAGGATATGCATGAACATATCTAACACATTGAAATTTGTGAAAAAAGCTATTTAGTAAGTTGTTCACACCGTACTTGAGCAGAATTTCTTACATGGGGCTGATTCCTGGCATTGCTTAAAGAGTTTCTCATTGGGAATAGTTGTTACGTTCTCTGAAGTTAGGAAATTTACTTTGTATAAAACTATGCTCTGGGTGAAATGAAAATCTAGCTGCTGAGTTATCTTGCTTCAGCAGATAAAGCAGGAAATGTAAAACTGTCTTACACTACCAAGTCAAGAAACTGAGAACTATTTACCAAAAAAACCCTATATGGAAAAGGCTAAATGAAAAGCCTCTGTTCTTTCATTAGTAAATTGTCGGTTTTAAAATATATGCTCATTGAAAAACGTACACATTTTCTCAAGTAATTGATATATTGGGTTGGCCAAAAAGCTCATTTGGGTTTTTCCTTAACATTTTATAGAAAAACCCAATGAACTTTTTCACTAACCCAATAATTTAATCCAATTCCTAACTTAAAGGTATTAAACGGAATTGAATTCCTTAGGGACTCTTAATTGCTTTGTCTATTTTCCATTGTAAAATGTTGTTTAGAACCTAAATTGATCATATAATCTTTAGTTTATGGCTCCATTGAAGGATGATTTATCAAATATTCTTTATTAATTTATAGCTTAAATTTTATATTAGCCTCTGTGTATTACCTAAATTATGAGTTAGCTATTAAAGGGATATGGTACCCTTTCCAAGTTCTTTTACACATATTCATGTTAGTTAAATGCCAGATAAATCACATGACTATATTAATGCCAGGTAATTATTGCATGAGTTGCTAGGGAGCATTCTTTAGCATAAAAAAGCAATTGCAGGTAGTTTTCTTTAAATCTTTTGCTGTCCTGTTGTAATCCAAAATGAGGGTAGTTTGCCCTTATTAGTACTGATGTTTTATGAGTTCTCCATTGCTTAGGCTAAAAGTGAAAATATCCTTGCCTTTTGGCAGAATGTAACCTGTTTTTGGAGAAGGAAATGGCAACCTACTCCGGTATTCTTGCCTGGAGAATCCCCATGGACAAAGGAGCCTGCCAGGCTACAGTCCATGGGGTCGCAGAGTCGGATGCGACTGAGCGACTAAGCACACAACCTATTTTTGCTGAGAGTTTGGTTTGGTGAGTCTCCAGGTGAGTTTTTAATCTCTACTTTGTTGGTCAGCAGTCTTAGCCCACCTGTTCACTGATGCACTGTCTCCCAAAAGATTATTCACATCCTCATCAGATCAGGACAGAGAGATCCATTGCCTCCACTTAAAGAACAACTTGTGAGATGCAGCACAGTGTCCAGAGATTGTCATCAAGCCCCTGGAGGATTGACCTTGATATACAGTATAAGAATGCCTTTTCTGTGAACTCACCATATCATTCAGGAGTGAAATCTTCTGGCTAGACCTGACACTTCTTGGATATGGCTGAACATCAAAGGGAGAACAGATTCTGGACAACTCAAACTTAATCATACCAGTTTATATCAGGGGTATATTTGGAAACATTCCTCTTAGCTTTTATATACTTTTACTCTTGTGAGAATGGTTAATTGGCCAGACAGTAGTGGTTCATTGTTCTATATTTATCTCCTGAAGCAGTTCCTGACCCTGACTTTTAGAGGCTCTTCTGCTAGGAAAGTAAAGCTTTAGATTTCTCCCCTCTTTAGGACCTTTTAAAAGGAGTAGGCACTATGCTTCTCTTTCAGCCTCTGTAGAGATGTGCATACATGTGTGTCCATTCATTCATTCATTAAGCATTTGTTGAGCACCAGATATCAGTGCAGGACACATCTTGTTGTTTGGGTCACTCTGCAAAATTAATGGGAAATTGCCTATATTCCCAAACTATTTTGGTTTTCCAGAAAATTTTTGCAATTGGCGTTTTGTCTTTAGTTAGTGACAACAAAGTAATATATAAAAATATACCTTATGAGTGCTAAAATGACAAAGTCCACCCTTAATATTTCCCTTGACAGAACATCTCAGCATGGAAATAGAAGATATAAAGAGTAATAACCAAGTGAAATTTTAGTATTCAAATGAAATTTTAGTACTCAAAAATACAATTTGGATAAAAAGCTCTCTAGTGGTTAGATTTGTTTGACTAAGTTCTAGTTCAACTATTAAATAATAATACTTCATAAGTGGTGTTGTGTATTTCCTATTGTTTCACGTCATAAGCTTCGCATTACATCATCAGGCACATGGTGTCTGGTGGTCCCACTTTTAGTGGGATTAATGTTCATCGGTCCCCCTGTTCATGGTGAAGATACCTTACCGATCTTTCTTCTCTTTATTCTCGGTGTTCTGAAATTTCACGATGGTCAATGTGGATTATTTTTCATTAATTTTGCTGTGAAATCTGTGGGCTCTTTCAATTTGGAAATTCTTTACTCCTATGAAAGTTTATTTGTATTATTTCTTCAATAATTGCTTCTCTTTTATTTTCTATATTTTTTGCCTGAACTCTGGTTATTCACATGTTGGATCTCCTGGGCTGATCCTTAATTTTTCCATCTATTCACTGTCATTTCCACCTTTTTGTCATTTTGGTCTGTTTTCTAAGATATTTCCCAAATTTATCTTCTAACTCCTTTATTTAATTTTTTAAAAAACTTTTTTAGATTTTTCAGGACTCCCTCTGGTTTCCAAATATTCTTTTATTGTGGCTTCTTATTTTATGGATATGATATCTTTTAACTCTCAGAGGCTATTTTTATATATGTGGTATAATTTTGCTCCTGGCCTTCTCTCTTTTTTCTCTGAGATCCTTTTCCCCGCACTTGTTTGTTCTCTTTCACACTTGAGACTTTCATAAAATGTCTAACTATGTTTTCCTGTTTAAGAGTGAGGTATTAAAATTGCGTCACAAGCTCTGTGTCATCTAGTAAAGGTGACCTGGAAACAATCTAAGCTCTTTTACTACGGGATGCGGCGATTGTGGTGGCTCAGTGGTAAAGAAGCCACCTGCGAATGCAGGAGATGCGGGTTTGATCCCTGGGTCGGGGAGATTCCCTGGCAAAGGAAATGGCAACACACTCCAGTATCCTTGCCTGGGAAATCCCATGGGCAGAGGAGCATGGTGGGCAATGGTCCATGTAATTGCAAAAGAGTTGGAAAAGATTTAGTAACCAAACAACAGCAAACCTAGGGGAAGAACCCCATTAGGTCAGTACCTATGCACCTTTTAACATATCAGGCAGTTTCTCCAGTGAGGAAGTTTTGGTCTCCAGCCAGGTTGATGTAAGCCTGGTTCCATGCATTATAGGGGGTAAGCAGGGCAAGAGGGATGGAGTATCTCAGTATGGTACTTCACTTTTGGTTTCAGGTATACTTGAACCCCAAGCCAGAACCTGTCTGAGGGATAACTTCTAGTCCTTTGCAGATTGAGGAAGGTAGTGGTCTGGCTGTGCAAAATCTAGGATACTTTTGAAAATTTTGCATTGATTGGGACAACTCAAATCTATAAATTGCTTTAGTTATAATATTTTAAGCCATAAACAAAGTAATCCAATGCCTGGGCCATTTTTGTTTCTTGTCTTGAGGCTTAGAAGAGAATAGTGGACAGTACCAGATACTGGTAATTGGGACTAAAGTGACACCCCTACACGCAAGTGGTCTTGGCAAATTTACTGTATCTTTTGTGTAAAAGAAGTAATAATTTTTCTAAAACTCATTGCTGTGCCAGGTTTAAGGATGGATTTACATACTCTCCCCTTCCCTGATATTCTTCTGAGATGCTGAGAAGATTCTGTCTAAGGGAAAAGTGCGCACTTTTCTCATTCCTAAACACTTAATTCAGTGTTTCACGTTTTCCCAGAGACAGCCAGTGTGCAGGGTCCTTTCAAAGGCAACCTCTTTATAGTCCTTGGTCTCCTTAAGATCAATAGGACCTTCTAAGATATATGTTCATTTCTGAGTATTGAAGATTGCAGTTATCTAATAATAGCAGTTTTATTTTGGTGGATCATGTGTCACTCAAAACAGCAGAATACCCGCTGGACCCACAGCTCACCTAATTGTTTTCAATGGATGGTGATTTAATGTTACAAAGTTGTGTATAGCCATTTCTTATGCCCTAGAGCAGTGGCTCTCAAACATTTTGACTCAGACCTCAGTATGAAAAAATTTACCTTGCTACACGCATACACACACACAAGTACCTGAACCTAGTTTGAAGAAATAATACCTTTGTGACAAGTGTTATACTCTCATATCTTCTTTTATATTTAAATTTAGAATGTTGTGTCCCACAAATGATCTAGTTTGTGAATCATGGTAGCTGTGGTTCTTAAAGTTGGGGAAAGGGGGTATGGAAGATTGTAGACCTTTTGGCACTCTGATAAAGGTATTGGACTCCCTTCTCAGAAGAACGCCCACACACTCTCAGACACAAATTTTTGTATATGTTTTCAGGAGATGTACAGTCTTTAGTTATAAACATGGACTTCCCAGTTCTAAAAACTTCACATAAAATTTGGAGTTATCTAGCTTTTCAGTGCATTTCACCCAGCATACTGAATATCATCAACATCACAGTCCCATCTGCCCTTCCTCCTTTTCTGTTGCTAGGTGTTAATACAGGGTTTTAGGCCAGAGGGACCACATAATAAATAAAAAGTCTCAGAGGATCCATATTCTTTCTGGGCATGTAGTTGTCTTTGTGGTATTTAGAGATAGTGCACAGGAACTAGAGAGACTTGCTTCTAATATGTCAGGAGCTGTTGTGTCCTTTGCAGAGCTGCTCCTTGTCTCTGCATATCAGACCCTTAGCAACTGTAGGCTGATTACCTGCCCACCTTCACTTTTAGTTGAGAAACTTAGTTATTACCAGTTACCTTCCCCAAATAGGTGACAAATAGATGGGGAAGCAATGGAAACAGTGACAGACTTTATTTTTGGGGGCTCCAAAATTACTGCAGATTGTTGCTGCAGCCATGGAATTAAAAGACACTTGCTCCTTGGAAGAAAAGTTATGACCAACCTAGATAGCATATTAAAAAGCAGAGACATTACTTTGCCAACAAAGGTCTGTCTAGTCAAGGCTATGATTTTTCCAGTGGTCATGTATGGATGTGAGAGTTGAACTATAAAGTAAGCTGAGCACCAAAGAATTAATGCTTTTGAATTGTGGTGTTGGAGAAGACTCTTGAGAGTCCTTTTGACTGCAAGGGAATCCAACCAGTCCATCCTAAAGGAAATCAGTCCTGAATATTCATTGGAAGGACTGATGCTGAAGCTGAAACTCCAATACTTTGGCTACCTGATGTGAAGAACTGACTCATTTGAAAAGACCCCAATGCTGGGAAAGACTGAATGCGGGACAAGAAGGGGACGACAGAGGATGAAATGGTTGGATGGCATCACCGACTCAACGGACACAAGTTTGAGTAAACTCCAGGAGTTGTTGATGAACAGGGAGTCCTGGTGTGCTGCAGTCCATGGGGTCACAAAGAGTCAGACACGACTGAGCAACTGAACTGAACTGAACCTTCCCCAAGTGTTCTTCGTAATCACCACCTGATACTTCAGATGGAGCCACAGCTTTGTTGTATGTACTTCTGCTCCCCCCGCCCCCGCTGCTTTCACTTTTCATACTTTCTACCCTGATTGCAGCCATGAAATTAAAAGATGCTTACTCCTTGGAAGGAAAGTTATGGCCATCCTAGATAGCATATTCAAAAGCAGAGACATTACTTTGCCAACAAAGGTCTGTCTAGTCAAGGCTATGGTTTTTCCTGTGGTCATGTATGGATGTGAGAGTTGGACTGGGAAGAAAGCTGAGTGCCGAAGAATTGATGCTTTTGAACTGTGGTGTTGGAGAAGACTCTTGAGAGTCCCTTGGACTGCAAGGAGATCCAGCCAGTCCATTCTGAAGTAGATCAGCCCTGGGATTTCTTTGGAGGGAATGATGCTAAAGCTGAAACTCCAGTACTTTGGCCACCTCATGCGAAGAGTTGACTCATTGGAGAAGACTCTGATGCTGGGAGGGATTGGGGGCAGGAGGAGAAGGGGACAACAGAGGATGAGATGGCTGGATGGCATCACCGACTCGATGGACGTGAGTCTGAGTGAACTCCAGGAGTTGGTGATGGACAGGGAGGCCTGGCGTGCTGCGATTCATGGGGTCGCAAAGAGTCGGACACGACTAAGCGACTGAACTGAACTGAACTGACCCTTCCTTCCACAGATGTTTATTGAGTTTCTCCTACATTCCCGACTTTGTGAATGCAAGGAGTAATACAGTGGTAGGAAAAAATCCTGTCTGTGTATGCCTGGCCACCCTTGCCTTGTTCCTCTAGGACCTCTGCTATGTGGTCAGTTTTCCCGGGCCACCATCCTTGGGCTTCATGGCAGCCCTGCTGCTGACTTCCTGATTTATTGGGGTTTAGTATTTAACTGTTTACTGCCCACACTGGAAATTTTCATCTGCAATTTTTTTTCTGCCTGGAACTACAAGCACACACATATATTTTCTTGTGCACTTTTTCTTTTGCCTAGCACCAAAAAAAATGCATACTTTCCTTTTAAATAATAATGTAAATATGCAAATTTAAAAATGTCATTTCTGCTGTTGGTATGTTCTGAGTCACAATTTTAGAACTAACATCATGGGAAAATGGTGTTAATGTGCAAAACTCACCCCTAATATTAAGAGGATCTTTGAAAGATGTCTTAATAATGGGGACATTTTCAACTGATAAAATATAGGCTCACAGCATTTGAAACATTATTAGTATTCTTTCATGAGCAGACATCAATCTCAGAAATCTTGTGTACAAACATGATAAATTTGGTCTGTATTACACTCTGATAAAGTATCAAAAGAATTCTATTTACTTCACTTCGTTATGAATGTGAAATATTTATGTATTTTTGCAATAACTTCCACAGCAGTTGGAACAAAATCTAATACATTGCTAATGGTGTAGTTAAAAATGTGTGCATTATATCCCTGTTTGGTTGCAGTTATCCAACAGTTTTTGTTTGTTTGTTTGTTTTGAGAAGATTCTTAAAACTTGTGTATTTTGCAGTCAGGTTCCACAAGTAAATGCCCATGGTGAACATCTCTAATCAATCATAACATTCTTCCTCACTGAACCTGGACAGTTTCACATCCTCTTCAACATGGTGATACAGGTGGTGAACTGAGTGCCTGTGAGATGAAAGCTATTTGTCATATTTGTTTTGCACTTTAACCATTAGTATCAACAGGAGTTACCAAAAGTTCTGAAGTTTGGAAAAGGGAAACTATAATGAAGTAGAATAATATAGTGGTGTAGTCAAGGGTTGGCAGACTGGGTTGGCAGACTTTGTTGGCAGAGGGCCAGATTTTAGGTATTTTTAGGCTTTATGGATCACAGAACTAGACATAGGCACTATGTAAATGAGCGAGTGTGGCTATATTCGAATAAAACTTTATGAAAACCAGTGGCAGGCCAGACTTGGCCAGCAAACCAGTTGCTGTTTTAAATCACTGCTATTCAAAGTCCATCTATGGACAAGTGGTGTGAACACCACCTGTATGCTTTTTGGGAATGAAGTTTCTTGTTCCACGCTCTAGACTTACTGAATCAGAATCTCTGGAGATGGTATCCAGGAATCTGCATGTTTGCTAGTTGGTAAGGTGATTCTGGTGCTCATTAAAGTTTGAGATCCTCTAGTTTAAATATATGGCACTTCTTTCAAAGTTACATAGGGATCAAGTGTGAAACTACCCGATGCATTTAATTAATGGCTGATCTTTAATCACTTTTCCTATCTTTCTATGGTGTTTGATCTACTCAAGCTTTATACTTCTTTTTGGGTCATGACTGGGAATTCATGTTCTGCTAGGAAATTACTGATTTCCTCTAGGGTTCAGATTTTTTGCTATGGTGGCTCTAAAACATTTCTGCAATTTTTAAAACAGTTCTATTAAGGCTTGGATTTATGTTCACTCCCTTGGATCTAGGTAGGATTATGAGAAGGCAATGGCACCCCACTCCAGTACTCTTGCCTGGAAAATCCCATGGACAGAGGAGCCTGGTAGGCTGCAGTCCATGGGGCCGCTAAGAGTCGGACAGGACTGAGCGACTTCACTTTCACTTTTCACTTTCACGCATTGGAGAAGGAAATGGCAACCTACTCCAGTGCTCTTGCCTGGAGAATTCCAGGGATGGGGGAACCTGGTGAGGTGCCGTCTATGGGCTTGCAAAGAGTCTGACAGGACTGAAGTGACTTAGCAGCAGCAGCAGCAGAATGGTTACTTCAGCGAATAGAATACGATCAAAGTGATACTATGTAACTTCCAAGGCTGGTTCAGAAAAGGTCATGCACCTTTTATCCAGTTCTCAGTGGGTCTGTCTCTGGGAGAAGTCTGCTGCCAAATAAGAAGTCTGATTGCTCTGAGCCCACTGTTCGGGAGGGGCCATGTGTAAGCTCCTAGCTATCAACCAGCGTCTATTGCCCTCCAGTTGAGTAAGTCATGCTGGACACACAGTCTAGTTGAACTTTCAGATGATGACAACTCAGCTGGCATATCAAGGCAGTCACATGAAAGACTCTAGCCTAGATGAGCCTTCCCTGACTGATAAAATTTGTGAGCATAATAAAATAATTATTGCTTTAAGCCACTGATTTTGGGGTACTTTGTTATGCAATAATTGTGACTAAGAAAATTACTGTAGAATTGGAAGTATTATTGTTTTATAATTATTTTAATGGCTTTCTCATCTGTGCTTATGATTTCTTTTATACTCTGAATCTTTTATGTATATATATTTTTCCCTCTGTTTCTTTTCCATTACAGTTTATTACTAGATATTAAATATAGTTCCTTGTGCTATACAGTAGGTCCTTGCTGTTTATCTATTTTACATAGGGTGGCATGCATCTGTTAACCTCATACTCCCAATATATCCCTCCCCACCTTCCCCTTAGCCATAATTTTTTCCTATGCCTGTGAGTCTGTTTATTTTGTAAATAAGTTCATTTGTATCACTTTTTTAGATTCCACATATAAGTGATTCATATAATATTTGTCTTTGTCTGACTTACTTCACTTAGTATAATAATCTCTATATCCATTCAAGTTGCTGCAAATGCAACTTTATTCTTTTTTATGGCTGAGCAATATTCCATTGTGATATATGTACCACATCTTCTTTATCTGTTCATCTGTTGGTGGACACTTAAGTGCGTCCATGTCTTGACTGTTGTAAATAATTCCACTTTGAACATTGGTATGTATGTATCTTTTTGAATTAAAACTTTCATGTTTTCCAGATGTATGCCCAGGAGTGGGATTGCGGGATTATATGGCAACTCTATTTTTAGCTTTTCAAGGCACCTCCATACTGTTTTCCATAGTGACTGTACCAGTGTAAGAAGGTTGTCTTTTCTCTATATTCTCTCCAGCGTTTGTTATTTGTAGACTTTTTGATGATGGCTATTTGGACTGGAGTGAGGTGATAACTTGCTGTAGTTTTGATTTGCATTTCTCTAATAATTAGCAACAAAGGTCCGTCTAGTCAAGGCTATGGTTTTTCCAGTGGTCATGTATGGATGTGAGAGTTGGACTGTGAAGAAAACTGAGCAACGAAGAATTGATGCTTTTGAACTGTGGTGCTGGAGAAGAGCACCACAGTGCTCTTGCGAGTCCCTTGGACTGCAAGGAGATCCAACCAGTCCATTCTAAAGGAGACCAGTCCTGGGTGTTCATTGGAAGGACTGATGCTGGGGCTGAAACTCCAATACTTTGGCCACCTCATGTGAAGAGTTGACTCATTGGAAAAGACCCTGATGCTGGGAGGGATTGGGGGCAGGAGGAGAAGGGGACGACAGAGGATGAGATCGCTGAATGGCATCACTGACTTGATGCACATGAGTCTGAGTGAACTCCGGGAGTTGGTGATAGATGAGGAGGCCTGGTGTGCTGCAATTCATGGGGTCGCAAAGAGTCGGACACAACTGAGCAACTGAACTGAACTGAATGATTAGTGATGTTGGGCATCTTTTCATGTGCCTTTTGATCATCTGTATGTCTTCTTTGGAGAAATATCTAGTTAGGTTGTGCCCATTTTTTTATTGTTATTGAGCTGTATGAGCTCTTTGTATATTTTAAAAATTAAGCCCTTGTTGGTCATATCATTTGCAAAATATTTTCTCCCAGTCCATAGGTTATCTTTTCATTTTGTTTATGATTTCCTTTGGTGTGCAGAAACTTATAAGTTTGATTAGATCTCATTAAAAATTTTTTTTGCTTTTATTTCTATTACCTTGGGGTGCTGACCTAAGAAAACATCACTATGATTTATGTTGGAAAATGTTTTACCTATGTTCTTTTCTAGGAGTTTTACGGTTTCATGGCTTATATTTACGTCTTTAAGCTAATTTGAGCTTACTTTTGTGTATGGTGTGAGGCATGAGATGGTTGGACAGTATCACTGACTTGATGGACATGAGTTTGTGCAAGCTCCAGATGTTGGTGATGGACAGGGAGGCCTGGCATGCTGCAGTCCGTGGGGTTGCAAAGAGCTGGACACAACTCAGCAATGAAATGAACTGAACTGATGATGTGAGGTAGTGATCTAACTTCATTGATTTACATGTGGCTATCCAACTTTCCCAACACCACTATCTTATCTCTTTTGTATATTATTGCATCCTTTGTTGAATATTAATTGACCAGAGGTGTGGGGTTTATTCCTGGGCTCTCTAGTCTGGTCCATTGATCTATGTATCTGTTTTTGTGACAGTGCTGTGCTGTTTTGACTACCGTAGCGTTGTAGTACTATCTGCAGTCTGGAAACATTATGCCTCCAGCTTTGTTTTTTCATTAGAAAAAACATTTCATCAGAATTGCCAAAGCAATTCTAGTCTTTTGTCATTCTGTATACATCTTAGGATTACTCGTTCTGGTTCTGTGACAAATATCATTTGATAGGGATCACGTTAAATCTGTATATTGCTTTGGGTAGTGTGGCCATTTTAACTAAATTATTCCAATCCAAGAACAAGGGATATCTTTCTGCTTCCTTGAATCATCTTTGATATCCTTTATCAATCTTTGGTTCTCTGTGTATAAGTCTTTCACCTCCTTGGTTAGGTTTATTCTTAGGTATTTGTGTGATTTTAAATGGGGTTGTTTTTATACTTTCTGATATTTCATTGTTAGTATAAAGAAATGCAACAGATTTCTGTATATTAATCTTGTATCCTGATACCTTGCTGAATTCACTTATCAGTTCTAATAGTTTTTGATAGAGTATCATGTCATCTTCATATAAGGATAATTTTACCTCTTCTCTTCCAATTTGGATACCTTTTATTTCTTGTCTAATTGCTGTGGCTAGGACTTCCAGTACAATGTTGAATAGAAATGGTAAGAATGGGCATCCTTTTCTTGTTACAGAATTTAGTGGGAAGGCTTTCAGCTTTTCACTATTGAGTGTTATGTTGGCTGTGGGTTTGTCAGACATGGCTCCTATTATTTTGAGATACGTTCCCTTTATACCTACTTTTGCTAGAGTATTAATATTTATCATGAATGGATGGCTAATTTTATCAGATGCTTTTTCTTTGTCTATTGAGATGAACAAACAAAACGTCAGCAGAAGGAAGGCAATAAGAAAGATCAGAGAGTAAATAAATAAAATAAAGATTAAAAAGATAGAAAAAAAATCAATAAAACCAAGAGCTGTTTTTTTGAAAGGAAAAGTGAAATAGACAAACCTCTGGCCAGGGTCACCAAGAAGAGTGGACCCAAATAAAATAAGAAATGAAAGAGGAGAAATTACAGCCAATATCACAGAAATAAAAAATACTGTAAGAAAATATTATGAACAGTTATATGCCAACAAAGTGGACAATGTAGAAGAAATGTTTCTGGAAGCATATGGTCTGCTAAAACTGAATCTAGAAGAAACAGATAATTTGAACAGACCAATGACTAGAAGTGAAATATAATTTGGGAAAAAACAAAACAAAACAAAACTCCCTGCAAACAAGAGTCCAGGACTATATGTTTTCACAGGGGAATTCTACCAAATATAGAAAGAAGAACATATACCTTTCTCAAACTCTTCCAGAAGATTGAAGAGGAGGGGACATACCCAAAGTCATTCTATGAAGCCATCATTACCTTGCTACTAAAAGCAGACAAAGATACTAGTAAAAAAGAAAATTACAGGTCAGTATTTTTGAAGACTATAGATGTAAAAATCCTTAGCAAAATATTAGCAGATTGAATCCAACAACACATAAAAAAGATCATACACCATGATCAAGTTGAATCATATACATATCTTGATTTTCTTTATTTCTTTAGCTTATTAATCATGTTAAAGAATCAGTTTTTAGATTTATTCATTTTCTATTTGAGATATTTGTTTCATTAATTGAAGCTTTACTCTTTTCATCTTTTCTTTCTACTTTCTATTTATTTGTTCTTTTCCTAGTTGCTAAATATGAACACTAATTTTCTTTTTCATTTTTCTTCTTTTATAAGAAAAGCATTATGAAACGAGTTGCCAGTCCAGGTTCGATGCACGATACTGGATGCTTGGGGCTGGTGCACTGGGACGACCCAGAGGGATTGTTTGGGGAGGGAGGAGGGAGGAGGGTTCAGGATGGGGAACACATGTATACCTGTGGCAGATTCATTTCGATATTTGGCAAAACTAATACAATTTTGTAAAGTTTAAAAATAAAATAAAATTAAGAAAAAAAAAAAGCATTTGCAGCCATATAATTTCTTCTGAATATAACTTTCACTGTTCCCCATAATTTGGTAGGAAACATTTTGCTCTTCATAGTTTTCTTGAGAGTCTGTAATTTCAGTTTTGTTTTTCCTTTTATCAAAGCATTTTGGAAAATATTTCTAAATTTCCAAATAGTTTTTTTCCTTAGCTAAGGGAGGAAAGGGCCTTTAATTTATCCAACATATATAATAAGTACATATTTTTCTATTACTACAAGAAAATAATATTCCGTTTTCCACACCAAGACCCTCTCTTCTTCCTTTACCAGTAAGTTCTCTTTTCCTTTAGGATGCTTTTACTTCCTGATTCCCCACATGAGAAGTTTAAATACTTTTCCTTCTACTGTCTCCACAGGCCTGACCTTCTCAAACTTGAGTTGCATTAACAAAAAATAGTTTAGTAATTTGTTTCAGCCCATGATTAGTTTTTCATTCTTTGTTTAGTGTTTCAAGGTACCCTGATGCTCCCCACGTTCTTGTCTCCTTGGATGCAAAGGCTTTCTTCCATCCTAGGGAGCAGGAGGGACATAGCACACTTCTTTAGTCCCCACTTTCACTAGCCTCAGGACCTAGTAGAAAATACTTAATAAATAAATAATGTACTTATTTTAATTCTGTCCCAATTTTGTGTATATTTTATGGTTCAAATGTTCTGTTTAGACTTGATTTCATTGATGATTTTGGAATGGAATATTCCTGTAAATATAAAGAAAGGAAATCAACTGCAGCTAACAAGAGAATTTCAGAAAAAAAAATCTGCTTCCTTGACTACACTAAAGTCTTTGACTGTGTGGATCACAACAAACTGTAGAAAATTCTTAAAGTGATGGGAATACCAAACCACCTTAACTGCCTCCTGAGAAACCTGTATACAGGTCAAGAAACAACAGTTAGAACTGGACATGGAACAATGGACTGGTTCAAAATTGGGAAAGGAGTATGGCAAGGCTGAATATTGTCACCCTGATTATTTAACTTCTGTGCAGAGTACATCATGCAAAATGCTGGACTGCATGAAGCACAAGCTGGAATCAAGATTGCAGGGAGAAATATCAACAACCTCAGATATGCAGATGATACCACTCTGATGGCAGAAAGTGAAGAGTAACTGAAAAGCCTCTTGATGAAGGTGAAAGAGGAGAGTAAAAAAGCTGGCTTAAAATTCAACATTCAAAAAATGAGGATCATGGCATTCAGTCCCATCACTTCACATTAAATAGATGGGGAAACAATGGAAACAGTGACAGACTTTATTTACTTGGGCTCCAAAATCACTGCAGATGGTGACTGCAGCCATGAAATTAAAGGATGCTTGCTCCTTGGAAGAAAAACTGTGACAAACCTAGACAGTGTATTAAAAAGCAGAGTTTTGTTTTCTTGTTTCAAAGGTGTACCAACTAATTGTTATTTGTTAAGTGTGATCTAAACTTTAGTAAACCATAGTTTGGGTTTGATAAATTAGTTTTTGATTACCTAAGTTGAAAGAGCCATCTTGTATTTTATATCTTTCCATCTTGTATTTTATACCTTTGTTTTCTGTCTTGCATGGAAACTATTTGTACATATGCCATATTATTTCTTTTAAGATTGAAAGGATCTAGGACTTTACTATTTTGTTTCTTTTCTAAGGCTCATAATTCCTCACAGGTAGTAGAACTTGATCAATATTATTAAATAAATGATTGAATAAATGGATATAATTGCCATTGTGATAATATTAATAGTAAAGTGATTATAGTTGTGATCATAAATTTACCATGGTATCTATCTTTTTTATTATTATATAGACTATATATTTTTGGATATATTGAAATATAGTATATAGTACATACAAAGCTGATTTCTGAGAAGCCTGTTCATCTGTGAATCTCATATTTAGATACTGGATAGCTCCTTCAGCATCTGGATATGGCAAAATCAATGACTTAAGCAGGAATTTACCCATTCAATGCAGATTAAACATGTTTTTGTGATAAATTATTACTTCTCCTTTTGCCTTTCCAAAGCATATAGAACAGATTTGGGCCAAGTTTTGAAGCTGTTTTGCATGCGTGTGCTAAGTTGCTTCAGTCGTGTCCAACTCTTTGCGACCTTATGGAGTAGCCTACCAGGCTCCTCTCTGCATGGGATTCTCCAGGCAAGGATACTGGAATGGGTTGCCATGCTCTCCCCCAGGGGACCTTCCTGACCCAGGGATCAAGCCCGTGGCTCCTGTAGCTCCTGCATTGCAGGCAGATTGTTTTACTGCTGAGCCACTCAGGAAGCCCATGAAGCTGCTCACTAATGCCATACATATAGTGGTGGGGTAGTGGGGAAACTGTGTGGCAGACTCGAGGTAAAACTGGGGCCTGGAGAAAACCCGAGCACCTTGGAAATGTGGGTAGAGGTAAAGGCAGGTGCTCTGAACAGCGAGTGGACTAGTGACAGGGCATTGAGAACTCTATGGTGTTTGGTGCTTATCCTAGAAGAAGAGAGAAAAGGGACAAGAGAAACAACAACAGTGTCTAATTAACAAATAGATAACACCTGTCAAGTTTATGTCTAAGCTTTGCCATTAGTTAGTGTATTGAATATTTTAGCAGCTTGTCTTCCATCCACATTGGGAAAATAGGAGTATAAAGGAGACTCAGTTCAGTTGAGTTCAGCCGGTCAGTCGTGTCCGACTCTTTGCAACCCCATTAATTACAGCACGCCAGGCCTCCCTGTCCATCACCAACTCCCAGTGTTCACTGAAACTCACGTCCATCGAGTTGGTGATGCCATCCAGCCATCTCATCCTCTGTTGTCCCCTTCTCCTCCTGCCCCCAATCCCTCCCAGCATCAGAGTCTTCTAAAATGAGTCAACTCTTCACATGAGGTGGCCAAAGTACTGGAGTTTCAGCTTTAGCATCATTCCTTCCAAAGAAATCCCAGGGCTGATCTCCTTCAGAATGGACTGGTTGGATCTCCTTGCAGTCCAAGGGACTCTCAAGAGTCTTCTCCAACACCACAGTTCAAAAGCATCAATTCTTCGGCACTCAGCTTTCTTCACAGTCCAACTCTCACATCCATACATGACCACTGGAAAAACCATAGCCTTGACTAGACAGACCTTTGTTGGCAAAGTAATGTCTCTGCTTTTGAATATGCTATCTAGGTTGGTCATAACTTTCCTTCCAAGGAGTAAGTGTCTTTTAATTTCATGGTTGCAATCACCATCTGCAGTGATTTTGGAGCCCCAAAAATAAAGTCTGACAATGTTTCCACTGTTTCCCCATCTATTTCTCATAAAGTGATGGGACCAGATGCCATGATCTTCGTTTTCTGAATGTTGAGCTTTAAGCCAACTTTTTCACTCTCCTCTTTCACTTTCATCAAGAGGCTTTTTAGTTCCTCTTCACTTTCTGCCATAAGGGTGGTGTCATCTGCATATCTGAGGTTATTGATATTTCTCCCGGCAATCTTGATTCCAGCATGTGTTTCTTCCAGCCCAGCGTTTCTCATGATGTACTCTGCATAGAAGTTAAATAAGCAGGGTGACAATATACAGCCTTGACGTACTCCTTTTTCTATTTGGAACCAGTCTGTTGTTCCATGTCCAGTTCTAACTGTTGCTTCCTGACCTGTACATAGGTTTCTCAAGAGGCAGGTCAGGAGACTAACTATGACCAATTCTTAATTCCTAGTGTTTGAATTTCCATTCAAGTCCATAGTTGTATGCAGTGGATCCTAGGTGACCCAGTCAAATTATTAATTTTTTTTGTGTTCCCACAATACCAACCTTTATTGAGCCCTTAATTTATTGTTCTTTGTGTTAAAATTCAGTTCAGTTCAGTTCAGTCGCTCAGTCGTGTCTGACTCTTTGAGACCCCACGAATTACAGCACACCAGGCCTCCCTGTCCATCACCAACTCCCGGAGTTCACTCAAACTCATGCTCATTGAGTCAGTGATGCCATCCAACCATCTCATCCTCTGTCATCCCCTTCTCCTCCCGCCTTCAATCTTTCCCAGCATCAGGGTCTTTTCAGATGACTCAACTTTTCACATCAGGTGGCCAAAGTATTGGAAAGTGTTAAAATTAGATGGTCACATGTCCAGATTCATATTTTTCAATGCCAATTTGGTCAAACTTTGGACCATGACCATTACTGGATGGGAAAATCAACTTAGTAGAGTGATAATAGGGTGATGTGACAAGAGTTTTTAAAAATTGGGAATAGGATAGACAAGAATAACAAATAGAGTATATTATAAATATTAAGGGTGTTTTCAATTAATAATTAATTTCATTGAATGTATACATGTGTGTGTATTAGTTCCTAATGTAAAAATATTATTTGCTATTGTGGGTTTGACATGGATATGCATTATTTTTCCTCCTTCACTGTTACCTTTACCTTTCTCTTTACCACAGAACTTACCAATGAATAGATAGAACTTATCAAAGAATCTTTTCTGGGGCATAATGTGAGGCATTTGGTCATGATTTAGACTCATTCCCTCTTCCATTGCCCTACAATGTGTGTTGAGCGCCTATAATTCATTAGGCACTAGTATAAGCATTTAATACTCATAATAACCTATGAAATGTGCTCTATTATCCCAAGTTACTGATGAGGAAACTAAAGTACAAAAGTAGATTAAGTAGATTAAAAACACAAATTTAGTAAGTGCCCAAGACTTGAACCTGGGCAGTCCATGATGTAATGGAAAGAATACAGTGTTGTTCACGGGCAGAGACCTAAGCTAGAGGGCTAGTTGGCCTAGGGTTTTGCTAAGGCTGTTTCTTGGGGTAAGGCTGCTAGAGAAAAGACTGCACATAGTCTTTTTTTGTGTGACTGGGCCCTGAAATTAGGTAAAGCTATAAGATAGACTGAATTCCTGCTTTTCAATTAATATTTTGATGCCTTGTGGACAGAGCTTGAGATAAGTGGCCAAATGCCTTGCCTTTTAAGAATTCATATTTAGTCTGACCCCATCAACTTACTTAATTTAATCTTGGCAACTTTTTAGGGACAACTTAATATTTGAAAAATTTACCAGTTTAAAGTGTTTTACTCCATGGTTGCACAACCATCACTACCTTATAATTTGAGAATGTCCTCTCCCCCAAAGAACCTCATACCAATTAGTAATCACATCACATTGCCACCTTTTCCCCTTTCCTTGGGTCCTGACATACACCATTCTACTTTCTATCTGTATGGATTTGCCTCTTCTGGACACTTCTTATCAATAGAGTCATTTAATATATGGTCTTTGAATCTGGCTTCTTTTATTTATCATTTTATTTTCAAGGTTAATCCACATTGTACATGTATCAGTGGCTGAATTATATATATATATATGTCACATACCACATTTTGTTTATTCATCAGTTGATGGACATTCATATTGTTTCTGACTTTTCTGGCACTGTGAATAGTGCTGCTTTGTTCCATTATGTATAAGTTTTTGTGTAATATGTTTTCAGTTCTCCTGGATCTATACCTAGGAGTTGCTGGGTGATACGGTGACTCTTTCCTGAAGAGATCTCTGGTCTTTCCCCTTTTGTTGTTTTCTTCTAATACAAAGCAGTATTCACTGAAGAAGGCCTTCTTGTCTCTTCTAGCTATTTTTTGGAATTCTGTATTTAATTGGATGTACCTTTCCCGCTCTCCTTTGCTTTTTGCTTCTCTTCGTTCTTCTGCTATTTATAAAGCCTCCTCAGATAATCACTTTTCCTTCTTGCTTTTCTTTTTCTTTGGGATGGTTTTGTTTGCTGCCTCCTGTATAATATCATGAACCTCTGTTGTAGTTCTTCAGGCACACTGTTAACTAGATCTAGTCCCTTGGATTTGTTTGTTACCTCTACTGTGCATTCATATGGGATTTGATTTAAGTCATACCTGGCTGGCTTATTGTTTTTCCCAGTTTTCTTTAGTGTAAGCCTGAATTTTGTTATGAGAAGCTGATGATCTGAGCCACAGTCAGCTGCAGGTCCTGTTTTTGCTGACTGTATACAGCTTCTCCATCTTTGGCTACAAAAAAAATTGGAAACATCAAGGGAGCGTTCCACCCAAAGATGGGCACAATAAAGGATAAAAATGGTAGCGATCTAGTAGACGCTGAAGAGATCAAGAAGAGATGGAAAGAAGACATGGAAGAATTGTATAAAAATATCTTAATGAACCAGATTACTGTGATGGTGTGGTTAGTCACCCAGAGCCAGACATTCTGGAGTGTGAAGTCAAGTGGGCCTTAAATAGCATGGCTGTTAATAAAGCTAGTGGATGTGATGAAATTCTAGCAGAACTATTCAGATCCCTAAAGAATGATGCCATCAAAGTTTTATATTCATTATGTCAGCAAATCTGGAAGACCCAGCAGTAGCCACAGTACTGAAAAAGGTCAGTCCTCATCCCAATTCCCAAGAAGGGTAGTACCAAAGAATGTGCTAATCATTGGACAGTTGCACTCATCTCCCATGCTAATAAGGTCATGCTTAAAATTTTGCATGCTAGGCTTCAGTAGTATGTGAACCAAGAAATTCCAGATGGCCAAATTGGGTTTAGAAAAGGAAGAGAAACCAGAGATCAAATTGCCAACATTCGCTGGATTATAGAGAAAGCAAGAGAATTTCAGAAAAATATCTATTTCTGTTTCATCGACTATGCTAGAGCCTTTGTGTGGATTGTTATAAACTAGAAAGCTCTTAGAGAGATGGGAATACCCAGACCATCTTACCTGTCCACTGAGAAACCTGTATGCAGGTCAAGAAGCAACAGTTAGGACCCTGTATGAAACAACTGATTGGCTCAAGATTGAGAAAGGAGTACGACAGGGCTGTCTGCTGTTACTGTTTAATCTGTATGCTTAGCACATCATGAGAAATGTTGGGCTGGATGAGTTACAAGATGGAATCAAGATAGGCAGGAGAGACATCAAAAACCTCACATATGTGGATGTTACCACTCTCTAATGGCAAAAATCAAAGAGGAACTAAAGAGCCTCTTGATGAGGGTGAAGGAGGAGAGTGAAAGAGCCAGCTTAAGACTAAACATTGAAAAAACCAAGATCATGGCATTTGATCCCATTACTGCATGGCAAATAGAAGGGGAAAAGATGGAAACAGTGACAGGTTTCCTCTTTTTGGGCTGCAAAATCACTGCAGACGGTGACTGCAGCCATGAAATCAGAAGACGATTGCTTCTTGGCAGGAAAGTGATGACAAACCTGGACAGTGTGTTGAAAAGCAGAGACATTACTGTGCCGACAAAGGTCGTATAGTCAAGGCTATGGCCTCCCCAGTGGTCATGCATGGTTGTGAGAGCTGGACGGTAAAGAAGGCAGAACACCGAAGAATGATACCTTCGAACTGTGGTGCTGAAGAAGACTCCTGAAAGTCCCTTGAACAGCAAGGAGATCAAACCAGTCAATCTTAAGGGAAATCAACCCTGAATATTCACTGGAAGGACTGATGCTGATCCTGAAGCTCCAGTATTTTGGTCATCTGATGCAGACAAACAACTCATTGGAAAAGTCCCTGATGCTGGGAAAGATTGAGGGCAGAAGGAGAAAAGGGCATCAGAGGATGAGATGGCTGGCCGGCATCACCAACTCAGTGGCTATGAGGAGCAAGCTCCAGGAGATGGTGAAGGATAGGGAAGCCTGGCATGCTGCAGTCCATGGGGTCACAAAGAGTCAGACATGACTAGGTGACTGAACAACAACAACATGGTAACTCTTTAATTCTGGAGAAACTACCAAATTGTTTTCCATGGCTATACCCTTTTATTGATACATTCCCACCAGCTATGCCATTTTGCATTTCAATTATTTCATATTCTCTCCAACACTTATTGTCTGGTTTTGTTTGTTTAACTGTAGCCATCCTGGTGAGTATGAGGTGATACTGTGGTTTCATTTCTCAAAACTGTGGTTTTCATTTGCATTATAATAATGACTAAAGAAATTGAGTGTCTATTCATGTCCTTACTGGTATTTGTATACCTTCTTTGATAAATTAGAGTTTTTGATTACACAAGTTGGAAAAGCTTGCTCTTTCCATCTTGTGCTTTATACTTTCGTTTTCTGCCTTGCACTGAAATTATTTGTATATATTCCATTTGTTTCCTTTTATATTGAAAGGATCTTTTTCCCCAAGATTATTTTGGCTATTCTGTATCCCTTGCATTTCCATATGAATTTTAGGATTGTCAATTTCTGCAGAAAAGAAAAAGACACTTGGAAAAGGATAGTGATTGCACTGAATTGGCAGATCAGTTTTGTGGAATATTGCTGTGTTAACAATATTAGGTTTTTCCAGCCATAAAGACAGTGTCCTTTCTTTTATTTATTTATTTATTTTTGTTACTTTACAATATTGTATTGGTTTTGCCATACATCAACACGCATCCGCCATGGGTGTACACATGTCCCCCATCCTTAAAAAACTGGAAATAGAATTTCCATATGACCCAGCAATCCCACTGCTGGGCATACACACCGAGGAAACCAGAATTGAAAGAGACACGTGTACCCCAATGTTCATTGCAGCACTGTTTACAATAGACAGTGTCCTTTGTTTCTTTAATTTCTTTTGATAGAGTTTTTTGGTTTGTTTTCATATACAGATCTTGTACTTATTTTGTTATTTACTCGTGTTTTTTAATATTATTGCATTGAATTACTTTCTTAATTTTATTTTCTGATTTTTCACTTTTGGTGTATAGAAATACAACTGATTTACGTATATTGATCTTAAATCCTGAAGCCTTGCTACCCTCATTTATTAGTGAGTATGAGTATGTGTATTCCTTAGAATGTTCTATATACATGATCATGTTATTTGCAAATAGAGATAATTTTTTACTTTTCCCATTCTAATCTGGATACTTTTTATTTTATTTTCATGTTTAGTACTCTTAAGGCTAGAACTTCCCGGAGAAGGCAATGGCACCCCACTCCAGTACTCTTGCCTGGAAAATCCCATGGACGGAGGAGCCTGGTGGGCTACAGTCCATGGGGTCGCGAAGAGTCAGACACGACTGAGCGACTTCACTTTCACTTTTAACTTTCATGCATTGGAGAAGGAAATGGCAACCCACTCCAGTGTTCTTGCCTGGAGAATCCCAGGGACAGGGGAGCCTGGTGGGCTGCCGTCTATGGGGTCGCACAGAGTTGGACACGACTGACGTGACTTAGCAGCAGTAGCAGCAGGCTAGAACTTCCAGTACAATATTAAATAGGGGTGGTAAAGGTAGACATCCTTGACTTGTTCTTGATTTGGGGAGAAAAGTTTTCAGTCTTTCACCATTAACTATGGTGTTAGCTATGGGTATTTTGTATTCCCTTTGTCAGTTTGAAAAAATTCTCTTCTGTTCCTCGTTTGTTGAATTTTTTATCTTGAGAGAATATTGGAATTTGTTAATTTTTTTTTCTGCAGGTATTGAGATGATCATGTGTTTGTTTTCCCTGGATTGTATTAATATAGTGTATTACATTGATTTTTATATGTCAAACCAAACTTGTATTCCTAGGACAACTCTCCTCTCATTGTATTGTGTAATCCTTTTCATATGTTGTTTGATTTAGTATTTCGGTGGTATATGCTGCTGGTCCTTTGTTGAGGATTTTTGCACTTATCATCAATTATAAGGAATATGATCTCTAGTTGTGTGTGTGTGCATGCATGTGCAAGTATGTGATGTCTTTGATTGTTTTGTTATTAATGTAATACTGGCCTTTGGCTACTCATTTCATTTTTGAAGAGTAGTTTTTGCTGGATTTAGAATTCTTGATTTATAGATTTTTTTCCCAAGAACCTTGAATGTGTCATTCCATTTTCTTCATTTTGTTTCTGATAAGAATACAGCTGTTAATCTTATTGAACATTTCTTGAAGGTGATAAGTCACTTCTCTCTTTCTGAATTCTGTTTGTCTCTTGACAGTCTGGCTAGCATATGTCAAGATGTGGATCTTTTTGAGTTTGTTATATTTGGAGTATTTTGAGCCTCTAGATGTGGACGTTAATGTTTTTAATCAAGTTTGGAAGTTTTTGACCATTGTTTCCTCACATATTCTTTCTTCCCATTTCTGTTTCTCCTTTTCTTCTGAGACTCCCGTTATGCATATATTGGTACCGTTGATGGTATCTCCCCGTGTTTATGAGGCTGTGTTTATTTTTCTTTATTCTTTTAACTTTTGTTCCTCAAACTAGATCAACTTCATTGACATATCTTCAGTTGAGTTCATTGTTTCTTTTTCCTGCCTGCTCAAATCTGCTATTGAGTGTCTCTAATGAAATATTCATTTCAATTATTGTACTTTTCTTTTTTTTTTATTGTACTTTTCAAATCCAGAATTTGTTTGAGTTTTTAAAAAGTAACTCTTATATCTCATTGATAATCTCTATTTGGCCAGATAACCTCATACTTTCTTTTAGTTCTTTAGACATAGTTTCCTTCAGCTCTTTGAACATATTTAAATTAACTCACTTAAAGTATTTGTTTAATAACAAATGACCTCCTCAGGACCAGTTTATATTGAGTGCTTTTGTTCTTCTGCATGGCCATACTTTCTAGAGTTTTTTTTGCATGGCTCATAATTTTTTGTTGAAAACTCAACATTTTAAAAACGTAGCAACTGTAGAAATCAGACACTCTCCCATTCCCAGGGTGTTTTTGCTGCCTTGGTGGTTGTTGTAGTAGTTTGTTTAGTGACTTTTCTGAACTAATTATGTGAAGTCTATGTTGTTTTGTGTGGCCACTGATGTCTCTGCTTGTTTAGCTTAGTGGTGACCCAGTGATTGGAAGAGTTTTCCATAAATGTCTGTGACAAACAAATCAGCAGTCTTTGCTGAGAGCTCTATGTTTATGTTGGGGTGTACCTTCAATGCTCAGCAAGGTGTGTGACAGGTGTTACCCTTCATTTCCTGCTTACGCAGAACCTCGAGGTCAGCCGGAGATGAGAGCTTAGGGCCTCCTGAAGTCTTTATTTTGTTTGGGTACAGCCTTATACATGGCTCTTTGTGGTCTCCTAGATTCCCAAGACTATGTTGGAGCTTTTCAAAGCTTATATGGTTTAATATTTCCTAGGTGTTCCTTTAAAGCTTTTTTGGTTAGTCTATTGTTGCTCCATATAGTAACCAATTCCTCAGGCAGCTGTGAAGTTAAAACACTTGCTCGTAATTGTTCTCAACAATTGCCCTTTGGGAGAAGGTTTTCTGTATGAGGTGAGTTTTGAGTCAGGCCAAATACAGACTAACTTATAAGTGGGGTCTTCCAGGGAGCCAACAGGAAGGTCAAATAATGACAGTTCATTGGGAATGAGGATTTAAAAGGGCTTCAGTTCCCTTCTTCTCCACTCAGTGACTACTAGGATGTACCAGGAATGTGGGCTGTTATTTTTCAAGACTATTGCAGAGATGAGAATGGAGGATAGAACTAAGAGAAGTTAAAATGTCACAAAATGTGCTGTTCTTACTGACATACACTATTTATTGATTTAAAGATAAACACTTCCTGTATTGCTGGAAGGCTTTTCCAGAGCTCTGAAAAAGTTTATTCTAAAAAATTTTTCAGCTTTTTCATTGCTTTTATGGATGAACAAAATTTTGGATTTTGTTCCCTAATCTGCCATTTTTGCCAACAGTACCCCATAGCTTAATTTTTAAATACGATTTTCCAGCCCTCATCTTAAAAGTTTTGAGCCATTTGGCTTTTGACAGTCTTTCCTTCATAAAATACCTTTTTTTTTTTTTTTTGCCTCTATGGTTATTCTTTTCCATTGTTCAGGGGATGCTCTTCCTCTGATTATCCTTTAGAAGTTGATGTTTTTGAAAGTTCTGTCCTTGACTCTCTTATGTTTTCATTCCACACATCCTTTCTGGGTGATCTCACCTATACATGATTTCAGTTGCCTCTTGCATGACATAATTCTTAAATACAAGTTTTAAATCTAGATGTCTGTTTATCTTTGGACTTATGTAGCCACTGCATCTTAGACATCTCCACCTCAGTGTCCTCTCTAACTTTTCTTTCTCTCACCATGGTCATAGGAGAGCAGTTATAAAGTTCTATCACTCTACTTCCTAAATATCTGTAGAATCTATTTTCCCCATCCCTGATGCTGCTTTCCTAATTAAGACTTCATTTCTGTCTTGCTTAAACTGTTATAATACTTTCTTGTCTTTCCATCCCCAATATTGTTCTGCCTTTCATACATTTTCTATACTTCAGGTAGAATACACCTTATAAAAAGCATATTTCTTTTTGTCACTTCTTCACTGGGTAGACAACAGCTAAGAATATAGACACCAGCCCTGCTTTCAGGGAACTTTGGATATAGTGAAGGACACAGACAAGTAAGTGACCACGTGGAATTCAGAGTATGACGGAGCAAGTACAGTGCACAAAAGAGAGGCAGGCACTCAGCTGGGATTCAGGATATCAAGAAAATTGCAAAGGAGATGATGCCTAAGCTAAGATCTTCAAGAAGAGTAGAAATTATAACAATGAAGGGAAGAATGGGAAAGAATATTTCCAGGCTGAGAGTACATGTAGAAAGGCCTAGAGAAAGCATAACATCACAAGAAAGAAGTTCTATATGTTAGAAAACTTTACATTGAGGAAGTAGTATGAGTTAAACCTGAAGAGGTAAACTGAGGCCATATCATACTGAAGCGATTTTTATTAGGAAGAAACATGGTGAGATTTACATATTAGAAAGAACAGTTTGGCTGGAGTATGGCAAATGCTTTGGATGAGAGGATTGATTTGAAATCAAGGTGACCAGTTAGGAAGCTCTTGCATAGTAACCCAGGCAATGGATAATATTGATGTAGGCATTTGGAATAGAGAAAATTGAATGGATTTGAGAACTGTTTTAGAAATAGAATTGTTGAATGTGGAGGAGAGAGGGAGAAACTAAGGAAAATTGTATTATTTAGTTAATAAAGCTGTCTATTCCAACAGCTATCTATTTAGAACATAAAGCTGTTTTTAAAAACTGAAGTAGAGTTGATTCACAATATTGTATTAGTTTCAGGAGTACAGCAAAGTGATTCAGATATCTTTATCTATTTATCTATGAGGATTCTTTTCTATAGTAAATTATATTGAATATAGTTCCCTATATATTTACTATTTGTTTAAATATCCCCTATTTACTATATAGTTATAGTAAATCTTTGTGTTTTTTTTTTTTAAATCAATTCCTTTTGTAGTATTGTGTGTCTGTTAATCCTATACTACTAATTTATTTCTCCCTATCCCCCTTTCTCCTTTGGTAACCATAAGTTTGTCTTCTATGTCTGTGAATCTGTTTCCGTTTTGTAAATAAATTCATTTGTATTATTTTTTAGATTCCACGTTTAAGCAGTATAATATTTGTATTTGACCTAATTCACTCAGTGTGATATTCTCTGGATCCATCCACGTCGCTGCAAATGGCAATGTTTCATTCTTTTTATGGCTGGGTAATATTCCATTGTATATATGTAGCCACATTTTCTTTATACTTTCACCTCTTGATGGATATTTAGGTTTCTTCTATGTTTTGGATATTATAGATAATGCTACTATGAATATTAGGGTATATGCAGCTTTTTGAATTCATTTTCATCTTTTCTGGATACATGCCCCAGAGTGAACTATCTGGATCATATAATAGCTCTATTTTTATTTTTTTTTTAAGGAACCTCCAATACTGTTTTCAGTAGTGGCTGCACCAATTTACATTCCCACCAGCAGTGTACAAGGGTTGCTCCACACCCTCTCAACATTTGTTATTTGTAGGCTTCTGATGATGACCATTTGGAGCTGAGTGAGGCGATACCTTAATGTATCAATAGTTTTGATTTGCATTACCTTGATGATTAGCGATGTTGAACATCTTTTCATGTACCTTAGAACATAAAGCTTTTATTTATGTATGTAGGTAAGTAAGTATGTACATTAGTGATAAGAAAGTATATGGTGCTTTATAGATTTTCTTTTAAAAATTATCTACATTTGATATGTCTAAAAATCTAAGCTCCCCTGGAAATTTAATGTTTTCTTGGTAAAAGCTAGAATGGGCCTAATACCTGGTAAGTTTATTTATTTCTGTGAGCCTAGCCTTGTATTTCCTATCAGAATTCATGATTAAAATCCTCTCAACATTTCTAGTCAACTTTTTTTTTTATCATAAGGATAAAACTACATAGTTGATATCATCAGTTTTCCCATGCTACAGAAGAATGTTTCTGTTTTGGAGTTTTCTCTACAAATCAACCAAAAACTTCTGCAACTTTCTGTTTGTAGTATAGTAGAAGATCTGAACAGGGTAAAAGTACTTTTTGTCTAGTGAATGTATGTCTACATGACTACCTTTTGCTATCTGATTAAAAAGCATGCTTTGAAATGTAGCATTCTTTGAATTTGAAGGCCTGTTTTAAAGTTTATCATTTCATCACCAAGATAGAAAAGAGAATCATTGATTGTTTTTATAGAAGAGGTTTCCAAGTTTATATATTTGGACTTTCATATGCTTCTGTATGGACTTTGAAGAAATAATAACCCCATAACCACTATTTCCTGAACTATTCTAGTATTTGTTAAGTGGATGGGTGGTTGGATATGATACTGTTAAACAAAAGTAGCTCTCAGTTTAGCTTCAATCAGGATCATTAATCTGAATTTATTTTAGGAAACAAAGGAAAAGTTTAGTATTAATATTATCTTTAAAATGTTATAGAGGACATTTTAAATCTTCATCATAAAAAAAAGAGAGAAATGATGGTTTCCTTTTAATTGAAGACAAAAATCCCATGGCTCCAAAAAAGAAATCCTCTCTATTCTCAGTTGCTTTTAAAAATCTTGAACCTGTCAGTGAAATTGTGTAATCTAGTAATAACATGCCTAAGGCTTATTGCCTTTTCTTGGGCAACAGTATCAGCAAATGATGTGCTCTATCGATTTTAATCACATTGTTTTTACAGCTCCATTGCAATGTTTGGAAAACTCACCAAGTAAATAAATCTGTGGATGCAGACACTTCTTTTTTCTCTGAAAACCTAACCAATTACATATTATTCCTTCTTGATCAGTCATTAAGGTATAACAGAGTAGTAATACTTTGATGATATTACACAGAAAACCCTAAAGATGCCACAAAAAAACTACTAGAGGTCATCAATGAATTTGGTAAAGTTGCAGGACCCAAAATTAATATATAGAAATCTGTTGCATTTCTATATATTAACAACAAACTATCAGAGGATTTAGGGAAGAGGTTTCATTTGCCATCATATTAAAAATAATAAAATGCCTAGGAATCAGCCTATCTAAAGAGGTAAAAGACCTGTACTTGGGAAACTGTGAGACACTTTGATGAAAAAAATTGAAGATGACGCAGTGAAAGAAATACTCAAAGACTGGAAGAATTAATATTGATAAGATGAGCATACTACCCAAGGCAATCTAGAAGTCCAGTGTGATCTCTATTAAAATATATTTTTCACAGAACTAGACAAATAATTAAAAAATTTGTATGGAAGGACAGAAGACCCCAAGTAGCCAAAATAATCTTGAGAAAGAGGAATAGAGGTGGAGCCATCATGTTCCCCGAGGTCGGACTCTACTGTTAATACAAAGCTATACATTCCTTTTCATGTTGTTTGTTGTCGCTCAGTTGCTAAGTCATGTCAGACTCTTTGAGACCCCATGGACTATAGCACACCAGGCTTCTCTGTACTTCAGTATCTCCCGAGTTTGCTCAAACTTGTGTTCATTGAGTCGGTGATCTCATCCTCTGCTGTCCACTTCTCCTTCTGCCACCAATCTTCCCCAGCATCAGGGTCTTTTCCAGTGAGTTGGCTCTTTGCATCTGGTGGCCAAAGCATTGGAGCTTCAGCTTCAGTCCTTCCAATGAATATTCAGGGTTGATTTCCTTTAGGGTTGACTGGTTTGATCTCCTTACAGTCCAGGGGACTCTTAACGAATCTTCCCTAGGACCACAATTTGAAAGTATCAATTCTTTGGTACTCAGCCTTCTTTATGGTCCAACTCTCGCATCTGTACATGACTACTGGAAAAATCATAGCTTTGACTGGATGGATCTTTGTTGACAAAGTGATGTCTTTGCTTATTAATAACGCTTCTAGGTTTGTCCATAGCTCTCCTTCCAAGGAGCAAGCATCTTTTAATTTCATGGCTGCAGTGATTTTGCAGCCCAAGAAAATAAGATCTGTCACTGCTTCCACTTTTCTCCCCTTCTATTTGCCATGTGATGGGACAAGATGCAATGATCTTAGATTTTTTAATGTTTAATAGGCACTGTACAAATGTTATTTAGTTAGTTGTCACGATAATCATGTAAGAGAGTTACTACTATTAGCTCCTCTTTACATATCCCCATATGTACAGAGCTAGTAAGTAGTAGAGGTGAAATTTGAATCCTGATCTCTAAATTTTGTTTCCCACTTGATTACATTACTTCCCTGGTAACTCCCTCTTTTATATTACTTTTGTACTTTTTATATACTGATGATTGTATGTGTGTGTGCTCAGTTGCTCAATCATGTCTGACTCTGCAACCACATGAACTGTAGCCTGCCAGTCTCCTCTGTCTATGGAATTTTCCAGGCAAGAATACTGGAGTGGGTTCTTACTCCAGGGGATCTTCCTGACCTAGGGATTGAACCTGCATTTCTTGTGGCTCCTGTGTTGACAAGCTGATTTTTTGCCACCGCACCACCTGGGAAGCCTATAATGATCATTATCTTTATCATAATCATTATCACTAAGGCCCATGCCTTGATAATCTCTTTATTCCCTGTGCCCAGAACAATCCTTGGTATATAACAGGTATTCAGAAAATGTTCGCTGGATACATGCATACATGGTTAGGTTACTGGGTTCTTTGTTGTTCTGTTCTCCTGCTTTGACCTCTCTTGCTCACTGCTTAACTCATTACTGCTCCCTGAAGACTCTTCTTGGCTAGGCTTACAGAACCCTTACCAGTAAGTGCCTTTTAGGTCTTATTTCCCCTGTCTTTGCTATTTTGTTGAAATTAACAGCCATGCCACATTGATGGCCAAGATATAACATTCTAAATGCTTTTGTTCTGGCTAAGTCTGGGGTTTGTGTGCTGCAGATAAATGACTCATCATTAGAAGTGAAGAGAACAGTCTCTTCTCGAAAATAAGTACCTTACTTGAGGTGACTTGGCTAGGGAGCCTGAGAAAGTTAACATATATATCACATGAATTTTTTTGGTTTCATCTATGACAGTAGCCATCATGGTCAACAAAAGAGTCCAAAATGCAGTACTTGGATGCAACCTCAAAAATGACAGAATGATCTCTGTTTGTTTCCAAGGCAAACCATTCAATATCACAGTAATCCAAGCCTATGCCCCAACCAGTAATGCTGAAGAAGCTGAAGTTGAACGGTTCTATGAAGACCAACAAGACCTTTTAGAACTAACACCCCAAAAACATGTCCTTTTCATTATAGGGGACTAGAATGCAAAAGTAGGAAGTCAAGAAACACCTGGAGTAACAGGCAAATTTGGCCTTGGAATATGGAATGAAGCAGGGCAGAGGCTGATAGAGTTTTGCCAAGAGAATGCACTGGTCATAGCAAACACCTTCTTCCAACAACACAAGAGAAGATTATACACATGGACATCACCCGATGGTCAACATCAAAATCAGATTGATTATATTCTTTGCAGCCAAAGATGGAGAAGCTCTATACAGTCAGCAAAAACAAGACCGGGAGCTGACTATGGCTCAGATCATGAACTCCTTATTGCCAAATTCAGACTTAAATTGAAAGTAGGGAAAACCACTAGACCATTCAGGTGTATGACCTAAATAAAATCCCTTATGATTATACAGTGGAAGTGAGAAATAGATTTAAGGGCCTAGATCTGATAGATAGAGTGCCTGATGAACTATGGATAGAGGTTCATGACATTGTACAGGAGATAGGGATCAACACCATCCACATGGAAAAGAAATGCAAAAAAGCAAAATGGCTGTCTGAAGAGGCCTTACAAATAACTGTGAAAAGAAGAGAAGTGAAAGCAAAGGAGAAAAGGAAAGATATATGCATCTGAATGCAGAGTTCCAATAATAGCAAGGAAAGATAAGAAAGCCTTCCTCGGCGATAAGTGCAAAGAAATAGAGGAAAACAACAGAATGGGAAAGACTAGGGATCTCTTCAAGAAAATTAGAAATACCAAGGGTACATTTCATGCAAAGATGGGCTCGATAAAGGACAGAAATGGTATGGACCTAACAGGAGCAGAAGATATTAAGAAGAGGTGTCAAGAATACACAGAAGAGCTGTACAGAAAAGATCTTCACAATCAAGATAATCATGATGGTGTGATTACTCACCTAGAGCCAGACATCCTGGAATGTGAAGTCAAGTGGGCCTTAGAAAGCATCACTACGAACAAAGCTAGTGGAGGTGATGGAATTCCAGTTGAGCTATTTCCAATCCTGAAAGATGATGCTGAGAAAGTGCTGCACTCAATATGCCAGCAAATTTGGAAAACTCAGCAGTGGCCACAGGACTGGAAAAGCTCAGTTTTGATACCAGTCCCAAAGAAAGGCAATGCCAAAGAATGCTCAAACTACCGCACAACTGCACTTATCTCACATGCTAGTAAAGTGATGCTCAAAATTCTCCAAGCCAGGCTTCAGCAGTATGTGTACCGTGAACTTCCAGATGTTCAAGCTGGTTTTAGAAAAGGCAGAGGAACCAGAGATCAAATTGCCAACATCTGCTGGATCATGGAAAAAGCAAGAGAGGTCCAGAAAAACATCTATTTCTGCTTTATTGACTATGCCAAAGCCTTTGACTGTGTGGATCACAATAAACTGTGGAAAATTCTGAAAGAGATGGGAATACCAGACCACCTGACCTGCCTCTTGAGAAATCTATATTCAGGTCAGGAAGCAACAGTTAGAACTGGACATGGAACAACAGACTGGTTCCAAATAGGAAAAGGAGTTTGTCAAGGCTGTATATTGTCACCCTGCTTATTTAACTTACATGCAGAGTACGTCATGAGTAATGCTGGGCTGGAGGAAGCACAAGCTGGAATCAAGATTGCTGGGAGAAATATCAATAACCTCAGATATGCAGATGACACCACCCTTATGGCAGAAAGTGAAGAGGAACTAAAAAGCCTCTTGATGAATGTGAAAGAGGAGAGTGAAAAAGTTGGCTTAAAACTCAACATTCAGAAAACAAAGATCATGGCATCTGGTCCCATCACTTCATGGGAAATAGATGGGGAAACAGTGGAAACAGTGTCAGACTTTATTTTTTGGGCCCCAAAATCACTGCAGATGGTGATTGCAGCCATGAAATGAAAAGACACTTACTCCTTGGAAGGAAAGTTATGACCAACCTAGATAGCATATTCAAAAGCAGAGACATTACTTTGCCAACAAAGGTCCGTCTAGTCAAGGCTATGATTTTTCCTGTGGTCATGTATGGATGTGAGAGTTGGACTGTGAAGAAAGCTGAGCACTGAAGAATTGATGCTTTTGGACTGTGGTGTTGGAGAAGACTCTTGAGAGTCCCTTGGACTGCAAGGAGATCCAACCAGTCCATTCTGAAGGAGATCAGCCCTGGGATTCCTTCCTTCTTTGGAAAAATGATGCTAAAGCTGAAACTCCAGTACTTTGGCCACCTCTTGCAAAGAGTTGACTCATTGGAAAAGACTGTAATGCTGGGAGGAATTGGGGGCAGGAGGAGAAGGGGACAACAGAGGATGAGATGGCTGGATGGCATCACGGACTCATTGGACATGAGTTTGAGTAAACTCCGGGAGTTGGTGATGGACAGGGAGGCCTGGCGTGCTGCGATTCATGGGGTTGCAAAGGGTCAGACACGACTGAGCAACTGCACTGAACTGAACTGAACTGATGGCATGGCAAATAGATGGGGAAACAATAGAAATAGTGACAGACTTTATTTTTCAGGGCTTCAAAATCACTGTGGATGGTGACTGCAGCCATGAAATTAAAAGACTCTTGCTCCTTGGAAGAAAAGTTATGACTAACCTAGATAGCATACTAAAAAGCCAGAGAAATTACTTTGCCAACAAAGGTCCATCTAGTCAAAGCTGTGGTTTTTCTGATAGTCATGTATGGATGTGAGAGTTGGACTATAAAGAAAGCTGAGCACCAAAGAATTGATGCTTTTGAACTGTGGTGTTGGAGAAGACTCTTGAGAGTCCCTTGAACTACAAGGAGATTGAACCAGTCCATCCTAAAGGAAATCAGTCCTGAATATTCATTGGAAGGACTGATGCTGAAGCTGAAACTCCAATACTTTGGCCACCTCATGTGAAGAGTTGAATCATTTGAAAAGATCCTGATGCTGGGAGGGGTTGGGGGCAGGAGGAGAAGGGGATGATAGAGGATGAGATGGTTGGATGGCATCACTGACTCAATGGACACGAGTTTGAGCAAGCTCTGGGTTTGGTGATGGACAGGGAAGCCTGGCGTGCTGCAGTCCATGAGGTTGCAAAGAGTCGGACACAACTGAGTGACTGAACTGAACTGATGACATGCATGTTTTATATGAAAGAAGCACAAGCCAGTTATTGCTAGTTAAACAATCTGTCAAAAAGTAGTGAGTTTTTAAAATTGAATATGAGGATCTGAGTAATAATAGGGTTTATTCAGTTCAGTTCAGTCGCTCAGTTGTGTCTGACTCTTTGCGACCCTATGAATCGCAGCACACCAGGCCTCCCTGCCCATCACCAACTCCTGGGGTTCAACCAAAGTCATGTGCATTGAGTTGGTGATGCCATCCAGCCATCTCATCCTCTGTTGTCCCCTTCTCCTCCTGCCCCCAGTCCCTCCCAGCATCAAGGTCTTTTCCAGTGAGTCAACTCTTCACATGAGGTGGCCAAGATAGTGGAGTTTCAGCCTCAGCATCAGTCCTTCCAATGAACACTGAGGACTGGTCTCCTTTCAGATGGACTGGTTGGATCTCCTTGCAGTCCAAGGGACTCTCAAAAGTCTTCTCCAACACCACAGTTCAAAAGCATCAATTCTTCAGTGCTTAGCTTTCTTTATAGTCCAACTCTCACATCCATACACGACTACTGGAAAAACCATAGCCTTGACTAGACGAACCTTTGTTGGTAAAGTAATGTCTCTGCTTTTGAATATGCTATCTAGGTTGGTCATAACTTTCCTGCCAAGGAGTAAGCGTCTGTTAATTTCATGGCTGCAGTCACCATCTGCAGTGATTTTGGAGCCCCAAAAAATAAAGTCTGACACTGTTTCCACTGTTTCCCCATCTATTTCCCATGAAGTGATGGGACCAGATGCCATGATCTTAGTTTTCTGAATGTTGAGCTTTAAGCCAACTTTGTCACTCTCTATGACAAAGCTTTGTAGTTGTTGAAGACTGGACTTAGTCAGCTGAAACCCTTAGAGTTTTACAATATGGTATATCATTGAAGTAAATACTTGTGTCTGTGTATCCTTAAGATTCATAAATTTGGGAGTGTAGTTATAACATCTTGTCTGATAGGAAAACTGTCAGAAGTAGATGGCAATTTAAAGTATAGGATTGGGATCAGGCTTGGTATTGGGGTTTTGGTGTTTTGCTCTAGAATGAGAGCTTCAAGGTAGAGTGAGGGTTGGCAGTTAGTTTTTTGGCCAGGAGATGTCTTCATGTATATTATTTTTTTACATGATATACACTGGCTCTCTTACTCGAGGCACCTACGTTGCATATTATATTTGTGAGTTCAGAAACACTGTTTCTGTCAATCACTGAATAGTTTTCAATCAATGATCCTTATTTAATAATGGAGATCTTTACTGAATATAAGATGACAAGGTGAATAGAACATAAGTTCCTGCCCTGGATGTTTTCACAGTCAAGAGAAGTATTTTTGTTGTTGTTTTGTTTTATTAAATTAACATTACTTATAAAAAATCTTAAAAACAGAGATCAAGGAATGTATTGTTGGTATTTTGTTATAGACTGTTTGGAGTTTTCTTGCCTTCAAACATCTGACTACAAGAAGTAGGTTGCCTGTTTGTTCAGTTACTGAGTTGTGTCCAACTCTGCAACCCTGTGGACTACAGCACGCCAGGGTACCCTGTCCTTCACTATCTCTTGGAGTTTGCTCAAACTCAAGTCCATTGAGTCGGTGATGCCATCCAACCATCTCATCCTCTGCTGCCCCCTTCTCCTTTTGCCTTAAATCTTTTTCAGCATCAGGGTCTTTTCCAATGAGTCTGCTCTTTGCATCAGATGGCCAAAGTGTTGGAACTTCAGCTTTAGCATCACTCCTTCCAATGAATATTCAGGGTTGATTTCCTTTAGGATTGACTGGTTTGATCTACTTGCTGTCCAAGGGACTGTCAGTAGTCTTCTCCAGAACTACAGTTCAAAAGCATCAATTCTTTGGCAGTCAGCTTCTTTATGGTCCAACTGTCACATCTGTACATGACTACTGGAAAAACCATAGCTTTGACTATACACACCTTTGTTGGCAAAGTGATGTCTCTGCTTTTTAATATGCTGTCTAGGTTTGTCATAGCTTTTCTTCCAAAGAGCAAGCGTCTTTTAATTTCATGACCTCAGTCACCATCCGCAGTGATTTTGGAGCCCAAGAAAATAAAATCTGTCACTGTTTCCACTTTTCCCCCTTCTATTTGCTATGAAGTGATGGGACTGGATGCCACGATCTTTGTTTTTTGAATGTTGAGTTTTAAGCTAGCTTTTTCACTCTCCTCTTTCACCCTCATCAAAAGGCTCTTTAGTTCCTCTTCACTTTCTGTCGTTAGAGTGGTATTGTCTGCATATCTGAGGTTGTTGATATTTCTCCTGGAAGTCTTGATTCCAGCTTGTGAGTCATCCAGCCCAGCATTTTGCATGGTGTACTCTGCATAGTATACCTAGTACACTTAGTACACATAAATAAGCAGGGTGGAAATATACAGCCTTGACATACTCCTTTCCCAATTTTGAACCAGTCTGTTGTTCCATGTCTAGTTCTAACTATTGCTCCTTGACTTGCATTCAGGTTTCTCAGGAGACAGGTAAGGTGGTCTGGTATTCCCATCACTGTAAGAATGTTCAAGTTTGTTGTGATCCACACAGTCAAAGGCTTTTGTGTAGTCAATGACATGGAAGTAGATATTTTTCTGGAATTCCCTTGCTTTTTCTATGACATCCTAGTTTATGTTTAAATATCGTCTATGATTTCTTACGGGTGACCTCCCAGCCTCTACTTGGACACTTGCAGTGACAGAGGTAGTCTTTCCTGTTACCTTAGACAGTTCTGAGTGTTAGGAAGCCCTTTGTATCAGGTTGATATTGGCTTGCACTGTTTTGAGTCACAGAGAACTCTAATTCCCTCTGCAGACCTATGAAGAGAGCTCTGACATTCCCTCCTCCACACGACCCCCTCATTTCTTGATGACTTTTCTATACACCTGCTTATTTTCTGCCTAAGTGATTTGTGATTATGGCTCTTCCCCCACAAAAGGAACACTCACAGGTTTTCATTGAGTGTCCATTATGTACAGGATCAGCTGTGCTGGCATAAAAGTCCCTGACTTCAGATTAGTTTTAATGTACATGGAGAAAAGACACTGGATAACAACAAGAAAAACATCAGGAAAAAATTGGCAGGGATGGGGGGAATCTCTCCAGTTTCTTTAAACCATACTTTCTTTGTAAAATCGCTGTTCTTAAACTGTCAACATGGGGACCACATTTAAGACTGTCCCTCCGGATTATAGTTTAATCAGTGAAGAGTATTATGCAAATTAAAATTTTAAAATCTGATAGCATACGTTGGGTGTTAAATGTGAGAATTTTTAAATGTCTGAAATAAAATAAAATCTAAACATACTATAAATCCTTTTATAAGACAACATAGACCAATTTCCCTAATTATGACCTTAATGGAGATAGTAAACGAGTGCTGGTCTCATTTAACAACACTATGACCTAGAAAGCTCATTTGGCCCCTCTTTAGGTTCTGTAAGCCTGTTATGAAAACAAGTAGTTGAAAAGTGAATATACAAGTCATTCCACTTGGTCTGCATAATGTCAGACAATCCATAAGGTTTTTTTCTTCACTTGAATAGGACACATTTTTTACTGAATTGACTTGACTGTTAGGTTCCTTGTAGACATAGTCTTAGCAAAGAAAGCTAAAAATTGCTTTTGGGGAAGAAAATTGTAGCTAGTTATATCTCATAAAACCATTCTTGTGTTCATTTTCGAGGAAATTACTATAAGTGTATCTTCTAGGGCCAGTGTGTTAAGAGACCTTTTTATGCTGAAATAAAAACTCAAGAGAGTTTCAATATCAGAGTTGTTCCATTGACTTCTTTTACTCCTGAAAATAAAATGAGAATCTAGCCAAAGGAAAGGTCATGTTTGTTAAACACTGACTTTATTTGACCTTATTGTATTTATTTACATTATGTT
Organism: Bubalus kerabau; assembly: GCF_029407905.1. Taxonomy (NCBI): domain Eukaryota; kingdom Metazoa; phylum Chordata; class Mammalia; order Artiodactyla; family Bovidae; genus Bubalus; species Bubalus kerabau. Next base: position 44,059,176 of record NC_073638.1, read on the forward strand.
TAATACCTATGCATTTCCAGTCTTTGGAGACACAAAGAAACTATTATGTTAGAAGTTTCTTTGGTTTCCTAATATGTTTTTCTATCCAAAGTCCTGTTTACATGTAATTCCATGGTTCTACATAAGAAGAGCTGTTCGTCTTTGAATTTACATAAAGATACGCTAGGTTTGCAATAGCTGATTCATTTTATGCCCCTAAAATATGAATGACATCATTTGGCCCACTGGACAGTATATTTATTTTACTAACAAATCTTTCAGATCAATTCATAAGTGAGAAAGAAATAAACGTGAGTAAATGTTTGTTCTATTTTGGTTTTTAAGTTAAAATAATTAGAATTCAGCCAGCCAAAAAGAAATTAAATTCAAAATCCAATCCTTCTCAAGAAATTTTGCATACAGCTATTCCACCTATTGTTTTAGCCTTGCTGGGGTAAGAAAGTAGAACATTACTTTGGCAAATGTAATAGTTGGTAAGCTGGGAAGCAGAAACAAAGCTTGTCAGTGAATTCCAGGAACTCCTATGTTTTCTGAATATAGCTACCAAATACTTCTAGGGCAATGGATATGTCAGAAGCGGAGCGAGAAAGTACCTGGAAGCCTATGTCAGTGTCAGTGATACTGTGATAACTTGACATTGAGACTGAGGGAGAAACGAAAGGAAATGCTTTCTGAACTGAGCTAAGAAAAATACAACTATTTTTCAATCCACAGAATAAACTGTCTTAGAAATGGGAAATTTAATATTTAAAGATTCTCTTCAAAGTTTGTGGATATATATAGTAAAACTTGAGGGATTTAGTAAGAATGCTTTTAGGAGTACTGTTTATAATGAAGGAACTTAGCTACATTTTAAATAAACCTTTACATTATGAACACTTCTTTCAGTTTCTTATAAAAAGTACTATAAATCAGTATTCTTAATGCATGCATAAAATATTACATATCTGATATGGGACTTTTCTACACCTGCAGAGAGAAAGCATTATTTTTTTTCTAAACAGAAAGGCTGTTATTTGCAGATCTACTCTGCTGCTCTGAGTCATTGATGGTTACAGGCTTATATATTTAACCTGAAATGCAAAGCATTTTCTTCCAAGGCCTAAAGTTAAATCATTTTTCAGTGTGCATAAAGGTACATTCTGAGTTTTGTTTGTCTTGCTACATATACTTGGAAAACAAGGTCAAGCATTTGTTAAAATGTGTGTGTGTGTTGGCATCAGTTGCATTCTTTTTTCCCTCTGCCTGTCTGAAGGGTACCCTTGATGTATCTTTTCCAGTGCTCACCATTATGGGTTTTAATCACATTGGTAGGATTTTTTGTACTGCTTTGATGAAAGGTCATACTTATTGGGCTGACCTGTCTATTTATTTCTATCTAGTAATCTTAGAATATGCTGTAAACTAGGATAAAGATAAATACAGGCACACCATTTAGGATTTTTGCATCTTTTCACAGAAAAGATTGGCGTATAAGAGCTCCTCCCTTTTTGAGATCACTGCCATGATCTGATTTTGGTTATTCTAACTGAATGAAATGAATTGGATGGCTTTCATTGCTATGAAACAATTTGTGTACTTAGGCACTTAGTTGTGTCCTACCCTTTGTGACTCACTGGACTGTAGCCTGCCAGCCTCCTCAGTCCATGGGAATTTTTAGGCAAGAATACTGAAGTAGGTTGCCATTTCTTTCTCCAGGGGATCTTCCAGACCCAGGAATCTAACCATGTGTCTCGTGCACTGCAGGCAGATTCTTTACCCTCTGAGCCTTCGAGGAAGCCTCATGAAACAATGTACATATATGGAAATCATCTGTTCCCTAAAAGTAGGAAGGAACTCTGATATAGAACTTCCCAAGTGAAATGATAAATGCTATGAACAAAAATAAAGCAAAGTAAGGGGACAGAATGAATGGCCTGCTGTTTCAGATGAGATGGTTAGAAGAGGCCTCTCAGATGAGCAGAAATCACCATGAAGTGAGGGAGCAAGCCTTGCAAATATCTGAGGAAAGCGCATCCTAGCAGAGGAAGCAAGGGTCAAAGCCACGAGAAGGCACCGTGCTTGGCATATGCAAGGAACAGCAAGGAGACCAGTGTGTTTAGAGCAAGGGAGAGAATGGAGAGGTAAATCTGAGAGAGAGTGAAGGTTCAGTTTATTTGGAGCCTTATAGGCAAAATTCAACAGAACCTACATTTCTTTTTCATTTCTGTTCATCTTAAATTTTGCTTCTTTTTTTTTTTTTTTTCACATTTTCCTTAATCATGTTTTTCTCTTTCTTTGATTTGACTGCTCATGTAGTATATTTTTTGTCCTTTCTTTTTCTGTTTTTAATAAAGTTTTCAGGATAAAAGTTTTTCCTTAAGTACAACTTTGCTTGCATTCTGTAAGGTTCATGGCCATAAGTCAACTGCAAGGGATGTGCAGAAATGGAGGATTTTAATTAGGATATTGCTATCCCAGACAGAATCAGGGTTTTGTTAATAAGGAAGAGTGGGGGAATAAATATTGGATAAACTACTAGCAATATCTTTCACAAAATCCTTTGGGCCTGGAAGATTTTCCTGTAGATTCCCATCTGTACAGACTGTTACAAAGCATCGTGAGATGGAAAGATAGCCAATTTATTTTATAAAACTGCCAGAGTCTTGTATCAAAACCTGATAAAGATGAGTGAAAAGGAAAATTAGAGACCAGTTTAGCTTATGAATATAACTGTGAAAAGTCAGAATACAAACATTTCAATTTTTCAGCACATTGAAAGAATCATCCATCATGATCATGTAGGGTTCATACCCAAAATGCAAGAGTGCTTTAATATTAAGAAAGCTTTTAATACCATAAAACATACCAAAAAATCAAATAAGAAAAATATGATAATCACGATAGGTAAAGATTTGATCAAAGTCAACCCTTATTTCTGGTTAGAAAACCAGTCTTAGATAACTAAAGCTAGAAATGTATTTCTTTAATGAAATAAAGATATCTAGCTCCTATTATGGTCAAGTTTATTCCAGTTCAAAGAACAAAGGTATATTCTATATATCCCCAGCCTTATCAATCTATGATTTCAAAATATACTTTCAAGTAATATCTGAAGTAGGATGGCAGAGAACCATGATGATGTACTCCCAGTTACTTCTGGAAGTTTCTCAGTTTCTTTTTCATGTGCTGCAGAACACATCCTCTCTCATTCCTAAACCCACATATTTCCAACTTGCCACTATACATATAGCTGCAATAACTGGTTAGGTAGAATGATGGGCATTCCTGTTCACTCAGGGAGAAGTACCACACACTAGTTCCTATTTTTCTATTTGAGAGTAAAAATAAGGATACTTCTGATATTGCCTTTGAACTTTTAGCATTAGATAGCTTTATAGAATCAAATTATCTACTCCTTTGTGAAGTGTATAGTATGGATTTGGGGCTTTCCAGGTGACTCAGTGGTAAAGAATCTGCCTACCAATGAAGGAGACACAGGTTCTCAACCCCTGGGTTGAGAAGATCCCCTGGAGGAGGAAATGGCAACCCACTCCAGTATTCTTGCCTGGGAAATCCCAGGGACAGAGAAGCCTGGTGGGCTATATAGTACATGGGGTGTAAAGAGTCAGACATGACTTAGCGACTGAGCACACAACAGCATGGATTTACTCTGATAATATGTAGACAGAGGCTTATTAACTTTTGAAACCACAGTAATGTATGTTTTATACAAGTATTTTAAAGCCTTTTTTATTTACCACAACCCACCTTATGAAATGCATTTTGTATTGTGACCAAGTGTACACACACACATACATACATGTTCTATACATTCATAACTATGTAATTTTTTTAAAGTTTCACAAACCTTACCAAGGAGCTATGCAAAATGCTCTCATATATTTATCTATTTTATTCTACTTTATTTTAAAAAAATTTGTATCAACCCACCAAATTTCCTTAGACCACACTTTTTAGCAGTTCAGAGGGTGATTCTTTGGGCTGTTAAATAAATGTCTGGAGTTCAAAGAGTCAATTCTGGAAGATGAGAATGTATTGGTTTGTAGAAATGTATTCTAATTTTGTTGTAAATATTAACTTTTCACATGTAGGCAGGATGCTTTTGGTGCCAGTTGCTAGTTTGTCTTTGATTTCTAGGAGAGTGATAGGATAAGAAAGAATTTTCTAAATGGAGATTTCTTTTCTTCCTGCAGCTCTCATGTGTGACTGGAAGTCGAGTGCATCATTAACCTAAGGACCTCACCACTTGGAAGTTAGAGTTTTCACCATCAGCCTACCTTTTCCTTTTTGGTCTGGTTCTTTTCCTCAAACAGTGGAAACATCTTTCTTTTAATAAAGTTGCTTTTGTTGCAGAGTTAAGCAAATGGCTGATAGCAGCTGTGGTAAAAAACCCACAAAGTGCCCTCACTGCTCATCTGCTTCTCAGAAAAATGCACTTTGTATATGTTCTTGTAAAACAAAGCTTTCTCCAATGTCAGTGGTGGAAATGTCACAGACATCAAGCACGGGTAGTTCAGAATTTATAGTCTCACCAGAAAAAAAAAAAGAAAAAGGAGCCAGCAAAGATGTTACCTCTGGAAAAGATTCGGTAAATATTAAAGATTCTACATCCCAACACAAGTTGATGTCCCAGTCCCTCATCCATCCCTACATTCATCCTTATTCATGGACCCTTGTCAGCTAATTCATTGCCTTCTTTACTATTAAGGTAAATTTCTTTCTTACAGAAGAGGTAAGAAAAATCGGTTGATAATTTCTTTCATTCTGTTAACCAACCACTGCCCCAAATTAATGATTTCCCAGGATTATAAATAATTTGGAATGTTATTCCAGCTTTTATTTAAAAAGTGGTTTATATGGAAATTGATTGGTTTTCAAATCGAATTAAACCTGAATTTGGGGGCATTTTCTTCAACTGATGCAGAATGAGATTTATGATGGTTAAATACAGGGTGGACAGTTCCTGGTTATCTAGATGGACTATCAAATATACCTTACAGAACTGATTTGCCTTAGTTACAATCTGTGAATACCCAGTTGGACTGGTTTTGGTATGTTTGTCTTTATAGAGAAGAGGCACTCTGGAAGATTGTCATTGATAGAGCATAAATTTGGAGACAGAGAGCTGTAAGTTTAAGAAAAGTTAGGTTGTCAGTCCTCAAATTTATACCTTTTCCAAGTTTTCATTCTAAACTGTAATTTCTGAATTGTATTATGGTATAGTTATTGCCATATAGATGTCTCTGAGTGAATTGTTTCTATGTTATTTTCATTCAAAGCATATTTTGTGAATGTCTGGTCAGTAATTTCTTGTGTATAACCTATTTGAGATGATTGTTATGTCTTGAAACAAGAGTGATTGAGAAAACTGTGAAGTTGACTTCTCTTGTGATTTTAAAGATTTTAAGTCCTGGTTTATCTTCTGTGCAGATCATCATGTAGAATTGCCTGGATTCAGGAGATTAGATTGAATAACTTCTTAAGGCTTGTTTTAGCCTAATGAGTGAATGAATTATATAGGGCTTTGAATTTGAAAAAGGTGATAAACTGTCTTGTATACAATAAATATCTTGACACATATTAAAAATTTTCAGATTATCTAAATTAGGGTTCTTACTTTGTCAACAAGTATATTATATCTTAATGTTAGTATTAAAATTTCTTTTTGGTTCAAGCCCTCAAAATCTTCAAATATAGAGAGAAAACCATCTCAACAACAGTGGGGTCGGGGCAACTTCACAGAAGGAAAAGTTCCTCACATAAGGATGGACAATGGAGCTGCTATTCAGGTATATAGAGGGCAAACTGAAGCTACTAGAAATTTTTCAGATTTCTTTTAAGTCAATGTTCATGACAAAGGTGATTTAAAAAGTAAGTCTCTAAGGAAAGAAAAGAAGAAACTTAACCATTTTTTAAGATTGTTGAAGTCTTTACTAAAGAAAATGTGAACTAATTATTTTTTCTGTTCATAGAGATGTAACTTGACTTGCATAATTAAGTGGAGGACATTTATTAGATAAAATGAGAGCATTTGGTCTCCAAGTCTTGCCGGTTGCTGAGGGCAGTTGTGAAATCTTTATATAGACCTATTTGAGAGAAAGAGAGAGACCAGATGACTTAGATAGTTTGGCTGTTCACTTCTTTGATGACCAGTAGGGAGGCCAAAATTTCCCTTGTGGACTTGCCCATTTTTCTTCAGCTTGTGATTGAGTGAAAACCAATATTATTCTTCCCAGGATTCTAGTTCTTATATGCAAATATGACTTAAATTTAATACCATCTTAGAAATTAAAATGTGTTCCTTTAATGCTAGATTGACGGAACTACAATAGGAACAACTACAAGAGGAAAATTCCATTAATATTAAATTATTTTGAACAATTGTTTTAAAAAATATTTAGCAATTTACTTGAAGTGATCAGAAAAGCTTTCTAAGAAATTCTGACCTGAAAGCTTAAATCTTCCCCTGTTAAAGATTTTGTTAAGTCTTACAAAATCTTACAAAAGACCTGCATTAAAAAAAAAAAAAATCCACAAATTTACTGTTTTAAATTTAGTCATAAGAGATTTTGTAAAAGAAAAATGTATTCATTTATCAGCTCACTCATTCATTCCTTTATTGGATTATGGAAAAAATTCTCAATTTTCCTTCTTTTCTTTGCCTTTGTTCTCCCACATGCTTCTCAGGAGCCATCTTTTTCATACCATTTTCCCTTATGTTCCCAGAATTTTAGCTCTGGTCTCTGGCCCCAATGTCATTTTGTATTTTTTCTTTTAACTTAAGACTGTATGACTTAAGTAAAAATTTTATCTCATGAGTTACAAATGATGTTGCTGTTGTGCAGTCACTAAGTCGTGTCTCACTCTGCTGGACTGCAGCATGCCAGTCTCTGTCTTCCACTATCTTCTAGAGTTTGTTCAGATTCATGTCCATTGAGCCAGGCATGAGACAAATGATAAGAAAACAGGAATTATGTTTTATTCATCTTTGTAGCCCCCAAAGTATGTATCACGAGAAGATAGCTAAGAAAAATCTACATGTTGAAGCTGAACATTTTTCTTTTCTTCTTTTTTTTTCCCTTTCTGTGTCTTCCCTTCTCACCCTGTGTCTCTTTTTCCACTCCTTGCTTCCTCTCTTCTTCTCTCTCCTCCCTTCCGTTTCTTCCTTCTCCTTTTTCCTCATGCGCTAAGCATGAATATTTTGCCTGCAAGGTTTCAGGCAGGCTTTTTAAAGGATAAAAAAGAAATACCTTTATAAGGTGTTTCTAGACCATCTTGGAATGAAAAAAATGAGTCCAAATATTTGTAAGCAAGAGAGCAACAATAGTGTTTGAGGACCAATGCATACATGTTGAAAAAAGTCAAAAGAACAATCACCATGTTGCAGAGTTAGGCAGAAAAGCCCTTTATGGAGTAGGTAAGTAATTAGTTGGATACTCCATCTTCATTTACAAAAGTCAGAAAGGAGTGTAAGCAGAAGAAAATATGAAGTCTAGCAGTAGTTTATCTGTTGCAGGGTGCAGGTGAAAGTGGTCACATGGGGGAACCTGGCATCTCTAAGGCTTGCTCTAAGAAGGCTTCAAGAGAGACTTCCCCCAGTGACATTAGCTCAGGGTTTCTCTCCTGTTCTAATATCTGGGCATAATGGGTCTAGAAACTCTTGTTAATGCCCTGCAGTTGATTTAGATCAGGGAGACTGACTCTCTCCAACCAAATTCACAAGAACTGAAAGTGTAAATGAGTTACCTGCTTGTTATTTTACAACGTGAAATGGAATGCTGGTGTCAAGACCAGGGCATTCTGTCTCTGTAAGCAGGAGTGAAGTAATGAACAGAAGGATCCTTGGTTTGGATAATGTTACTATGGATGGTTTTAATTTTTTCCTAAATGCTTATTTATATTAAAAACTTTAATATAAATATAAAAAAGGATTTATATAATCCCTTTCCTAAAACAAAAAGAAATAAAACAACAAAAATGATTATTTAGTAGAAACAATGAAGAGAAAGGTTACCTGGTGAACAGGAAAGCAGTTGTCTAATGGTTAATATGTGTTGATTTTATAGTATAGTTCTCAGAGTTTGGGAATAATTTTTTGGACAACTTATTTTATACAAACAGTATATATCAATATATTGGTATACATGTATTAACACTCCATTCTTTTTCTTGTGAAGACATTTCTTTAATATTATAGTTTATGAGAGTTTCATTTTTTATATATTTGAAGTTTTTCACATTTCCTCATTAGGATTTTTATGGTTTTTCTCTAAAGGATATTTAATAAGACTCAACAAAACTTATTTTTGCTTAATTAGGATGTGTTTATTAATACTGAAGCAAATATGTGGTGTCAGTGCCTTCTATTTGATTTTACCCTGGAGCAGAGTCACTCTTCCTTTGCGTGGATGCCTGTCAGTATTATATGTTCATTTGTCATACCTGATGAATGGCAGAGAAAGACAAAAGAACTCTTATTTTTTAATCTAGGAAATCTATACCTTTGGAAGAATATTGGGACAAGGGAGCTTTGGAATGGTCATTGAAGCCATAGACAAGGAAAGAGAAACTAAGTGGGCAATTAAAAAAGTGAACAAAGAAAAGGTAAGGCTTCTTAGCATCATACTGAGGGTGCAGTTCTACTGCAAGGTCGGGTAGGTAGTACGGTTTTTCACACGAATACATCTGACCCTTAGGGACAGACCCTGGGCTGTTGCCCTGGAGAAATGTGGGTATTTCTCTAGCCTTCTGGGCTTCCCTCATAGCTCAGTTGGTAAAGAATCCACCTGCAATGCAGGAGACCCCCGTTCAATTCCTTGATTGGGAAGATCTTCTGGAGAAGGGATAGGCCACTCATTCCAATATTCCTGGGCTTCCCTGTGGCTCAGCTTGTAAAGAATCTGCCTGCAATGCTGGGGACCAGGGTTCGATTGGGAAGATCCCCTGTAGAAGGGAAAGGCTTCAGTTCAGTTCAGTCACTCAGTCATATCCGACTCTTTGCGACCGCATGGGCTGCTTGCAGCATGCCATACCTCCCTGTCCATCACCAACTCCTGGAGTTTACTCAGACTCATGTCCATTGAATAGGTGATACCATCCAACCATCTCATCCTCTGTTGTCCCTTTCTCCCGCCTTCAATCTTTCCCAGCATCAGGGTATTTTCAAATGAGTCAGCTCTTCGTATCAGGTAGCCAAAGTATTGGAGTTTCAGCTTCAGCATCAGTCCTTCCAATGAATATTCAGGACTGATTTCCTTTAGGATGGACTGGTTGGATATGCCATGCAGTCCAAGGGACTCTCAAGAGTCTCCTCCAACACCACAGTTCAAAAGCATCAATTCTTCGGCACTCAGCTTTCTCTGTACTCCAACTCTCACATGCATACATGACTACTGGAAAAACCATAGCTTTGACTAGATGGACCTTTGTTGGCAAAGTAATGTGTCTGCTTTTTAATATGCTGTCTAGGTTGGTCATAACTTTCCTTCCAAGGAGCAAGAGTCTTTTAATTTCATGGTTTCAGTCACCATCTGCTGTGATTTTGGAGCCCTGAAAAATAAAGTCTGTCACTGTTTCCATTGTTTCCCCATCTATTTGCCATGAAGTGATGGGACCAGATGCCATGATCATAGTTTTTGGAGTGTTGAATTTTAAGCCAACTTTTTCACTCTTCTCTTTCACTTTCATCAAGAGGCTCTTTAGTTCTTCTTCACTTTCTGCCATAAGGGTGGCTTCATCTGCATATCTGAGGTTATTGATATTTCTCCTGGCAATCTTGATTCTAGCTTGTGCTTTACCCAGCCCGACATTTTGCATGATGTACTCTGCATAGAAGTTAAATAAGCAGGTGACAATATTCAGCCTTGATGTACTCCTTTCCCTATTTGGAACCAGTCTGTTGTTCCATGTCCAGTTCTAACTGTTGCTTCCTGACCTGTGTAAAGATTTCTCAAGAGGCAGGTCAGGTGGTCTGGTATTCCCATCTCTTTAAGAATTTTCCACAGTTTGTTGTGATCCACATAGTCAAAGGCTTTGGCATAGTCAATAAAGCAGAAATAGATGATTTCCTGGAACTTTCTTGCCTTTTCGATGATCCAATAGATGTTGGCAGTTTGATCAGTGGTTCCTCTGTCTTTTCTAAATCCAGCCTGAACATCTGGAATTTCACAGTTCACGTACTGCTGAAGCCTTGCATGGAGAATTTTGAGCATTAATTTGCTAGCCTGTGGGATGAGTGCAATTGTATGGTAGTTTGAATGTTCTTTGGCATTGCCTTTCTTTGGGATTGGAATGAAAACTGACATTTTCCAGTCCTGTGGCCACTGCTGCATTTTCCAAATTTGCTGGCATATTGAGTGCAGCATTTTCACAGCATCATCTTTTTGGATTTGAAGTAGCTCAGCTGGAATTCCATTACCTCCACTAGCTTTGTTCATAGTGATGCTTCCTAAGACCCACTTGACTTCACATTCCAGGATGTCTGGCTCTAGGTGAGTGATCACACCGTCGTGAATATCTGGGTCGTGAAGATCTTTTTTGTGCAGTTCTTCTGTGTGTTCTTGCCACCTCTTCCTAATATCTTCTGGTTCTGTTAGGTCCGTACCATTTCTGTCCTTTATTGTGCCCATCTTTGCATGAAATGTTCCCTTGGTATCTCTAATTTTCTTGAAGAGATCTCTAGTCTTTCCCATTCTGTTGTTTTCCTCTTATTTCTTTGCATTGATCACTGAGGAAAGCTTTCTTATCTCTCCTTGCTATTCTTTGAAACTCTGCATTCAAATGCATATATCTTTCCTTTTCTCTGTTGCTTTTCACTTCTCTTCTTTTCACAGCCATTTGTAAGGCCTACTCAGACAGCCATTTTGCTTTTTTGCATTTCTTTTTCTTGGGGATGGTCCTCATCCCTGCCTCCTGTACAATGTCATGAACCTCTGTCCATAGTTCTTCAGGCACTATCAGTTCTAATCCTTGAGTCTATTTCTCACTTCCACTGTATAATTGTAAGGGATTTGATTTAGGTCATACCTGAATGGTCTAGTGGTTTTCCCTACTTTCTTGAATTGAAGTCTGAATTTGGCAATAAGAAGTTCATGATCTGAGCCCCAGTCAGCTCCCAGTCTTGTTTTTGCTGACTGTATAGAGCTTCTCCATCTTTGGCTGCAAAGAATATAATCAATCTGATTTCGGTATTGACCATCTGGTGATGTCCAGGTGTAGAGTTTTCTCTTGTGTTGTTGGAAGAGGGTGTTTGCTATGACCATTGTGTTCTCTTGGCAAAACTCTATTAACCTTTGCTCTGCTTCATTCTGTACTCCAAGGCCAAATTTGCCTGTTACTACAGGTGTTTCTTGATTTCCTGCTTTTGCATTCCAGTCCCCTATAATGAAAAGGACATTTTTTGGGGTGTTAGTTCTAAAAAGGTCTTCATAGAATCATTCAACTTCAGCGTTACTGGTTGGGGCATAGACTTGGATTACCGTGATATTGAATGGTTTGCCTTGGAAATGAACAGAGATCATTCTGTCATTTTTGAGATTGCATCCAAGTACTGCATTTTGGACTCTTTTGTTGACTATGATGGCTACTCCATTTCTTCTAAGGCATTCTTGCCCACAGAAGTAGATATAATGGTCATCTGAGTTAAATTCATCCATTCCAGTCCATTTTAGTTCACTGATTCTTAAAATGTCGATGTTTACTCTTGTCATCTCCTGTTTGACCACTTCCAATTTGCCTTGATTCATGGACCTAACATTCTAGATTCTTATGCAATATTGCTCTTTACAGCATCAGACTTTACTTCCATCACCAGTCACATCCACAACTGGATGTTGTTTTTGCTTTGGCTCCATCTCTTCATTCTGTCTGGAGTTATTTCTCCGCTGACCTCCAGTAGCATATTGGGCATCTACCGACCTGGGGAGTTCATCTTTCAGTGTCCTATCTTTTTGCCTTTTCATACTGTTCTTGGGGTTCTCAAGGCAAGAATACTGAAGTGGTTTGCCATTCCCTTCTCCAGTGGACCACATTTTGTTAGAACTCTCCACAATGACCAATCCATCTTGGATGGCCCTACATGGCATGGCTCATAGTTTCATTGAGTTAGACAAGGTTGTGGTCCATGTGATCAGATTGGTTAGTTTTCTGTGATTGTGGTTTTCAGTCTGTCTGCCCTCTGATGGATAAGGTTAAGAGGCTTCTGGAAGCTTCCTGATGGGAGGGACTGACTGAGGGGGAAACTGGGTCTTGTTCTGATGGGTGAGGCCATGCTCAGTAAATCTTTAATCCAATTTTCTATTGATGGGTGAAGCTGTGTTCCCTCCCTGTTATTTCAGTTCAGTTCAGTTTAGTTCAGTTGCTCAGTTGTGTCCAACTCTTTGCAACCCCATTAATTACAGCACGCCAGGCCTCCCTGTCCATCACCAACTCCCGGAGTTCACTCAGACTCACGTCCATCGAGTCGGGGATGCCATCCAGCCCTCTCATCCTCTGTCATCCCCTTCTCCTCCTGCCCCCAACCCCTCCCAGCATCAGAGTCTTTTCCAATGAGTCAACTCTTCACGTGAGGTGGCCAAAGTACTGGAGTTTCAGCTTTAGCATCATTCCTTCCAAAGAAATCCCAGGGCTGATCTCCTTCAGAATGGACTGGTTGGATCTCCTTGCAGTCTAAGGGACTCTCAAGAGTCTTCTCCAACACCACAGTTCAAAAGCATCAATTCTTCGGTGCTCAGCTTTCTTCACAGTCCAACTTCACTTCCCTTTTATTTACCTGGCACCAAACCATGGTGGAGGTAATGAAGATAATGGCAACTTCCTTCAAAAGGTCCTGTGCATGTACTGCTACACTCAGTGCCCCCAACCCTGCAGCAGGCCATCACTAACCCACGCCTCTGCTGGAGAGTCCTGGACATCCTGGACAAGTCTGGATCAGTCTCTTGTGGGGTCACTGCCCCTTTTTCCTTGGTCCTGGTGTGCACAAGTTTCTCTTTGTGCCCTCCAAGAGTCTATTTCTACAGTCCTGTGTAAGTTCTGGCAGCTCTATGGTGAGGTTAATGGCAACCTCCTCCAAGAGGGCTTATGCGATCCCAAGTCTGCTGTCCCCAGCCATACCCAAGGGATATGCTACCCACTCCAGGGAAGGCTACTCACTCCAGTCTTCTGGCCTAGAGAATTCCATGGACTGTATAGTCCATGGGGTTGCAAAGAGTGGGGCATGACTGAGTGACTTTCACTTTTACTTTCTTTCTTTTACCAGAGTCAGTTGAAGATGAGGGCTGATTATCAGTATATGTAGATGTAGGGTTGTGGGCTAGCATTGTTTTCTTAGTGAGCAGTAGGTCCTGATAGTCTCTCCTGATGTGGTTCTGATATACTTTGCCCTGTCCAACCTGTCTATCCTGAAGGAGATCAGTCCTGGGTGTTCATTGGAAGGACTGATGCTGAAGCTGAAACTCCAATACTTAGGCCATCTCATGCGAAGAGTTGACTCATTGGAAAAGACCCTGATGCTGGGAGGGATTGGGGGCAGGAGGAGAAGGGGACGACAGAGGATGAGATGGCTGGATGGCATCACCGACTCTATGGACATGAGTTTGGGTGAACTCCGGGAATTGGTGATGGACAGAGAGGCCTGGCGTGCTGCGATTCATGGGGTCACAAAGAGTCGGACACGACTGAGCTACTGAACTGAACTGATCCTCTCCTTTCCTTTCATTCATTGTTTCCTCATTGATAGCCAGCTCTGTTTATTCATCCTACCAGCTCTTTCTGTTTGAATCACTTTCTCTCCAGCTCTCTTCTGTACTGTTTACCTTGTATCCGCTGTATTTCTCATTTTAGATTGCACTGGAGTGAAGAATGGAGTGGGCTTCCCTTTAAGGGAGAATCTAAGTCCTCAAACTTTATAACTGATCATTTCATCAACTTGAAAACAATTTCTGTGCTTGAGGAAAAATAAAAGGCAACATTACCATGGTGTTTTTTTCTTGGGTCTGTGATATTATATTTACAAAATGAAATAGTAGGTTATATGTATTCTTTAATTTTCTATAGGAAATTACATATCATTTCCCCCTAAAGTTTAATAAAGTAACATTAAATCTTAATAAGGGGAGATCCAGAGTCCTTCCAGAAATCCCTAGGATTAACTAAATGGGAATTCCTTTGTTTCTTTGGTGTCAGATAGGGTTAGGCTTAGGTTTCAGGGTTATATAGTCAGTTGCTTGCAACTCTAGGAATTCATAATCTTGCACATAGATATTGATGCTGAGACTTTTCAGGACAACAAGATAGTAAAATAAAATTATATAGTCAGTATATGAATTGGACAATATATTACTGCATTAAATATAGATAAACCATTTGTGGTGGGAAGTAGGAATAGGCTTGAGATGAATTATTAGGAGAAATTGTGACATCTGTCCATGTCTAGTCTCGACAGGAATTTATTCCTCGAAGTCACTATTTCTCTTGATAACTATAAAGTTATTTCTCCTCTAGGATTCATCCTCCATGGGTGGGGCACAGTGGGTGGGCAGTTTCCTATCACTCTTGAGATGGTAATGTTTAAAGGGTAAAGATACTTAGAAGCAGGGATGACAGTAGGTAAAATTTTAACTAGGTAAAATCTGCCTTATGATCAATCTCTTTCCAAGTCCTTCAGGAGCTATTGTGTCTCTTCTAACTTTGGGGGAGGGGGTGGGTTAGAAGGAAGGAGGGAGGAGTAAGAGCTTTGTTATTCCTTTCAGGGATATTTTTATGTGAATGAGGACAGTGTTTATTCTTGAATGATTACGGTAATTTAGATATCAAAAGGGATGATGATTGGGGTGGTGGTAGTGCTGGCAAAGGTGGAAAAAGCCCTTCTGGAGTATCTTAGATGATGGTATAGACAATCAGTTACTTGTACCCACACCTGACGGTCTGCTCAGGTATGGTTAAGGATTTCACCTAAGGAGGTAATTTGGAGTTAGGTTGGTCTGAAGGCAAAAATCTCTATCTCCATCTCCATTGTGCATTCTCTCTCTTTCTCTCGCTATCAAATTTTTGAGGCTGGGGGACTAGGAAGTGATATAATGCAGGACTAAGTATAAAATCTCAATTGCCTATTGTTTCCTTTTGATATGTATATAAATGTAATGGAGACAAAGCAAGATAAAACAAACGCATTTTATTTTATCAATAACTGACAGTTAATGAGACAGATGCCTTATATTCATTTTCTAATTGACATTCCTAGAAAGTAGATTTTGTTTTTATTATGCTACCATCAAACGATCAACATAATTTTGAAGGAAATACCAAAAAGCATATTAAGAGCTGCAATAATTTTGTGATATGACAGAGACCATGTTGTTAGCTAATTTATAGAAACCGTCCAAGAAACAGATATGATTTGAGGCTGAATTATCTCTTAAAATTGGGCAAAGGAAAGAAAGGGTATACATTAATCTTATCATGCAGATAGGTTGCATATTATCTTTTGGAAAAGGAACTTTCTGAAAAAATATTGGAAAAAAATATAAAATAACTCTAACTTTTGTATTGAGGTATGCGGTAATGAAATTCTTACATGAAATCTGTATTTCCTCATCATCTAAGGCTGGAAGCTCTGCTGTGAAGTTACTTGAACGGGAAGTGGACATCCTAAAAAGTGTGAAACATGAACACATCATACATCTGGAACAAGTGTTTGAGACACCTAAGGTAAAGCTGGGCTTCCTTGGCGGCTCAGAGGGTAAAGAATCTGTCTGGAATGTGGGAGACCCGGGTTCAATCCCTGGGTTGGGAAGATCTCCTGGAGAAGCAAATGGCAACCCATTGCAATATTCTTACCTGGAGAATTCCATGAACAGAGGAGCCTGGCGAGGAGCCTGGCAGACTATAGTTAAAGGCAAAGCTTTGTCAGGTGCTGCATTCTGAAAGTTGTTATTTTTACAAAATTAATATCGTCCTCTTGAGAAGTAGTCTCTTTGGGACATAGTGGCTCATGTCTTTGGCATGACTCTGTTACACCACTCTGCTAGTGGAGATTGATGAAAAGCATTCTGGAGGACGTTTTATTGTTGATTGTATAGTTAGGTGTCTGATGATTAGATTGACGTCTTCAGTGATATTTCTGGTGGCATATTGGGGAAAAAATGAAACAACTTCAGATATAACCCAGAGTGATCAGAGCTTCCTTAGAAGTGGCTTTCATTTTTGCTATGGCCCTTGGCTCTGCATTAGAGTCCCTTGGAATAGTGTCATAATTCTGCAAGGTTAAGTTCATAGTAGAGTTGGTATGGTTGTTTGCCATTCTGCAAAAGTTGTTTATTGCGCATGAGCTTGGGTATTTCTCTGCTAGGAGGTGGTATGATATAGCGGTTAGGTGTGTTAGGTCAGATTGCCTGTACAATTTAATCCTGGATCTACCACTTTTTAGTTGTGAGACCATGGGCAAATTACTCAACCTCTCTACTTTAGTTTCCTCATCTGTAAGATAGGTTTAATGATAGTTGTTTTTCAGTTAAGTCGTGTCCAACTCTTTGAAACCCCATGGACTGCAGCATGCCAGGCTTGCCTCTCCTTCACTATTTCCTGGAGTTTGCTCAAAGTCATGTCCATTGAGTTGGTGGTGCCATTCAACCATCTCATCCTGTGTGGCCCCCTTCTCCTCCTGCCTTCAGTCTTTCCCAGGATCAGGGCCTTTTTCAGTGAGTTAGCTCTTCACATCAGGTGGCCAAAGTAATGGAGCTTCAGCTTCAGCATCAGTCCTTCCAATGAATATTCAGGGTTACTAGTATTAACCACATTTAGTTGTGGAGGGATTAAGTGGGAAAATGAGTATAAAGCATATGTCTCATTGAATGTTAGCTATTGTTCTTTGTTTCCTTTGCCAGTTTCTAAGGCAGCAGTAGTCAATTTGGGTTATGCATTGTGCTTGATTCATCAGGAGCGCTTGATAACTATTAGAGATGACAGTTACCTTTACAGGAGGTCGTAAATGGCAATGATGCCAAAAGCCTTCTCTGGTTTTTTAGTCTTCGAGTTGTGACTTATTTTATCCTCACATCTTCTTAGAATAGTTTTGCCCTTTATCACTGGTTTTAACCAGTTTGTGTTGGGCCTTAGTGTAGCTGTGTTCATGTTTCTTGGCTTGGGGTTCATGGAGCTTCTTGGATCTGTGAGTTTATGGTTTTCATAAAATTTAGGAACATTTTAGCCATTATTTTTTCTGCCTTGAAGGACTTTCAAGTACACATGAGATTGTTTGATATTTTCTAAAGCTTACTGATGCTCTATTCATTTTTTTTTCAATCTTTGTTATCTCCTTATTGAATTTAGCAGAGTTTCTATTGTGATATCTTCAGATTCTATAACCTTTTTTTCTGTAACATCATATATGCTGTTTATACTTTCTAGTGGAAATTTGATTTGGGTCATTATTGTATCTTCCATGTTTCTACATAATGTGCTCACTATTTCCTCCTTCTTAAATATAGTTATAATAACTTTTACTGCCCTTTTCTATTAATTATATCATGTGTGCCATTTTTAGGTCCATTTTAAGTGATTGATTTCCCCCATTTCATTATGAGTTATATTTTCCTGCTTCTTTTTATGCCTGTTCATTTTTGATTGGATGCTGGCTAATCTTTTATATTCTTACAGCTATTCTTGAGCTTTATTCAAGACATAGTTGAGTTATTTCAAAATAGTTTGATACTTTTGAAGCTTAATTTAAACTGGTGGCACCACAGAGCCTTTGGTCTGGGCTAATTTTTCCCTAAGTAATGAGGTAAGACCCTTCTGAGTACTCTGCCCAGTGTCCCATGAATTATGAGATTTTCCACACTGGCTAGTGGAAATAGGAACTCTTCCTGGCCTTGTGGAGGCTTCAGTCATTGTTCCCTCTGATATTTTTGCATGGTACTTTCCCCAGCTTTGGGTAGATTCTTTTTTTTTTTTTAATTAACTTTTTATTGAAGGATAATTGCTTTACAGAGTTTTTGTTGCTTTTTGTCAAACCTCAGCATGAATCAGCCATGAAAGTGAAAGTGAAAGTGAAACTGAAGTCACTCAGTCGTGTCTGACTCTTTGCGACCCTGTGGACTGTACCCCACCAGGCTCCTCCATCCATGGGATTCTCCAGGCAAGAATACTGGAGTGGGTTGCCATTTCCTTCTCCAAGGAAATATCCCCTCCCTTTGGAACCTCCCTCCCATCTCCCCATCCCACCCCTCTAGGTTAATACAGAGCCCCTGTTTGAGTTTCCTGAGCCATACAGCAAATTCCCATTGACTATCTATTTTACATATGGTAATGTAAGTTTCCATGATACTCTTTCCATGCATCTCATCCCTCTCCTCCCTGCTCCCCATGTCCGTAAGTCTATTGGCTGTTTCTCCATTGCTGCCCTATAAATAAATTCTTCAGTACCATTTTTCTAGATTCCGAATATGTGCATTAGGATATGATATTTACCTTTCTCTTTCTGACTCACTTCACTCTGTGTAATAGGTTCTAGGTTCATCCACCTCATCAAAACTGACTCAGATGTGTTCCTTTTTATGGCTGAGTAATATTCCATGTGTGTATGTACCACAACTTCTTTATCCATTCATCTGTTGATGAACATCTAGGTTGTCTGCATGTCCTAGCTATTGTAAATAGTGCTGCAAAGAACAAGGGGATACATATGTCTTTTTCAGTTTTGGTTTCCTCAGGGTATATGCCTAGGAGTGGGATTGCTGGGTCATATGGTGATTTTATTTCTAGTTTTTTAAGGAATCTCCATACCGTTTTCCATAGTGGATGTATCAATTTACATTCCCACCAACAGTATAGGAGCATTCCTTTTTCTCCACACCCTCTCCAGCATTTATTGTTTGTAGACTTTTTGATGATGGCCATTCTGACCAGTGTGAGGTTTTATGTCATTGTAGTTTTGATTTGCATTTCTGTAATAATGAGTGATGTTGAGCATCTTTTCATGTGTTTCTTAGCCATCTGTATGTCTTCTTTGGAGAAATGTCTATTTAGGTCTTTTTCCCACTTTTTGTTTGTTGTTTGTTTTTCTGGCATTGAGTTGTATGTACTGCTTGTATATTTTGGAAATTAATCCTTTGTCACTTGTTTCGTTTGCTATTATTTTCTCCCATTCTGAGGGTTGTCTTTTTACCTTGCTTATAGTTTCCTTTGCTGTGCAAAAGCTTTTAAGTTTAATCAAGCCTGCTTATTTACTTTTGTTTTTATTTCTGTTACTCTAGGAGGTCATAGAGGATCTTGCTTTATGTCATTGAGTGTTCTGCCTATGTTTTCCTCTAAGAGTTTCATAGTTTCTGGTCTTATGTTTATGTCTTTAATCCATTTTGAGTTTATCTTTGTGTATGGTATTAGGAAGTGTTCTAATTTCATTCTTTTACATGTAGCTGTCCAGTTTTCCCAGCACCATTTATTGAAGAGGCTGTCTTTGCCCCATAGTATATTCTCGCCTCTTTTGTCAAAAATACGGTACCCATAGGTGCATGGGTTTATTTCTGTGCTTTGTATCTTCTTCCATTGGTCTATATTTCTGTTTTTGTGCCAGTACCATACTGTTTTGATGATTGTAGCTGAAGTCGGGAAGGTTGATTCCTGCAATTCCATTCTTTCTCAAGACTGCGTTCACTATTTGGGGTCTTTTGTGTTTCCATATGAATTGTGAAATTTTTTGTTCTAGTTCTATGAAAAATGCCATTGGTAATTTGATAGGGATCACATTGAATCTGTAGGTTGCATTTGGTAGTATAGTCGTTTTCACAATATTGATTCTTCCTAGCCAGGAACATGGAATATCTCTCCATCTGATTATGTCATCTTTTATTTCTTTCATCAGTGTCTTATAATCTTCTGTGTGCAGTTCTTTTGTCTCCGTAGGTAAGTTTATTCCTAGATATTTAATTCTTTTTGTTGCAATGGTACATGAGATTGATTCTTTAATTTCTCTTTCTGATTTTTCATTGTTTATAGAAATGCAAGTGATTTCTATTTATTGATTTTGTATCCTGCAAGTTTGCTAAATTCACTGATTAGCTCCAGTAATTTTCTGATACTATCTTTAGGGTTTTCCATGTACAGTATCTTGTCATCTGCAAACAGTGAGAGCTTTACTTCTTCTTTTCTGGTATGGATTCCTTTTATTTCTTTTTCCTCTCTGATTGCTGTAGCTAGGGCTTCCAGAACTATGTTGAATAATAGTTGTGGACACCCTTGTCTTGTTCCTGATCTTAGGGGGAATGCTTTCAGCTTTTCACCATTGAGAATAATGTTTGCTGTAGGCTTATCATATATGGCCTTTACTATGTTGAGGTAGGTTCCTTCTATACCCATTTTTTGAAGAGTTTTAAACATAATGGGTTCTGAATTTTGTCCAAGGCTTTTTCTTCATCTATTGAGATTATCCTATGGTTTTTATCTTTTAATTTGTTAATATGGTGTATCATATTGATTGATTTGCGTATATTGAAGAATCCTTGCATCCCTGGAATAAACCCAACTTGATCATGGTCTATGAGCTTTTAGATGTGTTGCTGAATTCTGTTTGCTAAAATTTTGTTGAGGATTTTTGCATCTGTGTTCATCAGTGATATTGGCCGGTAGTTTTCTTTTTTTTGTGTTGTCTTTGTCTGGTTTTGGTATCAGGGTAATGGTGGCCTCGTAGAATGAGTTTGGAAGTGTTCCTTCCTCTGCAACTTTTTGAAAGAGTTTTAGAAGGATAGGCATTAGCTCCTCTCTAAATGTTTGATAGAGTTCTCATGTGAAGCCATCTGGTCCTGGGCTTTTGTTTTTTTGGGAGATTTTGATCACAGCTTCAGTTTCAGTGCTTGTAACTGGGTTGTTCATAATTTCTATTTCTTCCTGGTTCAGTCTTAGAGGATTGAACTTTTCTAACAATCTGTCCATTTCTTCCAGGTTATCCATTTTATTGCCATATAGTTGTTCATAATAGTCGCTTATAATCCTTTGTATTTCTGCATTGTCTGTTGTAACCTCTCCTTTTTCACTTCTAATTTTGTTGATTTGATTCTTCTTTTTTTCTTGATGAGTCTGGCTAAAGGTTTGTCAATTTTGTTTATCTTCACAAAGAACCAGCTTTTAGTTTCATTAATCTTTACTATTGTTTCTTTCATTTATTTTTCATTTATTTCTGCTTGGATTTTTATGATTTCTTTCTTTCTACTAATTTAGGAGTTTTTTTGTTTGTTTGCTTTTTTCCACTTGTTTTAGGTGTAAAGTTAGGTTGTCTATTTGATGTTTTTCTTGTTTCTTGAGGTAGGACTGTATTGCTATAAACTTCCTTCTTAGGACTGCTTTTGATGCATCCCATAGGTTTTGAGTTGTTGTGTTTTTATTGTCATTTGTTTCTAGAAATTTTTTGAGTTCCCTTTTGATTTCTTCAGTAATCTGTTGGTTATTTAGAAATATGTTGTTTAATCTCCGTGTGTTTGTGTTTCTTAGTTTTTTTCTTGTAGTTGATATCTAGTCTCATAGTGTTGTGGTTGGAGAAGATGCTTGATATGATTTCAATTTTCTTAAATTTACTGAGGCTTGATTTGTGACCCACGATGCGGTCTATCCTGGAGAATGTTCCATGTGCACCTGAGAAGAACGTGTATTCTTCTGCATTTGGATGGAATGTCCTGAAGATATCAGTGAGATCCATCTCATCTAATGTATCATTTAAGACTTGTGTTTCCTGGGAAAACTGGTCAACCACTTGTAAAAGAATGAAACTATAACACTTTCTAACACCATACACAAAAATAAACTCAAAATGGATTAAAGATCTAAACATAAGACCAGAAACTATAAAACTCCTCTAGGAAAACATAGGCAAAACACTGTCTGACATAAATCATAGCAAGATCCTCTATGACCCACCTCCCAGAGTAATGGAAATAAAAGCAAAAATACATAAATGGGACCTAATTAAACTTAAAAGCTTTTGCATAATGAAGGAAACTATAAGCAAAGTGAAAAGACAGCCTTCAGAATGGGAGAAAATAATAGCAAATGAAGCAACTAACAAAGAATTAATCTCAAAAATACACAAGCAACTCCTGTAGCTCAATTCCAGAAAAATAAACGACCCAATCAAAAATTGGGCCAAAGAATTAAACAGACATTTCTCCAAAGAAGACATACAGATGGCTAACAAACACATGAAAAGATGCTCAACATCACTCATTATCAGAGAAATGCAAATCAACACCACAATGAGGTACCATCTCATGCCGGTCAGAATGGCTGCAATCCAAAAATCTATAAAGAATAAATGCTGGAGAGGGTGTGGAGAAAAGGGAACCCTCTTACACTGTTGGTGGGAATGCCAACTAGTACAGCCACTATGGAGAACAGTGTGGAGATTCCTTAAAAAGCTTGAAATAGAACTGCCAAATGACCCAGCAATCCCACTGCTGGGCATACACACTGAGGAAGCCAGAATTGAAAGAGACACGTGTACCCCAATGTTCATCACAGCACTGTTTATAATAGCCAGGACATGGAAGCAACCTAGATGTCTATCACAGATGAATGGATAAGAAAAGTGTGGTATTTATATACAATGGAATATTGCTCAGCCATTAAAAAGAACACATTTGAATCAGTTCTAATGAGGTGGATGAAACTGGAAGTAAGAGTGAAGTAAGTCAGAAAGAAAAACACCAATACAGTATTCAGTTCAGTTCAGTTGCTCAGTCGTGTCCTACTCTGCAACCCCATGAATTGGAGCACACCAGGCCTCCCTGTCCATTACCAACTCCCAGAGTTAACTCAAACTCATGTCCATTGAGCCGGTGATGCCATCCAGCCATCTCATCCTCTGTCGTCCCCTTCTCCTCCTGCCCCCAATCCCTCCCAGCATCAGAGTCTTTTCCAATGAGTCAACTCTTCGCATGAGGTGGCCAAAGTACTGGAGTTTCAGCTTTAGCATCATTCCTTTCAAAGAACACCCAGGACTGATCTTTATAATGGACTGGTTGGATCTCCTTGCAGTCCAAGGGACTCTCGAGTCCTCTCCAACACCACAGTTCAAAAGCATCAATTCTTCAGCGCTCAGCTTTCTTCACAGTTTAATTCTCACATCCATATACGACTACTGGAAAAACCATAGCCTTGACTAGACGGACCTTTGTTGGCAAAGTAATGTCTCTGTTTTTTGAATATGCTATCTAGGTTGGTCATAACTTTCCTTCCAAGGAGTAAGCGTCTTTTCATTTCATGGCTGCAATCACTATCTGCAGTGATTTTGGAGCCCCCAAAAATAAAGTCTGACACTGTTTCCACTGTTTCCCCATCTATGGAAGTGATGGGGAAACACTTCCCATAAAGTGATGGGACCAGATGCCATACTAATGCATATATATGGAATTTAGAAAGATGGTTATCGATAACCCTATATGCAAGACAGCAAAAGAGACACAGATTTATAGAACAGTTTTTTTTTGACTCTGTGGGAGAAGGCAAGGGTGGGATGATCTGAGAGAATAGCATTGAAATGTGTATATGATCATATGTGAAACAGATTGCCAGTCCAGGTTTGATGCACGAGACAGGGTGCTCAGGGCTGGTGCACTGGGATGACCTAAGGGATGGGATGGGGAGGGAGGTGGGAGGGGGGTTCAGGATGGGGAACACATGTAAACCCATGGCTGATTCATGTCAATGTATGGAAAAAAAAACACTACAATATTGTAATGTAATTAGCCTCCAATTAAAATAAATAAATTAAAAAAAAAGACTTGTGTTTCCTTATTAATTTTCTGTTTTGATGATCTGTCCATTGGTGTGAGTGGGGTGTTAAAGTCTCCTACTATTATTGTGTTACTGTCAATTTCTCCTTTTATGTCTGTTAATGGTAGTCTTATGTATTGAGGTGCTCCTATGTTGGATGCATAGATATTTACAATTGTTATGTCTTCCTCTTGGATTGATCCCTTGATCATTATGTAGTGGTCTTCCTTATCTCTTGTAATCTTCTTTATTTTAAGGTCTATTTTTTATGATATGAGGATTGCTACTCCAGCTTTCTTTTGCTTCCTATTTTCATGAAATATATTTTTCCATCCTCACATTTTCAGTCCTTATGTGTCTTGAGGGCTAAAGTGGGTTTCTTGTAGACAGCATATATATGGTTCTTGTTTTTGTATTCATTCAGCCAGTCTGTGTCTTTTGGTTGGAGCATTTAATCCATTTACATTTAAAGTAATTATTGATATATATGTTCGTATTGCCATTTTCTTAATTGTTTGGAGGTGATTTTGTAGATCTTTTTTCTTTTGTATTTCTTGACTATATAAGTCCGTTTAATGTTTTTTGTAAAGCTGGTTTGGTGGTACTGAATTCTCTTAACTTTTCCTTGTCTGAAAAGCTTTTTATTTCTCCATCAATTTTGAATGAGATCCTTGCGGGGTACAGTAACCTTGGATGTAATATTTTTTCCCTTTCAGTATTTTAAATATATCCTGCCATTCCCTTCTGGCCTGCAGAGTTTCTGCTGAAAAGATCAGCTATTAAGCATATGGGGTTTCCTTTGTATGTTACTTTTTGCTTTTCCCTTGCTGCTTTTAATATTCCTTCTTTGTGTTTAGTCTTTGTTAATTTGATTAGTATGTGTCTTGGCATGTTTCTCCTTGGGTTTATCCTGTATGGGACTCTTTGTGCCTCTTGGACTTAATTGGCTATTTCCTTTTCCATGTTGGGGAAATTTTCAATTATAATCTCTTCAAAAATTTTCTCATACCCTTTATTTTTCTCTGCTTCTTCTGCTGCTGCAAAGTCACTTCAGTTGTATCCGACTCTGTGCGACCCCATAGACACAGCCCACCAGGCTCCCCCGTCCCTGGGATTCTCCAGGCAAGAGCACTGGAGTGGGTTGCCATTTCCTTCTCCATGCATGAAAGTGAAAAGTGAAAGCAAAGTCGCTCAGTCGTGTCTGACTCTTAGCGACCCCATGGACTGCAGCCCATCAAGCTCCTCCGTTCATGGGATTTTCCAGGCAAGAGTACTGGAGTGGGGTGCCATTGCCTTCTCCGTTCTTCTTCTGGGACCCCTATAATTTGAATATTGCTATATTTGATATTGTCCCAAAGGTCTCTGAGACTATCCTCAGTTCTTTTCATTCTTTTCACTTTATTCTGCTCCTCAGAAGTTATTTCCACCATTTTGTCTTCCGGCTCACTGATTTGTTCTTCTGCTTCAGATTCTGCTACTGATTCCTTCTCAGTTCAGTTCAGTCACTCAGTCATGTCCGACTCTTTCTGACCCTATGAATCGCAGCACACCAGACCTCCCTGTCCAACACCAACTCCCGGAGTTCACTCAAACTCATGTCCATTGACTCAGTGATGCCATCCAGCCATCTCATCCTCTGTCGTCCCCTTCTCCTCCTGCCCCCAGTCCCTCCCAGCATCAGGGTCTTTTCCAATGAGTCAACCCTTTGCATGAGGTGGCCAAAGTATTGGAGTTTCAGCTTCAGCATCAGTCCTTCCAATGAACATCCAGGACTGATCTCCTTTAGGATGGACTGGTTGGATCTCCTTGCAGTCCAAGGGACTCTCAAGAGTCTTCTCCAACACCACAGGTCAAAAGCATCAATTCTTTGGCGCTCAGCTTTCTTCACAGTCCAACTCTCACATCCATACATGACCACCAGAAAAACCATAGCCTTGACTAGACAGACCTTTGTTGGCAAAGTAATATCTCTGCTTTTCAATATGCTATCGAGGTTGGTCATAACTTTCCTTCCAAGGAGTAAGTGTCTTTTAATTTCATGGCTGCAGTCACCATCTGCAGTGATTTTGGAGCCCAAAAAATAAAGTCTGACACTGTTTCCACTGTTTCCCCATCTATTCCCATGAAGTGATAGGACCAGATGCCATGATCTTAGTTTTCTGAATGTTGAGCTTTAAGCCAACTTTTTCACTCTCCACTTTCACTTTCATCAAGAGGCTTTTTAGTTCCTCTTCACTTTCTGCTATAAGGGTGGTGTCATCTGCATATCTGAAGTTACTGATATTTCTCCCAGCAATCTTGATTCCAGCTTGTGCTTCCTCCAGCCCAGCTGGATGTCCTCATGATGTACTCTGCATAGAAGTTAAATAAGCAGGGTGACAATATACAGCCTTGACGAACTCTTTTTCCTATTTGGAACCAGTCTGTTGTTCCATGTCCAGTTCTAACTGTTGCTTCCTGACCTGCATATAGGTTTCTCAAGAGGCAGGTCAGGTGGTCTGGTATTCCCATCTCTTTCAGAATTTTCCACAGTTTATTGTGATCCACACAGTCAAAGGCTTTGGCATAGTCAATAAAGCAGAAATAGATGCTTTTCTGGAACTCTCTTGCTTTTTAGATGATCCAGCAGATGTTGGCAATTTGATCTGTGGTTCCTCTGTCTTTCCTAACACCAGCTTGAACATATGGAAGTTCACAGTTCACATATTGCTGAAGCCTGGCTTGGAGAATTTTGAGCATTACTTTACTAGCGTGTGAGATGAGTGCAATTGTGTGATAGTTTGAGCATTCTTTGGCATTGCCTTTCTTTGGGATTGAAATGAAAACTGACCTTTTCCAGTCCTGTGGCCACTGTGAGTTTTCCAAATTTGCTGGCATATTGAGTGCAGCACTTTCACAGCATCATCTTTCAGGATATGAAATAGCTCCACTGGAATTCCATCATCTCCATTAGCTTTGTTCATAGTGATGCTTTCTAAGGCCCACTTGACTTCACATTCCAGGATGTCTGGCTCTAGGTGAGTGATCATACTATTGTGATTATCTTGGTCATGAAGATCTTTTTTTATACAGTTCTTCTGTGTATTCTTGCCACCTCTTCTTAACATCTTCTGCTTCTGTTAGGTCTATACCATTTCTGTCCTTTATCGAGCCCATCTTTGCATGAAATGTTCCCTTGGTATCTCTAATTTTCTTGAAGAGATATAGTCTTTCCCATTCTATTGTTTTCCTCTATTTCTTTGCATTGATCACTGAGGAAGGCTTTCTTATCTCTCCTTGCTATTCTTTGGAACTCTGCATTCAGATGCTTATATCTTTCCTTTTCTCCTTTGCTTTTCGCTTCTCTTATTTTCACTGTTATTTGTAAGGCCTCCTCAGACAGCCAGATTGCTTTTTTGCATTTTTTTCCCTTGGGGATGGGTTTGATCCCTGTCTCCTGTACAATGTCACGAACCTCTGTCCATAGTTCATCAGGCACTCTGTCTATCAGATCTAGGCCCTTAAATCTATTTCTCACTTCCACTGTATAATTGTAAGGGATTTGATTTAGGTCATACCTGAATGGTCTAGTGATTTTCCCCACTTTCTTCAATTTAAGTCTGAATTTGGCAATAAGGAGTTCATGATCTGAGCCACAGTCAGCTCCCAGTCTTGTTTTTGCTGACTGTATAGAGCTTCTCCATGTTTGGCTGCAAAGAATATAATCAGTCTGATTCCAGTGTTGACCATCTGGTGATGTCCATGTGTAGACTCTTCTCTTGTGTTGTTGGAAGAGAGTGTTTGCTATGACCAGTGTGTTCTCTTGGCAAAACTCTATTAGCCTTTGCCCTGCTTCATTCCATGCTCCAAGGCCAAATTTTCCTGTTACTCCCATAGAGTATTGTTAATTTCAGTAATTGGTTGTTTGTCTCTGCATGTTTATTCTTTAATTCTTCTAGGTCTTTGTTAATTCTTGCATTGTCTCCATTTTATTTCAATGTTTTTGATTATATTTACTATCATTATTCTGAATTCTTTTTCAGGTAGGTTGCTTCTTTCCTCTTCATTTATTTGGACTTATATGTTTCTAGTTTGTTCCTTCACTTGGGTAGTATTTCTCTGTGTGTATGTGTTAGTCACTCAGTCGTGTCTGACTCTTTGCAACCCCATGAACTGTAGCCTGCAAGGCAGGATCTTCCCGACCCAGGAATCGAACCTTGTTCTCCTGCATTGCAGGCAGATTCTTTACTGTTTGAGCTACAGGGAAGTCCTTAGTATTTCCTTTTCATCATTATTATTATTTTTTAACTTATTGTGTTTGAGTTCTCCTTTTCCCAGGCTTCAAGATTGAATTCTTTCTTCTGTTTGGTTTCTGCCCTCTTAAGGGGCTTCCCTTGTAGTTCAGTTGGTAAAGAATCTCCCTGCAGTGCAGGGGACCCAGGTTTGATTCCTGGGTTGGGAAGATCCCCTGGAGAAGGAAATGACAACCCACTCCAGTATCCTTGCCTGGAAAATCTCAGGAGCCTGGTGGGCTGTAGTCCATGGGGTTGCAAAGAGTCTGGCATGACTGAGCGACTAACAGGAACACTTAAGGTTGGTCCAGTGGTTTGTGTAAGCTTCCTATAGGATCAGATTTGTGCTAAGTTTTTGCTTGTTTGTTTTTCCTCTAATGGGCAAGGCTGAGTGAGGTGGTAATCCTGTCTGCTGATGATTGGGTTTGCATTTTTGTTTTGTTTGTTGTTTACATGAGGTATCCTGCACAGGGTGCTACTGGTGGTCGTGATGCTGGGTCCTGTATTCCAGTGGTTTCCTTTGTGTGAGTTCTCACTATTTGATACCCCCTAGTAGGGTTAGTTCTCTGGTAGTCTAGGGTCTTGGAGTCAGTGCTCCCACTCCAAAGGCTCAGGTCTTGATCTCTGGTCAGGAGCGAAGGTTTCACAAGTGGTTTGTTATGGCATCAAGTGAGATTGAAACAAATATCCAAAAAATGAGAAACCAAAGATGAGCCTCAGACAAATGGCAGTTACAAATTCAGGCAAATAATAATTAAAATAATGAAATATACACATATACATATATACCCATGAACAAAGTGCAAACAGTCCACAAAAATAAAATACAATAGATTGAGCCAGTGAACAAAGGAAACCAAAAATTATATTTACCAGTTAAGAACAAAACTAACTGAAGCATAAACTGGAAAACAAAACTAAAGCAAGGTGCCAAGTGGGGAATAAAGCAATGAAAACAAAACTAACAAATATATTGAGAGGAGAGGAAAGAAAGAAAAGAAAGAAAGAATAGATATACAAAGTTAAATAGAGGTAGATGAAGAAGATTTATATACATTAAAGATTAACTGCAAGGGGAAAAGAACAGTAGGAAAGGCAAACAAAGGAATAAATGTAGAAAAAATATAATAGGTTTAAAAAAATTAAAAGTTAAAATTATAAAAAAGAGAGAAAAAAAAAAAAGAAGAAAAAAAAAAGGAAAACCCCACAGAACTGCAAAAGCCTGACAGAGATGCAGAGGTTTATAACAACAATAAAAAGTGTGACTGAACATACACAAATACATACACTTAAAGGGGCATCCTGAGTGGGGCCCTACTCTGTAGTTCAGTGCCTCAGGCATTTGCTGGGCCAGCCCCTCTGTTGTTCAGCTGCCTATGCTGGCGTGTAGGGGAAGAGAGGCTATGGTGATGGCTCCACCCACTACGCGTGACTCAGCAGTATCGCCTTGCTTCCATGGCTGCCTTGCTTTCCTCTGCAGGCATTTTCCAGCACAATCTCCTCCCTCACATCCCCTGATCTGTCTCTCCACAGTCAACAGCAGCCCTCGCCCAGGGATTGCTCCACCATTCATAAACTCCATCTCCCAGCCGGTGCGCCTTCCAGGGGGTCTGCATCCCTGTCCAGGGCATGTATGGTTGCAGCAAGAACTGTCTGATTCTCATTCCATTTAGGCTGCCACAGATCAGATGTTTCACTCTCAGCCTTAAATGTTTCTCCTCTGACTCAGACAATTGCCCCAATGTGGGGATCGGACCCCTGCTTCAGTTCCCCCACCAGCCAAAGGTAGGTCCGGTCCTACTAACACTCCTGTTTTTCCCCTTGGTTCCTTCATTCTACCGAGTTTTATGTGGATCGCTGGTCAGGTACTCCTGTCCAATCTCAGCTGGTGTTCTGCATGCACTTCTGTGTCTGAAGGTGTATTCCTGATGTATCTGTGGAGAGAGATGTACTCCACGTCCACCTACTCCTCCACCATCTTGTTTTCCTCTGGGTAGATTCTTGATATGTATGTGCTAGTTAGTAGTTTGCTGAAGAGTTGAGGATGGGATCGGCAGCCACCTGCAAATCTATAGTGCTTTCTCTGTGTACAGCCTTCCCCTCTTTGGCAATCTCGCCTGTGGAGTTTAGTTGTCTTGGCCTTCCTGGACTCTCAGCACCATCTCCTCAGTTCATGTAGACTGTTGAGCTCTGCTTGGGTTTTCTTTCCCTTCTCTGTAGCTTGGAAACTCTCTCTAGACAGTAAGCTAGGATAATCGTGGGGCTTGTCTCATAGGTTTCCCCTTTGTCAGGGATCACTGCCTTGTGACTAATGTCTGAAAATTGTTATTTCATGTATTTTATCCATTTTTTAGGTTGTTTCAGGAGGGAGGACAAGTCTGGTCTGTTCCTTCATTTTGGAACATAAGTGGGAGTCCAAATGTAGAATAATTCGAAGGCAAAGGAAACCATCATCTGTGATTGTATTTTTTACCTATTGTTTGCCTTTGATTCACAAAGGTCAGATCTGTCTCCCCATCTTCCCAGCTCACACAAATGCCTAGACTTCCAGTTGAAGCCATCTTAAAGATTAAAGGAAATTGTTAACTGACTGGTTAGGCTAAGGTAGTAATACTGATCATCCATTAACTATGTAGGGTTTCTTGTGAGTCCACATATTCTCCAGGCCTACACAATTATTTTTTAATAGTTACAGAAAGACTTCTGAAAAACCTTTATTGATAATAACTTTTATCAGCTTACATGTTTTAAATTGATCAATTTGTATTGTAAGCACTGCTAATGTAACTTTGCCTTCCAAATAATTCGCTTACCGTTTCATTTCATGATCTCTGCCATGCTGTCAGTGGAAAAACTATGGCCTAGGTCAAAAGCTTATTTTTACGTTAGACTTTACAGAATTCTGTGGTTACTTTTGAAATTCTAAAGCATCCTAAGGTTTAGTGAGTCAGAATTTTGACTATAGGGAGAAAGGTTGTTAGCCTTCTCCTCTTGCTTTCCTGCTTGCTGACTGAACACAGAAGTTGCATCAGGAGTGGTAATAGAATAGGATCAGGTCCCAGAATCTTACAAAACAACAATGAAAATGTAGTGGCATAGGACAAAATGGAGACATGGAGGCTGGTCTGTGTCTGAATAGCAATAGGTATGAAAAAGGCATGCATTTTAGTTGACTGGGAATCTTTCTGACTCAATAGATGACCTGACTATTGGAATACTTAAAGTGAGTATAAGAAACATCCACAGATACAGCAAATATGGAAGAGGCATTTCATTTGTGGCTTTTACCATTTATACCCCATTAGTCACTAAGTTCCACTATTTCTCCCTCTGCGTATTTTCACACTGTTTTCTTCTTTTCTTCATTCTGCTCCTCACACCTACCCTTTTATGAACAGAGGTCAGTATACACAGCATGTGAGCCAGTCTGGAGTGCAGCCTGTTTTTTTTATAGCCTGTAAGTTAGGTTTTTTACATTTTTTAATGGTTAGTAAGAAAGGTCAAAATAGTAATATTTCATGACATGTGAAAATTATATGAAACTAAATTTCAAAGTCCATAAATAAAGTTTTGTTGTATTGTTTATGGGTGCTTTTATGCTGTGACAGCAGAGCTGAGTGGTTACAGAGGAGGTTGTATGGCCTGTGTAGCCAAAAATACTTACTATCTGTATCTGGCTTTCACAGAAAAGAAGTTTGTTGAGTTCTGCTCTGCATTGCTGTTGGAGTGGAGTGTTCGTTTTGAAATGCAGAATTGATGATAACACATACACTTCCTCCATTCCAGACATAAGCTTCAAAATCTTCCATGGTGGGACTTCCCTGGCGGTCCAGTGGTTAAGACACTGAGCTCCCACTGTGGGGGGTACAGGTTCGATCCCTGGTTGGAGATCACAGAGTGGGTAAAAATTTAAAAAAAAAAAAAAAATCTTCAGTGGCTACTTACTGCATATGGGGGAAAAAATCCAAGCTCATTTGTGTGACATCCAGGACTCTTTACAGCCTGGCACCAGCCTGTTCTTTCTGGCCTCACCCCTCACTACTCCAGTCTTCTCTGACTTACAAAATGCTATTAACACTGAGATATGTGTTATTCTTTAACTGCCCGTGTTATTTCCAGCTTTGGAGTCTGCAAATGCTGTGTGCTATGCCTATTCTTGCCCATATTTTCTACCCATAAATCCCTGTTCAGTCGTCCAGACCTGCTGAAATGGCTCCTCTTCACAGTGAGCATTCTTTAGGCTTGCCCCCTCCTCTGTAACCTCATCACATTTTGGACAGTCCTCTTCTGTTAGCATTTATCACATGACATTGTGATTATAACCATATTCTGAGCTCCTTGGAGGTGAAGAGTATGTATTATGCTTGCTTTTTCCTCTAGTAGAGCTTCCCTGGTGACTTATGCAATGTAGGAGACCCGGGTTTGATCCCTGGGTCAAGAAGATCCTCTGGAGAAGGGAATGGCTACCCACTTCAGTATTCTTGCCTGGAGAATTTCATGGACAGGGTAGCCTGACGGGCTACAGTCCATGGGGTTGGAAAGAGTCAGACATGACTGAGTGACTAATACTTCCACTTTTTTCCCCTCTAGTATCCTACAGAGTACCTTGTACATGACAGATAGCAACTATGTTAAATGAATAGAGTGATTAAGACTATAATGATATTTTTACTCTCTGTTTACAATATATAACATTTAAACATACCCAACTAAATAATTTGTGCTCTCTCTCTTTATATTTATGTCAGAAAATGTATCTTGTGATGGAGCTTTGTGAGGATGGAGAACTCAAAGAAATTCTGGAAAGGAAAGGTCATTTCTCAGAGAATGAGACAAGGTGGATCATTCAAAGTCTCGCCTCAGCTATAGCCTATCTTCACAACAATGGTAAGAAGAGGATCACCCAGCTCGTTGACTCCATGCAGGCAGATAGCACTTTTCTTTAAGGGTGATTGAATCCAGGATTCATAGTCACAGAAGTAATGCCTACTGATACAGAAAATTTGATTTTAAAAATTAAATTTTTTCCCTTGTAACTTTATTGATATATTTTAATTAGAAACAAGACAGGTATGCAATTACATTGTCCATGGATAAGAATGAAATTATGAACATTTCTATTCAACAACTTGAAAAGAAGCTAATATTATTAAATCCAAAATAGAAAATCAATAGAAGTAAAATTTCTTAAAACTCATATATTAATAATAATGTTAAAAATCTGCATATACTAGGGATTTAAAAAAATTTTAGACTTAATTATTAGAGCAGTTTTAGGTTCACAGCAAAATTGAGAAGTTACAGAGATTCCCAAATACCTCTGTCCATGCATGCAGATCCTTCCCCATTATTAGCATCCCCTATCAGAGGGGTTACACTTGTTACAGTTGATAAACTTGCACTGACACATCGTTATCACCCAGAGTCCATAGTTTACATTAGTGTTCGCTCTTGGTATTGTACATTCTATGGGTTTTGACAAATGTATGATCCACCAGTAGAGTACCATAGGGGAGTTGTTTCACTACTTTAATATCCACATTTAAATATCATTCTAATTCTTCTAATTGCTTTACTGTTCTTTGGTATTATTGCTACTGTTTTTCCTCATGCTCCTGCTTTTTTTTTTTTTTCCCCTTCAGTGTTAGTTTGGCTTACATGTGACTTTAGAAGCTTCTCATTTTATCAGTTCGGTTCAGTTCAATTGCTCAGTCATGTCCAACTCTTTGCGACCCCATGAACCACAGTATACCAGGCCTCCCTGTCCATCACCAACTCCCAGAGTCCACCCAAACCCAGGTCCATTGTGTTGGTGATGCCATCCAACCATCTCATCCTCTGTCGTCCCCTTCTCCTCCTGCCCTCAATCTTTCCCAGCTTCAGGGTCTTTTCCAAAGAGTAGATTCATCACATCAGGTGGCCAAAGTATTGGAGTTTCAGCTTCAGCATCAGTCCTTCCAATGAACACCCAAGACTGTTCCTTTAGGATTGACTGGTTGGATCTCTTTGCAGCCCAAGGGACTCTCAAGAGTCTTCTCCAACACCACAGTTCAAAAGAGATGAAAAAAAAACTTTGTTCCAGAGAGGTCAGGGGACATGGTTGGCTATGCAGAGCTAGTGCTGGAACCTAGGGGCTCATTCAACAGATGTTCCTTAAGCACCTACAGCATTGAGGTTGGTCCTAGAGTTTACAGAGGTTCAAACACAAGGCACCTGCTGGAGTACAGAAAACAAATTGATGATTTGCTTTCAAATGGAGTACAGAAGACAATATGATGATTTCTGAGAGCCATATAGAGAGCATGGAGCACAGGTGTACTAAGTGCCTCATTTGATTCAGAAAGTCAAGCAAGAATTCACAGAGGAAGCAAAACTTGAGCTGAGGAATACAAACTCAGGTGAAAAAGGGAGGGCTTTCCGCAGAGAGCGAGGATTTTTGCAAGAGCAGAAAACCAAAGACTTGATATTTTGCTAATTTCAGTTCTAATATATAAAGTCAGTATATTTCAAACTAAATCTTAACAGGATTTTTCATGGAGCTTGATAAAATTATTTTGAGAGGGATGAGAATAGTAAAGAAAACAATGAAAAAGAACAGTGGAGGCAGCAGAGAGACTTGCCCTGACAAGTGTCAAACCACATTATGAAGATATATTAGTTAAAGTTTTGTGGTGTTTATGTAAGAAGAGATAAGGAGAACAATAGAAATTCCAAACACAGGTTGGGTGTGGAAGAGAACTGTAAACAACTAGAAGTAGTAGACAGTCCAGGGCTCATCCAGCCTCCTTTCCCTGGAAATTATACCTATAGCTTTTTAAGTTTAGGGGAATGATTACAATGGATATGGACTGGATCAGTTATTTGCAAAGGAAATATTTGGTACATGAGAGTATTTGCATGTACATAAAAGTCCTGCCTGAGCCCTGACATGTTCAACTGGAGATTTTGTGTCTCACGGGTTTTTATTTTTAACTTTAATGTATAAAGAGTAGAAAAGTGTGACTGCTGGTGCAGAAAATATATTGAAATAAATATAGTTTGTATACACGTAGCCAAGTTGCAGTATGTTAAATGTTTATGCTGACAATAACATATGAATAGAAGTAAAGAGGTAATCCTCTCTTTGAAGAGTGAAGGACATGGGAAAGCTTCCTCCTACAGGAAATAGCTAACTTTGGACATGATCCTCTTTCACACTCACCAGGCCATTCATGAAGAAGAGTGGCCAGTTGGAGCAACAGGGGATTGGGGAGAGGTCAGGGAGTCAAAGAAAGTGGCTCCTTAAGGTTAGAAACGTGGAGAAAAGGGATATGAATATAAGAGAATGAAACAAGGAAGAATTATACCTGGACCTCCTTAGATTTTTTTCAACAGTTCAGTTTAGTCGCTCAGTCGTGTCCAACTCTTTGCGACCCCATGAACCACAGTATACCAGGCCTCCCTGTCCATCACCAACTCCCGGAGTCCACCCAAACCCAGGTCCATTGTGTTGGTGATGCCATCCAACCATCTCATCCTCTGTCGTCCCCTTCTCCTCCTGCCCTCAATCTTTCCCAGCATCAGGGTCTTTTCAAATGAGTCAGCTCTCCGCATCAGGTAGCCAAAGGATTGGAGTTTCAGCTTCAACATCAGTCCCTCCAGTGAACAGCCAGGACAAATCTCCTTTTTCAACAGTGGATGTTAACTGGTCAAGTTCTATTTGTGTCCACTCTAATTATTTTTTCATTATCCATTTCATTTGATTTGTTGTTTATTTTCTTGGTAGATATAGTACATAGAGATCTGAAACTGGAGAACATAATGGTTAAAAGCAGCTTTATTGATGCTAACAATGAAATGAACTTAAACATAAAGGTAAGATAATAGAAATTGTGGTAAATGTTTGCCTATAAATAGTTTGATATCAAAGTGACAACGTACATCCTCTTTTTTAGATACATTTCAGAAGCTTTTTAACAGCCAAAAATAAGCAGCCTGTGCTAAAAAAAATTAAAATTTCACAAAAGAGGTTGTGACTGACAAGAATAATTTTACAAGTTAAGTAGTGCTACTGAATTTTGTTAAAGTAGATATTCATTTGGATAGTTCTGAATCATTAGTTAATAGCAAACAAACAGATGCTCTGAATTCTAATTAATTTCAAAATTATGCCTGGTAATTTGATGTAAATGTGTTACAAATTTAGAGAAAAAGTACACCTTGGCTGTGCCTTTGATACTAAATTAATGCTAAAGTCTGTATTTCTCATTTAAAATTTTCTTGGGTATTAATATTTATGTTCTAAGCACAGTTAGTATGCCAAGTATTTATTCTTGAAGACTTTATTCAAATTAAGTGTTCTTTAATGTCAAATAAATGATCAAATACATTATTTATTAGCATTTTAAAAGTGGTTGCTTTCAAAATATATGAATGTATTAATTTGGGAATAAAATGTTGTCTTTGAATAACTTGCTCTGTTGCATTTATAACATAAATAGGATTAACAGTATTGTTGTTATACTCAAATAAATATTCTTAGATGTTTCTATTATAAGCTCTATGAGTGCAGGAATTCTGTGTGTGTCTTATTCACTGTTGGTACCAGGAATAATGCCTAGAATATAATATGTGCTCAATTAATATTTGGTGCATGAAGGAATAAATGCCCTACAAAGAACTGAATTGGGTCATGAGAGCTTTTATATATTTGATACCTGTATACATTTTCTGTGGAGAAAGATAATGTAACATGATGCTCCAAGTAGGGTCATTGTGAACACTCCTGGAGAAATTTATTAGTCTCTTTAGAGAAATAGTGATATCACATTGTTGATAGGAACATTTTCTTACTCCATTAGGTACTGAAAAGTTTACATTCACTGTCTGTGGACCACAATCTTATCTTTGGTTGTGTGATCAGTAAATGTGCCTGTTTTTTCTGCTTTCAGCCC
This sequence comes from Bubalus kerabau, assembly GCF_029407905.1. NCBI lineage: Eukaryota > Metazoa > Chordata > Mammalia > Artiodactyla > Bovidae > Bubalus > Bubalus kerabau. The sequence goes on from NC_073638.1 coordinate 44,096,140, forward strand.
AAGGCTGTTCCAACTTGGGAGACAATACCAAGGGCACCCACTGAATATTTAATAACCAAATGTTTAATGACCAAGATTTAGACTGAGCAGAAAGCCTACAGTTGCAGCAGTAGGCCTCCCGTGTATTTGTAGTTATAGTGTGTATTTTTTTTTCCTGTTAATTTGCTTCTCGTAGTTTTTAATAGTGTAATAATTTTTAAATTAGTATACTCTAGAAACACAGAGGAAATAATAGTAAAGAAAAGATAGCATTGACTAGAGAAAATATTTTATAAATAATTATAAAAAGGAGGAGTTTCTGTGAGTGCTGACAAGAATAATGATTTGCATTTATAACAGTGGTTTAAACTGAAACATAGCTTGAGCATCAGAAAAATAGATAATAAACTTACCAAGGCCAGAATGTGTTTTACAATGAAATAACTTTATAAAGATAAATTTCATTTTAAAAAATGTTAAATGCCTTCTTGGAAGAGTAACTCCCTATGTTGAACTGTTGAATTTAAATTAGAAGGAGTGAATAATCAACATTATGGGTGTTTTTTCAAAATTTGAAAAACCAAGTTTCTCTTGACCAGGTTTCTTTTTCACAAGGAGGGGCAGGTGGGAAGGGGAAGCAAGGTCCTTATTAGTAATGCAAGGAAAGCCCCTCTGCCCTCAAGGATTCCTGAATTAAATGCAATACAGTGTAGTGAAAATCCTGTTGGCAGAATGTGTGAACTTTGGGTCTGGAAAACTGGTGACTCTATGTGAATTTCTTCTTGAAGGTGACTGATTTTGGCCTAGCAGTGAAGAAGCATGGAAGGAGTGAGGTCATGCTGCAAACCACATGTGGGACACCCATCTATATGGGTAAGTTAGGAGGCTTTAAATGATTTTTTTTCCTATAGAAAAAAGTAGAACAACTTGTATGGATTAAAATTTGAGCAGTTTGATTTTGCACCATAACTGATGGCCCTGATCAAGCTACCTTTTCTTTTCTTGAAAGTGAAAGTATTTTAGTTGTTGTCACAAATTTTTCATAGTTCTTATCTTTGGAGATTATGGTGTTCATCATTTCTCTGGGCTCTTCTTATAACTGTTTATGTCTCTTAGGTAATCATACACCCAAATCTAATTATCATTTTGTTAATTCATGCTAAAATAATGCATGTGTTTTGCTTCTTTCCATTTTTTATCCAATTTCATTGCCATCCAGTAGTTTTTCATAGAGTCCTGATTAAATATATTTCATAAACCAACAGTTTCTCATTTTTGTAAATGTGATTTTTAACAGCATTCTTGAAGTATAATTTAGATACCAAAAAAAATGTACCATTCGGTGATTTTTCATACATTCACAGAGTTTTACAGCACTACCACAGTCCAATTTAAGCAATTCTACCTCTAGCAGTTGCCTCATGCCCATTTGCTCTCAATCTCATTCCCATCCCAATCCCAGGTAACCACTGATCTTTGTCTCTCTAGGTTTTCTGTTTCTGGATATTTCATATAAATGGAATCATACAACATCTAGGCTTATACACCTGGTTTTTTTCACTTAGCATGATGTTTTTGAGGTACATCCCTATTGCAACACATATGTGTAGTCTGTTCTGTTAGTAAACAGTTGTCCATTGTATAGATATGCAACACGTTGTTTATCTGTTTATTAGTTGATGCACATGTAGATTGTTTCCAGTTTGGAGCTATTATGAATAATCCTGCTTATGGACGTTTGTGTTCAAGTTTTTATGTGGGCATATGGTTTCATTTTCCCTGGGTAGCTACAAAGAAGTGAAATTGCTGAATCATGTATTATTTATGTTTATACTTTTTCAGAAACTACCAGACAATTTTCCAAAGTACTATAAGATTTTACCTTCCCACTAGCAATGTGTAAGAGTTCCAGTTTCTTCACATCCTTTCTAACTCTTTATATTACTTATCTTTGTAATTATAGCCAGTCAGATGGGTAGGAAGTAGTATCTCATTGTGATTTTTAATTTTCATTACCTTAACGACCAATGATGTTGAACATCTTTTCATGTACTTATTAGTCATTCATATATCTTACAATAGACATAGATGAAATGCCTATTCAAATTTGTATCTATTGAGATGATCATATACTTTTTAAATTTATTAAAGAAATAATTGCATTAATGGAAATGTTGAACCATCCTTGTACCTTTGGATTAAACCTCACTTGGTTTCATATACTGCTATATTCAGTTTGATCATAACAGTATGGATCACAACAAACTGTGGAAAATTCTTAAAGAGATGGGAATACCAGACCGCCTTACCTGCGTCCTGAGAAATCTGTATGCAGGTCAAGAAGCAATAGTTAGGACTGGACTTGAAACAACAGACTGGTTCAAAATCAGGAAAGGAGTACATCAACACTGTATATTGTCATCTTGTGTATTTAACTTAAATGCGGAGTGCATCATGGGAAATGCCAGGCTGGATGAAGCTCAAGCTGGGATTAAGATTGCTGGGAGAAACATCAGTAACCTCAGATATGACACCACCCTTATGGCAGAAAGTGAAGAGGAACTAAAAAGTCTCTTGATGAAGGTGAAAGAGGAGAGTGAAAAAGTTGGTTTAAAACTCAACATTCAGAAAACGAAGATCATGGCATCTGGTCCCATCACTTCATGGGAAATAGATGGGGAAACAGTGTCAGACTTTATTTTTGGGGGCTCCAAAATCACTGCAGATGGTGACTGCAGCCATGAAATTAAAAGACGCTTACTCCTTGGAAGAAAAGTTATGACCAACCTAGATAGCGTATTCAAAAGCAGAGACATTACTTTGCCAACAAAGGTCCGTCTAGTCAAGGCTATGGTTTTTCCTGTGGTCATGTATGGATGTGAGAGTTGGACTATGAAGAAGGCTGAGCGCCGAAGAATTGATGCTTTTGAACTGTGGTGTTGGAGAAGACTCTTGAGAGTCCCCTGGACTTCAAGGAGATCCAACCAGTCCATCCTAAAGGAAATCAATCCTGAATATTCATTGGAAGGACTCATGCTGAAGCTGAAGCTCCATACTTTGGCCACCTGATGGGAAGAGGCAACTCATTGGCAAAGATCCTGATGCTGGGAAAGATTGAGGGCAGAAGAGGAAGGAAGTGACAGAGGATGAGATGGTTGGATGGTGTCATCAACTCAGTGGACATGAGTTTGAACAAATTCTGGGAGATAGTGAAGGACAGGGAAGCCTGGTGTGCTGCAGTCCTTGGGGTTGCAAAGAGTTGGACAGGACTAAGCAACTGAACAACAACAGATAATTCAGTTTGTTACCACTTTAGTTTAGAACTTTGAGTGTAGCTTTCTTTCCTGCTGCCCTTATGTTTTTTGATGTTAGGATTATACTATCCTCATTTTAAAAATAAAATATTTTCATTTTTTGTATGTTCATGAACCATTTAAGTAATAGAAATTACCTACTCATTAATTATTTGATGAGATTTCCCCTTAAAATTTTTGGTCCTGGTACCCTGTGGGGATAAAATTTCTATTATTTTCTTTTTTAAAGTTTTTGTTTATTTATTTATTTTGGCTGTTCTGGTTCTTTGTTGCTGCACACGAACTTTCTCTAGTTGCGGCGAGCAGGAGTTACTCTTTGTTGCAGTGTATGGGCTTCTCTTGTTGCAGAACATGGGCTCCAGGCACTCAGCTTGTGAGCCGAGTTGCTCCACAGCATGTGGGATCTTCCCAGACCAAGAATCAAACTTGCGTCCACTGCATTGGCAGGTGACTTTCTAACTGCTAGACCACCAGGGAAGTCCCTATTATTTTTAATTTATATTAGGTTATTTAAGTTTTTCACATCTCAAATCATTCTGATAATTTATATTTTTCAGAAAATTGTTCATTACATTGCGATTTTAAATTTTATTGGTATAAAGATGCATATTACATTCACTTGTAATTCTTAGATCTGTGGTTTTAGCTCCATATTAATTCTTAATATTTATTAAGAAGGCAATATAATTTAATATTAGCGGTATGGCCTCTGACATCACCGGCTAACTTGGGACTCTAACTCTGCCACTTGCTTTCTGGATAGCCCTGTACAAACAACTTTGTCATGGTTTCTACTTTTGTATAATAGGGATTATGCCACCCTTCTATAAAAAAAAAAGAAGGATCTATTTTGTGTCAGACACTGTTCTAGGGGTTGGAAATATAATAGTGAACAAAATAAGAAAATGTGTGTTGGTGCAAACGTTAATAAAAAAGATTAAAAAAAATATCTGGTATGTTAGCGAGAAGTGCTAAGGAAGAAAAATAAAACAGAAAAGGGTAGAAGATGTACTTTAGGATGGTAATAATAATATCTTTTTATTAGATTGACATAGAATTAAATGTAAAGTGCTTAGCACAGTACCTGGCACTTAGTGCTCAATTTTAGTTCTTGTAATAATACTAACCATTTTTTCTTGATCAGATTTATTAGTGGCAGGACTATTTATTGAGCTTTCAAAACTCCAGCTTAAGTCTAGTGGTATTTGATTTTCATTGATTTCTGCTTTTATTTTTCTTAATTCCTTCTTTCTACTTACTTTTGGTTTATTTTTAAACTTCCTAAGTTAAATGTTTATTTATTTTCAGTCTTCTTATTTTCTAATAAATGCATTTAAGGCTGTATATTTTCCTCTGAGTACTAATTTAACTGTTTCTTTTATTATACAGTGTTCTAATTGTTATTAATTTCTTAATAGTCTATGATTTTAGTCTTCTTCTTAAATCCAAAAATTACTTTGAAGTGCTTTTAGAATTTTCTGTGGGATGTGTTTGATACTTATATGATTGTGTTACTTTATCTAGCCTTTTGGTTTTCTATCTGATTTTCTTCATTTTACTAGGTAATTGTGAGTTAAAAGATTTCAACTTTAAGGAATTTTCTCTGTGGTTGAACACAAGGTTCATTTTTGCAAACATTACTTTGGATATTTTGAAAGCATGTACCCTCAGCCCTCTTTATCTGTGGGTTCTACACCTGCAGATTCAACTAACCAATGATCCAAAGTATTTGAGGAAAAAACTTCCAGAAAGGTCTAAAAAGCAAAACTTGAATTTATTACACAGTGGCAACTATTTACATAGCATTTATATTGTGTTAGGTATTATATGTTAATCTAGAGATGATTTAAAGTATATGGGACTATATGGGTAGGTTACATTCAAATATTAAGCCAATTTATATAAGGGACTTATGCATCCATGAATTTTGGTATCTGACAGCCTGGGGGCTAAAGGGTTAGGGGCTGAATCCTGAAACCAATCCACTACAGAAACCGAGGGACAACTATATACTCCTGGTTTGTCAAGCATAAAAGTGTGTGTATGTGTGTATTTATAAAACCAAACATGAGACTTTTGTGATTCATACTTTTTATTTTATTAATTTTATTGAAATATAGTTGATATGTATGGTCATTTAAATAATTTTAATTCTTCAAGCCCATTAGCAAAATTTATCTTTCCATTTGTTTGTGTTATCTTCAGTTTTTTCCTCCCAGTCTGTAGGTTATCTTTTCATTTTGTTTGCTGTACGGGAACTTTTAAGTTTGAGTAGATCTCATATGGGAGAAGGCGATGGCACCCCACTCCAGTACTCTTGCCTGGAAAATCCCATGGACAGAGGAGCCTGGTAGGCTGCAGTCCATGGGGTCGCGAAGAGTCAGTCGGACACGACTGAGTGACTTCCCTTTCACTTTTCACTTTCATGCCTTGGAGAAGGAAATGGCAACCCACTCCAGTGTTCTTGCCTGGAGAATCCCAGGGACGGGGGAGCCTGGTGGGCTGCCGTCTATGGGGTCGCACAGAGTTGGACATGACTGAAGTGACTTAGCAGCAGCAGATCTCATATGTTTATTTTTCCTTTTATTTCTATTGCCTTGGAAAATTGACCTAAGAACACATTGGTATGATTTATGTTAGAGAATGTTTTGCTTATGTTCTCTTCTAGGAATTTTATGGTGTTGTATCTTATATTTCAGACTTTAAGCCGTTTTGAGTTTATTTTTTTTTTTGTATGGTGTGAAGATGTGTTATAAATTCATTGATTTGCATGTGGCTGTCCAACTTTCCCAGCACCACTGTTGAAGAGATTGTCTTCTTTCTATTGTGTGTTCTTTCCCACTTTGTTGACAGTTAATTGACCATAGGTGTGTAGGTTTATTTCTGGGCTCTCTGTTCTGTTCCATTGATCCATATGTGGGATTGTTTTCTTAATTTTTTTCTGATAATTTGTTGTTAGTATATAGAATAAATATCTGCATATTCTATATCTTGCTATTTTACTGTATTCATTTATTCTAATAGTTCTCTGGTGGCATCTTTAGGATTTTCTGTATATAATATCATGTCATCTGCAAACAGTGACAGTTTTACTTCTTCCTTTCCAATTTGGATTCTTTTTACTTTTTCTTATCTAATTGCTATGGCTAGGACTTCCACTACTTTGTTGAATAAAAGTGAAAAGAGTAGATATCCTTATCTTGTTCCTGTTCTTAGAGGAAAAGAATTTTTACCATGTAGAAGGAACAGATAAATGCTTTTGGTTCTTTACCATTGAATATGATGTTCACTGTGGGTTTGTCATTAGGGCCTTTATTATGTTGAGGTGTGTTCCCTCTATACCAACTTTCTGGAGAGTTTTTGTCATAAATGGACGTCAAATTTTGTCAAAAGCTTTTTCTGCATCTATAGGGATGATTGCATTATTGTTACCCTTCATTTGTTAATGTAGTGTGTCATATTCATTGATTTAAAGATATTGAACCATCCTTGAGTTACTGGACTAAATTCTACTTAATCGTGGTGTGTGGTTCTTTTAGTTTGCTAAGATTTTTTTGAAGTGTTTTACATCTGTGTTCATCAGTGATATTGGCTTATAATTTTCTTTTTTTTTTTTTTTTTGTGGTATCTTTATCTAGTTTTGATAACAGGCTGATGCTAGCCTTGTAAAATGAGATTGGAAGTATTCCTTCCTCTTTAACTTTTTGGAATAGTTTGATAAGGATAGGTGTTAACTTTTCTTAAATTCTTTTTAGAATTTACCTGTGGAGCTATCTGGTATTGGACTTTTATTTTTTGGGAATTTTTAAGTTACTGATCCAGTTTTATCACTGGTAATTGATCTGTTTCTGTTTTTTCCTGATTCAGTCTTAGGAGATTGTGTATTTCAAGAAATTTATCTCTTCCCTCTAAATTGTCCATTTCATTGGTATATAATTGTTCATAGTAATCTCTTATGATCCTTTGTATTTCTGTGGTATTGGTTGTAATTTCTATTTCATTCTGATTTTGTGTCTTTTTTCTTAATGAGTCTTGCTAAAGGTTTATCAATTTTGCTTATCTTTTTAAAGAACTAGCTCTTAGCTCTAAATCTGTCTCTTTCAGTGATCTTTTCAATATCTTTTTAGTCTCTGTCTCTTTTATTTCTGATCTGATCTTTTTTTCTCTTTCCTTCTATTAATTTCAGGTTTTCTTTGTTCTTCTTTTTCTAGTTCCTTTAGATATAACGTTAGATTGTTTATTTGAAGTTTTTCTTGTTTCCTGAGGTAAGGCTTGTATCTCTATAAACTTCTCTATTAGAACTACTTTTGCTGTGTCCCATAAATTATAGATCATTGTGTTTCCATTTTTATTTCTCTTTAGGTATTTTTGAATACCTCTTTCATTTCTTCAGTGGCCCATTGGTTGTTTAGTAGTATGTTACTTAGACTTCATGTCTTTGTGCTTTTTCAGTTTCTTTTCTTTTCATTTTGCCCAATTCTTTGTGTCTAATTTCTACGTGTTAGGTATGTTGGTTATATCTTCTGATCTTGGAGAAATGGTGCCTTATATAGGCAATGTCCTGTGGGGACCACCAGGTGCTCCCCTCTGATCACTGGAGTTGTATGTTCTAGGGGTGTCCCCTATGTGGGCTGCATGCACCCTTTTTTGGTGGGGCTGACTACTGTGGACACATCAGTAGATGGGACTGGCCCCCAACCTGCTTGGCTTTGAGGCTGTGCCACATAGTGACTCTGGACTTGCTAGAAGGTGAGGTAGGCTTACTGCGGGGTTAACTGCATGGCCTGTGTAAGCCATACTTGCACCTGCTATTGGCCTGCTGGTGTACAAGGCTTGGTGCCTACATGGCTGCGTGGCAAAGGGGAGTGCTAGTTTGCTGGTGGGTGGGCCAGGTCTTGGCAGCTGTCTACTAGGGGGTGTAGGGCTGGTTTGTGCCTGCTGGTGGGTGGGGCAGGTCCTGGCACTAATAAGCTAGAGGGAGGAAACCAAAATGATGCTTACCAGCACCAGTGTCCATGTGATAGAATGAACTCCCCACAATGGCTGCTGCCAGTCCCCTGGGGGAGTCCTAGCTGCTTCCTCCCTTCCTGGGAGGTTTTCCAAGATCAGCAACTGGGTCTGACCTGTTTTTCAAACTATTGCCTCTGAGCTGGGTTTCAGAGTGCGAGATATTGTGTGCACCCTTGAAGAGCAAAGTCTGTTGTTTCCTCTAGCACTCCAGCTCTCCTGGATATAAGCCTTGCTGGTTGTCAAAGCCAGATGTTCTGGGGGCTTATATTCCTGGTGCAGACCCCCTAGACTGGGAAGCCTGATGTGGGGCTAAGAGTCCTCACTCCGTGTGGAGGAATTCTGAGATTGTGACATTCCTCCTGTTAGTGTTTCACTGACCTGGAAATGTAGGTTCTAACTGTAGGATGTCTCCTCCCCTCCTTCCCATATTCTTGTACTTCCTACTTTATGTCTTAATTGTGGAAAATTCTTTTCTGCTAGTTTTCAGGTCATCCCTATAGATAGTTGCTCTGTAAGTAGTAATTTTGGTGTGTTCGTGGGAGGTAATGAGCTCATAGTCTTCAGTTCTGTCATCTCAGCCACCAGTCCATATTATTAATTTTGCTTGCTTCCTCTGTTGATTTCTAAGAGAGTTATTAAAGTCACTCACTGATGTAGGGCTTTAGTAGATTTTTTTTTTGTACTTTGAGTAGGTTTCTTAAAAATATTCTTTATGGCAACATAATTTGTATATAATAAAATATACAGATTTTAAGTGTAAAGTTTAATGAGTTTTGACAAATATATATACTTGTACAATTACCACCCCAGTGAAGATATAGAATATTTCCATCACCCCAGAAATTTCCTTTGTGTCCCTCTCAGTCAATCCCCCACCCAAACCTTAGCAACCACTGAGGATTTCCATTGCCTTAGATTAGTTTTGCTTGTCTAGAATTTATACAAATTGAATCATAAGTATATATTCTTTTGTGTCTGTCTTCTTCTGTTCCATGTAATGGTTTTGAGACTTAGCCATGTTGTTATATCAGTAGTTTATTCATTTTTATTCCTGAGGAGTATGCCTGGTTCATTGTTTGTCTATTTGATGCATAAAGTTTCTAAGTAGTTTTATCTTATTTGGGAAGAGGCTACTTTAGATTCTGTTCATATCCTCCTGTTGGCAAAAGACATCTGGTCTGTAGTTACATGGGGAAAATATATCCAAGCGTCCTGAGTTTTATGCCTGCTTATTAGTTGTCTACACTGATAACAAGTGAGAGAACAAGAGAGAAGACAGATGGTTTGTGGGGCTTTGCCGACTTCCTAAGTGGCTCTTTGGCACAGTTGCTCTGGCCTCTGCCTCCCTGTGAGAGCCGTGATGACAGAGCACGTAGAAATGCCCCTGGTAATTAAGATGACTCTGGAACAGTGAAGGCTCTGAATTCCAGGCCCCCTGAGTGGTGGACCTACGTGGAAATCTGTCAGGGGATCAGATCATGGAATCAGCCCTTGTCATAGACACATGGCCGTAGAGCAACTTGAATGTTTATGATTCAGTATTTTAAAAGTTTAAGGAGGGTTAAAGAATACAAGTAGTTGCTTAAAGGAAAATGTTAATTAGTTAATTTTAAGTGATTTGAAGACAAATTACTTAGTTTGTTAATTACCTATAGTTGAGTCTTTTCTCATTCTTTCTTCTGTTTACCTTTCAGCTCCTTTTTTTGTTGTTGTTGCTTTTTAGTTCCTTTAAAATAGTCAGAGGAAATGAAATTTCATTTGCTTTTACTGGTTACAGACACACTGTGTGTGTGTGTGTGTTGGGACGGGTGATTGAAACTGTTTTCTAAAGTGAAAACACCTTTTACATGGGAGATGCTCTGTAACTGTGTTACTTTAGGTGAGTTACTTAATATGTGTATCTGGACCTTAATTTCCTCACTGGCAAAATGAGTCAAATGCCTGTATACCCATCTCACATGATTCTTAACATAATTTATACGAATAGCATCATTCATGCAAAAGTACTTTGTAAATTTTAAATTTCTATTCAAATACACACAGTTGACCCTTAAACAATGTGGGAGTGAAGCTACATATTAACTTACTGTTGGCCCTCCGGGATGCTCCCTAACTGTAGAGGTGTAATAGACATATTCCTGGAATAACAAGCATATTCAACTTTTTAAAAACCCAGCCATTATTTAAAAATCTAATCATTAAAAGACCATCATGACCCAGATAATCACGATGCTGTAATCACTCACCTAGAGCCAGACATCCTGGAATGTGAAGTCAAGTGGGCCTTAGGAAGCATCACTATGAACAAAGCTAGTGGAGGTGATGGAATTCCAGTTGAGCTATTTCAAATCCTGAAAGATGGTGCTGTGAAAGTGCTGCACTCAATATGCCAGCAAATTTGGAAAACTCAGCAGTGGCCACAGGACTGGAAAAGGTCAGTTTTCATTCCAATCCCAAAGAAAGGCAATGCCAAAGAATGCTCAAGCTACTGCACAATTGCACTCATCTCACATACTAGTAAAGTAATGCTCAAAATTCTCCAAGCCAGGCTTCAGCAATACGTGAACCATGAACTTCCTGATGTTCAAGCTGGTTTTAGAAAATGCAGAGGAACCAGAAATCAAATTGCCAACATCTGCTGAGTCATGGAAAAAGCAAGAGAGTTCCAGAAAAACATCTATTTCTGCTTTATTGACTATGCCAAAGCCTTTGACTGTGTGGATCACAATAAACTGTGGAAAATTCTGAAAGAGATGGGAATACTAGACCACCTGACCTGCCTCTTGAGAAACCTATATGCAGATCAGGAAGCAACAGTTAGAACTGGACATGGAACAACAGACTGGTTCCAAATAGGAAAAGGAGGACGTCAAGGCTGTATATTGTCACCCTGCTTATTTAACTTCATGAGAAACGCTGGGCTGGAAGAAACACAAGCTGGAATCAAGATTTCTGGGAGAAATATCAATAACCCCAGATATGCAGATGACACCAGCCTTATGGCAAAAAGTGAAGAACTAAAGAGCCTCTTGATGAAAGTGAAAGAGGAGAGTGAAAAAGTTGGCTTAAAGCTCAACATTCAGAAAACTAAGATCATGGCATCCGGTCCCATCACTTCATGGCAAATAGATGGGGAAACAGTGGACACAGTGGCTGACTTTATTTTTGGGGGCTCCAAAATCACTGCAGATGGTGACTGCAGCCATGAAATGAAAAGACGCTTACTCCTTGGAAGGAAAATTATGACCAACCTAGACAGCATATTAAAAAAAAGCAGAGACATTACTTTGCCAACAAAGGTCCGTCTAGTCAAGGCTATGGTTTTTCGAGTAGTCATGTATGGATGTGAGAGTTGGACTATAAAGAAAGCTAAGCACCGAAGAATTGATGCTTTTGAACTGTGGTGTTGGGGAAGACTCTTGAGAGTCCCTTGGACTGCAAGAAGATCCAACAAATCCATCCTAAAGGAAATCAGTCCTGGGTGTTCATTGGAAGGACCGATGTTGAAGCTGAAACTCCAATACTTTGGCCATCTCATGCGAAGAGTTGACTCATTTGAAAAGACCCTGATGCTGGGAAAGATTGAGGGCAGGAGGAGAAGGGGACTACAGAGGATAAGATGGTTGGATGACATCACCAACTAAATGGACATGGGTTTGGTAGACTCCAGGAGTTGGTAATGGACAGGGAGGCCTGGCGTGCTGCGCTTCATGGGGTCACAAAGAGTCAGACATGACTGAGCGACTGAACTGAACTGAATCATTAAAAGATGTGCTACCTCAAAAAAAAAATAAAGTTCTACTTTGCGAAGATTGTTTAAAGGGACCCTATCATCTCAATAGATGCAGAAAAAGTGTTTGACAACGTGCAACATCCTTTCATAGGGCTTCCCAGGTGGTTTAGAAATAAAGAAACCACCTGTAATACAGGAGACTTGAGTTCGATCCCTGAGTCAGGAAAATCCCCTGGAGGAGGAAATGGCAACCCACTCCAGTATTCTGCCTGGGAAATCCCATGGTCAGAGAAGCCTTGTGGGCTACAGTCCATGGGGTCACAAAAGAGACAGACATCACTGAGCAACTGAACAACAGTAACAACAATCATGGGCATGTTGTAAGTAAGAAGCACAGAGTTGAGGAGTCAGAAATACCTGGACCCTAGGCCTCCCCTGTGACCAATTGGCTCTTTGATTGAGTTATATTATAGGCGCGCTCTCTTTGTCTTAGTTTTCTCATTTAGAAAATGTGGAAGATAACTCATACTGTCATAGGAGTGCTATGAAGTTACTATCACTACTGTTATTTTGCTGAAGTGATTTATAGCCATTTATCTTAGTTTCTCTGTAAATCCAGATTTCCACATTTTGGGCTTGCTTTAAATTGTATCTACTTAAGGCATGTTTTCAAAGCTATTTTTGGCAAAGACTAAGATATTGTTGCCTTCTACTATAACTCCATGATCTTTGCAAGATCATTTCTTAACAATTTGAAAGAGATGAAAAGTTGTACATGTAGCTGTGCAGTGTGTGCCATCATTCCATTAGAAGCTAAGTGACAGGAGGGAGGCTCAGCGACATCAGTTGTTAAGGCCTGTACATTATTCATTCAACATCTGCTGTTGGTTCTCTTTTTCCCTATGGGGGGATAAATTACATCACATCAGCACATTTTTCACGCTTTGTGTTTAAGCATTTAAACGTCATTTATTGTATTATTAATATTATTTTATTTCTGCTTCTTTGGCAGCCCCTGAAGTTATCAATGCCCACGACTATAGCCAGCAGTGTGACATTTGGAGCATAGGTGTCATAATGTACATTTTGTAAGTAGCCTGCTAAATGTACAATTTAAAATGAATGGATGTCCCCTAACAATGGAATTACATAGATTTTAATTTACAGCGAAACAGTATAATGTCAAGAAAGCAACTGAAGAAACAACTGGGAAGTTATTCTAAAAGCTGTCTTATCCGTTGTCAGGTCCATCTATTAGGTATTTTTTTAATACAATCAACTTGTAAGTTTCAACTTTGCTTTTCATTGATCTATAAATGCTGCAATGCACTGAGCAAAGTGAAAAACTTGCCTCAACACCTCTCTGATCCTTTGCCACAAACCAAAAGCTTGTTCATCTTTTCTTGAGATTCACTTATAGAGTATCAGGTAGATTAACATATAGAGCATCAGGTAGAGGGAAGGTCCTGGACTTGGCACTAGGGCTCCCCTGTGGACAGGGCATGTTCAAGCAGCAGGCAGTAACCAGATAGAGGTTCAGTCCAGGGTCCAGGGAGTATTCTGTGGTTCCTAATTCTCTTCCTGCTACTGAAAATATTGGTCTTTCTTGTTCTCTCTTTTGTCTCTCTCCCAAGATTCAGTCAGACCCCATGGCCTGTATTTTTCCTTTGAGGAGTCCTCACATATTATTCAATTTCTCTTCACTTGTATAATTTCTCCTTATGATCCCTTTCTGGAAGATTATAGTGTCTTTTTGTCTGTTCTCCTTCTTGTGGTTCATCCTTCACACAGTTGTCAGGGTTGTCTTTCTAAATCACAAATCTGATTATACTGCTTTCCTGACTAACAGCCTCTGTTGATTCTCCCTTGCTATAGAAAACTGTCAGCGCATCCCCACATGGCATGATGCAAAGCTTTCACAGCCTGGCTCCAGCATGCCTTTCCAACCTTGGTCTGCATGTGTGTTCCCATGTACTTACCCTCTTCTGGTGTCCACTCGAGGCTGCTCCTTATGACTCAGGTGCCCTGCATTTCATGCCTCTGGGTCTTTGCTCATGTAATTCATTCTGCCTCAGTGTTCATTTTTCTTCTGTACTAACCTCTTTCCTGGGTGTGTCCGCTCATACATTAGCAACTTCTATTTCCCCTAGTCCTACTCTGCCCCAGCAGAGTTAGTATGTTTATTATGTATATACTTTCCCTTACTCCATGAGATTTAAGGCAACATATTAATACAAAGATGCATGCAAAACAGTAACACTGAAAGAAAAACAAGACAATAATATTTAATCAGGCAAGTTTGCACATGTATAAGTTTGATAGAATTAATTTTTCACTTTTCTGTGTTCTCATTATACTTCTAAAAGCTATATTATAATGTAATGCAATTATTGTATTATATGTATTATCTCTGTTTTTCTTGCTCTAAATTCCATGAAGGACAGAGATCTGATTCATCTTTGCACTCCTAGTATCTGGCACCATAGTAGACATGTAGTCAGTGCTCAATATATGTTTTTTATATTGAATTAAAGTGAATTGTCTGAGAGTGTTCTGAAAAGTTTGTGGTCATTGTTCTGCTTCTTGGTGAGTATGAACATTTTTATGTTGATGCAACATTAGTTTTATGGTCACATTGAAGATTTCACTGTGCACTACCTCTTCCAGATCGTTTCTAAATATTGACATCACAGTAGTTACATTTTCACAGTCCTGTGAAATGAAATACACAGGCAGTAGAAATTGGATGTTGTGATTGTAGCTGTAACTCAGATACTCAACACATCACTGCTTAGACTGCATAAAGTATAAATGTATTCACAAAATTTTTGATCATTGTTTTGTGCTGCTTAGGATTATATTAAAACTCTGAGCCTTAGTTTTAAGTTAAAATATAGCTATTTAAAATTAGTATTTTATTCTCTCATGACTTCTAGACAACACAAGTCAAATATAACATATATATGTAATCTATTATTATACCAATCGTGGTGTTTGCTGCCTTCTTGATTTGAACTTGGTGTATTACATGTCTTAAATTTTTTCCTCCTACTTAAAGATGTAATTTTAATTTTTCTGCTTCTGAGCATGACTTCATATCATAATAAAGACATCTTTTTTTCCTTTACAGTAGATTCTTACTTCAGAGAAGGCAGTGGCACCCCACACCAGTACTCTTGTCTGGAAAATCCCATGGAGGGAGGAGCCTGGTGGGCTGCAGTCCATGGGGTCGCTAAGAGTTGGACACGACTGAGCGACTTCACTTTCCCTTTTCACTTTCATGCATTGGAGAAGGAAATGGCAACCCACTCCAGTGTTCTTGCCTTGAGAATCCCAGGGACGGCAGAGCCTGGTGGGCTGCCGTTTATGGGGTCGCACAGAGTCAGACACGAATGAAGCAACTTAGCAGCAGCAGCAGCAGCAGCAGCAGCAGACTCTTACTTAATCTGTGCCTGTTCATTCATCTACCTGAGCCCAATGGTCTTATAGATCATTTCCTTCACCAAGGGCACAAACATATTACCTTCTCTGGGGGCGGGGAGGGGTTTCTTGTTTATCAGTTACCCCTGATTCATTGCTGCTTAATTGGACAATGATAGCATACCTTCTCAAGGTGAAATTAATATAAATGCTCTTTATGGGCACCATCTTTTGCTGTTTTGATTCCTGTGAAACAGAAAATAATCGGAAGGCCTTAAGAGGCATTTTTCATGTCTTGGATTCTCTTTTCTGGATGTGCAGAAAATTGCTGTCATAAAATTTCATGTGCTGCTGATTGACCAACCATTAGATACATTTTGTGTAAGTAAAATTGTAAAGGACAGAAAAAAGTGAAATTTTTAAAACATAGCCCTTGAGCTATAGTTGCATGTTAGGCAGTGTAGGAGCAGCTAAGAAATCGGTGAATGTACATACCACTGGTTGTTAACAGACTCAATGAGCTGGGCTTTTGTTGGCCTGTACTTGTTATAATAGATAGTAATTGCCCATAAGACCATTTTTCTGACTTTTTTTGAATGGCATTTAAAAACTAAATAATAGTAAAGCAAATTGAATCACAGAGAAAAGGGTTAGAATGAGCTGGAGAAAGAGAAAGTATTAAAATGAGAGTTTGTGGAACAATTTAATATTTATCTCTTAACAAGAACCTATTGGTAAATGAAAAGCTGTGTTGTCCAGCCTAGTTTGATAAGCTACATGAAAATGACTCATCCTCCACACCAGAAAAATCATTATTATCATAATCATTATCATGTAGAATATTTATCAAATTTAGACTTATTTGACTTCCCTGATGGCTCAGAAGGTAAAACCTCTGTCTACAATGCGAGAGACCTGGGTTCGATCCCTGGGTTGGGAAGATTCCCTGGAGAAGGAAATGGCAACCCACTCCAGTACTCTTGCCTTGAAAATCCCGTGGATGGAGGAGCTTGGTTCAGGCTACTGTCCATGGGGTTGCAAAGAGTCGGGCATGACTGAGCGACTTCACTCTCAGACTTATTTGAAAAATATTAATGGGAAAGATTTTTAAAGAAACTTAAGAAAAATGTAACTTTATTTTTTTTTTTTTGTATTTATTTATTTATTTATTTATTTTTGCCTTTTTTTTTTGTTTGTTTGTTTTTTTTTTTATTTTATTTTATTTTAAATTTTATTTTATTTTTAAACTTAACATAACTGTATTAGATTTGCCAAATATCAAAATGAATCCGCCACAGGTATACATGTGTTCCCCATCCTGAACCCTCCTCCCTCCTCCTCCCCAAAATGTAACTTTAAAAAATCAGTAAAAATCTGTTAAGAGACCTAGAAATCATTATACTTATGTACATAACAGACCAGAATTTGGAAAGTGTAATGGAATTATACCATTTTATTCTTTCAGTAATAAAGTGGAAAAATATAATCCTGAGAGCTAAAGAATAGACATAGAGAGTTAGAATTGCCTCTGTGATGAGTCCAGGTCCAACTTCTGTCTGGTTGTCACTGGGAGAATCTGGTTGTTGTCTACAGGATGTCCCTCAGATGTTGGGATTGACAATAAAGATGATGGCTGACATTTGCAACTTTTAAGCACATAGTTTTGGACTGGATCACCTATTGACGCATAGGCTTGCCATGCTCTTTGTAAAGTATAGCATGTGACTGTGAAGTTGCTCAGTTGTGTCTGACTCTTTGCGATCCCATGGACTATAGCCTACCAGGCTCCTCCATCCATGGTATTTTCCAGGCAAGAATACTGGAGTGGGTTGCCATTTCCTTCTCCAAAAGTATAGCATAGTACTTCCTTTAAAAGGTTCTAAAGACTCATAGTCCTGTACTATGAAATTTACAATAAGTCTGTGTTTATACACACTACTCATGGGACAAATTCATCATCTGGTTTTCCTCCTTCAGATTTTCTTCATTTTGTATATAATTTTTGAAGAGTTGTGGCTATTTTAATGGATTTTTTAATTTTGACTCAGAGCCAGTAGGCCTCAGGATCATTCTTACCATCATCACCAGTCTTTGTGTAACATTTTACCATGGATAAAATTCTCCCATTGTCACTAGAAGAAGTAATCTCATTAGACTGTGATGACTCAGTGTATCTTTCTGTTAAGTCCAGTGTACCTTAAGGCATAACTTTACCCTTCCTCACATTGAAGTGTTTCTCCTGTTATCCACCACTATTACTGTGCACCTAAACTCACACACCTTTTTGTATTTTAACCCCATTTAAGCTTAGTGTTTTCCCACCTAGAAGAGCTTTGCACATGTGGAAGTTCCAACGGATACAAGAGCCTAGCACTAATCTCCCAAAACCCCTTTTTTCCCATTTCTACATCCAGAGAAGTTCCCACCTCTTCCTCTCCTTTACTTAAATATGAAGCACCACTGATTTCAAGTTCTATGGAAACTTAATTTTTAATAGCCTTATTTTGATTGTTTAAAAGAATCTAAACAGAATGATTGCCTTTGCTGTAGATTATGTGGAAAAGCACCCTTTATGGCAAGCTCAGAAGAGAAGCTTTTTGAATTGATAAAAAAGGGAGAACTACATTTTAAAAATTCAATCTGGAATTCCATAAGTGATTGTGGTAAGTATAGATGTGTTATTATTTATTAAAGCAAATATGCATAATATAAGAAAGCCAGCCAGTAATTTAGATACTTTAAATCTCTGAGTAGCCGTTAAATTTACTTGTAGAAATAAAAACCATTTACTTGTGGAAATAGTGCTATCTTCACTGTGACTTTTATAGTTGAAACTTTAAACAAAAACAGAAAATGTATACTAAACATTGAAGAGGAAATTTTCTGATCAAATAGCTAATTTTTACCGAAGACTATAAACCAGGTAATCCAGGCAATTAAACCTCACTTTTGGCCTTAAACTTTGTTTAGTATTAGCCATATGTACTGATGATATTTATTCTATAACTGATATGTTTCCTTTGTGTCATACAGACCTAATCCTAAAATTGGAAAATATGTGATATTAATTATAGTTAAGATATATAAGATAGGATTTTTTCCTTTATTTGCAGCTAAAAGTGTTTTGAAACAACTTATGAAAGTAGACCCTGCTCATAGAATCACAGCTAAGGAACTACTAGATAACCAGTGGTTAACAGTAAGTTTCAATACTACTGCCTTTTTAAAAAAAATTTGGCATGCTACCATTGCTTATTTCTTTTCATCTGGCCTTATAATCTATATATAGTCTTGAAACAGTCATTTAGTTTCATCTTCTGACAAGTTAAAAAAATTATTGAGTGCTGACACATTTCTGAAATGGGTATTTTCAAACTGTTAAAATTACTACCACAGTTGTTTATATGTGTTTATAGAGGTTTAAATGAACTTTTCTATGGTATCAAGTCCAGTAGAATAGAGCTGAGAAATGTCCTTTGTTAAAGATGTGGACTGTTGAAGCAGTCTGTACAGTTTAGTGATGTAAAGCACTGGAACTGTCTACTTCTCTTTCAGCTCTTTGGATGCAGAGAATCTACAGGGACTCAGAAAAGCCAAGGTCTTCTAACAGTGGCTCTTGCCTGGCTTGAAATCTTGAGTCATTATTTATTTGCATATTGCTTTCCCCCATTACACTAATGCCTCGAGCAGTAACCCTGTCTTAAGTGATCTTCGTATCCCTGTACCCAGAACACTACCTGGTCACAACAGGAACTTTGGAAGAGGATGCTACTACCTCTCAATAATTATTCTCTCTTTCTTCTGTGGTCATGAGGATCCTGACTTTTCACTGGTAACATTCTTATCTAGTCTTCTTTACTAGTTATCTCCTATCTTTGCTAGTTACAATGCTGGTCAATGAGATCTAAGTGCAGGTAAGAGTAATCTCTGGGAAGTGCCCTTAAATGGAGGGAGTATGGCATTCCTCACATCCATCTTCTCTTCTAGTGACTGCAATGCAGCTGCGATGGATGGAGTTTGAGAGGCCATATTAGATAATACAGTGGAATATAAACAGGGTAGGAGAGCAACATGATTCCAGGAACCAGGGCTCTTAGCGTATAGAGCTGCCACACCAGTCCTTGACTGCCTACCTCCAGACGTTTTTAGATGAACAGGAAACAAATGACTGTCATCTTTGAGATACTGTGAAATGTGCAGTTAAGCCTAATGCCAATTAGTACAGTACTCAGTAAATAATGGCTGAATGAGTAGATGATTCAGTGAATGAATAAGTCTGTAGGTATGTCAGAAAATGCCTGAGAATGGAAACTGGAGATTCCAGAGACATAGGAATATTTTACATCTTTTACTTATTAGACACTATGTTTGATACCAGAGATACATGATATGCTTAAATTGCAGTAGTATTGTTGAGAAATGCTGGTGGCTTAGACAAGGTGGTAGCAATAGAATTGAAGAGAAATAAATGTGATATATTTTTAGATATATTTGTTAATATTTGGTGATGGATTAGATAAGGGATGAGGATAAGGGAGGAATCGAGGACGAATTTTAGATTTTGCTTTAACAGCTGGTTGGATGGTAGTGCCATTTACCGAGATGTGGAAGACTGCAGGAGAAACATTTTTTTCCTGGGGGAAGAGTGGTGAGTCAAGAGTTCCACATTGGCCATGATAAATTTGAGATGCCTATGTCACATTCAAGTGGAGATTTCCAATAGATCATCGAAAGTATGAGCCTGGAACTGGAGAAGAATGAACTGGAGATATAAATCTGTGAATCCTGAGTATACAGATGCCATATAAAGCCATTGTGTTGAAGAGATGAATTAGGAAGAAAATGCAGATAGAAAGGACAAGAGGCCTCAGCAGTCTGCCTTTAGACACTGCAACATTTAGAAGAGTAGAAGCTAGCAATGGAGGCTGAAAAGGAATAGCTAATGAGGAAAGAGAAAAGTTAGCAGGGTAATGCCAAGAAAGTTGAGTGAGAAAAGTGTTTGCGAAAGCAAGAACAGTCAGCCCCCAGATAAATGCTGCCTAGAGGTCAAGATGAGAATGAGTTTTCATTAGGATGGCCAACAGAGGGATTGATGGTGACCCTGGAGTCCTTGATAGATTTTAGATACCATAAATTTATAGTGATACCACTGTGATTTTCCTTTGGGAATTTCTAATCATTTATTGGAATAATTCTTTTTCTTTAAGGGCTAAAAAATTGCCTTCACTCAAAAATGGTTTATAACTGCCCTCTTCTATGAATGTGTTGAACTCTCAAATGATTCTGTGCAATAAGTATTTCTGGCCTAAAGTAATTGTGCAAATGAGTTAGCAGCTAGATCATTGCAAAACAACTGAGGAGATTTGTAGTAGAGCAAAATAAAAAACTGTAAAACAGATGGTGTGCTTTAGAAATCTCTCTCTTTTCAGCATCACACAACATTCGGGTTTGGCCATTTAATTATTTGTTTTCTAATTAGTGAAACTTTATTTCTGGCTTTGGTCATTTTTCCAGAAGTCTCCATTTTTGAGCCTCTGTAACAATTTGTCTCTCTGTAGTCTTTGCCAAATGGATAGAGAAGTGACAGATAGCGTGTACTATATCGGACTATCCTGAGGAGTTCAGTATATGAAGTTTAGAATACTGGCATTTTGTAAACTTCTGAAAGGCAAAAACTCTTTTCTTCTTAACCACTTGAAGTCTCACTTCCTGTAATTCATGTCCTCTGTTTGAAATAATCTAAAGAGGACATGTTAGTTCTCTCAGTGCCTTACCGCTTTATAACCAGAGCTTATCTTCCAATACCGGACGAACAGTGACATTCTTTTCAAAGAGCTTTATTGGATAAAAAGTTTCCATGGTTTACTCTATATATTGTGCGTTTTGAAATACGGAACATATCTGAAAAGTATTCTGAGAAAAATAATCATTGCTTCCCTATGTACATTTAAGTCAATGGGTCTTAAACAGATGTTGTCATCCTGATTTCAAAAGTCCAAGGTCAGATGCAAGGAAAAACAGCCAATAAATGACTTTCCTACAAAGGGAAAGTTTGATGATGACACCCCTTGCCAGGTGTATGCCTGCTATCCTCTTTATCTTTTTCTACATTTTTGCCCTCTTTATTCTCAACAGTAGTTCAGGAGTTCATTTCTTGTTAGACAGTTACAGTTGCCCCTTGGTATTCAATCCCCTGATAACGACTAACACCAAGAATTTGCACATTTAACAAGTTTCCATGGTACTTTCAATGCCTGCTTATATTTAAGAATCTTGCTATAAATTAATGAAACATTTTTCTTCTATGGCTTGTCAAAAAGCAGTTTCCAGATTTGAGCTCTGTTGGTGTTATTCAATAATTCTTTCAACAGATTTTTTTTTTTTTTTGGTGCCTGCCATGTACCATGCCTTGTGCTAGGTAATAAAATTCAGTTAAAGACATACAGGACCCAGTCTCTGACATGAGGATTTCACAATGTAATAAGGGAAACAAGCTATGTATAAGATATAATGCAAGGAAGAAAATGATAAATGGCATAAGAGATTGCCAAATGACCAGAGAGGTACAGAGGCAAGCGAGTGTGAAATCAGGAAGTTTAATTTGACTGGCAGATAAGATGCCTGCAGGAAACAAGTGGGAAATGAGACTTTTAGAAAAGGAAGGAAAATTGTGAGGGCCCTTGAATCCCAGACTAAAGAGTTTTAACTTCCTGCCATAGATAGTAGAGAACAATTGCATGCTCTTTGACAGAAGGAAATTATCATTATAGTGTGTCAGTCTTGCAGAGTGGCTCATTTAAATGGGACAACATTTATTTTTTTTTAAATAAACCTTTTATTTTAGAATAGTTTTAGGTTTATGAAAAAGCTGCGAAGATAATACACAGACTTCCAATATACCACTCACCCTGTTTCCCCTAATGTTGAGATCTTGTATTACTATAGTACATTTATCATAACTAGTGAGCCAATATTGATACATGGATGTTAACCTTAGTCCATTCTTTTTTTTTTTCCTTCAGTTTTTTAAGTTTGAGGGGCATAGCATAGTGATTTGCCTTACATGTGTCATGAAATGGTCATCACAATAAATTTAATGAGGCCACATAGGTACAAAATGAAAGAAATTGGAAAAAAATGTATTTCCTGGTGATTAGAACCCAGGATTTACTCTATCAACTTTCATATATAACATAGAGCTGTATTAATTATATTTATCATGCTGTATATTACATTCCTAGTACTTATGTATCTTAAAACTGGGAATTTTACTTTCCTAGTACTTATTTACCTTGTAACAGGGAATTTGTGTCTTTGACTGTAGCTATCCAATTCCTACTTCCGTATTCCTGGCCTCGTGTAACCACAAGTTTAATATCTCTCTTTCTATGAATTTGTTTTTGGAGTATAATTGACCTACAATGCTATGTTAGTTCCTGTTACACAACATAGCGATTGGATATTTCCTCACATTTCAAAATGATAAGTTAGTTACGATATATCGCCATACAGACATTACATAGTTACTGACTGTATTCCCCACACTGTGCCTTTCTTACCCATTTCATACTCATTGATTTTGCGACTATATGAATACTATTTACTTATTTATTCTTTTTGACCGTGCTGGGTCTCTGTTGCTCCACGAGGGATTTGTCTAGTTGGGGAGAGCAGGGGGTACTCTGTTGTGGTGTGGTGCTTCTCATATGGTGGCTTCTCTTGTGGGGCACTTTTTTCTAGGGCATCATTTAAATGTCTTATGTTGATTTTAACAAGTGCTTTTTTATTTTAATTCATAAGGCACTATATGGGTACAAGGATGATTAAAACAGTCTCTCCCTTGAGTAATTCACCACAAATTACAGTGTACTTTGCTTTATAGTCACACTTTACAAAGCTCTTATAATGAAGTGTAGGGTCTAATTTCAGAACACTCTTTCCTATGTATGAACAGGTCTTTGTTCACTAATTTACAAACTGTTATTCAGGTTTTAGTCATTAGTTTTTGACCTTTAGCCTGCACTTTATGGAAAAGAATTGAAATTTTCTGATACCTAATTATTGGGTGTTTTTTTTTGCTACCGTATATTTTCATCCTAAATATATTAAGGCTCTAACCTTTTTATTACTATATTTAGTTACTCTTAAATTATGAATTATCTTATGTATATGAATATGATTTTGAAGCCCTCTTTAATGAAGTTTTTAAAAAAAAAAATTATGTTAAAAAGATGCTCATGAACCAGGAACCTTGGGCATTTACTCAATATTCAATGATTGGTACATACTTAATAATTCAAACAAATATTTATTGAATAACTACTATGTACTGTGGAGGACACAAGAATGAGTCTGGCATAGTCCTTTCCTACAGGTTACCCACACTCTAGTGGAGGGATTGAAGAAAAAACACAGGCAGAGAATGCGTATTTGATATGAGTGTGTGCAAAAGTCTGCCTGCAATACAGGAGACTTGGGTTCAATCCCTGGGTCACGAAGATCCCCTGGAGAAGGAAATGGCAACCCACTCCAGTATTCTTGCCTGGGAAACCTCATGGATAGAGAAGCCTGGTAGGCTACAGTCTATGGGGGTCACAAAGAGTCGGACATGACTAAGAAAGTTTCACTTCACTTAATATATATATATATATTTAAAATATGCATATAAAAATATACTCTCTATATGATATGTGGTATGTAATAAAATATACACTATAAAATATATAAATGTTCTCTAAATATTATTATATACTTTTATTTATATTATATGTATATTATATACTATATTTAATGTATAAAACATGTATTTATATAAAGTAAGTAGTGTAGTAGTAGTACTATTAGGTTTTTTAAGAAGAGAGCTATTATTCCTTTTAGTGGATTATAAAAACTACTTGAGTGGGAAACTTGTATGCAGGACAAGAAGCAACAGTTAGAAATGGATGTGGAACAATAGACTGGTTCAAAATTGGGAAAGGAGTACATTAAGGCTGTAAATTGTCACCCAGATTATTTAACTTCTGTGCAGAGTACATCATGTGAAATGCCAGGCTGGATGAATCACAAACTGGAATCAAGATTGCTGGGGGAAATAGTAACAATCTCAGAAATGTAGATGATACCACTTTAACACTTTAATGGCAGAAAGTGAAGAGGAACTAAAGAGCCTCTTGATGAAGGTGAAAGAGGAGAGTGTAAAAGCTGGCTTAAAACTCAGCATTCAGAAAACTAAGATCATGGCATCCAGTCCCATCAGTTCATGGAAAATAGATAGGAAAACAGTGAAAACAGTGACATACTTTATTTTGTTGGGCTCCAAAATCACTGCAGATGGTGGTGACTGCAACCATGAAATTAAAAGACACTTGCTCCTTGGAAGAAAAGCTGTGACAAACCTAGACAGCGTTTTAAAAAGCAGAGACATTACTTTGCTGACAAAGATCTATCTAGTCAAAGCTATGGTTTTTCCAGTAGTCACGTATGGATGTGAGAGTTGGACTATAAAGAAAGCTGAGTGCCAAAGAATTGATGCTTTTGAACTGTGTTGTTAGAGAAGACTCTTGAGAGTCCCTTGGACTGCAAGGAAATCAAACCAGTCAATCCTAAAGGAAATCAGTGCTGAATATTCATTGGAAGGATTGGTGCTGAAGCTGAAGCTCCAATCCTTTGGCCTCCTGATGCAAAGAACGAACTCATTTGAAAAGACCCTGATCCTGGGAAAGATTGAAGGCAAGAGGAGAAGGGGACAACAGAGGACAAGATGGTTGGATGGCATCACCAACTCAATGGACATGAGTTTGAGCAAGCTCCAGGAGATGGTGAAGGACAGGGAAGCTTGGCATGCTGCAGTCCATGGGGTTGCAAAGAGTTGGACACAGCTGAGTGACTGAAGAACTGCATCTTTTCTGAGGATTAAACCTAGAGTAACTTTAGAGAGAAACCTCATGATAACAAGATTCAGAGAATAGTGATACCCCTAGGAAGATAAAGGGCTATTTTGAGATGGCATGTATGGTGGGTGAGACTACAACCACGACAGGAAGTAAAAATAGGAAGACAAAGACAACCCAAGTTCCCCCTTTGCCTCGCTCTTTGCCTTGGGACACTGGTGCCTGTTCTCTCACAGGGATCAGAAGTAATAAAATCAGAGCGGTGCTGATGCCCTGCTTGAATGAGAAGCTAAGGAAAATGGGTGGGAATTACTGGGTCTAAACCAATGACTTACCTGTTGGCCTCCACCCCCTAGGATAGGTAGATTATAGTTTTAGAAGTGCCTCCACCTAAGGTGACTTCTCCTTGGAAGAGAAGGTTGATTATGAAATCCTGAATTGAGGAGTTGCTTGGTAGGGGCAGATTTTTGGTCCCTAGAATTTTGAGCTCCTGGGGCTGAAGATCTGGTTCTGGTCTGTTTTCCTGAGGAGCTAGTACTCCCCAAGGAGTGTGAGCTCACAGGCCACATTTCACACACCATTAGGAGAGTTTAGAATAGGCAGACCCAGACTTTAGAAGTCAACAAAGTGAACATGCCAAAAGAGGTGAGTGAAGATGTTAATAATATGAAGCAAGAAATGAAATGGTAAAACAGAACCATTTAGGTATAATAGTTGACAGACATACAGTTATATAGGATAAGTAGTGAAGTGGGTTCAAATGAAGAGTGAATTTAAAAAACTAGATGATCAGATTATGTAACTTTAATAGAACTTTATAGATGGGAACAGATGAAGATAAACATACTGAAAACTTAAGCAAAAATGAAGCTATGTGGAGTTGAAAGTAAAAGTTACAAGATTCATATAATAATGCTATGCTATGCTATGCTAAGTCACTTCAGTTGTGTCCGACTCTGTGTGACCCCATAGACAGCAGCCCACCAGGCTCCCCCGTCCCTGGGATTCTCCAGGCAAGAACACTGGAGTGGGTTGCCATTTCCTTCTCTAATACATGAAAGTGAAAAGGGAAAGTGAAGTCGCTCAGTCGTGTCCGACTCTCAGTGACCCCATGGACTGCAGCCTACCAGGCTCCTCCATCCATGTGATTTTCCAGGCAAGAGTACTGGAGTGGGGTGCCATTGCCTTCTCCCATATAATAGTAATCTCAGGCAAAAAAGTGAAAATGGGGAGAAGGAAATCTTTTAGAAATAATAGAGATAATTCATGAGAATTAAAGAAAAAAGACTTCAGCTTTAAATAATGATAGACTACCAGATAGGAGAGAGAAGGAAAAACTGACAAAATAGATGTAATAAGATCTAAGAACATCAAAAACAGAAAATTCTCAATGTTCCCAGAGAGGAAGAGCAATATCATAAAAAGAACAAGAATAACCTTGACATCTTACTATTTAGCGGCTTTATTGGATGCACGTGTAAATGGAGTAATAATTCTAAATGTATTAAAGGAAAAACATTTAAACTTAGAATTTTATATCCATTGACATTGTCATTCAAGTGAAAGGCAATGATAAAAAATATTGTTAAGTATACAAAGCCTCAGGTTTGCCACATAAGTCATAGATTTAAAACACTTGTAGAAACAGTTAAAAAGGTCAAAGAAACTCAGTAGACGCTGTAAGAGCTGAGTATACCAAGAGTCTTTAAATACCGTGGTAAAGTCTGTTGGTGTCAAAGAAAAAAAAGAGAGAAAGACCAAAGAAGAGGACACAGTATATTCATAATAACCCAGATTTAAAATGTGAGATAATATACACATGATAAGCATTGAGAAAGGAGAGAGAACATTGGTACATGAGAGGGGGCTAAACTGGAAGATGTAGACAACAGATTTTCAAAGCCGTAAAGGATTAAAAAAAAAAACGTATAGAGTGGGACAAGTTGTAATAAACTTGAATAGTAGAAACAACTTCAAATAAGTTAATGGGTTAGAAGTACCTGTTAAAATACATAATGTCAGGTTGAAGTTTTAAATTTCTAGCTAAGTGCTATTTACAGGAAGCACATTTGAAGCATAAGGGCACAGAAATATTGAAAGAAAAAGAGTGGAAAAGAACACACTAGGCAAACACTAACCAAAAAAAGCCTGAGTAACTGAATTAATATCAATTAAATCTACCTTGCAACAAACAAATCATCATCATTAGAGATAATGAAGATTACTGTATACAGATAACAGTTCAATCCAAACAAAATGTATAAGTTTAAACACATGCAACTAATAAGGTAATCTCAAAAATATATATCAAAAATTGACAAAATTCTATGGAGAAATTGGCAAATTCACCACCATAGTGGGAGATTTTAATGCACTTCTCTCAATTACTAATATGTGAAGCATATGAAAACAGAAGTAAGGATATTTAACAATACAATTAACAAGCTTATTTTGGTGGACACATACAATTCTGCATCTAACAATTAGGGAATATACATTTTTCTTAACCACACATGGAAGGAACATTTACCAGAATTAATCTAACCAGGAAGGAAGCAAGCCTTCATAAATTTCACAGATTATGTTCTCTAACAATATACAATTAAGTTGAAAGTTAATCAAAATGAGATTAAATACTGCATATATTTGGAAATTAAATCACATGCTTCTAGATAAGTCATGGGTTAAAAAAATAGATCCTAATGAGAAAAAGTTTTTAATGTCTAGAACTGAATGGTAATGAAAACACAGCGTATCAAAACCTGTGGATACAGTAAAAATGTTTCAGCAGAAATTTATTAATATCACCTAATGTATGTACATTGGGAAGAAGAAAGGCTAAAAGGGAACTACATATCCAACTTAAAATTTTGGGAAAATATCCCAACAGAATATATACAAATAAGTAGTAGGAAAAATAAACCTAAGGTTGAAAATAAATAGAAAGCAAAGGTAGAAAAGAGAAGATCAGTAAGACCAACATTTAATTCTTTGAAAAGACCAACAAATAGATAAACCTTTGGCAAAAATAAGAAAGAAAGAAAGAAGTCAAAAATAATATTTCACAGGAAAAAAGGAATACAGCTGCAGATAAGGCAAAAATTTAAAGGATAAAGATTAAAAAGATACAGGAATAGCACCACCAACTGTTTATTAATAAATCTAAAAACTTAGGCAGCATATTAATTCTGTATATTCTAGTATAACAAAATTAGACCAGTGAAAAGCAAACCTATGAAAAAGATCCATTTTGTTTATTTATATAGATCTAAAACCTTAAACAAAATATTAGGAAATTGGATTCAACTGTGCTTATAAATAGGTCATAATCACGTTGAATTTTCCCTAAAATACAATGATGGTTTAATTTCAGAAAACAAAATCTATAAATATAAATTCCTACATTAATATATTAAAGGAGAAAAGATATCTTCATTTCAAAGAAAGCACTTGTCTTTTAGTAAGACCCAACATACATTCATAATTAGGAATGAAAGAAAATGTCCTTAACCTGATAAAAGATTACAGCAAATATTTTAAATGGGAAATGTGAGAAGCATTTTCTTTAAATAAAGAGCTAAGTCAAGGAAATCAGCTTCTAGTAGTTTTTTCAATATTGTTGATCTTTGTCTAAGACAAGGAAAATAAAGTCATGAGAATCGGAAAGCAGAAATAAAACTTTTATTATTTGCAGTAATATACAAATGACTAGACAAACTCTTATAATAATAAGAGAGCTGAGAAAGATAGCCGGATTTAAGGGTGGTCAGATCAGATCAGATCAGTCGCTCAGTTGTGTCCGACTCCTTGCGACCCCATGAATCGCAGCACGCCAGGCCTCCCTGTC
Source organism: Bubalus kerabau (assembly GCF_029407905.1). Taxonomy (NCBI): domain Eukaryota; kingdom Metazoa; phylum Chordata; class Mammalia; order Artiodactyla; family Bovidae; genus Bubalus; species Bubalus kerabau. Next base: position 44,125,333 of record NC_073638.1, read on the forward strand.
CATCACCAACTCATGGAGTTCACTGAAACCCACGTCCATAGAGTCAGTGATGCCATCCAGCCATCCCATCTTCTGTCATCCCCTTCTCTGCTTGCCCCCAATCCCTCCCAGCATCAGAGTCTTTTCCAATGAGTCAACTCTTCGCATGAGGTGGCCAAAGTACTGGAGTTTCAGCTTTAGCATCATTCCTTCCAAAGAAATCCCAGGGCTGATCTCCTTGAAAATGGACTGGTTGGATCTCCTTGCAGTCCAAGGGACTCTCAAGAGTCTTCTCCAACACCACAGTTCAAAAGCATCAATTCTTTGGCGCTCAGCCTTCTTCACAGTCCAACTCTCACATCCATACAAGACCACTGGAAAAACCATAGTCTTGACTAGACGAACCTTTGTTGGCAAAGTAATGTCTCTGCTTTTGAATATGCTATCTAGGTTGGTCATAACTTTCCTTCCAAGGAGTAAGTGTCTTTTAATTTCATGGCTGCAGTCACCATCTGCAGTGATTTTGGAGCCCCAAAAAATAAAGTCTGACACTGTTTCCACTGTTTCCCCATCTATTTCCCATGAAGTGATGGGACCAGATGCCATGATCTTCGTTTTCTGAATGTTGAGCTTTAAGCCAACTTTTTCACTCTCCACTTTCACTTTCATCAAGAGGCTTTTTAGTTCCTCTTCACTTTCTGCCATAAGGGTGGTGTCATTTGCATATCTGAGGCTATTGATATTTCTCCCGGCAATCTTGATTCCAGCTTGTGTTTCTTCCAGTCCAGCGTTTCTCATGATGTACTCTGCATATAAGTTAAATAAACAGGGTGACAATATACAGCCTTGATGTACTCCTTTTCCTATTTGGAACCCAGTCTGTTGTTCCATGTCCACTTCTAACTGTTGCTTCCTGACCTGCATACAAATTTCTCAAGAGGCAGATCAGGTGGTCTGGTATTCCCATCTCTTTCAGAATTTTCCACAGTTTATTGTGATCCACACAGTCAAAGGCTTTGGCATAGTCAATAAAGCAGAAATAGATGTTTTTCTGGAACTCTCTTGCTTTTTCCATGATCCAGTGGACGATGGCAATTTGATCTCTGGTTCCTCTGCCTTTTCTAAAACCAGCTTGAACATTAGGAAGTTCACGGTTCACATATTGCTGAAGCCTTGCTTGGAGAATTTTGAGCATTACTTTACTAGCGTGTGAGATGAGTGCAATTGTGCAGTAGTTTGAGCATTCTTTGGCATTGCCTTTCTTTGGGATTGGAATGAAAACTGACCTTTTCCAGTCCTGTGGCCACTGCTGAGTTTTCCAAATTTGCTGGCATATTGAGTGCAGCACTTTCACAGCATCATCTTTCAGGATTTGGAATAGCTCTACTGGAATTCCATCACCTCCACTAGCTTTGTTTGTAGTGATGCTTTCTAAGGCCCACTTGACATCACATTCCAGGATGTCTGGCTCTAGGTCAGTGATCACACCATCGTGATTATCTGGGTCGTGAAGATCTTTTTTGTACAGTTCTTCTGTATATTCTTGCCATCTCTTCTTAATATCTTCTGCTTCTGTTAGGTCCATACCATTTCTGTCCTTTATCGAGCCCATCTTTGCATGAAATGTTCCTTTGGTATCTCTGATTTTCTTGAAGAGATCCCTAGTCTTTCCCATTCTGTTGTTTTCCTCTATTTCTTTGCACTGATCGCTGAAGAAGGCTTTCTTATCTCTTCTTGCTATTCTTTGGAACTCTGCATTCAGATGTTTATATCTTTCCTTTTCTCCTTTGCTTTTCACTTCTCTTTTCACAGCTATTTGTAAGGCCTCCCCAGACAGCCATTTTGCTTTTTTGCATTTCTTTTCCATGGGGGATGGTCTTGATCTCTGTCTCCTGTACAATGTCACGAACCTCATTCCATAGTTCATCAGGCACTCTATCTATCGGATCTAGGCCCTTAAATCTATTTCTCACTTCCACTGTATAATCATAAGGGATTTAATTTAGGTCATACCTGAATGGTCTAGTGGTTTTCCCTACTTTCTTCAATTTAAGTCTGATATACATCAATAAATAGGAGTGTCAAATTAATACATTGTACACCTTAAACTTACACAGTGTTGTATACCAACTGTGTGTGTGTGCTCATTCAGTCACATCCAACTCTTTGTGACTCATGGGCGGTAGCCCACCAGGCTCCTTTGTCCATGGAAACCTGCAGGCAAGAATACTGGAGCAGGTTGCCATTTCCTACTCCAGGGAATCTTCCTGACCCAGGGATCAAACCCACGTCTCTTGCCCTCCTGCATTGGCATGAGGATTCTTGACCACTGTGCCACCTGGAAGCTCTATATACTAATTATACCTCAGTAAAACTGGGGAAAAGAAGACTGATATACAAAGTCAACTGCACTTCTTCTCACTAGCAACCAACAATATAAAATGCAAAAAAAAATGAAGACATGTAAAACTGTATTCACAAATTTATAATTTCTAGAAATGCAGCATTAGATTTGTAAGACCTCTTTGAGGAAAGTTATGAAATTTTATGGGAAAACATTGAAGAAAAACTCAAGTGTAAATATATACCATAATTTACATCAGGAGACTAAATATCATAAAAATTTATTTCCTCATATTGATGTACATATACAAAGCAAATCCAATCAAAATTCCTCTTTTTGCAACCCTAAAATTTATAGTGAAGTATAAAGGGTCAAAAATAGCCAAGGCTTTTTTGAGTATTTTGCTGTAACAGAAATTAAGACTATTTAGTTAGCACAGTGTGATAATGATATAGTAGTAAACAAATTGACCAGTAGAATAAAATAGAAAGTGTGGAAACATATCCATACATGTCTGGAACATTTATGACAGTGGTACTATAATGCATCAGTGGAAAAAAGGAGAGATTATTCAATAACTGGAGGTCAAATAAATGGCTGTCCATATGAAGAAAAAGAAATTGGGTTCCTATCTCACATGGTAGACAAAAGTCAACTTCTAATCAGTCAAGGACTTAAATAATAAAAATTTATATTTAACTTTTAGTGTAAATATAGGTGAAACTCTTTTGGAACTTGGAGTGTGTAGAAAAGCATTTTATAAACAAGAAACCAAAGTAATTAACATAAAAGAAATGAGGAATAAACTTGACTTATATTAATTTTTAGAACTTCTATTCATAAAACAGCATTTTAGGGAAAGCTGATAGATTATGGACTAGGAGAAGGCTTTTGTAACCCGAATAACCAAGAAAAAATTAATATCATGAAATCTCAGTGTTTCTTACAAATCAATACAAAGTAGACCAACCGCCTAGTAGAAAATGGACAAGCAACTGGACAGGACCAGACATTTTTACAAACAAGGACCTACATTTGGCTAATGAACAAGCAACAAGATGCTCAGTTACATTAGTGATCAGGGAAATACAAATCAGGACTTCAGTGAGATAAAACTAAAAATTAAAAAGTCTGACAGTAATAGGTTTTGGAAGAGATGCAGATCAAGAGTCTCTCTAAATCATTGCTGGTGAGAGTACACTGGTACAACTACTTTGGAAAACGGTTTGAAAATGTTTTGAAAAACATTATCTATTAAAGTTAACCATTCATATACTCTATACCAAGAAATTTAATTTCTAAGAATATACCCAAGGAGTTTTTCTACATATATACCCTTGGAGACATACACGGTAATGTTTGTAGAAGTGTTTATAGGAGCAAAAACCCAGAGTCACCCCAAATTCCCTCTTCCTAGAGAATGAATAAATTGTGGTATAGTCTGACAATGGAATATTTTACAACTGTGAAATGGTTGAGCCACATGTAATAATATCTATGAAGCTATGAAATTTATTTTTTAAATAATCATAGTTTTAAGATATAATTTACTTACTATAAAATAGACAGATTTTAAGAGTTTACCTGATGAATTTTTATATATGTATACTTTTGTGTAACCACTGCCCAGAACAAAATACAGAACATTTCTACCCCCACCAGAAACTTCTTTTGTTCCTTTTTCCTAAGTTCACTTTGTGCCACTCACTTTCTTTTTCATTGAATGTATTTTGGGACGATTTCCTTATTTTTTAAAATGGTGTGAGAGTTCTAGTGTTGCTCCCCATCCTCTCCAGTGCTTGGTATTGTTAGTATTTTTAATTTAGATACTTTGGTAGATATATAATGGTATCTCATTGTAGTTTTAATCTATGTTTCCCAAATGACAAATGAAATTGGTCATGTTTCATGTTTATGCTAGTTTATTAATGCTAATTTTCCTTTTGAATATTTTTTTTTTTACAAAATGTCTATTCAAGTCTTTCTCCCATTTTCTATTTCTTTTTTAAATGTATTGATTTATAGAAGTTGGTTACATATTTTAGATGTAAGTCTTTGTCACATACACACACAAATAAATGTATGTATAGTAACAAGCATTATAAGAACATGACTTAAGAAAAGAACATGAAAAGAATTACTGCATATCCTTGCTCAAGCAGGTGTCTTATGAAAAAAAAGAGATCATTAGAAATTGAGGGTCTTTCCAGTGCACCAGCCCCAGGCATCCAATACAATATTGTAAAGTTAAAAAATAAAATAAAATAAAGAAATTGAGGGTCTTGAAACTGATTCCCTGCAAACTATCTCTGCCCCCACAGGCCATATGAAGTCTTCTTACACAGTACATACTCCAGTCTGAAGAATGTTGGTTTGGAATATATTGAGTCTATTTTCGTTTTTCTAGCTTTATTGAGATATAATTGACATATAACATAATATAAAGTTAAGATGTACAACAATGATTTTATATATATGTTATGAAATGATAATCACAATAAGTTTAGTTAATACATCCATCACCTCGCATAGATTAATATTTTTATTGTGATAGAAACTTTAAAGATCTATCCTTTTAGCAGCTTTCAAGTATACATTACAGTATTAAAGGCTCAGCAGCACCTCTAGCTAGAAATTCTTGGCAGACAATTGGAAATGCACTTTTGGTATGGCAACCCACTCCAGTATTCTTGCCTGGAGAATCCCATGGACGGAGGAGCCTGGGGGGCTACAGTCCACGGGGTCGCAACGAGTCGGACATGACTGAGCGACTTGACTCACTCACTCACTCACTTAATTTCTCAGGCTGTTTCCTCTTAAAGAGCAGGAGTATCAACACCAACCTTTTCTATTTTCATTATTTGTTCTACTTGTGAAAACAAAATCACCGAGGTGACTGTTAGGAAAAACTTTTAAGTGGGGCACTTGCTAACTTTAATGATCCATTATTACCATTCTCCACTGCTGCCTTGGACTTTCTGAGACCCATTAGGGCATGTTCAGTGATTTTATTGGGTGCTGTCAGTCCTATGACTTACAGTATTTCTTTTCTTATATAATTTATATTAATTATTAGTCATATAATAGTTGCCATTACCCTTGGTAAATGATTTAAATGGTAAACAAAGCAGGAAAAATAACTTCCTCCATCTATTCCCTCATTCCCTCTTATTAAAGATAACCATTGTTAAATCTCTTATGTGTTCTTTTAAATACATTCTGTATATTTTTTTGTATCCACTTTTCACAAATGGATTTATATTACACGGACTTTTCTTTTTCATTGAATGTATTTTGGGACGATTTCCTTATTTTTTAAAAGCAGCATTGTATCCAAAGCCATGGATACACTATTATTTTTCTCTTCTGAATAGGAAATATTTAAACTGTTTCAGGTCTTTTCTATTACAAACAACAGTGCAACAAATGTTCTTGTAAATATATGTTTGTATACTATGTCAGCATATAGGATAAATTCTTAAAACTTGAACTACTGATCTGTGAGAGTGTGCTTTACACATTTTGATGGTTTATTACTGACTAATCCTCCTATAAAAAGCAAGTAAATGAGAAACCTGTTTCCCCACACCCTCACCAAGAGAATCATCAAACTTAAATTTATGTCCATCTATTAGGTATAAATTGGTAACTCATTGTTTTGATTTGGATTTTATTAATTTTGTAAAGTTGAGCATCCCTTTTATGTGCTTTTTTCTAAAGTGACTATTCCATTTTCCTGGTGGTAAAGACTCTGCCTGAAATGTGGGAGGACCTGGGCTCAATCCCTGGGTTGGGAAGATCCCCTGGAGAAGGGAATGGCAGTCTATTCCAGTATTCTTGCCTGCAGAATCGCATGGACGGAGGAGCCTCGCAGTGTATGGTGCATAGGGTTGCAAGGAGTCAGACACAACTGAGCAACTAAGCAGCAGCAGCAGCATTCCATTTTTCTACTGAAAAGATTTTATCCCTCAGAACATTATGAAGTAAAGTGTTCTAGCTATTTATGAAAAGTAGAAAATAAAGACTATGAAGTCCCAGAATGTTTCCTTTTAGCTTAGCTTATTTTATGTTTTATACCATCTTATCCCAACTCATACATATTATTCATTCATTTAAAAATATATATTAAATATTTATTATTTACAAAATACTAATAGACTCTATCCTTGAAAAGGCAAATTTTGTTAGATGAGGATGTATGCCTGGGTCTGTATCTGTAGGACCTGCCTACTCAGGTATTAAGTCCAAATATTGGTATTTGACCAAACTTCTCCTCTATGAGTGTTCAGCTTTCTAGCTTTTCAAAATAAAATAATCTCAAGCTGTTAGCTAAACAAGTAGAAATTTGTTAACCAAAAGGTTGGTTTTCTACTTATGATAGCCTCAGATTATCAGCCTATTACTGCTGCGTTCCTGCCATTCGCTGTCTCATGGTTGATGAGTTTGGGGCGTGACTCCCAAACACAGCCGGGAGTTCAGAAGTTACTGTTCCGATGGTGAGGTATCTCCACAATCTGCAGTGTCTAGCCTAAAATTATACCAATTTTTATTTGGTTGATTCATGTATAGTTTCTCTTCAGCCTAGAAGGCTCATGACACGCAGCCCTGGGCCACTTATTCATCTGATCAGTGCAAGTATTTGATGCAATTTTTCCTTCAACTGCTAGCAAGCAGGAAGCAGGCAGTCTAGTAAGTTATTGGATGGACTTCAGACAAGAGGGAAAGTGTGGAGTCCATACCACTGTTTGTGCCCTGTTTGCTATCACAAGCAAATATAGGAAGCAAATAGTTAAAATTTTATAAATAGTAGAGTGTTTGTGAGGGGATAATGTTCCTGTTCTGGATCTTTTGCTCTTCTCCCCAGTCTCTTTGAAATAAGAAATAGGATCATTTCTTTGAATACAAAGGTGCTCTACTTTAGACTTGTAGCGTGTCAGTCACCAAGCTCTTGGGTGTGTGTGTGTGTGTATATATATGTAAACCAAGCATTTGAAAGATTGCTAGAAATGCAGGTTCAAGATAGTACAGGTAGTTCTTGCTTTGCACAGTAGTGCAGAACCATAAAAATAGTGTATATTAAAGCTGTGAAAAATGATTTTAATAATCAATGGGAAAAATTATGATCCATACCCTTTGAATTTTTTGTTAAATATTAAAAAACTCCCTGTTAGTTATAAATAAATATAGGGAATGAGACAAAAGTAAAGCTATTTTTTTTGCACTGTAATTTAAAACATTAGAATATTGAGAATTAAAGTATCTTATTTTTTAGTTAAAAACTTATCAAGATTAGTTTAAAGAATGCTTACCTTCTTATAATACAGAGGGAAATATCTTTTTTATGCCTTGGCAAATTGTCATAGTGTTTTACAAGCTTGGATTAACTTGTAACATGGTATCCTTTGTCTTTCCAATGTCATGAAATATCTCTGAAAAGTCTTTAAATTTGTTTTTTGTGGGCACCATATTCTCTGAAGTATCTTCATGCTTCCTCATTTATGCTGCTAAGTTTGCCTTACTAAGTTCCTTTGGTTGCACATCTGGATTCTTTCAGTGACAGTGTCAACATTCTCATGGTCAGCTATTTCTTCTATTACTCCATTTACATTTGATTCAGATTTTACTTCCAGTATTATCACTTTAGTTTCTTTGTTGCAATTTCATCTTTGTTGGCAAATTACCTGGGAGACAAGGAGGCAACACGACTGCACGGATTGCTGTCTGTGTGTGAACTGAGCAGCAGATGGATGGTTTCCAGTCACCAGTAGACATGACTGGTCACTGACCATGATGCATATCTGTAATGTACATGGTGATTGTGTATTGAAGAGCTCGCAGTGAAGTTTGAACTTTATGCAATGATAGTTATTGTACCATAGTGACTAAAATGTGAACTGTGTTGCTGGGTGACAGACACTATTTAATTCATGATGACTGAAATTCATGCATATCAGGGCTGTGCAAAGCCAATACTGCCTAAATAAATTGGCTATCACATGGTACTGATTGCATATGATTTCTGTAGTAATTACAGTTTTGTTGGGTATGCTGATTGTACAGTGAGCTCATTCTTTTGGGCTTTTTGGAGGTGACTCACAGAATGTAAATTTTAATCTTCTACCTACCTATATCAGGACAGGCTAGATTATGCTGTGGTAACAAATGACTCCCAAATCTCAGTGTTCTTGACGCCTTCCATGGCACATTGGCTTGGAGAAGGTAAGCAAGTTCTGTTTCACTTTGTCTTCCAGGCTGAGGGAACTCTGTCTCTGTGCTTCTATTGTTACTAATGCAGGTGTTAAACCACAGGCTTTCAAAGTTTCCATCTAGAAGTGATATGCACTATTTCAAATCACGTTTTCACTGGTCAAAACAAGTCATATTGTCATGTCCCAAAAGAAGTAGAGAGGCAAGATTCTAATATGTGCCTTGAAGACAGGAATGTTGGGCAAGCACCATCAATAACTATTGTGGATCCAGAGAGTTAACTTGTGGAGAGTTTATCAGGGAAGGGCAGTTGAGGACTAGGATTACAGACCTAGATGTGTGAGATTATCTCTGTTTTCTAATGAGAGATTGATGTTCAAGGCAAAGTTGTGTGTACTGGTATTCTAGGAGCCTGGACACTGTGCTTAGCAACCAAGGTTGCAGTGAAGCCAGGAAGTTAAAATAGAGGCCAGATGAATCACTGGGGTAAAGCAGGGCTGTTGACAGAACCCTGGAGATCAGAAATCATTCAGATGAGAGCTCTGAGACTATCTACTGTTCTAAACAATTTCAATTCCTTTTTGGTCTGAGTCTTCATCTGTGCTTCATTTAAGTTGATGACATCTTTGTAAGTTCTGGGATATTAAGAGAACTTAAGCCTTGAAAGAAGTGTAGGCTAGGGGTTGGCAGAAGGCATGGTAAGGGTATTCTGGGAGTAAATGGGTAGAGGCTGCAGAAGTGCAACCAAAAGTAGGATGCTGTGAAAGTGGTAAGAATATAGATCTTCTTTAAAAAGGATAACGTTGAAGAACTACAGGGAGTGAATTGCATAATGATCCACATTTAGTTACTACTATTCCATGCTTTGTATTTGTCTGTGTCTTTAACCCTGAATTTATTAAGCTCTGCAGATCCTCCACAGTGTACTCAGATGGCTGCCCTTAAAGTGCTTGGCTGTATATTACTCTGTATCCCTGTTGCTTAATGCTTCAATCCATTCACATGTCAAATTAATTTAGAATCATGCCATAGTTATGCTCACGCCTAAACTTCCTGTTTTTAATCTAAATGTGATCCAAACTTCTTGTCCAGACTTTCTCTACTAGTCTGCATTAGGAACAAAAATATTTAAGGCATACCTAGTCTAGCAGGAGCCCTGTGAGACTGCATTCATGCATTTCCTGGCATTAGATGGAATATTTTATTTGAGAAAAATATAGCTAATATTAAATGGTTATTGGTATGAGCTACTCACACCTGGAATTAAACAGTGCATAGAATACGTTATAATCAAATGATCACATTATATCTAAATCGTCCAGTCAACTAAGAGCTTTCAAGTCAAACATCTTTATTCTTGGATACAATACCAGACTAATCAGCTGAACTTAGATTTTTTACCTAGACATTTTGATGTTATATAGGCTTACTCATAGGGCTTCCCTGGTAACTCAGAGGGTAAAGAATCTGCAATGCAGGAGACCCAGGTTCAATCCCTGGGTAGGGAAGATCCCCTAGAGAAGGGAATGGCAACCCATTCCAGTATTCTGGCCTGGAGAGTTCCATGGTCAGAGGAGTCTGGTGGGCTACAGTCTATGGGGTCGCAGAGTCGGACATGACTGAGCGACTAACACACACGTACACACAGGCGTACGCTTAGTGTTGGACCCCGTAGACTTTGGACAACTTCTTTCATTCTTTCAGTTTCTCTATTAATTTTCTAAGAACAGAGCTATAAGGGGGTCTTTGGATTCCAGAGACTTGCCCTATCTAGTGTTCTTTTGCATAGGCATGCTGTATTATTCTTTTAAAACTGAATATTCTCCCACCCCTAAATTTTGGTATATTGTAAAAAGTATTAGTGAAGAGGTCTGAGACATGTCAGTTCAAGGAGTATTCTCAAAAGGGCATCAGAAGTTTTGCTATTTATTCAACATTACAATTTTTCTGTGTGACTTAGTGAATTTGTGAGATTATATTACTAAAATATGTAAGAGTCTTCAATTTTTTAAACTGTTTATAACACCAAAAATTCATCATTTAATATTAGGGCAATACAGTTTCTTCAGTGAGACCAACCAATGTGTTAGAAATGATGAAAGAATGGAAAAATAACCCAGAAAGTGATGAGGAAAGCACAACAGACCAAAGAGACAGCAGGTCTGGACAAGAGGAGTCGAAAGTTTACCAACCCAGCCGAAATGTCCCTGATGTCAGTAACTCTTCAAATGAAGAGGAAGGAAAACAGGTAGGAAGAACCAACAAAACACGTAGGAAAAACAATTGTTTCATTTCTCCAAACTGTGAAATACCTTCACAACACTTGGAACATTTTTGCAACTTTTTTTGTTGTTGGATTGTAATGGTTTGTAACAAAAGAGACCTGCATGATAAAGAACGTAAAGCTTGAAACTAGCATGATTTAATGATGTGGCCTAGATGCTTATTTTAAGATCCGTGATTATATAGGGGAGGGGTCTGCAAACTTTTCCTATAACAAATAGTGAATATTTTAGGCTTTGTAGGTCATAACAGTCTCTGTCACAACTTCTCAACGTTGATGTTGTAGCATGAACAAGGGCATAGACAACAAATGAATGTTCCAGCGAAACTTTACAGAGACAGGTGCTGTGCCAGATTTGGCTAATGGGTCACAATGAATAATGTATGTATTTTACCAGGCTATACAATTTGGAATGGGTTTATGTATTACTTCAAAAATTACTATTACATTAGTTAGTCATTCCCAATTTTATGATACCTAAAATTGTTTGTATAGGCTTATTATTTTACTTTATTAGATATATTTTTATTCTTTTTTTTTTAATTTAATTTTATTTTTAAACTTTACATAACTGTATTAGTTTTGCCAAATATCAAAATGAATCCGCCACAGGTATACATGTGTTCCCCATCCTGAACCCTCCTCCCTCCTCCCTCCCCATTCCATCCCTCTGGGTCGTCCCAGTGCACCAGCCCCAAGCATCCAGTATCGTGCATCGAACCTGGACTGGCAACTCGTTTCATACATGATATAAAATCTAGTAACATTTGGTTAATTCTAGATTGCATCTACCAACTCAATATCCTGAGAATTTACCCACATCCTCTTATCTTTTGTTTCTGTGTTTGAGGAAAAATTTTCTGTGTGTTTGTTCTCATTCTCGTCTTGAAGTCTAATCAGCATGTTTGAGCTCTTCTTTAATGATGGAACATCTTGCCACTGGGGGCCAGATTTACGTCCAGGCACCCCACTTCTTATGAGGAGTTGCTGCTTTTCAGTTCTCTGAGACCTGAAAGGGCAGAGTGGAGAGAGGGACTGGAGGATAAATCCTGACCCACAGTCAGGAAGGTACAGCATGGCTGCCTGTACCTGCCCTGCCACGAATTGTCAGAAACTTGAGGAAAGAGACCCAGTAGAGTGATCTGGTTGATTTTTATTTACTCATTGGGAATTTCTTCATCTAGTTGATAGCAAATGTCTAGATAATAGGCTTAACATTTAATTATTTAGACATTTTGAAATAGCCATATTTTTATGTAATGTAAACATAAGGTTACTGAATCCCTTTCACCCTCTCCCGTCTGTCAACAACTCCTGCAGTGCTTAGCAGCTGTGTGTATTTGGTATTCTTGTTAAAAATAATATCCTAAAAACCCATGTTTGCATTTCCTCGTTGAACATAGTTTGAAAAATTTCTTGTTAGCTGACTTGGAATTTTATACATACATACATGTGCACACACACATACATAAACATACTCACACATATATACATACACACGTACACTCACACACTCTCATACACATACATTACGTATTATACACATGCATCAACAATATACTCACACATGGTAGTGATGTTTTAGTTGCTAAGTCATGTCTGACTCTTGTGACCCCATGGAACCACCAGGCTCCTTTGTCCATGTGATACCCCAACAAAGATTACTGGAGTGGGTTGCCTTTTACTTCTCCAGAGGATCTTCCTGACCCAGGGATCAAACCCAGGTCTCTTGCAGGCAGTCTCCTGTATTGCAGACAGATTCTTTACCAACTGAGCCCCAGGGAAGCTTGTATATATCTACATATATGCATGTATACAAGTATATATATATACTCACATACATACAAACACAAATCCATACATACACATGCATACACACATTATCTTTTGTAGTCTTGGATTATATCTATGTTCACTGAATCTGAACATAAAATATCCTTGTAAACCAAATGTTTGGTTGTCTTCCATCTCCTTTTTCATTGCTCTGTCACGTCTCTGCCCTCCTCCTACGTTCTCTTTGAGTCAGAGTAGAGGGATAACACTTGCCGTGATGTTCTCAATGTGGTGTTCTCATCTACTTCCAGTTAGGGAACAGAAGGACTGGAATTTGAGGTGCTTGTGGATACTAGAACTAGACTCAGTGGATTGAAAATTTAAGAATATACAGTTTTCCTTATCAACAAGAACTTTTCCACAATCAGAGCTCACCTGCAGTAGCACAGGCGGGACTGTGGATAGTAAACCTCACCTTTCAGCCACTGAAAGCATTCATGCAGACTCTGGAAAGCTACTTGTTATAAATGCTGTGCCAGGAATTTCTACATAATGGGTAGGAGTTTGCCCTGGATGTCCTTTAAGGACTTTCCTGTGCTTAGGTTTTGGCTGTGACATCTTGGGAGGAATATCTTACCTTATTTGGGAGTTTTTCTGAAGAGTGTTACCTCTTAAAAGAAAGTCTTCTCTTGTATATTAAGTTTTTTCATGGATTTTTATGAATAAATATGCACTTTGTTAATTACATTGAAGTTGAGTTTAAGAAATTACTTCTTTTTCCCCCTAAATCTTCATTAACAGCAAATAGTAGGGTATAAGATCTAAAGTGATAACTGAAAATAGGATTGGCCATTTAGTCTTGAGTCCACACAGGATTCATATAGTAACTAATATCCTTAAGAGTGAAACTTTAATTTTATTAAAAAGCACTCTAATAATATTGAAATATTTCCCATGGGAAAAATTCATTTGTTAAAGTTAGATTATATGGATAATTTGATATGATAAATATTTATACTTACTGTAAAGAGATGTATATGATTCTTTTTCCATTAAAATATTTGAAATTTGGCTTTACTGTAAATGCAGATTGCCACAAATCCTGCTTTCCATTGTATCACTGTTCTCTCTTCTGGAGAATCTGATAAATCCATTTAGAGCTCCTGATTTTGTAATTCTCACAAATGAGAGTAATCACATTTTATAGATAAGTGGCAAAGTACTTGGAAAACTAGCAGAAAAAGTGAGGAATTATTTAAAAACAAAAACAAAAAACACTTGAACTAAGCACCTTCCTCTTTCTCTGGGTAACTCTTCCTTAGTTCCAAATGCCCTGGGCATTATGGAAAAATACAGTGTGTGTCTCCTCAGTGTTCATGTTTGGATGAAGATACTGTACTTCACCATTTCAAACTTATTTTCAAATAGTTGGCATTTGGCAATGTCCATTTTTAAATTTTCATTTTCAACCTTTAGTTTGTTTTCGGTAGGTGTATTTTTTTGAAGATAGAAATGTTCTCTCTTATATATCTTGCATTTTACAGTCTGAGTACATCTAGGAAGTGTTTTGTGTTATTGGGAACCCTCTAAATTCCCCACAGTGGGTTCTTAATCTACTCTATCAGGCAGACCCAAGAGTCTAACTCCTATAGCAACACTGACTCATCTTCAAATGAGACATTGGCAGACTGTTGCTTATTGCAGGAACACACCTTTTTGCATTCAGTCCTTAGTGATTTCTGATAAGCAGTACACTACTTTCATTGTTCATTAAGCTCAAAACACAATCAAAGAGAAATGAAGGTCTGTAATTAAAATGCACAGCCCCATAACCATAGAGGGAGCGACTAGCAACTCTGCATGTAACAAAAGTATATTTGCATTGTAGAATTCTCGCTTAATAAAGAAGAAACTTCTTAGCTGTTAATTTGTTTATTGAACACAGTCTTGAATATACTTATTTAGTGAAAATGGAAAATTTTTGTGATCATTTTTCTTGACTGAAAACACGGACTTTACAGAATCAGGGAAATGGTACGTGTATCAGATTTTTTTAATCCAGTCTAGAAAATAGAAAGGCAAGGTGTTTTAGCAACTTTGAATGGTTATTTTGAGCAGTGCAATGTGTTCATTAGCAGTTCTTCAAAGACAAAGAATATTTGAATTTAAATAAGATTGAAATTAAACAGTTGAACTTTGTGGTATATTGACCTGTTGCTGTGAGGAAAAAGTCAAGTTTTCTTAGTCTTTTATTAGTGTAGGATAAAAATTTCTGTTCTTACAAATTAAATCTTAGTTCCCTGAACCCCCGTGAATCATGTACAAGTTTTGTGGTGCTTCCACGTTGGGGCACACTTTTGTACTCCATTGCTGAAGCGCTGTAATCTGGCGTGTGTGCCAAAGCTTTCCATTTACAGTGTCCTACTGCTGAAAGCACAGGCACTAGATCTGGGCTGCCTGTATTCAAACCCTGGCTTCACCACTTACAAGCTTTGGGACCTTGGGCAAATCTCTTGGCCTCTGTTTCCTCATATCTAACATGGGAATAATAATGACATCAACCAAGGGGTAAATGAAATCATGCATGTAATACTCTTGACATATGGTAAGCGTGCATTAATGTTAGCTATTATTAATTTTATTATTATTTTGCTAAAGAGCGTGCATGGCTTCCATGTGGCTCAGATGGTAAAGAATCTGCCTGCAGTGCAGGAGACCTAGGTTTGATCCTGGGTTGAGAAGATCCCCCGGAGAAGAGAATGGCAACCCACTCCAGTATTCTTGCCTGGAGAATCCCATGGACTGACAGGCTGCAATCCATGGGGTCTTAAAGAGCTGGACGTGACTGAGAGACTGACACTCTCACTTCACTTTAAAGAGCTTGCATAGAATATTGCTAAAATCTCATGTTCTTTCTTGTCTGCTTTAAGGCTCCTTTGGGCAGAGGTGTGGGCCTAAACTAATGAACAGACTAAGAAATATCATTTTCAAAGGTGATCAGGTGATGCTTCCAGCCTCAGTTGCCCTCTCAGTTTGGCAAGATCCCTAAGGCACTGTGGTAGATTGGATTGTTTTTCCCAATTATTTAAAACCTCTCTGTAAGGAATATGTACATTCCTACCCTTTCTCCCTCTTAGAGTAGATGGGTATTTTCTCATCTCACTAATGTTGGTCTTAGCTATATTACTGACTTTAGCAAACAGAATGTTGAGGTGTGATATAAGCAGAGACCATAAAAGTGTTGCATGATTTAGCTTGCTCTTATTTCGGCCACCTGCCATGAGAAGAACATGACTACAGAAGCCACAGTTCTTGGAATTATGAAGGTCTGTGGAACAGACTTGGAACTCAGTACAAAACTTGAAGTCTAGCCTAGCACCACCAAGTGAAAATTAATGTTCATTGTTTTAACATACTGAGACTTTTCTAGTTCTTTGTTATGTAGTTGTATAGAAAAGAGCTAACATAGCATGCCTAAGCTGCTATCCTTGAAAAGGCCTGCTTTCAAGGTTGGCCCTTGGCTGGCTTTTGGGAACTTAGATTTTGGGACAGCTACTATTAACTGATAAGAATGATTAATTGTGCCTAAACCTTACAAACAATACAGTTAATGCTGACCACCTGCTTTCCCTCTGGAAGTCTGGGATTTTGGTAGGTGCTAGGCAGAGAATGCCCCCATGGCCAGCTCACAATAAAAACACTGGGTGTTGAGTCTCTCTGAGCTTCCCTGGTTGGCAGCCTTTCACATGTGTTGTCACAACTTGTTGCTGGGGTAATTAAGTGCATCCTGTGTGACTCCTGGGAGAGGACTCTTAGAAGCTTGAACATAGTTTCCACTGGACTTCTCCTCAAGGGTCTTTTCACTTCCTAATAGTGCTCTGCATCCTTTCACTGTAATAATCATAGCAACGAGTACAGCTCTATGCTGGTTTCTGTGTCTTCATAGTGAATCATAGGACCTAGAGGCCTCCCAAACATAGTAGCATAGCTGTAGCAATAGCTGACTAATACAGGTACAAATAATTAATTGCGCTAACATGAATTTTGGCCTGTTGTTCTTTGATCTAATGCTGTCAGCAAAGCCACTTGCTATATTGGATTCATAGGCTTCCATAAACAACAAGGCTTTTGTCCCTACTTCTCTTCCCATTAGAATCTCCTATGTAAGGCTTGGGTTTCACCACAGATTTAGCCAGACTTCCATGATTGAAGGGACATATTAGTGAATCTTTTCAAATCATTTCCCTGCTCTCCCAAACCTGGCTTTCGCTCAGCTCCCCTTAGAGATTATAACTGTTAGTATATGCTATGTATATTTTTCCCGATGGAGAACCAACCCATTGGGTTGGTTTGTAAAAACACTGCTTCGATTTCAAATGTATTCGTTTGGGTCCATTCATCTCTTATCCTACCTTTGTGCTATAACTGTCTCATGTATTACGTACATGTAATTATCAACCCTACAAAACAGTGTTTTAACTTTTGCTTTGAATAGTCTTATTTCCAAGAAATTAAAAGGAAAATTGTCTTTTATATTTACCCAGATACTTACCATTTCTGATGATCTTCTTTCCTTTCAGAAAAGCTGTGCTTCCTTCTAGTATTGTTTCTCTTCAACCTGATGAACTTCCTTTGCATTTCTTGTATTGAATGTCTGCTCTCAGTTTTCTTTTATCTAAAGATGTCTTTATTTTGTCTTAATTTTTGAAGGACATTTTCTCTGTTTACAGAGTTCTGGTTTGACAGGTAATTTTGGTCCGCACTTTAAAAGATGTTATTCTTCTGCCTTCTGGTGTCAGATTCTCTGATAAGAAGTCACTGGTAATTTGAAGTGTTCTTTTCCTGTATGTAATGTGTCGCGTTTCTCTGAATGTTTTCAGGATTCTCTCTTTATCTTTGGTTTTCAGCAGTTTGACAGTCATATTGCTTAGATGTGTTCTTCACATTTATCTTGCTTGGGATTTGCTGAACTTCTTGGACCTGTATTTCTGTCTTTTGCTAAGTTTGGGAAATTTTGTAATCACTTTCTTTTTTCTGATACTCTTAATTGCTCATATGTTAGTTAGAGCATTTGATATTGTTCAGTAAGCCTCCAAGGCTGTGTTCATTTTTCTCAATGTGTTCTTTAAATTGGATGCACTCTATTGATCTATCTTCAGGTTTTCTCTTTTCTCAGTTGTGTCCATTTTCCTGTTAAATCTGTCTGGTTTGATACTTAATTTCAGATACCATATTTTGTTCTAAAATTCTTATTTGGGTATTTTTTATTATTATTTCAGTTTTTCTATGGAGACCTATTTTATTTATCATATAATTTTTCACTTTACATCATTGATAATAGTAATGATAATCACTTGTTTGCTAATTCCAATATTTGGGTTCATCTCAGAATCTGTCTCTATTGATTGTTATTTCTGTTAAGTAATTTTGGATTGTATCCTGGACATTGGAAATGTTGTGTTGTATTAACTCTGAATTCAACTGTGTTCCTTCAAAAAGTGTTGACATTTCTGTTTTAGCAGGTAATTAGTTGATTGGATAAAAACTGAAAATTGTTTCTTAGCAGTTCAAATCTTAGGTTGGTTCATTTATCTTAGGTGAATGGAATATAAGATTCTCTTTCTCTGGCTATCTGCCTTAGGAATTCCCTCACTACTCTTTGGCGTCTGTGGTTGCTTTGAATGCTGCCCATTAGTTCTTTAGATCAGAGAGAGAAAATTGTGAAAGCATCTGGAGTAGAGGGAGGAAGCACATTGCCATCAAAGGAGCAATTTTGACATCAACAGAAATAATGGAAGCGAGAAAATAATGGAACGTTGTTAAACTGCTAAGTGGAAAATAATATAAAACAAGAAACCTGTCAACTTGGAATTCTATATCTGGTGATATTTTCCTTCAAAGATAAACATAAAATTTTAAAAAGTTTTCAACTGTGTAAAAGATGAGAAAATTTTTACCAGCGTATCTTAGTATGAAAAGTGAAAGTGTTAGTTGCTCGGTTGTGTCTCACACTTTGCAATCCCACGAACTGCAACAGGCCAGGCTTCCCTGTCCTTCACTGTTTTCTGGAGTTTGCTCAAACTCATGTCCATTGAGTCAGTGATGCTATCCAACCATCTCGTCCTCTGTCATCCCTTTCTCCTCCTGCCCTCAATCTTTCCCAGAATGAGTCTTTCCCTGTGAGTTTGTTCTTTGCATCAGGTGGCCAGAGTATTGGAGCTTTAGCTTCAGCATCAGTACTTCTAATGAATATTCAGGGTTGATTTCCTTTGGGATTGACTGGTTTGATCTCTTTGCTGTCCAAGGGACTCTTAAGAGTCTTCTCTAACACCACAATTAGAAAACATCAGTTCTTTGGCACTCAGCCTTCTTTATGGTCCAGCTCTCACATCCATACATGACTACTGGAAAAACCATGGCTTTGACTAGATGGACCTTTGTCAGCAAAATGATGTCTCTACTTTTTAATAGGCTGTCTAGGTTGGTCATAGCTTTTCTTCCAAGGAGCAAGCATTTTTTAATTTCATGGTTGCAGCCACCATCTGCAGTGATTTTGAAGCCCAAGAAAATAGTCTGTCACTATTTCCATTGTTTCCCCATCTATTTGCCATGAAGTGATGGGACTGAGTGCCATGATCTTAGTTTTTGAATGTTGAGTTTTAAGCTAGCTTTTTCACTCTCCTCTTTCATGTTCATCAAGAAGCTCTTTAGTTCCTCTTTGCTTTCTACTATTAGTGTTATGTCATCTGCATATCTAGGTTATTGATATTTCTCCTGGCAGTCTCAATTCTAGCTTGTGCTTCATCCAGCCCAGCATTTTGCATGATGTACTCTGCATAGAAGTTAAAAAAAGCAGGGTGACAATATACAGCCTTGACACACTTCTTTCCTAATTTTAAAACAGGCTGTTGTTCCATGTCTGGTTCTAACTGTTGCTTCTTGACCTGAATACAGGTTTCTCAGGAGATAGGTAAGATAGTCTGGTATTCCCGTCTCTTTAAGAATTTTCCACAGTTTGTTGTGATCCACACAGTCAAAGGCTTTAGTGTAGTCAGTGAAGAAGTAGATGTTTTTTCTGGAATTCCTTTGCTTTTTCTATGATCCATCAGATGTTGGCAATTTGATCTTTGGTTCCTCTGTCTTTTCTAAATCCAGCTTGTACATCTGGAAGTTCTTGGTTCACATACTACTGAGGCCTTGCTTGAAGGATTTTGAGCATTACCTTGCTAGCTTGTGAAATGAGCTCAGTTGTACTGTAGTTTGAACATTCTTTAGCATTGCTCTTCTTTGGGATTGGAATGAAAACTCACCTTTTCCAGTCCTGTGGCCACTGCTGAGTTTTCAAATTTGCTGGCATACAGAGTAGAGCATTTAACAGCATCATCTTTTATGATTTGACATAGCTCAGCTAGAATTCCATCACCTCCACTAGCTTTACTATTTATGTGAGTAGCCTTATATAAGAAATATATTGACATACATTTGGAATTCAATTTCTCTTCTTCCCTTTGCTTTTCTTTCCCTTCCTTCTTCCTTTTGAAAAGCACAGGAATGTGAGAGATAGTAAAAGTATAGCTGAAAACGTATATCAAAATATTCTGTCACTTGGACCTTGAGCAGGCCTATAATTTGAATGTGTGACTCTAGAAATGGTTGCTATGGTGATAAACCACTTTACTTAAATAGCATGTATTTTACTCAAAATTCAGTGAAATGGTAACAGTTTCTAGTAATCGTGTACTGGTATTAACTTCAAGGATATGCCTAGAGCTTACAGGTTTTGCATGTATTATAACCAGATGAGTTTATCAGGTTAAAGTTATGCCAGTGAATAATGAAATACGTGCACTTAGCCCAGTTTTCTTGTTATGTATATCACTTTGCACACATGGAGCCCCCTTTTCAAGATTAATAATATGATCTGGAGAAATCGGGCCCATGGTGCTGGATTACTGAAAAATGGAACTTGGGTGGGGGGAACCATATAAGGTTATCTTATCCATCATTCTACCTCGAGTAGGAATGACTGTTCTTCAGCAGTCCTGAACAGTGAGAGTTCACCAAAGATGAGGAACAATTGAAATGCTGCTTAGGTGAGCTCCTGTTGTAACCATCCTGACTGTAGCACTCGAGACGCTGTCTAGCTCCACAGTGCTAGACCGCATATTTCCTCTTATTCGTTATAAATTTAGATTGAATAACTCTTATAAAGAAACTTCCATCCATTATCACATCAATAGCCTGTATGTAAACCTTCTCTGGTCCCTTTGTATCTATTCAGACTGGCTGCAGAATTTCAGGTATGAATTCTTCATGATAACTAAGGATAGAAGAATTTTTTCTTTGATTTATAAGATACTTTCTGATGATAGCCAGGTTCTTTTGGTCACTGTGCAGTGGTATGGTACACTAGTATCTTTAGAGCAGTTTGCAATGAATTTTAGATCCTCTCTTGGAGAACAATCTATAGTGTTTTTTAGATGTTCTTTTGGACTAATTATTATGACCAACAATCTAATAATGATCATTTAGATAGACTCTTTCCCCCTAGAAATGAATATGGAGATTCCTCTCTCATCTTTCTCCCCCTTTGTACAATCTTATAGGAGCTCATCACCTTCTATGCACATTTCATGACCTGGAAGATCTTAGTAACTTCTGGCCTTGGCTATAGAAACTTCACTTTCCATTTCTCTGTTATATTACTTACAAAACATACAAAACTGTAAAATTGCATCAGTTACAGCATAGGTTCCTGAAGAATCCCATAACTATGAGAGAAGAAAAAGAGAAACTTAAATTTTAGATAACCTATAACCTACAGAAGAAACCTTCAAAAAATCCTAGAGAAAAGCATGGAAGTTGGAATTTGCCCTGGTTATTTATATTCCAAGGAGATGAGAGGCTTGGCTTTTGGTGAAGAAATCTATAGCTTGGCCTGAAGAGCGCCGTGTGGGCCAGCCTACATCATGTTTGTGTTAGCATCAGAGAACAGTTTCAGTGAGGGGATGTTTAAGAAGGAAGGCTCAGTCTTTAGGAAAGCTCTAACGATTCTGATTCCTAAACAATGGCATCCTAAATTTAATGCAACTTCAGATTAGCAAAGAGAAATGGTAAAGTACACACACACATTACATTTTACAAGGTACACACATACCACACAAAAGCTTTTAAGCATTTGCAATAAATATTTGCATAAAGGTAATAGGTTTGCATTTGCAATAAATATTTGCATAAAGGTAATAGATTTGCATTGATGTTACCAGGGAGTAAAGAATAAACAAACATTGTGATTTGTTTCCATGCAGCCAGTTTCAGGCTGATTTTGAAGCTCAGTTAAAATATGGTTGAATAAAAATATTTTCAAATAATGCTACCAACAAGGGATTAACTTCCAAAATATACAAACAGCTCATACAGCTTAATATCCAAAAATCAAAGAACCCAATCAAAAAGTAGACATTTCTCCAAAGAAGACATATAGATGACCAAAGTCACATGAAAAGATACTCAGTATCACTAATTGTTAGAGAAATGCAAATTAAAGCTACAAAAACACACTAGTCCGATGGCCATCATTTAAAAATCTACAAATAATAAATGCTGGAGACAATGTGGATAAAAAGGAACCTTCCCAGTTTGTGGGAATGTAAATTGATGCAGCCACTGTGGAGGTTTCTTTAAAAACTAGAGTTACCATATGATCCTGCAATCCCATTCCTGGGCATATTTGCGGAGAAAACAGTAAATAAAAAGATACATGCACCCTTTGTTCATAACAGCACGATTTAAAATAGCCAACACATGGAAGCAACCTAAATGTCCATCAGCAGATGAATGAATAAATAAGATGTGGCATATGTGTGTGTGTGTGTGTGTGTGTGTATATATATAATGGAATATTAAATATTACTCAGCTATAAAAAGAATGAAATAATGCCATTTGTAGCAACATGGATGAACCTAGAGATTATCATATTAAATGAAGTAAGTCAGAGAAACACAAATATCATAATATTTTTTATATGTGGAATCTACAAAATGATACAGATGGACTTATTTACAAAACACAAATAAACTCACAGACATAGAAAACAAACTTGGGGTTACTAAAGGGGATACCAGGAGCAGGGGAAGAGATAAATTAGGAGGTTTTGATTAATATATTCATACTAATAGGTAAGCAATAAGTACCTATTATACAGTACTGGAAACTGTTCTCAATATCTTATAGTAATCTATAATGGAAAAGAATCTGAAAAAGAATATATGTAGAACTGAATCACTTTGCTGTATATGTGAAACTAACCTAGCATTGTAAATTAACTATTATTGTTGTTGTTTAATTGTTAATTTGTGTCTGACTCTCTTTGTGACCCCATGGACTGCAGCCCACCAGGCTCCTCTGTCCATGGGATTTCCCAGGCAAGAATACTGGAGTGGCTTGCTAGTTCCTTCTCCAGAGGATCTTCCTGACCCAGTGATCGAACCCACGTCTCCTCTGTTGCAAGCGATTCTTTACCACTGAGCCACCAGGAAGCCCAAATTAACTACACTTCAATTAAAAAAACAAGCAAAGCAAAAACATAAAAATAGGGCCATAATAACCCAAAATTATGGTTGACTGTATTAGTTTTCTTCAGTTTTTTATACCAAATTGAAAAAGAAATAAGAAAATAGGTACTCAAAATGTTTCTGTAAGTGTATAAGTTGGTACAACTACAACAGAAGGCAATATGATTATGTCTCTTAAAATTAGAAATCCATACAACTTTTGACCCAGAAGTTCTACTTCTAAAATATATATCCTGTAGATATCCTTACACATGCACAATGACGCAAGTGCCAGATTATTCAGAGAAGCATTCTTTTTACCAGTTAAGATTAGAAACAACCTGAATGTCCATTAGCAAGAAGCTGGCTAAATACATTATGGTGCATTTAGACATGAGGACACCGCATGTGCTGAAAGAAGAGTGAGCACTCTTTTATGTATTGACGTGGAATGATGTTCAAGACTATTGTTAGTTTAAAAATATCAAGGTTTAAAGACTGTTTACAGTGGGCTACCCATTTGTTTTAAAGAGTGAGAAGAAAGTACATTGATATATAGATTAGATTAAGCCATATAAAATCCCCATTATTAAGCTGTTTTGACTGAAAAAATAATGACCAATTCCATTTGGTTCCACCTAATACTTGCTTGAAGGTCCATAAAATTTCTTTGGGAACATGCACTGTAAATTGGCAGTTATTCATTGTCTCCAGTGGGAGGCAGAGCTGAGTTAACTGGGGAGCAAGGAGGAGATTTTGAATGCTATGGATATTAAATCATGGGAATGTACTACCTTTTTAAAGAATAATTTACTAAAATTCTATATAAGTAAAATAGATAAAGGTGGCTGAGTAATATCATTTTCTCATCTTGCTCTAAATGAAATTGAGACATACCATGTTCCTACCCTGAAGCAACCAAACATTTTGGTTTAGTTTCCTTTTTCCTTCCACTTTGCCAGGAAATTCTGGGAATTATCTTAAGATATCTTATCCAAAGAAACCAGAACCTCTAGTGTTTCTGAAAAAAAAAAAAAAGAGAGAGACAATATTTATATCACTAATCCTGCCCATGGAGGCTGTTTCTGAGTATTTCTTCCTGATGACTTCAGCTTCTGAGTCTACTTTAATGACTTGAGTACATTAACAAATGGAAAATGAAGAAGGATGAAAATGTTTAAACCAGATATGAGTATGAACACATTAAAGGGAAAATGACTGTCTCTGTTTCTATTCTGTAGATTATTAGTTGCAGTGGACACATTGAAAAGCATTTCTTCAACTACTTAGATGATAACTCAAGAGGTGGAAATGTCAAAAAAGAGGTTAAACTCAGATTCACCTTTTAAAAGGATTTGTATGTCAAGTGACTTAAAATTTTATGAATTTAAATACCCAAGCTAGGGACCAGTTCTGTATTTTTTAAACAAAGCAACTTTTCTTCAGCCTGTCCCTAGAACATCATGGGTGTTATACTCTTAGCCTGTTGCTAAGCGTAAGGAGTTTTCAAGGAAGAGACACAACCTGTATTACTGAACGCTAACACATTTTAATTATTTTCTGTTCATTGAAAGATTACACAGAGAGAGAATCCACAAATTTTCTTGAGAAAATGAATCTAAACAGAAAAGGACCTTTTTACATGTCCAAATTTATACAAATTACTTTTTCATTGTGCAAAAATTACCAACTTAAGGATTAACATGTACTATTATTAAAGTCATACATGAGTGATGGTCCGAAGAGGCACATATTTAAGGGCTGTCTGCAACAAGCAAACATCTGGTAAAGTTTCTCTTTCTTGAAATATAGGTACCAAAAATCCATAAGTGACCTGAGGTTTTGCTGCAGCCCTGGGAGGTCACTTATTCACTGGACAAATATATATGAAGTGCCTACAGCCATGTATAGAACATGGTCACTTGGGTCATAAGAGTGATTAAAAAAACCAAAATCTAACAACACATACACATGAGGTTTATTTGTTTTGTGTTATGTGTAACCTTTTCACATTCTTTGAAAGTTGTTAACCTGATTATTAACTCTTATGTATAATTTCAGTTAGCCAGAGTATTAAGCTTACAAGCTTTTTCCAGATCATTCTATGTACATAAGCGGTTGCTGCATCTGTACCCCTATGTCTCGTCCCCCATCCTGCTTGTGTAGGTCTCCTGAGACATTCTCTGCTCTTTCAGAACTCTCTGCCCAGCTTCTTTTAATAAGAAGTGATCACTTTTAAAATGAGTCTAAGGTCAAAATGGACTTTGCTTCCCTCACAACAGCAGGATTAGAGACCGTTTCCTCTACTGTGGGGTGAAGTGACCTGAGAAAACACACTTGCCTATTAAAATTCTTTTTACTTGTTTTGTGCTTTAAAGCTCACAAAGTACTTCCATGGCCGCCACAGTAGTTCATTCTCATCATAAGCCCATGTGGTAAATGTGCAAATATCATTTTCCTCATTTAAGTGTGAGGCGTCGAGACTCCAAGAGGTCTTCATTCCTGCACAAGTGGTGTGACTGAGGTTAGAAGCCAGGCCCTGGAATCAAGGCAGAAGAGGGTGAATGTGTGAGGCGTGGGCCACACGCAGCAACCTCATACCAAGTTAGGGTAGTCGCGACGCGCTGGCCACGGAAGGCTCGTCTAGACGTCTGTAAAGAGGAGTGAGTACAGCTGTGTTAGATGGACTTCCCTGTGTGAATGGTACCAGGCATCTACTTCCATTTTGTAGGGCAGTGGATTTGAAGTTGTGCCTGTAGTTTGTTTTACCCCAAACACTAAAGAATTCAGTGTTCTTGAAGGAGCTACTGGAGCTTTCTTTGGCATTTAATGACAGTTTCACAATGTGATTAGGTTATACCTCATATCTGAAGAGAGCTCAGCCTGTACATCCTGGGCAACTTTGTAGCCCCTGCTTCTTTGAACTGATGTATATTGCTTTGTGTCTGAACATTAATCCAGGCCTTTTCTTTTGTTTCTAGCCCACTGCTTATGAAAAGACTCCTGTGCCCAGTAAGAAGGAAAATATAGACAACTTTGACACGAGTTTTACAAGTTCTGTAGGTAGCAGACTCCCTCCAGTTGAGCTCAAGGGAGAAGTAGAGAAGCCACCTGTGACTTCAAGCCAAGGAACAGCAGCCAAAGGCACTGCTAAATCCATTGCCCTGCCTAGACCCAAAAAGAAGCCCTAACAATGCTGAATAGTGCAGAAACAGAGCTGCTCTTTCTAGCGCTAAGAATGAAGGGGTAGGAGGGGAAAGGACAGTACTGTGCTGAGCTTTTAGCCTTTTAGCTGCACTGAGCCCTGCCAAGTGTTTGTACCCGTTTAGAATTGAAGCTCCTCAACTCCAAAGCAGCGTGGTATTGAAGGACAGACACCAACAGACTTGATGGCAAGTGTGGCTGAAATCAACTCAAGGTGTTTTCAAGAGTTGTTTAGAGGAGAGGATCCCCTCAAAGCAAAGCTGTGGGCACACTTGCCCAGTTTTACTTAAGATTTGTACGTTTAGGCACAATTATTTTTAGGGGAAACTGAGAGCCAAATATGGTAGTAGAGGCTCCAGATGATTATGTGCACTTTGCACTAGGAGATTTGTTAGGAAATTACTAATAAACTTGCCATAGGCATAACAGCAGAAGTGCTTCAGCCATTCACGTGTGTCCTTGTGATTGTAGATTGCTGTAGATTGTTTAAGACAGCTTATTTTAAATGTAGAAAAATAGATTTTGTAACTATTTGCCATTAACTTGCTGCTAAATTCCCAGTGTATTGATTTAATCAATAAAAAAACAGATGTTACCATGCACGTTAATTTTTATATTAATAAGAGGTAACTATAATCAGGTCCTCTAGGCCCTGAAAAGCATATTTTGAGCTTGATCTACTGCTGCAAAGGTAAGCACACATCTTTGGGGAAGGTCATGAGGCAAGACATGGGGGGAGGTACGTGATTTCTCTTAGTATTAAAGGTCTCTCTGTGCGTGCTCTGTCATTCAGTCATATCCAACTCTTTGCAACCCTATGGAGCATAGTCTGCCAGGCTCCTCTGTCCATGGGACTCTCCAGGCAAGAATACTGGAGTGGGTTGCCATGCCCTCCTCCAGGGGATCTTCCCAACCCTGGGATCAAACCCACGTCTCCTGTGTCTCCTGCATTGCAGGCAGATCCATTGCACCTGGACAAATAGTTTTGCTATTCTAGGTCACACTGGGTGAAGAGATGCTTCCGTTGGCCTCACAGACAAACTCTCAGGAAGCAATTTGTATCTGCTTTTCCCGTTATAAAGTAGTAATCTACACGTCACTCCAGGCCCTCGTGGGATTGTCCTCTGGGCCTCCAAAATGCCCCACACCTAGCCAGCTAAGCAGGTACTAATTGCATAGAAATTCCCCCAGTGACTGAAGATAGTAGACGTGCTTCTTGCAATTAATTGGAAGACACAGCTGGGGCTCCAAATGGGTCAAAGATAACACTGATGTGTGTCACTCCTGGCTAAGGAGTTCAGCCAGTGTTTTCTCAGCACTTTCAATATGCTTTCCTGGAGGGAATCTGCTAGCCAAAACTTGGCTAGTGTACATGGTCTACACTTTATTTTAAAACTGGCATTGGAGACTTCCCTGGTGGTCCAGGAGTCAAGAATCTGCCTACTAAGGCAGGGGACAGGTTCAGTCCTGGTTCAGGAAGATCCCACAGGCCACAGGGCAACAAAGCTTGGGTGTCACAACTACTGACCCCATGCCCTCCAGAGCCCAAGAGCCCGCTTGTGGGCCTATGCAGCACAACTGCTGACCCCCAAGCCCTGGAGCCTGTGCTCCGCAGCAAGAGGAGCCGCTGCGATGAGAAGCCCACTCAGCGCAACAGAGTAGCCCCAACTCGCCACACCTGGAGAGAGCCTGCGCACAGCAACAAAGACCCAACACAGCCCAAGATTAAATAAATAAATAATAATTTTTTAAAAATTAAAAAACCTGAAGTTGAAGCTTCTACAAGGTTTCTCCTTCCTGATTATTACTTCCAGTCCTACCAGGAGCCTAAACCCTTTCTCTGGGATTAGTGAGCTATCTTGGAAGAGCATGTCCTGTTCGCCTGTGGAGAAACCAGCCTCAGCTATGTGGAGATTCCCCCTTCCCAGAGGAGCCCCCAGAGGCAGAGGTGAGGTGGCTGGTCTCCTGGCAGAAAAGTCAACTGGGACTTTTCCGAGGTGGCTGTGGTTCTGCCAACCTCCTGGGCTAAAAAATCTATGTTCCAAATCTATCTGTGTTCCAAATGCTCTTATTTTCATGGCGACACCTTCTTCTGTGTCATGCATTGGCGAACTCTGTTGTTAGAACGAATAGCATCCAAATTTCTATCCATATTTCTCTTTAGTCTTAGTAATTCTGCTCAGTAAATTTGAGTAAAGGTCTAGAACCATGCACTAAGTAAAAGGTGAAATGATTTTATAACCTTCTACTGTGTCCCTCGGAGAAGGCAATGGCATCCCACTCCAGCACTCTTGCCTGGAAAAATCCCATGGACAGAGGAGCCTGGTAGGCTGCAGTCCATGGAGTCGCTAGGAGTTGGACACGACTGAGTGACTTCACTTTCGCTTTTCACTTTCATGCATTGGAGAAGGGAATGGCAACCCACTCCAGTGTTCTTGCCTGGAGAATCCCAGGGACGGGGGAGCCTGGTGGGCTGCCGTCTCTGGGGTCGCACAGAGTCGGACACGACTGAAGCGACCTAGCAGCAGCAGCAGCAGCAGCAGTGTGTCCCTGGTAGCTCAGCTGGTAAAGAATCCACCTGCAATGCAGGAGACCCCGGTTCAATTCCTGGGTCAGGAGGATCCCTGGAGAAGGGTATGGCAACCCACTCCAGTATTCTTGCCTGGAGAATCCTCATGGACAGAGGAGCCTGGTGGGCTATAGTCCACTGGGTCGCAAAGAGTCAGGCACAACTGAGCTACCAAGCAAAGTGCTTCTATACCTTTCCCCAGCCTAGCACCAGGCCAGACCAACTGTCCTTCTACATACGATGCATTCTATTAGTTCTCCTCTGCCCAGACCTTCATTTTGAAGGGAACTTAGCTCATTCCTCCTAAGGGGAATTTTCAAATTATTTTTGTCATTTATTTTTATGGAACACACTTGGGCCAGACCATGTCTGTGTTTTGTTTTCCAACTGCTTACCTCTTTAATATCTGGGGATCTGCGGCCTCAGTTTCTCCATCTGCTTTCGTAGCTGTGAAAATAGTCACTTCTGTTTCAGAGGTGTTTTCAGTGGTGATAGGCCTACTCCAAGACATTGATAATCACTCTGACACCTCCTGTGCACCACAGCATGGACGCGTGGGCTTCATTACGACCCACAGGGACATGCTCTGCCCAGGACAGTGCAGAGCAGGTGTGATTTCCAAGGAATGCAAATGCCAATCAGCACTCTGACTTGAATGACAGACAAGCCAAGACATGAGAAATATGATAAAAAATAAATGCAGGCTGGGGGCCTGGGGAGGAGTTCGGCGGAGGAGAACAAGATGATGTCAGAGAGGGACTTAGAAAAGAAAGGAAAATGGGTTGGGATCAGGGGAGCAAAAAAGAGAACAAAGTGCAATTAATAAAGAATACTGACTAGGCAACAACACATGGATCTGCCAGACCCAGAGGCAGGAGTCAGAGGATGGAAGTGCTCGTAGGGTCGTTAACGTGGTCCTTGTTCTAGGCCAGTCTGCAGTAGGACCAGCCCCTCTCGTGGCCTGAACACCAGCACACTAAGATGAGGACACAGACTGAAGAAACAAAGACCTTGGGGAGACTGAAGCTGAGAGAGGCTCTGGTTGTAAGAGGTGGCCGCAGAATTGTCCTTACATTTTGAATAGGAGTGCTCTGTGGTGTTGGGGGGGGCGAGGAGGAGAAAAAATACAAAACATTTTGTGCTTATCACTGAAATGCTTTGTTTAAATAATTCTATTTGACTCCAAAATGTAAGTTCCAGGTTAGAAAGATCAAAAGCAGTCAGTCTTGAAAATGAAGCTTTTTAAATTCCAGCGCTGCTGTTGGAATAGAGAATAAAAGGCTTTGTTCAAACATGCATTCCCAGCAGCGAGCAGAGCTTTGAAATTGGTCAGGGAAGTTGTGTTCCATAATGGCTGCGCTTGCCTGGAGACCAAAGAGCTGTGGACTCTGGGAAATGACTCTGGGCTGGATATTTTCCATCTGCCCCTTCAGAACCACTCTGCCTTCCCCACCCAAAAGAGGTGATCTTTCAGGATTGCATTAATAGGTTCTCTTGGCATCTGGGTTCATTGGGATTCTGTCAGTGGGGGACACCAGCAGCCACCCAGGGTGGGAGAGCAATCCTGATTCCCCTGGTGCTGGGCTGCTGGGAAATCTCTGCGTTCTCCTTCTATAGCCTTCAGCTGCTGCCAACGGTACCCCCTTACAGCTGTGTCCCCGCCCCTTCAAGCCAAGACCAGGGCTACTGTCCATGGGTCTGTGTCTTCTTTTATGGGTTCCCCTAAACTCAGTACCTTTGCAAGTAGTCTCTTTGTTAGAGTCTCAACTACCCCATTGGAGTATGTACCATCTCTCTCTTCCTGGGACCCAAGGTTATCCAGACCCTTGTCAGTTCTGAATGATTCTGACCTGGGGCAGCTTTGTCTGTGGTTGCCAAGTGAAGACTGGAAAGTGTAAATGTGTTCTTCCTGAAACTGATGCCCTTGGGTGGTCACTGGGGCTTGAGGGGGGTGGTGGCAGGAGAGAGGATCCTGGCATTGGAACCTGGACCCGGTGAGATAAATCTAGCATTGCCCAGCTGGATCTGAGATTGTGTGGACCCAGAAGGTCCCACACCATGGCCTCTGGGAGTCAACAAGAAAGAAATGCTTGACTTATAACAGTCGAGAGGACCCACAGCCTGGGATGGGAGCCACCCTCGCCATCTCCTGACTGCGGACTCAGGGCTCAGCAGAGTCTTGAAGCACAGGAAGCCTAAAAGACAAGAGGCTGTTTGTTTCATCTCTGCAAGCACTAAAATCACTTTACAAAGCATTTTAGAGTAAAATTTTCACTCTTTGGAGGTCTCACATAGTTCAGTTTTACTCTTCAGGATCCGGTATTTTCTGAGTGAGCAGGCTTAGGACTGATGGTGATTTCTGCTCAGTACATGGCTATCACTTAATTCTCATTGGTGAGCCAATTTGCTTTGCTTTTGTTCTTCAAAGGAAGGCCATATTCAGTGTCTGGCTTGCTTTTTTGGTGGCTGCCTCCCTCAGTTGCTGGTATAATGAGCTCCCCTGTTCTCTCTCTCTCTGTTCCCTAAATTATCCAGAGCAGCCCTCAGCTGGAGCTGCAGGGATTCCCACCACTGCCCCGGTGGCCTCACTTGAAGCAGCAACACGCGAGGGACAGTGGAGCATCGAGAAGATGATTAGGGCCACTGCAGTGCCACCGCGGGCTATATTAGAGCCTTCCCCTCTTAGCTGCCCGGTTCCACCCCAGACATCCTCAAGGGATGCAGTGAACTCAGGGTAAAGACCTCAGAGGACCTTCTCTCCAAAAGGACAGACCTCCCAGAGGACAGGTCCATGGATGCAGTGTGTACTCTTCCCCCCAGTACGAACTTCTCCTAAGTGGACTCTGCAGAATCTCCAGACCAGACATAGCCTTGGCATGGACACAGAGGTGACATCAATCTCCCTGCACTTGGGGGACCTAGACAGTCTTTGACACTCTCACCCATGGCAGGCTCTGCAGACAAGATCCTGACATCACACTGTTGTTTAGGAAAGACTCTTCTCATCAGCACAGAAAGATGCCTCCATCCTCAGGGCAACTGCACAGTCCCAGGAGTCAGCATTTCCAGTCTGACCCAGGGGCCTGCAGGTAGAGGATGAGCAGCTGACACCCTCACTGGCCCCTGAAGAGGAAGTTCTCGTGGAGAGGTGACAGCCAGTATTTCCTGGGCTAGACATTGGTTCACGCTGGGTTTACTAGGGATCAGAGTCCTCTTGTTGGCTGGACTTTGAGCTGTATTAGTGGAAGGGATCTCTGTCTCTTAACTGAAGCTCCTCTTCTGGTTATGATGTAATAATAGCAGCAACATCTACAGAGCATTTGCCACATGCCAGACCATCTGGTGCCCTTTACAGGTATTCTTTTAATCCTTATGACAGCTTCTGAAGTTGGCTTTTTTTTTAATCTCTAAAGAGAAATAAATTAAGGCACAGAGAGGTTAAGAAATGTTCATGGTCACACAGCTATGAAGTAGCAGAACCAATATTTGAACCCAGGCAGCAGGTTCAGATGGTAAAGAATCCGCCTGCAATGCGGGAGACCTGGGTTTGATCCCTGGGTCGGGAAGATCCCCTGGAGAAGGGAATGGCAACCCACTCCAGTATTCTTGCCTGGGGAATCCCAAGGACAGAGGCGCCTGGTGGGCTACAGTCCATGGGGTCACAAAGAGTCAGACACGACTGAACAACTAAGCACAGCACAGCACAGCAGGCTCACTTGTATCTCGAGGCATTTTGTGTTCAGACCCGAGCCTCCTGGAAGGTTCCATCTGTGTTCCGAAAGGCCAAGTGACTCCTGAACTCTGTCTTCTGGCAAAAGTCGAGATAATTTGGGTATGTTTGGGCCTTGAGGTCTCAGAACAGAAACAGATTATTTTGCAAGCTAATACATTTGAGCAGGACCCACCTAGCCACACCCAGGGAGCGCTGCATTCTGCAGGACTTTGCATAATATCAATAATGAGTTCTGAATGCCCTAACTGGTCGTTGTCAGGAGCAGTCTTTAGAAGCCTTTGAATATGTTTTTGACAGAAGAGAGAAAGGGGGCTCCATTGCCTCCAGAGGAATTCACAGAAGCTGTCCAGTCTGTGCAAACATGATAGATTGATGCTTACAGGAGCCAAGTGCTGTAATTCCCATCACAGAGCAGTGGGGGCTAAGAATCACTATTATGTTTCGATTTCCCATATTTCTTCATCAGGTAGTGTGTGTAGCTGTGCAGCTGAAAATATAGAGTTCAGAAGTCAGCTGCTGGACCATTTCTCCACCCTGCCTAACTCCTGTATCTTTAGCATTTGCCATCACTTGCCCCTTTAAGGTAATGTGAGGTGGAATAATGATTTTGCTTGTCATACCAACAGCTTCCTGGTTCAAGGAGCACAGGCTGTTTCTGAAGGCTTGGGCCCTTCTGTGGTATAGGACGGGGCAAATGTCTGCTCTGGAATGAAGGCCGTAAGCCAAGGATGGTGCCTCCTGCCCCCACCCACTGCCAGCCATCCCTCAGTCCACTTCCTGCCACAGGTCACTGGAGGAGAGGGAGTTCCTACATAGGGTCCTCATTGCTGTTTTGGAAATTTGGTAGAATAGAAAAGGCTTCTAATGAATGGAGAAGATCCCAAAGCCCCTTGAAATGGGTAATGTTTTTATAAGAGTTGTTTTGCCTCTAGATACAGTTACCTGGTTGTAGCTTGACATCCGTCCTCGCATCAGTATAGGATTTAGTCAGTCGTTCACCCACTTGAGTTTTATACCAACTTTTGGCTCACTGTTTTGTTTTTTAGTTTTATATCTTTTTTTATTAATTTATTTTTAATGAGGATAATTGATGTACAGTATTGTTGGTTTCTGCCACACATCAACATGAATCAGCCATAAATAAACAGACGCCCTCTCCCTCTTCACTGTTTCTTTTTCACACAGTCCCTGACCGTGAACGCTTGTTGGCTCCCCCACCCCCTTACTCATTCTCGGCAGTGATGTCTTGCCTGCAGTGCACTCTGCTTGCCTGGAGGGGAACAGCAGTCTGACCACTCACTGCCCACTCCTTTTTCCTCCAGGTGACCAGCTGCACACTCTTGCAGCACCAAGGTGAAGGACCAGGAGTTGCACAAAGAACTCAGTAGAATTGGATTGAGAGACTCAGTCCTTCTTCCAAGAAGTATTTATTGAGCATCTACTCTGTGCTGGGCATTGTGACAGGCACTGGACAGAAAATGATGTAAGAGACAGTCAAAGTCATTGCCCTTAAGGAACCTGCAGTCTTGCAGGAGGGAGGGAAAGATGATTGAGACCTATACAAATAGTAGAATAGTTATGATTAAAACAATAAAGGAAATAGAGCAATGTAAATAGAGAATAACAGGATAGGACCCTTGTCCTAAAGTCGTTCTGAGGATACTTGAAAGTTGACGGGAAGAATGCTTTAGGCAGAGTGAACAGGGAAAGAGTCCTGGAACATTGGGTTCCAGGACTTGGTCCAAAGGCCAGACACAACACGGGCGAGAGGGAGACAGGGCCAGGTACTACAGGACCTCAGGGGCCACGGGAAGGAAGCTATTTATTCTCAACACAGCAGAAAATGATCAAGTGTTCAGCTGGGGGATGGAAACTGATTCAAGGATGTCTGCGCCTTCCCTGTAACAAATGACTCAAGTAGAGCAAGAGACGAGACTGGTTAGAGGACACTGAGTAAGAGGGTGGCAGAGAAGATGGAGAGGAGTAGGTGGATATGAAACATGTTTTGGAGACAGAATTGATGGGATCCAGTGATAGCTGGATCCAAGGGTGAAGGAAAAGGGGCAGGGGGCCAAGAATGACCTTTGGCTTCAGTAACCAGACCTACAGTGGTTTTACTCACTGAGGAACACCAGGTCAGGGATGGCAGCAGAATGAAGAGCTCCACCTGCATACTATTAATAAGTTGAGATGCCATCAGATCTTGAAGCAGAAATGGCTGGTTGAGATGGACTTGAAGGCTGGCATGGATCAAGGTGGATGGAGAGAGGGGAAAACGACCTAGAGGAGAGAAAGCATGTGAAGAGAGACTCAGGGCTAATAGAGAATTTTGCACAAGGTCTTTTACACACTGGACAGAACTCACAGAACCCAGAGGCCCAATAGACCCAGGATTCCAGGCACCATCTGGTCACCCAGCAGACTGTCTCCCTCTCTCAAGACCTGGACAGTGACTATGTGTTGGCAAGAACAAGAATAAGAACGGGAATAAGAATGGAGTGGACTGACACAAAATACCACTGGGAGAAGTATCCCCGGGAGATATGGCCAAACCTCCTTATAAGGTTGATTAATCGAATCTGAATAGTGATAGGTAACATGCCCTCAATAGTTAAATCATACTTCCATAGCTGCCCATCAGCAGAAAGCCAGAAAAGGATGGGTCATACTTTCCTGAAGCTCAGATCTGTAGAATCATGGACCATCTATACTATTTCTTCTGCCCAACAATCCCCCAGGGGAGGAACCCCCTACCCACAGCCTCCGATGATGAGCTCCCTGAAATGAGGGGCTCCCCACCTTCCAGGACAGATGAATTCCACTGTGGAAACACACCAGGACTAGAGAAATCTTCGTATTAACCGACATCCGCTCCTGACTCGCCACCTGGTAACTAAAGTCTGTTCCTTCTGCCACATAACGGCCTCTGAAGAATTGAAGGTTTACCCCCACAGCCCTGTGAGCACTCTCTAGTGTGTCTTCACTTCTTTTGGGCGCTTCCTCATATGACATGTGTTTTGGCCCTTCATTCTAGTTCATCCAAATGAACCCAGGCCTCCAAGTGTGGCCACCACTCCCGGTGCTCTGGACACCGGGCCCCTGTTACTGCAGCTCATGTTCCTTTTAGCAAGGATTTGTGGGCACTCTGGTTCGAGTTTACTAGGAGAGCCTCTAATGACAAAGTGCCCCTGAAGCACATTCATTTCCCCATCGATGTCCTTGTGGCAGACTCTCGGTGACCACAGATGAGCCCGTTTCCAGGGTGCTGCCAGTGGGGAGTGACGGAGAGCGAGCCTGGGTTGAGTCTGAGGCACAGAAGGCTCAGATTTCCCTGAGATTACCCAGGAAGACACTCATTTTCCTTAAGTGTCTGTTTTCTAATTGTCCACTGAGTTATATGGAGAGGGAAGAAGGCCCAAACTGAACCATAAGCCTGTTTGCCAGAGGATGCATTAGTGGCTTCACTACTGCTGGGTGGCACTGAGAGGCAGGAGAGGCTTGGCAGTCTCGGAAGGGACCTGTCCCAGGCCCTCCCAATAGGACGAGCACGGGGCAGCCTCTGCGTCACCGTCACCTAATGTCCCTGGGTCTCCTCAGCCTCGGGGACACAGGCACATCCCATGCCTAAATGAAGTGGCTCTGCGCCCTTGCTCCACGTTACCCGCAGGGTCTGAGACTTTGTCAGAGGATCGCCTGGCCCGCCCTCCATGAGAACTCCCGGAACTGCTCGCATGTGTGCTTGTTCACGTGCTTTTTGCCTGCAAGCAGAGGCTCAGAAGCGACCCTTGAAACCAGGGCTGATTCCTGAGGCCCTTGCCCCTCACTTTTATCTTCAGGACTTCTGCTTCCCCAGCTTCTGGGAAGCTCCTGGGAGCTAGAGGCCATGGCAGCAGCCTGCCCATCAAGATGCCATGAGTTCACAGTGATGAGTGCGAGGCCCAAGGTGTCCCACCTGGATGTGGTGGGAAAGAGCAACCCAGACGCCCCTTCACGTAGCCCTTGCTTGCTGTGGACTCAGCCTTGTGGAGTGGGTGGACGTGGGTGGGAACAGGTGCTGAGGTGCCTGAGATGTGGGATGCTGGGTGGGGTGGGGTAGGGTCTGTGGGAGGAGTGTCACATGCAAGGGAGGATGTGCACAGAGGAACGTGGTGGGAGGGCCCTCAGAGACCTCTCAGGCCTTCCCCGGCCCCAACCCCAGACCTTGCGGCTCTCCAGCTAATCCTGATACACAATAGCTCTGCTTCCTATCTGGGCCCCAAAGTAAGTGATGGGATTTGCAGGCTGTTTTCAAGGAACATAATGGGAAGAGCATCGCTGCCTATGATGAATGGCTCTGGCCACATGCATAACCTGAGTCTTTCAAAACACAGAGCCCATAAAAGAAATAAAAAGGCATCTCTAGGGTGACAAGGGTAGGCTGTGGCCAACCCCGCTCTGTACAGGGGAAGAGCTGCTCTGACGGTTCAGTGCCCCCTGGACCAGAGGCCAGGCTGGGGTCCAGCTGGGAGTGGGAGCTGGGTGTTAGGTGGCCTCTCAGGACTCTTCATTCTTTCAGGATGTCTCTTGCAGAATGTCCCTTCCAGATACATGGCAGGCAGAGGCTCCAGTAGCTCCTCACCTAGCAGCTTCCCTCCTCCTTCCCTATGAGTCAGTAGCAGGAGCCCAACCCTCAGCCATGTTGAATGGGAGGGGCAGCAGGAGACTTCAGCCGACCTGAGTTTCTTGGAAGACTCTTGATCAATCATGCCCGGTCCCCAGCACTGCCTTTGGGCGTTAAGAGATTTAAAATGAGATGAATTATTTTTTTTAGGGGGGCTTTGTTTCGGACCAGGGGAGAAGACTGAGAAGTCTGCAGCATTCCCATCTTGGCAACAGGACAATGGCAGTAATCCACGGCTGGGGACTATTTACTGCTCCCTGGTAATATGACCAGCATTTACTGGTCATTTGGCGCTAGTGGTAAAGAACCCACCTGCCAGTGCAGGAGACATAAGAGACATGGGTTCAGCCTCTGGGTGAGGATGATCCCCGGGAGAAGGGCATGGCAACCCACTGCAGTATTCTTGCCTGGAGAATCCCATGGACAGAGGAGCCTGGTAGACTATGGGGTTGCAGAGTCAGACACAACTGAAGCAACTGGGGACACACACACTTGGTCAAGTGGACACCATCTCCAGCTTCCAGGTTTTGCTTTATCTTTGACATGGTTGAAGGAAAATGGAGGATTTTACAGGGTGCAAAAGGGCACAGTCAGGTCACTGATTCTGATGATGGATCACCTTCCGTGGGACATGGGACACCAAGGAAGGAGAACAGATGCTGGGAGAGCAGCTTCAGATTCTGCCATGGAGGAACCTTTCCTACCTGGCAGAGTGTTGGAAACTTCAGGGACTGGAGGAGCCAGTGTGAGGAAGCCAGACGACATGGTCTGACTTATTTAAAAGAAATGAAAAGCAAGGCCTGCCAGACCAAGTGTTAGTGCAGACCTCATCCAGTGGCAGAGATCCCAGCTAATGACAGGAGCGCCACCCAGGTGGCCAGGAGAAAGGAGCGCCCAGCAAGGAGCGCCCAGCTCTGCCTCAACGCCCTGCCTTCCGGCTCCGGCTCAAGGCTTTACATAATGACCCCCAGCAGCAGCACCACCACCACCCGACACACACACTCATGTGCACCCTCTGACTCACAGGAGATGGATTTTAGCTGCACACATGACAGATGACTCACTTTCACTGCCCCTCCGGCCCAGGACCCAGGTGCCTGAGTCTTAGCCAAGACTCAAGTTCCCAAGAGCCCTGCCCCAGCTGGGTGCCACTCAGTGATGCCTGGGTTGGAACCACAACACGAATACGGCTCATTCCCCTGGGGCATCTCTGGGAACTTCTATAGGCTCAGGAAGGAAGCAAGGGGGCGCAGTGTTCTGATGGGAGTCTGAAAATGTCCATGGCCCGAGTGCCCAGGGAGTGTGCTGTGTTCTCTATGCTGAATTTCCCTCCCAAGGCTCACCCAACCTGCTTCTTCTTCCTAGGGAAAAAGACCTCTCAAGTAAGCTGCAATATGGCTGCAACTTACTGGCTGCTGGCAGTATGTATGTACGGCATATTTACTGTTGATGAATATTAAGCTTGCTGCTACTGCTAAGTCACTTCAGTCGTGTCCGACTCTGTGCAACCCCACAGATGACAGCCCACCTGGCTCCCCTATCCCTGGGATTCTCCAGGCAAGAAAACCAGAGTGGGTTGCCATTTCCTTCTCCAATGCATGAAAGTGAAAAGTGAAAGTGAAGTCGCTCAGTCGTGTCCGACTCTTAGCGACCCCATGGACTGCAGCCCACCAAGCTCCTCCATCCATGGGATTTTCCAGGCAAGAGTACTGGAGTTGGGTGCCATTGCCTTCTCTGAATATTAAGCTTAAACACATTATAAAACAGTTATCTGAGAACTTGAAAATCAGGCCATAGTTGTGCTATTCTTACCTTGATGGTGTATCACCAGTTACTTACTTAATACAAATTGTAGGAGTTCATCACCAGTAATGAGTTTCTTTCAGCAGTGGGGTTGGGGGTGAGTAACATGTACCTCCAAGGTAGGCACAGGACAGAAATGTTCCACTTTTGCACCAACATGAATGCCCATCTCCAGTGCTAGGTGGTGGGAAGTTATATGCTGGAAACCCTGTTGTTGCAGCTATGTGTCCTCACCCATTGTAGGGTTAACTGACAAGCCACTAAATGGATAATGATGAAGCAAGCTAAATTAATAGTAGTCTGTAGTTAAAAGGGAAGAATAGCAGCTAATTAAAACCATAGCCACTCGGGACAGCGTTCTTCAAACCCTGCAAGTGCATTCAGGTGTGGCCAGGCTCTAGGAGCGGTGGGCTGCAGGATCCTCTGCAGACTCCGGAAACACACTAAGACATTTCATTTAGGTTACATTATTGGGAAAACGTTATTCATGAAAGTCCTCCTGGGAAGGAAAACATACTCGTTGGCAGAATATCCCTTGGTGGGTCCTGGGGCTGGAAGACAAGAGCACAACAGGCCTGAATTGAGTGGAAAGATTGAGGGAGTGATGGGTGGGGGAGGCAAGTCCATTGCTCTGGGAGAGGAAGTGAGAGAGGAGCCCTAGATGGTGGAAATCTTTCATTTGCAACCTAACCTCTCTGTGTCAACACCCCTGTTATGAACTGAATTGTATCTTCCCTCCAATTCATATCAATCTCCAGTGTGACCATATTTAGAGATAGGGTCTGGAGGGAGGTAATTAGGTTGAATGAGGTCATATGGAGGGGGCCCTGATCCAATGGGAGGAGAGTCCTTATAGGAAGAGGCATGGGAGAGCTCCCTCTACCTCCGTGTTGTGAGGACTCAGTGAGAAGGCAGCTGTCTGCAAGCCTGGAAGAAGGCCCTCACCAGAAGCTGATCCTGCTGGACCTTGATCTTGAACTTCCCAGCCTCTGGAATTGTAAGAAAATATATTTCTGTTGTTTGGGCCACATGGTCTGTGTTATTTCATCATGGCAGCCCCAGCAGACTAAGTCAGTCCCCTGCCTCTATTGATCTCCACTTCCTCCCAACTTGCAAAGTGCCTGAGTGCACGGGGATGGGATGGAGCCAGAGAGGAGGCAGGCTCTGAGCTCTGACACCCCTGAGGTGGGCTCCGGTGGGTTCAGGGGCAGAATGAGAGGTGGTGGGAGCCCAGAGGCAGAGAGAAGCACAGGAAGCCCCTGGAACTTGGAGAGGACTCTAGAATCCTCCCACAGGCCATGCGACTGGAATCTGAGGCAGCTGGGAGCTCAACTGAGTGAGAGTCAGGAGGCACACGTGAGTATTAGCATTAACACCTCAGAAGCTTGGATCTCTTGGTGTTATTAAGGAAGCCCAGGATGAAGAAAGACGGCGGGGGAGTTGGGTGGGGCAGGGAACAGAACTGCATATTATTTGTGGCCAGGTGGCGCTAGTGGTAAAGAGCCCACCTGTCAATGCAGGAGGCATGCAGGTTCCATCCCTGGGTTGGGAAGATCCCTTGGAAAAGGTCATGGCAACCCATTCCAGTATTCTTGCCTGGAGAATTCCATGGACAGAGGAGCCTGGCGGGTACAGTCCATGGGGTCTCAAAGAGTTGGACACAACTGAAGTCACTTAGCAAGAGTCAGGAAAGGGCCGGCATGCTGGGCCTGGTGACGGGAGGATGAGAACCCTGGGCTCCCGAGGCTGCAGGCACATCTCCTCTTGGGAAATGCCGAGAGGCAGGGGACCCAGGCTCTGCCCAGGATGGAAGCACCTGGGGCTCCTGCAGCTCAGGACAGTTGAGCTTTTCCAGGGGCCCTGGGCCCTGCTTCCTGCTGCCTGGGTCTCTGTCGCTAGGAGGATGCTGCTGCTACTGCTAAGTCGCTTCAGTCGTGTCCAACTCTGTGCGACCCCATAGATGGCAGCCCAACAGACTCCCCCGTCCCTGGGATTCTCCAGGCAAGAACACTGGAGTGGGTTGCCATTTCCTTCTCCAATGCATAAAAGTGAAAAGTGAAAGTGAAGTTGCTCAGTCATGTCCGACTCTTAGCGACCCCATGGACTGCAGCCCACCAGGCTCCTCCATCCATGGGATTTTCCAGGCAAGAGGACTGGAGTGGGGTGCCGTTGCCTTGGATGAGCCGCCTGCAAATAGAGTCTGCCCCAGTAGCAGTGGAGCCAGTGTGACCTGCTGATGCTTCAAGCTGAGACCATCCTGGGCTCCCTGTGGCAAGGTTGCCTCCTGCCTGGTTCCTGCCTTTCTTCCCTCATATTCTCCCCAACCACGCCTGGCCTCAGTTGGGCCCTCACACTTCACTGCCATCCTCTGCCGGGCACTGCCCCTCCCCCCACCCTGGCCTTGAGCCTTTATCCTCAGGGTTTCCAGTAGAGTGGCAGTGGGATGTCTTACCATCACCTGGGAAGTTTTCTCCGCATCCACATGTGGCTGGACCCTCCACGTGGTATCCACACCCTCGCCATGTGGTTGTACAGTCTATCTCCCCTCCCTGAGTCCGGGCTGCCCTGTGACTTGCTCTGGCCGGGCAAAGGCAGCAGAAGTGATTCATGTTGTTTCTGAGCTGAAGCTTCCAGAGGCCTCAGGTGCTTCCACTCTCACTCTTGCTCCTCTGCCTTCCCATCAGCCCAGATTAGCCTCCTGGAGGCAAAGAGACCACATGGCATGGAGCCGTGTCATCCAAGCCAAGGGCCCAGCCGTGGTCAGTGGAAGCCCTCAGACTTGGGCCTGTCTAGGGGGATCTGGGGGAGCGCATGGATTCTGTAGCTGGTGGAACCACTTACTGTGCAAACCCCTGCTCCAGAGCCATCTTTCCGGCTGATCTTCAGGTTCACCGTGAGCCCTAATGGTGCCTCCAGGCTAGCCCTCATCTTCCTGAGGCCCGAGCAGGGCTCCCCAGAGTGAATGGCCAGTGAGAGGGCCCCTGAGTCCTTGAAGGGGCCAGTGCCCAGGCTGAGCTGGTCTCTACCTCTCTGGCCATTGGCCTGCATGCTCTCTGCAGCTACCAGGGTGAGTTCCTTTGGACGTGATCTTGGGGTGCCTTTTCTAGAGGAAAGTTTTAGAAGTGAAGGTGTGTCTTGGCTGTGAGAGGTCATCAAAATGGCCTGCAATGTGTGACCCTGAGTGCAGGTTGGTGCACCTGGAGAGGTGGCAGCTTGTCTGAGACATGCAGACCATGGGTACAAGACCAGCCCCTCCCTTCACCTGGCCTGTGGGATTGCCAGCAACCAGGGTACGTGAAAAGCAGAACTCAAGCCCCAGTGCTCAAAACTCAAGGGCACACTGTCCCCAGATCCCTCTTCCAAGTGCCCACATTTCCACTAGTTTCTAGTTGGGAGACAAAGTTGCAAGGTTTTTCTGACAGACTGGGGTGTCTGCTGTTCATGCTGGAGCCCAGCTGTGGTGAGAAAGTCAAGCACAGAGCAAGCTTTCCTTCCTGGGGCCCCACCCACTCTTTGTCGAGCCAGGGGTCAGCCCAGATCAGAAACACTTGATCTTGATCTAAATAAGTCACTTGGGTCCCTGGAAGCCCTCCCCTTTCCAGAGTGGGGCTTCTCCATCCCTACAATGGTCTGATAGTGTTCACAGAACTTGACCTGAGCCCCTACAGCAACAGGGAGCTCATTACCTTACAGGACAATCTGCTCTTTCTGTGTGATTCCAGCTATTAGAAAACGTATTACTCTGAAACCTTCCTTCATCCTTTCTCCTTGTATCAGTTTCCTAGAGCAGCTGAAAAAATTAAAGTCAGTAGCTTAAAACAATGGAATTTACTCTCACAGTTCAGGAGAGTTCAGGAGGCCAGGAGTCCACGACAACGTGTTGGCAGGTCTGTGCTATCTCTGAAGCCTCTAGAGGAACCCCTTCCTTGCCTCTTCCAGCCTCTGGTGGCTCCTGGTGTTCCTTGGCTTGTGGCAGCATCACTCCGGTCTCTGTCTCCATCTTCCCTTGACCTCCTTTCTGAGTCTGTGTGCCCTCTCCTCTTCTTATAGGATCTAGGGCTATGATTTAATTGAGAGAGCTTTCACTAACATCACAAAGACCCTCCCTATTTCCAAATTGGTCACATTCTGAGGGTCCAGGTAGACAGGAATTGCGGGAAGTTGCAGGGAGGGCACTATTCAATACATT
Source organism: Bubalus kerabau (assembly GCF_029407905.1). NCBI lineage: Eukaryota > Metazoa > Chordata > Mammalia > Artiodactyla > Bovidae > Bubalus > Bubalus kerabau. The sequence goes on from NC_073638.1 coordinate 44,168,632, forward strand.
ACACTGCCCCGTGGCCTGTCCCCTGCCCCATCAGCCCTACAGAGATCTGACAATATCACCCATGCCCCTGGCTTTGTTTCACAGCAAATAACCCCATTCCTCTCCTCATCCCAGTTCCTGGTCTCCAGACCCATCACTCTCCTGTTCATCCCACTCTGGACCACCCAGGTGTCAAAGCCTCTGAAAACATGGCCTTGAAACTGAGCGCATCACTGAAGCCATGGCTGAGCAGTGCGGCAGAAGCAAACCTCCCGGCCACTCCTGTGACTGGGTGTGCTCTTACGCTTGATGCCTGTGGTCATAGCATACTTGCCTGGAATTCCTCGGATCCTTCTCCAGGTCCATTTTTCACATGAGCTACCTTGTTTCCGCCACCTTCAACTCCAGCAATTAATTTTTTTATTGAAGTATAGTTGCCATGCAAAATTATATGAGTTACAGGTGTACAATATTGTGGTTTATAATTTTTAAAGGTTATAGTCCATTTGGGCTTCCCTGGTGGCTCAGATAGTAAAGAATTTGCCGGCAATTTGGTAGACCCATGTTTGATCCCTGGGTTGGGAAGATTCCCTGGAGTAGGAAATGAGTTACCCATTCCAGTATTCTTGGCTGGAGAATTCCATAGACAGAGGAGCCTGGCAGGCTATGGGCCACAGAGTCGCAAAGAGTTGGACATGATTGAGTGACTAACACTTTTAACATACTCCATTTATAATATTATAAAATGTTGGCTACATCCCCATTTTGTGCAATATACTTATAGCTCATTTTATACCTTAGGAGTGTGTACCTCTTAATCTCCTCTACTTATATATTGCCTGTCCCTGCTTCCCTCGCACCACTGGTAACCACTGGTTTGCCTTCTATATCTGTGAATCTGCTTCTTTTTTAAAAGTTAAATTCACTGGCTTGTATTTTTCAGACTTCACATTAAATGTTATCATACATTATTTGTCTTTCTCTGTGTAATTTATTTCACTTAGCAAAATGCCCTCTAAGTCCATCCATGCAAATGGCAAAGTTTCATTCTTCTTTATGGCTGAGTAGTATTCCGTTGTATATGAATGTATATCATCTTTATCCATCTGTTGATGGGTGCTTAGTTGCTTCTATACCTTGGCAATTATAAATAATGCTGGTATGGACATTGGGATGTATGTATCTTTTGAAATTACAATTACATTAATTACATATCAGTGTATACACACACAGACACAGGAGTGGAATTGCTGGGTCATACAAGTTCAATCCCTAGGTTGAGAAGATGGCAACCCACTCCAGTATTCTTGCCTGGAAAATTCCATGGACAGAAGAGCCTGGCATGCTACAGTCCATGGGGTCTCAGAGTTGGGCACGACTGAGCATACACATCGTAGTTCTATGTTTAATTTTTTTTTTAATTTCCATACTGTTTGCCACAATGGCTGCACCATTTACAGCCCCACCAAGTGTGCTAGGTTTGCCTTTTCTCCACATCCTTGCCAACATTTGTTATTTGTGTTCTTTTTTGATGATAGCCAGTCTGACCCATATGAGGAGATATCTGATTGTGGCTTTGATTTGCATTTCCCTGAAGATTCATGATGTTGAACACCTTTGCATGTACCTCCAGCAGTTACTTTTTTGACCAGAGATCCAGGATGTTGCATTTGCCCCTGTGAGGGCCCACCTTGAAGGGCCCACTTTGGCTGTAGGAATGGAGAATTTGGCCCAGTGTCGCCCTATGCTTTTCCCTTAAGGAAAAAGGGAAAAAGTGATTTTCTTCACTTGGAGAAAGCACCAAAGAGTTGTATAAACTCTCAGCTTTTGATGCTTTGGGCCTGAATGGGTTTTGTCCCCCCTTAACTCTGTTCCAAGAATCCCCAAGACACCTCCAACCTCAGACGTGGCCTACAGGAGGAGCAGGCCTTGGCAGGCCTCCTCCTGACTTCTCTGGCAGCAGATGCAGCTGGAGCCCGTGGGCTGTTCGGTTCTTAAAGCTGAGGGGCCTCGAGTCAGGAATTCAGAGATAACAGACACCGGCCTGTTTGGGACCCTCCACCCTGGCCTCTGAGTCTTCATTAAAGAAATCAGACACACAGGATTGAGTGCTTGGTCTGCAAGTCTGCCCATGACACTCCTTGGCTCTGGGGTTAAAACTCCCACCTCTCAGGCCTACATGACCCTTGACAAGGCCCTCAGAGCAAGGTGGACCAGCCTTGACCTGAACCCCCTGAGTGCTTCTCACTAAGTCCTGGGGACTTGCTGGGCCAGTATCTAAGGAGTCTCCATGCTCTGGGATTTCAGAGTTTTCAAACTAAGTAACTGAGGTCCAGTGAATGGAAACCGAGGTCTGGGAGCTCCAGTCCCAGGGCTTTCTCTCCCCCACCAGCCAGCTGCACTCTCCCCTGCTGGAGGGGTGGGAAAAGAGAGCCTATACCAGCAGGCGATTCCCTCCCCTCCTCAAGAACCCTCCCCTCACCCACCCCACCCTCTACCGCAAATAGTCTTGTTTTCCTCACAAATTAAGAAGCAGTTTCCTCTAGCAGACTTGCTTAGCTCCCCTGCCCCCTGGAGGCTCCTCCCAAGTGCTCTTAGGTTAAAAGACCCTTTAATAAAAAAAGGAAAAGAGTCCTACCAGCCTCTCCAGCTACCCCTGGGGCACCAAGCACCTGTCTCTCTTCAGCCTTTCAGTCAGCGCCCTCCATCAAATCAGTGCACCTTAGCTGGACTTTCTGATTTGAATACACACAATGGGCTTCCCAGGTGGCTCTAAAGGTAAAGAACCCTCCTGCAGAGGCAGGAGCCATAGAGACACTGGTTCCATCCCTGGGTTGGGAAGAGTCCCTGGAATAGGAAATGGAAACCACTTCAGTGAGAATCCCATGGACAGAGGAGCCTGGTGGGCTGCAGTCCATAGGGTAGCAAAGAGTCGGACACAACTGAAGTGACTTAGCACAGCACAGCACATATAAATATAAACACCACAAAGAAATGGAAAAAAAAAAAGTTAAAAAAAAATCAACTGAGATTTCACCACTGAGAAATAATAACTGTTAACATTCTGGGAGCTTTAAAACATCCATCTCTTGAGGCTTTTTCCTTTCTCTTGCTCTCAACAAATATGATTTTATGTAAATGTCATATTATAAATGCATTTTAGTAACCTACGGCTTTGCCAAAACAGTGTATAACAGACATTTTCCATGGCAGTAACTACAGATTTATGTCACTGTGTCACTGCCCAGCAGAAGTTTGCCCCATAAGAAGCCCTCCCTCACCCGTGGACCCCAGCTGGTTGTGACTTTGGCTGTGACCATCAGCACTGTGAAGGTGCTCATTTGTGTGATCAGCTCCTTTCCATCAATTCCCAGATATGGAATGGAAGGTGGAAGGGCATGTATATTTCATGTCTCGATCAGACTGCCCGACATCTTGGGGTGGCTGGGGCCCTCCCTTGGGGCCTAAGATGAATGGGAAGCTGCTGTTAAACAGGGAATCAAGACCTAGGCTCCTTGAGGGCAGGGGGCCAGTCTCCCATCCAAGAGGAGGCCCGGCTTTGGAACTGGAGGGGTTAATTAAAGAGGGCTTGAGAAATCTAGAAACACCAGAAATGACTGACAGGTGCTAATTTCTTTTTTAGTATTCACAATCGCTTTCTGTTAACTAAGAAGAGAGAGAGCCCAGGGGAGGGATGGCAAGCGGGCTTTCTGGCACAGACAAGGCAGGGCAACCTGCCTATCCGGGGACTTCTGGGGGATGAGGGTGTGGCCAGAGAACTGCTTGACCTTGGGGGAGCACGTCAGGGACAGCCTGGCCCTCAGGGAGCCTCCTTGGGCCAGAGGCAGCATCCGTGCACAGAGAAGGCAGCAGCTTTTAGGCTTTTTTTCTTATTAAACCTAGATGACTGCTGGCCCTGCAGGGGACTGGGGACGTGTGAGGCTTGTGGGGAATGGTGTCTGGGAATGGGGTCTCCCATTTCCCAGAGAATCTTTTCCACAGGCTTGGGCAGGGACAGGGTGGCAGTGTTCCTCCCCCATGGCTGATGGAGAAAGTGAGCTATGCTGGGGTCTGTGGAGCAAGCGTGCTTGTTTAGGTGTGCTGCGTGGGGAGAACCCTACCCTCTGTTCTTGGGCTGCAGGGGTGGGGTTACAAGGTGAAGACCACCCCCCAGGCACTTCCCTTTGGTCCTCCCTCATCTCATGCTCACCACCTTCCTCCCCTCAGGTGCTCACCCCCAACAAAGCCAGGGCTGAGCTAGAGCTCTGGTCTGGGTCACCCTGGACAGCTGGGGACACTGCACAGAGCCTGGGTGTGCATGTGTATACGTGTGTGGATGCACAAGTGTGTGCCCAGCATGCCTGTGTGATCATGAGTGTGTGTCCATTGCCTTGTCTACATGTGCATTGTGTGTATGCGCCAGTGTGGGTGTCTGTTCAAACCCTGATTTACCACTTTCAAGCTATGTATCTTTGGACGACACCTCTGTGCCTCATTTTCCTCATCAATGGGACTAATGATGATGCCCACTCCACAGGGTTCCTGTAAAGATATATGAATGTATAATTCACACTTAGAACATTTAGGAAACCCCTTCCCTCTCTACCACTCCATTTGCTTGGTGAACTCCTATTTATCCTTTGAGACACACACGAAGGTCAGGCAGCCTCAGGTCCATGTCAGAGTGCAAGAAGACTTACCCTTAGAACCCTGGGCTCAAGGGCAAAACCCAGCCCCAAGGAAGCCAAGAGGAGCCTCTACCCCTGCCTACCCCACACCACTGCAGCAAGCAGGATCTGCTGGTCAGGGCTCCACACGGTCAGCACACGAATGCACAGGTGAGCACACATCCACAGGTGTGTATACAATGACGCAGGCAGACACAGAATGTACTCCCACAGAGATGCAAATTCTGTGTCCTCACTGTTCCTTGGCATAGGACTCACACACAGAACCTTCACACACATGCAGTGCACACGGATAAGCCCTACATTGTGTACAAACATGATATAGAGGCATAATTTTTATGTATACACTTTGTACGCATATAAGGACACACGTACTTTACACATACATAAAGATGTATACTTGTACATACATTGTGTATACACATGACACACAGAGTACACATGGGTACACACATAAACCAGTAACAATGAGCACTGCCTTGATATCCAGGCAGCACAAGGATGATGAACACACACAGTTGTACACACACATCACACAGACCAGCCTGTAACTGTCATCCCGGGGAAGAGCCACACTGAGCCAGTGCCCCTCCCTTTAACCTTCAGCGCTGAAGGCGGCAGGGGACCCACAGATGGGGAATTAATTGGTGTCATTAAAATGTGGCGATGATAATGGCTTCCCATCGATCCCAGTGGCAGACGTACGGCCACCCCGGGGTGGAGCTGGGAGCTCAGGATTGGGAGCCAGGCTGGCCTTGCAACGCCCTGACCTTTGGCGGCCACAGCAGGCACCCAGTTCTTGGTGAGGTCTGACATTGCACGGTTCCCATGGAGTGTGATGGAAAGACAGAACTGAAATCCAGGGGAGGGAAGCGACTTTTCCAAGGTCAGTGGGCTGAAGGAGTCTGGGACTGCCTGGGCCCTTCCCCTCTGACTTTCCTCTCCCCTCCTGCATGCCCCCCGACCCCTATGTCCTGTTCTTTCCTTCTCCCATCCCCTCCCTAGAAGTCGCTATGTCTCTCCCTGCCCCCTCCAGGCTCTAGCTGTCTCCCGTGGGGGTGTCTCCATTCCCGGTCTCTGTCCTCTGCTCCTGGAGCCTTCGGTGGGTCCGAGGCCCTGAGATGGAAGGGCTCAGCTATAAGGAAGGGGGTGGGCTGGGCTACAGTGAGAAGAATGAAGGTGCAGAGGTGATGCTCTGGAGGATAAACAGACCACAACCCCCTGCTCCTCCTTCAAGATACTACCTCCTCCAGGAAGCCTCCCCTGACGAGTCCAACCCCTGGAGTCCTGGAGTCCTCTCTTCTGAGGTGTCTGCAGTTCCTACTCCATCCTTTACACCAACCTTTTCCGCAGGACTGTAATGTCTGTCTACTCCTCTCCTTTCCGCTGTGTCGTGAGTCCTTTACTTCAGGACTTGATGTAACCTAGCTCTTTGTAGCTACTTCAGACTTAGCACAGAACAGGCAAATCATAGGTGCCTAATGAATGTTGAAGGCATGGGGATAGATTCAGACAGACAGACAGAGCTGTGACAAGAGTGGGAGGGACAAGTGGAGAAGAGTTTGGAGTGCATGCACCTCAGGATGCAGTGAGCGGACAGTGGGGCACTCAGGCCTCTGGGCATAGCCTGGTACCCAGTGTTGGGCAGAAAGTCTGGGCTCTCTGGGATTCCCTAGAGTCTTTGGAGTACCCTACCTTATCTTGGAGCCAGCCTGCCTCCTCCTACCTGGTCCTCAAGGGAGAGAAGCCCAAAGGAGGGTAGCCGAGGGTCCTGCAGCTGTGGGTGGGGCTGGAAGGTGGCAGTGGGCAGGTGGGTGGAGGGGGTCATGTTTTAATGGGATCCAAGGACTAGGATTCAGGCTCTGAGGATTCAGACATGGCCATAGAAGCTGAGCTCATTCCCAGTAGCTTCCCACCCCCTACCCCATCCCGGTACCCACAAGCCCAGCCTGGGTCAGGCCCCTGGGGACACCCCCAGACTGCCTGGTTGCACCGAATTTGTTACTGTCACTGCATTTCCAGGGCTTCTAATAAGCTGCTAATGAGCTGTCAGCTAATTATGAAAATTAAATGGGGCAGCCAGGCCTGCTAAGCTTTTACTGAGAACTTCTGGAGTATCAGGAGAAGGGAAGGTTTCAGTTTTTCCGGCCTCCCAGCCCCACACACCTGATTTGACCTCAGTGTCATGTCGATGGGGTGGAGTTGTTTTCCTGTAGAGAGAGAGGGAGGGGGAGACCCCACTAGTCCCAGTATAAGGCAAGCTCTAGCCCCATAAGCAGGAGGACTGACCCTTGAGGGTAAACCTCCACAGGGCAGGCAGGTTTCATAGAGGGCAGGTGAGAGGGCCCCAGAGATCTGACTCTGTGTGACCTCAGGGAAGTCCCTCTGGGTCTAGAGTCTATCTTCCTCACTGTGAAATGGTTCTGGAGGAGGGGAAGGAGCAAACAAGGTGATCCCTCCAGGTCCTTTCTCCCATGTCAGTCCAATTACCACCCTGTGAGCCCTCTCTCTTTTCAGGTGTGGCTCAGATGCCCCAGCTCTGTGAGGATGGGGACTTGCCTGGGGTCACATGAAATAATTGGATAGAAAAAGCTTTAACCAACCAAAATGAGTGCATATGTTCTCAGAGACAGGTACAATGAAATTCATAGCAGCTTTATTCATAATAGAGGCAAACTGGAAACAACCCAAGTATCCATCAACAAGGATACTTGTTGGTCAAGAAGGAGGAACAAATAGTGACACAGTCACACATGGAGTAGTATACAGCAGTGAAAAAGAACCAATATTTATAGAAGCAAGCTTCATTTTACATGGTTCCAATATGCATAAATCTCAATTACCATAATTTAGACAGATAATGCAATTTCCCAATAACACAGTTCAAATTTTAGTTACCATGGTATATGAGTTGCGACTGTGTAGAACACAAACTTCCCTACTCGGTCTTCAGTCTGCAAATCACTACATAAATAGCAGGTGCACATCATGGTCTGTGGCCAGTCATGTCACTTCTTTGAGAGTCTGTGGGTGACTAGCCACTGGGCACCTGCTGTTTATTTTATGAAAAGACAGCAGCTATATAATTGTGTTGCCGCCTCATCTCTAAATTATAAATGCATGCAACACTTGCAAAAATTGTTACATGAAAGAAGGAATTAGTCACAAAGATGAAAGTGCAACAAAGAAATGAAAATCAATAATGATCGAGCTGAAATTTGAATCAAATGTCAAGTAGTTACAGAGAAATAGTTGATCGTGAGAATGCTGACATAGCCACTGATTGACTTTAGACAGGCAGCCAGAGGAACTTAGTGAGGATGAGCTTATCATAAATGAGGATCATGGTTGTGATGGAATGGATGAAGATGTCCCAGAGAAAGGGAAGCTCACACAAAACTTCGAATTAAAGAACTTTCAGAGATATTTCACCACACTGAGAGCGCAAAGGGCACAAAGTTGGAAGCTGATCCAGATTTAGAAAACAGCAGGACGGTTTGCCAAGGCACAGGGGCCTGGAGCCAACGCCTCGCAGATAGCAATGGACCACTTTATTTCCAGCACCCAGCAGCCTTCTCGTGACTCCTCGAAATTAATAGAGCTCTTTCACCTTGCTCTGTATTGTAAGTTACACAGCACAAGCAGAAGGAGACAAGTACTGTTCAAACTACTCTTGATACTTTTTTTTTACAAAAAAATACAACACTTTAATTTTTAATGGTTTGAATTACAGGGTACTAAATATTAGTGTTACTATTTTTTCATTTCCTTGTAATTTATAACCAACAGGAAGAGTGTTTTTAATGTTTTGATTAAAAAGTTTAAAAGTCACAGAGCAATTATAATGTTCCCCATCGACTATCAAGATCACTTTGCGTGGTTTCAGCCTATATATTCATTTCACAGTCCTGCTGTGCAAAGCAAGGACAGCTGGTGCATACAGCATGGATGAGTCTCACTGACACAAAATTGAAGGCGAGAAGCCAGGCGCAGAAAAGTACATACTTTGTGATTCCATTTACAAGAAATGCAAAGGCAGGCAAAACTAACGTATGAGGATAGATGCCAGAACAGTGTTTACCTAGGGCCATGCGGGGCTATTAATTTCGAGGAGTCGGAAGGCCACTGGGTACTGGAAATATAGTGGTCCTTTGGTATTCACGAGGTGCTGGCTCCAGGATCCTCCCTTGGATACCAAAACTCAAGGATGCTCAAGTCCCTTATATCAAATGATGGAGTATTTGTATGTAATCTGTGCATATTTTCCCATGCATGCTCAGTCACTTTAGTTGAGTCCAGCTCTTTGTGGCTTTGTAGCCCACCATGCTTCTCGGTCCATGGGATTCTTTAGGCAAGATTGCTGGAGTGGGTTGCCATACCCTCCTCTTGGGGATCTTCCCGACCCAGGGATTGAACCCGCATCTCCTGTGTCTCCTGCATTGGCAAGTGAATTCTTTACCACTGAGCCACCTGGGAAGTCCATAAATAGTTGTCAGCGTGGGGCAAAACCAAATTTTGCTTTTTGGAGCTTTCTGGAATTATTGTTTCCCAAATAGTTTCAAAGCTCAAATATTTTGAATTTATGGATGCAGATGCCATGAATACGCAGGACTGACTATATCCTATACGTCAATTATGTCGATTTGGGTGGTGATTACAGGCACATATATAAATTTGGAAAAAATCTCATCAAGCTGTACACTTCATATTTATGTATGCTGCCATAAGATAGTCCTAATTAAAGAATTTTTTAATTAGAGAAATTCCATGAATACCTTAGAGTTTTATGTTCCTTCTTCTAGAATTTGACAGTGTTTGACATGACTGGTCTTTTTCCCCTTCTTTAAACTCTTCTCCCCTGACTCCTGTGACCCAGGCCTCCTGGATCTCTGTCCCTCCTTCCTGGCTCACCTCGCCCCTTGCTACCCTGGATCTCTGTCGCTCCTCCTCTGGCTGACCTCGCCCCTTGCTACCCGACTAAGGGTTTGTCTGCTGTGCTGCCCTGCTGAAGGGACACCACCCTCTATCCTGGACCCTCCCTGTCCTCACTCCATCCAGATGCCTAGTGGTTTGACCTGTCACCCTGTCTCCTTGCCATCACTCCAGAGGGAAGGAGGGAAGGAAGGAGGATGGCAGGGAGGGAGGGAGGAAGGCCTGGCTGCAGGGGAAGAGGCAGTGCTGGGAGAGGTTGTGCGGCAGGAGCTGCTGAGGGCAGATTTGGGCCTGATCCCTGCTCTAAAGAAGCGATGCCCCATTAATGCCTTTCCAGCCACCCAACGAGTCTCCCTAATCGAGCCTGGAACTCCACACTATTAGCCACAAATGGCATTTTGAAATGGCTTTTTTTTTTTTTTGGGTGAACCCCAAAGACATTGCTAAGATTTACATTTTCAAATATATGCTGACCTTTTTTTCCTCTTTCTTTGAGTTCATTTGTCATCAGTGTATAATTGAATCAATATATTTCCCGATCAGCCCCAAGATTGAATAAGGTCACGGGGAGCCGTGTGTGGGCATTAGACATCATTATTTCACTCCGAACGAGCGGCCATGGCACGGAGCATTCCGGGCGCCAAATGAAATTCTATTAGATTCTATTACACTTTTACAATTATAGAGACGTTCCAATATTACAAGGGGAAATGAAGTCATGATAAAAAAAAGCCCAGAGGTGTATTACAGAGAAATGGGCACACTATTTTTCTAGTTAAAAACTTGATGGAAGGAGCTCGACTGGCTTTCAGTTGCCAAGTCATGACCTTGATCTCAAAGCCCCTCAGCTGCTCGGCCAGGCCCAAGGCTGCCGGCTAGAGAACGCTCAGAGCCAGAGCCCAGGGAGCCAGCTCACCCTCTCTGTTTAAACTGAGTTGGGGTCCTGAGTCCCAAGAGGTAAAGACAACTCTTCCAAAACATGTCACCCCTAGGGAAACAGAGGCAGCCCAGACACTCAACCATTGTGGGTGGGGGTCCCAGTGCCTGTGACAAAGAGCGAGAGAAGTGAAGGCTGGACCACCACCCAGAGTGGGACAGGATAAGGAACCAAAGGCAGGGGGTTCAGGAGGGTCCCTGGGGCCTGGGTGGAGCTCAGATCCTAGGTCCAGGGCCATCCTAGGAAGAGGACAGTGATGGAGCTCCTTGGGAACAGGCCTGGGGCCCTCCTTTTCTCTTAGGTTCTGTCCAGGTACCTCTGAAGACTGTCTGTGGTCACAGGAGTGGATTTAGAGAAGGTTTTTCAGGAACACGTGAGAGATATAATAATGGTTTGGGAACATTTCACTTCCCTCTCCAGGAAGGTACATGGTTTCCCACCCATAGACGTTGGACTTGGTCTTGTGTGGTAAGCAGAATTCTAAAGATGCCCTCCAACCTCCAAGTTTCCCGACCCCAAGTTATTCAATAAAACACAAATCTAGGTGCTGCTGTGAAGGGACTTTGCAGACGTAATTAAAGTCCCAGGTCAGCTGATCTTACAATCAGAGATTATCCAGGTGGGCCCGACCCAGTCAAATAAGCCCCTTAAAAGCAGAGCAATTTCTCTGGCCAGCAGCAGAAAGCAAAGTCAGAAAGTTTCAAAGTATAAGATGAATTTGCTGCAACCTTGCTATATTAAGGACCGGGGAGGCCATGTGACAAGGAATGTGGGCGGCCTCCAGAAGCTGAGAGCAGCCCTGGCAGACAGCCAGCAAGGAAGTAGGGACTTCAATGGGCTCAAGGAATGATCCTAACACCACAATAGTAGGAATGAGCTTGGAAGAGGATCTGGGCTCTAGATGAGAACACAATCAGCTGAGAACACAATCACACCCTGATTTCAGCCTGAGCAGAGAATCCCTCTGGCTTCCCAGGTGGCACTAGCGGTAAAGAAGCCATTTGCCAAGGCAAGAGATGTAAGAGACGCAGGTTCCATCCCTGGGTCGGGAAGATCCCCTGGAGGAGGGCATGGCAACCCACTCCAGTAATCTTGCCTGGAGAATCCCATGGACAGACGAACCTAGCAGGCCATAGTCCATAGGGTCGCACAGCACAGCAGCACAAGGAGAACCCATCACACCAAGCCGGGCGTCTGACCTACAGACTGTGAGCTAATAAATGGGTGTTGTTTTAAGCGGCTCAGCTTATGGCACTTTGTTACACAGCAATAGAAGACTGACACATTCTGTGACTTGTTTGAACAACAAAAGTGACAGTGTGTGGGCTCTGGACAGGGCCCTGTGTTTCTGCTCAGCCTCCTCTTTCCTTTGATGGGCTAACAAGCACAAGCCCAGGGAGCTATTAGCCCTCTGCTGGGCTTAAGAAGCCTGCCTAGACCCAACAAAAACCTGCAGCCAACGCAGCTGCCCTGCATCCTGAAGTGGCCACCTACCCAACCTGCCAACCCGGGAGAGAGGTTGCTGTCTCCATGTACTTCTGGAGGGGTTTGTCACACTGATGTTACAGCAATTATTGACTGTTACAAGCATCTACATCTGAGCAGCAGCTGGGAGGAAGCTGAGGCTGTGTTTAGGTCCTGGAGCAGGACTCTCGTGTAATATGAGCCCTGGAGACTTCGGACCAGGGCTGAGCAAGCACTCCCTCTGACGCCTGGACTTCGTTCACTCAGAGCTCAGCTCACTGTGTCCTTACAACCACCCCGCTGGGCTTCTGCGTGCCCTTCCGGTTGGAGTCAACTCCTGAAGTCACTGTGCCGGCCAGCAAGGACACTGTCCCCTTGGGGAGGATTCTTCCAAGAAAGCTGAGCCATGCAACCTTTCCCTTGCTCCTAGAAACCCCCCTTCACCTTCATCCAGCTAAACTCCACCAGCATACTTGGACCACTCGGAGTGTGAGTTCTCTCTGCAGCAGAGATGGCTGCAGCTGGCCTCTGACTCTCAGATTTCCCTGGGAGATGTCAGGAACCTGCCCCAAACTCAGGGGAGAGGCCACATGCCCTCAAAAAACCCTGTGATGGCCTGGCAACCCTTTCCCACTGCTGGGGCAGATGAGAGGCAAGCAGAACTATGTGATCTTCCAGAGAATTCCTGGCTCCCAAATCTTCCCTTTGTCTCTGGCTTCTCCCTCCGATGAGCTGGATGGAGGCTGATGCCTGGGGGAGGGGCCTGGGCTGGTTTGGGCCTCCCCTTGGCAAGCCTTGCAGAGGTATCCAGGACCTCCCCTGGAACATGAGTAACTGCATTCTTGTTTTTTCCAGCTTTGGATCTCAGCCCAGATCAGGACCTGCCCCTAGTCCTTTTAATTATTAAAAAAAAATTTATTTTATTGAAGTATAGTTGATTTACAATGCTGTGTTAATTTCTGCTGTACAGCAAAGTGATTCCGTTATATGCATATATACATTCTTTTTCATATACTTTTCCATTATGGTTTATCGTAGGATATTGAATATAGTTCCCTGTGCTATACAGTAGGATCTTGCTTATCCATCCTATGTATAATAGTTTGCCTCTGCTAATCCCAAACTCCCAAACTCCCCCGTGGCAACCACAAGTCTGTTCTCTATGTCTGTGAGTCTGTTTCTGTTTTGTAAGTTCATCTGGGTCATATTTTAGATTTCACATACAAGTGATATCATCTGGTATTTTTCTTTGACTTCACTTAGCATGGTCATCTCTAAGTCTATGCAAACGGCGTTTCATTTTTTATGGTTGAGCAGTATTCCATTAGTATATATGTACTGTTGCTGCTGCTGCTGCTAAGTTGCTTCAGTCGTATCCGACTCTGTGCGACCCCATGGACTGCAGCCTACCAGGCTCCTCCGTCCATGGGATTTTCCAGGCGAGAGTGCTGGAGTGGGGTGCCATCACCTTCTCCATATATGTACTACCTCTTCTTTATCCATTCATCTCTCAATGGATGTTGTTTCCATATCTTGGCTATTGTGAATAGTGTGGCTATGAACGTAAGGATGCAAGTATCTTTTTTGAAATACGGTTTTCTCCAGATATATTCCCAGGAGTGGGATTTCTGGATCATACAGTAGCTCTAATTTTAGGTTTTTTTGAGGACCTGCCATAAAATTTTCCAAAGTGGCTGCACTAATTTACATTCCCACCAACAGGGTGGGAGAGTCTCCTTTTCTCCACACCCTCGCCAGCATTTGTTATGAAGTTTAATTCTTATTTTGAAATAACCTCAACTTTACAGTTAAGTGGTGACTACAACACACAAAACTGTCTTTTTCCCTGAACCATTTGAAAATAAGCTCCTTACATGATGCCTTCTCACCTTCCACCCACATGGATTATGGTGCGTTTTCTACCAAGAGGAACATTCTCCTACATAACCACCAGCCAGCCTGCAAAATCAGCAAGTTAACATCCACACCTAACTTACCAATTAGTCTTTAGATCCCACTCAAACTTCACCAATTGTCCCAGTAATGTTCCTTAGAGCAAAAGGACCCAATGTGGGGGGGATCACAGCTCACTGAGTTATCAGATTCCTTTTGTCTACTTCAATCTAGAAACAGCTCCTCAGAGTCTCCTTGTGCTGTCACTTTTGAGACCACAGGCTAGTTCTTGGGTAGAATGTCCCTCAGTTTGGGTTTGTACAATGTTTTTCATGATTCAGTTCAGACTGAGCGTTTTTGGCAGAAACATGGCAGATGTGATGCAAGGCTCTTTTCATTGTCTCTCATCAAGTGATGCCCAATTTTTATTTGTTTGATTACTAATATTCACTTCAATCACTTGATTAGATGGTGTCGACTAGGCTGCTCCATTGTAAAACCACTCTTTTCCCCTTTTAAATGAATAACTATGTGGGAAGGTACTTCGAGACTATATAAATATCCCATTCCTCATTAAGTTTTCCATTTAGTCATTTGTCACTATGGATTCATGGTTTCCTATTTTATTCAATGGGCTATAAACTGCTACTATCATTATTTATTTTGATGGTCAAACTGCCCCAGATTTGCCTAATGGGATGGAGGAGGGCATGGCAACCCACTCCAGTATTCTTGCCTACATAATCCCATGATTATCCAAGCCCCACAGAGGAGCTTGGCGGTACAGTTCACATGGTCGTGCAGAGTCACATACGGCTGAAGCGACCGAGCGCGCACAGCCCCTTCAAGCTGACTTGTTTCCTTTTGATATATCCACATTGGGATCTGAGCACACTGGCTTCTTGGCACAATAGGATATCCTAGGTTAATCTGGTACTTTCCCTGCTCTGGCCCTGGAATCAGGCATTTCTCCAAGAAATGCTGGTTTATTTTAGGACGGGGTCCCCACTCTCCAGGATCTAATGCCTGATGATCTAAGGTGGAGTTGATGTAATAATAATAGAAAGTGCACAATAAATATAATGTACTTATGGTGGTTTAGTCAATAAGTCATGTCTGATTCTTGTGACCCCATGGACTGTAGCCTTCCAGGCTCCTCTGTCCATGGGATTCTCCGGGCAAGAATATTGGAGTGGGTTGCCAAATGCACTTGAATCATCCCCAAACCACCCACCCACCCAAGTCTATGGAAGAATTGTCTTCCACAAAACCTGTCCCTGGTGCCAAAAAGATCGGTCACCACTGCTTCAGGGACAACTATGTTTAGAATTCAAAATCTGGGTGCAAGGTACACTCTTTACTATTGGTGTGTCGCTGTTCCCATGCCCTCTCGGTGGACTGAGCAAAGGAATAAATTAATATAGGTCGATGGATCAATAGATCACATTACATCTATATTGTTGCTTTTATCTATCTATCATCTATCATCTTATCTATGTCTACCGAGAACTGTGAGTTCCCACTGACAACTCCAACTCTAACCCAGGATCATTCAATCCCTTCCCCCAAAGTGTGAAACAGGAATCCCATTAACCTCCATATATTTATACATTTTATCCCCTCTATGTAATCAGGCTCTCCCTGCCATACCACTCTCCCAGGCACCTTCCTCACTCTGTCTGTATTTTGACCCACTGAGGTGGACACCCCTCCACATGAGGTTCATGTGCTCAAAATCCTACAGGACACACTGCTCTGGGCCACTGTGGCCTCTCCTGGCCTTCAGAGCAGACAATGACCTTGCTTGGCCTCACCTAGTAGCTTTTGAACAAAGTTGTTCATAAAAAGAAGGAAAGGGAAGGGCTGGGAAGGGGAGGAGGAGAAGGGAGAAAAGAGAAAGAGTAGCAAATCCATTTAAAATCACTCTCACTCACCTGTGGTGGGAGGCCACCCCCTTTCCTGCAGGCCCCTGTGGCATTGCAATTTGTAGATCGTGGGAATCAGACTGGTGAGTGGCTTTGCTTGTGCTCAGCCTTCCTCTGTGCCTCAGCCTTCTTATGAGCAGAATGCAGACAGTGGCATCCACCTCACATGCTGTTGAGAGGATGCAATGCTCCAGGCCTTCTGGGGGGCCCAACCCAGGGCCTTGTCACAGCTCCTGCCTCCCCTTCATGGTTCCGGCCTGCTCTTGGCCACTGCTCCAGCAGATGTGTACCTGGACAAGCTTAAAGTCCATCCTTCCACCCTCCTGCATTCACTCTCAGGAGGGCCTGCTGGGCACCCACTTCCCAACCCCACTGTGGGGCAGAGGCAGGCCCTTTCCTGGGGGCACACCTCAGCCCCTGACCCTGGCCGGAGCAGCTCTGGGGCTAAGCCAGGGGCCTTCTGGTACCCCACCTACTAGGGTGTAGGAGGCAGGATGGGCTATGGGTTCCAATGGGGGCTGCCCTGGGTGTGGGCTCATTCCTAGGGCTTAGAAGTGCCCTCCTCCTGGGCTGTGCTCCTCCCCCAGTCCTCAAGACCCTGAAGTCTCCTTCCCTGTGGTCTCCAAATCCAGGTTGCAGGAGAGGGCAGGGCTCAGCATTGCCTCTGCGACCACCTGCAGGCAGTCTGTGATGTTTTAGGCTGTGAAGGCCTGGTAGCAGCTGTGTCATAATGGAGGACATCTGGGCAGAGTCGAGGCAAACAAGAGAGTGTGGAGAGGCTGAGTGACAGCCGGGATCTGGGTGGGGTGGCACCCGGAGTCCCTCTGGCCACAGAGACTGGGTCTCCAGAAAGCCAGCCTTCATGATGGACAGTAGCCACTCCAGGTTGAGTCCTTACAATTTTCTGGCTTCAGTTCCCATGCGTCTCTAGATGTTTCCTGGTGCAGGAGCTCTGGTTACGGACTGGGCAAGAGCTCTCTGGGCTGACAGCCCCACGGGAGAGCAGTCTGTGTGGTTCAAATGGGACTCTGGGGTCCACCTGAAGGTCACAGTTCCCAGGATTCCTGTGGGATTCCTGGAGGGGGCACTGCAGGCTGCCTTTGCCTAGTGGGGAGGTCTCAGGGCAGAGGCACCCTGGGGTGTGCAGGGTCTTCCCTGCTGGCGGCCCTACCCCTGCCCCCGTCCAGAGCCCAGTTCCAGCGGTGCACAGGCCTGGAGCTCCAGGCTAATTGTGAATTAGGAGCCCAATTACGCCCAGCAGAATTGGCTCCGCGCTGCCGCCTCTTCCCGACAGACATGTATATTAATAGTTGGCACTTATTGAACCAAATATGAATATTCATCTTCATTTATATTTCAAGGCCTTTCCTCCTGGAGGCCCGCGGGGCTGCGACCAGCTCCAGCCCCATCACGGAGCTGACAGCTCGCACTCCTGGGCCCTGACTCCTGGCTCGGCGGGGCTGCGGAGGCGGCCCGGCTCCCAGCTGTCCACAAACACTCATTAGGGGCCGGACCCAGCGAGCTGCGGAGAATGTGTAATCGCGCCGCGCGCTGCTAATTAGGGAGCTGTTGGGGCATGGAGGGCGAGAGGACGAATTCTTTAAACAGAGGACGGGAAACTTGAAGAGCTGTAATTACTTGGAGCAGAGTTCATTTCAGAACTTGGGAGCCAATGAGTCTGATGACAGCCCTGCCGGTGGGGGTGGGGGGTGGGGGGCGGAGGTGTGACAGGGAGGGAGGAGCCAGCCGGGCACCCAGACTCTAGGCCTCCGCCGTTCCCAGGGGGTGGAGTATACCTTCATTTGTTCGAGGCCATGGAGCTGTGTGCACCCTCTCCGCCCCAACCCCCCACCCCCACCCCAAGACAAATTCCTCGCCCTCAGGGTCACCTTGGGCTCAGGCTCCTAGCTCTCCAGAGTGCTCCCCTGGCATGGTGGGTTGTCCCTGGGCGCTCCCAGCTCCCCGGCGGCTTTGACTCTCTGCTGCCAGCCACCATGCTGGGTCATGATCCAGCCATCTGACAGCTGATGTCTCTCTTCGATGGAGGGCTTCAGGCTCCCCCAGATCCCCCGGGCTGGCACTGACAGGAGCGGTGCCACATGGTTGGGGGGGTGGAGGCGGATGGGGAGTTTAGGGCCCTTGCCGACAGGACTCCTAGACTCCAGAATCTCCCAGGCGTGTCACTGCAGGCCTCAGACCTGAAGAGAAGGCTTTGATGCCTGTCTGCCTCCCCCCAGTTCCAAGACCACTGCCCCACCAGGGGTCTCCTGCAAACCTCCATCTGAAATCCCACCCACCTGCCTCAGGAAAACCTCACCACTCCCAGCTGGCGTCTGTCCTTCTGCCCCAGTGTAGAGTCCCACGTCAGTCATCCATTTCAGAGCACCCTCCCCTTTAAGGTCCAACACCACCGAAGCCCCCCGGGACAGCTGTGGGCAGGAAGAGCACCAGGGCCATGGTCAACAGTGGATGTGGGAGCTTCTGGGTGCATTGTCCTATCTCTGTCCCCACTGGGGCGAGCTGCAGGCCTGATTGTTCCCATGACAGCTGACAAATCCCATTCAACACGTGCATCCCTTGCCCAGCCCTCCAACGCAGGGGGCATCAATTGTTAGGTCTGTCCATACTCTGAAAGAACATACCTCCTCAATTAGCAGAGGGTGTTGCCCCCTCTCCCCATTATTGGTTAGAGCAGTGTTCGGGATTTTTCCTGACAGCCTTTACTCGCTGTTGCTCTAGGAGTAGTACCTGGCTCAGCCTGCATTTTTAAGGTCTATAGTCTCCTTCTAGAAGACAGTTGTCAATACTTCCTCTAATGCTAGCTGCTGCTTTGCATGCTGACTGACGGTGATGATAATAACGGTGGTGAAAGCAGCAAAAACGCCCATTTGTTGAGTGCTTCCTGTGTGCCAGGCACTTGTCTTGGTGCCTCACATGTATTAACTCATGCCATGCTCACAGTAACCCAGAGTGGATGCTAGTATTGTTTATGATGCCCCGTTTTACAGATGAGGAAACAGAGGTTCAGAAAAGCTGGGTGGATTGTTTTAACTGGCAGAGGAACAATGGGTTTGAACTCCAGTCTGTCTGGCCCCAAAGCCCGTGCTTCTAACCTCACTCCTGGAGTGTTCCTAGAAGCCCAGTCAGCAAGACCTGGGGCTCCGGGGGCAGGACCCATTCTGGATGTGGAGAGAAAGGAAAGGCCAGTGGAGAGGAAGGGAGTAGGGGACAGTCGTGTCATTCCTCAGGGCCCCCGAAGGGACCTGGAAGGAATCTGGGCAGCAACTTCCTCACTTCTGTCTAGATCTGTGCTGGCCAGGGCTGTAGCCACTCACCCCATGTGGCTACTGACACGAACTCAGCAAAATTATACATTGGGTTCCTCAGTCATGCCAGTCACATTTCTGTGTTCAGTACTCAGATGTGGAGTATTAACCTTCGCTGTTACCAGTCACCCCATACTGAACACCAGGGGACTTCTTAGCTCGGGGTAGAGCTCGGGGTCAGCAGTCTTCAGGACTCTTCTCTCGGGTGTCCTTCAGGGCCTTGGAGCATGACAGGGACAGGGTGGGAAGGGGCTGGGTGGGGAAGCATGAGAGCCCCACCCTTACACCTGCCTCTGCAGCCCACCGGCAGGCATCAGGAACTGCAGTTAGCAAGCAGGGGCCGCTGCTTAACCTGCTGCTCATTCTCTCCTCCCAGAGGCAAGCAGCTCCGAGCAGCTTTGCCCTTTGTCCTCAAGAAGAGATCAGAAACAGAAGCCTTTAGGCCTCGTCTGGCTCTCTCCTCTCTCTCAGCATGAAGTCTGTGTTCAGCCCTGCCAGGCTCCATTTCCAAATAGGGAAGCAAGGCTGTGGCCATGGTGGGGCTGGCGCCCAGCCCACAGCCCACCTGGCCCCTCCCCACCAATCAGATCCTAGTTGATGCGCGGGCTTGCTCGGCAGTGTTCCCCTTGCTCCGCAGGCCCAGCTGTCGCTTCTCCCCAGGAAAGGGCTCAGCCCTTTGTCCCAGCAAGTCTAAAACCATCTAGACAAAAGGTGGGAGGCCTGTGTTCACAGCACTCAGGACTTCCTTCATGCCCCTGGGGAAGATTGTTGGGAGAGAAAGCTCCTTGACATGATGTAACCTGTGCTACCCTGGGCGGGGCCGGGCCGGATGTGGGGTACCCCAGGGCTGTGCTTTGGTGCCTGAGTTCACATCTGGACATCTAGGTATCCTTAGGCCTGTGCCTTAGGACACTGTCTCTGGGTAAGCAGAGATGGCAGGGCAGGGTGCAGAGTTAAGAAGGGAGATAAGGCCTGAGGGTGAGAGTGGAAGTGGGGGCAGGGGTAAGAAGACTCTGGGGATTGGCTCAGGCTGGGTCTGGCAGGGGCATTTCCTCACTGATGCCACCTTGGCCTTGGAGCTGATCCACATGGAAGAAAGCCAAGGAAGAGAGGAGGGGACACATCCAGAGAGCATTCTCCTCTTGGGTCTCACTCCACAGTTATAAAATGCTTCCCCTCGGTTTATCCCCATAGGTTTGGGAAAGAAAAAGCAGGGCTATCATTCCCATTCTGCAGTAGGAAAAACTGAGGCCCATAGGTAGAACTGATTTGCTCAAGGACATGCTTGGTTAGAGGGAGAGTTGAAAGCTGACCTTGGTCCTCTTGCTTCCCAATCCAGGGTTCTAACAGAGGCTGTGGTCCATGGTTGCCTATAGAAACGTCAGAGCTTCACTTCCCTTGGGGAAGGTTATTTATTGATAATGTGGCCATACTTGTTTCCAAATCGCCTGGATTGGGGGCTGTGACTGACATCACAATGTCTCCCAATTTTTATTTTAGACTCCCAATTAGTGTCTCCCAATTTTTTATTTGGAGTTTTAGGGAAAATGGCACAGACAAGAGAGTGTGAATTCAGTTCAGTTCAGTCACTCAGTCTTGTCCGACTCTTTGCAACCCCATGGACTGCAGCACGCCAGGCCTCCCTGTGCATTACCAATTCCTAGAGCTGGCTCAAACTCGTGTCCATTGAGTCAGTGATGCCATCCAACCATCTCATCCTCTGTCGTCCCCTTCTCCTCCTGCCTTCAGTCTTTCCCAGCATCAGAGTCTTTTCCAATGAGTTAGTTCTTTGTATCAGGTGGCCAAAGTATGCCAAAGTTTAACTTTGAAAACCAAAGGTTTTTGGTCCAGGCTGCAAATGTGAAGAGGTTCCCTCAAGGATTTCACTGGTGGTTCAATGGTTAAGAATCTGTCTGCCAATGCAGGGGGCATGGATTTGAACCCTGTCCCAGGAAGATCCCACATTCCACAGTGCAACTAAGTCCGTGCACCACAGCTACTGAGCCCACACATGAGAAGCCACCGCAATGAGGAGCCCTCGCACTGCAGCTAGAGAAAGCCCATGTGCAGCAATGAAGACCCAGTGCAACCAAAAATAAATAAATAAAAATGAAAAGAAGTACCCTTGACACCACCCAGGCCTCCAAGAAAGGCCCTCTTCCCTTTGGGGCTGCCGAAAAAATGATAGGAAGGGAGAATTTTGAATATGGATTAACACATGGAAAGGGATTTCATTTGGGGCATTAGTTTCTCTGTAAGAACTTAATGAGGAGGTGAGGCTCAGACTTGGGGATATTTTTCTGCTGCTGCTCAGACTTCTGCTGCCTGTGCTGTCATTGGTGCCCCTGAGTAAACTAGCAGAGCCAGTGGGCTGGTCAGAACTTAAGTGGGAAGATGGAAGGGAGACTGAATTTTTGGCCTAAGCTGGTGGGACAGCCTTGGGTTATTCAGTTAATGTCCTGTTTGTTTGTTTTTTTTCCCCATAACTCAGGGCATGTGGAATCTTAGTTCCCCCAACCAGGATCGAACTCGCTCCCCATGCAGTACAAGTGTGGAGTCTTAACCATCTGACCACTGGGGAAGTCCCACCAGTAGGGACTGGTGGAGGAGCTTTAGTGAGCTGGGAACAGAACTGTGTCAGTGGTCTCCTAGTTGTGTCCCCTGCCCTGGGAGGCAGCCATGCCCTCTACTAGGTAGACCAGGAAGTCAAGAGAAGAAAAAACAGGGTGCTTCACCCCTCCACTGTGCCCTTCCCAGACCGTCCCCTGACCACTGTCCTCCCACCGAAGGAGAGCTTTGCCAGCTTCCATGGTCAGAACTCGGGACATCGACTGGGCCATGTCACTGCTTTAGTGAACTCCAGTTTAGGTTCATGATACCTTGATGACCCAGGTAGGTCATGAACCCTGGGTCCTGGGGCCAACCCTCCTCTGCTCGTCCCCTCTGAGTGTACATCCTGGGAGGATAAGCAAACTGAGAACCTCTCCCAGGGCTTTGCTCTCTTTCCCCAGACCCTTGGGAGCTGCTGATGCCACATCTAGATCTGGGGAAGTGTTCAGCCCCCTCAAAGCCGATGCTCCACGTTCCAGGTTCCAGCCCTTCAGAATGCTGCACTGGGCATCACGCATCATGTAGCTGTGAAGAAAGCAGGGCTCCGATCTTCTCTCTGCTCCTGCTCCCCCAAGAGTCCCGCCGGGAAGGGGAGGTTACCTAGAGTAGGATTCAGGCATTCCTGGGTCCCTGGCAGAAAGCTAACAGCACAAAACCTCACCCTTAATCTAGAATGGTTATTAACATATTAATTAATATTTAAAAACTCATTATGCCTTGATGATGGCTTCCTTAAGCTGCTTTTATATTCATTGCAGCCACCCAGGAGCAATAACCATACTTACGTGGCAAAATGGAGTCATTCTGCTTAATCACCGAGGAGGTTTTACGGGCAGTCTTCAAAGCCCATAAACAGCCAAAGAGTTGATGACATATCTTCTTTTTAGATTTTCTTTTACATTGGATGCTGTGTTAGGAAGTTTTCTTATATTGAGGTGAAACCTTACTGTCAACACCCTACTTTCCTCCCACTATGCCAGGCTGGAGCCCCTGGTGGCCCCAGGCACAGGACCCTGTGGTAGCCTGCGCACTCAGGAGCGGGGCACCCTGACAGCCACCCTGCCCCTTGGGGGTGCAGCACAGGACAACCCCACAAGCTGAGGCCCCAGGTCTGGAAACGCTTTTCCACCTCTTCCTGGCAGGATTCGGCCTCTGAGTCTCAGGCTGAAACCCTAGCACTCCGCGGTTCACATCAGTTTTCTGGGGGGTGGAGGTGGTACCTTCAATGTTGTCAGGTCCCAGCGGTGATCCTACCAGGCTCTGCAACAGCATCCCTCCTCCTTGTTACCTGCAGGCTTCTTCCTGAATCATACCGCACCAGCGCCCAACCCTCCAACGGGCCATGCAGCCACTAACCATCCATTGCCCACAGGGCCCTGTGGCAGTAGTAATGCATTGCATTTTGCATGCTCACATGCATTTTGTTGGGACAGTTGCAAAGGGCAAAGGTGGTGGGAGAGAGACCACAGCAGAGTCTGCTCAAGTCCCTCCAACCAGAGGGGCTAGAGACACGGAGTGACAGGGACCCCCAGTGGCCCTGGCCTCACCTGCCTTCTTCGGACTCTAAGACGATGGAGATGCTTATGGGGGCATGGAGGCCTCAGAGGAGCCAGGAGTGCTGGGTCCAGGCCGGAGGGGTGCAGGTGGCCAGCAGAATGTGTGACTGCTGACATGGCCTGCCTGTTAGTGTCAGCAAAATGATCGCACACTGGGCTATCCCTTCTGGGTCCTGGGCCAAGGAAGCCCTCCGAGGCAGGGATGGAGTCAAATGGTGTTGAGAGAAGGAACTGGCTTCCTGAGCTTTAGAAAGTGCGGGAAGTGACAGGCAGGGAAATGGGCGAATCCCCTGAGGCGCTGATGATGCCGGCGTTCGTCCATCACGTGCAGCTGCAGCCGGACCTGTGTGCAGCCCCGGGCACTCTGAGGCCGTCCCCTGTGGCGCTCAGGGCAAGGCGAGCAGAGGCTGGCTGCTGCCAGGTGCCAATCATGGTCCTTCTGAACTACTGAAGCCAGGGCCCCGGATGCACGCAAGCCAGCACCTGCTGTTGGGACTGAGGTCACAGGTTCACAAAGAACGTTCAAGTTCAGGGCAGAGCATGAGTGAGGTTTCCAGCTGGATCTGGGCTCAGTCAGGAGGCTTGAGTTACCTCAGGCCAGGGGTCAAGGGAGGCTTCCACGGAAGCTTGGGAGAAGGGTCAGTTTTATTCCAGGGAATAGCACTGGAGTTTGGTCTTAGCAGGAAAGGATTTTGTCCTGGATGAGGGTGCAGGTGGGGTTATGTATGTGTTGGGTGGAGGACTTCCTCATTCAGGGGATACCATCTAGGGACCCAGACAGAGGACAAGACCAGGCATGTCATCCCCAGGGGCTACTGCAGCTTGCTCCTGGAGAACTCCCAGGTTTTGCTTCTCTTGTTTCCAGCCCAGAGTTCTATGCTTCCTTACCCCTGTCCTTGTCCCCTCTCCTGCGCCCAACCATTTTCTTTTTTAAAAAAATTTATGTATTTTTAACTGGAGGACAATTGCTTTACAGTGTTGTGCTGGTTGCTGCTTTACATCAACATGAATCAGCCATAGGTATACATATGTTCCCTCCCTCTTAAACTCCCCTCCCATCCCCCACCCCATGTAACTCGTCTAGGTTGTCACAGAGCACCAGCCAACCATTTTCTGAGGCTAGGGGTGTTAGGGGCTGGTGACCCTGTGGAAGTCCTGAAACTGAAGGTCCCTACACACTTCTGTTGCTGCCAGTGTGGGCTGCGTGGCGCCATCTCCAAAGGACAGTGATTCTTGGGCTTCTCTCTTCTCTCTCTCTCCTCCGGGCCCACAGCCATGGCTACTTGCCCGCACCTGTGATGAGCTGCCAGCCCTGTCTGCAGCTCAGGAGGAAGCTTGGTCCCAGATCTTAGGAAGGCATCCTTTGAACTCCTGTGTTGGCTGTGTTTGACCCACAGCCACTCCGCGGCCTCCTGGGTCTTAGGCGGAAGCTGCCCTCTGACAGGTCCCAGCTGTGGGTCGCTCCTGCCTTCCCCTGCTGACCCTCACTGTCCAGCTGAGGTCCATGCTATTCCCAGGCTACCTCATCAGGGGCTGGATCTGGATAATCTTTCCCCCAGTTCAGATCCAAGCATGTCCTGTGGGGGTTGTGTCTCCAAGCTCAACCCAGGACCCTCTCTGAGCTGACCCCTCTGCCCTGGGTGTCCCACATGGCCTACCCCTTCCTCCTTGGGGGCTGGAGCTATGCTGGGAGTGTTCTAGTACAAGAGGAAGTGGCTGCAACCAGGAGAGTGATGTTGGGCAACCAGGGTCCCTGCAAGGGAATGGTGAGGTATGTGCTGTAATCCCCTGAATGCCCCTGGTGTGTGTGTGTCGTGGTGGTGTGTACACATCCCGTGTTGTGTACAAGCCATGTGTGTCAGCGTGGGGCGGGAGAGGGAACAGTCTGTAGTCTGACCCCTCTCCCTTGTAGTGCCCGTGGGCTGGCTCAGCCCTGCCCCTTCCCAATCCCCCTTGCTGGCTGGGGTCTACCCCTCCACACAAGGCCCCACTTTGAGCTCTTTGTTTTCAGTCGTGTCCGACTCTTTGCGACCCCATGGACTATAACCTACCATGATCCTCCGTCCATGGGATTTTCCAGGTAAGAGTACTCAAGTGGGTTGCTATTTCCTTCTCCAGAGGATCTTCCCAACCCAGGGATAGAACACAGGTCTCCTGCATTGTAGGCAGACGCTTTACCATCTGAGCTACCAGAGAAGTCCTGCTCTTCTACAATTCCTCCAAAAAGGATCTTGTTCTTCCCTCATATTAATTACCTTACCTCCTGCTGTGGGAATCTGGGCTGTGTTAACCCACTGAGCACCCTGAGGTGGGGGTGTACATGGTGGGGGAGCAGGTTGCAGGGTCCCACAGTCTTGGATCCAAATCTTGCTCCACCACATATTGGTCCAATGGTCATCAGCAAGTCACATGACTGCTGTAAGCCTCAATTTCCTCAACTGTAAAATGGGAATAATAATGCTGTGTCCTAGCTGGCAGTTCAGTTCTGAAGATTGACACAAATCACGTGAAAGGCCATGCACACAGTAGGCACTCAATGAGCAGCTGGGACTCTCAACCTTACCTCTGCATGCTCACAGCTCTGTGGGGCCTGTGCTGTGTCGGGTGGCATTTTCACAGCAAACCCTAAGATGAGAAATCATGTATAAGTGGTTTATGAAGGAGGTGCTCCCAGGATGAGCGTGTGAAGAGCAAGAGTGGGCAGAGGGCCTGAAGGGAAAAACCAGGCTGGTGTGTAGGAGGGGAAAATAGAGAATGGAGGATGTCACAAGGAAGAAGTTCTCCTCCACAGGCAGAGGAAGTAGAGGAATGGACACCACTGAAATGGCAAGCAGGAAGAAAGGCAAAACGTCGATTCACTGGTTGCTCCCAGTGTGGAAGTGCCAGGGAACTGGGGTCAGTCACTGAGATTGGCAGGGGGCCTCCATGTGTGACAAACTCTAGGTCCATCTGTGTTGCTGCAATGACATTACTTCATTCTTTTTTATGGCTGAGTAATATTCCATTGTCTATATACCATATATTCTTTATTCATTTGTTGATGGACAGCTAGGTGGCTTCCATGTCTTGGCTATTGTAAAGAGTGCCACTATGAACATTGGGGCACATGTGTCTTCAATGTACAGTTTTCATCTTTTCTGGATATGTGACCTCACTTACATGTGGAAACTAAAAAGTAGTACAAAGGAACTTACTTACAAAACAGAAACAGACTCACAGACACAAAAAACAAACTTATGGTTACCAAGGAGAGAGGAAGGAGAGAGAAATTGGAAGTTGGGGATTAACAGATGCCTACTACCATATGTCAAATAGATAAACAACAAGGATTTACTATATAGTACAGGAAACCATATTCAATATCTTGTAATAAGCTGTAATGGAAAGGAACAGAAAAAAAAGAATATAGATATACGCACATATATGTAACCAAATCACTTTGCTATACACTGGAAACTAACACAACATTGGAAATCAACCATACTTTGGTAAAAATAATACTTACACACATTTTTTTAAATGGCAAAGGAAGATATCTGGGTGACTGAGCCAAAGGGCAGCCCCACAAGACCTCCTGCACTCTACTCTGTCAAGGGTAGGGGTGAAAGGGGGAGAAAACCTGTTTGTGTTTCCAGCCCACAAAGGGGTTTGGGGGAGAATGATGGTGGATTCAAGTAGGTCTGGGGTTGGTCAGGTACTGGAGGCTGCAGAACGGAGTCTTATTGGAGATCATTAGTGCTGTTTTCCAAGTGTTCCAGCTTCTCTCCCTTTCCTGGCACAGGGAAGCACTGAGATCCTGGCTCTGCGGTGGGGTCACAAGTCCAGTGCTAGTCAAAGCATCGTGAGCAGAAGTGACAGGTACCACTTCTCAGACAGAGCACTCAGCCATGAAGTGAAACCCTCCGT
Source organism: Bubalus kerabau (assembly GCF_029407905.1). Taxonomy (NCBI): domain Eukaryota; kingdom Metazoa; phylum Chordata; class Mammalia; order Artiodactyla; family Bovidae; genus Bubalus; species Bubalus kerabau. The sequence continues at coordinate 44,195,848 of NC_073638.1, forward strand.
AGCACGTCCTTCCCTCTGCTGCGTCATTCACAGTTCCGGATGGTGAGTGCTCCGTCAGCCTGCATCCTGAAGGCAGCAGTGATGATACGGCTCAGAGGCCAAGGCTGACCTGTGATGGACGTGTAACACAGGGAGAAATACACCGTTGTTGTATGTCCCTGAGATTTGGGGACTGTTTGTTGTCACAGCATAACCTAGCTGATACGGGCTGATACAGGCTTCGTGACTAGAAGCCAGCATACAGCTCAAGGACTCAGTACCTCAGTGAATACCAGGAGCTGGTCACACAGTCTGAGACCAGTGAGAGGCCAACGGGCAGCATGGGTGTCTAAGGCCTTTACTCGTCCGCCAGGAGAGGTGCCAGCTGCCCTCTGCAGTCAGCTGCTGTCTGCAAGAAGGGAGTAAAATGAAGATATAATGAAAGGGGAAACAGAGATCTTGAATTTTGGGAGACTTGAGTATTTATGCAAAAGGTGTTGAATTAACCTGAAAGAGACTTTTAAGCTAGAAAAGTCTGAGCAATCTTTAATTGACGAGTTAAAAGATTTCCCCCACTTCTTTCCTTGGCATCGGTGGGAATACAAGCACAAGAGCAAGTTAAGATGAATTATGGAAGATAAGGGTCTGTGCTTTTGCACATCTGAATGTATAAAATTCTGCCTGTTTGTGCCTGCCCAACTCAACTTCCATCTGACTCCAGAGCCTGGGCCTTTCTCTCCCTTACTGTCCCCAGATGTTCCCTAAAAGGCTGCCCTCCTGGGTGGCAGAAGGGAGGGGGGTTAGGAGGTAGGGAGAAAGGCTCCAAGGGCCATGTACTGGCCCAGAGTCGTGGCAGTAAGAAAGATGAGCGCTTGGTTGGGGAACAAAAGGAGGCCATTCCAAGTAGCTGGTCAGTCCTTTGTTTTAGGAATAAGGCAGGCCCTCGGAGACAACATGGGAGCCTGGGGGTGGAGGCAGGGGCCTTCCCCCACAGAGGTCCTGCCCTCCTTTCCCTTTGACTCTATCTCAGAGCATCACGCCACCATCTGCCACCATCGTCCAACTAGAAATCTGAGTCACCCTTAACTCCTCCTCTGCATTCAGTCCCCAGGTCCTCTGGCCTTGACCGTGTGCTGGGCCCTCCAGGACTGTCCTCTCCCACTGAGCCCTGTGCCCAGGAGGCCGATCACCTGGTCTGCCTCCACGTGCTTGTTACACTCCTCCTAGCTCTCCTTCCTGCAGGGTCACCACGGGCTCACTGTGGTGTGCCCCCCAGATGAAGCACCCTCCCCTCCTCAGTGCACGCCAAAGCTCTCCTCTCTGGGTCCCAGTAGCTGCTTCCTCTTCATCTCCCTTCTGGCCTCAGGTGGTAATGGCTCCCCGTGGTTCCTAGCTCTAGGATGCAACACCCTTCTTTAGAGTTTTCCTTAACCCTGCTCACATCTGTGAAATAGTCCATTGATTAAATTCTTCTTATGGTGCTGAGTCTGAGGGTGCCATCTGCCTTCTGCCAGCATGTTTGATAGAAGCTCAGTGGAAGAATTTCTGTAAGGATGGAGATAATGGATAATGAACAAAGATCCAACACCGAGGACACAGTTGTCACTTGATAACTAGAAGCTGTAATTAATGATAACCTCTAAACACTGTTGAAGTGTCATTTTTCTCTGACCTCACTGACACTTTCCTAGAAGAGGTGGCCATTATCTTTCTCCTGACCATTTTAGTTATCCTCCTTGGCGTGCCAGCCTCCAGTCTCACCCCTTTCCTCTTCTACCAGAATGATTCTGCTGAAGCTCACATCTCACCACGATGCTCACACACACACACACACACACACACACACACACACAGAGGATCCCTCTAGGTAGAGGACTGTGTCCTCAGCTCCCTGGGCTTCCTTCTGCTGGTGTTCTCAAACCTCATGCCACGGATGGGTCTTAAGTCCATGAAGATCAGTATTTTGGCTTTTTGGCACTTTCCCCGGCAGCCAGCACAAACCTTGGCTCACAGCAAGCACTCAGTACAGAAGTGCAGAAGCAAGGAAGGGAGACTAGAGTTTAATGGCATCTGCTCATGTCCGTTGAGTTGGTGATGTCATTCAACCATCTCATCCTCTGTTGTCCCCTTCTCCTCCCACCTTCAATCTTTCCCAGCATCAGGGTCTTTTCAAATTAGTCAGTTCCTCGCATCAGGTGGTCAAAGTATTGGAGTTTCAGCTTCAGCATCAGTCGTCCCAGTGAGTATTCAGGACTGATTTCCTTTAGGGTTGACTGGTTGAAACTTCTTGCAGTCCAAGGGACTCTCAAGAGTCTTCTCCAACACCACAGTTCTAAAGCATCAATTCTTCGACGTTCAGCTTTCTTTATAGTCCAACTCTCACATCCATACATGACTACTCGAAAAACCATGGCTTTGATTAGACAGACCTTTATTGGCAAAGTAATGTCTTTGTTTTTTAATATGCTGTCTAGGTTGGTCATAGCTTTCCTTCCAAGGAGCAAGCGTCTTTTAATTTCATGGCTGCAGTCACCATCTGCAGTGATTTTGGAGCCCAAGAAAATAGTCTGTCACTGTTTCCACTGTTTCCCCATATATGTGCCATGAAGTGTTGGGACCGGATGTGTGATCTTAGTTTTCTGAATGTTGAGTTTTAAGCCAACTTTTTCATTCTCCTCTTTCACTTTCATCAAGACTCTTTAGTTCTTTCTTCGCTTCACACCTAGAAGGAAATAAAACCTATAACCAACACCGAAACCCATGAGTCTCAAATCATGGTTAAGGCTCTGAAACCATGCTCTCCAGGTCTGAATATCAGTTCTACTCCTTACTAGCTGTGTGACCCTGGCCTGTTACTTAACCTATCTATACTCAGTCTTCTAATCTGTGAAATGGGGCTGATATAATATTTATGTCACACAACTGTAAGGGTGAAAAGACTTAGTAGGGTAAAGCTAACTAACCCAGAATAGTGCTCAAATAGTGCTGGAACATAGCAAGTGCTATAGAAGTGGTTGCTGTCGTTTTTGTACTTATTATCTGGAAGCTCCAGGGAGGAAAAAGAGGGATTCAGGGCGGGGGGCGGGGGGGGGGGTGCTTCATGATACAAGGAGCAATGGGTTGGGCCTTTGAAGGACTAATACAATTTCCTGTGGAGAAGAGAGTGGAAGGGCCTTCAAAGCTGAGGGCAGAATCTGAGTTGGTAATTAGATTGCCCTTTGGGAGAATAGTAAGGGCTGAGGTGATGGGGACTCAGGAGGGAGAGTTGTGGTGGGTGACGAGACCAGGCTGAGGATTGGGCTCTGCTCCTAGGGTGCTGAGAAGCCACCGGAAGCTGTTACCAGGGTCAAGGCAGAGGCAGAAGTATATTCTGAAATCAGTGTGGAGCGGTGAGGGTGGGGCAGGGAGGCCGGCTAGCAGGCTCACACCCAGGCTTCGTGAGGACAGGGCCTGCAGAGTGGGGAATGGAAGCAGCCCTATGAACTGGGATGAGGAGGGGGCCTCCTGGTGCCCAGCTCCCTGACCCCTCTCCCTTTTTCTCTCTTTGCCCGGGGCATGGCCCAGGGCTCAACCACTCCTCTGTGGAGCTGTTCTTGCCTGCTCTGGTCCTGGGCATTCTCTCCTTCCTGGGTCGCAGAGTGAGAAACCACCCATTTCCACACCTGTCATTTTCTTCATAGCCCCCAGCAAGACCCCTGGCTCAGTCTCCTCGAGGGGCTTCCTGCAGACAGTGGCAGAAATCACAGCAGAGGTGACATAGGTGGCCAGAGCCCTGCCAGGCGAGTTGCCCGACTACAGCTCTGATAACCTTGGCCCTGGCTTCCTTCCTGCAGGCAGAGCTCATCCTCACTCCTCCCTAACCCACCTGAGGGCCGTGAATTCTCTTGTCCAAGAGGAAGAGTCTACTGAGCCATGACAGCTGGGGCCTTCTTGGCTCCAAGAGGGAACTCCTATGGGCTCCTCCAGGCTGGGATCCATCCAGGGCTCAAGGCCTCAGGCCAGCCATGTGGGGCCCACAGGGGCACTGCCATATGTGGTGGGAGGCAGCCTGGAATGGGGTGAGTGTGTGGACCTGAGAGCAGGCCACCTGAGTCTGATCCTGGTGCCACCACTCCCTAGAAGTGTAGTGCTGAGCCTCTTCTACTCAGCCTCTCTGGGTCTCAGTTTCCCCATCTGTGAAATGGGGGCTAACAATACCTGGGTGACCTGTCATGAGGCCATGAATGGGTCAGGATACACAGAGTCACAGCACACAGTTCCCCTGGGTTAGCTCACTGTTTCTGTCATCGTTTTGTGCTCTGTGGCTGTATGGGGGCCTGATGATGCGTGAACAGAGAAACCCTGGGAGAGGAAAGCATTGGGTGGAAACTGGGCAAACCTGGGGAGGGAAGGGGGAAAGAGGAGGAAGCAGAGAGAGAAAGGAAGGATGAATCAGGGAGGCTTATCTCACACCTCTCTGGACAGGACTGGGAACCTCTCCTCAGCAACCCTGGCGGATGGTGGTTTAACCTCTACTTACACACTCCCAGTGTCAGAGACCTCCTTCCCATTTCAGGTTGCTGGATTTATTGTTAGACTCTCTGATGTTAGCAAGTTCTTCCCTGTGTGTCTCAGGCCTTAGCAAAGCCCCTGGATCTCCATGGTCCTGCTCCAGCTCAGGTGTCTGTAGATCTCCCTTTTTCAAGTCTTTTGAGGGCTTGAGGTATTTCCAGAAGTACCTTACATGATTTGTGCTCACAGGGGCAGCCAACTGAGCCAGAATCCTGGCCAAGACTTTAGCGTCACCTCAGAGCTCACTGTGCCAGGCATTTCCTGCTGCCCCTACTATGGACAGAGGAGCCTGGTGGCTACTGTCCAGGCGGTGGCAAAGAGTTGGACACGACTGAGCACCTTACACTTTCACTTTCACTACTGCCAGTCACATGGCAAATGCAACTTGTGTCTTCTGGGCCTCCCCTTCCAAGTGAGGGGTGCTCTGCCTCCAGCCATGCCAGTTAGGGGTCCCACAGCTGACGGCCTGGCTTCAGGGTTTGAGTGAAGTTACTCAGGCTGTAATGGTTTCCTCCCCACAGAGCACAGTATATGCATACTCCCAGAGTGGCCAGCCAGGCTGTGTTCCTCCCCCAGCTGCAGAGCCAGATCCCACATCCCCACTGGGGTCCTGATCTGGCTGGGTTTACCCTCATTCCAGCCGCTATCCCTTGTTAGGGTGGGTGCTCACTTAAGGCTTCTCTGCTCTCTCTCAGGGCCCTGGAGCCCATAGAAAATGACTGTATATGATCTAAATTCAAGGCCTTTTCCCAGTATACATCTTGGCTCTTATGTAAACCTTGGATGCAAACACTTTGAGGGGATGTGCCTCGATGCTCCATCAGAAGTGTTAGAGGCAGCTCTTGTCCCCACCCCACCCAACACCTGCTCCATTACACTCTCCTTAACATGCAACTTGCTCATTCTGCTCTTTGGACTGGTACAAAGAAAGTCAAGTCATAATGATAGCAATAAGACTATTAAGCGAGTGCTTGAAGTGAAGTGAAATGAAAGTTGCTCAGTCGTGTCTGACTCTCTTTGAGACCTCTTGGACAGTCCATGGAATTCTCCAGGCCAGAATACTGGAGTGGGTAACTATTCCCTTCTCCAGGAGACCTTCCCAATCCAGGGATCGAACCCAGGTCTCCCTCATTGCTGGTGGATTCCTTACCAGCTGAGCCACCAGGGAAGCCCAGTTGAGTGCTTACAGTGTATCAAGTCTATTACATCCACTGGAAGAATGCCTGCTAGCTGTGTGACCTTGGGAAAATAACCTAATGTCTCTGGTTCTCATGTACCTGATCTGTAAAATGGGGAACTAATATCTACCTCTTAGGTGTGTTGTTGTTGTTCAGTCGCTCAGTCGTGTCTGACTATTTGAGGCTTCCCTGTCTTTCACTTCGTTTTCTGAATGTTGAGCTTTAAGCCAACTTTTTCACTCTCCTCTTTCACTTTCATCAAGAGGCTTTTTAGTTCCTCTTCACTTTCTGCCATAAGGGTGGTGTCATTTGCATATCTGAGGTTATTGATATTTCTCCTGGCAATCTTGATTCCAGCTTGTGTTTCTTCCAGTCCAGCGTTTCTCATGATGTACTCTGCATAGAAGTTAAATAAACAGGGTGACAATATACAGCCTTGACGAACTCCTTTTCCTATTTGGAACCCAGTCTGGTGTTCCATGTCCAGTTCTAACTGTTGCTTCCTGACCTGCATATAGATTTCTCAAGAGGCAGATCAGGTGGTCTGGTATTCCCATCTCTTTCAGAATTTTCCACAGTTTATTGTGATCCACACAGTCAAAGGCTTTGGCATAGTCAATAAAGCAGAAATAGATGTTTTTCTGGAACTCTCTTGCTTTTTCCATGATCCAGCGGACGTTGCCAATTTGATCTCTGGTTCCTCTGCCTTTTCTAAAACCAGCTTGAACATCAGAAAGTTCATGGTTCACACATTGTTGAAGCCTGGCTTGGAGAATTTTGAGCATTACTTCACTAGCGTGTGAGATGAGTGCAATTGTGAGGTAGTTTGAGCATTCTTTGGCATTGCCTTTCTTTGGGATTGGAATGAAAACTGACCTTTTCCAGTGCTGTGGCCACTGCTGAGTTTTCCAAATTTGCTGGCATATGGAGTACAGCACTTTCACAGCATCATCTTTCAGGATTTGGAATAGCTCAACTGGAATTCCATCACCTCCACCAGCTTTTTTTGTAGTGATGCTTTCTAAGGCCCACTTGACTTCACATTCCAGGATGTCTGGCTCTGGGAAATAGATGGGGAAACAGTGGAAACAGTGTCAGACTTTATTTTTCTGGGCTCCAAAATCACTACAGATGGTGACTGCAGCCATGAAATTAAAAGACACTTACTCCTTGGAAGGAAAGTTATGACCAACCTAGATAGCATATTGAAAAGCAGAGACATTACTTTGCCAACAAAGGTTTGTCTAGTCAAGGCTATGGTTTTTCCTGTGGTCATGTATGGATGTGAGAGTTGGACTGTGAAGAAGGCTGAGCGCTGAAGAATTGATGCTTTTGAACTGTAGTGTTGGAGAAGACTCTTGAGAGTCCCTTAGACTGCAAGGAGATCCAACCAGTCCATTCTGAAGGAGATCAGCCCTGGGATTTCTTTGGAAGGAATGATGCTAAAGCTGAAACTCCAGTACTTTGGCCACCTCATGGGAAGAGTTGACTCATTGGAAAAGACTCTGATGCTGGGAGGGATTGGGGGCAGGAGGAGAAGGGGACAACAGAGGATGAGATGGCTGGATGGCATCACTGACTCAATGGATGTGAGTCTGAGTGAACTCCGGGAGTTGGTGATGGACAGGGAGGCCTGGCGTGCTGCGATTCATGGGGTCACAAAGAGTCGGACATGACTGAGTGACTGATCTGATCTGATCTGATCTGTCTTTCTCTACCTACCGAAGCTTGCTCAAACTCATGTCCATTGAGTCAGTTATGCCATCTAACCGTCTCATCCTCTGTTGTCCCCTTTCCTCCTGCCTTCTATCTTTCCCAGCATCAGGGTCTTTTCCAGCAAGATGACTCTTCTCATCAGGTGGCCAAAATATTGGAGCTTCAGCCTCAGCATCAGTCCCTCCAATGAATAGTCAGGATTAATTTCCTTTAGGATTGACTGGTTTGATCTCCTTGCAGTTCAAGGGACTCTCAAGAGTCTTCTCCAACACCACAGTTCAAAAGCATCAATTCTTTGGCACTCAGCCTTCTTGATGGTCCAACTCTCACATCCATACATGACTACTGGAAAAACCATAGCTTTGACTAGACAGACCTTTACTGGCAAAGCAATGTCTCTGCTTTTTAATATGCTGTCTAGGTTTGCCATAGCTTTTCTACCAAGGAACAAGCATCTTTTAATTTCATGGCTTCAGTCACCATCTGCAGTGATTTTTCAGCCCAAGAAAATAAAGTCTGTCACTGTTTCCAATGTTTTCCCATCTATTTGCTAGGAAGTGATGGGACCTGAGGCCAGGATCTTAGTTTTTTGAATGTTGAGTTTTAAGCCAGCTTTTTCATGGTCCTCTTTCACTTTCATCAAGAGGCTCTTTAGTTCCTCTTGGCTTTTTGCCATAAGGGTGGTGCCATCTGCATATCTGAAGTTATTGATATTTCTTCCAGCAATCTTGATTCCAGCTTGTGCTTCATCCAGCCCAGCATTTTGCATGATGTACCCTGTATATAAGTTAAACAAGCAGGGTGGCAATATACAGCCTTGACGTACTCCTTTCCCAATTTGGAACCCATCTGTTGTTCCATGTCCAGTTCTAACTGTTTATTCTTGGCCTGTATACAGGTTTCTCAGGAGGCAGGTAAGGTGGTCTGGTATTCCCATATCTTTAGGAATTTTGCACAGTTTCTTGTGATCCACACAGTCAAAGGCTTTAGCATAGTCAATGAAGCAGAAGTAGATGTTTTTCTGGAATTCTAGCTTTTTCTATGATCCAATGGATGTTAGCAATTTGATCTCTGCTTCCTCTGCCTTTTCTAAATCCAGCTTGAACATCTGGAAGTTCTCAATTCATGTACTGTTGAACCCTGGCTTGGAGAATTTTGAGCATTAATATGCTAGTGTGTGAGATGAGTGCAATTGAGTGCAATTGTGTGGTAGTTTGAACAGTCTTTGGCATTGCCTTTCTTTGGTATTGGAATGAAAACTGACCTTTTCCCACTCAGTGGCCACTGCTGAGTTTTCCAAATTTGCTGGCATATTGAGTGCATCAGTGTGTAGTGCAAGTCGAATGCATAACAGTAAAGTGTTCAGAATAGAGTTCAGTACATAGCAAGTGTTCAAAAAACATTAACTCTCATTATTAAACAATTTAGTGATTTTAGGTGCTAAAATTTCCAGGCAAACCATGCCATTTTCTAGGCAAGAAAACAGTCTGTGAGAGGTGGTGTGATTTTGGGAGCCATACAGTTGGTTAAAAGAGGGGTGGGACTATTTCAGGACCTGCTCTCCTAACCCGAAGAAGGCAATGGCACCCCACTCCAGTACTCATGCCTGGAAAATCCCATGGATGGAGGAGCCTGGTAGGCTGCAGTCCATGGGGTCGCTAAGAGTCGGGCACGACTGAGTGACTTCACTTTCACTTTTCCCTTTCATGCATTGGAGAAGGAAATGGCAACCCACTCCAGTGTTCTTGCCTGGAGAATCCCAGGGACGAGGGAGCCTGGTGGGCTGCCATCTCTGGGGTCGTACAGAGTCGGACACGACTGAAGCGACTCAGCAGCAGCAGCAGCTCTCCTAACCCCTAACTGTTAAACTGCTTTCCCATTTAGCCCTTGAATTTGGTCTATTCTTGCAAAATGCCTCCAATTCTTCCAGTTGTTGTCCTCAGGTTATTATTGTTGAACAATTTATTTTTTCTTCCATAAACAGAAGGTGAGGACACAGTCACGGAAATCCTGGAGGAAGCCAGTGGGTGAGGGTGAGACCCTAGGCCGATGGCAGAACTGATCTGGGAGCCCATGGGCCAGGAGCAAAGAAGGTTTCAGGGAGACCATGGGAGCGGTGTAGAAATGGCCCCCTTTGGTGCTCCAAAAGCTGCCTGAGCTGGGGTAGGGACCGTAGAATGAGCCAGGAATTAGAAGGCAAAGAGGCAGCCTCTGTTCCGTGAGATCCCTGTCCTCTGACCAAGTGACCTTACTAGATAGACGAAACTAAGCCCTGTCACCCCCGAGGGGACCAAAGGCAGTGATGGGGAGCCTGGCCTTAGCTCCTAGGCTGCATGCTGATATCAGAAAGTCAGGAAAACAGCCCCTTCAAGGTGTGACCAGACGCAAGCCTCAATTCTGTGAGCCTTAGCTTCTCTGACTGTTAACTGGAACTATGTAGCCAAAGTGCTCTCGGAAGCCCTGCTCACTGCTAGGGCTCTTTTGATGGTGTTTCTTTTCAGATGGGGCCAGGCTGGTGTTGGGAGGCAGCCAGGACTCCAGGAGAGACTAGGCTCTGGAAATTGGAGACCCAGTCTCCAGCCCTGCTTCCGCTTCTGACATGCTTTGTTTGTTGGCCACGACTTAGTCTCTCAGAGCTTGCTACCCCAACTGGATGACAGAGGAGAGGGTCAGTGATCACACTCAAGAGTCTTTCCAACCCTGGTGTCCTGTAAGCTGTACTTTGCTCAAGATCTGAAGACTGGCTCTCAGAGGCCCCTGAGGAGGGGTGCCTGGCTTCCCCAGGACTCCATCTCTGTAAACAGTGTTTATTGCCCACCATGTCCTGGCAGGCACAGCTGTGGGCACTTGGATGCATCAGTGAACAAAAGAACCCCTGATAGAGAGCGTGTCAGGTCAAGCAGGGGTTTGGAGGCATTGAGTTATACTATCTGTGAAGGAAAGGACCTTGATCTTCTGGAAAACCAAGTTGGAATCCCTTTATAAATCAAAGGAAGTCTCTTCATTACATTCCTGAAAAAACAGCCTAGTTGTTATCAACTGTTTTTGCTTAACAGGAAGCCATCAGAGTCCAGCCAGTTTCCAAGCTGTTGGAGGTGCTCATTTGCATATGGATATGCTATTTATAAGCGCACTCCTATTCATTAACGCAGGTTCCCCAAGGCCCTCAGTTGCTCAACAAGGTGTGGGTTGACTTGTGCACCTTCTGTGTGAAAGGTGCACCCTCTATGCCCAGACACTGTACAACCTCACAGGGGCACCAAGAAGGGGACGAGGTGGGGCCAGGGGCCAACAAGGCGGGGAGGACAGTCTGGTGGAGTAGTGGGAGGGCCGGCTGGTGGGAGATGGGAGGGGGTGGTTGAGGAACCAGGAGGAGAGACTTGAATGCGAGGGCTCCGCTGGGCTGCACTGGACTCCAAGCAGTTTCCAGAAATGGCTGGGGAAGGTGTGCTTTCTCTCCCCAGACACGAGGACCATGGCGGTGGTGGGGTAATGACCTCTTGCCCAGCCCTTGCAGCCCTCCTGCAGAGAAAGTCTGCGCTGGTCCCTGTGGTTTCCCCCTGGTCAGCCTAGGAGGCTTCCATGGGTCCATGGTGGGGCGGCTGTGGTGCGGCTGCAAAGTCCCTTTCCACCAAGGCCCGCCACCCTGTAAGCGCACATCTTTCTAATGGGATTAGGCTTCACACAGGTCAGGGAACAATTTATTATTCTGCTGGCTAGAGCCAAGTTTCCCTTTGAAAAATGGTTACTCCCGGAGTCGGCAATTACTTCAAAATAAATTTACCAAAGACAAAATTGTGCCTCTTGGGTCAGTAAACGACTTGCCTGTTTGGGGCTGAGGAGACAAGGTGTTTATTAAGGACCGCCTTCGTTTCCTGTGCAGGTTTTTCAGTTTGAATAATTGTCCAATTAAATATAATTTGGAAGTCAGTGCTAACCCAGTGCCTGTATCGCAGGAGGAAGAATCACTCGGAGGCGTGCATTAATAAATCCCTGGGAGCCCCACCACTCCCCAAATCCCTTCTTTGGTTTAATTTTGAGAAATTTTTTTGTCTTCCCATGGCCTATATGCCTCTCGTTTGGAAATGAGCTTCTTCCCCTTATAGAATTCTTCGGCCTCCCTCCCTTCCATCTGTCTGTCTGCTTCTTTCCAGCAAGCAGATGCGTGATGCCTCTCGGTGGGATGGTTCCTTCCTGGGTCTGTGGACTTGTGGGTTCTTCTTTCATTCATCCAGCCTTTCATTCCACAAAAGCCTATTGAGAACTTACTCTGGGACTTGCCCTAAACTGAAGAAAAAGCAGATGTTGTTCAGGCCCACAAAGATGACTCAACCATCAAGACAGAGGGACCCAAAATGGACCTGAGTAGTGCCAGGTGGTTACTCTAAGTCTCCTGCATACAAACCTTCAAGGTGTGAGCTTTCAAAGATACAAATGTGTGTTTCATCATCAGGCATGAGTGAAATTGCAGCTTGCCATCCATCTCCTATTGCTGATGATCCTTCAGCTCTACCATCTCCCACCTCTTCTCTGTCCTCCAGTCAGTAACTCTTCTTGCCTGTTCACTCGATGCCAGCCCCTGTAAGCCAGCTGTTGTACCATACTATTGTGCTTTTCAAGGTACTGTACTGTAAGATCAAAAATGTTTTCTTTATTTTTGTGTGTTTGTTTTTATGTATTATTTGTGTAAAAAGTATTATAAACCTATTACGGTACAGTACTAGATAGCTGATTGTGTTAGTTGGGTACTAACTGTTAGGCTAACTTTTTTGGATTTACAAACAAAGTAGACTTACAAACACGCTGTCAGAATAGAACTCATTCATATGCAGGGGACTCATTGTAGTGCCATGTGCTGCTCCTCAGGGGACCCTGGTCAAAGGCTTACCTGGAGAAAGAGACAGCCCAGTGAGGCCTACAAGGACAAGAAAGACAAGTCTTGGAGAGAAGAAGGTGTGTCAGGAATGTGCAGAAACACGAAGTGGGAGGGCGCTGAGGGTGCTCGCCGGGGTGTGTCAGTGTGGCCAGGCACAGCAGTCTGGGGTTTGGGAGGAAATAGACATAGGAGGGCTGGCCTGGGATGTGGCGGTACCTTCAGCCTAGTGTAGAAATCTGAAATTTATCTGGATTTAAGGGCGTTGGGCTAGGACTGGGTGAGTCCAGCAGAGCCCCTAGGGATTTAAGGTGGCATTTATTTGTAGGCTGACCTGCACTGGCTGGCACAACCTAGAGGGCGAGGGCATTCTTAAATTTTGTGCCCCAGTCTGGGCCCTAGGGCAACGGAAGTTTTCCAAGAGAGAGATACAGGACCAGACTGTTTTAGAAAGATTGTTGGTGGTTGTGTGCTAGAACCCATCCTCCCAGCCCAGTGCAGCCCAAGGGTTAGGGTCAGGGTCAGGGAGGCCAGTTAGGAAGTGGTTGCAGGGGTCCTAGAGAGAGAACACCTCAATCAAGGTGAGGCAGGGAGAATGGGGAGGGGCTGTGCTCAGGCAGAGGGACGGGAGGAGGCACTGGTGGGCCTCACTGGGAGAGTCCCTAGAGGGACGGGAGGAGGCACTGGTGGACCTCACTGGGAGAGTCCCTGGACTAATGGGAGAACAGACCTCCTAGAGGCTGGGGGGGTGGGGTGGGGTGGCGGGGTGAGGTGTATCACCTCGGGCAAAGCTGTCCCCTGCTTGGCCACAAGAGGAAATCTGATGGAGATGGACGTAGGGAAGTAGCCATGCTCCCTGCAGCTCAGCTCAGCCAGAGGCTGGCAGCCTGGAGGGTAGCATGGCCCCTGGGGTAGGAGATCTTAGCTGGGCCTGGTCCAGGGTCAAGGTCTGTGACAGAGTCAAGCTCAGGGATGAATTTGTGACCAGGATTCTATTCAGCATATTCAGGCTGGTAGAAGGGAGATCACAGGGTCATGGACCCTGAGTCAAACGCTCCTGGCTACCACCTGTCACTCCTATCTCTGATCAGTGTAAAGTTCCCTTGAGTGCTGATGTCAGGTTTGGTGGCCTTTGGATGCTCGCAGCCCAACCACCTGGCCCTTGTGGCAGTGTCCAGGCCAAGCTGCAGGCCTAAGGGAGGATATTTTTCCCGGGAGCCTGTGGTCACTTCGAGTAGAGGTGATGATGCAGTGAGAATGTTGCCTGGGCCTCCTGTGTGGTGTCCTCCGGAGGCTGGAGGCTGGATCAGAAGGGGGACGCTAGCACTGGCTGGGCCCCTGTATGTGTGTGTTAGTCGCTCAGTCGTGTCCGACTTTTTGCAACCCCATGGACTGTGGCCCTCCAGGCTCCTTTGTCCATGTGATTCTCTAGGCATAAGTACTGGAGTGGGTTGCCATTTCCTTCTCCAGGGCCCCTGTATGACTTGTACCAAATAATTGTTTACAGAGCACCTCTGTATACTGAATGCTATTCTAGGTATTGGTGACACTGTGGTGAACCAAAGGGGCAAACAGCTCTGTTGGCATGGAATTTAGACTTTAGAGAAGGCAGATAACCAACCAACACAAGCAGGTAAAACATAGAGCATGTGAATTATGATAAGTGCAATGCAGGCAAATAAAGTGGGGAGGGGGCTGGGGCCCCTAGAGGGATGGGTACAATTTTACATGGGGTGGCCCAAGGAAGTTTCACTGCGAAGTTGACATTTGAGTGGAGACTTGAAGGAGGTGAGGGAAAGAGGGGTGGGGATCTTTCCGGGCACAGGAGCAGCAGTGCTAAGGCCCTGAGGTGGGAGTGTGCAAGGCCTATTCAGCAAAGAGGTCAAGGCTAGAAATGGAGTAAGCAGAGTGGCCAGTGCTTAGGGTTGGGAGTTACAGAGGACAAGTGGTGGGAGGCCCAGGACCTAAGAGAACAGGCTGAGGGCGTGTAGCAGGGACATGAGTTCAAGGGCCCCTGGAGTTGTCCTCCCAAACCAGGAAGGATTGGCAAGGTCCTGTCTGCTGGCTGCAGTCCCTGAGCCTCCCCGAGGCCTCCTGTGCCTCCCCGGCTCCCCCAGAAAAATGCCAATCCTGTGGGAAGGCACACAGGGGTGGCGAGGAGCGGGCAGCTGCCCCCGTCGTCCAGGGCCCCTCTGGCTGCCACCCCCATTCCTCCTCAGCCCCGCTGGGAAGGAAGGAGCAGGATTTGTCTGCCCATGTTCACAGCAATGGAGGTGATCCAGGCTGAAAGAAAATCAATAAGATGTGTCCATTTATGTGGCACAAAGGAAGAAAGGTCTGCAGACAGAAATAGGCCGGGATTCACACACAGGTGACTTAATAAGACTTTTCCCCAGTTTGAAGAGGACGGTAATTTAGATTTGCCTTTGAACGTCTCTCTTTATTTTTTTTTTTGGTGCCTCAATAACTGTCAGGATCAGCCTGCTTAGGAAGCAAGGGAAAGGAGATTGGCCGCCTTCTTAGAAGACAAGCCCGTTTGGGAAGGCCGCTTGCTCGGAGAAGTTCAAACACCGGCCTTGAGAAAAGATGAAAGTGCCGCCTCAGCACATCCTCGGCCCATTGATCGTGATTGAGGCCTGGGCCTGGTGCATTTGGGCTGGAGCGGGACAATGAGAACAAGGCCTGACTGCCAGGAGGCCTCCTCTGAGCCACGGTGGAGCCAGAGATGCTCATTACCAGCACTGGGGCTTCGTGGTCAGGTGGGGGCAAGAGGCAGCAAGGCCTTGCCAGCACAGTGCAGCCCCAGAGACCCCCAGGCCCCGGGGACTGCCACCCAGCCTTAGCCCAGGAAGAGGCCAGCCGGACTCTCAGGTGGTGGCTTCCCGGGCTTTCGGCAGGCAGGACTCAGGCCAGCTCTCTGGTTCCACGGGCAGATTCAGTTCACCCTGAGCAAGTCTGGAATGGTGGAAGGGAAGGGGAAGGGCCGAGGCTAGACTCCATGGGGCTCTCCTGAGGGGTACATGGCACCAGCCTCCTCTGAACCTGGCTGTTGCCTGTCTAACAGGACTGTGGGCTGGGTTGGGCTGCCTACTTTGTGCTATTGGGCTGTCCTCACCTGGGCTGTTCACCCTTCAGGGACAGCTGAGGTCCTGGGGTTTTAGGAAACCAGGGTGAGGGGTGGGGGTCCGAGCTGCAGAAAGAGACCTCAGAGCAGAATTTCTGCTCCTCTTCCCAGACCCAGGTCAGCTTTCACCTGTCCCATCTCCCCATGAAAGATGAACACCATGCCCTTGGTGCCCCACAGGGCCTGTGCTTTTCTCCTGGTGGACCTTAGCACCTGTGCTGTCCTTGTCCCATCCCCACCGCAAGCTCCTCAGCACGAGGACTGCCCCCAGCGCGCCACAGGGCTCCGGGCACAGAGCAGCTGCTGGCAATGTCTGCTGCTTTGCTGTGTTTTCATCTGACCTCCTTGTGCAGCCCGCAGGACCAGAGGGCAGGGCTGGTAGGGTCCCCACGTTCCATGCCGCTCCTGGTCCACCCAAGGCCATGCGTGGGGAGGTTAGCAGCAGAACCAGCATGTGATGCCCGCCTCTGGCCCAGCCCAGTGTCTTCTGCCTCAGCGTCCTCAGTGCTCTAGAACCCCTCAGCATCCTTCAGGGTCCTTCTGTGGGAAGGCCAAAAGCTGGAGTCAGGAGACTGTGTCCGAAAGTCAGGTTTGCATTTGACTCTGAGCAAGTTGGTCTTAGCTATAATAGAATATCATAGACTAGGTGACGCATAAAGAATAGAACTTTCCCTCTCTCAGTTCTGGAGTCTGGAAATGCAAGATCAGGGTGCCAGCATAGTTGGCTGGGTTCTGGGGAGGGCACTCTTCTGGGTTGCAGACCGCTGAGGTCTTACATAGCGGTCAACAGAGAGAGGAAGCAAGCTCTCTTATGACTCTTATAAGGATGCTAATCCCATTCATGAGGGCCCGCCCTCGTGATCTCTTCTAATTCTAATTACCTCCCAAAGGTCCCACTGCCTAATACCTTCACACTGAGGGTGGGTTTCAACACATGGATTTTGAGGAGACACAAACATACAATCTATAACAAAGTCCGTTCCCCTCTTTCCCTGTTTCTTTACCTAGAGACACACTGGGCTGGCCCCTGTGCTGTCCACTTAGTAGCCACTGGCCACTTGTGTCAAAGCAAATGAGTTTGGGCAAACTCCTGGAGATAGTGAAGGCCAGGGAAGCCTGGTGTGCGGCAGTCCATGGGGTTACAGTCAGACAAGACATAGCAACTGAGCAACAAGCTGCTTGTGGCCACGGAACACTTAAAATGTGCCTAGGTGGAAGGGAGATAGGCTGTCACCGTAAAATACACACTAGATTTCTAAGACTTATTACCAAAAAAAAAAAACCCTCATTAATAACTTTACGTTGATTACATATTGAAATGATAATGTTTTGGGTTACATAAACCCAGTAATAATATTGGGCTAAGGAAAATAAATTATCAGCTTTATCTTTTCAATGAAACTTGAAAAATCCCATATGTGGCTTGCAGTGTATTTCTATTGGACAGCACCCATCTATGTGGGTTCTGAGCATGAATGTTCTAGAAATCTATACATGAGATATGAGTGGGAGAGTGCTTTGAACAGAGCCAATTTCATAGGGATAACACCGGCCAGCCAGGAGAAATCAGGCCTGCCTCAGAAAGGGTTAATGCCCAAAGCTGGGCATTTTGGATCTCTTTCAGGCTTTTCTAGTACCAAAATCAAAGGCCATTGTCGTGGATGAGGTGATGCTTTCAAGGGGTCTCTCTCACTGGAGGTGAGGGTATCACAGACACTTCCTTCTTTCCCTCTCTGAGGTTCTGTGCTGGGCAATACTGTAACTAGAACACTTGGACCTCATAAAGGGCCTGGGGACCTGGGCTAGGGATCAGGAAGGGGTACTGTGGTTGCCTGGGCCGAGAGTTGAAGTTCTCGTTATTCCCAGGCTTCCCTGCCTCCCTGTGTTTGCACATTGCTCTGCCTACTGTAGGCCCTGTGTTCTTCTGCCCACCTGGTGACTTCCTATTGAAGCTCACTGGCACCTCCTCAGGGAGCCCCAGATGGAGCTCTCTGATGCCTGTATACTGTGATGGGCCAGCACTCTTACTTTGGATGGAAGCATCCCAAGATCAGGGTCTGGGCCCTGTGCTCCAGCACCCACTCCAGGCCAGGCATAGAGCAGGTCTGCACATTGGTGGAGGGTTTGAGTGGGAGGACAGAATCTAGTTCTGCATAAGCCTTGGAGAGGGGCACAGTGCCTAGTGGGGACTGGGCAGGTGACGGGGAGAGCTTGGAGAAAAGCAGTGGGTACTGGGAGAAGCGAGGGACGACTGAGGATTAAAAGTCTTCAAGGTGTGGGGTCCTCTCCGCAAGGGGTGACACCAAACAAGTTTAGGGGTATCCCGGCTGAGGGGAGCAGGAGGGATAAGTCCTGCCCCATGGCTTCCAGGGAAGGCCGAACAGGAGCTGAGAGTGCAAATGGAGGATTTGGTCCAGGAGCCGAGGGGGGCCCAGGAGGCCCTGCAGGCCCCTGAGGGACTTTAGAAAGGAAGGGCTATAGAGACTGGGGGAGAGGAGCCCCCTGCCTGGAGGTGGGAGGCTCTCCCTGGTCTGGGAATCTGGAATCTGGAACAGAGGGTCCCTTGAGAGATGAAAATACCAGAATGACACTGGTGAGGGAGCCCTTCTGGGGCTCATTCTGGGGCCGGGTCATGGAGAGGGACAGGCCAGGGTGAAGCTGGGCTGGCGGCACTGGTCCAGCAAAGGGAGAGGTCAGGCTTGGGGGTGGGAGGAGGCTCGCTGGGTTCCAGAAGGGAGGCTGCCAGGACTGGAGAGGAGTGTTAAGACCCTGCAGTGCCTCCAGACACGGCCATGACATGGACAGATGTGTTGGCAAGATTGCAGGACTGGACTTCCCAGGTGGTCCAGGGGTTAAGAATCTGCCTGCCAATGCAGGGGACACAGGTTCAAACCCTGGTCCAGGAAGATTCCACATGCTGCAGCACAACTAAGCTTGCGGGCCACAACTACTGAGCCTGCTCTCTAGAGCCCATGCTCTGCAACAAGAGAAGCCACCATGATAAGAAGCCTGTACAGCACAACTAGCGTAACTCCTGCTCACTGCAACCAGAGAAAGCCTGTGTGCAGCAAGGAAGACCCAGCGCAGCCAAAAATAAGTAAAACAAGTAAATTAAAAAAAATTTTTTAATATCATTATTTTTTTTTTAAATACAGCAAGGCTCCACACTCTGTAAGGCTCTCTACACTCCTACCAGCCCAGTGAGCTGAGAGCACCCGTGTGGCCTCAGGCAGGCAGACCCAAGGCCCACCCTGGGTCCAAATGCCTGGCTCCAACTGCCACCGCCCTCTCTGAGACCTGAGCTTCTCATCTGCAGGACCCTTGGAGGTTTCCACTTCCTGCCCACCATGAAGGGCCCAGGTTACAGCCTAGCCTTTGCCCCTTTGGGGAGGGGCCTTTGGCATCTCAACCAGCAGGGACAGATGCCCAGAGCTCCCGTGGGTAGCCAGATGAAAGGCACTGTCCTGCTCCCTCCCCCAGCCTCCCGGGCTGCCACTTTCCCTCTCCTCCTCTCCTTAGCAGAACTGTAAGAATTATTATTTTTTTTAAATCCTCATTGGAATGCTAATTTTGATTTTGAGTGTCTGTCATGGGCTCTTTGAAGTTTTTCAGACAAAATAAGTATCTCCTTAACAGAGGGGATTAGCGCCTACTTGTTTAGAATCCTCTGACTGAGAGTGACAACCTATTTCAGAATCTGTGGGGTTTAGGGAGGCTGCAGGAAGAGGGGCCGCCTCCCTCCCTGGTGGTCAGCTTTCCATAAATGGCTTAATGGGGTTAGAGTTTAACCCCTCAAACAGGGATCGGAGCCCCCAGCTTTGAAAGCCAGTGAGCAAAGAGGCAGATCTTGCTATTTAAATCCAGCAGGGCTTGGTTAGAACTCTTTCATTCTCTAGAGTTTAAAGAAAACAAACTCACTTCCCTTGCAGAATGTAGGGCCCACTCCAGCCAGCTGTCCCTGGCTTCCTCCCCAGAGTGCAGGCCTTCCTGCCTTCCTGCCGCAGGTAATTCCTGGCCCAGGCTCAGCCCAGGCTGGGATGCTCCTGGTTAGAATTCCATTCAGTTCAGGAGTACTAATGGGCCAATTTGTAAAGAAAGAAATACAATGAGTTATCACAAAGCTCAGCAAGAACTCGACAAACCGGGCACTTCACATCCATCAAGCATCCCAGTGTGCTCACAGACCAGCCAGCTGGAAGTCCTGTGGGGACCCTGGGAGTGCAGTCCTTCTTCAGCTGCTGGCAGCCCCTGAGGTGGTTTCCTTCCTCCTTTACTCATCCCCCAAATCATGGTCCTTAAGGGCCAGATGGCTGAGAGTGATGGTGTGGGGAACATGGAGGTACAAGGAGGGATACTTAAGGACTTATTTGCTGAAGCAAAATTATCATAGTAGTATAGTAGTAGTGTTAGCCACTCAGTCGCGTCCGACTCTTTGTGACCCCACGGATTGTAGCCCGTCAGGCTCTGCCGTCCATGGGCTTTTCCAGGCAAGAATACTAGAGTAGGTTGCCATTGCTTTCTCCAGAGGATCTTCCCAATCCAGGGATCGAACCCCAGTCTCCTGCATTGCAGGCAGATTCTTAACTGTCTGAGCTATCTTGAGCTGCCATAAAATGTTCCATGCAGGACGTATTTTAAAAAGCATTAGGACTCCCCTGGTGGTCGAGTGGTTAAGAATCCACCTGCCAGTGCAGGGGACACAGGTTCAATCCCTGGTTCAGGAAGATTCCACATGCCATGGGCCAACTAGGCCCGTGGGCCACAAATACTGTAGCCCACACACCCCAGAGCCTGTGCTCCACAACACAGCCTTCGCAATGAGAAGCCCACGCACTACAACCGAGAGTGCTGCCTGCTTGCCACCACTAGAGAGAAAGCCCGTGGGAAGCGACAAAGATCCAGTGCAGCCAAAAATAAACAAACAAATAAATTAAAAAAAAAAAAAAAGAGCATTATTACTATGTGAGGGCCCATGAGCCCTGGCTGGGCAACAGCATTTCCCCAGGAGTCCCACAGCCAGCCCGTGCCCAGGAGCTGAGGCTACGTGGCTCCGTCCATCATTAAGCCTAAGTCATGGATGGTGTTGGATGGCAGAACCCATCCAGTATGTCACAAGAAGCCAAACTGAACCCCACCTGGACCTGTGGGTGGGCTGTGGGACCTCCTCTGCAGAGAACAGGAGAGTGACGGGCTGTGTCCGTTCTGCTGAGGTAACAGGCTGTGAACTTGAATCATAGACCTCTAGGTAGGCAAGAACCCTCCTGTTCTTTCAGATGTGCAAAATCAGGTCCTGACCATGGAAATGAACTGCCAGAGGACTCACATGGAGGCACTGGCAGCTTATCACACTGTGTACATGTGATGGCCTAGGACAGGCTGTTGTTGAAGCCAGTGAGGGGCAGTGGGAAGGGCTGGGAGCCCTGGAGACCTAGAGGGAGGCTCTGGGCCCAGCCTGGCCTGGCCTGCTCACCTTGCAGGCTGAGATGCCTGGAGTTGCTGCCATTCTTCCTTCCCTGGCCAGCCACTGCCCTGGTCTAGCCCAGGCCTGGGGACCTGAAGGACAGAGATCTTGGCCAGCTTGGGAAGGCACACTAGCCCACACAGAGGGAATGTCTGGGCTGACGTGTCCCTGTGGTCTCATTCCTGCCTCTCCAGCCTCAGCTGCCTGCACAGAGGGCCTGCACCCAAGAATCTGCCCTATAGAGTATATCAGGAGGCTTTTCCAGAACTGCAGGTGATGGAAAGGTCCCATCACCCACACACGGGACAGGTAGAGGTCTGGCCACTATAAGGACTGCCTGATCTCAGAAAGATGTGCTCCAGACTGGCCTTCAATGAGGTGTCTGGTGGCCCTGTCCTGCCCACTCAGATCCTGCCTCATTTCCCTGTGTTTTTGTAGAGATCTCTCAGGCTCAACCTCGAGCCTTAGAACAGGCAGGTTCCACAGGGTGGGCCACAGTCATCTTCCTCATAATGATAGTAAATAACAATAACTAGCATAGTTAGTGTTTTCTGGGAGGCAGGTATGATTCTGAATGCTGTACATTAACTTACCAACTCTTAATAGCACTATGATGAGATACTATTGTTATGATCCCCATTTTGCAGATTAGGAAAACTGAGGCTTAGAGAGGCTAAATAACTTGTTTGAGGTCACCGAGCTAGTAAATGACAGAGTGAGAATTCAAATCCAGCCAACGTGGCCCCAGAGTCAGTGTTGTAGTGGCCACTTGTTCCTGGGGCCCAGTAGAATCTTGAAATACAACCTTGGCATCAACCATAAAGCCAGACTGAGTGGCCAGAGGCTGAGATTTCCCTGTGCTATGAGAAATGAGGTACAGAGTGGGGACAGTGGATGCAGGGCATAGACTTGGGTATATAGAGCTAATGGGATAAATACCTGCCACGTGTCGGGCACTGTGCCTAGTGTCTCACCCACAGTACCTGATGCGAGTCCCCAGCAGCCCTGCAAGGTCAGAATTACTGTCTCTATTTAATTGATGAATAAGATGGAGTCTCAGAAAGGTTAAGTAACTCGTCCATAGTCACACAGCTTCTAAAAAGCATTGCTGGGTTTCAAACTCAGGTTCATATGATTTCAAAGGTGGGTCTAAGGCCATCATGTGCCAGAGGAAGGTGGAGTGGGGATGGAGGAAGAGGGGAGGGAAGACGAGAACTCAGAATGACATACCTGGGGAAGCCTTGTTGGCCATTCTACAGCTGGCCTGAGCCAAGCACACCAGGAAGTCACACTGAGAGCCAGAGGATGCTGAGTCAGACTGGCTCATGGCCAGATGAGGATTCTTAAGAGCAGTAGGGACTCTTCTGTGGCAGGCAGGGGCTGCAGGGACTGACCTCAACTCCCAGTTAAGTCATCGCTCCAAGCATCCTCTAGGGCAGTGGGGAGGTGAACCATTACTAACCAAGAGGAAATTGCATCCCATGGACTCGGGTCGGAGAGTGGGGAGGCCAAAGCCCTTGCTCACCCTAGCTTTCAGCTCCTGGGGGCCGCATCACTGCTACAGCTTTCCCCACTCCTGTGTCCGCTGTGTTGCCACACCTGGGTCACCAACCTCTGCGGCCCAGGCTCCCATGCCCATGGCCCGTCCTGGGAGCGGAAGGGTTACGGCTTCTGCTGCTGAGTGGAGGCTGCTGTTCCCCAGCGTTAAGCAGCTTTAGTGTCTCCTACCCCAGCCCTGATTTAAAATTCATAAATGCTAATCCTTCATAATTTACGGTTTAAAAGCAGCCCCACTCACAGGCCCCGTGGCTACAGCTCTGTCAGAGTAATTATGCCGCCAAGCTGAAATTGGACTACTAACTGAGATATTAAACAGGGGGGGAAATCCTCGCGCTGGCAGCCTACCCAATTATTCCAAATAAGCAAACAGATTAGTGAGTAATTTTCCAGTTAAATTTGGTGATTGGTGCCAGAATTGTATGTTAAATATTCAGAAGTAAATAGATTAAAGATGAAATGTGCCCCCCTCCTTTTTTCTGGGCTTAATTTACTGTGTATATTAAAACTTTTTCATGAGGAGAAAAAAAGTAAAAATGATAATTAAAAAATCCAAATAAACCCCTCTGGGCCTCCCCAGTGCAGCTTGGCAGAGGCCAGAGCCTGGTACAGGCCCCTCCACCCTCCTTGACTTCCCAGCCCATCTTGGGCAGGGCTAACCAAGCCCCTCTGAGCCCCAACTCCAGCCCTTCTGAGCGAAGGGGCACGTGGAATTCTGGGCATCTGGGTGGGCTAGGGACCTCCCAGCCAGGTCCGCTGGGGTTGTATTTCTTTACAAAAGAAATCTCAAATCTATTAGCCCTGCAATCAGAGCTGAGAAAACCCTGGTAGGGGTCGTGGAGGGAGGGGTTTTTTGTAGGCCTGTGAGGCCCCAGGGGTGCTAGGCTCCTCCAGGCACACAGCAGCCTCTGGTTCTTAGGCCCCTGTGCCTATACTGTGACACCAGCCACCATGCTTTCCCGGCCTGTGTGTAGCCTCTGGTCTGCTGTCCTGGGGGTGGGGGATGCTGAGAAGGGGCACACTCCTGCTGGGCGCCCCACTGCCTAGCCTCCTACACTTCTTCCAGGCAGCCTGAATACTCCGTTCTCCACCTCCTCCTTGGATTCTCTGCAGCAGTTCAGTCACAGAATTCTGACAGGGAGGGGATTGTGAGTCATCTCCCCAAAAAGCCAGTGAAGAAACGGAGGCCCAGAGAGGGCAGTGGATTGCCCCCAAGGAACCCAGCGAGCAACTCACGGACAGAAATGCATCTGGAACAGGGCTCTTAGGCTGCTCAGCCTGTGCGTACTCTCTCTCTGCTGCCCCCTAGAGGCCCTGGGCTGTTTGCACAGGCTCACCTGGGCAGGTACAGAGCTCTGCACAGAAACAGAGGGAGAACAGGACAGGAACTCCTGTGCCCGGCTGGGAGTGAGCAGCTGGGTCTGCAGAGGGGCCAGAGGGTGGAGGGGGAGAAGACCAGGGGCCCAGCCTGGGACATCCAGGCAGAGGGAGGGTCTGCACGTGGCGGCAGGTGGGTAAAGCCTGCAGGCCAGGAAGGGAGGGCAGTCCTTTTGTCTGGCTCCAGCCGCCCCCCACCCCTACCCCTCGGCGTCCCAATTCCAGCCCTGGACCAACCTTAGGCACAGCCTCCCCCAGGGCAAGCCCCCTTTCCACCCATTCTCTCAGGGAACCCCTTCCATAAGGTTCCAACTTCCAAAGCACTGAGAGAGACAGGGGAAGGTGAGGGGCCAGGGACTGAGTCACCCTCTCCAAAGGCCCCCTTCCCTCGTCCTGTCTGTGAGAGGAAACTCCGTGGCCCCAGCCACGCGGGACGATGCCCTGCTTTCGGAGATGACGGGCATCCCCTTGTCTCTCCTTCAGCCTCTGAAAGGCACACCTAGAGCAGGGAGTCGGGGGTGGAGGGTGGTCTAACCACCTGCCCCCAATACAGTCATAAGAAGGCCCACCCAGACAGCCAAGACAGCACCCGGAAAAGCATAAGACAGGCGGGCAGGGGTCGGGCCCATGTCCAGTCGAGGAGGATGCTGTGGAGACACAGAAGGGACACGATCTGTGGGACCTGCCCACTTCAGCCTTCCCTGACCCACTCAGCTACTAGTGCTCAGACTGGGCAAATCAGAGCGTCAGAGAATCTTGAATAAAACACAGGCAAGCCCTCCACCCTCATGTGGAATCCCCTAAAGGTTATTATTACAAACCTACCTAATGAACTAGCTACTCCTAGAACAATGATTTGGGCTTCCCTCGTGGCTCAGCTGGTAAAGAGTCTGCCTGCAATGCGGGAGACCTGGATTCGATCCCTGGTTGGGTAGATCCCCTGGAGAAGGGAAAGGCTACCCATTCCAGTATTCTGGCCTGGAGAATTCCATGGACTGTATAGTCCATGGAGTTGCAAAGAGTTGGACACAACTGAGCAACTTTCACTCACTTAAGAATGATGATTTACAATTTTTAAAAAGTAGTTGAACCTTTTCTTCCAACAAAACCTGTGAAAGCAAAGCAGATCACAGAACTTGAGTTATACATCTTAATTGCCATTCCCATACCTCCCCTATTGGGCTTCCCCGGTGGCGCTAGTAGTGAAGAACACGCCTGCCAATGCAGGAGACGTAAGAGAAGCAGGTTCAATTCCTGAGTTGGGAAGATCCCCTGGAGGAAGGCGTGGCAACCCACTCCAGTAATTCTTGCCTGGAAAAGGTCATGGACAGAGGAGACTGGCGGGCTACAGTCCACAGGTTCACAGAGTCAGACATCACTGAAGCAACTTAGCAACCACACGTGCACCGCCCCTCTATTACGAGGCATCTGGGGGAAGCCCTAGAATTTCACCAGGGGGCAGCCACTTAGGCATCAGGAAGTTGAGCCTCTAGTTTGTGGCTCCTGAGGACTCCTCCTGGAGGACCCCATCTGTGGGTACAGCCAGCTGAATGTAGGATGGTCAGGGAGTAAGTAGGGGTACAGCTGAGTTCCTTCAGGTCTGCTGAGGACAGAGGCTGTGGCAGAGAGCTAAGAAACTTTATAATGCACTGCTCTGAGAGCACTAGTTCAAACTAGAGAGCAAGTGGGTCCTGGCCTGATGTCCTGGCCCTCTTGGTCACCCATTGTGCAGGTAGATGCCCTCCCTGGCTTCTTTCCTTTGGGGACATAGCAACATAGTTCTTCCCTCTTAGAACTTCAGGGAAGATGAGAGAAGGGCCTGAATCATTATCTTTACATCCTGGGCTCTAACCAGCATCTGGGGGATCCAGGGTGCGCAGACATATTCAGTCCTCATCCAGGAGAAAGAAAAAGAGGAAGGAGGAGGAAGGAAGGAAAGAAGAGGGAAGAAGACTCCCAAATAAAAGAACACTTAAAAAAAAAAACCACTGATTAAGCACCTCCTGTGAGTGACCTGCGTGGGGCCACGGCAGTGTTACTTCACTGTCAGCCTTCGCATTTTGGGTGACCCAGGTCTGCCTGATGACCTCTGTTGACTGAGGGAAAAAGTCACACCTTCTTCCACCAGTGCCGAGCTGGACTGAGTCCTAGGCTCTCCCCAGCCCTGGTAGCACACTGAGCTCGTTTCACAGTCTTTTTCCTCATCATGTTGGAGTTGCCATAGAACCAGGCCCTCCTTACTGCCTCCTTCTGTCTTCTTGATGGTTTTCTCTGGACATCCTGTGAGTGTAGCTTTGCATGAAAAGCTAAGGATTATCTCTTAACTAACTTCTGGTAGTAATAATTTGTTGTTTTGTTTTATTTAGTTTTAAACTGTTTTAGACTTAAGACTTTCCAAAGGGGCTAAATTGTGTTTTCTATAAATATTAAAATAAACAACCAAAGGAATCAGAACTCAGTTTTTGAACAGAGCTAGACCAGCTGCCAGAATTCTGGGGCTGCTAATGGGCTTATGTGCACAGAAGCCCAAGCCATTATTGTAGGGAACTGAGGCCCCTGGGGTCTGGCAGGAGAGCCTGCATGGTCACAGAGTGGAGCCCCCTGCTGGACCTCTGGGGGACACATCCCCTACCAAAATGGGTGAAGTTAAAGTCTCTCAGTCGTGTCCAACTCTTGTAACCCCGTGGACTATACAGTCCATGGAATTCTCCAGGCCAGAATACTGTAGTGGGTAGCTTTTCTCTTCTCCAGAGGATCTTCCCAACCCAGGTCTCCCACATTGCAGGTGGATTCTGTACCAGCTAAGCCACAAGGAAAGCCCAAGAATACTGGAGTGGGTAGTCTATCTCTTCTCTAGCAGAATCTTCCCAACACAGGAATCGAACTGGGGTCTCCTGCATTGCAGGCAGATTCTTTACCAACTGAGCTATCGGTACTTTTGGTTGTCAGAGAATCCACACTCCCAGTCCCTTTGCTGAAACACACACATGTGCGCATACACATGGAAACACCTATAGAGACTCACACAAGAGCAAACACACACATGCACATATAAGCAAACACACAGATACACACATATAAGTATTAGTAATCACATATGACTTTTTGCAACCCTATGGACTGTAGCCCGCCAGGCTCCTCTGTCCATAGGACTCTCCAGGCAAGAATACTAAAGTGGGTTGCCATGCTCTTCTCCAGGGGATCTTCCTGACCCAGAGATCGACCCTGTGTCTCCTGTGGCTCTTGCATTGCAGGTAGATTCTTTACCACTGAGCCACTGGGGAAGCCAGGAAACCCTCTAGGCCTTTCCAAACCCTGGGTCTATGGAAATCAGGGTTCCAGGCTGTGGTGAGTTAGTAAACCGGCTCTCCAAGGTAAAAATTGGCCTTGATTTGTAGTGTTTCGTTTCCTTGGTGTAAATACTTCTACCATGGCATCTTTTAAGCTACCAACAGTTTAACTTGCAGAATTCCTGCATATTTAACAGTTGGTGCTTACTGACTCCCAGGCCCCTGTGTATTCCATCCCAGGCCAGCCTGCTGTAGGAGTGGCTGGCTGAGGGGGGTCTGGACAGACAAAGACAGGAAGGGCATTGGCCTGGAGCAGGCTTAGTTTCTGGAGGAGGGTTGTTGAGCTCCGAGTGAGTGCAGAAGGATTATTCAAGCCCTGAGAGGACCCAGTTAGCCCCTGGGGAAGGAAGTCTGGGCAGGAGGATGGTGGTACTGCATTGACCAGTGACATTCCCGCAGCTCCCCTGGGAGGCAGTGGGTCCCCTGTCCCTGGAAGCAGGGCCAGAGGCCCAGTAGGCTGAGATATGAGGAGGGGTTCACACCTCCTCCTTTACTCCCTCTCCAGGACCCACATCAGGCCTTTTGCCCTGAACCACACCACAGAGTAATGCAGGCTTGGGTTGTGATGGGTCACACCTGGAGTGGAGGGAGGTAACCAGGGCTTGGGGGCCCCGCCTGGGGCACCAGGGGTAGGGAGCAGGCCCTGAGCTCATCCACGGGAGTAGGTAGAAGCTGGACTGTGCTCCAAGCCCCCAGCACACGCTTCACCTAGTAGGCTTCACCCCCAAAACACAAATTCTTATGTAAAGTTAGAAGAATTCCAAGATGGCAACTGCAGAGCATTAAACTTCAAGCACTTCTAAGCCTGGGCCACCACACTCAGGCCACTGCTGCTTGTTCAACAATCAGGTCCCACGGATCTGCACCCAAATGCCTCTTTATCAGGCCCCTGCATGGTCATTTTCCTCCTGAGTGTCTGGAAGAGCCCCTTTCAGCCCCAGGAGGGAGTCCTTGCTTACCGCTGTCTGTGACCAGAGCCTGCTTCCTCCTCTACCCCATCTCCTGCCCCTGCGCCTGTGCCTAGGTTATGCCAGTCTACTTACACTCTGCAGGCTTTTTTCTCTCCCAGCCTTTGGCTGTGCCCGTGCTCAATGCATTTCCCAGCGCCACCTGCAAGCTCTAAGTCAACTCTTCCGAATTCATCTAGCTCATCACCTGCCTCCTGAAGTCTTCCTTGATCTCCAGGAAGCGGTAAAGAGGCTTCTTTTCTTTTCTCTCCTTGTGCTTTGTTCTGTGATAACCTACTGTGACACTTACTACATTTGTTCACTTATTTGCTTAATATATATTTATTGAGCATGTTTTATGTTCAGTTACAGCCTGGCTAACATTCTCCCTTGAGGGTTAACCAACCCCTAGAGATCACTGTCTCATCATCTTTATATCTTCAGGGTCTGGAAGCAACTAATAAATATTTGTTGAATTAAAGAAGGAGGGAAGAAAAGAAGGAAGGAAGGTCTACCCGAGGCCACTTCTGGCCCCATTATTTACTGGTATTTGAAGCCAGTTTTTTTAACCTGCATCTGGTGACACAGCCTTGAAGGCATGAAGCA
The DNA here is from genome assembly GCF_029407905.1 of Bubalus kerabau. NCBI lineage: Eukaryota > Metazoa > Chordata > Mammalia > Artiodactyla > Bovidae > Bubalus > Bubalus kerabau. The sequence continues at coordinate 44,224,567 of NC_073638.1, forward strand.
GTGGCCTGTTGGGATGGGGTGGGCACTGGGGAGGCAGAAGAGGAAGAATCAGTGGGCAGGGGCTGGTTAGCTCAAGGGAAAGCATTGAAGGGCTTGGAATGCTCTGGTAAGGATTTTGTACTTTACTCTCTAGGTGATGGGGAGCCGTTAAAGGTTTCAGACAGTCTAGTGACCTGATTCCATCTGAGTAAGGTCGCTGTGACTACAATCATAGGTGGACGGGGGACAGTGACATTCGCTCTGATGCTGACACAGGTGAGGGACTAGTTTGGACTCAGTGAGGTTAACTGCCAGGGAGTAAGAGCAGCAGGGTGGGAACATTCCAGACTCAGGGGGTCAGTTCTTTACCAACTGCCCCCTGCCATATTTCCACCAATTGGCAATGCATCCTCCTGAAACTGACAAGGACCAGAGCTCTTCTCTCTCCATATGGCCTCCAAAGTTCTTCAACCTTGAGAAGTTATCAGGAAATGGGATGGGACATTTGGCCATAGCTTTGAGGGATTTGCATCTAGTTTCTGATTATAACCCTCAATCTGTTCAGTGCTTTTAGAAAACATAAGCACAGATACACTATACAAAATATGCAAAAGTCCTAAGTGCTTTACCTGCTTTATCTCTTTATCTGATGGAATCCTCACAATAAACCCCTAAGGAGACAACTATTATCCCCATTCTACAGATGGGACTACTGAGGCTGAAGAAAGTTAAAAGTGTTGTCTGAGTTCACATACTTGGTGAATGAAGGAGCTGGGATGCTAGTCTAAGCCTAGCTGACTCCAAACACCTCACTTTTTTTTTTTAATTTATTTTTAATTGGAGGATAGTTACTTTACAATGTTGTGCTGGTTTCTGCCCTACAACAAGGTGAATCAACCATTAAGTATACATATATCCCCTCCCTCTAGAACCTCCCTCCCCTGCCCACACCCTACTCTTAACAGCTGCATTGTATCACCTCCTCAAATGGTAACCCCTGCTTGTAGGTATAAGCCTTGGGGCTGCACTGGCCTTGTATTCAGGGTCACTCACTGGAGTTTCTGCCTCTATTTACTGCTTTTGTGCTCCAGAGTGGAGCTCAGTCTTCCTTCACATGGCTCTGGATCTGTGTAGGGACAGGCTCCAGCGCTGGGGGGCTGTTGGGGGCTTACCTGAGTGCCTGGAAGCCACAGAGATTGGTGTGGGTAGGGACCTAGAGCCAGGGCAGCAGCCTGCCTTCTGGGCACACATTTCAGAGCAGAGACCTGTGTCCTCCCTCCTTCTGTCCATTGTCACCTGTCCCTCCACTGTCTGAGCTGGACCCCTGGGGACAGAGGGTGAGGCATTTCATGGGACTTGCAAAGGCTGGATTGGGAAACTGGCCTCTACAGAGCAGAGAATCAAGGCAGACAGGGGGCACCACAGACCCCTGCAGGGTGGTGGACGCCGTAAGGTTGCACCTGATGAGCTCCCCTGGGCAACCAAGCACGGGAAAATCAATACCATTTTCCACTTTCAGTGCTGGGCAACTACTTCTCATTACATCTCACACTTCTTCCTCTGTGCTTCTGGGGAGTGAGACGGTTCTCTGGTCACGGTCCCAGCCCTAATCTCTGTGCAGGCTGACAAGCCTGGTGAACACATGGCTCTGGGACCCCTGGTTTGTTTCACACTGCCTGGGAAGCCGGGGCCTAACACCTTGCCCTTAGCTACATCCATCCCTGCCTCCCCTTCTCTCTCTCTCTCTTTCTCTCTCTCTCTCACACACACACACACATGCACACACACACCATTGACCCTGACTCAAAGGTCCACATTTTCTAGACAGTGGAATATGTATAGCTGTATAAGCACCCACTTTATCATTTTAACCTTTTTGGATGAAAAATTTTCCCAAATCTCCTGACATTAAGAAAAGACTATATTTTTATCTCTTTTTATTAAAACAATAAATATTCATTATACAAAGTTTGGCAACTATAGGCCATTATGAGGAGAAATTATTTCATTCAGGAGTCATTAATGAAGAAGAAAATGCATACAGGTGTGCATGCATATGGAGTCTGTAAGGATTTGCATGTGGGCACCAAGAGAGGGGTGTGTTTATCTCAGTTCAAACATCATCTCCTCAGGGAAAGAAGGAGACTCTATGACCCACAGTGCCCAGAACAGTGCCTGGTCCACAGTCAGGGCTCAATACACACAGATTTGTAAAATGAATCAATGAACACACTTCAGCATAAGGACAGAGCTCCTGCCAGCCTCCATCCAGGCCCTTTCTCAGCTCCAGCTCAGCTGAGAATCAGGAAGGAAACAAAGAGCTCTGAATGAAACACACATCCTGAGTCTTCCTTTGAGGAGAGTCACCACACTCACAAAGTCTATTTCATCTTCTTTACAAATAATGTATAAAGTTTGGTTTTCTAGTCTTCATGCTCCAATGCTAACTTCCTGGCCTCCAAGCTTGCCAAAGATTAGGAGCAGCATGAAAACTGAAGATGCTAGAGACAGACACCCTGGTGGTTATAACCCTGTACACACCCACGCTGCATACACAAGGCTCAGAAATGTACAGTTGTGGGACATTCTGTGAAAGGACTTACACTCCTGCAGCCCCCAAAGCCTCGCGCATGCTAAGTCTCTTCAGTCATGTCCAAATCTGTGCAACCCTATGGACTGTAGCCCACCAGGCTCCTCTGTCCATGGGATTCTCCAGGCTAGAATACTAGAGTGGGTTGCCATGTCCTCCTCCAGGGGATCTTCCTGATCCAGGGATCAAACCTGAGACTCTTACATCTCCTGCACTGGCAGGTAGGTTCTTCACCACTAGTGCCACCTGGGAAGCCTCCCTAGCCTCAGAGTGAATCAATTTTTCCCACTTCCAAACATTAATGGTGACCTTGGCCATCTCAAGAAGATGAAATCCTATCTAGACTGCTGTCTTATAGAAGGCATCAGAGGCATATGACATTCAAGTTTTATTCTTTTCTTCCAAGCGACTCCCCCCTAGCCTTTCTCCTGTGTCTGGCCAGTGGGCCCACCCTAAACTATGTTGGGGACAGAGAGGAGCCGCCCCGTGTTGTCTCCAGTGACAGAATGATCTGGAAGGCACAGCTGTGGCTCCCCGCCCTTCCCATCCCCTGCGCGCTGTCCCAATGTTATTTTTAGCTTTTACCCCTCCAACTACGCTTCTCAGTGGGGTGTGCTCTGGTGCACCAGGAGCAGATCAGCCTTCCCAACAATGATTAATAGAGCCTAGCAGTTTAAGAATGCTTATTTGCACACAGTTATGAAGTGTCACAATATGTCTCCAATGCAAGCGGCTTCCATTACAAGCGGAACGGCAGAGCGGGAAGCACGAGCAATATTTCCTTAAAAGTTCATCGTAGGCAATGGGGTAGTGTGCGAAGCCAAACAAATCCAGGCAATAATGGAAATGTAGCATGAAATTACTTCTGTAAACAACAACCATTCATTATTTGAACATTTTTCATAAGCGAGCAGGCAGGGAGAGGGGCAGGGGCTGTGGGCGGGAGAGGAGGGGGGCCGCGGTGGGCAGGGTCCATCCACCCACCGGAATTTCCGGGCGGAGCTTTCTCAGGGCTCCCGGTGCCCATCTGTCTTCAGCAAAATGCCGAGGCGAGGCTCCATCCAGCCCAGCGCCCGCCGCCCGCCGTCAGGTTCCCTTTCTTCATTAAGCGGGATTGGTGCAGGCAGAGGGAATGTATGATTTAAGGAGGAAAGAGAGGCCCACTACTTAATGTTGATTTGGCGGAGTGTATAACCCCGGAGAGAAATGTAAATAGCAGCCTGCAATAACATGACAGCCCACTAATCATATTTACAAACGATATTAAATCTGTCCGCGCGCAGGCCTGCCTGCGGATTGGCCGGGCCGTAATTGTCATTGTAACCAGCGCCGGCTTATGGGAGGATTTAACTGCAGTGATATAAGGTGAGTCGCGGGCTTATTATGACTTTATTATTACCCGGTTTATGTTTATTAAAACAATTTGTCATGCAGAGCAGGAATGGAGGAATGGGAGCATTAAATCGTGCCATACTCAACCTGGAGAGATGACTCCGGGGATGAATGGCAGCGGGTCCTGAGCCTCAACTCGGTGGCCTCTGGAGCCGGCCCCCTTGGTACCAGCTGCCCAGAACCCTGGTCCAGCTGAGAAAGACCAGTCCACCAAAACCTCAGAACTGGGCAATGCACCGCCTGAGTCATTTCTGTGGCTCTAACTGCCTTTCAAATAGGAGTCAACTCAGGACAGCCATGGGAAGGACCAAGACTCGAGTTATTGCTGGGTGTCTGCAGGAGGGACCAAGAGAGCCAGCCTTGAGGTTTCCCCTTGACGATAGGATCAGAGCCAAGCCTGCAAAGGCTGCACCCAGGCAGCCTGCAGAGGCTCAGCACAAAGGTCTTGGAAGAAGTTTAATAAAATCTGCTTTATTTTCTCTGGGGGTCCTTATTGGTTATTTTTGAATTCATTTCATCCCCTATCTTCATTCTTTGACAAAGGCAGATAATGGGAGGTGGGGGACTGAGAGGAATAGGTCTAAGCCACTGGTAAATAATGTTCCCTTCCCCCAATCGAATTAGCCAAGGGCAACTGGCTTGAGGATGCGGGAGGACTGAGATAACTGGGCTGAAGCCTCGTGTGCAGACATGAAAGTTAACAGGCACCAGTTCAAGCTGCCAGCCCCAGGAAAGGCCCCGCATGCTGGGGACACACCAGCTGAGTCTTTGACTCTCATAAAGGCCTCAAAAATTCAACCCTTGGTCAGAGTGCCCTGGAGATGAATGACCAGACCTCAGAGATCAGGTGGGTCCTTCAGGGTCTCCACTAGCCCTTACAGTGCCTCTGCATATCTTACTCCAGGCAGGGGTGAGCCAAGCAGGGCCCACAGGTTGGATGTTGGCTTCTAATCTCATTTGTTCCTTTTGCCCTTGTGCAGTGAACAACCTATACAACTGTATGTGACACCCCTACCTCCTGCTTGAAGTGTCAGGATGTTACTATTTAAGCAACTCGCTGCCTGTACAATGTCTCCAAAGCCATTAATGTTCTGGGCAGTGAAGCAGGGTGAGTCTCCAGAGAGGGACATCATGGTTTGTTTTCCCTTCTGGGCCCTATTGCTGCCTATGAGATATGATGCCAGGTGCTCCCAGCAAAGGATGCCCTGGGACATGGTACCACCTCTCAGGCTCCATTCCCAGGGTCGTGGGACAGACACCTGGCTTCCGGATGTGTGCAGTACCAGGTGGTGGCCTCAGGTGCAGAGTGTCTCTGGAAGAGTCACCCTAGCCCTCTGCTTCCACACCCCATCCCTGCCAGGCCAGGAGGACCCCTTTGGGGGATCCTGACTCTGGGTATTTTGGGCAGTGGGAAGTGAACTCTGGGCCCCAGGTGTCAGCCTTCATTCTGGGCACACTCGTAGCAGGTGGGTTTCTGGCCTCTGGCTACATATCTCCTGTGGTGGGGAACTCAATCCCTTATGTAGCACCCTCTCTGGCTATGGAAATCTTTCCTGGGACACCCTCCCCAGGAAGACTTCGAAAATGAGGCTTGTCTCCTACGGCCCCTGTAGCTGCTCCTCTCCTGGCCCTGTGGCTCCCCTGCAGAGGGACTTCGGGGCCCCTCTCTGTCGGAGTCCCACCTCCTGATGCTCTAGGGTCTCCTGGAGTCCCTACTGAAGTGTGGGTCCCATGGTCAATGCCCTCAGCCTGCCCTCTCCCATGGGTATAGTCCAGATGGAGGCAGACCTGGGCCTTCCTCACAGGTCCTGGCTCTGGGGGAGCCTGGGGGATGCTTGCTAATTGTGGGCCCAGCCCCCAAGCCTGGGGGAGGCCTGTGGGCCTTGGGTTCCCTTTGTCTCACTTAAGAAAGGAGTCGCCAAGCGGTGGCTCAGAGGAGGAACAATAAGCCTTTATTGCAGCTGCCCTTCTCCATAAACACTCAACCTGCTGGCCGGCAGGAGAGGCCGTGCTGGCAAATTAAAAGTCTCTAACTTTCTTTATGTCTCCTTGGACACTCCAGCGCTTTAACACTGAACTGGCTGGCCTGGCTCAAAAACAAAGAGGCAGACTGAAGTCAATGAGGATCTGCCTGGGCGGTCCCTTCCTGGCCAGTGAATGATGGGTAGCTGGCTGGGGTAGGGTGAGTCTGGGGAGCCCTGGGGCCCTAGAAGGTCTCTTGGGGGAACCAGCCTCTTGACAGTCTCCGTCCTGTGGATGCAGATACTGAGTCCACACCAGCCCCCTCTGAAGTCCACATGCAAGGAAAGTGCAGCCTGGGCCTGGCCGAACTAGGTGAGCTGGCTGCCAGCAGAGGCAAAGGAAGCCTCTCTCAGGCCTACATGGTGTCTTGGCTGCCCCCACCCTTCTTGCTGAGTCCTGAGGCTGGTGGACCCTAGAAGGGATTGGTGGGCCTGGTCTGGTCCTACTACAAGTGAGGGCCCCATGCATGCTCAGTCGCTTCAGTTGTGTGACTCTTTTGTGACCCCATGGACTGCAGCCCGCCAGGCTCCTCTGTCCATGGGATTTCCTAGGCAAGAATACTGGAGTGGGTTGCCATTTTCTCCTCCAGGGGATCTTCCCGACCCAGGGATCAAACCTGGGTCTCCCGCATTGCAGGAGGACTCTTTACCCACTGAACCACCTGGAAGCCCCAAAAGGCCCCCATCAAAAACCTTGCCTTAGAGCCTCTGGACTCTCCCTGCAGGTTGAGCAGCAGCAGGGCCTGGATAGAGAGAGAGACTGGGACAGTCCCTGATAATTGATGTCATAACTCTTTTCACTCCTCAGAGTGCCAGGGTTTCCACCTATGTGCCAGTCATGTGCTGGGTCATGCCATTTTTCCAGCAACACCTGAGTCCTAGCTACCAGAGGAAAGCCCCTCTCGGCCAACAAATCCTCTTGCTCACAAAAATATGCACAATGTGCAGAATAGAGAAGACCTTTGTGGGAGTGTACTGACTGGAAAGGGGCACAGAGGAGCCTCTGGGATGCTGGGAATCTAGCCCTTGAATTGGGTGATGGTTACCTGGGTGCACACATATGTGAAAAACCATTGAGCCTGCCATTGCATGCTCTGCTCTACATAAATTTAAAATTTTAGTGATAATAAACAAATAAGCACAGGTCTTGCTTTAAGGAGCTCATTGGAATCTCAACTCTACAACCTGCCAGCTGGATGATGAGGTACATCAGCCAACATCTGAGGTTCAGTCTATAAACAGAAAGAAAGTGTTAGTCGCTCAGTCATATCCTACTCTTTGCCATCCTATGGGCTATAGCCCACCAGGCTCCTCTTTCCATGAGATTTCCCAGGCAAGACTGCTGGAGTGGGTTGCCATTTCCTCCTCCAGGCGATCTTCCCGACCCAGGGAATGAACTCCGGTCTCCTATATTGCAGGCAGACTCTTTACCGTCTGAGCCACCAGAGAAGCCCCATAAACAGGGAGAGCATCAAATACCTCTTTCCACTGGCCTGCGAGCTCCATGAGAGTAGGCACCACAGAGGAACTTCTCAGCAGAGAATGGGGACTCCCTTCTGTGTCCTTCCTTGCCCTACTAAGGGTCTGGCTTAAGAAATGCCGATATAAGAAGACCCTCCCCCCAGGTGTGGGAAGGGCTGTGGGTCTGAAAGGAACCCACAGTCCCCAAGAAACATCTTTATCTTGCTTTGCTGACATCCCAGTTATAATGTGGCTGTTGATGTGTCTCCATGAACCTCCAGCTGCTCTTCCATAAGGGGCTCGGGGTGTCCTCTCTCTCCCTTGGAAGAAGAGGGCCAGAACTGGGGTGCTAAGGCTGACATAGGCCTGGACACTGGAAATTAGAAGTGGGAGCCCCCTAGAGGTATTGGGACAGCTGAGTTTGGCTTGAAGACCAGTCAGAGTGGGCTTTGCTGTCCTGGCAGGAAGAGGAGGGGGCATTCAAAGCTGTGCTTAGACCAAAGTCCCAACAATAACTGGTTAAGAGACTAGTTCTCTGGGAGAGAAGAGGATTTGGGGTCTAGGTTAGGGATGGTGGGGAAGTGTGCTGGTCTCTGGCACTGAACACACCCAGACCCTGCCCACTGGCTAACCCTGCCTCTCTCAGGGAGGGGTGGGGAACCCATTGGGCTGGATGTTCTAAGCTGCTTTGGGGAGAAGGACCCCTTCTCTCCATCACTCTATCTGATCGTCTGCTAGGCTAGTTCATGGCAATTTCTTGGTCTGTTTCTTTAATCCCTGATTCTCTTCAAGCGCAGAGGGAAGAAAAAAAGCAAAAGCCTGTTGGTGGGATGAGTAGGGGAGGGGTGAAAAGAACTGAAGGAATTGGCTCCAGCCCTAGGCATCCGGACTTGATACCAGGTGGGGATAGCAAGGGCCTTTGAGGGTCCCGACCAGAGCTGTGAGAGTCAGACTGGGCTGCCTCCTCTTTCTTGACCTCTCCAGGATGGGCATGGTCAGTGTAAGTGGCTGTGGGCTAAGACTGCTGAGCTGCAGTCATTTTTATAGGCCGAGAACAGAGGCCTGGGGTGAGCAGCAAAAAAAAAGGCCAAATCCAGACCACAGGGCTGAAGACGCTGTCCGTTCACGGCAGCTCTGCAAACTCCCAGGACTGAGCTGACGCCTGAGCAGGACTCAAGCCAGGGCTCAGACACAGTCTAGGCTAGGTCGGGGGTCCACAGGCCCCAGAATGGCGGCTTCCTGCCTGCTGCTGGAGTGGTGGCAAGGAGGGCCTTGCGAACTCAGGCCACCCAAAGATTTGTGCTCCCCTCCAATGGCTGCCCTGGCCCAGCCTGGCCTCTGAGACCTGCCTGCTTCCAGGGAAGGGGTGGGAGAGGCCATGGTGCAAGAATAAGCTCTGGACAATGGAGCCAACTTCTTAGGGGAGAAACCTATTGAGACACTCAAATCGTGGCAGTAATTAGGCCACTTATTTGCAAAAGTCCAAATTAAATGGAAAATTTGGTGCTAATGAAAATGTTCCATTTTCCCCTTTATTAAATCTAGTTCTGTGCCTTCCAAGAGTTTGGGAATAGCCAGCCCTGATGGCTTTCTCACAGCCAGTTCATATCCTCTGATTGTAGAGTTGCTGAGACAGAACACACTCTCAGGGCCTCCAGTTACTGGCTCAATTGAAAAATGTCCTTCATAAGGTAGCAGCATTAACCCACCCCAGCCACCCACTCCTCCAGCCCTCTCCTGCCACATTGCTACCAGCCTTCTGCCTGTCACCATCCAGTGCGTGGACCCCTAGGAACCCAGGCCCAAGAGGAGGGGCCATGCGCTCACTGTGGAGCTGGGCTTCTGGTCGACCCCTTCTGGAGCCCAGGAAATCTGAGCTCAGCCTTTGTCCTTCCCAGGCCACCACCACTCCAGGCTGCCTGCCTCCTGACAATAGTTCTGGAATGAGCTGATGCACCCAAGATTCTGATTGGACCTGCACTTGGATCCCCACTTTACTAATGAGGGGCCTCGGGCAACCTAATTTACCTCTCTGGACTCCAGTTTCCTTTCTCTGTAAGTTGGGAGACAATGCTAGCGTCTGCCTCATAGACTGTTGTGAGTGAGGGTGAATGGAGGGAGGGCATCATAGAACCCTGTCCACGGTGGGGTAGAGCACCTGTCTGTGGTCAGATCCTTCCTTGAAGCACCCTCTCTGGTTGGGGTTAGGACATGTCACTCCAGCCTTTCTTGGATTTCCTCTGAAAGGTTTGGCAGAGGGTGGAAGAGTGGAGCTATAGGAGGAGAAGGTCTCAGGACATTTCACACACCAGGCAAAGTAGCAGGGGAGGAGCAGCCAACCCTGATCCCACCAGCAGGATACATGGACTTGGGAACCTGGCTGTCAGTGGGAAGGACAGTCATCTCCCACAGGCACACAACCTCCCCAATGGGCTCTCAAGGACTTGGCAAGGGGGCCCCAAGGAGACCTACATCTTGAAGCACAAACCATAGTTAGCATCTACATTTCAATTCAACTTCCAATTAGTCCACTGCCCGTAAAGATGTGTCAGGAACCTAGTGTGTTTGCGGCACTAGGCTTGAAGAAGTTGGGGAGAGGAGCAGAGCCACAGCCATCATTTAAAATAATGGACCCATCACACTCATGCTGTCCATCTTGGTGATGAGCACCCACACTCATGAGAAACGTGGAGGTCACCTTGACTCCTCTCTCTTCCTCATCTCCCCATCCTTTCTTACCTCATTCTACAGTCTCTGCTTCTCTGTCAGTTTTCTATCTGATCATTCTCTGCCCTCTGCCTCACTCCCAGTCCCCGCCCCCCCCCCCACAGGTCCCAGGGAGATCATTCTGAGTGAAAATTTGAACTCCTCACCCTCTGCTTCAACCCCTTCCGTCACTAGAAAGTTCCCCGTTGTATCCAGGATAAATTTAAACTTGGTAGTTCACATATTCTGCATCTATCTCACCTCCTCCAGGCATCCCTCCTCATCACATCCTCCAGTTGTACCAAATAGCTGTCATGTCTCAGATGCAAAGTAGTCTCTCATACTTTTAGGTGGATTCTGGTTGTTTTTGCTTTCTTAAGATGTCTTCTCACGTCTGAGACCTGAACCATTTCTACACGGTTTGAAAGAAGATGGGTAGGTGATCTTGGTCTTTGATCTAGGATGATAATAACACTCATTCCTTCTAGGCACAGAGATTAATGCAGGAATGTTAGGATGCCTCCCTGAGAATCACAGCTGAAACTTAAGGAAGAAAATACTTCCTATTGATAATGTTAGGCTGAAAGAGAGTCTAGGGGGGCAACCTGATTCATTACATAGAAAAAGCCTATTTGAATAATGTAGAGAGAAATAGAACCTCAAAATCAATTAAGCTCCTGGATCCAGCCATGCCTGAACCCACTACACATGACTTTTCAATTGTGTAAATTAAAAACAAAATTTATTTTTGCCTACTTTGAATCTTCACAAAGACAAGGCTGAATTGCTCACACTATGTATTCAAAACTGTCAGTAATTCTCAACCTCCCTTGTCTTATTGGAAAATAAGGCAACTAATTTTGAGACATATCTCAGATGTCAACTGCTCTGAGAAGTCTCTTTTTCCCATTCTGATTATGATAATACCCCTTCTCTGTGCTTCCATATCTTACTTCATACTGCCACAATTACCCATTCCCACAATCATTTGTGATCATGTTGATGGCAGGATCCATGTCTAATTTATCCTCTATAATCCCTTTGTCCAGCACATGATTAGACACCAAGCAGGGTATATGGGTATGATTCAGTTAGTATTGTTGTTGTGTTCAGTCATTCAGTCATGTCCGGCTCTTGCGACCCAATTGGGACTGCAGCACACCAGGCTCCCCTGTCCTTCCCTGTCCTTCTCTATCTCCCAGAGTTTGTTCAAACTCCACTGAGTCTATGATACCATCCAACCATCTCCTCTGTCACCACCTTCTCCTCCTGCCCTCAATCTTTCCCAGCATCAAGGTCTTTTCCAGTGAACCAGCTCTTCACATCAGGTGGCCAAAGTATTGTAGCTTCAGCTTCAGCATCAGTCCTTCCAATGAATATTCAGGACTGATTTCCTTTAGGATTGACTAGTTTTGATCTCCTTGCTGTTCAGGGGACTCTCAAGAGTTTTCTCCAGCACCACAGTTCAAAAGGATCAATTCTTCGAACTGTGGTTCAAAGCCATGAAATTAAAAGATGCTTGCTCCTTGAAAGAAAAACTATGACAAACCTAGACAGTGTACTAAAAAGCAGAGACCTCACTTTGCTGACAAAAGTCCCGTATAGTCAAAGCTCTGGTTTTTCCAGTAGTCATATATGGAGGTGAGAGTTGGACTGTAAAAAAGGCTGAGCGCCAAAAAATTGATGCTTTTGAAGAATTGATGCTTTCAATTAGTATAAAGATAAAAAACAGATAACTAATCAATATTATTTAAGGATGCATACATAAATAGTAAAACAGTAAGAAAAAAACCAAGAAAAGTATTTCCCTAGAAGTCAGAGTGGTGGTTATCCCTGGGGAAAAGGAAGAGAACGCAGCTGGTAAAGAAAGAGTCTGGAAATATAATATTTTAAAATCTGAGTGATATTACACAGATGTTAATCTTATTATATTTTTTTAAATTCTATATATATTATGTATACTCTTTTATACATATAGTTTCACTACAAAGAAGAAAATGAATGAGATTTTTTCAGACCTTTTTAATTGTTTTCTAATTCTATTGCACTGGAGTCATAGAATGTGTCATTAATTATATCAAATATTTAGTGTCTGTTAAAACATCCTTTATGGCCTATTATATAATCAATTTTGTTAATGTTTCATGTATACTTGAAAATAAAGTATAGTCTATTGGACTCAGGGTTTTTATAGTAAACTATTAATTGTGTAATTAAGTCATAGGTATTCAATTGCCTACGTTTTTACTATTTTTTTTTTCTGTTCCATCAGTTTCTTAAAAAAAATGTTAAAATTTCCCATTATAATTGTAAGTTTGTCAGTTTCTCTGACAGTTCTGTCAAATTCTGCTATGTAATTTTGCCTAATGTATTGTCAATTTTTCCTCATAATTCTGTCATTTTAAGGTTATATTATTAATAGCAATCAGGTTCAGCATCAGTATAGATCTCTATTGAATGTTTCCTCTTGCCAGTAAATATTCACCTTCTTTAAATCTGAAATATTTGTAGTCATAAAATCCCTTTCACTTGATATTAATATTACTATGTCTCCTTTCTTTTGGTTATATATTTACAGTATATTCTTCTGTCCTTTTACCAACAAATAGTCTGCAAAAGTATGTCTTAGTTTTTATGTCTCTTATAAATAATTTATGACTAGATTTTAACTTCTTATCTGAGAGTATCTCAGAATGTTGTTGTTCAGTACCAAGTCGTGTCTGACTCTTTGCGACCACATGGACTGCAGCATGCCAGACCTCCCTGTCCTTCACTATCTCCTGGAGTTTGCCCAAGTTAATGTCCATCTCAGAATAAGTGGGTTTAATTCACTTAAATTTATTGTAATAACTGGTAAAGTTGAACTATTTTATACCATCTTTAACATTTTTGGCCATGTACTTTTTTTTTCCTTTCCTGTATTCAATAGGATTCATTGAGTCTTATTTTTGTTGTTTTTTTGACTGCTTCGAGTCTTAGTTTTGGCATGCAGGATATTTGTTGCAGTATGTGGGATCTTTAGTTGCTGTGTACAGGCTCTCTAGTTGTGACTCCAGAAGTTGCCGCATACAGATTTCATTGCTCTGCGGCATGTGGGATCTTAGTTCCCCAACCAGGGATCAAACTCATGACCTCTGTATTATAAGATGGATTCTTAACCACTGGACCACCAGGGAAGTCCCTATGGAGTTCTTTTTATCACCTGTTTTCTTCTCTCTGCTGGTTTGGATGTTATACCTTTTTTAAAAGTCCAAACTTAGTTTCTTTATTTGCCTCCAACAGTACAAAAATTTTTAATGCTTTAACTTCAATCCCCACTCCTATCTTCTTGCTATTGTTATAAAATATTTTAGTTCTACCTTGTTTTTAACACTTTCTAAAGATTAGTCTTCATTTTGCTTATTTTGTTGTTGTTGTTCAGTCAGTCAGTCGTGTCTGACTGTTTGAGACCCCATGGACTGAAGCATGCCAGGCTTTCCTGTCCTTCACCATCTCCCAGAGATTGCTTAAACTCATGTCCGTTGAATCGCTGATGCCATCCAACCATCTCATCCTCTGTCATCCCCTTCTCCTCCTGCCCTCAACCTTTCCCAGCATCAGGGTCTTTTCCAATGAGTCAGTTCTTTGCATCAGGTGGCCAAAGTATTGGAGCTTCAGCATCAGTCCTTCCAATGAATATTCAGGGTTGATTTCCATTAGGATTGACTGGATTGATCTCCTTGCTGTCCAAGGGACTCTCAAGAATCTTCTCCAACATCACAGTTTGAAAGCATCAAATATATATATATATATATATATATATATATATATATCCAAAAACATCAGATCAGATCAGATCAGTCACTCAGTCGTGTCCGACTCTTTGCGACCCCATGAATCGCAGCACGCCAGGCCTCTCTGTCCATCACCAACTCCTGGAATTCACTGAGACTCATGTCCATCGAGTCGGTGATGCCATCCAGCCATCTCATCCCCTGTCGTCCCCTTCTTCTCCTGCCCCCAATCCCTCCCAGCATCAGAGTCTTTTCCAATGAATCAACTCTTTGCATGAGGTGGCCAAAGTACTGGAGTTTCAGCTTTAGCATCATTCCTTCCAAAGAAATCCCAGGGCTGATCTCCTTCAGAATGGGCTGGTTGGATCTCCTTGCAGTCCAAGGGACTCTCAAGAGTCTTCTCCAACACCACAGTTCAAAAGCATCAATTCTTCAGCGCTCAGCCTTCTTCACAGTCCAACTCTCACATCCATACATGACCACAGGAAAAACCATAGCCTTGGCTAGACGAACCTTTGTTGGCAAAGTAATGTCTCTGCTTTTGAATATGCTATATATATATATGGCTTTCCTCATGGTTCAGCATTAAAGAATCCACCTACAATGCAGGCGATGTGGAGATTCAGGTTCAATCCGTGAGTTAGGAAGATCTTCTGGAGGAGGAAATGGCAACCCACTTCAGTATTCTTGCCTGGAAAATCTCCATGGGCAAAGGAGCCTGGTGGGCTACAGTCCATGGGGTTGCAAAAGGGTCAGACATGACTGAGTGGCTAAACAGCAACAAATACATACACACATATATATGTGTGCGCATCTAATATATATATGATTTGTATTCCATTTCTGGTTCATGGAGATACTAATCTTATTTTTGAAACTGCCTATGAACTTTTGGTTTTCACTTCAGGTAATCTACTGTCATTGCTCATTGTATTAACCAGGTCAGACCATCAAAGTGTGAACCAGCTATGTCATTCTGAAACTGACACTCCCACTCTTTTCAGAAATTCTGGATAAGGAGAGTGATGGGTCCAATTTGTATTAGTGGATCCAATGCAGTGACATAGGTTACATGCCCACCTTGTGGTAGAGGTAGTGCTGGATACTTGGACTGAAAGCCACATTGGACAGAAGGAGGTTTTTCCCAAGGCAAGAAGGAACAGTTCATCAAAGAAGGGAGACAGGATAACACACTGAGCGGAACACAATCATGGCTGTCATAGTGCACAGTGGGAACCCTTCTTATGATCTGGACCCCCTGGAAAGCTTAGACTTACTGTTACATTTCGATTTCAACACTTCGAATGCCCAGTGGATGGCTGAGTATAAGGCAGGACCTCAGCTGGATTGACAGGAGACACATTAGTTCAGCACAGGAGAGGGCCAACCTGGGCGAGCCCCTTTCCCTCAGGCCCTTCTCCAAGAACAGCAGAGGCTGAGAAGCAGGGCAGCAAGGTTGGTCGATGTATGAAGTCCCTTCAACTGAAACATTTACTTTTCCTCAAGCCCTAGAGGTATGTAAGTAGACCAAGAGGCCTATGGTTCCAAAACTAAGGCAAGAGGGGTCTGGTACTGAGCTGGGGTTCAGATGCCATCTGTCATCATGGTGGGAACAATCATTTGTTTAAGCTCTAGTCTGAGTACCCAGGGTCATGGGATGCTGGGCAGATGGACAGCCTGCCAGGGGGCTTTGGTAGGAGGACAGTGGTCCATGGATCTTGGCTAGCCAGGGCAGAGAGCTCTGCCTCCCTCACCAGGGCTCCTGGGCTGGAAGGGAGATGGGTGGAGATGGATGGGTCCCCAGACAGGGCTCCTGGGTCAGTTTCTACTGTACTTGAGTCCCCCTCATCTAGGCCTGCTCGGCACTGCCACTGTGGCGGTCACAGCTCATGGCATCTTTCATTTCATTTAGAGCTTGATTTGTTTACAAACTAATAAATATGATTTATAAAATGTGCCCGTGGTTTGCTAATTACTGCACATATGGCGTTTTCGTTTTGTAAAACTGGCATTTGCATTCTTTGTAGATTATGACTTTGTGTCCCCAGTGCTAATTAGTCTGATTAGGCAGAGAAGTTCCCCATTACCAGGCTGAGAGGCCGAAGGCTGAGGCACTGGGGGAAGAGGGGCTGCTGATACGGTCAGTCTTGCAAGGAGGAGCCAGAGCGGCCCCAGGACTGTGCTGAGGACCCTGGAATGTCAAGCAGCCCATTCTGTGTCCTTTCCCCAAATCCAATTAAGCACAGTTCGTTAGCACGAATTTCTTAATCAGCCTTAATCTTCCCACTGAATGCACAATTTCTGAATTGTCACAGAGCTGGGTCAGCCCGCAGGCAGTCAAGAGGCTGGCAGGGCTTTGGTAGGAGAGTGAAGGGACAGCAGGCTGCCAGACCCTTCCCAGTGGCCAGTGAGAAGTCCCCACAGTGCTGGGCTTGCTGACAACCAAGACCTTGAGTGGCTGAAGGGGATCCTAGGGCACTAGGCCAACTTATGAGCCTCAAGCAAGAAGTCCCCCAAATGTTCTAGTCCACAGATTGTAACCTCAGGCCCTGGAGAACATGCATTTGGGTCCACTGGAGGAGCAGCTAGAAGACTGAGCACTAGACTCGAAGGTCTTGTGATTGGCTCCAAGCATTCAAAGGGACCTGCCTTTGAATGGGCCTAGGTCAGCAGCCATGTTCAAGGATGAGGCCTCTCTGGTTCTCTGGGAAGTGTAACATCTGAAGTTCTCATAATATAAAAAGAAGAGGAAGAGAGAGCCCCCTACAAATCACTGGCATTGGATCTCTCACCAACATGGGTGAGCTTGGGCTGGGACCAGATATAATTTGTGTTAGAAAAATAAGAAAAGGTACCATTGCTTGCATCCTGAGCACCATAGAGCAATGTGTACTTGCTTCATTACCTCCAAGGGAGATGATATTCCTAAAGCATTTAGTATAAGGTGTGGTAAGCATCTTTGGAGTATTCCTGCCAGAGATAGTTATATTTAAACAGAAATGAGAGAAAGGTCCCTACTGATGAACGTGCAATGGTGGAATTACAATAGATGTTCAGAGTCAGAGGACTCCAGGTAAGGTCAGGTAAAGGCTTCCTAGAAACTCTGTGGCAATGAACAGAGGCAGCTCCAGGTCCCAGACCCCCATCCCCACCCCAACCTTTGCTTCCCAGGCAAACATTTGGAAAGAACTTGATCACACATTGTCCAACCTCCTTCCTCCCCAGGAACATGTGGCCGGCTCATTCATCTCTCACGGGCCAGGAGGCTGGATAAGTGACATTCCTCTGCTCCCCCAGCTCCCTGTAGTTTTCCAGGCTTGATACTTAACACACTGGGTTGCAAGGGCTGTTTTCCTGTCTGTCTTCTCACAGTTCCACAGGCAACTTGAGGGCAGAACCATGGCTGCCTTACTCTCTGCTGCAGCCATAGTGGAGCTGAACTTGGATGGATGCAGTGTAGCTGAACTTGGATGGACGGATGGATGCAGAGATGAATGGATTTCCACGAGTTCTGGAAACTGTCTCCTCCTGTACATACCTTTGTCATTGTTTGGTGCTGTGACTTGATGGGGCCTATGTATGAGAGGAATGGGGTGGAATAAGGGCAGAAGCATTATTTTGGCCTAATTCTCTGTCTCTATGGGCAGGGTAGGACAGGAGGCCTCACAGACTCACTGAGGGAGGGACTGGGGACCCAAGATCACCTGGGTCCAGGTTGGCCTTCCTCATGGAGTCAGGAACCTGGGAGGAGCCTCAGACCTATGCTTGGAGATCTGGGGGTTCCTAGGGGAGAGTCCTGACCTTGGAAGAAGAAGACTTCAGATCTGGTCTTGGTTGACCTTGGAAGGGTCTCTTCCCTGTCTGAGCTTCCATTATCTCCTTTGAACAATAGAGATCAAATAGACTTCCAGGCTTCCTCCCTGAACAACACGTGATTTAAAGCAGTAACTGTAGACAGGGAGGGACCAGTGTGTGCTTGTGTGCTTGAGGTTGTGTTGATGTGAACGTGTGTGTGTGCATGTGTGGGGGAGGGAAGCGAGTGCAGATCCATTGTTCCAGGCAGGGCCAGTTCAGTGACAACCTTTAGGAGAGTAGTAGCATTTTGCTCAGGGGTCAGAATAGAGAGGGGTGGGCCCGAGCCCCCACCCGTCTCCTGGTTGGATGTAAGAGAGGCACAGTAAGAGGATTGGCTTGGCCCATCTATTTGAATTTCATAACTGGCCTCCTGGTGTAGGGATATGATTCTTTCTCTTTCTTCAAAAATCTTAATGCATTCTGCCTTAAAATTGTTTTGAAGTAATAAAGGGATTTTCACAGGCAACAGATGAATCTCTGGACAGACTTAATCTGAGGCCAAAAGCCAGAGACGGGGATTTACCTCCCATAATGATTCCTTTCAAGTGAGACAAAGCGGAAACCCGACTTCCAGTCCTGAAGGGGATCCACAGTGGGGCAGGAGGGAGCACCCCAGAAGCCCCTGCTCCCGGCCCATAAGCCTTGCGTGTGAGCAAACCTAAACCAGCAGCTCTACAAACCTCATTTCAACCAGCTGCTGGCTGCCTCGCTAGCCAGGAACCAACTGCCTCAGCTGACCTCAGGGGTCTGATCTGTTCCCATCCAGGCTACCTGGCCACAGTGAAAGCAGGGAAGGAACACTGGGGCTTAAAACCACAGGAAGTGTTGTGGAGCAGGGCAGAAAATGCAAGCCCAGCTCAGGCCCTTCATCCTTCTGTTCCTTAGACCTTTCTGCAGTGAAGGCTTCCATCAGTCTGGTTCTCAGTCTGGACCTTTTCCCCGTAGATGTCTCACACGTGCCCCCTACTCACTGTGTCCACAGCTAGCATGCGTGCATGCATACATGCTCAGTCACTCAGGCATGTCCAACTCTTTGTGACCCCATGAACTGTAGCCCACAGGCTCCTCTGTCCATGGGATTTTCCAGGCAAGAATACTGGAGTGGGTTGCCATTTCCTCCTAGAGGGGATGTTCTGAGCCACGGATCAAACCCGCATCTCTGGCACCTCCTGCTTTGGCAGGTGAATTCTTTACCACTGAGCCACCTGAAAAGCTAGACTCATCATCATCTCCCGGGCCTGCCCCCGCTCTGGTGAGCCTACTCACCAAGATAATATCACCCCCTTCCTGACCAGGGCACCAGAATGGCTGGCATTCTGGGAGGGAGTGGGATAGTGTATTCTTACTCCCCAGAGACTTCCCAGCTCAGAGAGGGGCCAGTGGGTGTACTTGACCTGATCAAAGTCAGGTGAGGACCAGACTGAGGACCAGACTGATGGAAGCCTTCACTGCAGGAAGGTCTAAGGAACAGAAGGATGAAGAGCCACAGACAACCCCTAGAGACCCACTTCTCTCTGTGCTTCCCGTTCTCTTCAGAAACTTAGTCCTGCATAATTCTGATGCATGGCCCTTTGTGCATCCACACTGGCTTCTGGTC
The DNA here is from genome assembly GCF_029407905.1 of Bubalus kerabau. Classification (NCBI taxonomy): domain Eukaryota; kingdom Metazoa; phylum Chordata; class Mammalia; order Artiodactyla; family Bovidae; genus Bubalus; species Bubalus kerabau. The sequence continues at coordinate 44,243,941 of NC_073638.1, forward strand.
TTTAGATTATATCTAATGGCCTGGGTAATAAAGCACTCTAACCCCTCCTGTACTCAGCCCCAGTACTATACTCAGCACATATGTGCATAGGTGCCCACACATGTGCAGATGTCCAGGCACACGTGTAGCTGAGTGATCATACGTCCACACATGCACATGAAGGCAAACCCTTCGTATGCTGGGCTTGGAAGTCTCACTTTGCAGCCCAGGGTAAAAAGGCATGATGCAAGCCAGTAAGGACTCTCAAATTTCTAGGTAAAACTCTGAGATGACAGGAAAAAGGAAATGATATTACCTTTCTCATGGGCTGGGGCCACAGTCCCAGAGGTCTCATGTAGGTCATGACCATGTACTGCTCTGGGAACTGGTCAAAGTTCCTGAAACTGGGGCAGAATTACTCCCTGCCCAGATGCATGCTGAGGGCGTCTTCTGTGTCTCAGGCCCATTCTCAGGCCTTTAAGACAGCTATTATTTTGTGGGGAGAGGACTAAGTTGGACCTGGGTACTGATTCTAAGACTCCTCTCATGGGCTTTGTGACCTTGGGCAAGTCACTTAACTTCTCTGGGCATGTTTCCCCCTCTGTAAGGTGGGAAAGATTGAAGGCAAAAGGAGAAGAAGGCAGCAGACGATGAGATGGCTGGATGGGATCACCAGTTCAACAGACATGAACTTGGGCGAACTCCTGGAGATGGTGGGGGACAGGGAGGCTTGGTGTGCTGCAGTCCACAGGGTCACAAAGAGTCGGATATGACTTAGCATCTGAACAACAGCAACAAGGTGGGTATAATGACGCCTGCCTGTCTATCTCTAGGATATGAATCAGCGACAGTGAAAGTTCTTCAAAGCTGCAAAGGCTTGTAGTTATTCCAGGGGTTATTAAAACCCCTGCCTCCAAAGCTGGCCTTCCCAGAGGAGACGATGCCATGTTTTTTGAACATGGAGCAAATTCCTAGACTGTGCCCTCCCCCTCTCCACTATTTCTGCCTTGGGTTGTCAAAAATGGTAATCTTCTCTCAGGCCTGAAATTATGAGCCTGCTTTATTGGTCAAAGGCCATAATAATTTGAGCTCTTATTTTATAAACTCATTTCTGCACAGTGATATCCTGATAGGAGCAGGAATAATAAATCACAAACATGTCCCCCAAGATTGCATTGTAAATGTCAAACTAGACAGGAAATTGTAATTAAAGAAAGGAAATTGCTACAAAGAAGCACTTGATTTTAAAATGAGCCAAGCATAGAATTTTCTAAGCATTTAATTATAGTCCAATTTCAACTGACTTGGCTTTTGCAGTCATATTTCTTATTATAACTCTTCTACATAATAACCCAATCTCCCTGCTCACAGAGGTCCGGCCCGTCAGAGGGTAAGATCACCGCACAAGTACAGGAGTTAGGAACTTTATAGGGACAGTAATCATGGTGGAGGCTGGGGTGATGGACACAGGTGCCGGAATCTTAAATCAACCACAGTTGAGTTTCCAGCCAACGGGGGAGCAACCTAACACCTGGGAGGAAGCCGATTTAGCCTGACTTCCGCCCAGTGAGAAATGCACTCAGGCAATTGCTTCCATCAGGAGAAGAGAGGCCCAGGCTCCCATGTTCTGTTCCTCAGATCTTCAAAGATGCATGGGAATGGCCCCCATCCAATCCACCCACCTACCAGCCACACTTTACCCAGGTCGCTCCTTAGACTGGGTGCAGGTTAACATCCACATCCTCTGCACCTGGATGCTGGGGTAGGGAGGGCCTTGTATACATATCTAACCAGGTGTTCAGTGGCCACAGGCTCTATAGGCAGGAAAGCAGGATGGCTCAGAATGTAGGACGTGGTACCAGACAAGAGTGGGTTCAAATCCTAGCTCTGCCACTTATGGTCTTGACATGCTCATTTGTAAAATGGGCATAATGATGTCTCCATCTTGTCTGATACATTGGTTAACAATCATAAGAAAGACTGATTACAATGGTTCTTGTCGCCTGAGTCTATGTTATTCCAAAGAGGAAGATGGGGAAATGGGTGGGCTGTCTTGATTGAGGTGGGCAGCTCAACTGGATAGGGCTGAGCTAGTGTGATAAGTGGTGGCTATCGGAAGTGAGGGTGAGGTGGGATGACCAGGGGCCCTCTGTTGCTACCCCACATGGTGAGAAGTGACCAAATCACATCAAAAAGTCTCTGTTGGCCCAGGAATGATCCCCAAAGTAACCTGTGCACCACATCTTCTTGTCTCTCCATCACGTTTATAGACCTGAAACTGGTTAGCTACTAGTTCAACTCCTGGTCCATGGAGGCTATTCCTCTCAGCTGGGATTCCTCATTACCCTCTTCAGGCTTAGTCTCTCCCACAGGAGGGGCAGGAAGACTCAAAGCCAGAGGATGCTTCTTTCTCAACCCTTCCTCTCTCTTCAGTCAATTCAGCTAGATTGTGGGCAGCAGAGTGGATTAAGTCTGACACTAGTAGAATAGGGCTTGGCCCCCGGAAAGACCCAAAGACCACTGGCTCAGTGGAAATGTTACCCAAGGAGTTACTATGAGTGGAAGTCTTAACAGGTCTGCTAGTCTGGTTGTACTATTTTGCCTTGCACCAGCTCCAGGGAGAGGTATTTATACAGTCTACAATATGGATGCTACCCCTTTAAATTGTGCAGTGCACAACTTGAACAACAGAACATGGTAAACTTAGGCTCTGGGCCCAGAGTTAGAATTGCAGAGTCCAGAGCTCTGTTGGAGCTATACTGGTGGCGAAGTGAGGGTCAGGTTGGAGAGAAGTACAGAAGTTTGAAGATTTGGGCTTGAAATGAAGTGAAGAGTCAAAGGTCCCAGGAATCAGAGCAGAAACCAGAGGAGTAAAGTCACAGAGGACTGCAAAGGCATGTCTGGAACCATAAGCTGCATTAAGTATGGGCTGATGAACCCTCTCCCTTCTCCTCTGCTTTATGGGGTTTGTCTCATCCCAATCCTCCTGGCAAGCAGGGGAACGTGGTTTCCAAAGCAAGTGATGAGTCAAGCACCAGTGTGCCCACTGGCAGAATATCCCCATCCCTACCTGTGACGAGTCAAATGCAGGGATCACGCCACACAGGAGAGACAGTGTGTAGTTGGTGACATGGGACCCACTTCCTGGGCTGTGAGCATCTGAGGGTCCTGGCTCAAGGCTTCCTGGCAGAAGTGCCATTGAAGATGTTTACAGAGAGAGCACTTTGGAGTTTCGAGGGCACCACAGGGGGAAAAGGCATTTCAAGGAAATGGAACATACAAAGCTGTGAGGATACATTCATTCATTAAAAATATATATATATTGTGACCAGTACATGCACTGTTCTGGGCACTGTTATTGTTCAGTCATTAAGTCATATCTGACTCTTTGTGACCCAATGAACTGCAGTATACCAGGGCCTGCTTCCCTGTCCTTTACTATCTCCTGGAGTTTGCTCAAACTCATGTCCATTGAGTCAGTGATACCATCCAACTATCTCATCCTCTGTCGTCCCCTTCTCCTCCTGCCTTCAGTCTTTCCCAGCATCAGGGTCTTTTCCGGTGAGGCAGCTCCTCACATCAGGTGGCCAAAGTTTTGGAGCTTCAGCTTCAGCATCAGTGGTGCCAGTGTATTTTCAAGGTTGATTTCTTTTAGGATTGACTAGTTTGATCTTCTTGCTGGGGTAATAGAGATGCTGCAAAGAACAAAACAGGGAAAAATCCTCTTCTTCATGAAGTTTCCCGTCTATTGGAAGAGAAAGATAGAAAATGCTACAATAAACAAATTGTACAAATGGTGAGGAGGGGGAAGTGGTGGGGGCAGAGAAGAAAGAACCAGGTTGCAGAAGGCCTCATAGATAACATGGCTGGTGGCTTGCTGACTATCTCGTTGAGAGCAGACTCAAAGGGGTCACAAGGGCCCCCTTGTGGACACCACCTGGGTTCAGATCTTGGCTTGGCCACCTACTAACTGTATAACCTCAGGGAAACAACTTCTCTGAACCTCAGTTTCTTAAATGCAACCCAGGGATTCATAATACTGTCAACATCATAGGATGGTTGCTGGTGTGCTTAGTCACTAAGTTGTGTCCAACTCTTTGCCTGCCAGGTTCCTCTGTCCATGGGATCTCCCAGGCAAGAATACTGAAGTGGGTTGCCATTTCCTCCTCCAGAGGATCTTCCTGACCCAGGGATCAAACCCGAATCTCCTGCACCTGCTGCGCTGCAAGCCTATTATTTGCTACTAAGCCATAGGATCACTACAAGGTTTAAAACAGTTATTTCACCTAAAATGCTACAAGCAGGTACCTGGCTTGTAGCAAGTACAAGCTTGTAGCAGAGCAGAGGAGACACAAGTCAGCTCTCCAAGTCATAAAGCTCACCTATGCTGGCATGAGGAGGTGGTATGCAGGGGCCAAAGGGAGGGAGAGGGGCTTTGCAGTAGTCCAGGGAAGAGATGATGGTAGCCCAGGGTGAGGGGTCACAGTGCCCCTCGCTAGGGGATGGGGAGAACTGGAAGGATTGGAGAAAAATGTGTGAGGTCACCTTGGTGAACTGTACCTCATACTCCCTCTTAGAAGGAGGGAATTTGAGGACTTCCCCTGTGGTCCAATGGCTAAGACTCCATGCTGCCAATGCAGGTAGGCCCATGTTCAATCCCTGGTCAGAGAACTAGAGTCCACATGCAACTAAAAGATCCTACATGTTCAACTAAGACCAGTGCAGACAAATAAATAATTATTATTATTATTATTTTTAAAGAAGGAGGAGTGAAGTTGAGGGAGAGGGCGGAGCAGCGACATTAGGCCCTCCTCATTGCTGATGATGTTCCTTCAGTGGCCTTCTCCTCACTCTCCCTCCTAGAGCCCACTACTCTTCTCTGCCCCCCGGGAGTTCATTTCAAGAAGGCCCTTCCCTCCCCCTGCCTGAAGTGCCCTGCCCTCTCTCCTGATAGGATCCAGTCCAGCCTTTGGCCTGGTGGTCAAGGCCCTTCCTACCCTGACCCTGCTGCTGCTGCTGCTAAGTCGCTTCAGTCGTGTCCGACTCTGTGTGACCCCAGAGACGGCAGCCCACCAGGCTCCCCTGTCCCTGGGATTCTCCAGGCAAGAACACTGGAGTGGGTTGCCATTTCCTTCTCCAATGCATGAAAGTGAAAAGTGAAAGTGAAGTCACTCAGTCGTGTCCGACTCCTAGCAACCCCATGGACTGCAGCCCACCAGGCTCCTCTGTCCATGGGATTTTTCCAGGCAAGAGTGCTGGAGTCGGGTGCCATTGCCTTCTCTGACCCTGACCCTAGCTAGCTCCATATCTCACTGCCCCTTCAAGAGCGCTTGTGCTGCCCTCATCAGGCCCTGCTTCCTTCTGCAGGCCCCTCCACGGCAGCTTGGCCCCCATTTGCTCCCCGGGAGCCCAGTCTATGGCGGTGACTCAGGGGTGCCTCCTGGTGGCCACAAGGTGAGTTGCCTGCATGCCTCCTCAGGAAGGAGTTCTCCAGCCAGCACAGCTTCCCTCTGGAGCTCTGCTTCTGCACTGTGTCCTCAGTGGCTGCAGGTTGGAGGGAGTGTGCCCATGTCCCAGAGCCCTCTACCTGGCATAGGCAGGGTCCATTTGTGAAGGAGGCACATGTTTACTCATGACTACAACTTTGTGCCCTGTATCTTGTGACCTTTTGGTCAGGGAGAACCCAAAATCTTCTCTTAGAAAAACAGACCTTCATGAAAGGCCTGCAGACTCCCCATTAAGATGACACTTTAATGGGGGAAACTGAGATGCTCTGGGCCAGAGGCAGCTGGCCCGGCCTGCCCTCAGGGCATCCTGAAGCAGTTCTTCCTGGAGGAGAGAGCTGTCAGGTTGTACCGTCACATCAAGGCCCCATCTCATTCTGGCTAAGACACAAGACCATATCCCAAGTCTCCTCCTGCCCTCCAAGACCCTCTACCATAGCTCCCCCACTGAGAACTCCGTGGCCTGACCATGCCCCACCTGCTTCCCCTGCCCCCGAGGGACCATCCCCCTGCCCTGCTCACTCCTGTACTCCACCTTCTTAATCAGCTCCTGCACCCGTTCTTCCAGGGAGCAAGGCTGCCCTGGCCTTCTTGACCCATCTCTGTTTCTCCCTCCTCTTTTCTCCTGGAACCACCAGCCAGCCATCACAGAGAGCCCTCAGGGCCGAGAGAGCCTCTGGGTCTAAATCTCAGCCTTGCCAGCCCCCAGGCCTTCCATTGGCTCCTATCAGGCTTCCTCTAGGCCATGAGACCTCCAGGAATAGGGACCATCTGCTGTTTCCTGATCTGTGCCCCCCATAGGGCCTAGCACTGATGAAGCATAAAGTAGGTGCCTGATCCCCATCCACCTACAGGAAAATAGGACAACTGTTCCCCTGAGGCCTCATGCCCAGAGCCATGGCTGGACAGGGAGGAACCAACATGGAAGGGACTTCAGGCAGCAAAAGCTGATGACAGAGGATTCAGAGGGTCCAGCAGAAGCCCTTCATGGTGGACAAACAGGACCTCCAGCAAGGAGCCCCTAGCCATGTCTAAGGGAAAAGCAACATCCATTAAGTCCATTAACTTTAACACTGAAATCAATGTTGCAGCCACCAGAAGTAATTAGCATAATTCACATTTCAGATCAGGAGATTTTTTGAAAACCAAGTTTAATTACATTGAAAAATGACAACTTCATTTTCTCTCCCTGGATAGGTTCCCCTGATGTTCCCCCACACTTTCATTAAAAAAAAAAAAAAGGACTGGTCACATTTTTTTTTTTTAATGCTATTAAGCAAAAGTAGTACTTTGGCTATTTCAGAGCTAATAAATCAGCTTGGATGCCCACAACACAGTTCCCCTCCTCCTAGGAGGATAGAGTGTACAGTTTTGGGCCTGAGAAAATGCAGTTAGGATTCTCAGGCAGTCAGAATGGCTCTGGGACAGCATCAAATCCATTTTATAGATCAGTAAACTGAGGACAAGCCCAAGGAGGAGACCCATCCCAGGTCACCTTGTCCAGCCCATGCTAGCTGCAAGGGATGCAGACATGGCCCCTTTCATCAAGGAATAGGAAAGACAGAGATGTAGGCTATGATGGGGTCAGCACAGACCAGCGTGGGGAATCAGGAGAGGCAAAGTTGACATCAGATCTGAGTCTTGAAGGATCTAGGAGTTAGCTGGGGGAAGAAGAGAAAGCTTCCATTCCAGATGAGGGATAAGGCAACAGCCAAGGCCAAGCAATGTGACTTGGGAGTGTATCTGGGCTCGGGTAGAGGTTGCCCACTCAAGTTCTTGTGGGAAATGAGGCCTGAGCTTGCCACATCACACCTCACTGATTTCCCAGACAGAGGGCCCTTATACCCTTATGAGGTTATCAAGGTTCCCAATAAATTAAAGATGGCAGCCAGGAGGCCACACTGTCCCCACTTTATCCCACCTCATCACACCCCATGCCCTGGTACCACCCTTCCTGTATTTCCTGAGCCTGCAGCCCTCCAGTCCCTACCCCATCTCTTTATCCACCCATAGATCTGCCCCACCCCAACAGCTTAGCCTGACCATTCTTATTTTCAGCTTCCCTCCACTCAAGCCTCATCTTTACAACCTCTGGTTCCTCTGACAGATGCATCTCCCCCACCCATGACTTGGTCCCATGTGTTTGTTTAAGAGGCTGCCATGGTGCTAATTGCTGTGTTTATTCTTGCTCGCCAAATGTGCTCTGTTTTGCAGGCATTTGCTTGAGTGGTTCTGGATGTCTGATCTTGCTTGTTTTCCTTTTGGGGGAGTAGGGAAAGAGACACACCCTTTCCATCACTGCCTTTCTCGGACAGGCCAGAACCCAGCTCTAGGGCCTGTCCCCTTGTCTTGCCTCTACCCCTTGTCTCCAGGAAGAGGCCCCTGGGCTCAGAGTCAGCTTCCTGGGTCAGGAGAGTTTAGGTTTGCTGCTGTGGGGCGGAGGCAGCATTCTCTCCTTGGAATCACGTCTCTGTCTTCCCAGCGACCCCAGAGTCAGAAAAGCAAGCATGAGCTCATTGGTTGTGCAGTCTGGCCTAGCCTGTTCTCTAAGTAAAGGAACAACCTAGATGAGAATGTTGTGCTTCGCTGGATCTCAGAAGATGAGGCAATAAATGTGAGCCATCCCAGACTCCAGGGATCCCCACGAGGGTTGCTCAGCCAGGCAGGCCCCCACTCCCAGCACCCCCTTCCTGTGCCAAGCCGTTCCATTGTGCAGGCTGGCAGGCCGGGGTAGGGGACTGAACGGTCAGGTCTGCCAGTGTCTTCGCATCATAGCCTTTTGCTGAAAGGCCCCACCCCGCCCCCTCCCCTGGGCCCCACCAGCCAGGCCAGGGTCAATGGGATTAAAGGCTCAATTCACGCCAGTCAGTTCTCTGGTAACACGATTTCATTAGAGGCAGGCAGGGAAGAGAATGGACGGAAACAGCTGGTGTATAAATTATAAAGTCTACTTTGTACTGACTGCGCACACCTTTCCCCAGCCACATGACTAATTAATGTGGCGGGGAGTGGACTTGAAGTCAGATTGCCTTTCCCCCTCTCTCCTGGGGCTTGGTTAACAACAGGTCCCTGCAAAGCTGGGAGAAGGGAAGATTATGCAAAGCTATCATCATATGAAAATAGCATATTAACATACTGCCTGTGAGCTGTGTCCAATCAGTTCCCTCCCAGTGGCGTGTGTACGAAACAATTAGAATGGCATTTCTACCACGCTTCTTTAATACATTTTGGCATTAATATAATCAAGGAGTGGGGGCCTAGACATCTTGCAGGCACAGTTTTCTGTAACACCCCTGGGATATCTGGGGGAGGGGGTGGTTGCTGGGATCTTGGGGGTGGGGGTGGGACGCGGCTGCGCTCCTCCAGACCACAACCTCAGCCACAGTTCTCTCGTGGGCTGCCCTGCCCCCATCAGCCACCACAACCTCTGGCTGCCTGGAAGAAAAGGCTTTCTTCCCCCTGGGCAAATGACCACAGACTCCTGTGGTTCCCCTACTAGCAACAGCAAGACGTTCTAGAGTTAGCGAGATGCTTTAGAAACATCGATTATGTATTTTAATCTTTCCTGATCCCCTTTTCCCTCTCAGAGACTTCCCAACTCCAAGTAAAATGCAAATTCCTTGCATGCATGTTAAGTCGCTTCAGTCATGTCCAACTCTTTGTGACCCCATGGACTGTACTTGCTCCTCTGTCCATGGGATTTCTCAGGCAAGAATACTGGAGTGGGTTGCCATGCCCTCCTCTAGGGAATCTTCCTGACCCAGGGATCTAACCACATCTCTTATCTCTCCTGCATTAACAGGCAGATTCTTTACCACTAACGCCACCTGGGAAGCCTGCAAACTCTTTACCAGAGCGTGATCTAGCCCCTGCCTACCTCTCCAGCTCACCTGGCCCAGCTGTCCCTTACAGGCCTTCTGTCTGTTCCTCACACACGCTGAGAGATCTTCCCTGCCTCAGGACCTTTGTACTTGCTCTTCGTTCTGCCTGGTGGGATTTTCCTTCTCATTCTGCAGGTCTCAGCTCCTCAGAGAAGGCCTACCCTGACTGCCTGATCTAAACCAGCTCCAACCCAGTTTCCGTCTACCTCCTGTTTTGTTTCCTTCAAAGGTCTTATCCTGATCTCAAACTGCTCTGTGTCTGGATTTGGTTCCCACTGGAACATAAGCTCCAGAGGGCAGGGACCTTGTCTAGCTTGGTCACTGCTGGATTCCCAGCACTCTGGTTATAACTGGCACATACCAGGTGATTGGCAGTTATTGTTTGGGTGAGCGAACGAGTGAGTGAATGACTCAAACCCTAGCATCAGCAGGCTCTGGGGAACCATTAAGACCTGGTGGGGATCCTGGCTTTGCTGCCATTTCCCTTGGGCAACCCAGCTTCTTCTTTCACTTGCCAAGCCTTCCTCCAGAACCTGCTGGTTGGCTAATCCTGAAGAACTGGGAAAAGCAGGAACCAAATGTGGTTCCTGCCCTGAGGGGCTCAAAGCCTAATTGGGAAACAAGTCCCAAGATGAGAAGACCAGTTCTCTAAATCAGAGTTTGAACACAGCAGGGCAGGGGGATGGAAAGGAGGGAGTGATGGGACGGGGGCCAGCTCTAGGCCTAACACTGCTGTGTGACCTCAGGCCAGTCGCTGAACCTCTCTGCTCCTCAGTTTCCTCATCGGGAAGGCAGATCACAGTCAAAGTTAGCCTTGGAGCTTATGGAGTCCCATTTTAGAGATAGGCAGGTTGAGGCCCAGAGTGGGTTGTTCTTATCCAGAGTCATAGGGTGAGTGAGTGGCCAAGCCAAGACCCGTGCCCAAACCAGGGGCTGTGTATTTCAGTGGGATGCCAGACCTCTGCTCCCGTCTGCCATCAGCCACCTGAACCATTCCAGATTCTCCAGGGGTCCCATTGACATCCAGTCCTCATCCTGCAGCTCACAGAAAGAGCTGAGAGTCCTGAGCGTATGCCTCCATCCCTCGCAGCAGGTGGGATCCATGTCTGAGTGAAGGCATCTCCAGCCAGGAGCCCCTTGGGCCTGGCCAGGAGACATCTGGACAGCAACCCGCTGCCAATCCCCAGATTTTGTACCAACAAAGCCTTGTGTCTGCAGGAAAGACCCCTCACAAACCAGCCTGGCTCAGACCCTTGCTGCCTTCTTCTGTTCTGACACCCCTGGGAGCTTGCCTCACTGAACTCTGGTGTCCACGTTCAGTGTAACCAACAGGTGTTTACCAAGTATCTACCGCATGTCGAGCTTTGTGCTATTGGCTGGAGATGCATCAGTGATAAAATATAGCTCCTTCCATGGAGTTTACATGCCATGGGAGAGACACACACACACGCGCTACTACTATACAGTATTTGTAATAATATTATACAATACTGTAACCATGAGTCCTATAAATAATAAGTACCATAAATACATATAGCAGGGGAGGAAGACAGTAACCAGGAAAGAGGGCTCGTGGATATGGTGACATGAGGGCAGAGATCTGGTCAAAGAGATGGGTCGAGGAATGAATGTACATATCTGGGGAGAACCTTCTAGCCAGAGGGCACAGACAGCCCTGTGACCTGGGATATGAGGA